>NC_140592.1:311457952-312657952 GCF_964204655.1 Triturus cristatus
CTCCCCCTCTCCCTTTCCCTCTCCCTTTCCTCATCTCCCTTTCCCCATCTCCCTTTCCCCTCTCTAGTCCCTTTCACCTCTCCCTTCCCCTTCCCCTTCCCCTCTCCCTCTCCCTTCCCCTCACCCTCCCTCTTCCCTTCTCCCTTCACCCTCACCCTCCCTCTTCCCTTTTCCCTTCACCCTCACCCTCCCCTTCTCACTCTCCCTTACCTTCATCTCTCCCTACCCCTCTCTTTACTCCAATCCTTCCCCTCACCCTCTCTAGTCCCCTCACCTTTTCTTTCCCTTCCTGTCTCCCTTTCCCTCTCCCTTTCCTCACTCCCTTCCCCTCTCCCTCCTCCTCCCCCTCCCTCCCTTCCTCTCTCCCTTCCCCGCTCCGTTTCCCCTCTCATTCCACCGCTCCTTCCCCTCCTCATCTCCCTTTCCCTCTCCCGCCCCCCTCTCCAGCCCCCGTTACCTCTCCCTTCCCCTCTTCCCCTCCCTTCCTCGCTCCCTTCCCCTCAAACCTCTTCCTCTCCCTTCCCCTCTTCCGTCCCTCTCCCTCCTTTTCCCTTCCCCATTCCCTCACACTCTCCCTTCCCCTCACCCTCACTTTCTCCCTTTCGCTCACCCTCTCCATCCTCCCCTCTCCCTTCCTGTTCCCCTTCACCCTCTTCCTCCCACTTCCCCTTTCCCTCTCCCTTTCCCTCACCATCTCACTCCTTCACCCATTCTCTCCCTCCACCTCTCCCTTTCCCTCCCCCTCACTTCTCCTCTCCCTTCCCCTCCCTCACCCTCTTCCTCTCCCTTCCCTTCTCTCTTCCACTCGCTGTCCCTTTCCTTTCCCTTTCCCACTCCCTTTTCCCCCTCTCTTTCCCTCTCCCTCACCCCTCCCCTCTCCCCCTTTCCCACCCTCCTCCGCCTCCCATTCCCCTGCCCTCCCTCTACCTTTCACTCTCTCTCCACCCTTGCCCTCCTCTTCTCCCCCTTCTCCTTGCCCTCCCCCTCTCCTCTTACCCTCTCCATTTCACTCCCCCTCTCACTTTTCCTCACACTAACCATTCCCTTCTCCCTCCCCCTCCACCTCTCCTCTTTCCCTTTACCATCTCCCTTCCCTTCGCCCTCTCCCTTTCCATCTCCTTTTCCCCTCTCCAATCCCCTCTACCTCTCCCTTCCCTTCTCCCTCCCCCTCACTCTCCCTTCCTCTCTCGCTTCCCCCTTCACCCATCCCTCCCCCCACCCTTCTTCCTTTACCATCTCCTTCTCCCCCTTCCGCTCCCTTCCCCTCTTCCTCTCCCTTCCTCTCTCCTCTCCCCTCTCTCTCCCTTCCCCACTCACCCTCCCACTCCCTTTCCCTCACCCTTTCCCTTCCCCTCACCCTCACCCTTCCCCTTACCTCTCCCTTCCCCATTTCCTCTCCATTACCCATTCCCTCTCCCTTCCTGTCGCCCGTTACTTTCCCTCTCCATCCCCCTCTCTTCATCCTCTCCCTTCTCCTCTCCCTCCTTCCTTCCCTTCCCTTCCCCCCACGCTCTCCCTCACTCTTTCTCTTTTTCCTCACCCTCTCCGTTTCCCTCTCCCTCTTCCTTTCTGCCTTGCCCTCCCCTTTTTCTCTCCTTCCCCTCTCCCTTCCCCTCTCTTCCCCCTCATCATTCCCCTAACCCTCTCTCTTTCCCTCATCCTTTTCATGTTGTTCCCCTCTCCCTTTTCCATTCCCTTTCCCGCTCTTCACCCTTCCTCTTTCCAGTCCCCTCTTCTACTCCAAATGCACCCCCTGGCCCCTCTCCCTGCCCTTTCCCTCTTCATCTCCGTTCCACTCTCCCTCCTTCTCCTTTCCCTCAGCCTCTCCTTTCCCCTCACCCTCACTCTCTCCCTTTCCCTCACGCTCTCCCTTCCCCTTCCCCATCCCCTCTACCTCTTCCTTCCACTTCCTCTTCCCTCTCCTTTCCCTCACCCTCTCACTCCCTCAACCTTTCTCCTCTCCCTCGAACTCTCCCTTTTCCTTCCCCTACCCATCTCCCTTTCCCTCCCTCCCCCTCTTCCTCTCTCTTCCCCTCCCTCACCCTCTCTTTCCCTCACCCCTCTCCCCTCCCCCTCCCCTTTTCCCATTCATCCCCTACCCCTCCCATTTCCTTTACCTTCTCCCTCTCCCCCTCCCTTACCCTCTCCCTTACCCCTCCCTTTCCCCCTCTCTCCCTTGCCCTCTCTCTCTCCCATTACCCTCAACCTTTCCCTCACCCTCTCACTTTTCCTCACCGTAACCCTTTCCCCTCTCCCTCCACCTCTCCCTCGCCCTCTCTCTTATCCCTCCCCCTCCCCTCTCCATTTTCCCTCCCCTCTCTATTTACGCTCCCCTCTTCTTTCCCCTCACCCTCTCCCTTCCCCTCTCTCTCCCTTCCCCTCTCCCTCTCCCTCACCCTCACGCTCTCCCTTTCCCTCTCCATTCACCTCTCTTCACCCTCAGCCTTCCCCATCTCTCTTCCCCTAACCCATTTCTTTCCCTTACCCTCTCCCTTTCCCCTCCTCACTCCCTTCCTCTCTCCATTCCCCTCTCTTCACTCTTCCCCACTTCCTTCCCCTCTTCCTCTCCCTTCGCATGTCCATTCTCTCCCTTTCCCTCTCCCCTTCCCTCCCCTGCCCCTCTTCCATTCTCCCTACCCCTCTCCATCACCTCCCTAACCCTCTTCCTCTCCCTCAACCCACCGTCTCCCTTCCTCTTTCCCTCTCCCCCTCCCTTTCATTTTCCCTCAACCTCACCCTTTCCCCTCTCCAACTCTAGCAACCCCTCTTCCTTCCCCTCCCCATCCCATTCCCCTTTCCCCCTCCCCTCTCCCTTTCCCTCTCCCTTCCTTTCTCCGTTCCCCTCATCCTCTCCCTTTCTCTTTCCCCCCTTCTCTTCACCCTCTCCCTTTCCTTTTTCCCTCACTCTCTCCCTTTTTCCTCACCCTCCCTTTCCCTACCCCTCTTCCTCTTCCCTTCTCCCTTCCACTCTCCCTCCCCTCTCCCTCCCCTTTCCCCTTCCCCTCTCCCTCTCCTTCTCCCTTCCCCATTCACTTTCTTTCTCCCTTTCCCTATCTCTCTTCCTTCCCCTCACCCTCTCTTCCCCTTGCCCTTTTCTTTTCCTTTCTCACTCCTTTTCCCTCTCCCTTTCCTCTCTCACTTCCCCTCACCCTCCCTCTCTCCCTTTCCCTCTCACTCTCCCTTCCCCTCTTCCGCTCCTTTCCCCTCTCCCTTCCTCGCTCCCTTTCCCTCTCCCACACTACCTCTCCCTTCTCCTCTCCCTCCTCCTTTCCCCTCACCCTCACTCTCCCTTTCCCTAACCCTTTCCCTCATCTTCTTCTCTTCCCTCCCCCTCTCACTCTTCCCCTTCCCATCTCCCTCACCCTCTTCCTCTGACAGCTCTCTTCTGCTTCCACTTTCCCTTTCCCCCTCCCTTCCCTCACCCTCACCCTTTCCCCTCCTCCTCCACCTCTCCCTTTCCCTCCCCTTGTCCCTTTCCTCCTGCCTCCCCCTTTTCCTTTCCCTGAAGAACCAGGCTGAATTAGGCCTGGCGGCGCAGGGTACGCCTTAATCTCCTGAGTTCACCTGCTTTGTTGAACAGAGACACAGGACACTCTGTTGAGCGTAGAAGATCAGGTTTATTAGCTGCAGCTAAGTACAGTTGTCCCAGAAGTACACCTGGTATGTTCTTAGGAGACTGCCACTTTACTCCATGGCGCACAATCTTTTATAGCACATAGATTCACCAAGAACACACCCAATGCATACATGTTTAGCCAATGGGAAGAGTTTGAAAACAAGATATAACCAATGAGAAAAGTTTGAAAACAAGATATCAAGTAACCCAAATAAACCTCTCTTACTACTGTTTTAGTCACCCCTCCCCACAAAGTTAATCAGTGGTTGAGCCTACAACTCAACTTGCAGGTGGCAGGACATTTGTATGCTTTGGAGGACAGTTGTGAAATGAGAGAATACAATTAGAGAATAGCGAAGGCCAGAAGATAAGATACGGCATGAGAAAAATACTAAAGGCTAACAGATAGTTGATATAGAGATTAGGTAGTCCAGACAAGGTTTAGTTTAGGCCGGCTGGTGTCTGAGATGGGTTTCAAGACAAGGACGGAGGGGGTTTTTGACACGTTGCAGTCCAAGGGGCAGAGACACTTTGTGAATCGAGCAGCCTGTGTAAAGGCAACACAAAATGGCGGTGAATGTAAAATGGAGTCGAAATTAAAGACCCTCAGACCCTCCTTTTGCCATTACGCAGGCAAATCCTAATTCATTGCTAGGTGAGCATTTTCCATTCTACACATTTCATTTAAGCAGGTATATGTAAGCTATCAACAGGGATACAAAGAGAACAAAGCATCGGGTCATAATTAACATTCAGATGGCAGAAGAAAGTAATGACCATTATTACAAACAGGATTATCATTTTTTCACAACCCTAGGTAAAAGCAAATCCTAAAATTATTTAGCGAACCTTTTCAGGGCTCTTATGCATTTCAGTGACTATTGTATACTCAGGTGAAACAGTGGCGATCCTTATCAATGCTCTCAGGTGAAATGGGGATACTCTTCAACAGAGGATAGACTTCATTCTGCTTTTACTAAACAGAATACTACTCTAAAACAATGCCAGCAAAACAATAAGAATCAGTCTCCTAACACCCATTCTATGCAATTGCACGGGAACCGCTTGTGCAACCATAACTATGCCCAAAGTCCGTTCTAAGCCTCTCTGGTAGGCTTCTATCGTCCATCAAATCTGCTTCTGTTGTTTTCTTTCGCATTGGGCCTCTTCATTCAGGCCTTCCATGAAAATAGTGCTTCTCAGTATCCGTTGGAGTGCCCTCCTGGCAAACACTCACAGCTCACTCGAAAGTCTCAATGTCTCAAGGCAGTGCACCAATATATTTCCTTTGCGGCAGGCACTACAGATATTGTGCTCTTCGTTGGTCATTGGCACAGATCATCTCGTGCAGACCCAAGTACTATTAATCGAAAAGAGCAACATACTTTCACGCTCAGCAACACTTTCAGGCTCCAACACTCGCTATTCAGTGTCAGAGGATGTTTGGGCTGCTCTTTCATTTAATTTTCCTTTCAACATGTAGTGCCTTAGATCCTCCGGTGCACTGCCCTTCCGTTGGAGCAAAGAAAAGAGGGGGGTTGACCAAAACTCAGGCCAAGGGGCTCAAGGGACTGCACAATGTCAGAGGTTACCAGCACATGACAGGTAGAAAACTGAAGCCTCAAACCAGCCCTGCTATCAACAACAGGGATCCTTCTCTTTCGCTCTTTTACACTGAAACTCTGGTTTTGTGATGTCCAATGCCGTCTGATGAAGCAAGTATGATGCTTTGGAGATACCATTGATGGCGCGCTGGCGATCGCTGTCCAGCCTTGCTGCTTTGTGGGTGCTGGGACTGTAGGGCCAAGACGTCTTTCATCTGTAGCTGTAACTGATGGGAATTAGGCTTAAATCAGTGTTCTGCAGGTTATTATGACTTGATACCCGCAGAATCTATTGACTTAGGAAATGTGACACAGTTGTTAGTTTCCTTCAATTTAGTACAAAACGGTTCATTGTATTTAACAATGGGACTGCAAGCAGGTGGCCTGCAATCTGCGAGGGAGTGACCATATGCCATGGGACAACTCTGATCTAGAATACACTGTCATTCTCAAAGGCAGTACTTCTAGTCTCTTCAATTGGGTACCCTTCATTATCCTCTGCCATCTAAGAGTAGATAGTTACATGAGAATTCCATCATGTTAAAAAAAATAAATGTAAGGTATCTCCTATTGAGGTGGAAAACTTGTCTTACTATAATATTGAATCAGTTAACCAGTCCATCACTACCCTGACAGTCAGACTGGAAAACATCAAAGTCGGCCTAAAGAAAACTCTTGAAAACCAGTCTGGTCATACAAAAGGGAATTATACATAATATGGGGGTCCCTGGTACATTACTGCAGTCTGGAAGTGTAAACCTGAACAATACTCCAACAATAATAAAAGGGCTGACTGGTGAAAGGAATACGGAAAAGGGAAATGGGACTAGGACACAGCTAAAATCCCCAATAACTAGGCACAATGCGACATCAATCAGGGGAGAAGTGGCAAAAGAAAAATCTACAGGAAGAACAAGAAATTACTCGGGTGATAGTAAAGTTTGTGACACAATACCAAGAGTATGGGTGATACACTAAAGTCAAAATAGTACACAAATTTTAACTCTACCGCTGGCCGCTACACCATATACGGTAATCTCAGCTAATGTTCCAGTTCCTTCTTCAGGGAAAAATGAAACCTGGTTTCCTTTAAGGAACAAAGCCATACACTACTTAGGTAGCAGAACAAAACTGACTAATGTAATATAGAAATTAGGTCACCATGTACAAGAGTCACAGATCTATAATTTATCCTTACGTCCAATCAGGATACATAAATCTAGGGCTGCCTGTTCCTTAAGGGAAGGGGGCAGTAACGTGACTAACTGCAGGTGACACACTTTGATCCTGTATATCTCTTTTTATTTTCCTTCAATACCATTATAGCCAAATAGACATGCACTGGTGAAGTGTTGTCTCTCATGTTCACAGCATGAAATATCATTATCTGTGGAATTTAGTATCAGAATACGTCCAACCAACTGTTGCGCAGCGATGGGCATCGTCATGACCATCCCCTCACAACACAGGGGAGCTTGTAACAGTATTAAAAGCAAAAGCGTAAACACAATGCAAAAACAACAAAAAACCTGCATAAAATAAAAACACACATGCCAAGCCATCAGGTATACTTGCTGTATACCAAGCACAGAAAGCATAGCCAAAATTTCAATATCATATGTAAATGAACAGTGACGCACAACTCTATGTCATGTACTTTATGCACAATGAACCTGCAACTCAACAACTAATCTTCTGGCCTGCTTAATTTGTCAGGCTGCACAAAAATAAACACAAACATTTCTTTCCAAAGAAGTTATGCAAAAACACATCTGTTTCAACACACAGCTGACAGCACCCTCCTTTTTGCAATTTGCACATTGATTAGGTCCCACAGGGACATATGGAACACTCGTTCCACCACCTTATGATATGGACCATTGCTGTTTCGTTGGCTGTTAACCCCTGCTTTTTTCACTACTCCTCTTCACCTACTGTAACATTCTTAGTCCTTTCTAGTCTTCTCTCGCCCTGAGTTCCTGCCTATAGCCATTCAGGGCGCTCATTTCACCATTATTCCTTCATAACTGACATCTTCGTCAAACCAACTCACGTGTCCAACTGTAGTCTTGTCAGCCCTCGAACCACCCAGAACAATCCATGAATGATCTGTGGACAGAAGCAAAAAAATACACAACACACAAAAGAAAAACACTTCACATAACACACAAAAATATCAACTATAACTTTTAATCAGGAGACAAAACATAACACACATTAACAAAACACAAAAAAATAAAACAAATACAAACCTAGCGGTACTTAACTGTAACCATCTTGTCAACTTTGCAATGACTAAAACATGTAAGCATGTTAAGCCACCTTAATTTTAACTGTCTAAAAGGAAAACATTTTCACAGACACTCTGTGTTCCCTTGCGCCACAATTCCTCCTGTGAAAAATGAATCTTAATTTGCTGATCGTTTTTACCAAGGCATGTAGCCCACAAAATTCTAAGAAAGAGCTTCATCTTTTTGTCTGAGGCTAATGCCACATTTGTTAAATGAAGGCAAATACGTGGACATTATTTTTCAAAAGCAGAAATATGAATGTATCACTTCCTTTGAGGCCCTGCTTTGAGCGAGGCCGTGCAGGAATGCACTTCTCGACCTTGCACAGTCCTCCAAGAGCTAAGAATAACACCTCAGCAGAACTTTCTGGGCTGCTATCCAGCCTCTGCCAACATTCCTGGTCCCCGCCACTTTTCAAGGTTCCTATAGTGTGCAAGCATTAATGTCTTCTTGTCAGAGAAGCTTTTCCAAGCAATGGTTTTTCATCTGTTTACACTCACTCCTAACTCCCACCTTACTGACCTCGAGGTCAAAATCTGCCTCGCGTGTCTCTCTTTCCTCACCCTGAAGCTGTCAAAGACAAAAAGCCTTCCTAACTCTTTTTAACCTGCAATAATTAACCCTATTTAAAAACACATGTTATATATATTACTTCTGTTAGAGGCTACAATTTGTTTCTATTCTTAGATTATTAAAACAGTTACTGTGAATAATTCGCAGAACATAATAACATATCATACTAGCTTTAGAAAAAATGTTTGTTACTACCCTATGCAACGGTACTTAGTTCATCAACTTTAAAAGGATGAACGTCTCAGTAGGTCTAGCTAGAGTTAGAACCTTCAATCTTGATATTTTTATTTTATTTATTTATTTTGATGTATTTATTTATTTAACTTATATGGCGCAACAGCTACCCAAAAAGGGTTTCCCGGCGCCTGGACGAAAGTACTGAAAGGAAAGAATTTATTGGTTGAAAAGCCAGGTTTTAAGGGCACAGCGGAAGTGGGAATAAGATGGCTCTCTGCGCAAGGCGAGAGGAATCGAGTTCCAAAGAGAAGGACCCAAGACAGAAAAGGATTTACCTCCCATTCTTGAAAGTTTGAACCGAGGCACCTCAAATTTTTCAAGTGAGGAGGAGCGGAGAGGGCGAGTTGGAGCATACTGACGTACAAGGATCTGTAAGTAGTCAGGTGCAAAGCCCCACTTGATTTTGTGCATAAAAGAAAGGGCTTTGAACTCGACACGCTTATCAATACGAAGCCAGTGCAGATCGTGAAGGAGGGGGGAGATAGAGGTGCGTCTGGGAACTCCGCATAGGAGTCGAGCAGCGGAGTTTTGCACAAGTTGCAGCCTACGGGAAACCGCCTTGTTTGCACCTAAAAACAAAACGTTACCATAGTCCAAGCGTGACGTAATAAGGGCATGGACTACGGTTTTTTGGGTATCTGTAGGCAGCATCCAGATGATTTTAGGCAACCACTTGAGAATAGTAAAACAAGTGGCCGACACTTTAGTGGCGTGATGGTGCATTTTCAAGGAATCATCGATGAAAAATCCTAAGTTACGGACATGGTCAACGGGCTGGGGGAGAAGGCCCAATTCGTTCGGCCAGTGACGAGTACCCCAGAGATCTTTCTGCTTACCCAGAATAAGTGCCTCCTTTTGTTTGCGTTAAGCTTTAGATAGTTGTTGTTCATCCAAGTAGCAATTTGGCGTAGACCCGACTGGAGAACAGAGACAGAAGATGAAGGATCAGATTTGGAAAGTGAGAAGATGATTTGAGAGTCATTAGCATAGGTGAATAAGGAAAGGCCAGCGTTGACAGCAATGTCTGCTAGAGGCCTAACGTAAAGATTAAAAAGCAAAGGACTCAAAATGGAGCCCTGAGGGACTCCAAATGGTGAGGAGAGGGTATTAGAGCTGTCAGATGCAGAAAACACTTGAAAGGTGCGATCAGAGAGAAAGGAAGATAGCCAATTCAGAGCTGAACCACATACACCAAAGGATTGTAGAGTGTTAATTAGGATAGGGTGAGAGATAGTATCGAAAGCGGCGCTCAGATCTAACAAAATGAGCGCTACTGTCTCACCAGAGTCCAGTAGGTGGCGCAATCTTTCGGTCACTCCTAGAAGTGTGGTTTCAGTCGAGAAACCAGCACGGAAGCCAGACTGGGAAGAATGAAGGAGATTATTAGTGTCCACAAATTTGACAAAGTGAGAGTGAATGTGTTTTTCTAACAACTTAGAAAAGATGGGAATGAGAGATATGGGACGGAAGTTGGACAGAACTTTAGGGTCGGCATCAGGCTTTTTTAACAAGGGAACAACCATGGAATGCTTCCAGATTGGAGGAACAATAGAAGATATAAGAGAAGAGTTTAGAGCTTCCATGATCACCTGAAGGTGGGCGGGATCAAGTTGTTTCATTATAGAAGCCGGTAAAGGGTCATTAGGAGAACCCGATTTAATGGTGCCAAGAGTGGAGATAAAAGTTTCCAATTTCAAGGGAGGCCAACAGGACAATTTGGGAGATACACTGAAGTGTTCTTGACGGGTATCAGTCAAAGTGGGAGAAGAACTCATGCGGTTAAGAGGAGAGTTAGCAATTTCAAAGTGAATAAGTTCAATTTTGTCGGAAAAGAATTTTGCAAGATCATCACAAGATTGCTTGTTGAGAGGTGGAGGTTTAGGTATAGTCTGAGCGCCAGCCAGATTTTTCACTAAACTAAACAAAGTCATAGGGCGATTTGTGGCAGAGTTGATGATGTTACAGGTATAAGCAGCACGTGAAGATTTGCACAGATTGTGATAAATTTTTAAAGAATTTTTGTAAGCTACTTTCAGATCTGGGGCATAGTTTTACCGCCATTTTCTTTCTAGTGCTTTGCACTTGGATTTTTCAACCCTAAGGCTATCAGTAAACCAAGGTGCAGGCGGATGATGGTAAGTTGATTTTTTTTTGACAGGGGGAGACATGCTTCAACAGCATGAGACAGCCAATTTCGGATGATTTCAGCAGAGACAGGTGCCTGCATAGTGGCTGGGGGTGTAGTATCCCTTAGCAGGTTATTCAGAGCGTTGGTATCAACATTTTTCCAGTCCCTAGTGAAGAACATGGACTGTGGGAGAGCTGGGAGAAAAATATCAGGGGCCTGAATATGAAATTTCTGAAGGAAGTGATCCGACCAAAAAACAGGTAACGCAGGTTCACACACCATAGATGTGACGTTCGAAAAAATGGGATCTAAAAGATGGCCTGCTTTATGAGTGGGACCAGTATTACAAAGAACCAGATTCATAGCTAGAAGATCAGAAATTAGGTGGGAACAGATAACATTAGCAGTATCTTCCAGATAAAGATTCAGATCACCAAGTAGTGAGAAATTGGAAGAGGTCAGAAGGAGAGAGGAGACCACACCGGGCAGAGAAGCCGACCACAGTGAAGAAGGACCAGGAGGTCGATAGAGCAAGAGCCCAGAAAAGGAAAAATTAGGAGTAAGTATAAGTGTAAAACTTTACGGCTTCACAGTTGGGGAGATTGATGGATTCTAAATTGCATTGAAAAGCATGTTTATAGATAACAGCAATTCCCCCGCCCGGCCCAGTGGTTTGGTCCAATCTAGCGATAGCGTAATTGGACGGTAAGGCAGTAGCTATATCTGGGCCAGAACTGTTATGGAGCCAAGTCTCGGTTAAAAAGAAAGCGTCTGGGGAATCTTCCAAAAGGAGATCAAAAATAAAACTTTTGTGCTTGGGAAGAGAACGACAGTTCAGATTCAAAAAGCGAAATTTGGGAGCTGTATTATCAGAGGTTATGGCTATAGGGTCATTAGACTCCAGGGAGTGGGACAAGGAGAAGGAGCAGTGAGCCCCCGAACAGGGGAGGGAGGTAGTATTGTCAACAGCAACAAGAACACAGTCAGTAGAACAGATCGGGCGTAAGGCTAGAAGTTGTGACGAAGAATAAACTAACCTGGGAAATACAACAGAGGACAGTGGGGCAGGGGTTCTGGCCCCTGGCCCCGGTCTGCCGCGGACGGGCGCAGACGGGCTTGCCTTTGGCGCGCCTTTGGCGCGCCGCCGGTGCGCCTGCTGCGCGCGTCCGTTGTGCGGTTCGACAGGCATCACTAATAAAGCCTGCAAGGATCACGTGTCAGCATGGACAACGAAGCCCCACCTCCCCGCAATGAACCAATCAACGTTCTTCCGCTATCTCCCTCCACATCAAACGGGATAGCCCGTGGTGGAACGGGGAGTGGGCGGGTCAAGAGGTAGGTGAATGAGAAATGTGTGCAAAATGGCAGTTAAAGACAAAGTAGCAGCAGTACCATTTAAAAACACAATATAAACATTTCCATAAAACAAGAGTGAAAGTTAAAATAACGAGCTAGCAGGGCGCTACCTTTACAGTTCATTAAACTCAAACCTCTGCACTGGGCACATTGGCTCACTGAGACATTAAAAGCAACCCCAAATGGGAACAACCTGCAAATTTGTTTTATACCTAAATGTATGCATTTACTGAAGCCTAAGGCACTTTAAAGCTAATGTAAATGGCAAGAATGCTGTTTGAATAGTCTATTTTGCACCAATTTTGACTATGATATTCGGGGCACTTAAAAATAAATATCCTATAATTTTGTTACATATTAATCATCCTCAGAATGTACTTTTACAAATTGCAGATATTGGACATTAGACATATCTCATGCAAATCCTTAGAAAAAATGAGTTTTTTAAAGCCTGCGCCAAGTGAAATTCCATATACAAATGTCCTCATTATGCAGTACAACACAACTTATAAAAATGCTTAAAGAGAGGAAACCCTTAATTGAAATGTCTTCCTGTAATACAAAATAATGAACCTTAGTTTTGGAACCTTTTTAAAACAACATTTTGAAATGCAAAGTTTCACCCGTGTTCAACTGAGGGCGAAGTCCTGGCTGAGTAAACATTCCTGTCTATTAGAGCTGCTTGCTTAGCGACAATAAAAGCTTGTCTCTCAGTGTTGTAATGTAACATGAGCACGTGGCAGTTTTGTTTTTCAAACGAAGACATATCAATGCGTGTTGTGTTTGAGTTCAGCAAAAATTTACTTCAGCTGAAGTGTTTGCCTGTTAATATCTAATACAATGTATGTAAGTAAAAAATACTATAAGTTTATTTTTCTACAAAACACACAATTTCGTTTTTGAGGCCATTGTATTCCTAGTGAATGTGAATTTTAATTTTATTTTTTAAGCATTTAACAGTTTGTACATGTGCATAGTTGCTTACTCTATAAAATATATAGCAACATATAGCTATTTAGCATATCACATGGTTCATTTCTGGATTTTTATTTAATTTCTACTTAAAATTAATAAACTGACATTTTGCTTAACAGACTGAAAACATCAAGAAAAACCACAAACACACATTGAGCTCATTTCAGACATAAACAGAAAGGGGTCAAACACTCAGGACACATATATTTAACCCACAGAAACACACATTTAACCCACAGATCAACACTTAGGGCACTTAGGGCAGAAACAAGGGACAGCCCACAGACTGTACTTAAACCAAACCATTTGTAAATACTAGTTGTAAGTCATATTTACAAGAAACACTTCTTAATAATGTTCCAAAAGACTGGTTGTGTGTGGTTGTGTGTGTGGTTGTGTGTGTGGTTGTGTGTGTGTGTGTGTGGTTGTATGTGTGTGTGGTTGTGTGTCTGTGGTTGTGTGTGTGGTTGTGTGTGTGGATTTGTGTGTGGTTGTGTGTGTGGTTGTGTGTGTGTGGTTGTGGGTGTGGTTGTGGGTGTGGTTGGGTGTGTGGTTGGGTGTGTGGTTGGGTATGGTTGTGTGTGTGTGTGTGTGTGGTTGTGTGTGTGTGGTTGTATGTGTGGTTGTGTGTGTAGTTGTGGGTGTGGTTGTGTGTGTTGTGTGTGTGGTTGTGATTGTGTGTGTGGTTGTGTGTGTGGTTGTGTGTGTGTGTGTGGTTGTGTGTGTGTGTGGTTGTGTGTGTGTGTGGTTGTGTGTGGTTGGGTGTGGGTGGGGTTGTGTGGGTGTGTGTGGGTGTGGTTGTGCGTGTGTGGTTGTGTGTGTGTGGCTGTGTGTGTGTGTGTGTGGTTATGTGGTTGGGTGTGGTTGTGTGTGTGTGTGGTTGTGGGTGTGGGTGTGGGTGTTGTTGTGTGTGTGATTGTGTGTGTGTGTGTGGTTGTGGTTGTGTGTGTGTGGTTGTGTGTGTGGTTCTATGTGTGTGGTTCTATGTGTGTGGTTGTGGGTGTGGTTGCGGTTGTGGGTGTGGTTGTGGGTATGTGTGTGGATGTGTGTGGTTGTGTGTGGTTGTGTGTGTGTGTGGCTGTTTGTGTGTGTGGCTGTTTGTGTGTGTGTGGTTGTGTGGTTGGGTGTGGTTGTGTGTGTGTGTGGTTGTGGGTGTGGTTGTGTGGTTGTGTGTGGTTGTGTGTGTGGTTGTGGTTGTGTGGGTGTGGTTGTGTGGGTGGTTGTGTGTGTTTGTGTGTGTGTGTGTGGTGTGTGGTTGTGTGTGTGTGTGGTTTTGTGTGGGTGTGGTTGTGTGTCTGTGTGTGTGTGGTTGGTTGTGGGTGTGGTTGTGATTGTGTGTGTGGTTGTGTGTGTGTGTGTGGTTGTGTGTGTGTGTGTGTGTGTGTGGTTGTGTGTGTGGTTGTGGGTGTGGTTGTGTGTGTGGTTGTGTGTGTGTGTGTGTGGGTGTGTGTGGTTGTGTGTGGTTGTGTGTGCGTGGTTGAGGTTGTGTGTGTGTGGTTGTGTGTGGGTGTGTGGTTGTGTGTGGGTGTGTGGCTGTGTGTGTGTGTGGGTGTGGTTAAGTGGTTGGGTGTGGTTGTGTGTGTGTGTGGTTGTGGGCGTGGTTGTGTGTGGTTGTGTGTGTGTGGTTGTGGTTGTGTGTGTGTGTGTGGTTGTGTGTGTGTGTGTGTGGTTGTGTGTGTGTGGTTGTGGTTGTGGGTGTGGGTGTGGTTGTGTGTGTGTGGTTGTGTGTGTGTGGTTGGAGTTGTGTGTATATGTGGTCGTGTGTGTGTGGTTGTGTGTGTGTGTGGCTGTGTGTGTGTGTGGCTGTGTGGGTATGGTTGTGTGGTTGTGTGTGGGTGTGGTTGTGGATGTGGTTGTGTGGGTATGGGTGTGGTTGTGTGTGTGTGTGGTTGTGGTTGTGTGTGTGGTTGTGTGTGTTTGTGTGTGTGGGGTTGTGTGTGGTTGTGTGTGTGTGGTTGTGTGTGTGTGTGTGGTTTTGTGTGTGTGTGTGTGTGTGGTTGTGTGGGTGGTTGTGGGTGTGTTTGTCTGTGTGGTTGTGGTTGTGTGTGTGGTTGTAGGGTGGTTGTGTGTGGGGTTGTGTGTGGTTGTGTGTGTGTGGTTGTGTGTGTGGTTGTGTGTTTGTTGTGTTTGTGTGGTTGTGGGTATGGTTGTGTGTATGTGTATGTGGTTGTGTGTGTGTGTGGTTGTGTGTGTGTGTGTGTGTGTGTGTGTGTGTGTGTGGTTTTGTGTGTGTGTGTGTGTGGTTGTATGTGTGTGTGGTTGTATGTGTGCTTGTGTGGTTGTGTGTGTGGTTGTGCGTGTGGTTGTGGTTGTGTTTGTGGATGTGTGTGTGGTTGTGTGTGTGACAGTAATACTAAAAGGAACACAAACATCGAGTTTGTGGAAAGCACATTGCAAGTCAAACGGGCGCAGCAAAGCATTAACACAACAACATGTTCTTTGATGTTAGATGATCTTTGAACGAGAACATCAAAGGGGCTCCGCGAAAGTGATCGCGGGCAAAAGTGAAAGTGATCGCGGGCACTTAATGAGCATGATGAGGTTTGCCATATGGTGCCTCTGGTCCTAAGCGCGCGCCCGCGCACATGCACTGTAACTCTATGCTGGCCATGGTAGCATTTTTTGAGCCCTCACTAAAAGTCTCGCCAGTCCAGCACATGCGCTGGGTCAGGCGAGACCTAAAAACTAGGGGCATATTTACAAAAAATGTCGGAGCACGGAACTGCGCCAAATTTGGCAGCACCATGCCATGACGTTTCCAAAACATAGTCATGTGCCGTATTTACAACAATAGGGCACACCCCTGTGTTTTCCCTAGGGCTGGTGCTAAAGTTAGCTGCTTAGCGCCAACACAGGCACCCTTGCACCATGATGCAAATATGCCTGTGTTGCAGGGAATGATTGCTTATGTGCAAAAAGGTGTCCCTTCCTGTACATAAACAATCCATAATGGCGATTCGTTACCTCTATGTGTGCTGCATTAAGCAGCACACATAGAAGTAGCAAATAGCCATTATTTAATGATTGTTTATGTGCAGGAAGGGACACCTTCCTGCACTTAAACAATCATTAATCATGTGTTTTTTAATCTTACCGGGGCCGATTCACAGAACTAACTTAAGACAAAATCCTAAACTTACTACTTTTAGTATTCACAGAAGTTAGAATTTTGTCTTAAGTTTGTCTTAGGACAAACTTAAGACAGATTTCAGACAAACTTAAGACAACATCCTAACTTAAGTCTGTCTTAAGTCTGTCTTAAGTCTGTCTTAAGTCTGTCTTAAGTCTGTCTTAAGTTTGTCTTAAGACAAACTTAAGACAAAATCCTAACTTCTGTGAATACCAAAAGTAGTAAGTTTAGGATTTTGTCTGAAGTTAGTTCTGTGAATCGGGCCCTCTGTGTGGCAAAAACGAGGAGAAATAAAAGTATTTCTCCTCGTTTCGGCAGTCTAATGCCTGCTCTTGCACGGAATTAGTTTTTGTCTCTACCTCAGAGTTACACAATCTTGTAAATCCGGGGCAGCACCAAAAAGCAATGGGTGTTGTGGTGAAACGCCCACAGCAACACCAATTGCACACCCTTTCACAGTAAGTGATGAGTGTAAAGGGGCTGTATTTACAAGGCAGCGTTAAGTAACAAAAAGCCCAAACACTTTGTAAATATGGAAAAAGGGCATCACGCCACCAGAACGTTGCTAAAAGCA
Source organism: Triturus cristatus (assembly GCF_964204655.1). Lineage (NCBI taxonomy): Eukaryota > Metazoa > Chordata > Amphibia > Caudata > Salamandridae > Triturus > Triturus cristatus. The sequence continues at coordinate 311,474,437 of NC_140592.1, forward strand.
GCGTTTTGGTGGCGCTATCCCCTTGTAAATATACCCCTAGAAGGCCTGGAAAACAGGTTAAAACTAGTGCAGTAAAATATCATATATACACTATGTACCGGCTGAGGCTGGGACCAAGATACATATTAAGGGACTGGGTACTATGTTCCCAAATGTATATCATGAATCTGATGTAATTGAATCTATATTTAAAATTGAACTGTGGAAGCCAATATCAAGAGGCCAGCAAGTCCATGTAGAGTCCAGGGAGAGTGTGGAGATATGTGGGTAGATTGGTGTTGGTATAGGAATCCTTTCATTCCCCATTTGAAGGCAATGTATGAAGGGGACTTCCTCATTCCTAGAGGAAATCTGTTCCAGATCCTAGCAGCTTATCTGGAGAATGACTAGTTCAGAGATCTTTGCCTTCTGAAATTTGGGATTCCCGTACCAAATCTTCTTTGATTGTAGTGTTTCTGTTTCTTTGAAGTGTGCAGTTTTTGAGTTAGGCATCTGATGTACGGTCTTGTATGTTATGCACCCCCTCTTCAGCATGCAGGGTGTTCTCTACTGGAAGCAAAACTAGAGACCTCAATGAATATAGATCATTGCATCGCATGCCTTTAGAATGCATGCGATTACAACGTGGTCGTTACACCGACCACGTTGTTACATCGCAGCACCATTACAACGCAAGTTGTTACAACGACTTGCTCTATATGCCACTATGGATTTAGGAATAGTATCATTTACTATTCCAACTCCAGTGTTTGCAACAGTAGGGATGGTGTTGGAATAGTAAATTATACTATTCCTTAATTTAGAGTGCCATCTAGAGCAAGTCGTTGTAACGACTTGCATTGTAATGGTACTGCGATGTAACAATGCTGTCGTTGTAACAACCGCGTTGTAATCGCTATGCGTTGTAACGCATGCAATGTAATGGTTATTGCCCATCTCAATACTGGCAAGAAATGTTGTTTTGTTTGTGTTTGTGAACAGTCACGCTGCACGTTTAGTACCACGTGTATGCGCCGTAGGCTTGATTTGGAAGGATAGTGAGTAAGGATGTACCATAAGCCAATCTTGAGATAACCAAAGATTAGACTATTATTTTAGATCCTGTTCAGGGAGCATGTATTTCAGGTTGTGAATGGTGTGTATATTCCAATGAACGTTTTTTTGCTGTCGTTCAGGTGATCTGTGAGAGGGGTTGTTCATTTTAAAACCCATGGACTTGGCTTTACTCACTGCCGTTGGTCTAACACCTAAGGGTTTGAGTCTATGAACATGTCGAGGGCCAGCATCCCGGTTTTGGTTGGTGATAAGAGAAAAATAATCCGTTTTGTCTGCATTGACCTTTAGCAAGTGATTGGAGGGTCATGTATGGATTAGTTTTAGGTCTTTTTTTCAGATTAGCAGACTCTTTTTCTGAGCTAATTATAAGACAAAACTGAGTCTCATTAGCATATGGGTGTATAAATAGGCATTTTAAAAAAAATGCATTCATTCGGTAGTTAAACGCAGAGATTAAATAGTATATGGTCCAGTATGGTAACCGTCTAGTAACAGTTGGGTTATGTGTATAAATGAATGTGCAGACCTGGGGGGTGGTTATCCGTAGCCTGGCCTGTGCAGATTGTTTTTCTGGACAGCATTGATAGCCAGCTAAACAACTATAAAGCTATGTTGTGGGCCTGATGGTGTTATATGTCTATGTCAAATTATTCTGAATTCTACTAAAATGCATGCTGGTGTGGCGTAGGGGAGTGCCCTTATGCATTTTGACAGCTAAAGTGCTTCGTGATCATTCACAAGAGAGTGACATGGGGTGTGTCTAGCATGTTCTGTTTGAGGAAGACACGTTAAAAGTGTAATTGGAAATGTGTCACGCAGTGAGTGTTCATGGGTGAAAGAGACTATTTTGTGTTTAATGGCAGCCAATTATGTAGTGGCGGCTCCTCCTCTATAGCGGAGGAGCGTCGCCCCACTGCTTTCAGGCAGTGCGAGAAGAGGAAACATAACATGATAATATCTTTCAGTTATTATCATTTTATGTTTCAATTGCAGGTTTCTCTGCTCTGCTCCTGGAACAGGGCAGGGGAGGAGTGGTTTGCCCACTGATAAGTGCGTAATGACTGTTTTGTCGGCCCTCTCGAGCTGCCCAAACCAGCCATGCGCACTTTCTCCGTTCTCCATGCATTGCATTACAGCATGCATGGAAAACATGTCCAGGCCCCTATTCCCTGGTTGAGCGAAAAACCAGGAGGCCAAAAGCAATCACAGCACTGCATTGCAGCTTTGTCATTGGTTAGTGGGCCTGGCTGTGCTTACTGTTTCTTGAGAAAAGCAGGAACAGAGACGCAGGACCCGGGCGGGAAGGTAAGTTAAGTAAAAAAATAAAAAAAATGTTTTAGCATCCTCGTGTGCCCCCGCCCCGCCACCTGCGAGTCACGCCGCCCGCCACTGCAATTATGGCATATGAGAAGTGTGTTGAGTGAGTGATTTAGTGTGCAGATGGTGTACTGTCTGGGTGGTGTATGGATTTGGATAATAATAATATTTATTGATTCATCCAAAAACGAAGGTCTCAAAATGTATTAGAAGATGACCTTATTCTGCCACAGTCAGCAGGTGTCCTTTAAAAGATTTCTGAAAACAGATAGACTAGGAGCAGAGCAAATCGAAATAGGAATATTGTTCAAAGGATGAGGTGCAAAGAGTGTAAAAGAATCAAAGGGCAGGACATGAAACAGAGGGGTATATTTACAAAAAAAATGTTGGAGTGCGTAGCTGCGTCAAAATCGTCAGCACCGCACTCTGACATTTTTAAAACGCAGGGATGCGCAGTATTCACAAGAATGCACTTAACATCCCTCTTAAAAACTGGATTAGGGAACTGCCTTTGATAAGTGATGAGTGACCTCTGACGCACCCAGCCCTCACTCTCATTGAGGGGCATATTCACAAGGAGCGATTGCAGAATTAACAGCACTTTATCGCAGCCAAAGTCGTGATAAATTTACCTCCCCATTCACAAGCTGGTGCTAACAGCCCACAGCACCAGTTTACCCACGATAGCATCCACCAAAAACATTGCCACAGAAGCCCCCCGCAACTATCACTAATGAAATGCAGAGTGGGCGTTCCCGTGCCAAAAGCCCCAACAACATCACACCTCAACGTTCTCAACGACCAGCCAGATCTGCAATAAAAACACAAAACAGGCGATAAGGCATGTTAGCACCAGGAAATCTACACCTGCTCTGACCTGGTGTAAATTCGGACGGCAGCCTGCACCACAAGAGGGAGCACAGCCCAGGGCCACATCGGAAGGGCAACAGATGCCATGGAGCCACCCATCATGCGTCCCGGACACCCAAGAGGGCCACAACACCCACCGATACCACCCCCAGGACCACCCCTCCCTGGCACCGCCCCCCCCCCCCCCCCCCGACCACAGACATGCCACATCAGCTACACCTAAACATGTACAAAATAATCCGCCTGACGTCGCACAATCACAACTGGTGACATGCATGTGTCAACACAGAAATGAGCAGCACACATTCACTTTCAAAGCAACAATTGACACTTTATTAAAATTAACACTGAAATGAAATGAGGACACATGGCCACTCTACTCGGGACAATCTATAGGTCCCAGCCTGCAAGACAAAAAAACATGATGAAAAGGTGTGTCCTGCGCACATCAAAGTACAGAGAGAGTGAAGGAGAGAGAGAAGAAGAGAGGGAGAGGGAGAGAGAGAGAGAGAGAAGATAGGGGGAGAGACAGAGGGAGAAGAAGAGAGGGAGAGAGAGATAGAGAGACAGAGAGAGAAGAAGAGACACAGAGAGAGAGAGAGAGAGAGAAAAGAAGAGAGGGGAGAGAGAAAAGAAGAGAGGGGAGAGAGAGAGAGAGAACAGAAGAGAGGGGGAGAGAGAGAGAGAGAGAGAGAGAGAGAGAGAAGTAGTGAGGGAGAGAGAGAGAAGAGCGGGAGAGATAGAGAGAGAGTGCCTCCCCTGCGCACCCAGGCCACACTGCTCACCTGCTGCCACCGGTGTGTCTCCAACCACATGACGGTATGTATAGCAGGACACTAGGTCACACATCTGAGACAGAGCCGTCAGCTGAAACAGAGTCCAGATACATGTCTGGCACAGTACACACACTAGCACAAGACAACATCGCATTTCCGCCCATGCACACCCAGGCAGAGGCACCCCAATCCCTCCCGCCGCCCATCGGAGCATGCCCGCCTATGCACACCCAGGCCTCACTGCTCACCTTCCGCCACCGGCGCGTAGACAGGAGGTCCCACCACATGCGGCTGTAAGCCACAAGCCTGGGTCCCGCGGACATGGCACCCTCTACACCATGCAGCCACGCTCCGCAGGCCAACAGGTCTCATGTTTGGTGCTGGGTCTTGATTACTCCATGGCAGAGGACATACCAGTGCACCCGGCACCATCCCAGGCTGCACATCCCACTCAGCCCAATGGGTGCCACTAACTTTGGGATCCCGGAAGATCTGGCCTACACTGCGGTCCAACAGGGCACAGTAAACCTGAGCTGTCTGGACCGCTGGGACGGGGCATCATTGTAGGCTGCACACCAACTCAGCAGCTTAAGGTGCCACTGAATCAGTGCACATAAAATCACCATCCCGTGGCCGGGTGCCTGTGCCGTCCGCAAGTCCTTGGATGCCACTAACCCTGTGCGACCCCAGTCTGCGCCACGTGGCGGTAGGTCCGTGCCGTCTGCCAGGCCTCGGATGCCACTAACCCTGTGCAACCCCAGTCTGCGCCACGTGGCGATAGGCCCATGCCATCCGCCAGGCCTCGGATGCCACCAACCCTGTGCGCAACAACTCATGGGCCCTTTATGAATGAGAAGCGTGGAGCGACAGTCATCCAGTCACCACCCGAAGAGGGGAATGAGACGTCGTCGGCCCCTTATGTTGGCGGAGTCACATGGCCAGTGACGCCAGTGCCAGATGGGTGTGGTGTGTGTGCAAACCTGCCCTCAGGGAGTGGCTGTGACATGTTGATGACTAGACCAGTGACCTGCACACCACCAGCGAGTACACCTGCGACGGGTACCAATGATGGCCCCCCTCGGTGCGTCATCGGAGTGGTCTGGCCTGCCGTATGCCAGACCAGCGCAGGGCTTGCCACAATGACTCGTGGGCTCGGGCGTGGTCCAGTCCATGTCCGGACAAGGAAGTGACTGATGTGTGTGCCCTGTTGTAGTGTTCATGGGACCAGGTACACAAAATGCAATGTTGCACCCTCTGAGTCGCACCCCACAGGATGAACATCATTGATACAAGGGAAGGCACTGTCCCCACATTCATCCACATATCCATACCTGTATGATGTAAGACATGACACAGCAGTGCGTCACGGGATGTTTATTTGCACATCCAGTGCAGTCATGCAGCTGGAGCGGTACAGGGCAATGCCGAGCACACTACACAATATGGGCCCGTGGAGGGCCAGCCAGAGTCCACCAGGGGATGACATGTACAGTGGAAGAGGAAGGGTACAGTCCGCAGTCTGTCCTCCATGTCATTGGTCATCAAACAGGATGTGGCAGTCCATGTTGCTGTCCAAGGTGAGTGCATCGGAGTGTATCGAGGGTCAGTGGAAGCTCATGAGGCCATGTGCGGCACCAAGCAGAAACAGGCCAGGTGGCGGAAATGAATGCTAGTGCCTCCTGATCACAAACCCATCCACGTCCTCATCCCTGGATGTGTGCTCTGCCCCACCTGTGGGTGTCGCAGTACCGGCTGCGGCACTGTGTGCCACTGACACATCAGGGGCCGGAGGGGGATTGTCAGCAGCACTGTGTGCCACTGACACATCTGGTGCCTGAGTGGATACGCCTGCCGCACTGGGAGGCACTGACACACCAGGGGGCGGGGATGTGGATGGTGTGGGGGCAGCAGCATTCATCAGCACCATGCCTTGTGGCGGCAATGCCATGATGAAGGTCTGCAGGGCATGATAGATCCCAGCTACATTTCGATGATGTGCAGTGGTGGCTGCCATCCTTTCCGCCTCCATCCGCACCATGTCCTCCATGACCTTTCGCATGTGTGCCAGCTCACTGTTGGCATCGCTGGAGCCACTCTGAGTGGACAGCTGTTCTTCTGTCTGCGTCATGACTCCAGCGATGTCAGTCAGGGTTCATTGGAGACCATGGGGCGGACATAGACACCCAATGATGGCGTCCAGTTTGGCAGCCATGAGTTCGAACCCCACCCGCACCTGCTCAGCCATCTCCTTCTGGCCCACCAGCACACGGCGTTGGAAGGCCATTTGTTGTTCCTGGGGGACTTGGGAGGGTGCCGGGGCTGTGGGTGCCTCCTGATGGGTGTATTGGGTAATGGGTGGGGTCTCATCGATGTAGCTGAGCTACCCTGATCCTGGAGGTGAGTGGTGGATGAGGTCAATGATGTCTTGGATGGTTTGGGTGTCGATGCTGGTGTTGTCCTCCTCGTCATCAGTGAAGAGTGGCTGGGACAGCTCTGCAGGAGGTGTTGAAGATGCCCCTGCGATGTGAAGGGGAGATGGTGTATTACAATGTGTCCACATGTATGTAACCACATGGTACAGGTTGACATTCAGACAGCATGGCATTTTACATTGTGACAGTCTGTGGGTCTGGGCGAGGAGCCAGGATCATTGTGGGTGTGTACTGTGCCCTGCTTGATTATGCATGTGTGCCATCGTGGCCATCTCCACCCGTCCCCCCAGTACCTGGTGGTCACTCACCCTGTTACAGTTGTGTTGTGTCTGTCGAGCAGTGTCTGGTTCCCCAACTCCGGCCACAGTATCCACACTGATGACTGTCGACACCAGCTCCTCCATGTCATCCAGCACGAGCTGTGGCGCTGGGCCCCCACCTCCGGTCTGCATTGCTGCCTTCTGGTTGGTGGAGAGTTTCTCCTTGGTCTTCCGCTTGATATCATTCCATCGCCTCTTGACCTGGTCCATTGCCCGCTTGTGCTCTCCAACGGCATTCACCTAGTCGACGATGCCCCGCTATATTCCAGTTTTGGTGGCCAATGACAAGTTGGAGGTGACGAAGAGTTGTTTATGGTGTCCCATCACCTCAGTGACTATGATCCTGTTCGCCTGCAGACTGAATTTCGTCTTCCCCGTCTTCTTGTCCTTGCCCTTCCCTGTCCCCGATGTCCCGGGCTGGCTGTCCGGGGTGCTTGTGGGGTTGCGTTCGTCCTCTGCTCCTGCTCCGGCTGCCTCCATGGTGCTTGGGTGTAGGTCAGTTTGTGTGTGGGTGTTTTTTCTACTTTTATGGTGATGTTTTTCAGCCTGTTCAGCTGTTGCAGGCCTGGCGCTGCTTATCGCTGATTTCCTTATCGTGCTTTGGCCCATTGCGTGTTTTTTATTGTTGTGGTTTGTGGTTTTATCTCCGTCGTGGTGGTTGTATCGCGGACATTGTCCGCGGTTTCGGCAGACTATCGCTTGCTACTGCTTTGCTTTGTTGTGAATTCCACGTTGTCACAGGGTTATTTTCCCGTGATAGGCTGCAATATTGAAAGTTGCGTTACGCTACTCTTGCTGTAGTTATCACACGTTCTTGTGAATATACCCCTGAGTGTATTAAATATTAAGGAATAGATCTGCGGGATGTCAGGGCATCGAAGCGTGCATTGTTTTGTACCAGTGAGGAAGCGAATGGAATGCTCTTTAACATAATGGTTCGATGGAAAACTGAGCATAGGAATATTGTGATGTGATATAGACAAAATATCTAGGGACAAAATATTGAAAGGTAAGTACATATAAAGGAAGTATAGATTTATTATTCTTAACTCCACACCTACGTAGCTTGAAGATATATTTATGTACCATATGTATATATATGTGGTACATATATGTGGAGTTAGGTACAGAAAAACTATACATACGTACCTTTTCATAGTTTGTCCCTCTGTATTCGGTCTACTATATTAAGGTCTCACTATATTCCCTACTCTATATCGAGGAGAAATACCTTTAAAATGGGTTTAGAGACATACTTGGGTCCATTACTGAAGAGCTCGATTTCAGCTTAGCCACTTGACAGCAGTGTGTTATTCTTGCAGGCTGATGAAATCACACAAGAGAGAGAGGGAGAGGAAACCTGAGCATACACTCCCTATTGTCACAAGAAAACACTTAAGATGCCAAGGTGCGTGAAACACAATCTGTTCAAGGGAACCTAGAGGAATCCAAAAGATTTTGGGGAAGAATCCTCACTCACAACTTATCGTGGCATGCTTCATCATTGCCAGGTGCCCACACCTCAGTAAGTAAATACCAGTTCAGTGGACTCAACTGTCGATGGAAGTTCTTATAGAAATGTTTGGTGGATTACTTGCAGGGATCCAAATAAATAATAAAAATACCTAGAGGTAAATGTAGTGAAAGATCTTTCCACCTGGAGGATTGTAGTAGGATGTTTATTGGCAGAAATCAGATCAAGGGTACAGCACCAACTATCGCTCTCCCAGCTCCGCTTCCCTTCGCTCCCTGGAATGAGTGATGCATCATCTCCTGCATCACACCATTCCATGACATCCCTATCATTCTGGATTGTAGATTACAACACATCCCCTTCCCAATAAATAACACACATTAACCAAAAGGTTCATGCCAAATAGAACATAACAAAATAATTACAAGAAATTACAAAGAAAATGACACAGCACACAATCTCAACACGCAGTTTCTTACTATTACTACAATATGGTCACAGCCCAAAAAATAGCCATAACCTTAATGCAAAACGTAGTCTTGCAATTTAACTGGCACTGGATTAGGAAGAACAAAGAGGATAAGGATCAGAAACCCAATGATGTTCATGCTATAGAGGAAGAGGAAGGTTTAGAAGACTATAGCACCCTAGCGAAAGGTAATGCTGGTGATAAAAATAGTTCATTTTTGTGCTTCGTATTTTCATTGCTATGGCAACAAAATGGCTGCCGTGACGCGATGCGTAGGAGCGTGTGTTAATGCGTTCCAGTGACGATGCAAGCGATCATAGAGACTTACGAAGGCAACGTTCCCTAGAGACTCACGAAGGCAACGTTCCAGTGCGTGCGCTCCACAGCGATGATGCAGACGATCGTAGAGAGCTCGTGAGGCCTCGCGAAAGCGGTAACAGTAAAATTTGAATTCTTTTGCCAAAAAACTCATCAAATTCAATTAAAATTGAAGTAAACTCACATGAGTTTGTGAATCTTCGCTTAATGCATCGTGACTCATGTTTAAAGTCTGAGGTCCGGTCCGAGGTCCGAGGTCCGGGTCCGAAAAGTCCGAATAAGTCCAAATAGGGGAATTGGTGCTTCTCTGTGTTGCCTGTCCCCAATCAGGCATAAACAACTTGTCGCCAGTGTAATGAAAGATCTTTCCACCTGGAGGATTGTAGTAGGATGTTTATTGGCAGAAATCAGATCAAGGGTACAGCACCAACTATCGCTCTCCCAGCTCCGCTTCCCATCGCTCCCTGGAATGAGTGATGCATCATCTCCTGCATCACACCATTCCATGACATCCCTATCATTCTGGATTGTAGATTACAACACAAACCCAGGGTATATTCTATATTATTGGGTACCTCTAGTATGATTAAAATGATTGTGTATCAGCTATATAATGAGATTCTATGCCTCACTTAGCCGATTATCTGTGCCAACATGTTTCAGCTATCCAAAAAAGCCAGTGCAGGTCTCTGGCCTTCTTCTGGGCTCATATGCTCCCTGCCTATCTATGCAGCCATGCAACGATTATGAGGCCTAATTCTCTTGTACCTTTCTTTTCCTATTTCCTTTAACAGACACCCTAACTTATGGGTGGGCCTGGAGTATTCCCGGTCAGATCAGGGAGACACTCCTCTGTAGTCACACATTCGTCAAGAGGATATGTCTTCAGAAACACCTACTAATACCCCATCTGAGGAACGCCGGACCTGGGCAGGCTTCCTATCTCCCTGTGCTTTATCTTTTACACCTGACTTCAGGGCACAACCAACTTGTCCATTCAGGACTTTCAATACATGGTCCAGTTCCTAAAGGAGCTGTCCTCCCAAGCATGTTACTAATCAGATAAAACAAGTTTAGGTTCCAGACATACAGTATGTATGTTTATCCTAAATTTGATTAAGAGACAACTATGGGAAAAATACCACATTAAGACACCAATATAAGTTCTCTAGAAATAAAAGGATAGCATCTGATCATTAAATGAATACATTAACTCTACATTTTTACCCTTAACAGGGTACAAATACCATAACTTATATTTGGTGGCAGTTCTGTATTAAGTTACATATTTTCATATCATCAGGCATTCATATATGGAACACCATTCTAAATAATGAGTACTTGACAAATGTGAGCCATCTGTGAATACTGCAGTAAACATACTCATTCCCCAAAGACAACTGTACGATGATGTTCAAACCAATCAGCTGTCACATTACACTGTGATTCAACTTGTCTTAGAGTCTCATTTAATGTTTAGCTGGTCGGCCAACTGATATAGCTTTGTTGACCCTCAGTGAAGATACTTATCCAGAATAACGACAGGTAAGTATATTTAGATTTTCAATAACTTTAGATATACGTACCTTAAATATAGCTATATGTGCAAGGTACATAGATGTGGAGTTAAGAAAAGTAAATCTATAACTTACTCTGTGTACTTACCTCCTCGATATTTTCAGTTTCAATATTTTGGTCACGATAGTGTGACTACTTCATCGATCTGCTTCGGTAATCCTGACTACAATTGTGCTTTGAGTTTTCTCCCAGCATGCGGGGTATGTTGCTGGACTTCTTCTGTCTGGAACCACGATGGGTGAAATGGTGGCCTGGAAAAAACACAGGCAGCATTGGCAATGCAAGGGCCTCCATATATAACACAGCTTTTCCGACACTATCAATCAATCAATCAGAGATTTGTAGAGCGCACTAATCACCCTGAGGGGTATCTAGGCACTTGCGTAAGGTAGAGCTACTCGATCAGCCAGGTCTTGAGTCTACTTGTGTGGTCGGCGAGGGAGGTCGAAGTTCGGAGGTGGACGGTCAGGTCATTCTAGGCTTTGGCCATCGGGTTCATGCAACGGTTTTTCCCAAGGTTGGCAGCAACGAAGTCCCCGCATCAAGAAACCTATGTGCCTCCAAATGCTAATGAAGTGGAAGAAATGAGAAAAGGTGAGTCAAAACATTGCAAAACCATAGGAGCAAGATGGCGGCCGCAACGGTGGCCGGTTAAGCTAGTGCCTTCTACCTCTACAACGGTTACCGGGTCTATGTCGGCGTTTAACTAACCACTCGATCCCAGCTCCGGAGGTTTTGGTCTCACATTGGTCTCACATCCTTCGATGGTCTTCAGATTCCTTGCGGCTGCTTTAGTGTGGAGAAAGCGGCATTTCATACTCCTCCGGCATCCATTACGGTGCTATCTCGCAGACTCTGGTGATAGCGGCGCTGATAGTGGCGGCTTAGGAGAAGGTATGCCGGGAAAGAGCACAACATCAAGATCTGGCCGTGGCAGAGGGGCTGGACACTCTGCGGGCTTCCAAAGAACGAGGCAGATGGCGGCCGGGGAGAAGCCGGCGGAGAAGGTAGCTGACAAGATTAATAAATTCAATCGGCACGATGAAGCTAACGCACGACAGCCTCTCCAGCCTCCCCAGCCTCCGCAGCCTGCCCAGCCTGGAATCATTGTTCCCGCGGTGTTGGAGGGGGATGCAGCACATAGCACTCCGGTGATCCCAGCGATGTTTAAAATTAATAAACCACGAGATGAGGGGATCTCTGTCAGTATGTCAAGCAATATCGGGGAGGGGATCCCCCAGAATCTGGTACAGGACGGAACGCAAGTCACACAGAAAACTCCGGTAAGCCTTGGTTTGCCAAATCTGGAGAAGGGGATTCTAGGTGATGTAGTGGACGGAGGTTTGGTGCAAGTCAAACGGGTAGATGAATCTACTCTGCAACAACAACAGCATCAGGGGCAGGACACCGAGGGGGGTGCAGCTGCTCTGGATCAGCCCGGTGCCGGTCTCCCTACTCTAGAACTTAATGCTAAGTCTGGGAGTGCAGAGGCAATAAGAGAGATGCATGATCTGCCAGAAAAGGCTTCGATAGTTGAGGATTTTTTCTCGCTGTCTGATAGGTCTTCGGTAGATAGTGTGGTACAGGACTGGTTAGAGGGGGGCAGTATGGGGGGAGAGGTGGAACACCTGGATCACTTGGAACTGTCTATGGATGCTTCAGGTCAAGGCGGTCAAACACCTAGGGGAGGGGCAGGGGGGCGGTCAGCAACCTCTTCTGCCTGGGATGAACAGAACTCCCCTAATTATGCCGCCTCTGCCGCATCGGGTGGAATTACCCTACATGATCAATTAGTGCAAAGAAGTTCCATCTTAGAACCAGCACCAGTATCGGTACCAGCTCCAGCGGAGATCACGCTGGCTACTATTTATGACTTGATTATGACCCATAGAGCAGAGACACAGGCTGGACTTTTACGTACTCAAAATGCATGTAAGCGATTGCAGAACGCTGTGAGACGGGTGGCTAAAAACTGTTCAGAGGTGGTTACAAGGATGGACGAGGCTGAAACAAGGATCTCGACATTGGAAGACGAACTATGCGCTCAGAAGGAGACAATAGGATCCCTTAAGACGTATAGGGATGAGCTCCATTGGAAAATAACTGATCTGGAAAATAGGTCCAGACGAAACAATCTAAGAGTTTTGGGTGTGCCGGAGGGGAAAGAGGGGACAGACCCGCTACGGTTTATGGTGGAACTCTTTTCAGAGGCATTCCCGGAGCTGGGGCACTGGGACTGGCAAAGGGAAGTCCAAAGGGCACATAGATTTCCATTTGTGCAAAAGAGGGGACAGAGCTCGGAATTTCCTAGGGCTATCTTGATGTCATTGTGTAATTTCAGGGCAAGAGAGGAGCTCTATGATTTAGCACGGCCAAACAAAAAGAGAAGTGCTAAGGGGTGTGAGTTTTTTGTCCGCCCGGATTTCTGTCAGGACACGGTTGGGCAGCGATGGAGGCTCAGGCAGCTTATACCGGAGTTTCAGGCTAAGGGGGCTCAGGTGTTCTTGCAGAACCCGGCTAAGCTGAAGGTTGTGAAGGCTGGTCGGAGTCAGTTTTTCATCTCAGAGATAAAAGCAAAAGAGTACCTTCAGTCTATGTGAGAAATTGGATAAGGGGGTGAGGGGGGTAACCCTTTTGGCGGATGGCCTACATTAGTCACTAGCCTACAGTAGTTGCCTCATATATTATGATGTGGTAGCGTGCTATTAGGTACGATATCAGGCACGATATTAGGTTTCTGTTCGAGGTATTATGTTTAGGGCCATCAGTGTAGTACAGTGTAGTACAGAGGGGTTATAGGTTACTTTGGAGGGCCAACGAATAGAGTAGAGTAGGGTAGGGTAGTTCGAAGGACGTGGGATATCGAGCTATATGTTATTTTTGGGTTATAGGGATCTGGTGGTTGGTTGGACAATAGTTTGTTTTTCTTCATGATGAAGGTAGCTGTTGGGAGGTGGAGGTAGGGCACTAGGCTTTGTCATCACTAAGGGAAGGAAGTCCCAATGCTCCACATGGGTGGTGTGAGGGGGGGTGGGTGGAGGGGGGATGGAGGGGGGGTTCGGGGTGTCGGGAGGGGGGGGGAGGGGGATGGAGGGTGCAGGGGTTAATGGGTTCAGCAGAAAGCACAATTTTTATTCTGTATAGTCTTTTTCAGATCGTCTCAGTTAAATATACAGCTCTACATGTATCAAGTTTAAAAATAGCTCTACTATGTAAAAGGAAATTTGCTGTATCAATTGTATTAATTATGTTGGATGTATCAGATATCATAAGCCATGCAAGAAGCTGGGGAAAAAACAAAAAAATCCGATGTTCGTTGGGGCAGATTGTACAATGGTAGGTCTCTGGCATCAAAATTGATAAGGATGCGGGATGAGGAAATTAATTTGCTGCTCACTTAACATTTGTGGGTTGAATGACCCGGGGAAAAGAAGAGTTTTGTCTAGAATCATATACTCAAGTTCATGGGATCTTTTATTTCTGCAGGAGACGCATATTGCATGGGCAAATAGGGTATGGCTCGGCTCTTTAGGGCTCGAGCTAGTGGCCTGTACTACGCAGACAGTTAATGTCAAGGGTGTTGCGGTTCTTGCTAAAAAGGGATTAATTAAAATGAAGAAGTATAAAGCTGATAATTTGGGACGCTGGGTAATGATAGAGGCGCTGGTGTCACAGCAAATTATTACATTATGTTCTGTATATGCACCAAACACGGATGACCCAGACGTCTTTCAATCGATTAACACAGAACTGTCATTCTTTCCACATCCTATGATTGTTTGTGGCGATTTAAATATACATCTTCAGTCACAGGTGAATTTAAGGAAAGCCGAGGTGTATACTGGCAGGAAGCCGCGAGGATTTAGGAGTCTGCAGACGCTGGTCCAGGATCAAGGGTTATATGATGTATGGGCAGAACTTAATGCTGGCCAGGATGGATTTACGTATTTCTCTGCCCCACACGCGAAAATGGCACGGCTAGATTATTTTTTGGTATCAGGCGATGTTTTATCGAGGGCATCAATTAGGATACTTCCCAAAATTATATCAGATCACAATCCGGTAGTCCTGGAGTTCGACTTTTCAAGCTTAATGGTCAGGTCCAAAAAATGGACATTTGAGAGAAAGCTCCTGCTCAGTGAGGATTATTGTAATTGGGTGGCAAAATGGATCCCCGAATTTGTCCAGACGAATATAGGAACAGCAAGGATAGATATTGTCTGGGATGCGCTGAAGGCGGGGGTAAGAGGTGAGACATTAAGATTTGCTGCAAGGAAGCGTAAGATAGAGCGCCAAAAGGTTTTAGATGATTTAGGGACTCTCTCTCAGCTGGAGCAAAAACTGGTGCGAGAGATAAAGATTGGCGGGAGGGTAAAGGATGTTCAAGCGGAGGTGGCAGCTTGTCGGGGGAAAATCTATCAAGGCTATGCAGATGGGGCGGCTGCCAGCTATCAAATACATAGGAGAGAGCTTTACGAGTATGGTGAAAAGGTTGGTAAGGTCCTTGCCAATAGATTACGTCAAAGGGAGGTGGATTCTAGGATAGATAAGATTAAAGATCTTGAGGGAAATATGGTGGAGACTCCTTCCCTGATCCAGGATGCTTTTAGAAAATACTACGAAAAATTATATACATCTGAGTCAGTCGTAAGTGCTGAGGGGTATTTAGCAGGAGTGGCCTGCGTTGGGGTAAAGGAACAGGATAAGGGGGCACTAACGGAGGAGCTTTCTCCAGAAGAGATCGAAAAGGCAATGATGTCATTAGCAGTGGGGAAGGCTATGGGATCAGACTCGATCCCCCTGGAGTTCTATATTAAATTTAAGAGGGAACTAGAGAGGATAATGACCTTAGTTTTTCAATCAGCATTTGTTGGGATTCCTCCGGCCTCTTGGTCTCAAACTATATTAGTAGTTTTCAAAAAAAAAGGGAAAGGATCCTCAGGAGCTCTCCTCGTATAGACCGATCTCGTTAATTAATGCTGATAATAAGATCTACTCAAAGTGTTTGGCAACGAGACTGGGAGATGTGATCAGCCCCCTGGTCTCATTACAACAACATGGGTTTATAGCTGGGAGGGGGACCACGGACCATGTCAGGCGACTCATCACGATATTCGACTGGGCTCAGGCAATGAATGTCCCTGTTGGGGTGGCCCTGTTGGATGCTGAAAAAGCATTCGACAGGGTCTCTTGGGAGTTTTTATGGGCCGTAATGAGATGGAAGTCGTTTCCTAGCAGATATATACGGGCAATACAGTCAATGTATTTAACTCCGAGAGCAAGGGTTCGACTGGGAGGGGAGGAGACACCGTTTTTTTTTATTAGTAGGGGCACACGTCAGGGGTGCCCCTGCTCGCCACTTTTGTTTGCTCTGTTTATTGATCCTCTCATTGCAATGCTAGAGTCGGACCCAGTTATCTTACCGGTAACCTCGAGTCAATACTCAGCTAAAGTCCTGGCATATGCTGACGATCTTGCGGTACTGTCATCAGATATGAGCAGTGCTATGCCTAGAATCGAGACTATCACTGGAAACTTCGGAATAGTATCTGGCTATAAATTAAATTTGGGGAAGACCCAAGTATTGCACTCAGAAGTTGGGTCTCCAGTGGATTTAGGGGTGGGTGTGGCCACAGAGGCTATGTATTTGGGTATAATTGTTTCATCTAAAATTCAAAACATTCCGAGGATTAATGTAGAGCCGATACTTGCTTCTTCAAATAAAACTTTGGAGCGAATTAATCGGCTGCATCTTTCCCTATATGGAAGGGCTAATGTCTTGAAAATGTCTATCTTTCCTAAATTGCTGTATTTGTTTCGGGCTATCCCTATCCTCTTTCCAAAAGAGTTATTTGATAGAATAGAACGGATGTGTTCACGATTTCTTTGGGGATACCACCGCTCCAGAAGGGCAATTAAATGGCTTTACTTGCCATCGGAACGTAGAGGTCTGGCTCTCCCAAACTTTTATTTGTATTACTCAGCCTCGCTGTTCCAATTAATGGGTGTTTTGATTTGGGGTAAGATGACGGTGTTGGATCCTGCTTTCTCTCCATCTATTTATGAGTGGTGCTTGGGAAATTCAGCACAAGGGTTACTTTTAAAAGTATTAGAGCCAAGCTACTACAAAAAGACGAGGTTTAAAACCATTCAGGCAGCCTATGCAGTTTGGAAGAGGCTTTGCAAATTATTCTCTATTCCCTGGATTATACGGAATACACCGTTAGACTCGTCAGTCTTACCCTATGTGGTGTTTCAGGATTCCATTATGCGTAGGTGGTCACAGCTTGGTATTAGGTTAGTAGGTTATTTGCTGGAGCAGGGCGAGATCGTATCTTTCTCAACTCTACAAAGCAGATTCGGGGTTGGAAAGGCGGATTTCTTTAAGTATTTGCAATTAAGAAGTGCCCTACAGGCCATAATTGTGGGGGGAAAGTGTCACCCCTTACAGATCCGTGTCTTGGATTTAATAAAAGGAAAATGTAAAATAGGGCAACTATATGCAGAGCTTATGCTAATACAGGCTGATGACCTAGGAAGGCAGAAGGCAATGGGAGGAGAAAGCGGCGATAGTTAATTTGGATTTACAATTGGTAATGCGAACGGCCAGCTCTATCTTGCTTTCTGGTAGCCTTAGAAGCCAATCATACATGGCCACGTTTAATTTATATTATACGCCAGGAAGGATAGCAAAGTGGAAGGCTGGTAAGGGGACTAGCTGCTCAAGGTGTGGATTCTATGCAGCAGATTCGCTGCACATGTTTTTCTCCTGTCCGGCCTTACAGCCACTCCTGCTGGATATTCAACGGTTCCTGTCACAATCCCTGGGAATACCAATATCTATTACGGCCTCTTTGGTTTTGTTTGGAATAGAATTCAGTACAGATATGGGTAGGCAGTTGTCATCCGATAGAGGATTTAAATTTATCTGTATGTCAGTTTTGAGGTCTTGTATAACATCTCAGTGGTTGGATCCTGAGCCTCCTGCCTTCATAAGCTGGAGGGCAAAACTTATCGCTATATATAATATGGAATGGGCATTATATAAATTGAAAGGGATTACAAAGAAAAAGTTGGGGGTGGCTATTTGGGAACCGATCAGAATTTGGATACAGCAATGATATATTTATTAATGCATTATTGTTTTGATCGCTTTGTTTTTTCTGTTTTTATGTACGGGTTTTGTTTGTTGGTCGTTTATTTCTCTGTTACAAATAATGGTCTGTAAATAATGAATTGTGCTGCTGAATCGAGAAAAATAAAAATATCAACAAAAAAAAAAAAAGGTTCCAGACATACAGTATGTATGTTTATCCTAAATTTGATTAAGAGACAACTATGGGAAAAATACCACATTAAGACACCAATATAAGTTCTCTAGAAATAAAAGGATAGCATCTGATCATTAAATGAATACATTAACTCTACATTTGGTGGCAGTTCTGTATTAAGTTACATATTTTCATATCATCAGGCATTCATATATGGAACACCATTCTAAATAATGAGTACTTGACAAATGTGAGCCATCTGTGAATACTGCAGTAAACATACTCATTCCCCAAAGACAACTGTACGATGATGTTCAAACCAATCAGCTGTCACATTACACTGTGATTCAACTTGTCTTAGAGTCTCATTTAATGTTTAGCTGGTCAGCCAACTGATATAGCTTTGTTGACCCTCAGTGAAGATACTTATCCAGAATATCGACAGGTAAGTATATTTAGATTTTCAATAACTTTAGATATACGTACCTTAAATATAGCTATATGTGCAAGGTACATAGATGTGGAGTTAAGAAAAGTAAATCTATAACTTACTCTGTGTACTTACCTCCTCGATATTTTCAGTTTCAATATTTTGGTCACGATAGTGTGACTACTTCATCGATCTGCTTCGGTAATCCTGACTACACTTGTGCTTTGAGTTTTCTCCCAGCATGCGGGGTATGTTGCTGGACTTCTTCTGTCTGGAACCACGATGGGTGAAATGGTGGCCTGGACAAAACACAGGCAGCATTGGCAATGCAAGGGCCTCCATATATAACACAGCTTTTCCGACACTATCAATCAATCAGAGATTTGTAGAGCGCACTAATCACCCTGAGGGGTATCTAGGCACTTGCGTAAGGTAGAGCTACTCGATCAGCCAGGTCTTGAGTCTACTTGTGTGGTCGGCGAGGGAGGTCGAAGTTCGGAGGTGGACGGTCAGGTCATTCTAGGCTTTGGCCATCGGGTTCATGCAACGGTTTTTCCCAAGGTTGGCAGCAACGAAGTCCCCGCATCAAGAAACCTATGTGCCTCCAAATGCTAATGAAGTGGAAGAAATGAGAAAAGGTGAGTCAAAACATTGCAAAACCAAAGGGGGTGATGTACGGAGTGTTAAATATTGCAAGCACTCACCCCCAGTCAACTGATCTGGGTTTAATCCATCATCATTCTTTAGCTCACTCCGCCACCCCAGTTCAGACATGGCCATATGCAAATCAGTCTGACCCTGTGCCTCATGGGAACAGTCCAGCCCGAACTGCCAAGCCATGTCTTCCCTGGCCTGGAAACAAGCATCCTGGGACTGGTTTCTGGCTAATCAGCCTCATCAGCCAGGCTAGCTTGAATCCAGTGGCAAAGTGAGCAAGGGACCCACATCTGGGCATACCCTGCCAACTTAGGGCGAACAAAGCAAAACCAAAGGGGATGATGGAAGGAGTGTTGAACATTGCAAGCACTCACCCCCAGTCAACTGATCTGGGTTTAATCCATCATCATTCTTTAGCTCACTCCGCCACCCCAGTTCAGACATGGCCATATGCAAATCAGTCTGACCCTGTGCCTCATGGGAACAGTCCAGCCCGAACTGCCAAGCCATGTCTTCCCTGGACCGGAATCAAGCATCCTAGGACCGGTTTCTGGCTATCAGCCGTCATCAGCCAGGATAGCTTGACTCCAGTGGCGTAGTGAGCACGGGTCCCACGTCTGGGAATACCCATCCCACTTAGGGCGAAAAGCGTTACAACAAACAAATGATGGACGGAATGCTGACAATGCAGACATTCTCCCCCAGTCAAGAGATCTGGGTTAAATCCATCGTTCTTTTGCCCACTACGCCACCCCAGTTCAGACATGGCCATATGCAAATCAGTCTTGACCCTGTGCCTCATGGGAACAGTCCAGCCCGAACTGCCAAGCCATGTCTTCCCTGGACCGGAATCAAGCATCCTAGGACCGGTTTCTGGCTAATCAGCCGTCATAGGCCAGGCTAGCTTGAATCCAGAGGCAAAGTGAGCAAGGGACCCACGTCTGAGTCAAAACATTGGCCAGTGTTTGCAATTTGTTATCACCTTCCTTTAAACAAGGACACTGGTCACTGTGGAAAAATGGCTCAGCTTCTAAAGGAGAGGCCTTCACCTCACCAGTTATATGCAGCTGGCCCACGGAGCAATAAACGAGGCTCTTACCCTATTGACCTGATCTTCTGCAATAAATGTTTCTGTCACATGATCAATCCCAAAAAAGAAACAATTTAAATATTTCTATTGTGTACAACATCAGCATGCTTCGCTACTGTATGCAAAAAGATACAGTTTCATGATGTCAGGTCATTTTCCACAATTCACTTTTTTCACATACATATCAGAATGAACATGTGTATTTAGTTTTATACAGTACAAATTTGGCCTTCCTTATGACCATATTCATAACCCTGCATAAAGAAGCTAAGCTTTCACAAAAAATGTATTGCTTTATCCAGTTGTCAATTTCTACCAAAGGCATGACATGCAGAATGAAAATAAAAATTAATTTGAATCCTTACTCGAACATGCCTGACAGGACTCTTCAGGACTGTACATCCTTGTATTTCCAGAATATATAGTTGTGAGTGACCCAATTAATTAATTAATCAATCAGGTATTTCAAAGGTTTACAGCTGCTCAGTGACGTTTTAGTGCTAGAGCCAGAAAATACAAATATATGCCAAGGCAGAAAACAAAACTAAAGAGGAGAGTTTTACGCTTCTTGTGAAATATATCATGGTTTTATCCTTAGAATGCTCTCTGAATCAAATTTAGAACGGCTGCTCAGAATGTCTAATGTGCCACTGCGGGAACTAAATAATGCGAACATAGAGCTAGCAAAGTGAGCTGCAAGACTATAAAGTCACCGCAGAGTGGCAGTAAAGCATTAGGCCTAAAACATTGACATTTAAAACTGCTGGGGCGGGTACATTTACAGCAGATGACAGATCAACTTTTACCATTACTTTGGGAAAGCACGTGGCGAGTGAGTAAGGAGTGCGTCAGTCAAGAAATAGATGTTGATGCCTTCCATAAAAGTTCAACAAGGACTTTTAAAGGTCCTTATTGACAGTACCTGATGGGATATTTTAAAGATCGTATTTTATGAAGAATAGTAATACGGATATTACTAGGGACGAGTGCCTAAAGCTATTCTTGGAAAAAAACGCCTACTGAGCTTCTGTTTGACCCCAGGAAATGAGAAATTAAGCGGTTTGACACGGAGAAGGGGGAGAGGGTTTACAAGGGCATAGCGCCACCGGGGCGTCACTTTTCCCACAGCTCCGGTGACGCAATTATTATTTTTTTTTTATGGAAAGTTATATAGCGCGGACTCGACCCTATGGTAATGGAGCGCTTTACATGAGCACCGGTTACGTTACACAAGGACACATTCAGGCACGGGGGGATTAAGTGATTTGCCCAGAATCATAGGATGTGGACGCGACCCCGAGGCTCGAACCCTGGTTTCCAGCACCAAAGTCGGCAATCTAGCCGGGGGACTACACCCTCTACCCTATGCCCTGCTCCATATTTATAAAGCGGCACTAAGCCACTTTGGATGGCTTAACGCCACCCTGTAAATTCAGCCCTTTTTCATGCATCACGTTGCGTGAAAGGGTCGTGCACTGGGTGTTGCTGTGGGCGTTTCCAAGCAACACCCATTGCATTTTGATACCGGCCCAAATTTACAAGAATCTGTAAATCTGAAGCAGCGCCAAAAACTAACCCCAATGAAAAGGAGGTGTTAGAGTGGTGCAACGAGGAGAAAAACTTTTATTTCTCCTCGTTGTTTGCGTTTTCTGTGTGTGCTGCATTCTGCAGTGCACATAGAAGGATCAAAACGCCATTAATGATTGTTTATGTGCAGGAAGGAACGCCTTCCAGCACATAAACAATCATCCCTGGAATGCAGGCACCCTTGCACAATGGCTCAAGGGTGTCTGAGATGGTGCTAGGCAGCAATTTATAGCACCGGCGAATGGAAAAACACAGGGTTGCTCTGTATTTTTGTGTATACAGTGCATCCCTGCGTTCTTTAAATGACACGGCGCTGCAACATTGCTTGCAGCGCAGCGCCATTTCCTAGTAAACATACCCATATGCTCAAAACCGAAGCAAGCCTTATCAACTGCGTTAAAAGCAGGCGCTGTATAGAAGATGGGGAATCGCACTTAAAATCACTACAGCAAGAATACAAATACTTTATCAAGTAAAAGACGCGGCTTGACATAAAAGCTTGGGTGATTCTCAAGCAAATAGTAAAGGAAAATAAAAAATAACAGTGTGATATTGTGACTGTAACAAATGAGGAATGATAATATGCTGAGCTGAAAGATATTTTATTATGCCACATTCATGGGAGCTCTGACGTCTCAGACTTTCACTGTTCTCTCCCCAACACTTATTCCATGAGTCCTCCCTTTCCGGTTCCCTGTCTACTTCCCTCTCCCTGAATCCCTTTCACGTACAGGGTCCTAGTTCCCTCCTGCCATCATACTATTACGGCATCACATCTCCCCCCACTTGCACAACTGAGTCTCATTAAGATGTGAGTTTTTAGATTTCTTCGATGAGATTTGCAGATATTCGACATGTTCACTGTGACCGGCGTTTTGGACTTGGTTCTGAAAGCTCCATTATGGTAGAAGAGGAGGGAGAGACATGACTGCCGGCTGGTTCTTGATTAAGCTCAAGGGTGTTGCTTCCCGAGAAAACCAATGACTCCTTAGTTGCTGGATCGCACTTTCTTAAGTGAGAGATGTTCCGGGTTATACTCTTGTTATCAGAGGCGGCTGTGACCATGGTTCCTTTTCGATTGGTCACTTGCAGTGGATGTTCATAATATGGACTATCTGTCTTTTTCCTTTGTTCTTGCCTGACTAGCACCCAATCTCCTTCCTGGACAGTTGATGAATTTGTCTTCCGACGAATGTCCGCATATTCCTTCATTTTTTCCTTCTCAGTCTGGTCTAGCTCCACCAGCTCTTTGTGACCTGGAGCTTGATGAACACAGGTGGCTGAATCTTCACAGGTGGGTACCCTCGTGCGCACGGCATGGGCCAACATCAGGGTAGCTGAACACTTGTCTGAGGTTCTGTAATGAATGGTTCGGTAAGCTTGAAGTACTTCGTTCAGGGACATCTGGACATCTCACTTTGACAGTTCAGCTTGTTGGATGGTTTTCTTTAGTGTGGCCATAAACCTCTCTAACATCCCATTTGCTTGAGGCCACATGGGGGTGACCTTCCAATGTCTAAAGATGAGGTGACTGGCAAATTCAGGGAACTCATGTCCGTTGAATAGAGGACCAAGGTCACATTTTACTACATTTGGAATGCCCCACACTGCAAATACTTCATCTTATACAGGTATGATGATAACAGGTTTGGTAGATGTCAACTTTTGAGCAATTAGGAATTGGGAATACTTATCTATTACAACAAGGATGTATTTGCCTGACTGCAGAGGTCCAAAGAAGTCGACCGCCACATGTTGCCATACGCCTTACGGCAGTTCAGACATTTGAAGTGGCGAGGGTGGTTCTTCTCAACTGATAAGCTGACATTGAGTGCAATCTTTTAGCATGGCTTCGACCATCAGGTCAAGGGAGGGGAACCAGACCTGCTCGCATAATGCCCTTTTCATGGACACAACACACCTGGGTCCCTCAAGAGCCAAGCTGACCACTCCTTAACGCAGTTTTTTATTTGACAATCCTTTTGTCCATAAGTGGCAGCCCGTCTTTGGCAATTGTCAGATCATCTTTGACGTGTCGGAAGGAGATACGTTTTTGGGTGTCCATGTTTCAGTTACTTTTGGGCTCTTACATGTCTCCCCATGCGTTAGTTCGGATGCGACGTGCCACATCCTGAAGGGTGACATCTTCTGCAGTGGCCTCAGTGATGACTTCACTTGGGACTGCTGGTGGTCTTGCCTGATCGATGACAAAGTGAATGTATTCCTCAGCCAGTGAATGTGCCATTCTGGAGGATGCCCTGGGATGTCTTGACATGTAGTCTGCGGGATTTGCTGCCTTTCCTGGTTTGTGGATAATTGTGTAGGTGCATTGCTCGATCCTGGGTGGCATCTTTGCTCTGGGGTTTCTGAATATAGTTATTAAAGCTTGATGATCCGCAATGAGTGTGAAGTGTTTCCCATAAATGAAGATGTAAAAGTGCTCACAGGCCCAGACTACTGTCAGGCTTTCCTTTTCTGGCTGAGAGTATGCCGTTTCAGTGTCAGTCAGGCTGCGGCTAGCGTCAGCCACTATGTGTCATTGATCACCATCTGTGTGTTGGAGGGTGAGAAGTTCAACGACGGGTGGTGAGGATCTTTCCTCTAGGATTGGGACATGGATGGTGATGTGAAGGTCAGTCACACAGGATAGGATGCTCTGCAATCATACCACAGAGCAACACTAGACAGACTACCCAGGTGAATTTTGAAAATGGAACCCCACAGAATGTTTTCACTGCCCGTGAGAAGCTCCAAGAGGACGGGAGGATGGCATGCTCGAGTTCTCCAATGAGACCAGGCTACCAGAAGGCCTCATATGCAATGCCCTATTGGGCTGTTAACAGGGCCACTGGAATTATGCGGCAGGGGAGGGCCAAATTATGCAGCAAGACTAGCCAAATTATGCGGCATAGTGCAGCAAATTTTGTGATAGTATTATTTTCTTATTTGTACACATCTGAACAGTGTCTGGGCATTGGTTGCACCTTTTTATTACCAGTCTAACACCCAAATACAGCAATAAGCAACACAAAGATGAACAGTCAACCTTTGCAAAGAGTCTTCCACTGCGCAGCAACACATGCAGCTGCGTTTTCCATAACCTTTGAGCTAGAAATAAAATTACACAGCACACAGCAGAAGACAGATTATGAGTCAAATGTGGCAAATCAATAATTAAGCGAAAATTGCTGCAGTCGCACAACCGCATAATTCCAGTGGCCCTAGATATAAATGAGTGCGGTGGTCCCCTGCAACCAAGAAGCTAGCCCTGATAAATTTCCAGCACAGCTCACCATCCCCAGCAGGCTCCCAACTGCCCGGCTTGTTGCTGTAACAAGGAACAAGATATTATATTGTATTGTAATTGCATTTATATAGTACTTACTACCCCTGACGAGGCGTCAAAGATCTTTTTCGGTGAGTAGCACGCTACTCCAGAACCCATGAGGCTTCAGATCACCTGTATTTAAGGACACTTATCTCCTGAGGTGTCCCTGTGGCTCAGGAAATGAGGAATCTGCAAGAGGTTCAGACTATCTAGAAAAGTAGAAGCAAGCGTCCCTGGAAGTTCGCAACCCTGAAGCATTCTGCAAGGCCTGTAGGAAGACCCATGGGCTTAGCGGAGTGCAGGGTCAAACATTGTTAAAGGACAATTAAAGTTGTCCCAACCTGCCAGTTTGAATATTTTTTGCAGACTGCGAGGACAGCCTCGGCGTTCCAACAGTGCTATTTTTGTTTACTATTTTCAAAGTGTAAAGAGGGAATGACTGCCCAAGGAGCAAATCTTTTCTTTGCGATGAACTATCTCATTTTATTTGGCTATCACAAACATGTTACAAATATTCAGCGTGGGAATTAGCACTGGAGTAGGAATAAATAACAAGTTTATTAATCACTCATGAGTGGGACCACATCCACACAGCACTCTCAAGTGCTGGAGGAGGTAGTACACTGAAGTCACAGAACACAGGTCTTATATACAGGTTTTGTGCAGTGTAAGCACGTGAACAGAAATAGGAAGAGCAAGTTTTAGAAATAGTTATCAACAAAGAAGGGCAGATGAAAACTATATGGTCAGCAAAGTGAGAGGGGGAGCAGGAGTGCTTATGGCAGCAGAAATGATTGACAGTTAACAGGTGTACTGGCAGCTACAAACTCTCAGCACGTACATTCCTTTTAGCTGAGTCAGGAAGTCAACAAAAATAGATAGCACAAGCTGAGTGAAAAGACGAAAGAATTACGAAGGAAACTTAAATGGACACCACAGGCTGCAGCTTATGCCAAGTAAAATATTACAAGTTTTCCACAAACCTTCGTACAACAGTTTTAAACTCCTGCGTGACAAAAGGTTGCTATAAGAAAACCCATGCTGAATTCAAAAGTGGCAGTGCTTGTATCTTCTGAAATGAAAAATTTTACCATCTGCACCAAATGTAGCAACTTCCTGGCATGTACTGTGAAGACTCTTTCTCCATGTTTTTATGTCACTACTCACATATTCCAAAAACCTTGTTTTTGTCCCCAAGGACATTCTTCTGACAAGCATTTGCAAAGCAATAGGTCTCGCATTTGCGAAAGAGTTGTTGGCGTTAAAAATGACAATGATTTTTACTTTTGTGTTTTTTATTTGCATGCTTTGTTGTGTTGCTTGCAGATAGTCAGATGGCCATGGAGGCATTGTCAGGAAGAGAAAGGGAGGGGGAAGGATAGAAGGGATCCTAGGATAAGAGAGTAGCGCTTTAAGTGAGATGAGAGGGGCCTCGAGTGTCTCCGCCATAGCCGACGCCGAGTCCTGGAAGGATCTGGTTCTGGGTGCCCTAAAGTGCCTAAAGTTGGAATAGCCAAGCGCCCCCACGGGTGCCAGAGAGGCGCCATCCCCCCCCCAGCCAATGGGGGGTCCGACGAGGTACAAATCCTCCACTGGGGGGACACCGCCGGTAGAGGCGGTAAAGTAGGGGGGATATAAGTCGCTGCTCACCCTATGCAGCTCCTATCATCGTGGAGCAGGGGAGCGGCGCAACAACAATTTTGTCGGGATTTTGTAAAAGGAATTTGGGGGAGTACCTGGTTGAGGCGAAGCTCTGCAGGACCCATTTCCTCCGGAAAGCTCCACGAAGGCCAGTGACTGCCAGGGACTGCTGAAATTTGCCCAGCATCAGGGCGGCTCAAGAAGACAAAACTCTTGGTGCCTTACAACTGCAGCCCGGTAGGGAAGAGCAGGATCGTGTTGTGCCTGCTACAGAGTACGGCAAAACCCCGTTGCAGGCCGGCCTGCTCCGAGCTCAGCATTTTGAGACTCCCAGAGCACGGGGTCGTGTCCTTCCCCTCACCGCTCCAGCCCTTCCGAAGCTCAGCCTCTGTACCGTGGCGTGGGGGTGTTGTATTAGGAAATACAAGGATGGGAGAGTGCATGTACACTGGAGTGGGCACTTTGCAGGGTTATGGTAGTGTGTACTGCCTGTTTGTTATCATGCAGCATAGCAACTGTGCTGCGAGAGTTCCGTGGTTTGTCATAGCAAAAGCCTGACACAAGGAAAGGTCAGGCAGCGCTTAGGGAGGTGGTGGGGGAAGGGTAAAGCTGCAAAGTGGGAGGGTGTTGGGAGACGGAGGACATAACGGGCGCTTTTAGAGCCGTGCCTACAAAATTTAGAAAAAGTTTGAGCAAAATTGAAAAAGCAGGAGGGGAATCAATTAGGCACTTCTGTAACACAGTAAAATGGATACAATCGATCAAACCAAAACACTCCAAATAACTCTAAAATCAGTACGCGGCGTGATTCATTTCTGATAAAATGTATACATAAAACAGAAAGGTGTTGAAGCAAGATTTCTTTGCGATA
Source organism: Triturus cristatus (assembly GCF_964204655.1). Lineage (NCBI taxonomy): Eukaryota > Metazoa > Chordata > Amphibia > Caudata > Salamandridae > Triturus > Triturus cristatus. Next base: position 311,501,922 of record NC_140592.1, read on the forward strand.
AAATGGAAAAATACAAATATTTTGCTGAAGGTTTTAAGAATGTTTGGCGCCCTTTTGAGAATACCTCTTTTTTTATTGTCTTTTAAAAATGTGTATATAATAAGCATTCAGATAAGATAACATGAAGAATTACAGACCTGTTTAGAGAAGGGAACCTTAAAAAATGGTGGCGCTGTTTAAAATAGCCTTGGAGAAAGGACGAGCATACCTATTTCACTGAGGTTTCTGTGTGTCCTCGGTATTAGGTGCAGTGTGAAAGTCTCCATTCTTCTGCTCAGGAGGGAGGAGGAGGCAACAGCTGTAGCCAAGGATGGGGAGCGAACATTAGCAAATATAACAAGTATTTGCCATGCAATAGATCTTGCACGTGCAAGACTTAACTATAGAAAAACGGGCGCCGTGCTGCAACATAAAGCACGGTGCCCGTATTGTTAATATGAACGCGGGTGCCATGCTGAAACCTAAAGCGAGGTACCCGGGGGCAGGGCGGGGATGAGGGGCTGTAATCTGGGAGAAGAGGAATAAGATTGAGCCGCACGGCCGCCTTTGTTGAAGCTGAAGCGCAAAAATAACAATTGATGGACAGAATGTTGACCAATGTCAAACAATCACCCCAGTACAGAGATCTGGGGCTGAATCCATCGTTTATTTTACCATTCCAGTTTAAACCAAGCCATATGCAAATCAGTCTTGACACTGCTCCCCACGGGAACAGTCCCGTCCGAATTGCCAGGCCTCCCTGGACCGGAAAGAAGCATCCTGGGACCGGTTTCGGGGTTTCACCCCTCATCAGTCAGGCTAGCTTGACTATAGTGGCATGGAGAGCATTGGACCCACATCTGGGCATACCCATCCCACTCGGGTTACAAATGCAGAAAGAACAATTGATGGGTGGAATGTTGAACAATGTCAAACATTTGCCACCAGTACAGAGATCTGGGCCTAAATCCATTGTTTTTTTGCTCCCCCTGGCATTATAGTTTAAACCCAGCTGAAGCTGTGTGCAGTGTGTTGATTGATTTGGGTGAGCCGTGCATAACAAATGAAATGCGCGGCCACCATTTTTGAACTTGAAGCATGCAGCAGTGTTGAAATAAGAACATAAAGAGTGGCTTACAAAAACATAAAATAAAGCACAGCATGCTGCGCAGCTTTCAAAAAAAAATATTATGGCATGAGCAGCGTTGATGGTGCAACCATCATTGCTGAAACAAAAACATAAGTTAAGATAAAGTACGATTTGCTGCGCTGTTTAAAAAACAAGTGATTGCAGGAGAGCATGGCCTGCATGCAATAGGAAAAAGTGATTTAAGAAAATAGTGCTCACAGATTGTAAATAAAACATACAGAGTAACAATACATGTTACAGGGGCAGTCCTCGTGGGAGGTTTCAAAAGGAGAAAAGGAGTTGCTAAGTAGGAACTACTAGGCCTATTCACAAAGGGCAGTAGCAGGAGACAATTGAAACATTGGGGAAGAATAGGCGGTGCTTCAAGTCCATGCCTGAATACAGCATGTCTCGAAGAGGCAGCGCAAGCGCTGCCTAGGTGCCGCCTAAAAAAATGACTAACATAGCCCTCCTTGCTTCATTTATGGTCACAAATTAAAAGAGTGCAGTCGGACCTCCGTAGTTACGGTTGGCCCCTTGACTCCATGGGAAATCCCATTTTTGCACCCTTAATAAGTGTGTCGCCTCCTTCAGCAACTTGCAGCAATGTTGGGGGAAATAGTAACCAAAACTTAACTCCTGAATTTTCAAATGCTGGGGAGATTGGTTGAATGGTTCAAAACTTACAATAAATGGAACCTACCCTCCTTCCTTTTTTATGTATTTTGACTATTCAACCAATATCTACTAAATATTGTGGGGCAGATTTACGAGCCAGTAAAGACAGAAGTAGTTGCAGTTCCTAATGTATGGTGCAGGTAATGGTAAGAGCTCAAAAGGTAAAAGGGTGTGGATAATAAGGCGTGCAGGAGAAGTATTTCCTCCTTTCGGAAAAAGACCCTCACACACCCAACAAGCAGGTGTCTTGCTTCATCATCGGGTCTGCTCCTTATCGGGTCGGCGCTGCAACACCCGATCAGGTACCCGTGATGGGGCCTTCTTGGCGGAGATCTTTATTCCCAATGCCATTGGATGTAGTGCATGTGAGGGCCCTAGTGGATATGTCCTAGTGTAGATGATGGTGATGGTGATGTATAGAGATGTGAGAATAAAACAGGGATTAGTGATCCACTCAGAACAATTTTAATGAGTTGTGGTCACTACCCTGATTAAAACCAGAAAAAACGCACACTCTCACTCTAAGGTATGTGAGGATATGTGCTAGTAAAAAATGGTCAACATGTTTCTTGACTGTTATCTATTGAATGGCAATTCCTCAGGATCAGACTTCGAACTACCTACACTTTTTGGTGGTGGCCAAGACCTCAGTGAAGTATAAAATCGACCACACGTACAGCACCCTAAAAAATGTGGTACCAGTTGATCTATACCAAGACCTGCAAATAACAACAATATGACAATATTATATCATATCAAAGACAAAGCGATGTGTTGGGTGCACCATTAGACATTCATGGTGCTTTACATGCGTGCTGAACACAGGTGAGTTGTGACATGCATCAACTGTGATCTGGGTCTATTAAAAACATTAAAAGGCAGCAGATAAAACAACAGAGCATACGTCGAAGACAACACAGCTGGTGGCAAAGCTGTAGACCTCACCCAGGTTGGGTCAAGGGCTAACGGCATCGTGTACCGGTAGAGGTAAACACTAAGATGTAGTGTCCTAGTGAACAAAAGTAAGACAAAGTTGGAACACCAGGTCCCAGAATTAGTGCTCAAAGGACAGCGCTAAGTCCAAGGTACAGCATGTCACGGGCCCCGGTAGCGTCTCGACAAGGTGATGTGTCAGCGTCATGGGGAAGATTCCCAATCAGTGTACTGAGATGGCGGAGGCGCTGACCGCGTGGAGCAGCCACCACTCGTGCCGACCGGATACACCCCTAACACCAACCGGGGTCAGTATCGGGAGTGCTGCCGGCAGACGAGTAAGGCCGCCCGCATCCACACAATCCGTCCTGTACAGTACCAAAACACAATGTCAACACACGGAGCATTGCTCCAACACCCATGATCGAACACCAAAGGTAAATGCCAGAACCACAAAACAACAGTTTAGTGACCGATGTACTAGTTCAGGGTCTCGCCGTGTGGAGATCACCACGGACCCGGTTACAATCACCTGCGGTGTGTGACTGTCATGATCGCTTTAGCACATCCCATGTATGAAGGGCCATCGCAGGGCAGCATGCGTCCCCATGTACTTACAGTTTCGGCATGAAGAACCTTTCGTGGTCCTACCCATTCACTCTACCGGACCGGGCTGCTCTGGATGCTCTGAAGTCTGCGTGATTATACCCAGTAAGAAGGGCAGGTATTCTGTCTTTACTGTCTTTTGGGCATGTATGCTGGACCTCAATACTTAATATTTAAAAGCCCATAGTTCCCCTCCTTGGACAAGGCAGATTTACAAGCCCCTTGCGACACTTTTGCGCCGCCGTTACCTCACTTTGGTGATGCAGCGGCAGCTTAAAAAATGCGGCCAATTTACAACGTGACGCATCTAGAGATGAGTCACGTTGTAAAGCCCTGCATCACATTATACCTGCGTCAGGTATAATGTATGCAGGGTGGCTGTTCCCACGCAGGAAATTCTCGTAAAAGTGACGCAGTGAAATCTACAAGAGTTCACTGCATCACTTCTAGGACGCCACCGCATCAAAACCTTACACCTGCTTGAAGCAGGCGTAGGGAGTGACGCGGTGTAGTGGGAATAGGCCTCAAAATGCATTGCTGGAGTTGCGTCGTGCTTGCCTCAACAGATGCGTCAGAATTTCTGACACATCTGTCAATCCTTGCGCCATGGTGCGCCATATTGTAAATACGGCGCATCCATGGTGGCGCAACGGTTTCTCAGGGTGGCGCACGGAAAGTGGCACATCTCTACAGATGTGTCACTTTCTTGTAAATCTGCCCCTGTGACTTTTCTAAATAACATGGGTTTTACCTTACTATAGAGGACTTTCTCTTTGATTAAGTCAAAAAACGCTGAATGTATGTTGGAGCCGGCCTCGTGGCGTGGTCCTGTTCCCCCTCGCCAAGCCGCACGAGGTGAACTGCAGCTCGGGGCTCCTCCATTTTGGATTATACGTGACTCTGCGCACCAGCCTACGTGACCCCGCTCAACCCGGCCTCGGCCCCAGCAAGCCCCGACATCAAGGCACCAACAACTGGCCAGGGGGTACCACGTGAACACTTCCGGCGGAGGGCAGTATCGATGGGACCCCCAACCGTCCTCCCACACCTAGGTGCAATCGCCCCACAGCTCTCCTGGGCCTGGCGCCTCTCCTGCTGAGCATATGGCCGCTCCCGACCCGGCCTCTCCGCCCCCCCGGGCGCAAGGGTCCGGACATCAAAGGGCTCCAGACCTATATCTGGGGCGACCCTGCAACAGGACAACAGTTGTATCCCGGAGTCAAGAGCCCTGCTGATCGGATCGCGGCTGACCCTACGGAGAAAGACTCATCCTGGAACCACGCTCTGAGCCCTGCTAACTACGTCGCGGCTCCACCGTGCTTAAAGACCTTCACGAACCCTTGGGGCCCTGCTGACGCTGTCGCGGCCCGACCTTGTTGAACTTGCCATCAGAGGCCTGCAGACCTCGTCGCGGCTCGACCGAAGCGGACCTACCACCGGAGCCCTGCTGACTGTGTCGCGGCTCGACCCAAGCGGAACTACCACCCGAGCCCTGCAGACCCCGTCGTGGCTCTCCACGTCCGAACTGCTTTGAGACCAGCACCTGCCGCTCCGGTCCCCGGAGCCACCTTCGGCCTAACGCAAGGTCTGGCGCAGAGCTTCCCCGTACCAGGCTGGTACTAAGACTGTCCCGCTACCCTGTCCCTACAAAGACATTGAGACTCTTTCTGGATCTCTCGATCCCCCTGTAAATATTTCGAATGTGCTACTATTGATAAAGTACCTAGATAAGCAACCGATACGGAGTCCTGTGTGGTGGTGTTACTGGGCCTAGTACGATCATAGGAGAAAGACCTCCCCTAGGAGGCTTCTCAGCGGCGCTCGGCTAAAACTTTGCGGTAGGAAGGTGCCCCGGAGTGGGCCCCCTGACTCCCCGGTGGTCCTCCCTCCAACATTTGGTGGCCAGCGACGGGATCCGAGCCAGACGCAATCGTACAGGCAAGTAACGCACCCGCTGCCTAACCAGACGGAAAAAGAAAGAGAACCATGAGCAGCCAAGAAACAACCGTGGCCGCAACCTTCCAGAAAGAAAGGTTGGAAGAATACACCCACAAAGAATTGAAACAATTCTGCAAGGACAAAGGGATCCCAACCACAGGATTGGGCACCAAGGAAGAAATGCAGAAAGCCCTGAAAGCCTGGGCAGAATCCGAGGCCACTCCACCCCAAGGCGAAGGGACCTCGGCCCGGGACGAAAACCTGCCGCCGACCATGACCCCGGCAGATGGGGGACGAAGCATCCCGGAAGCCGGCCTATCCCACGAAGAAATGCGAGAACGGGAGAGGGTCCGGACACACGAATTGGAACTCGCACGACTCCGGCTGGACGGTGAACTCCTGCTGGCGGAGAAAAAGTTGGCCTTGGAGCAACTACGGCTGCAGGAGGAAATCGAAGAAAAGAAACTGCATTGAGAACTAGAAGAGAAACGGCAAACCCTCGAGCACGAGAGGGGCCTCAAGGAGCTCGAACTGAAATCCAAAACGGGGGAGACCAGCACCCCCAGATCCCGGGACTCTCTGCCACTGACCGAGCCAAAGGTTCATATCCCCAAGGATGTCGTCAAGGAGTACTATAAAAACGACGACATCCAGCAATGGTTCCGAGCATACGAGGTAGCCATGACCTCCCATCGGGTACCCCGGAAGGATTAAGGTGCCGGCCTATGGGGAAGGTTCCTCAGCGAGGGCCGGGATACCCTGCTGCAACTCCCCGACGCGGTGATGACCTCGTACGACCACATGAAAGAGGCCCTACTCACCCGCTACGGACTATCAGCCGAGATGTACCGGCAGCGCTTCCGGGACTGCAAGAAGCTCCCCGGTACCATATGGGTCGAATACGTGGACTTCTTCAGCAGAGCCTTTGAATGGTGGATAAGAGGGAGCAAGGTCACCTCGTACAACGATCTGTTCGACCTCATTGTCTGGGAGCACCTCGCCAACAACTGCTTTGTCGAACTAAGGCAACACCTCCTTGACAGCAAACTGACCAAGCCCCGGAAGCTCGCCGCCGAAGCCGACCGATGGGTCAACACCCGGGTCCCCCGGAACCCCGTGGGGGACTACCAACGGAGTACCACGGGACCTCCTCGCCAGCGGGGCGGAAGAGGAGGGTCCCACCGCAGTCGAGAATTCCCGGCCGGGCCGCCCCGAAGCCCGCCCCGTGGCCAAGCCGCCAACCACACGTCCCCGACCCTGGTCCGTAGGGGGACCCCCATCGCCAGGCCTGGACCCCGACCAACAGTGACCTGCTTCGGCTGCCAACAGACAGGCCACTATGCGAGCGACCCGGCCTGCCCCGTGAACCGACGAAACGGGACCGCTGGGCCCCCTCCCCGACAAATAGCCGCCGCAGCCCTGGGGGAAGGAGAAGAAGAGGAGAAAAACCTCGACGCCGGGTCCCCCGAGTGGGAACTGGCTGCCATGTCACTCGTATGCCTGGGCACCCGAGAAATGGTGCCCCGAGCCCCCATCCCGAGCAACACCCAGAAGTACCAGCAGTGGGTCACCATCAATGGGCAACGGGCCGAAGCCCTCCGTGACACTGGGGCCAGTGTGACCGCTGTCCGCTGCCACCTGGTGACCCCCGAACAGATCCTGCTGCATGTCCTATGCCCTGTCCGGACCGCGGACAACACCGAAAGCATGTGCCGGATGGCCCGGATCCCCTTCGAGTGGGGAGGAGTGTCAGGCACCCTGAAAGTAACTGTCCGCGACGACGCTCCAGTGGACTGCCTCCTGGGGAACGACCTGGAGAGCTCCCCCTGGGCCCAGGTGGTGCGCCGAGAGCATCTGGGGATGCTAGGGTTGCCCGAATGGGCCTGCGCCACCACCCGGTCCATGACCGCCCAACCAGCCGCTGCAGCAGCCCCCGTCGAGCCTGCGGGTCCAGAACTGCCACCCTCCTCCGGCACGGAGGAGCCTGACGATGAGGCCGGGCCATCCGAACTTTCCCCCGACGAGGCCACCTCCCTCAGCGAGATCCCCGAGCTGGCCCAGTGGCGCCACGACGGGGGCCCCACCCGCGAACAGTTCCAACAAGAGCAGAAGGCCTGCCCGTCCCTCGAGGGGGCCCAACAGCAAGCGGCCGCCCAGGCCACGGGGGACCCCACGGGAACCCACTGGATCTATTGGGACAATGACTTGTTATATAGCGAACAGAAAGTCGCCGAACTAGGAGCCGGCCGTGTGTTGGTGGTTCCCCTCCAATTCCGAGAGTTCCTCCTGAACCTGGCGCATGACATGCCCCTTGCCGGACACCTCGGGCGAGACAAGACCTACAGCCGCTTGGTGACCCATTTTTATTGGCCCCGAATGCGGAGAGACGTGGACCACCACTGCCGGTCCTGCCAGACCTGCCAAGCCAGCGGGAAGACTTGGGGGTCGAGTCAAGGCCCCCCTCCAACCATTTCCAGCCGTCCACACCCCGTTCGAACGGGTAGGGATCGACATCGTGGGGCCCCTCGACCCCCGAACCGCCCTGGGCCACCGCTTCATCCTGGTACTGGCCGACCACGCCACCCGATACCCAGAGGCCATCCCCCTCCGAACTGTGACAGCTCCAGTGGTGGGCCGGGCCCTGATGGGCATCTTCTCCAGGCTGGGGTTCCCCCAAGAAGTGGTGAGCGACAGGGGTACGAACTTCATCTCGAAATACATGAGATCCCTCTGGCAACAATGTGGGGTCACCTACAAGTTCACCACCCCTTACCACCCCCAGGGGAACGGACTGGTCGAGCGGTTCAACAGAACCTTGAAAGGAGTGATCAAGGGCCTGGAAGAGCCCCTGAGGAGGAGATGGGACGTCCTGCTGCCATGCCTCCTGTTCGCCTATCGAGAGGTTCCACAGAAATCCCTGGGCTTCAGCCCCTTTGAACTGTTGTATGGGCACCCCGTCCGAGGGCCCCTCAGCCTGGTCAAAGAGGGCTGGGAGGCGAGCGTCCAAGATGCCCCCCCCGACGTCTACAGGTACCTCTTGACCCTGCGGAACCAGACTCGGAAGTTCCGGGCCCTGGCAAAAGCCAACCTCGAAGCCAGCCAAGAAGACATGAAACGCTGGTATGACGAAAATGCCTCGACCATCGAGTTCGAGCCGGGCCAGCAAGTCTGGGTCATGTCGCCCGTGGACCCCTGCGCCCTTCAGGACAGATGGACCGGGCCCTTCAAGGTGGTTGAGAAGAAGAGCCCCGTCACCTACTTGGTCGACATGGAGTCCCCAAGGAACCCCCTCCGGGTCTTACACGCCAACCGGCTCAAGCCCCACTTTGCCCGAACCGAACTAAGCCTGCTGCTGGCTACCGACGATGGGGGCGAAAGCGACTCCGAGCCCCTACCTGACCCCCTGGGGTCCTCGGACCAAGACGGCTCCCTGGAGGGCGTCAAACTCTCCACCACCCTGACCCCAGAACAGCGCCATGACTGCCGGCAGCTGCTGCAACCCTTCGCTGCCCTCTTCTCTCTCACGCCCGGGGTGACCCCCTGGTGCGTCCACGACGTGGATACCGGGGACAGCCCCCCTGTGCGACACCGCGCCTACAGAGTGCCCGACCGGGTCCGAGCCTACATACAAACGGAGGTCTCCAAGATGCTCGCCCTCGGAGTCATCGAGCCATCCGACAGCCCGTGGGCCAGCCCTGTGGTCTTGGTGCCGAAGGCCGCCGCCCCCGGCACCCCCCCGGAACTCAGATTTTGTGTGGACTACAGGGGCCTAAACGCAGTCACCAAGACCGATGCCCACCCCCTGCCACGGGCAGACGAGCTGATCGACCGCTTAGGGGCCGCCCGCTACCTAAGCACTTTTGATCTCACCGCTGGGTACTGGCAGATCAGGCTCACCCCCGGCGCCCAGGAACGATCCGCCTTCTCCACCCCCGATGGGCACTACCACTTTCGGGTGATGCCCTTCGGTATGAAGAACGCCCCAGCGACCTTCCAGAGACTGGTGAACAAGGTCCTGGCCGGACTAGAAGCCTTCAGCGCGGCCTACTTAGACGACATTGCAGTCTTCAGCAACCACTGGGCCGCGCACCTAGGACACCTCAGAGAAGTCCTGGCCGCTCTCCAAAGGGCCGGGCTCACGATTAAGGCCAGCAAGTGCCAGATCGGTCAAGGATCAGTGACCTATCTGGGCCATCAGGTGGGGAGTGGCCAGGTGGCGCCCCTCCAGTTGAAGGTCGATGCCATTCAGGCGTGGGAACCCCCCGCCACCCAAACAGCTGTCCGGGCCTTCTTAGGCCTCACAGGCTACTACCGGCGATTTATCAAAGACTATGGCAGTATTGTGGGCCCCCTCACAGAGCTCACTTCCAAAAAGCAGCCCCAGACGGTGCACTGGACACCGCGCTGCCAGACCGCTTTTGAAACCCTCAAGGCGGCAATGTGCGCTGCCCCGGTACTACAGGCCCCTGACTACGGCAAGGAATTCGTGGTTCAGACAGATGCCTCGGAGTACGGGGTTGGGGCGGTCCTCTCCCAGATGGACACCGAGGGCCTCGACAGACCTGTGGCCTTCATCAGCCGCCGACTGCTGCCCCGAGAACAGAGGTGGAGCACCATCGAGCGGGAGGCCTTCGCCGTGGTATGGGCTCTCAAAAAGCTCCGGCCCTACCTTTTCGGCACCCACTTCCGAGTCCAGACTGACCACCGGCCCCTGCGGTGGCTAATGCAGATGCGGGGCAAGAACCCCAAATTGTTGCGATGGTCCATCTCGCTGCAAGGGATGGACTTCACCATAGAGCACCGGCCCGGCAACGACCACGCCAATGCCGACAGCCTATCCAGATTCTTCCGCCTCGGCGAGGAGAACCCCCAAGGAGATGGGTGACTCTCCCTGCCTTCAGCTGGGTGGTCTTGTTCCCCCTCGCCAAGCCGTACGAGGTCAACTGCACCTCGGGGCTCCTCCATTTTGGATTATACGTGACTCTGCGCACCAGCCTACGTAACCCCGCTGAACCCGGCCTCGGCCCCAGCAAGCCCCGACATCAAGGCACCAACAACTGGCCAGGGGGTACCACGTGAACACTTCCCCACTCCCGGCGGAGGGCAGTATCGATGGGACCCCCAACCGTCCTCCCACACCTAGGTGCGATCGCCCCACAGCTCTCCTGGGCCTGGCGCCTCTCCTGCTGAGCATATGGCCGCTCCCGACCCGGCCTCTCCGCCCCCCTGGGCGCAAGGGTCCGGACATCAAAGGGCTCCAGACCTATATCTGGGGCGACCCTGCAACAGGACAGCAGTTGTATCCCGGAGTCAAGAGCCCTGCTGATCGGATCGCGGCTGACCCTACGGAGAAAGACTCATCCTGGAACCACGCTCTGAGCCCTGCTGACTACGTCGCGGCTCCACCGTGCTTAAAGACCTTCACGAACCCTTGGGGCCCTGCTGACGCTGTCGCGGCCCGACCTTGTTGAACTTGCCATCAGAGCCCTGCAGACCTCGTCGCGGCTCGACCGAAGCGGACCTACCACCGGAGCCCTGCTGACTGTGTCGCGGCTCGACCCAAGCGGAACTACCACCCGAGCCCTGCAGACCCCGTTGCGGCTCTCCACGTCCGAGCTGCTTTGAGACCAGCACCTGCCGCTCCGGTCCCCGGAGCCACCTTCGGCCTAACGCAAGGTCTGGCGCAGAGCTTCCCCGTACCAGGCTGGTACTAAGACTGTCCCGCTACCCTGTCCCTACAAAGACATTGAGACTCTTTCTGGATCTCTCGATCCCCCTGTAAATATTTCGAATGTGCTACTATTGATAAAGTACCTAGATAAGCAACCGATACGGAGTCCTGTGTGGTGGTGTTACTGGGCCTAGTACGATCATAGGAGAAAGACCTCCCCTAGGAGGCTTCTCAGCGGCGCTCGGCTAAAACTTTGCGGTAGGAAGGTGCCCCGGAGTGGGCCCCCTGACTCCCCGGTGGTCCTCCCTCCAACAATGTAAATATACCAATTTTTGACAAAATGGAAGCTTGCCATTCAGTGCTGGTTTGTTGAAGTTTCTTACAGCCATGTTGAAGAAACAAGCAAAAATAAATATAAGTGCCCAGTGTAATGCACATTTAGTACATTCCGCAAAATGATTGTCATCTCTAATAAAGAAAATCCTCATGATACAACAGAAAGTCAACATATTGCTTAAGTGTCGTTAGGCATATACTCAATGAACTCTTACCGCCCATTCCTTAGCAATGTGTGCATACACAGGAAGGAAATGGTGGGAAGGACAATCAGCAGCAGAAAAGAAGCGCCAATGCTGCAGCGAGCATGTGCCCAATTCTCCCTGGCTTGGCCAGGACAATGGGATTACAAATACGCCCAGGTCTTAAAAAGGCCAGGGTGATTTAAAACATGAAAAAAAATCCCCAACCTTGCAGTGCAGGCAGGAAAGAATTGTATACCAAACCTATCATCTTGGAGCGCGCGGCGCGACGATCCAAGATGGCCGCCGGATGAGGAGCTCCGCTCGAGCAATGCCGATTCGAGCATTAAGACACCTCTTTAAGGCAACGAAGCTTCGCTTCGAGCATGGATTCGGTTTTGGGACATTACAGAGACTGCTTTTGCAAGTTTTGTTGACCGTAATGCGGTCTTTTTGTTACCGTAATTGCGTATTTTCTGCTTCCCTCAGATGGCGGCCGCCATTTTGTTTTTTCTTCAGCGTTTTTCTTCTATTTTTTCGCTGCCACTAAACCTTTATGCCAGTCTCTTGATGTTTTTTGGTGTTACTACGGCGGTGGCTGTGTTACCTCACCTTTTGCCATCTTTCTGAGCATTTATCTGCTAGCGCTTGGTCTCTCTGGTGGCTTCTGTGGTCTCCTCAGATTGTCTATTCTAGTAATTATTCAAGAGGGAGCCAGTTGTGTTTCCGGTGTCCCAGTACCCTCCGCTGTGTTATATCTTGGTACTATCATCGTCTGCTACGCCTCCTCTTGCTGCTGACTACGCAATTCTTCTGCTGTCCTGCCTGTTCTCTGCCATTGTTTATTTCTGCCATAATTGGTTGCGGCACTGGCAGCATGGAAGGTGTACACTCCACCAAGCCTCACGGAGGCTCTACTGGGGGGAGGAAGGATTCAAGCAACCCTTCTGTCAAACGCACTAAAAAAGACCCGCCCTCCCCAAATAAATCTCCACTGCCTCTCACTCTTGAGGATATTATGGAGGAGCTGCGACTTATTCGTCCTTTTATCACGGACACTGTTGCCACGCTTCAGAGGTTAGATGATAAATGGTCTAGTATGGAAACGAGACTGTCTGAGGTGGAACAGAGGATCAGTGATGCACAGGATGTTGTTACTAAAGTTGAGACTCTCACCAAAGAAGTTTGTCAGCTCAAGAAAGTGGCGGAAGATTTGGAAAACCGCAATAGGCGCAACAATTTGCGCATTTATGGTATTCCTGAAGGATCAGAGGGGTCGGACATGATTCAATTCCTTAAATCTCAAGTTCTTCAAATTGTTGGCCTCCCGAAATCCTCAGATTTTAATATACAACGCGCTCATCGTCTGGGGCCCAGAAACGCATCTTCTGCATCTAAACCTCGTGGAATCATAGCATATTTCCTCCTCTACTCAGATCTTATGATGATTCTTCAGGCCGCCAAGCAACATAAGCAAATGATCTGGTCTGGGCATAAGGTCTTTTTCACTCAGGATGTCTCCAAGCCTACGGCTTCCCGCCGAAAGGAATTTTTGGACCTCAGACCGGCTTTGAGATCTATGAACGCACGCTATGGTTTAATACACCCTTGTTTTTTCAAAGTGACATATAAGGAGAGAACTTATAGCTTTGAGGATCCTGCCGACCTGCGGAAGTTCATTCATACCCACAAGGGAGAACTTATGGAATTGAGCAAATCATAGTTGTTTTTCTTTCTCCTTAAAAGTATAGGATTATCCTGTTTTGCTTAAATGTTTGTTAGGAGTTGGATAGTTTCTGTACTTCTTGTGCTCATTCCTTGTTTTTCCTTTTGTTTTGCAGGATTCCCCTTTGTGGTGTTCTTGTCAAGGTCACCCTTTTGTCCCATCCTGCTGTTTACAGTGTTTACCCCTTCTGTTGCCGTCTCTTTCCCTAGATGTTTGGTAAGTTCCTTCGCTTGTCCTATTTGATTTTCTTTATATTGTTCTAGTTTTCCGATTTATAGTCTTTCGTCTCTCAGTTTCTTTTTCTATTTCTATGGTGGTTTGTTCTCCTATATGCTCCTTTTGGCGCGGCTGTTTTGGTCTTCGTCGCCCCCCTCTCACAGTAATGTTTTTTGTTCAATTGCCTTTCGTGGCTAAAGTCTATTGGCTTTTTGTCACCCTCCTTTGGATGTCTTTTGGGGGTTTCTGTACCCCTGCACCCTTCTCCCTATCATTTCCCTTCTCCTTTTCGCTTCCTCCCTCTCTTTGCTGTTTGTCTTCCCTTTCCTCATACCTCTTTTTCCCTGTCAGCTTTATTCTTTTGGCAACCTCTTCACTATCTGTTACACACCATACCTCCTTTTTCTCTCTTTCTGTTCATGGTACTTCTTTGTCTTTCTTCCCTTTTATATCTTCACCAACGTATTTGCGGCTGTCGACTGCTCTAATTTCTCTGTCTCTTACTATTTATTCAGGCACATGCGCATTTCATTTTTATTTTCAGTTTACTTCTCTTTCTCTACACTGTCTTAAATTTCATACTCCTTTCTGCCTATCCTTACTTTCTTTACACAAATGAATGGTCTTCGTGTCATTTCTTGGAATGTTAAAGGAGTTCGCAACCCTGTTAAAAAACAACGTGTCCTATCTCATTTAGCAAGGTTAAAATGTCATGTTGCACTGTTACAAGAGACCCACCTTAACTCTCAAGATTTGTCTTCGTTGCGTAGACAATGGGTTGGTGAGGCATTTTGTTCTCCAGCGGTAAATGGTAAAAATGGTGTTCTAATTTTGTTTCATAAGTCATTATCTGTTCAATTGCACAATGAATTCCATGACACTTGTGGCAGATGGCTATTTTTAGATGTTACTGTTAATAGTACACAATTTTCCTTTTGTAATGTTTATGGCCCTAACGGTGTAGATTTAACCTTTTGGAGGGATTTCTCTAAGCTTCTATCCTCTCATGCAAGTGATAATTTGATTGTAGGCGGTGACTGTAACCAACAAATGGACCCATTTTTAGATCGTAAATCACACACCAGATATGTCCCTAATAAAATGCAAAAGTCCTTTTTTAATGCTATTTCCTCTAGAGGTCTTATTGATTCATGGAGACTTTCACATCCCGACACTTTAGAATTTTCCCTTTTTTCTCCAGTACACTCCTCACATTCCCGTATAGACTATATTTTTCTCACACAGCATTCATTCCAATTTATGACTAATTCAGAAATAGGCTCAATTCTCATATCTGACCATGCTCCGGTTATTACTGATCTGGACTTCCCCTCACCTACTCCCACTTCTAGGCGGTGGCGCTTCAATAATTCGCTCCTCCTGGATTCACAGTTTGTTGAACAATTTACACTTTTTGCAAAGGATTTTTTTATAAATAATCTTCACTCCACTCCTCACTTTCACTCTATTTGGGACTCCTTCAAGGCTGCTGCCAGAGGTTTTATTATTGCTTTTGTCTCACGAAAAAAGAAAACAGCTCTTTCAAAGTCGGCCCAAATTCTTAAACAAATTAAAGACCTAGAGCATCTCTACTTCACCACTAATTCCTCAGAATCACTCTCTTCCCTCATCAAAGCAAAAATGCAATTTAACAAGCACTCTTGGGACTCTGCGAGTGCCACCCTCCGCAATTTTCATTCCAAAATGTATGGCGGACGCAACAAAGCTGGTAAGTCTCTCGCTACTTATCTAAAAATCAAAAAACAAAAATCTAAAATCATAACTATTACCGACTCGCATGGAATTCCTCAGCATACTGATGACAAAATTCTCGATTGTTTTGTTCAATATTATTCCACACTTTATACGCCCGAATCTGTTCCCTCGCCTTCTCAAATAGACTACTTCTTTCAGTCCCTCCCCCGGTCCTCGGATAGGTCTGTAGATCTCTCTTCACTGGACGCTCCTCCTTCAGAAAAGGAGCTACTTAATGCTATTACTCTTCTTCCCAAAGATAAAACTCCCGGCCCAGATGGCTTCACGGTTCGCTTTTATCTCCATTTTAAGGATATCCTTTTACCTCATTTATTTTCTTTGATTACTTCCTTTGTTGCTCAAGGGAAGTCCCAAGGTTCTTTCACTCAGGCTATGCTATGCTTAATCCCTAAAAAAGATAAAGATCCCTCCCTTTGCAAAAATTATCGACCCATCTCCTTGATTAATACGGACTGTAAAATTTATGCTAAAGTCTTGGCCTCTCGTATTAACAAAGTTATCCCTGATCTTACCAACATCTATCAATCTGGGTTTGTTAAAGGCAGATCCATCACTGATAACTCGAGAACCTTCCTTAACATTCTTCACTTGGCCTCAAAGATGGACTCCCCAATCGCTGCCATTACCTTAGATGCTGAGAAAGCGTTCGATAGAGTCTGTTGGGATTTTATGTTTTGTGCTTTGCGGTGGCATGGCTTTAGTCCTCCCTTTATTCATTATGTTAAGTTATTATATTCTGCTCCCTCCACTTCTATTTGGGTCAACGGGTCTCAATCCTCTTATTTTTCTTTGCATAGAGGCACTAGACAGGGCTGTCCTCTTTCCCCTCTTCTTTTCATTCTTGCGTTAGAGCCCTTTTTGGAGAAAATTCGACGTTCACCATTGTATACTGGCTTCATATTTCAAAACGTGGATATTAAATTTACGGCTTACGCTGACGATATTTTGCTTTATATTTCTAACCCGTCCACCTCTTTGCCCGCACTCTTTTCCCTGTTACAAGAATACTCTCGGGTCTCTGGGTATAAACTTAATATAGATAAATCTGAGGTATTGCCACTTAACAAATTTTGCCTTCCTCATATGTTTCAGGGTTCGGGTTTTGAATGGAACTCAGGTAATATTAAATGTCTAGGTATTCTGTATGCCAGCACCATTAGAGATACGATTAAGCTTAACCAGAAGGATATTGTTAAAAAACTCTCTTCCCTGATAGAACGTTGGTCCCCCCTTTTTTTATCCTGGTGGGGGAGGCTCGCCACTATTAAAATGATGCTTCTCCCTATAGTCAATTTTTACCTTTCAATGCTTCCAATCTCCCTTCCGCTTTTCTTTTTTAAAACTATAAACCGTATTTTTACCTCCTTTTTATGGAACAAACGTAAGGCAAGGATTTCTCTCTCTCGTCTTCAGCAACCTAAAGATCTGGGTGGAGTTAACTTCCCCAACATTGTTCGATTTCACTCAGCCTTTACTCTAAAACAGATTTGGCCTTTTTTATCTGACTTGTCTGACCCCCCTCTAACAGCCTGGAGTGCTATAGAACTTGCGCAGCTCTCGCCTTTTTCATTCGTTATGGCTGCCCGGTTATCTCATCCTCCGCAACGTCTTCTTACTCCTATTTTTAGACACTCTAAGGCACTCGCCCTCTCTGTCTTTCGTTCTTCCCTTTCGCAATTGGAATTTCATTCCTCAATCCCAATTTGGTACAATAAATCCATTAAGATTAATCACAGAGCACTTTTTTGGAAAGAATGGATAAAGGCATCATTACTTTCGATTCCTTACTTAGTAATAACTCCCTGCTCGACTTCTCTGATATTCGCGACTCTTTTCACCTCTCTAATGTTCACTCCTCCCAGTATCCCTTGCTCAAGAACTCTTTAGATCTCTTTATTTCTCAGGGCGCTTCACTTTCTACTGCTGACTCAACCATTTTCCCCCTCCCGGACTTCTCTATTCCCCTAAAAGCTGCTGCTATTTACAAGTTACTTTCCTGTTCTCCTGTAGCAAGAACCAAGTCCAAACTTGAACTCTCCTGGGAAATGGATCTAGCCCAAGAGTTTCCGCTTCAAGTCTGGAACTCTTTATGGTCAAAGTTGCACACTGCTTCACGTTCGGCTAGCACCACACAGACTCTGTATTTTTTTTATAATAAACTTTTTTTTACTCCTTCTGATTTATATAGCTTTAAATTGATTGACTCTAAAAAATGTTGGTCCTGCCCCTCTGAGAACAGTGACTTTTTACATATGTTTTTTCACTACCCGTTGGTTAAATCCCTCTGGTCCCGTGTTTGGTCTAAACTGAACGATATCTTAGCTACGACCATACTTTTGAGATTGTTCATATTTTTCTAGGTGGTATGGCTCCTATATGGAATGTTTCTGTTAATGTTCGTAAATTTATAGACCTATATATAGCCATTATTCTACAGATAATTACGACCAATTGGAAAGACGCCTCCAAGATCTCATATAATGCATGGTGGAATCTATTATGTCATCATCACCGATTGGATCGTGCTTTTGCCACCACTGTACCTCTTCTGATCAAAAAGGATTTGTTATGGTTGCCATTAACCAATTTTCTCTCCCAAACTGTTCCTTAAATAGCTGTTTTTATTTCTTTTTTTTTATCATTTGTTCGTGTTATTGATACAGCTTCTCATAATATGTTTACTCATTTATTAGCTTACTGTACTTATATGATGTTTATTCTGAATAATGGTTGCATTTCTCCCCCCCCCCTCCTTTTCTCCTCCTCTCTTTCTATCCTCCCTACCCATTACTCAAAACCTTAAAATGCTTTTTACATATGTATATTCTCTACCTTTTTATGGCATTTTTTTCAGATTGTATGATTTGTTTTTTTTCTATTGTTCTATTACATTGCCTTGGTCTTTGTTTTTTTGTACTGATGTTTTACTTGGATTATGATATTTAATAAAGCTTTCTAAACTCAAAAAAAAACCTATCATCTTGAATAGAAGGGTGGTTTTAGGGGCTAAGGTTCATAATCCTGAGCTCCGAAGCTTTTGCTAACTATGGAAAGGTTACTGATGCCCTATGCCTTCCCAAGGGAAGAAGGAGGACATTTAGGGGTGAAGGGAAGTTGTTCACCAGCAGCTTTGCATATAGGAACTGAGAGTAGAGGTGGGCGAGCCAACAAATTAACAGGCAAAGCTGAGCCAGAGCCGAGCCAAGGGTGGGCTCTGGCTCTAAGAGCCTGTAAACAAACTGAGCCCTGAAAATAACTTGCATGTAAATCATGCAACAAACATCATGTTAGTGTATGACAGGTGTCTTCAAAATTCAAGAAAGTGGTATTTCTTCAACACACAGAAGTGTATCACCTTAGTACATCAGATTATTTGTAAAATGTACTACCTTTTTAAACATGAATTTGATGATGACAATATTAATATTGATAACAAGTTACCTACCCTTGGTAATGTTCTTTCTGGTACAGATTGGTGCCTTTATAGGCCCTGCACATCACTTCCGGAGCAGAACGGCATGTGTGAGGAGCCGCAGGATGCCACTTTCCAGCACGCATAGGTACTAGGAAAAAGGATTCCTGATCCAGTCTGGTGCCTGGGGAATATTCAAAAGATGATGAATCTGCAGCTGGAAGTCTCTATCAGAACTAAGAAGCTATTCGGGGGCCATATGTAACCTATATGTGGCCTGGATTCTGATTATCAATGAAGGAACATTGTTGTGTGTGTGTTTTAAAGTACACTATCACCTTTGGGGGCATTCAGCACAGTGTGTGAATGTGAGTGTGTGTGCAGCCCTGCCAAGGGCGTGGTGTTAGTTGAATAGCCATGTCTTGAGCTTCTTGCGGAATTCAAGAGAGGAAGAGGGTCTGATGTGATGTGGGAGGCCGTGCCATGTTTTAGGAGCTACGTAAGAAAAGGCCTGTGTATGTGTGCCATGTTTTAGGAGCTATGTATGAGGAGGCCTGTGTATGCGTAGAATGCGTGCAAGTAAGAGTCCTGCTGAGCGGAGCTGTCAAGTGGGTTGATGGAAGGATATACAACTGTTCATGTAGGTGGGCCTTAAGATTTGTAGTGCATTGAATGTGAGTGAGGAGTTTGAACTGAGTGTGTTTATTCATTGGGAGCCAGTGGAGCTCCCTGTAGTGTGGTGAGATGTGAGTTCTTAGTGGGAAGTTGAAGATGAGTCTGGCTGCCGGGTTCGGGAGGGTTTGTAGTCTCCTGGTTTGTTGCTTGGTGATGCAGGCGTAGAAGAGGTTCCGGTAGTCCAGCTTGCTTGTGACAGAGGCATGAATGATTGTTTCTGGTGCTGCTTGGGAGCAAGTTGAAGATTTTCATCAGCAACTTGAAAGTGTGGCTGATGGGGACTGGTGTGGGCCCGAGTTCGACCGGCCACCAATGGAGTACCATGGTTTTACCGAAGATCTCTACTTCTGTCTGGTCGGCTTTGAGTTTGAGACTGTTGTTGTTATCCAGTTAACAACTTTAGTCATGTAGGTGATTCATTTGTTTCTTGTGTTGAAGTCATGTCCAAGATAGAGAGTATGATTTGTGTGTCATCAGCATAGAAGAGAATGTTGATATCGTATGCACGGATTACGTTGGCCAGAAGAATCATGTAAGCATTGACGAGGTTGGGGCTGAGAGATGATCCTTGAGGTAATCCACAGAGGAGTTTACAAGCTTCGATCAGTAAGGTGCCAGGATAACAGTTTGTGTTCTGTCCATTAAGGAGCAAACACAGCAGAGGACAAGTCGATATGAGCCGATTCTGTGTAGGCATCTGATGAAGATAGATTGTGAGGCCATGTCAGATGCTGCAGAGGTCCAGGAGGATGTGGGCTCCATGTCTCGTCTAAATAGGATCATGCAGATGCTATCTGTTGCACCAATAAACGCTGTTTCAGTACAATGGTTGGGACCAAATCTGGACAGTGTGGCATCAAGGAGCTGATGGTTGCTAAGGTGGTTGGTGAGGCATTGGTTGAGAAGCTTCATCCAGAGCTAGCCCTGGTATGGTAGGAGGGAGATAGATCTGTACTTTGGCTGGGTCTGAGGATGTTTTTTTCAAGTTGGGGTGGCAGTGACATGTTTCCAGGTGTCTGGGAAAGATGCTGAATCAATGGAGGCATTGAGGATGGGGGTCAGTGCCTCGCTGATTGGTAGGAGACCTTTGGTAAATGCATGGTGGGAGCAGGGGTTAGCTGGGGCTCCTGCGTGGATGATCCTCATTGTAACTGCAGTTTTGTCCATGGTGATGGTGGGCCATGAGGGCAGGCTTCGGTCTTCATCCGTGCTGTGAATTGAGATGAGAGGGTGATAAATAGTGTTCCGTTTGGGTTAAAGTTGCCATTTATGTAGGTGATTTTGTCATAGAAGAATACAGAGAGCTTTTTGCAGAGGGCATGCGAGGGTGTAAGACGTGGCTGGAAACATGGTGAAGTCTTTGATAATGGCAAAGATTTCCGTGCTGTTGATAGTGCTGTCATCGATGCAATCTGTGCACTTGGTGTTCTGGATCTGCTGGTGATAGCGCCTCAGGGCAGATCTGAAAGTGTCTTTGTCAGTGGGATCCTGGCTCATTCTTCACTTGCGTGACAGTTGGTCGCAATGGCGTTTCATCATCCCGAATTCCTCTGTCTACCAGCTGGCCTGTTTCCGTCTATTGCCGTTGGGATGTGCTGGAAGGGGACTGGGGTGTTAGCAAATTTGGATATCCAGCTGCTGAAGCTCTTGTAGGCTTTTGGCGAGCTGCTGGTGTGCTTGGGCTGTTTGTTGTGGGCCGAAGCCCAGTTTTCTTCTGTGACATTTTTCCAACTGCAGTGTGCAGGTCTGGTGGAGCTGGGTGTGTGCTGGTGTAGGACAGGGATTTGAAAATCGATGAAGGCGTCCAAGTGAGAGCTGCTGGCTTGTTGAATGTGATGTGATGAAGGCGAGGGAAGTGAAATTTTGGTCCAGTAGGTGTCCGGTGGTGTATGTGGGTCAAAGTTTTTGATTTCTTCTAGAAGGGCCATTGAGTTAGGATCGGTGTGGCCTTCCAAGTTGAGGTATCTGAGGGGGAGGATGGTGCTCTAGTTGATTATAAGGGGTGCCTTAAAGTCTGTGAAATCAGTGGTGAAGTTGGCAGGGGTTTTCAGGGTCAGTTTACAAAGGTTACACCCTGGGAGAAGTTGGCTGTGATGCGCAGTTTGAACATGAGGTGGTCCCTGTAGCCGCAGCGGATTAGGTAAAAAGAAACCTGAGGAAACGGGGTAAAAAAGACAGCACAAGAGGCACAAAAGAACAATGAACAGAGAGCAGAGGCAGCAAAACGAGGTCAAAAGGCAGAGCAAGAGAGGCACAAAACAGCATAGCAAAGGCACACAACAAAGGAAGAGACGTACAAAGAGCACACGAGTCACAAATCTGAGAAGAGAGAGCGACAGAAAATGCAAGCACAAGTGAGGTTGAAGCCTCGAAGGCACTGGCGCAGACTTCGAAAGGGCGTAGTCTAGTTGGAGGACCAGGCACAGGTAAGTCCAAGGGGGCTAGGGCACATGCTATTGTCTATTAATCAAAGACAAGGCAGGTCTTTGTTTGTGCAGTGCCCATCCTGAACCCACACATTTTAAGGTCCTCTGATATGTGACAAAGAACAAACAGGAGGCACAGTGAAATAGACTATTTGCCACAGATCACACAATTTGATCCAGCAATAGAAGTAGAACTGATTTCAGTTGCTGCAGCTTCACACTGGGCAGTTAAGTCACTAGATGGGTATCTCTTTCTGACATCAAAGCTTAATGTTTTGCCCTTAATTCTTGAAGGTTGAAAATAGAGTGTGGGTAACAGGCTGAATTAATATTTTATTTTGAGCAGTTTTACATCCAGCAATCCTCACCCAAGGACATTAAAGCGCTTCACAACCAATACAGACTACACCTTTTGTTTTCAGCCTAGGTTGATTTGCTGGGATAGGCAGGACGCTGAGCCCGGTCGGAATTCGAACCCGCACCCCCATGATACATGGTCAGCAGCTGTAACTGATAGACCACAGCATCGCTTGTAAAAGCTCGGCTCATTTTGGGCTCGAAGTTCCAAGAGGACCTCTAGTTGAGCCTAGGGTGACCAACAGTTTGTAAATTTCCCGGACCGTCCGTTAATTGGAAGTCACGTCCGTTGTCCGTGACGATCCCTCTTATGGATGCCTTTTGTCTGTAATTTGGGGGGTAACAGTGACCTGCACTGCTCACCATTGAGAAGCCTCAGTGTTCTGGGAGCTCCCTGCTGGGGCCGCCTCGCACTCCCCTGTTTTCAAGAGCAGCCCCTCCCCAGCCTCTCACAGACTCTGATGGACCCATTGTCCTTCTGTCTGCCGGCTGATTGTGGTATACAGAATGGCAATGGGCCAGTCTGGGCAATTAAGGCATGTGGTGGGCCTGAAGGCAAGGAAAAAAAATGTAACACATTACATGGAATTAACATTGTCCAGTTACTTTTAAAAAACAAGCATATGCAATCGGTCACGCATTTGTACAAGTTAGAGCTTTTGTTTACCTGCTAAAAACTTATTTTGACTTGCACTTATGTTGGTTGCCTATTTACTTATATATTATTGCACGATCTCCTCAGATGTGTCTTTAAAACTTACCTTTTGTCCAAAAGTTTTGTCCTGAATTTTGACCTTCTGTCCTGAATTTTTGTCATGAATTTTGACACTCACCATCCTGAATTTGCACCCATGCCAGTTGCTCACCCTAGCTGTGCCAGAGCCAGGGATTAGGTTTGAGTCTGACTCGAGCTTTAAGAAGATCACCCAAATTGGGACGGGATAGCTCTCTGCTTTCCCACATTGTCCATGTAGCCACCCTGCCCAAGGGTGTGGGAAGTGGATGTGATCATTAACCATCTCCCCCCGCCCCCCCCAACCCAACTCATCTAAGAGGAAGGTATTAAAGGGAAAGAAAGCTGCCTTGCTGCATGACAATCCTACACCCCAAAGTAAAGAAAATAATGAGTCTATATAAAATCCAACCTACAGGAAAAAACAATATCAGCTTAACAGTGCTTCACTACTGTCAGACACTACCTTCAGAGAGAAAAGAAAGAATCAGTGAAGCTACTCCTCAAAGTTAATTGTGTGCTCGTTGTGTGTTCAGAATGATCCACATAATACATTCTCTCAAAGATAGATGTACTGCTACAGTCATGTTTTTTATGTTATGTCTGCGTGTATTACCCGAGTCCTGTACTTGACCTCCGCCATCTACTTACAGATCAAAGTACACACAAATCCCTTGCCTCCAAACAGGAACTACCGCAATCAAGCACGTAGAGCACAGCTTGAGAGCGGACTTTAGACAAGCATGTACAATGCAATAGGTCTCGCAATTCCGAGTTTTTGAACTATTGCCATTGTTAATGGCAATGCCTTTTATAAAAAATGAATAGGCATTGTCATTTACAATACCAATAGTTCAGTTTTGCAAAAGCAATACCCATTTCATTGCAGAGCGCGGTGTCTGTGAAGCGGGCACCGCGCACCTTATTAAAGTTAAAAAAAAGAAAGTGAGACCGAGCTCAGTGTCCCTGAAGCGGGCACCGCGCTCAGTATTAAAGTAAACAAGCATTGGCATAGCCAATAGGTCTCGCCTTTGGGACCTTATAAATGTTTAGCCATGCAACAGTTGCATAACTAAATACTTATAAGGTCCCAAAAGCGAGACCTATTGGCTATGCAAAGCGCACGGCCGCGAAAGTGAAAGTGATCACAATCGCAATCAAACATCAAAGCGGCCGTGAAAGTGAAAGTACTTTTTGGAGCCCTCTCAATAAGTCTCGCCAGACCAGCGCATGCGCTGGGTCAGGCGAGACCTACAAAAAAAATGAAACGGAGCACGGTGTCCCTGAAGCGGGCACCGCGCTCAACATCAAAGTTTTAAAAATAAAATGTAAACTGAGCACGGTGTCCCTAAAGCATGCAAAAACAAAAAAAAGCAGCAACCATTGTCTCAATCAGTGTCAATAAGCAAAGTAGTGCTGACTCAATTATAATGAAAATCGTGCAACAAGCCAAGTAAAAGGTCCAGTCGTTATGGGCAGTAACAAATGCAGACAATGCAGAACCAAGGAGGGACTAACAAGCCTATTTACGAATTCAAAACCAGTATTTAAGAAAGACAATGACACAAGCCAATGTGAAATATGGGCAGAGAGTAGGCGGGGCTTCCACTGCATACTCTATTACAGCATGCCTCGCAGTGCGAGCAGCACGTGCGCGCTGCCGCTAGTCTTGACCTAAAAAAATGTAATTTTTAGAGCTGACGTGTCTCCACGAGAAACTTTAGAACTTTCCTTTAAAGAGGAAGCATCGGAAAATGAAAATAAGGATTTGACAGACCTATCATAAAGAGTAAATTACCCATCTCGGTGGAGGGATATCTCTGCTGTATTAGGACTATCTTAAGTTTTCTCTGATAAACTTATTGAGGATACATAATTAGACTCATTCTCCTGAGAGAGAAAAAATTCCCGCCATCAAAAAATATCATGGATGTATCCTCACTTACGACTAGAAGTTAGTATTACTAAAATGAAGACAATTTTGGTGCGTGGGCAGAGTATAGCCATTATTCGTGATTTTATTCCAAGCATGGAGAAAATTGGGAAAAATAACGGATCCACGAAACTCCACCCAGCGCATTCCACCCTCTCTGAAAAGTGAAAGAGGCATGAAATATAAACTTTTTATTTAAATGTTGGGAATGCACCTCGCCCTAGGTTGCTGATGATGAGTCGTCACCTGCTTTTCTACCTAGAGGATATCCGAGTCACTGATTTCCATACTGGTGCTGCTGAGAGGAAGGGCATCTTATATAAATACCTGTAAAGTGGTTTGGGAAGCTCATACCTCCTTCCTAGAGCAATTGACCAACTATGAATCTATCTACTCAAATCATGTCAATGCTTCAAACGCAATAATAACCTTCTGCTGTGCCTCAAATCTCAATCCTCCGCAGTGCTTAATTTGAGCCAGTGGTTTCCGGTGCTGGCACCGGCATTTAATCGTCAATACCGACACTTGCGACAGTCTGCCACAACATGGAGCTGTCTGGCTAATTTAGAGATAATCATAACAGTTAATCATTAATTCAATATCCATTAAAAAATGACTATTACCTACCACACAAGCCATTCTTATGGCTTTAGGGGCCTAAAATAGTCATATGGTTAGTAGTTGTGTTGTTACTATTATTGGCAGCATGGCAATGGAAATGTGTGGTGCAAGCAGCAGTGGCCCCCTGACAAGAGCCCTGGCACTTATTTGTTTTACAAATTAAGCACAGAATTCCGTTGAGTCCCAGGTGTGAGCCATAGGAGAGAGAAAATCCATGTACTACATCCCTTACTGACAATGCTGCTAGAGTTTAAGATGCGTTAATAACATGGTTGGAGGCCAACCACCCATCTTCAAAAATTTCCATGGCTTCCGGTTTTATTTCAGGGTGAAGGTGCTGTAAGAAACCTCGCCTTTTTAGCCAGATGAAACAATGAGATCAGCATACTATAACACTGAAGCTAATAATCTCTTTGCGAAAGCACTAGTAAAACAAACCCTGTCATTTTCCCTTATAGCCAATAATGAAGCGTCAACTAATGAGGCTACGGTTCGGCTTGATCCCACTAAAGGCATATAAGTACGGCCAACGGTACAAAGAAATGGCAGTCACACAGTGCCGAGCATGTGAGGGGGGGGAGAATCACTAATTCACATATTGTGTATCTGTGAGAAACTAGGCCCCTTGAGAATTTATTGGCTCCGTCCCATTTGGCGTATTTTAAATATACGGACATGTCAGGCAGCCCTGGTAGAGTGCACGAAAGGCGCCTCAGCACAGCTGGCGGCACGTTTCATGAAATTTCTGACAGCTGTAAAAGCCACGCTGGACTACGACAACCCTACAGAACGATAACGCTCAATGCTGTGCAAATTGTTTTAACCTTCATTTCTCTACAGCTGACAGCTTGATGTTTAAATATTTTACATAGATTAATAAGATATCATTCCATTTTTTTACCATAAGAAATGATGCACTTTATACTGTTTTTAACCTAGTTCGATTGCAAAGGTTTTAACTAATTGTGCAATATTTTTTTTTCTTTTTTCTAAAAACCTGAAGTCAACGGCAATCAACTTTTCCTATCAGTCTCCGACAATCATTGGGACCTATTGCTCAGAAGAATCCTTGGGTGTAAGAATAATGGCTCATCAGAAGAATCATTGTGATTTCTTCCAGGTCTCTTTGGACAAAGTCTTGAGCTAAGAACATCTATATAAACTGCTTCTAATTGCCTGGCATTAGAGGGACGTTATTCATTGGAACGGGGTCAAACTAAACAAGCATCTGCAATGCAATAGGTCTCTCATTTACGCGAGTTTGAGCTATTGGCACTGTAAATGACAAGGCCTTTTATGTATGTTTTGTTTTTTAAAACATAAATAAAAGGCATTGTCATTTACAATGCCATTAGCTTAAACTCTCGCAAATAAAAAGACATATTGCATTCAAATGCTTGACCCTCCTGCCCTCCTGCAGTAAGAGAAACTCTTTAAAGAAAATAGTGCTTACAGAGTAAAGATGTACCGTGTAACAACGGAAGAAAAAGGGCCAGTCCTCATGGGAGGTTACAAATGAAGACAAGGCGGTTTTAAGGAGGGCCTAACAAGCCTAATAACGAATCAGAAGCCAGCATTTATGAAGGACAATGACACAAGCCAATGACAAATATGGGTGGAGAGTAGGCGGGCTTCAAGTACATGCTCCAATACAGTATGGCTAGCAGGGCAGCGCATGCGCTGCCCAGGCTCGATCTAAAAAGGAAAAAAAACGTGGTAGCTTGAAAAGAGGACATTTAAATGTTAAGTTATTCTTATGATCTTCAGAACACTTTTGCAACAGAACCGGCATGAAGAGGAGTCAGTTTGTAAGCCTTTCAGTGACATCCCCAGGCAGTGGAGGCGATCCATTTTCAATACAAGCTCCATTAACCCAATTCAGTGAAGCTTGTCTGATCAGTAAACACGGCTATACTGTGTACCTGTACACAGGCACGAATGGAATGGTTTTAATATAGCACATGGCTACCCAGGAGCATCCCAGCGCTCATAATGATCAAATAATGATCATCAGCCACTAATTTTGGATCAGGACTTACAGTAGGCCAATAAAGCAAGGCCCGGGGGAAAAAGAGAAATACTACTACGTATTTATGGCTGAAGAAGGACGTTGAGGACTGAGAGTCTCCAAAGAGACAGTAACTGATTTCTTGTGTAGTTGATGTGACAAAAGTATATATTTTTGTGCTTTACTTCACCAATAAAAAGCAAAATGTTACTTACCCTGTAAGCATCTGTTCGCAGGTTGTTGTGCTATAGATTCACATGCTGTGCATACTCCTGCCATCTAGTGTTGGGCTCGAAAGTATTTAAGTTGTTTTTCTTCGAAGAAGTCTTTTGAGTCACAAGGTATAGTGACTTCTATTGCTGGTAATGCATGTGGGCATCGGCTTCAACAGTAGATTGTTTTATCTGCGAGACGGGCAAAGCTGAAATGGAGCTGAGAGCAGAGGCAAGCATTGACAAAGTCAATAAGTCTTGCCTATGTGAGATATAATGGCTTTGTCAATGTTTTTAAGTCATGGTGCACAGCAGTGTGAGCTGATGTGCAACATGGCTTAAAGTCAAGAAAAAAAAGAACTATGATGCAGCCAACGCTGACCACGGTCATATCGCTTCTTTTTTTTAATGCCGTTTTGCACAGCAGTCGCAGGGGAAGCAACATGAGGGTGGAGGGGAGGAGCAGCAGTAACAGACAGTAGGAGGAGGGGGTAAAGGGAAAACAAAGCAAGGGAGGTGCAGGGGAGGGAGCACCAGACAGAGGGGGTTGGGGGAGAAGAGAAGAAATAGTACCTAGCACAGCGCAGCCAGCAGAAGGGCACCAATTAAGTTAATTCAATCTGTGTTTGTGTCTGTGTTTTGGTCTTTGCTCCACCGAAAAATCGGTAGTGACGTTTGGTCTGTGT
Source organism: Triturus cristatus (assembly GCF_964204655.1). Classification (NCBI taxonomy): domain Eukaryota; kingdom Metazoa; phylum Chordata; class Amphibia; order Caudata; family Salamandridae; genus Triturus; species Triturus cristatus. The sequence continues at coordinate 311,530,155 of NC_140592.1, forward strand.
TGGCCAATTAGAAGGCTGCAAGGAAAAGTGACACTACGGCCAACAAATTGGAAGAAATGATCGGCTTCCAAGTCGCAGGCTCACCGAAAAAGGATGATCATGCAAAGCAAATATGAAAGAGAACTGCAATAACGTAAGGTGTCTGAGGAGGCTTCGTGGGCGCATGTGAATTTGCAGCACTACATGCCACAGACAGATGCTTACATGATAAATTTAAAAAATTGTCGGTGGCATGGAATTGTATTTATATATCGCTTACTACCCCTGACAACGCATTGAAGCACGTTTGCGAATAGTATGCTATTCCAGAACCAAAGGTGGATTTGTATAGGGAAATCTAAATTGTTAAGTCAAGTGGTGGGCATGTAAGTCTGTTAGTTGGATTGATTGGTATAAAGGAGGGCAGAGTCTGGTAAGTGTTATTTGAGAGATCATAGTAGTAAAATGAGGTTTGGGTTGAGTCAAAGAAGGAAAAGAGGAGTAAAGAGTCTAGAAAGGATTATTAGGGAATTCATGGTAATAAAATTGGGCATGGGGTGGGTCAAAGTAGGGATAGGGGAGGGAAGATTCTAGAAGGGGTTATTAGGGAGATCATAGTAGTACAATGAGGTTTGGAATAAGCCAGAGAGTGGAGGTAGAGGATATATTGAAAGAGAAATAGGATGAGACATAGAGTAGTGAATTGGAGAGAGTTGAAAGTTGTTTATATTAGATTTTTTTCTACAGTAGTAGTAAAATAATAAATATACAGATACACAACTATATAGGAAGGTATACATGTTTATGGAAAATAATAAATAGTTGTATTATAAAGTTGTACTATATAAAGCCTATCTGTAGATAGTTAGAAAATCCAAATTCCAAGTGTTGCTGTACATAAAGCTAATTTATTAATGTTTTTTTTAAAACATTCTGGGGGAATTTTATATTTTTTTCAACTTATTTATTTATATTTGTTTTTATTTTATATTTTTCCCAATATCAATAGTGAAGCACTTATAGATACAATTGTTTTGATCATTTTTACACATTGTGATAGATAAAATAAAACAGAGACTCATAAGCATATATTCAAATAACTTATATAACTTATAACATATTGTGATAGATAAAATAAAACAGAGACCCATAAGTATATAATCTAATAACTCATATGTGAACTATGCAGTCACCCATATATATGTTAGGCATTAAATGATACATATACATTTTTTATTTTAACCATTAATAATATATATATTTGTTAAGCAGAACTATAAGAATATCTATATATTTTTATACCATAATTAGTGTATATATTTGTACAAAGAAATGTACATATTGAAATACAATATGTAATCTAATTATACATGGTTATATACACAGGCATACGTTGTATATGTGTGTTTTAAGTATGGTGGTCACGTAGGAAAGAGACAACTCTTCAATAGTCTTCTGAAGATAAGATCATTTTCTGTGAATCTTCTGTTTAGGGGTAATTAATTCCATAATTTAACTTCTTGAACAGAGAAAGATGTACCACATCCATGTTTTTTTTTCTTGTATGCTGGAGTTTAGGGACAAGGTGCCAATTTGGAGTGGAGGTTACTTTGTTGTATGTATTTTGTGATTTTATTCCGGATGAAAAGTGGTCCTGTTCCATGTATTGCTTTGCGGGTGAAACAAAGCAGCAGGAAGGTAGATCCTCTGGCAACTGGTAACCAATGTAGGGCCCCCAAGGCAGGGGAGATGTGGGCTTGTGGCTTCACATGTAGGAGTAGCCTGGCAGCACAGTTCTGAATGCATTGCAGTTTTTTCATAGTTAATAAAGATGATCCATGGTAGAGGCCATTGGCGTTATCAAGCTTAGACAGTACAAGAGAGATAGTAGCTTAAACCGTGTGTGGAAATCCTAGGTGGGTGAAGATGCATCACAGAGTTTTTAAAGTAATAAAGCTTGAACTTGCTAAAACATATCTGCTACGGCATTCATTAATAGCTTGGAGTGCATGGTAATTCCAAGGTTTCTGACTTCCTTGGACATTTTAGGAGTTGGTCCCAGTTCGTAAGGCCAGGGGCAGAGTGGTTCCAATCGCCACATGTCAGTTTTACAGGTTTGGACGCATTCAGTTTGAGATGGCTCCATGTCATCCACTGATCAACAGCTCTGAGGCAACTGAAGATTTTTGAGTTTCCAATGTATTTGGGGCTTTCTAATTTAAGAAGTATTCATGTGTCATCTGCATAGATATAGCACTTGAGCAGAATTTAATTTATTATGGCAGTAATGACTTCACGTAGATGTTGAAAAGCATGGGTGAAATGAGAGAGCCTTGATGAACCTCTGCTTTTGTGAAGTATGGTTTGGATAAGAAAAGGAGAGTATGGATGACATTCATTCTGTTTCGAAGGAAGGATGTGATCCAGCCAAGAGCAGTCCCCTCTATGCCGGCTTCGTAGTCTTTGGATTAGAGTGTCATGTTCATCTGTGTTGAATGCAGCTCAAAGGTCCAAGAGAAGTAGTGCAGCACCCTGTTATGGTCAACTGTTTTTGAAAGGGTTATCCCAGAGGGCGATGAGTTTCTGCCTGGATGGAATCCTGTTTGGAAGTCGCAAACTATGGCGTTCTCCTTCAATGAATTGTGACATCTGGGTGAATGCTGCTCATCTACCATTTTGCCCAGGAAAGAACCATTTGTAATCGGTCTGTAGTTGTTTGGGTCATGTGGGTCCAGGTTTGTTTTCTTTAATAATGGGCATATGTATACTTTTTTAAAGTCTTTTAGAAAGACTCCTGTAGTTATAGAATTATTGATGATTGTTCTGGCTGGTGTGGCAGGAGAGGTAGTTAAAAGAATGTTCTTGAAGTTTTGTGGTGGTCAAGGGTCAGAAGGGCAGCCGGCTGATCTGCCTGCTTTGACAAGGGCCATAAATTCAGTTTCTGATAGTTGTTTGAAGGAATGTAAAGGCTGGGTTAGCCTACTCTTGGAGGAGATTGCTGGAAATGGGTTGGTGCTAGTGGTTTTCCTCTCTTTTAAATAGGAGTCCAACATGTCTGCTTTGGATGTGTAATAATTTGCCACTATGTCAGTAAATTCTTGAGAAATGGGATGAATTCCTTTTATGCTTTTAGATTTACAGACCAGTGAGAATTGTATAAAATTATTTTTTTGCACATTCAGCATGTTGAATTATGTTTGAATAGTAGCTTTTTTGATTATTGACTTGTATTCTGTTAGGTTTGCGTAGGTGAAGTTTGTCTTATTTGTTTTGAGACAGGTGCGTTGCAGCATTGCAATTTGTTGGTTTATCTTTTTTTTAGTTCTGCTTTAATCCAAGGTGCTTGCTTTCTTACGTCCTGTTTTGTTGTTTTTAGTGATATTGGGATTACAAAAGCTTCCTGTAGCCACTGATAACATTTTTTTAACTGACTTTATTGAATCTAGATCTGTGCTGGATGTTAATTGTGCTTCTAAGTATTTCAAATTGAGTTTGTTTCACAGTCGATATATGGTTGTATGTAAGGTAGCCTTAGGTGTGGTGTTTTGTGTTGGAAAGCTGCCAGATAGTGGTCCAACCATGTGGCTGGTGTAATCCTTTGAACGATAACTAGTTCTGGATTTGCAAAGCGACACCTAGGATGTGCCCAGTGAAGTGTGTGGGTTTGGGGATGATCTGATGTGGGTTCAGTGTGTCTAGGTCATTGACAATAGTTCTTGGATAAGGCATATTGGGTTTATCAAACTTTGTGTTTAAGTCACCAAAGATGCATAGGTTGGAGTGTAGTGTCATAAGGTTCGAATGTGTGTCTAGCATTGCTAGATGGTGGTCTGTAAAGGATGAGGAACTTGTAGGAGGCAGTAGCGTAGGGTTGCAACTGGTGATGAGGGCCACACAACCTTGTATAGAAATGTCATCAGCTTTGATGCGATTTATTGTTTCTTTGAATATAACACCTAGTCCGCCTCCTCTTTTGCCTATGCGATTTTGTATGACAGTTTGATTTCCAGGAGGAACAACTTCGTACAATACTGAAGCTGTATCATCTACCAACCATAATTAAGTTATGAAGAGTAAGTCAGGTTGTGTGTCAGTGAGTAGGTCGTAGATGTGATGCTTGTTTTTTTAGAGTGATTGAGCATTTATTAGTAGGCAGTCTAGAGATTGTGTTTTGGTGGTGGTGTGACTTTGTTTTGGAAGAGTGAGATTTATTCTTTGAACTAGTAGCAGGTGTATTAGTGTTAGTATTATTTATATTAATATTGTAATAGTATTGTTTGTCTGTATCGTAATCTTCGTCCAGCAGGCTTAGAAGGCATTTTGTTGGGTCTGTGTATGCAGATGGTGAGGATGGTGGTTGACAGTAAGTTGGTGGGCTGTTATTTTTGTAGAATAGTCGTATTGTGTAATAGAAAAGTAAATGTGATGTTGGGAAGAGCAGCACGTTGTTTATTTCATTTGTGTTTGTATAGGGTAAAAGTTGTATGGTTTAGGGGTGCGGGTGGAGCATGTGGGTCACGGTTTAAGGCTCTAAATTGTGCAATTGATAAGAGACGGGTGAATGAGTATTGTGTTGGGGTGTTTGTGGTAGGTGTGGGCGAAGATAGAACATTTGGGAGTAAAGTTGTTTAGGATCTGTATTATTTGTGTTCTCATAAGAATGGGGTGGGTGTTTGTTTCTATTTTGTGACAGAATGTAGTATGACTGTGTGTGGGAGAGATTTTGATGTGCTGGTGTCTGTTTTATGGTTTGTGTTTTTGTGGAGTAGTGAGATGAGTTATTGATATAATGAATTTCTATGCAGGATGTGGATATAAAGTACAGTTGGTGAGTGGAAGGTGAATATTAAAGGGGGTGGTGATGTGCGTTGGAGTGGTGTGTGAGAGGAGATAAACAGAGGCTGTGAGTGTATTACATATGGTGGCAGGAAGAGGTAATATGTGTGGTAGAGTGGAGTGTAAGGATTGGTTGCCTGTGTGTTTTTGGTAAAAAGAGGAGGAGGGTGTTGGTGGAAGATATGAGAGAGGGTTGAGTATAAGGCTGGCGGTGATGGAAAGGGGTCTGTTAGGAGTACATAGAGAGTAGAGCTGGTGCTTTGCATTAATAGGGAGATTGTGTTTGAAGGGATTTAGGTTATGTACTATGTGGGTTTGTGTTGTGTTGGTGATGTGTGGATTTGATAGTGTTATAGAACAGCGTGGTGGTTTGTGTGAGAGTTAAGGTGACATCGTGTGGCAGTAGGAGTAGAAGGGTGTATAGATGTGGTCTGTGGGGTTCTGAAGTGGTTTTTGAGACATGGAAATGTGGTCAGAGTTTGTTTGTTGTAAATGAGCAGTGTGTGTGTTTGCTGAGATTGTGATTGTATGTTTGAGGATCTGGATGGCTTGGGTAGTTGCTGGTAAATGGAAAGAAAAGGCAGCATCTCTGGCCCTAGGCCCAACCCGAACAGCCCCAAACAGGCAAACAACCTTGTCCTCTCTGCCCTTAGCTTTGATGCCTGGCCCGAGACATCCTGAGTCCCAAAGTTAAATTGCCCTAGAACAGATGACCTTGCTCCAATGAGAACCCTAACCAATCAGGACTCTAGCCAGTCTCAGCCCTGGCACGTTTATCAAATCACAACCCTAGCCCTACCAACCAACAAAAACCGCTGCATTTTAGAAATCTTGTGTGACCAGGCCTCTTAATCTGTGTCATGCATGGGGACTTACCGGTCCACTCATTTAACGTTACAACACTTCAGATGACCCAAAGTCCCAGTGCTGATATCCCAAGAGCATGGATGCATGTATTTTGTCTGTGATAAACATGTTACACACCGGAACATTGTATAGATGGAATGCAGAACCAGGCCATTTGAGGAGGAAAAGTCCACCGGTTAAGTCTCATTTGATGCAAAATAGCTTTGCAACTGGAGTTTGCAGAAATTTGATTTTCTACGTGATTTGTGCTCAGAATTGCATCCTGTGTGCTACACAGCTTGATAAAATGTTGTTTTGTTTTAAATATGGTTACAGTTTTATTGCTTGCCTCTGTTTATTTTATATTCTAAGCAGGTTTCTGCTAATTTGTGATGTGTGTATGTTTATCTGCTCTGCCTCAAGTTTTCTTTAACTGTGTTGTTCTTCCTCCCTTGGAGCCACTAGTGGCCCTTCTACCCCTCCTCAGTGTCCATTTACCAAACTACAAGAAGTTCTTTCTCCTATGTTGTTTGTCAAGCCCCTTTCTTTCTCTCCCATTCTTTAACCTCTACTTAAAGCCTCCTCCCAGGCTGTGGTGGCGGGCATTTATGAAAAAGGAGGGTGCGGTGCACATGAAAATATTATTTAAAAAATAAAAACTACCTATCCAACTTGAGAAGGAGCTGTTTAAAGAGCTACGATCTATGATCACAAAATTTATTTAGCTAGGCCAAAGGACCCTTCTTCCCCAGCGCCTTCTACTAAGACTGAGATCGGAGGGGGGCCTGGCTCTTCCAGATTTTCTGCCGTACTAGAGCCGCTCAGCTCGAGGTCCTGGGCGAATGGACACTTAGGGCCTCGAATAAATTGTGGCTTCATATGGACAGACAGGTGGCGGGTAGAACCATCTGTGACTTGCCCTGGAAGCGGAGAACTGACAGACCAACCAGCGCCTATCTGAGTATCCCCACAATGACTACCCTCCAGGTATGGATACGGTAACCAAAACCCTACTGCTGACCGCTTTTCTGTCCCCCTACACCCCTGTCCACTTTAACCCTGCCTTCCCCCTGCGCTTAGAGAAGGGCCCTTCGATAAATGGAGAGAGGGAGAATGTCTCATGGTCTCGGACCTCTTCCTCAAGGGTAAGATGCGAACATTCGCTGACGGTGCAGCCTGCATTCGGATGCAGGCTGCACCGTCAGCGAATGTTCCCACACAACGAAGAGTACCATTACGTGCAATTGAAACACTGGGCCCAGCAGCCACTCATGCGATGGGCGGCTACCAGAGAAATGCTCCCAATAGAAATATGTGTCCAAACTGGCACCACAGTTAAGGTATGCATCTCCTTTTTATATGCGCTTCTGCTCTCCCTTAGCCCACATCAGACCCAGTGCCACAAGAGATGCTGGGAGGGCATCCTACAACCCCCCCCCCCCCTTGGAGAAACAATGGGAATCCCTCTACAGGGATATCACTAAAACACAATTGTTCTATGTTCTTCAGGGAAGCTCACTACAAAACTATGTACCGTCACCCACCAAAAATTGCACTCGGTCTTTCCCAACACCTCTGACCGATGCTGGCGGGGATGCGGCATGTTGGGGGACTTCAGGCACATCTGGTGGGACTGCCCCGCTATCCAACCCTTCTGGAAGGAAATCCTATCCCAAATCAAACACATCATAGGCTACTCGATTGCTGACTCTCTAGAACACGTGCTCCTAGGTATCCGGGACCCCAGCCTTAAATACCAGACTCAGGGGGACCGTCCATCTTGCGGTTATGTTTGGGGGTAGCCAAAATGGCTATAGCAGCGACTTGGAAGAAACCAGAGGCCCCCTTACTTACACAATGGCATGCCCGTATGTGGCGCGCCCTGGCCCTCGAACGGAGGACAGATGCTATTGAGGACTCACAAAAAAGCTTTGATTATATCTGGAGCCCTCTGGTGAGCTACTTGTCAGAGATGCTGCCACTGTTCTTGTGTGGTCCTCGGCTGATAGCCCTCCATCTCTTCCTGATATAGTTGATCTGGGCTCCTTTCTTGGCCTGTGGTCCCGCTCCTCATGCCAGTACTGAAGCCACTATGACACCCTGGAAATGTTTGTTTATTTCTTTTCTTTTTGGATGTATTTATTTCTTTTCTTTTCAGCGTTCATGTATTTCTGTGCATGGGACTGGGGGATGTCCTACTCTGGGGGGGAGGTTTATATCTCTTCATTTGCAGCCTGGACAAGGCCCCCCCCACTCCTGGTAGATCTCTGCAGGCGAAGCCTGGAACTTGTGAATAAACTGTACACGCTCTTTAGCGATCTAATGCACTGACCAAGCTCCTGTGGGACGAGTTGAACGCAAATGTGGTTTGTTTACAATGTTTGCATACTTAGAAGAAAAGTAAATAAAAAGATTTTGACAAAAAAATTCTTACTTCAAAACAAATACAATGTCCTCCACACCAGACGTATTATTTCTTCTACTGCAGCCCGGCCACCAAAAAACTCCCTTGACTAATCCTGGCACCCTGACAGGGGGGAGTGGCCTCACTTGGCGCTCCACAACGCTCTGGAGGCCTGCACTTAAGACAGGTGGGTTAGAGATGTTTAAAGTGTGCATGTGTGGCTGGCTCTCACAAGACGGCCGGCCAAAAAGACATGCACACTATAACAGATGCCTGTTCAGTGGACTCAGGAGTCTGCATATCCATTCAAAGTGCTCCATGATTTTTAAGCGTCATTTAAAGAGTGTTAATATCTACAGTCCACACATATACTGCATCCTTTTACCAGTCTATGGAGCTGCTGGTGATTGGACTTAGAAGACAAGCTGACCAGTGTCACCCGATGCTGTCATTGATCAAGGAAGCACTGTTCCTCCTATGCCAGTATATGGTGGGTAGACTGGGTACCCCGTTGGCATTAGGCCAAATTGCACAGTGCTAAGCCTCTCTAAGACTTAAAGCAAACAACTGCAACTTGTAGCTCATTGTTTCCTGAGCACTGATGAAACCTTAGCGCCAGCATCCAGGTAAAACTTGAGGCAGGCATGGGCAGGGAGTGGTGGAGACGAAGCGATGAGGGCAGGCATGGCCAGCAATGGCAACCACACATTCACTTTCCCACCAATGCCACTGTCTCTTATTGACTAAGCTGTCGCAGCTCAGTCATTGATAGGATGGTTCAGGGACGCTGAGGTGGGCTGGGATGCTGTCAGAGCTCAGAGAGAGTTTTTTTTTGTTTTTAAACTTTTTTTATTGCAATGTGCTCAGCATTCAATTTATCAGCTACACAGTTCAGAATGGATACCCCAACCATATGATCCACATCAAATGATTATTACAATAGGATAATGAAATTCTTAAAATCGTGAGGTAACATTTTTGTCTCGACCCTTCTCTCATTCCCTACAATTGCCTGTAGGCCTGCCAGTACCACCAAATCGTCTCCCATTTCCGTGGGCAACTTCTACTTAGGTATATAGTGTGTTCTACCTGTCCACACCAATCCAAGTTAGTTTTCCACTTATCCACTCTGGGGGGGGGGGGGGGTCACCGCTCCCCAACTTTTGGCGATATTATGATTTGCTACCATCTCGTCCAATGTCAGCCACAGTCTCATGTATCTGGGCCAGACCTCTTCACCTGAGATCAGCAACAGGAACCACTTGGGTTCGACCGGGACCTCCACACCCACCACCGTGGCCATGATTCTCCCCACCTCGAGCTAATATGTTTGTATCACCAGACATTCCCATATCAGATGGAAGATATCATGCCGACCCCTTCTGGCACAGTGCGTTGTCTGCATGTCCCAACTGGGATAGTACTGTCCTGGCATAGTATACTCAATGTAAGACCTTCAGTTGGATCAGCGTGAAGCTGGAATATCGCCACCTCCCTCAGGCCCTGTACCGCTTCCACCCTTTCTTTGTTGCAAGCTGGCCCAAGTCTCCTTCCCATGCCATCTTCAACAATGCCAGGGGGTCTGGAGAATTATTCAGTATTTTCCTGTATATTAACAATATTGTTTTTTCGGCCAGTGGATCAGTCAACAGTTGGTCTTCTGGGGGGATGCCTCTTTTAGTTCCCCCTTACGACTGCAGCTCTTAGGGGTACGGCCCAATTGTAAGTATTTCAACTATTCCCCATTCCCCATGTCATATTCTTGTTGTAAGGTGTCAAATGTGATATATGCCTGCCCTCTCCACATTTCACCCTAGTTCTCCAGGCCCAGCAATTTCTATTTACCAAAAGCTGGTCACTGTCCCAGAGCGGGGTAATCTTTGTTACTTTCCCTTCCCGACCCAGGAATTTTGTCGCTGCCCGCCGTGCTCCCACCACTGTCCGTGGGTGTGTCAGTAGACCCCGAACAACTCCCTTGTGGTATAGTAAGGGGCGGTACACCCCCCCCCCCCCCCCAGCTCTCATAACCGCCCTGTCCACTGTGCATGCTGGCTCTGCTCTATCTCCTATTGGTCAGTCATTCACATTGACCAGTTGGGGGGGGCCCAGTAGTAATCCCTAATATCAGGAATCGCTAGACCCCTCCCGCCCCCATAGCCCACTCCCTGCAATTTGCGTAGCACTATACGTGGGGCACCTTCACTCCACAGCAGGGATCTTAGCTCGGTTTTCACCCTCAAAAAGAAGTGGTGCGGGATCTCATAGGCTGTGTTTTGTAGGATATGCAGCAGAAGCGGGAGTATCATCATCTTAAACAGGGCAGCACGACCCTCTAACGTAAGTGGCAGTGTCAACCAGCGTTTGTCATCCCCAATAAATCTGTCTAGCTGCATCTCTAAATTTTGCTGGTAGAACTCTTGGGGTTTCCTTGTCACAAATATCCCTACGTATCTGAAGCCCTGAGTCTTGACTGGAACCCTGCATCTGGATGTCAGGTTGGAAACTCCATCCACCAGTGGGACCAACAGGGATTTATTCCAATTAATGCGGTATCCAGAGTAGTCCCTGTGAATGCGAAAAATCTGCAGTATTCTATTGATGGACTGTCTTGGTCACCTAACATACAGTAAAATATTGTCCGCATACAAGGGGATGCGTTCATACCATTCCCCTCCCACCAGGATACCCCATATCAGGGGATCCTGAAGTACCCAGGCTGCCAGTGGCGCCAGGGCAAACAATAAAGGGGACAGGGGGGGCATCCCTGCCTAGTCCCTTTCTGGAGCGGAAACACTCGAGACACAGTGGCATTAACTCGCTCCCTAGTCAGTGGTTGGTGGTAGAGAAGTCTCACCCATCCAATATAGACTGGCCCAAAGCCCAGACGGCCCAGAACAGCAGAGATAGTTCCACTCCACGCTATCCAAAGCCATCATGGCATCTAGAGAGAGGATTGCTTGCTCGCATGGGTTTAGCAGAAGGTTTCTGCACTCATATGCCAACACACAACTCACTGTAGACATGCACTTTGCTCTGCTTGACCCATAACAATACTGTTAGAAGTACTAGTGACAAAGTGCACAACCCTCGCCCTTATGGGGCACTGTCCCGCAAATCCCAGTGAATTAGCGGTCCCATGATAGCACACTCAAAGGCTAATGGTCAAACACCCTTAATTGTGAGAGGGTGCCTAGAAAAGGCCTTATGAGTGCAGGTGCTTTTTTTTTATGGGATTCACTGAAATATATTTATTAATAAATATACCACTGCTAAGTTTTATTAGTCTGCAGCCTTTGTCCAAACAAGTAACATTTTGTATGTATGACACTTATTTCCTAGCAGTATGAACAAAATGTCAATGGACCTTACTGAAGTTGCGGTTCATAGAGCGCTGCAAATGTCAGTGTTAGATATGGTGACCAGTAGCTACAGGTAAATCCATAATCATCCTTCTTGCAAATTCCAGCACTACCCAGACACCCTCCCTTCTTACTTTGGATTTGGTAACGTTTCTCTTTTGACCATGGATTTCCCTTGGCTTCTTTTATGTACCTTAGAGCTAGGGATACATTTGGCATAAAGACATTTAGACATGCTGTGCATAGACTGTAAAGCAATCCTCCCATAAGCGGTGGTTAGACCGAAGATGTTGCAGAGGATTGAAAAAGCGCATGAAGTACAGGCTGGCCGACATGAATGTATGTGAATGTATGTGTCTTGTAAAGCGCACTGCTGCCCTGAGGCGTCGTGGCGCTGTAGACCGCTGGGGAACCCGTCCTGGCTATCCCTGTGAGATGGTCCCTCCTGGGTATCTCCAAGGTGAAACCAGGCATCCCCGGCGAATGTGGGGGGCCGTTGTGGAGATGAGGCAAGCTAATGCCCAGAGTTGCCGAGTGTGTTCCTGGTTAGAGTAGGTACCGAGGCGAGAATTATCGAGTCCGTTTTGACCCTGGTCCACGACCCTGCCGCGTCGGGAATTGAACCCTGGTCCCTGGCCGATTCACTGCTTGCGGATCTGCCGCCTCTAACCAGTGAGCCACACCTCTCCACTACACGACATTAGCTTGCTGAAGAGCTAAGAACTCCACAAAGAACTGCGTAGTGAAGCTGTGTGAGGTGGACCAGGTTGCTGCTTTACATAGATCAGCTACATAAGAATGTTGCCTAAGAAAGCCATGGACGCCCCCTTCGGGTAGAGTGGGGTCTGGGTGGGGTAGGCATTTGCCTTTTTGCTATAGCGCAACGCCCGGGTGTATGCCTGCTTTAGAGAGAGCATAGCCTAGAAATTGCGCGGATTTGTGAAAGAGATAAAAAGCTGTGTTTTGTATTAGGGTTTCATTTGTCAATGGAGTACATGAGGGCCCTTTTACTGCTTACTAGGTGAAGCTCCCTTTCTAGCCCATTAGGCTTTTGAGTACAATGTTGAGGTTCCATATAGGGGCAATGGGAATCTGGGAGGAATAACCCTTTAAGTCCTTCCATAAAGGCCTTACCAACAGATATCGTGAATAGTGATGTGTGTGCTCTGTTCTGCAGGTATGCAGCAACTGCAGCTTAGTGATGACGGAAAGATGTGTAGCCAAGTTCAGACATGTGCAAATGGAGCAGGTAGTGCCATGTCTTGGACTGCAGGACTGAGAGGACCAATGTGTTTAGGAAGATAGTAACGGACAAATCTTTTCCATTTGGCTGCATAGCAAGCTCGCATTGTGGGTCTACGAGCCTCTTTAAGGATAGCAAAAAAAATCAAATAGGGGATGGTAGAGGAGGAAGAAGCATGCGGAAAGTTCACTCAGTTTCAACATATCTTAATCAAAAGAGAGTGAACTAGAAGATTTTCTTGTGTCAAGGCGTACCAGTTATCGACCCGAAACCCTAAACCAATATTTGCCACTGGTGGTGTAAGTAATCACCATTATGGTGTTGTATCGGGCAGCAGCATCATTGGATTTCACACCTAGCTACTCGCTTCCTAGGTGAGTATCGTCTCCATCTGAGGGAAAGTACTGGTGGGATCCATGTGGTGATGGATAAAATATACCACCTATAAATTGGCATTTAATATAGGTGCAGTACATATGGGTAAGGTTAAAAGGTGATGTTCGGAAGTGCAAGCTGTCCTTAGCATCACACTTATACGGTCAGCATATTTCACCCTCTACTGCCCATGAGGGTCCAAGCCTTCGTCAGGAACGAATTCCGAGAACAACAGATCGCTTATTTTCAATTTCTCAACTTGTAAGACTTTACTTACATGGCTTCAGTCCGAAAACTTTACCAGAAGGTACGTTGGCTTTCCTTGAGACTCTAATTTATTGAGGGAAGAAGGTTCACAATTACAGACCTGCTGGTACCTCATATTACATTTTTAGGTCTCGCTGAGCAAGCGCATGCGCTGCTCTGCGAGAAATTTAGTGTGTGGGTTTTCAAAGTGCAGCCACAGGCTTTTGGTGGCCCAGCGCTTGCGTTCACGCCATCTGCCTCCCTTCCAGCACGATCACTGCTGCGCGCGCACCACTCACGTGCTTACCACAGAGCGCGTCCTCGCGATCACGATCACTTTCACGGCCGCGAGGCCGTTACTTTTACGGCCGCGCGGCCAGTGCTCGTTTATTTATTTTCTCTGTTCCACATTTTATCTCTCTGCTCCCTGTTTTCTCTTTTTGTTGCCCATTTAATTTCTCTCCATTATCTTGAGATTCTCTCGCTCTGTTCCCAATGTTCACTCTATTCCAACTTACTGTTTCCGATTTTCACTCTCTACTCCATGTTTTCTATATCCATTGCACGCTCTCAGTCTGTATTCCACGTTCTCTCTGTTCTATCGTCTCACTCTCTCGGTTTCTGATTTTCTCCCCGTTCATTCTTATCCAGCTGTTCCCTGATCTCTCTTTGTCTGTTCACCATTCTTGACATTAGCTTTCTCTTTGTTCCCTGTACTTTCTCCCTTCGTTGCCGGTTGTATCGCTAGTTTCCCGGTTTAATCACACTATTCGCTGCATAAAATGCACGATGACACGGCTGCTGTATTGCATCATTTTGTAGAAGCGCATGCGTGAATAACGCATGCACTTGTCTACAAAGTGGCATTGCCCAGTGGCTGCATCATCATGCTTATTTTGTTATTCCCTTTTTTTAATGGAATCTTTTCTTCAAGCCCAGTCGTGCCAGTTGCCCCTCTGAGACGGTGGCAGCAGTGACTGGGTGGGAATAGGGGCCACCTCATTTTCTGGAATGCTGATGCCCCTGAAAGACTTGTGAGCCTTAAGCCTTACGTGCCCATAGCGGGGCATGTTAACCCAGTGGGCAGTGGGAGTCCAGTCCCTTGCGCCAAGCACTGGCACATTTTGCACTTGGTGAAAAAATCACCCAAAAATCAGCTAAAAAAAGGTGGCAGCAGGCTGGAAGATGCTTTGGTGCCAGGCACAGGCGATCTTTGGCCATCCACTGGCCCTGAGAGTCTAACTTCGTCGGCTGGCGGCATTATCTTCATGGGAGATGGCTTAAGAATGGGCCCATGGCAAGCAGGGCGGAGAGAGGGGCGGCGCCTGTGAAAGGTAAATGTGAGAGTTTTAAGGGATAATGTTATTAAAGATTGATTTCCGAGCGGGCCTGCTTCTGGGGGGTGCTTAGCAGTGCTAATTAAATTCTCTTCCTCAATAACTGCCTGCCATTGACACGGTGTTCGGATCCGCGGGCGGCGCTGAACTTTGATCCACTTACTCATAATTAAAAGGCTCATTGGTATTGTCGGCTCTTCTGAAACCCACTTAAAATAATAACTGTTGAGCGAAGCTCCCGGCTGAAGGTTCGAGGCTCTGTCCTTGGCAGCAGCTCTTCCCCTCGGTTTTCAACGGAGCGCATCTGTGGGCATGTGGGCGCGAGGAGCTAGCACCCAGCTGGGATTCCTCTATACAAGCCCCAATCTATGGGTGAGGCCATGCACCTAAAATCGACTTCTGGGGGTCTGTATTAGTCCAAAGGGGTGCTCCTCTGCGGATAATCCTTTGTGCTCACCTTCCCAAACACCGAATCGGTTCGGGGGGGGGGATGGCAAAAAGTAGTGCATCCCCCAAAACATTGTTTATTATGTACTCAATTGTATTTGTTTTTAAAGCACAGTAAATGATGACTTTACTGTCCACCAGGATGCGACATCACAAAATATAGCTTCCAAGTTTTCAGTATGCGTACTTGTGAAATTTAAATGTCTCATGTGTAACACTTTGAGGGACACTCAGACGCAAGTAGCTGAAAAAGAAAACGGTGCAGAGCATAACGTTTAATTCTTGTTTTATTTTTGGACCTAATGATCTTCAGCGCCTAACATTGTGAGCAGCACAAGCACCAGAAGTCACAGGAAAAAAAATTATTACATTAACTACTCACACCTAAATTAGGATCATCTGGAATCACCAAAGTTGCCGCAGTTTAGGTCACAGCCTACTTTACACTTTAGGACTTAGTTCATAGCCAAGGTGAAAACCTCACTCCGTGTCATTAGGGTCACTTTCCAAGACTAAACTTGTGTAGGACAACGTAATGCATTCTGGGTATTGTAGTCTTAGTGTCAGTGGATCTAATTAGCTATTATCCGTTATTTAAGTGTGAGACGCACAGGACTATATAGAAACAGTGTGTGTAGTGACATGGCTTAGAGTGGGCACCGTAGTTATAGGACTTAATTTTCAAAAATGTTAGCAGCATACATTTCAAAATTAGTGGAATCACATATGGTGGATTATTGCAGTGTGCACACACCTTCCTCTGTTGACACGTATAACATGGCCAGTAGCAAGGCAAGTGTCGGAGCAGTAGCATATAGTGAAGGCCTCAGGCCTCCCTCCCTCCTTCTGAGGCCTTCTGTGACGTTCTAGCCCTGGCCTGAGGAGAGGCCTACCGGACAGGGAGAACCATCCAGGGCCCAAGTGGACTGCCAAGACCAAGAGGCAGACCCCATGGAGTAGCTGTAGATAAGTGACCAGAACGCGAGGTATGGTGCAGGGGAGCGGTGTTTCATCCCCTCCCTCGGTTCTCTGCCTGCTCTAAGTCTGGCCTGCAGACGATGCCCATAGCCTGAAGCGGAGAAACCACTGGCACAACAGACTGGATCCGGAGAATTTTTCTTCAGCAATACCCCAGCGCTTTGGTAAGTGGCATTGGTCGACTTCGCGTTCGTCGTTGGCGTCGTGGTCACCGGAATGACGTCACGGTATCTACTTAGACGCCGTCCCTGCACACTGTCAGTTCTTTACACAACATTCCATGCCAGAAGGGCAGAGTCATGCAAGACACTGACCACTAGTGCACAAAACATAGGGCCCTGAAAATGGAGTCCCTTACCCTAGAAGTCAGTTCGCAGAACGGGGAGGATTGGTGGGGCGGTGAGGAATTCATAACGAATATATGTCTCTTACAGATGTATCGTTAACGAAGGTAAGTAACTTGTTCATCTGAAAGAGACTATTAGTTATGGATTCCTCACCTTAGAATAGATACCCAGCAATACCAACCCCGGAGGTGGGTCTGCGATCGAAGTTTACACCAGAAAATCATGGAGAACTGAACGGCCAAAGAAGCAGTCTCTCCGGACTTGGATGTCCAGGCAGTAGTGTTTAGTAAACGTGTGCAATGAAGCCCACGTAGCTGCCTGGCAGATATCATGAAGGGGGACTCAACGTCCCAAAGAAGTAGTGGCTGTTGCCGCTCTGGTGGAATGGGCGTATAACCCCACTGGAGGTTCCTTTTTTGCCAAGGAATAGCAGATTTGGATGCAAAGAATGACCCATCAAGAAATGGTCCATTTCTGCACGGCCCAACCTTTCTTGGCTCCAACATAGCCAACAAAGAGCTTGTCATCCACCCGGAATTGCTTTGTGCGATCCAGAATGAACGCGCACATTTTGGATCCAGACGGTGGATGTGCGAAGGACAACTTTGTCCAGATGAACAGCCAGGAAACTAGGTTTGGAAGAAAAAGCCTGAATCTCACTCACCCTGCGAGCAGAGGAGATGGCTATAAAAAAGGCAGTTTTAAGCATCAGAAGTCTGAGGACAGGTATGTAGCGGCTTGAAAGGAGTACACATAAGATAAGTCAGAACCAGGTTCAAGTCCCACTTGAGCATTATGAAAGGAATTGGAGGAAACAAGTGAGTAATGCCCTTAAGGAAGCGATTTACAATAGGGGACTTGAAAAGAGAAGGCTGGTCAGGAAGCCAAAGAAAGGCCAAAATGGCCGAAAGATAGCCTTTGAGAGTGTCCAGATCTGTGCCCTGCTGGGCCAAAGAAAGAATGAAGAGGAGAACTTCTGAAAGAGGGGCAGAAAGAGGATCTACAGCCTTTGCTGTGCACCATGCCACAAACTTGTTCCATCTACAGGCATATACCGTTTTGGTGGAGGGACGCCTGGCTGCCAAGATAACGTTACAGACTTCGGGAGGAAGGTCGAAAGCTGTCAACTGTCGCCGCTCAATCTCTAAGCAAGGAGGTGGAGGTTGGACAGGTTTGGGTGGAGGACCGTCCCCTGCTGCTGCGACAGAAGATCTTCCCGAAGAGGCAGTCTGATCAGAGAATCGATGGCCATGTGTAGAAGCTCAGGATACCAGACTCTTCGTGCCCAGTCCGGGGCCACAAGAATGACTTGGGCCCAGTTGCACTTGATCTTCTTTAGGACTCTGGGCAGAAGTGATATAGGCATACAGAAGACAGCAACTCCACTCGCGACGAAAAGCGTCGCCTAGCGAGTGCCGCCTTGGAAATTCCAAGGCGCAGAATTGCTGACATTGCGCATTCTCTTCGGTGGTGAATAGATCTAACCAAGGCTCTCCCCACTGCTGAAAGAAACCTTGCACCACCTCCAAGTGAAGACGCCATTCGTGATCCATCATGCACGGGTAGCTGAGTTTGTCCGCCCTGGCGTTCAGAGAACCTGCCAGGTGTTGAACAACCAGGGACATGCCCTGATGTTCCAGCCATTTCCAGAGACGAAGTGCCTCCTGACAGAGTCCACAACGCCACCCCGCCCGGTTTGTTGCAGTACCACATGGCGATGGTGTTGTCCGTGAGCACCTGCACTACTCTCCCTTTGACAGAAGGAAGGAATGCATTCAGTGCAAGACTGATCGCCCGAACCTCCAGAAGGTTGATGTGGAGCCCAGACTCCGCCGGAGACCACAGGCCTCTGATCTCCGCCTCTTCCATGTGGCCGCCTGTAAAGATTTACCCAACTCAGGAATATAGGTTGGTAAACTTTATTTGTAGCATGAGAGAGAGATACCTCCAGCTTGCTCTTCCAGTTCACATTCTTCTTCTCTCCTTCAAACATCAACATTCCACCCTAGCAACAAGCCTTCCATTCTACTGAGCTTTCACATGTACATTGAGCTCTACACATCTTCCCCCCTTACATATATTACATAAACACATTGAATGAGAAATCAATATCAATTATGTACAATCTGATTAGGAACTTGACACTTGGAAACATTCCCAGTGTCAATCATATACAATATGGTCAGGAGCTCGACACTTGGAAACATTCCCAGTACTCCACGCTGACCCATCTCCCAAAATGAGAATGTTTTTCTTTACCATCTTAACTTGTATTGGTTGAGAAAACTTGCTTTCCCCTTTAATGACATTTCCCCCTCGCTTAACAGCCACCCAATCACCAACCCTTATATCATGATCTTTAACACCTTTCTTAATATTGTACTGCCAGGCTGCAGCCTTCTGTTGCTCAACAACATCATTCTTTACAGCATTACGATCAACCCACACACACTCTTTACTCTTCAGCCATCCTGGAACTTCCTTCATTCCCGGTTCACGACCCTTAAGAGAAATGAAGGGGGAAACACATGTAACCGAGTGTGGCGTAACCCTATATGACCACACCAATTTTTTCAATTCATCTGCCCACGACAAACCATTGGAAATGGAATGCTGGATGTTACCCATTATCAACCTATTAACTCTTTCTACTAAGCCATTGGCCTGTGGTCTGAATAATGCAACCTTTTCATGCTTGATTCCCATACTTGAAAGAAATTCCCTCATTTTATGGGAGACCAGTTGAACCCGTTATCAGACACAAGAGTCTTTGGTATGCCTTCATTTAAGAAAACCCTTTCCATAAAGCTAATCACCTTTTCTGTCTCAATGCTATCTGTGCTTTCCACTACAAACCACTTAGAGTGGTAGTCCACTAGAACCATTAAAAATTTGCTTCGAGAACAAAGTTTCATGACGGGTCCTAAAAAATCAATCGCCAATCTTTCCCACGGACGACTGGGAAAATCTGGACACGCAAGCGGTGGTTGCCTCACGACCTTAGTCTTGTCACTACTAGCACAAGCATAGCAGTCCTTTACCAACATCTCAATCTCACTGTCCATGCTTGGCCACCAAAATGACTGTCGCACACGTCTCTTGGTCATATTCCTGCCCAAGTGTCCCTCATGAGCTATATTTATTATTTAGCGTCTGAGACCTTCCGGCGGTACCAACTTATCTCTCCGCCACAATTTTCCTTCATCTATACTCAACTCTGTTCCCACATTCCAATAACCCTTGAGGTTAACATCTTGACTATAGTTCTCTTTCCACCCTGTTGACACGCACACCATCACCTCTTGCAACACTTTATCGTGCATCATCGCTTCTTCCCACTGTCCTTTATCAAATGCTTGCTCATCACCACGCTTAATCACATTTACACTCTCCTCCAAGTCCTCATGAATTGCGTCAATAGGCATTCTGGAAAGATAATCAGCCACCACATTCTTCACACCCTTCATATACTCCATCTCAAAGTTGTACTCCATCACAGATAAAATCCATCTTGAAATTCTTGGAGTAACACTTCCTTCTAATCCTCTACCACCTTTAAATAAATGCACTAAGGGCTTATGATCGGTGCGGACTTTAAAAGGTAGCCCCCAGACAAAATAGCGAAAATGTTTTATGCCCCAACAACATGCCAGGGCCTCTTTCTCAATGACTGAATAGGATAACTCCGCCCCTTGGAGTCTTCTTGACGCAAATCCAATAATTCTTTCGTTACCCTCATACACTTGAGTTAAGACCGCTCCAACCCCAATTGCACTAGTGTCTGTGGTAACAAAGGTTTTTGCATTCACGTTAAAATGACCTAAAGTGGGAGCATGGAGTATACAATATTTTATGCGCTTGAATGCAGCGTTACACTTCTCATCCCAACTGAATATCACTCCATTTTTCATTAAAAGCCTTAAAGGTTCCACTATTTCCGTGAACCCACATACAAATTTGGAACAGTACTCTGCCAGTCCCAAAAATGACTTTAGCTGTTCCTTATTGTTTGGTACAGAGGCATCGTTGATGGCTGACACAATACTTTTCTTAGGCTTGATTCCCATTTCAGATATTTCATGTCCCAAATACGTCACTATACTCTTCCTCAACTGACACTTCTTCTTTATAGTCAACCCATGTTTTTCCATACGCGTCAAGACTTCTTCCATAACCGCATCATGATGTTCACCATTTTTCCCCACAACTAACACATCTTGAAAAAACAGAACATTCCTTACTCCCACAAATACTTGTTTCATGACCCTTTGGAACACTGCAGAAGCAGATGCCAGACCGAATGGCATCCTGCAGTAGCGGAAAGCACCCAACGGAGTTACAAAAGAGGTGAGATGTCTTGATTCCTCACTAAGGTCAATTTGGTGATAGGCTGACGACATGTCAATAACACTGAAAATCACTCCACAAACCCATCGCAGTCAGCATTTCCGAAATGTTAGGCAATGGTTGTCTATCAACCCAAATGTTCTTGTTCAGGTCGCGCAAATCCACACACAAACGAATCTTGTTTCCCTCCTTGGGTGCGACCACTATGGGAGCCAACCATTCTGAGGCCTCTATAGGCTCAATGATTTTTTGATCTAGCAATTTGTTCAGTTCTTCTTGAAGAGGGCCTCTCATTAAGTGGGGAACATTCCTTACCTTGTGGACAACTGGCACAGCTTTATGTTTTAGGATGATTTTGTGAGAAAAGTTTTTAAGCCTACCAAGCTTATCCGAAAAAACATTGGAAAACTTGTTCATAATATTTGTATCATAATCATCCACATCGTGCACTACCACTGACATGAAAGGTTGATCAGCATTAGGATTCAGCATTATCCCAAGGTCCCTCTGGTGACGCCAACCTAGCAAATTGGACCCTTGCTTTGTTAAGTATACCCTGCCATAGATCTCATTTCCTGCAAAGCCTATTACCATCCATTTAACCCCAATTATATCTATGTTTTTTCCACCGTAACCTACCGCTTTTATGTCAGGTACACTCCAATCCCCCATTCTACTTGTATCTTTCCATACCTTGAGATACATGTCTTTAGACAACAAAGTGTAAAGACTTCCAGAATCAATTAACATTTTCACACTACCCCCGTCTAAACTGATCATTGAGTGAGGTTTTTCTAGTTTATCCGTACTTTCCATAACTATACCATTACTATTTACCACATTGCAATCTACCTCTTCAAGAACAGATGACCCATCTACACAAAGCATCAACTCTTGAATATTCTCACACGTGTCATCAATTTCTTGCACATACTGAGTTTTAGAATTGCACATCTTAGCAAGGTGTCCCCTCCTACCGCATGCTCTGCAAATTGTATTTCTAGCCATGCACCTGAGATTTGAGGCAATGTGACCAGGAGCACCGCACCTGTAGCACTTAAAACTACGTGCACTAGTCGATTGCAATAAGTTTCCAGGTCGTGTAGTAGCCACTGGTATATTATTCCTTGTACGGAGGCTATCAGCGGGCTTAGCTGTCGGCTTGGATTGTGTTTTACCCATATACTTCACAATCTTAGTTTCATCAACAAAAGCTTGAATATCAGATTCTTTAGAATTTAGATCTTTTGCCCCCGAATCCTTAGACGTGATTTGTTTCGTCGCCAATAAACTACTACACTTGTCCATCTCCTTTATCCATAAATCCGAATGTTCTAATCCCTTGGCTATTTGTATTGCCTCCTCTAATTTACAATCTTTAATCAGAAGCTTCTCTCGCACCCTCTTATTATTGGTGCATCGGACAATTTGATCACGTATAAGTGAATCTGTTAGCCCCTCAAAACCACAAGTAAGAGAAAGTCCCCTTACCGCAGCAACATAGCTTGCAATATCCTCATCCGGCTTTCGTACGCGACAAAAGAATTTATGTCTCTCTAGGACAACATTAATTTTTGCAATAAATCTCACTTCAAGCATTTGCATGCTCATTTCATACACATTGTTGGGTTGCCCATCACCCATTCCCAAGGAAATTTCAGGAAGGTTTTCATAGATCCCCTGGTGTCGGTAAAAAAGAAGGAGGTGCTGCTAAACCTTGGTCTGACATCGTAACAAACAATTTTCACCAAGTTAATACAGTTGCTTAAAATATAAATGCACACAAATTACACCTATTTTGTACCTGTTGGGATAATAATAAACATTAGTAGGTATGTAACATGTTTTTTTTCAGGTATAGAACGTAAAGTTGCATGTTGAAGGCACCTCATTGAAGAAATCAAGAAAAAAAAAAAAAAACATTCCCAAAGTGTTAAAATGGCCGCTGCGTAAGTATTTGGCCTTCTTTCTTTGGGTGGTAGGGCGCACTTTGTTGTTTTCACAGCGCGTGTGCGCACGCGTTAAAGAAGGAAGTAATGGAAGGATCGTTTGGTAGTAGCGATTGAGTGCGAGGAGATCGCGAGCGAACCGATGTAAGTTGAATGATGCTCTTTTCAACGGTGCTTAACCTCTTGCCAAGATTTTGCAAAACGCTTTGAAATCTTCAGTTGGGGGCACAGTTGATTTCCTTGTACGAGTTTTACAGATTTATTTTTTTCCAATGTGAGTTGAAAAATGCTATTTTCAACGTTGCGTGTTCTCTTGCCAAGATATCGCGAAACACTTTAAAATCTTCAGTTCGGGGCACAGTTGGTCTCCTTGAATGAGTTTTTCAGGCATTTTAATGAACACGGGCACAGTTACTTTTATCCAGTCAAGGACTCAAATACAAGCACAGCTTCCCATCGTAGTCCGTATTCGGAGCGCAAACCCAATAAATCACCACATTGATGTCGGAGCGCACATCCAATAAATCAACAGGCACAGTCAGAGTTGCTCTGCTCTATTTCAGTTCATGTGAAAGAATGCGATGCAGCTTGCTAGGTTGTTGTATCATTTTGATCCATATAATAGCTTAAATGATTTGGAAGAGCTTGTAGAAGAACACGATATGCCGTACATACCAATGGTGAATATCTTGCTTTATCTCCAGATATCCCAAATCCGCCAATTGCGTAGGTTCATGTCATGGATGATTTAAACTCCTCCAGCTTTATCCAGGGATGAAGGTACTCGTAGACTGCTCCCTGCACAGCTTAAGCCACTCGTCGCCAATGTAAAGATTTACCCAACTCAGGAATATAGGTTAGTAAACTTTATTTGTAGCATGAGAGAGAGATACCTCCAGCTTGCTCTTCCAGCTCACAATCTTCTTCTCTCCTTCAAACATCAACATTCCACCCTAGCAACAAGCCTTCCATTCTACTGAGCTTTCACATGTACATTGAGCTCTACACCGCCCCACCCCAGGAGTGATGCATCTGCCACCACTGTGAACTCTGTTTGGAGAAGGGAGGGACCTGCCATTGACCCAATCCCGGTTTGTTAGCCACCACTGCAATTGTCGTGCAGTGCCCTCTGAGATCTGGACGCAATCGGAAAGATCCTGCATATGGCACCTGGCATAGTCCACCAGTAGGATGTAGGAGGCCATGAGGCCCAGTAGCCTTAGGGTCATACTGACCCAAACCCAGGATAGAGGCTGAAAGATCGGAATCATAGCCCGGACTTGCTGCTCGGGAAGATAAGCCCGAAACTGCGCTGTGTCCAGACTGCTCCGATGAAAAGGAGCTTCTGAGAGGGAATCGGGTGAGACTTCAGCACGTTGATGGTGAACCTCAGTGAATGCAGGAGGTCGGCCATAGTCTGGAGGTGGGAGACGACAGCCTGGGGCGAGCCCGCCTTCAACAGCCAGTCGTCGAGATAGGGGAAGACTGGAACCCCTGATCTGCGCAGATTAGCTGCGACCACCGTCATCACTTTGGTAAACGCCCGAGGGGCGCTGATAAGGCCAAATGGGAGCACGGTAAACTGGAAGTGCTTGTAGCCAGCCGTGAACCATAGGTAATGCCTGTGAGCAGGCAAGACGCGGATGTGAAAATAAGCGTCCTACAGGTCCAACGCTACCATCCAGTCTCCGAGTCGAGGACAGACAGGACCTGAGTCAATGTCAACATTTTGAACTTTTCCTTCCGGATGAAGCGGTTGACATTTCTGAGATCCAAGATAGGACGCAGGCCCTTGTCCTTCTTGGGCACCAGAAAGTAGTGGGAATAACAACCACAACCTACTTCTAGGGCAGGAGCTCGCTCAATGGCTCCCATTGCCAAGAGAGCCATAACTTCCTGTTGGAGAAGGGCCAAGTGATCCTCCGACATGTGATGGAATGGAGGTGGTATGGATGGAGGGGTAGTCTAGAAGGGGAGGGAGTAGCCCCTTCGGACTATCTGCAAAACCCATCTGTCCGACATGATGTTGAACCAGTGGGGGAGGTGATGGCGAATCCTGCTGCCGACTGGCGAAGGGTGGCTCTGAAAGGTCAGAGTAGGAGGGCTTGGAGGCTGCTGTAGAGGGGGCGCTGGTGGACTGGCCGGCCCGCCCGCTGGCCCCCAGCGGTGGGTCGCTGGCCCCCAGCGGTGGGTCCCTTGTCCCCAGCCACACAGAGGCTGGACAGCTTGCGCCGGCCTGTGGCTTTGGACAGAACATGGCGGGGCACACCTTCCGTAGCCACGAAAGGGGATAAAAGCAGACTACACAGGGCGAGAGGTGGAAGCTGGGCCAAGGACCTGGCCGTAGCCCTGGAGTCCTTAAAGCGATTGAGCGCGTTGTCTGCTTTGTCGCCAAACAAGCGTTGGCCTTCAAAGGGCATGTCCAAAAGTGTAGCATGGACATCACCCGAAAACCCAGTGGACCTCAGCCAGACATAGCATCTTAGGGCTACTGATGTTGAAATCATCGTGTCCACATCTTGTTTGCAAATCTGTTTTTATTAAGTTTAAATTGTAGTACAGGAGTATATTGTACGGCATCATGTCTCACATACATTAAGACAGAAACTTATACAGGCTGGTAAATCATGCCAACTGTCAAGGGGGGGGGGGGGGGGGGGGGGGGGGGGGGACGACAACCTGGTGTCTGTTAGCGCGCCCACCGCCACCCTCCTGAGATCCAGTCACTTCACCCTTAGCAGTTCCGATGCCATCTCTTGAGGAGGGGCCAACACCACCACCCACCAGCCATTGAGCCGTACAAGGAAACTAAGCTCGCCTACACAACTGAGGCATCAATAAAGTCGAAAAGGTTACATGCAATACAAAAGGGAGAACCCATAACAAAGGCAGCGTTTACAGTGATGCGCATGGTGTGCTCCTACCCCCTGCCCACCCCGACCCCCCCCCCGAACTTCAGGAGCACCCCTCCAAGCCCCAATGGGCGCAAATATCCCCAAGTGTTCCCAGACGCCCCATCAATGGGCCAGTGATAATGGGGGCTATGCTATCTCGATCATCGTGTCCACATCTTAAGGCAAACTTAACTGCATCTTCCCCTTCGGCAACTGCACCGGATAGCACGGCTCGGGCCTCCTCCGGGCACTGTGGCAGCACCTACACGACTGTGTCCCACACAGAGTAGGAGTAACTGCCCAAGAGACATGCAGTGCTTACCGACCGCAGTCCTAAGCTGGAGGAAGAAAACATCTTCTTCCATAGGTGGTCCAGCTTCTTGTATTCCCTATCAGGTGGTGCAGTAGGGAATGCGCCCCTGGAAGTCGAGGCGGCTTGGACCACCAAGCTCTCAGAGGTGGGGTGTTGGGAGAGGAAAATGGGGTCGCCCAGGGCTGGGTGGTGGCGTCGGGCAATCATCCCATCCACAGGAGCCTGTGTTGGGCTTGGACAAGTGCCCAAAAGGATGTCCGTGAGGGCCACATTGAACGGCAGCAGGGGCTCCGAAGAGGCCGCTGCCGGTTGAAGCACCTCGGTCAAGAGGTTAGTTCTAACCACCACCGTAGGAAGCTCAAGGTTTAAGGCCTCAGCTGCCCTACGCAACACCACTGCATATGACGCAACCTCCTCCGTAGCCATGGTAGGGGGAGAAAGCATGCCAAGGTCTGGAGAAGTGTCGGGACCACTGGCTTCACCCAACTCCTCTCTCCAGTCCGGTTCTTCCAACTGGTCTGCCAAAGGGTCCACAGATCCCTCCCAGTCCTCCTCACCCTCCTCTGGTAGCCACTCAGGGCAATAGGGAACACCAGGGGAGAACAGGGTGTACAAAAGCTACCGGTCAGTGCCGGTCTGGCTCCGTGTCCATATCGAGGGGGAGGCTGGGGTCGACGTCGGTTGGGGAAACATCCGGCGTCTGAGGGGGCTGAGGTGTGGCCACTGGATTCGGCGCCGGAGGTGTCACATGGTTGACTGGCGCCGATCCGGATCCAGGTCTGGATCCCTGCGGCGCCGAAGCCGCCGGCATCGAAGGCCTAGAGCCCCCAGCCGAGTCCGCGGGGGCAGAAGGCGTGCCAGCGGAGTCGGGTTGCCCAAAAATAGTGGAGGGCTCTTAAAAGCTACGAAGTTGGGCTGGGGTCGCCCCAGCTCCCGGAAAGGGAGGGAAGCTCAGAGCCAACCCAACAGGCTCTCCGGGCGGAGCCGGGTGACTACCGTCCGCATCCAGTCGGCCGACAGACGGGGGAACGCGAAGAGCAACGGTGCTTCTACGCCTTCTTTTTGTGCCTCGACTTACCCGAAAACGAAGACTTCAACGAGGAGTGGTGGTGATGGCTCCGCGACCGCGACCGGTTCCACGACCTCCCCATGGACCCAACTGCTGGGCCTACAGAAGCTTTCGGGAACGATTCCGCACAGACTTCGGGGCCATGGCCGGCAGTCGAAGCAGAACTTCGGGTCATGGTCGTGCTCCAGGCACCAGAGGCACACAAATGGGGTCCTCACAGACATCAGCTTGTGGCAGGAGCCACAAGGATTGAAGCCGGTCTGCCGAGATGACATCCCTGTTCACGAGGAGTCGTGACAACTCACAAAGATGTCGACAAAAGTCACAAAAAGAGAGTCAAAAAGTGACTTGAGGTACCGCTCTCTCCTGATCTGCGCTGGCTGGTGCAGAAAAAGAAAAAATGGCCGTCAACGTCGTTCCAGTGACCACAACTCCAACGACGAACACAGAGTCGACCGATGGCACCGACCGAGAGCGCAGGGGTACTGCTGAAGAAAAGTTCTCCGGATCCAGTCTGATGCCTGGGGGTAATTCTAAGGTGAGGAATCCATAACTAATGGTCTCTTTCAGATTGGTGACTCAGACTGAGGGTAGAACCAGGAGGCAGCTGCCATTCACCCCATAGCCCTACCCCTGGGGTGCTGTAGGAGGCTCATTTGGTATATAGTGCACACTTATTTAAGTGAAGCACCTTGCACTAATCCAGACAACCCTTATGGTGGTTTTAGTGGTCTTAGACAACCATAGAAAGCTCTCTAAGTGATAGCTGTGGAGAGCTGCCTTCAAGCTTATTCAGAAGGATTGTTAAGCAGCTTGTTTTACCAGATCAAATTACGTAGTGTAGGTTAAACGAAAAAGAACCACACAGTGTGTATATAAAAATATGTCTATTTATTAACTAACATAATGGTACTCCTATCTGGAGATATCAACACAAATACACAATACCTCAATTGCAAGAGGTAAGTAAGAATACACAGTGGTCTCCAGGGGGAGACCAAACCATATATTAAAATAGTAAGATGCGAACTGCCCCCGAAGTCGGTACTTGGAGCAGGAGACTCAGAGGAGCTGGGGACACAAGGACCACCCAAGGTAAGTACTCACAGAGGCTGTGTGCAGAGTGGAAATACAGCCGCGTACTCAATATTAGTAAACGGGAAAGTCACGTTTACAGTTTTGAAGAAGAACCCTTCCCAGTGGACCCTGAAGACACCCTGTGGAAGACAGAATGTCTAAGTGTCATCCCACCCGTGGATAACCCAGGAACTAGGATACCTACACCAGGGAAGCCAGGTGCATAGGTGCAAAGTGACATTGGAAACCAATGTAGACCACAATTGAGGACTTCAGAAAAGATGCCGCTGGTGAAGACTGTACAAGAGTTCAGTGGACTCCAAGGATGGATTCTTGAAGAGGAGAACCTACAATCAGAGGGGAAAGAGTCTATGCCACTCAGAGGTGACCAGGAAGCATGAAGAGCAATGTCCACCAAAGTCGGATGGTGCAGGAGTGATGACAGGGACCTTGTCGCTGCAGGGATTCACCACAAGCAGGGGAGTCAGAGCAGGCCCGAGCAAGCAGGGAGCCCACTTAAGCAGAAGACCCTCGAAAGGATCCACAGGCCGAAGGCACAGGAGTCGCAAGAGGGCCTTGAGCAGCTCACCAAAGATGAATGCCCACAGTGCAGAGGATGCAGTGAGGATGCTGATCTTGGCAGAGAGAGATGCTGGAGCTTCTTGTAGCCCGAAGATGTCTGGAGTGCAGAACCAACAAGCTTAGGCAACGACAAGTTGAAGCGGTGCACAGGGGTTCGGTCCAAGCGGTTTCAACAAGGGATACTATCCTCAAAATTGCAGAGAGGACAGTTCAGGCCTTGAGGGAGTTGTAGAACCACCACCTGTGTTGCTGAGCCTTTCAAAGTCCAGGGAACGTCAGGCGCAGCAGACCGGTAAGCTTCCTTGCAGTGCCTGCAGATGCAGGGGAGTGACTCCTTCACTCCAAGGGAGATTACTTCGGGTGTCCTTGATGCCCACAGGTCTGTTGAAAATCCTGGAAGAAGGACAGACACAGACGAAGATTTGCAGAACAGTGAGACCAGGAGCAGCAGTAGTCTTCCGTGATACAGTCTCGGTTCCAGGCAAAATCCAAGTGTCCAGACAGTTGAAGAGTGACATGGTTTCAGGCTTGAGTTTTGTCCCACGATGAATCTGAGGACCCACCCACAGGTAAGACCTAAAATACCCCAGGAAAAGGGGTTAGGTCAACTCATGGGTCCCCCCCGGAGGAGGGGCTGGACAGAGAGGAGTATACTCCTGTGTCCTTTGTCCAGTTTCGTGCCAGTGCAGGAGCCAAGGGCTCCCTGAAGTGGCTAAAACCGGAGTACGCAAGGAAGGCACCAAATGTGCCCTTCAAAGCTGTCCGGTGGCACTGGCAAGCACCCCCCGCCCAAAACACTAAGTCCTGTCTGGAGGTCATCACACCTCCCTGTGACAGGAAACCTATTGTTCAACCTTCCCCTCCTCAAGCTAAGCTCAGCAACAAGAGGGCAGGGTCGGCAGTAGCACTAGCTTGTGGCAGACCCTGGAAGGCTGTTACTGGGAGTACCGGGGGCTTCCCGGTGGAGACCCCCAGCACATGGAATCATACCTCCAACAGCAGTAACGGCATTGGGGTATGATTCAAACATGTGGATACCAAACATGCCCAGGTTTGGCACAGCCACTATATAGTTAGCCATCGCGTAGTGACGGATGGCCACTATATGTATCAAAATGGCTGACCGCACTTACAAAGCCTGCAGAATCATCTCTGGGGTTTGTAGGGGTGTCTTGCTCTTGCAGGGGCACCCATACACTTATAACACAGCACCCTGCCTTCAGGATTGTAAGACCTGCCTTGGGATGACTTATAGGTTTTAAGTGTGGTGACCTCAGCTTAAAGAAAACATATCTGTCGTGGGTGGTGCTAGCACTAGTTTACACTGGCTGCAATGGCGGGCCTGTAATCACAATTTGAGTGGTCTCTCATGGGTAGCACAATACATGCTGCAGCCCATGGGAGACCCCTGGTGTACCTATGCCCTGGGTACCTCAGTACCATATACTAGGGACGTATAGGGGTACACCAGTAGTCAATTGTTGAGGCACAAAAGTACTTACCATGTCAAATTTAGGGAGGAAGCACCGTGACTGGGGTCCTGATTAGCAGGATTCCAGTCAGACTAGTAAAAAAAAAACATACCGACACCAGCAAAAAGTGGGGGTAACCATGAAAGCAGATCCTACTTTGCTGCAGGTGCTGTCACTGACTGGCTGCCTGTGGATGAGTTGATTAGCCACACTAGTGACCAACTATCGGGGGTCGCAGCCACACTGAGGTGAGAGGAGTTGCTCTGCTTTCGTCGGAAGCCCTGGGATCATTGCGATGGATGCTCTTTTGTAAGTTGCAGAACCCACTGGCCTAATGGGTAAGGACAGACTGCCTAGGGCAGAGGTCTTCAAACTGTGGGGCATGCTCCCCTGGGAAGGCCATGGCTGCATTCCTAGGGGGGCGCAAATGGCTCACCAAGTACTTGTAAAAGAAGACAGCCTAAAAGCGCAACTTTGAATGTTTCCAGGCTGTCTTCATTTAAATGCAGTCCTTTAATTGGTTAAAAAAAGCACACATGGGGCCCTCATAATTTGAAAGAATGTATTTCCATCAGATTAACTGAACTTGCATTTATTTTTCGTTTCAGGTTTCTGTATTATTTTGTAAGCAGGTAACAAAGTGGTAAAACAAGACACTAACAGAATAGTTTGTTCCATTTAGCCATGTGGTGGCAGTGTCAAAAACATGGCTAAAAAGAACAAAATATTCTTCAAGTGTTTTGTTTTTCACTTTGTTAATTTCATATCAAATAATACAGAAACCTTGAATGAAAAATAAATGCAAGTTTAGCTAATCAGATAGAGGTACATTCTTTACATTCTGAAATTTCATTTGGGTAATGTGGCCACTGCAAATATGAGGCATTTATAGTGCGTTATAGTATTTATAGTGCTAGAAGGTCCCAGGCTGAAGCATAAAGCACTGTTAATATGCAAGTCATTATTTTTAAATTATATTATACACAGTATAATGTAGACTGCTGCAAAATGATTTGGTGTTTTAAGATAAAAACAAGTGCTTTCAACATAGATATTTTAATAGGTAAACATTGCCTAGTGCCAACATTTGTCTATTAAAAGTACACTTTCTAGAACTTAGCTCATAACACCGTGACATTAAGTATGTAAAAGAATAACTCATTGTCATCAAGAAGATTCAGGTGCCTCCATCAATTAAAGCCTAAAATGGCTTCCAAGCTGCCTTTACATTTAGGGCCTAATTACAAAGGTGGTGGGAAAACCTCTCGGCCGCCATTGTACATTTAAAGTCCGACCGCTGTATTATGATGGCAGCGGACAGAGTTTAAAGTGTCCGGGGAATCTGACGCGTTCAAGGAGACTGTTGGCCAGCCAGAATGGCCTCTTAATCCGTTCCGGTTTTTCCACCAGCCTTTCCGACATGGATTGGCAGTTGGAAACTGACTTTGGGGGTCCCTAGCAGGGCCCCCTGGCCCTCCGTATTTGGCCGTGTTGGGGCACCTATGTTGCCCCCAAAAAATCCCTGCATCGTGTGGCAGGCACCATGAGGTCCCTGCCACACGGTGAAGGGATGTTTGGAAACATCAATTTTTCTATGGGAGCTTATGCTGCAGGCGTTTTATGCCAGCCAAACAAGCTCCCATTGAAAAATGGATGCTTGCAACCGCACGGTCAGATCCAAATGATGTGGTCAGAATTGCCGGCCTGATGTCAGTCCGTTCCCACTCCGCAACTGTGTCGGGGGGGACTCATTATAATCAGGGTCTAAGTAATTAACCAATTGCACACATTTACATTCTTTCAGGTGGCAGGCACCCAGGTGAGAATGCGGTTTCATCCTTAGCTTTGTGTTCCTCCCTGAGATTCACAGCACAGCAAAACTCGTCCCCACCCCAACCCCGCCTTCCCTTCACTTTTACGCAGAGGCACTTCAAGGGCCACAGTAATTATTCAGGGGTGGTTGTTTTTTAACAAAAAGTATGGAAAATGCTTCTGTAAAATTAAAGAAGCATCGGGCATGTGGCTCCCCATAGATCCTGTCTGCTTTGATCTCTGTTTGCATGCAGATGGGTCCTGACCACTTGAGCCTCAGAGTAACAGTCCACGGGAAAGAAAAAAGTACAGAGTTCCGTGGACAGCATTAAAGAGATAGCCCCAAGGAAGTAGCGCTATACAAAGGGAGGGGGGGGGGCATTTTTTTAATTATAAATGATCAAGACAGCTTCCTCAGAGAGATGCCTTGAGGAAGTTGCGTTGTTTTTTAAAATTATTTGTATTTAGTTTTTTTTGTACAGCAGTTGCATTGGGACCCAGACTCATAACATTTTAATTATGGGGCCTAGTGTTTTTTTTTCCATTTCAGTTTTATATATTTGTACTTTTAGAAGTCTCACATATAGCATATATTATGAGCCGCAGAAAAATAACCCTGAAATGATCTGCTAAGCACCATCCCGGAGCTCACCCCTGCCCCTCCCACGCTCCCTGATCTTGCCATACATTTTTGGAGGGGGAGTGACTTCAAAACATTTTGCTTAAGGGGGCTCAGAGCAAAAAGGTTTGAAGAACTCTGGCCTAGGGGCACCCAAAAGACGAAAATGGACCAATTTACAGCACAGGGCACAGCTGGTGACCCGCCTCAAGCACAATGGGAGATACCACGGCCTACAACTGAGCCTTCAGGGACCCATATATTGGCAGCAATGGAGGCTTCCGGCCTGGCGGTCCAGGCCAAGAACAAGGCCATGGCCCTTGATGTGAACCTCCTCAGTACCAACCTACACAAGGTTGAGGAACAATCTGGAGAAAGGGAGACCCAGGTCACAGAAATGCGGGAAGAGGTCACCACACTGAAGGCTACGGTGGCTGCCCTGGAAGCTCATTTGAGTCTACAAGAGTCATGGATGGAGGATGTGGAAGGACATTTCTGCAGATGCAACCTACGTGTTGAAAAAAATAGCTGAGGGTGGCACACCAGAGGACTTCCCCCGAAGAATGGATCAAAACGGTGCGCCCCAGCATGGCATTATAGAGATTTTTTTGCTGGGGGTCATTGGCCCCACATCCAAAACCGAGGGCTCCATCCAGGATGAGAATTGCGAAATTTCTCAACTAGAGGGACTGTGACAAAATCCTGCAGGGGCTGCAGAGACAGTGACCCACTCTTTGGAAATAGCACAATACACATCTTCCCCGACAATACAAGGGCTGTCCAACTACAAAGACAGTCCTTCAGTGGTGTCAAACAAAAGCTAGAGCAAAGGGCCTGAAATACATGTTACTTTACCCCAGTCAAACTGAAGGTGCTGTGAGATGGCCGTTCCCACTTCTTCAGGACACCAGAGGAAACTTGGGACTGGCTGAAGATCCATGGTGAAGACCGCTTGCCATTGACATCCTCGGGACAAGCCCGGGATACGCAGCGTCATGGGGGTGGTCCCCCACCTACTCCCAGGAGACATAGCTGACGTGGACACCATTTGTGATCAACCATGAGAGTGGTGGAAAAACCCGATGGTACTCTGGACCTGGAGTTACAGCGGAAGGAACGTGAAGCAGCCAGGGCATTGGTGGAGGATGTACTTCTGCCACTTCCTCATGTATGGATTCAGATCTAATGGGTAATCATGAACAATTGAGTGGGAATCTGTCAAAGGCCTAATGTGGATGCATGTCCGAAGAAGCCTCCTGAAGGTGCTGTAAAGCTGCGCTGTACTTTGAACCCGGCAGAGCAGGTATATGGCGGGCTTAGGGGTATCCCCACCCAGTAAGAAGCTGGGATGACTCCTCCACTCATCGGAGTCTTCTGCGCCCAGCTACTGCTACATGGTCCTTGAGTGGGAAAGGACTGGACATGGTGGTGGCACTGACTTGGGCCTCCCTGTGCAGTCTCTCCTTCTGTTTCTATTCTTACTTCCTTCCCATTCCTCCTTCTCTCTGATTTTTAGTCTACCATTTAGGAGGGGTGCGTTGGGTTACCCGTTTAGAGTGTGAGAACCTCGGGGTACAAGAGTGCAGAACCACTGATCGAGCCACTTGGGCCCGCTTTTTGCCTAAAATATAACCTCAGTTCATACCCAACAGGAATATCACACAAGCTGAAGTTTCACCGAGTCTGTTACCTGGGTGAGTGGAAGTAGCGCAATGCTTAGAGAGGCACTAGTTGTGTTTCATGTTTACCAGGGGTGGGTCAGGGATAGTTGCTCATGGTTCAGAGTTAATGTTGGTGCAGCATCGACTGTGTGTCTGAATAATATGGGTGATGGGGTGGGGGTGGGGTGAGACGTGCGGGCAGGGTTGGAGGAGGGTAAGACTATGTAATGAATGATTCTGTACGTCTGCTAACATGGAATGTGAGGGGGCTAAACTCCTACGTGAAATGGTACAGAACCCTCACCTACCAGAGGACAGATTTACACATAGATCTCCTCCAGGAGATGCATCTCCTGGAGGCAGAGGCCCAGAAACGTCACAAAATATGGCGGGGACAGCTTTAGTCCTCCACCTATTCCTCCTACGCCAGAGGGGTGGTCGTGTGGGTGACTCTGGGGGGTCCCATTCCAGTTGCGGATGTAGCAGGCCATTATATACTTATACATGGACTGTGAAATGGCCGGGAGATCTGCGTACTGAACATATATGCACCAAATGCTGATGGTGAATTTTTCGGCTCTAAAGATGGAATCATTGCCCTATGTTGGGCTTCCGCCCAAATTTTAAGGAGACTAATTGCGTACTAGATGGTTGACTCGACTGTCCCCGCCCAGGATGGGCACGAAGCCCCAGCATGGTGGCCAGCTCAAGAGAAACTATGACTAGATTACAATTACTAGCAATTCAGAGAGAACTTCACACCACGGTTGCAGAGTTCCATTGCTATACCCCCACCCACGGGGTGCATATGCGATTAGACCGCTTTCTATTGTCTAATGAGGGCGACCTGAATGTTCAGAGGATGAGTTACCAAGCACAACCATGCCCCACTATTACTGGAGGGCGGAGTTAGAGGTCATCGGTGTAGCCAGGTGTTGGGAGATCGAGAATTCAATACAGATATGGTAGAAACACTACAAAGCTTCTTCACCACAAATTGGAACTCCTGTCACACAAAAGGTTCGGAATGGTGAACACTTAAGGTAGTGGTCTGCAGCAAGAGCCTCGGTAAAGCATATGGTATTAGGAGGCGGCTTGAAAGGGAATTGCCGGAGGGGGACGAGGCCCTCGCACGTCTGCAACAGCGAGTGCATGACTGACAGTCACATAGGGTAGCCCTGGTAAAGGCGCATAGACAAGTGGAGGTGGCATGGCAAAGACTAGGCTATCATGTCCAAAAGGATTACCACCAACGTCTCAACCGAGATTGCGATAAATCTGGCCGCATGTTGATACCCACAACTTATCCTAGCCCTCTGTGGTCCCAACGGCACATTGCCTGCTGGACAGGCGGAAATTATTCTGGCACTCCATGATCACTTGCTGGCGAAGTATTTGGCCCCAGTGCTTGTGAATGTAACCGGAGTGGGATACTTCTTGGATGGGGTTGCCCTTCCTCGACTTACGGAAGCTCAAGCAGAAGGACTTGGGGAAGATATCACACTGGAGGACCTGCAAGAAGCCCTTAATGATATAGCTAGCGGGAAATGTCCGGGCCCGGATTGTCTCTACAGTTGAAAATGTCCAAACTTACTCAGCTTCTCTGCCCTACTATAAACGCTGCATGATGCCCACAAGATGGGGGCATTGCCAGACCAGATGCACGAGGCTCCTATGCTCCCTACGCCGGGCATAGGCACCTCTCCATGCTTATCATTGACGTTATGTTGATGGCTAAGATAGTGCTGCTACTACGGTTGAGCTGGTAGTTACATATCTGGTCCAAGACCAGTGTGGCTTTATGCCAGCTAGGAGCACACACATGAACTTAGGGCATCTCTCTCATGTGGTGAATGCAACCAGAGACACGGAACTGCACGCAGCGCTCACAGCACTGGACATAGAAAAATCTTTTGACACGTTGCCCTGGGCTTACTGGTGGTAAGTGCTATCGCATGGGCCTGGGCGAGAGGTTTCTGGCATGAGTGAGACTCCTATATTCGGAACTGACCGCAAGAGTACGTACTGGTGGAGAAGTCTCTGAGGCATTTTGCACTGAAAGGGGTACCAGACAGGGTTGCCCGCTGTCGCCGCTACTATTCGCACTTGCTATGGAGCCACTCACAATCTACCTTTGGGCTGAAATGTGAGACTGGGGCGTGCGGGGGAGGGGGTACATGGGTCATATTGTGTCTTAATACACTGATGATGCGTTAATCTATGTGGCGGATCCGGAACAATCGGTACCTCACCTACTACGGCTGATGGCGCATTTTGGGGAGGTCTCGGGACTCCATGTCAACCACCAGAAGACAGTACGGTTACCCCTAGTGGTGCTATCTAATTTCAGTGCCCCTGAGCTTCCCCGGGTGGGATTTCAGTGGGAGACAGTGAGCTTCCACTATCTGGGAATGCAGATAGCCCATGAGCACCAACTTCAGTGTGACTTGAGTATCGGCAGGGTGATGGCCAGACTCACTGCCTCCATACAGTTTTGCACACCCTGCCGCAGTCAGTCATAGGCAGTGGCATTGAGTAAAATGGTCCTACTGCCCCACTGTTTATATACCCTTCAGATTTTGTTCTACATGTTACCTCCCTCGCTGTTTCGGAGCATCAATGGTCTACAGATGGCCCGGGTGTGGGCAGTTAAAAGAAGCAGTCTGCCTTGAGATACTTAAATTTGATCTCAGCCAGGGGGGCCTTTCAGACCATAAATTCTATTATCCAGCTGGTCTGTTGAAATACGCCGCTCTGTGGTGAGAGGATGGCCCCAACAGGAAAAGAAACTCCCATCGTGCTCAGTCAAATTGGCTGACCTCCCTATGTTTTTCACCTGTGGCCACACTCTTACAGCAGGTTCCCCCTTTGTAGACACAGGTGGCGTTTGCATGGGAAGAGGCCGTCGTAGGGCACTCTATGCCAAGCTCCTTCCAATTTTGTGGGTGCGCCCGTTTATACACATACAGGATTCCGTGGATTTATCGAAGTGGTTTGCCGGAGGCGGCCACAGAGGGGGAGACCTCTTTTTAAATGGTGTCTTTATGTCCAAGGAGGAAATGGGTACACATTTTGGAATAGGCGAGGGGCAGTTCTTACTATATGGCAGTATCTTGCGCATGGCCCAAGACATCTAGACGACATTCCCGGAGGAGCCAGGAGAATCCCAGGTGTTACAAGT
Source organism: Triturus cristatus (assembly GCF_964204655.1). Classification (NCBI taxonomy): domain Eukaryota; kingdom Metazoa; phylum Chordata; class Amphibia; order Caudata; family Salamandridae; genus Triturus; species Triturus cristatus. The sequence goes on from NC_140592.1 coordinate 311,567,528, forward strand.
GATAATGGACACTGGGTCCACAAAGGGAATCATCTCTTGACTAAACGCAGCCTGAAAGATGATGAAGACACACAAATGATGGACAAAATGCAGAACAAATCAAAACGTTCACCCCCAGGTCAAGAGATCTGGGTTAAATCCATCATTCTTTTGCTCTCCATGCCACCTCAGTTAGACTCAGCCATATGCAAATCAGACTTGACTGTGCCTCATAAGAACAGTCCAGCCCGAACTGTTAAACCAGTCCTCCCAGGTGATAGGCAGCTTCACACAGCTCGTAAACGTGCAGCTTGAGATGCAGATTTAGAATCCCCGCTTTCGGACGGAGTGTGGAGGACGATGCTTGCGCAGGTGCGTGAGGTGGCTAGTAATGGCAGGTTTACGCAGACGCAATTCTACTACATATATAAAGCCTACCTGACACCGCAACGCCTGCACAGAGTCTACCGGCAAGACCCACGGGATGCACTTGCTGTAATGCAACCACTGCTGATTTTGGCTATAACACATGCAACTGCTCGCTGTTATGACCTTTTTGGGACGCAGTACTGCGTGAATGGCACAGAGTAACGCATGTGAAGGCAGAGCTTACAACCAGACATTGTTTACTGAGGTTGTTACCTCTCCCTAAGAGGGGCGGAATGCAGTACAAATTTGCCCCTCTGGGCAAGCTATACATTGGTTTTGCTCGTCCCGCTCTGGTATGGAGCAAGTGGCTGTCGTCTCTCCAAGAGTGGACAGTGGCTGAAGAGTGCAGACCAGAGAGTCCTCACTAATAATGAAGCAGAGCTGGACCTTGAGATTTGGGGTAGCATGATAACTAAATTGCATGACCATGACAGTGGTGGAGAGGAAGACTCTGACGCCAGTTTGTAGGAGGGAAGTTCTGCTGATCTGCAAACAGACTGCAGCTGATCCTCGGCCACTTGCCAGTACCCACTGGTGCACCCTTTCCAGAGGTCACTTGTGATCGGGAGACCAGCATGGCTGCCGCCGGAATCCGTGGCCCATGAGCTGCGGCACTACTGAAAGTTTGTGTTTATGACATATGAGTGATTCTGTGCTCCCCTCTCCTTCACGGTCGTATCTTCCTCCTCTGCATCCCCCTTCCTTCTGCCCTACCTACCCCATGCAGAAAATGTGATGGCCCACTATTATAGATACTGTTCTTCACCTGCACCTGATGCGGATACACAATAGCGCTGTATTTGTGTTTTTTTCGTTTTCTAATTTACTTTAATGGTCTGATTGCCATAGGGTTGACTCCTCACAGAGTCATCTGCCAGTATCACTATATTTCATTGAATAATATGACACATGCTACCTTGCAAAACTCAATAAACAATTTAAAAAACATTTTATGGTCATATGGTGTTCTGCTCTTCAGATTGATGTTGGGGGTGGGGACAGGTTAAGGGAAATAGGCAGTGTAATCCTTCAATTTGTATATGTAACCAACTATGTGGGTGTATCGATATACGTTCACTGAGGAGGAGTGTTGCTCTATAGGCGAACCTAAGTGTATACATGTGGCCTGAAGGACAAAGTTTGTTCTTTATGCTTGAGAGAATGAAACTATATTTATTACCCTCTTGTTTTTTTCAATCCACCTCATAGGTATCGAGTGAGGCAAGGGTGTTGTGAGAATCTGGAAAAGGGTAAAAATAGATGCTGCATTCTGAACATGGTTATGGTAAAACAGTTTTCAAATTATAGAGTGCTTGGCTATGTGGAACGCCTTGAAAGCGGCTGAAAAGCCTGGTCAGATGCAGTCCATCTTTATTCGCCACAGCTCTTGATTAATAAAGCGATATTCATTGTGTGCAGTGCAGAAAATGTATCTACCCTAATTATGATAAAGTGCATTATTTCAGAGGTATGTTACTGCTGGGCATAGTAATTTATAAAAAAAATTAAAACAATGAAAGTGGTAGTCGCTCTTGGTTAATGGAGTGGACACCATAGTGTGCCTCATGACTGTATAGCAATATACCTCATTGTATATTGGCCATGAAAACTGCAGTTTCCCATGTTGGAGATGTCAAAACAATCCTGGGCTGTAGCTCAAAGTGGTAAAAGAATAGTCAAAAAGTAGGTCTAGTGAGCTACGATACTTAGTTTGGTTTAAGGATGCCCATGAGATTATGTGATGCATCCCTTGGTGTGACATATCTCGCCATGATGGAGTGTACTTATGCTGAAATACACGGAGATGTAAGGGATCAGCAGTGGTAAAAAAAAATACATATATTATTTCGCAATGCTATCTGTAATTATTCACTAGGAGATGATATCCCCAGTGGACTGATATGTTTGTTTGTACCATATTTATCTAGTGGAGTACTCTTCTTGGTATAACGGTGAATACTTCCAATTTATTTGCTGAATGCAAGCCAAAGGATCTTGTCATTTAGGCCTCTTTCAAAAGTTCTGAGTTAATATACCCATCGTTGCTCTTTTAAGGTTTCGCCTGGCGAAAGCAGCGTATGCGCTGCCCTCGCTATTGAGTGTATCTTTTGTTATCGATTCTGGCGAGGGCTTTCATGCACGCGTCTGCATGGATAAACATGGCTGCTCTTGCCATTTGTCCATAGCAGACAGCATAAGCGTGTCCGTACCGACTGTGGACAGTCCGACGCCATCTTGCGAAGAAGCTTTCGTTGTCATAGCAACAAAAGGAATATGCTACTTACCAGTATGCATCTGTTCTTGGCATGTAGAGCTGCAGAGTCACACACTGAGGATAAGATCGCCATCTGGTGTTGGGCTCGGATGATTGCAGGTTGTTGTTGTCTTCGGAAGAAGCCTTTGGTCACGAGGTTGGTGACTCCTCCCCTGGACAACAGTGCGCATGGGCATCCACTCCATCGGCAGATTGTTTTTCGCCATGATGGGAAAAGATGGAGTATATAGAAAAGAAAGAAAGGATGTCCATGTGTAATGTCTAAGTAAGACGGATGCTGGAACAGATACAGGTCCCGGGGAGGCGGGCGGGCGTGTGTGACTCTGCAGCTCTACATGCCAAGAACAGATGCATACTGGTAAGTAGCATATTCCGTTCGAGGCATATGAGCTGCAGATCACACACTGAGGATAGATTATACAGCAGTGCTCCCCTTAGCGGTGGTCGCCTGTATCCGTTGCAGCAGCTTGAAATAAAGTTTTTAGGATAGCCTGGCCCACGGAGGCCTGTTGTTTGGCCTGCACGTCAACACAATAGTGTTTAGTGAAGGTATGCGTGGTAGACCATGTGGCTGCCTTGCAAATGTCTTCTAAGGGAATATTGCCTAAGAAGGCCATAGAAGCCCCTATTTTACGCGTGGAGTGCGCCCTAGGGGGAACTGTAAGTGTACGTTTAGCCTTGAGGTAGCATATTTGGATGCATTTAACTATCCACCGGGCTATTCCTGATTTGGAGATCGGGTTGCCTTTGTGTGGTGGCGCGAAAGCAACAAAGAGTTGTTTTGTCTTTCGAAAAGGTTTTGTCCTGTCGATGTAATAAAGCAAGGCTCTTTTAACATCTAAGGTATGTAGGGCCCTTTCAGCTACCGAGTCTGGATTTGGGAAGAAGACCGGTAGTTCTACTGATTGGTTAAGGTGGAAAGGGGAAATCACTTTTGGAAGAAATTTAGGGTTTGTCCTAAGAACCACTTTGTTACGGTGTAGTTGTAAGAAAGGTTCCTCGAGTGTAAGGGCTTGTATTTCACTTACTCTGCGGAGGGAAGTGATTGCGATAAGGAAGGCTACCTTCCATGTTAGGAATTGCAATTCACATTTGTGCATGGGTTCAAATGGGGGACCCATGAGTCTTGTTAGAACCACATTGAGATTCCACACTGGTGCAGGTGGCAATCTTGGGGGAAGAATTCTTTTGAGACCTTCCATAAACGCTTTGATGGCTGGTACCTTAAAAAGGGACAGGTGTTGCCTATTTTGCAAGTAGGCTGCCAAGGCTGCTAGGTGTAAACGTATAGAGGAATACGCTAGATTGCATCTTTGCAAGTGTAGTAGATAGCAAATGATGTTTTGGATGGAAGCATCCAATGGATGTATGTCATTATTAGCGCAGTAGATGGCAAATCGTTTCCATTTAGCGGCATAACACGCTCTAGTAGTAGGTCGTCTGGCTTCCTTTATGATATTCATACAGTCTGGAGGGAGATTGAGGTAACCGAACTCTAGGACCTCAGGAGCCAGATCGCTAGGTTCAGTGTTTGAGGATCTGGGTGTCTGATTTCTCCATGGTTCTGGGTTAATAGATCCGGGGAGAGGCGTAGCTTTGATGTGGAACTAAAGATAGTTCCAGAAGTGTGGTGAACCACGGTTGACGTGCCCAAGTGGGAGCCACTAGTATTAGTGTTAGTGACTGTTGTTTCAGTTTGCGTACCACAAATGGAACTAGTGGGAGAGGCGGAAAGGCGTACGCAAATCTGCCTGACCAGTTCATCCATAGGGCATTGCCCTTCGACTGTGGGTGTGGAAACCTGGCGGCGAAGGTTGGGCATTTTGTGTTTTCGGGAGTGGCGAACAGGTCTATGTCTGGTTGTCCCCACTTTTGGAAGAAGGGGAGTAGAACCTTGGGGTGTAGTTCCCATTCGTGGATCTGTTGTGTGTGGCGACTTAGGAGGTCGGCCACTTGATTGTGGATCCCTGGGAGATGTTCTGCTAACAGGTAGATGTTCTGGGGAATTGCCCATCTCCAGATTTGCTGTGCCAGTTGGGACAGTTGGAGAGAGTGTGTCCCTCCCTGTTTCTGTATATAATACATTGTCGTCATGTTGTCTGTGCGTATGAGGACAGTTTTGTTCTTTAGGTGAATTTGAAAGGATTTTAGTGCTAGGAACACTGCTAAGAGTTCCAGGTGGTTGATGTGGAGCAGTTTTTGTTGGCTGGTCCATCTGCCCTGAGTGGTATGGTGAAGGAGGTGGGCTCCCCACCCCGTGAGAGATGCGTCTGTAGTTAGCACAACTTGTGGAAGAGGCTCTAAGAACGGTCTCCCTTTGGACAGGTTGATGGTGTTCCACCATTTCAGTGATCGAAGTGAGCGACTGTCCACCAACACCAGATCGGTAAGTTGTCCGTGAGCTTGGTTCCACTGTTGTGCTAAGCATTCCTGTAAGGGACGCATTTGAAGTCGTGCGTGTGGGACTATGGAGATGCATGACGCCATCATGCCTAGGAGCTGCATGAACACTCTTGCTGGAAGAGATGGATGAGTTTGAAATTGAGAGATGAGATTTTGTATACTGGCTATCCTGGCTGTGCTGGGATAGGCAATGGCTTTGGATGTATCTATGGTTGCTCCTAGATACTGATGTAAGTGGGAAGGTTGTAGGTGGGATTTGGGGTAGTTGATAGTGAATCCCAAATCGTGGAGAGTTTGAATCGTGCGATGAGTGTGGAGAACGCATTTTTGGTATGTATTGGCTTTTATGAGCCAATCGTCCAGATAGGGGAAGACATGGATCTGTTGTCTTCTGAGATGCGCTGCCACGACTGCTAGGCACTTGGTGAACACTCTGGGTGCTGTTGTTACTCCGAATGGGAGAACTGTAAATTGATAGTGTTGCCCATCTACCACAAATCGTAGATATTTTCTGTGAGCGGGATGCATAGGGATGTGAAAGTATGCGTCCTTGAGGTCCAATGTGGCGAGGAAGTCTCCCTGTTGTAAAAGTGGGAGGACTTGTTGGAGAGTGGTCATGTGAAAATGATCCGAATGTATATACTGGTTTAGTAGTCTGAGATCCAGTATGGGCCTTAGTGTTTTGTCCTTTTTGGGAATGAGGAAGTATAGAGAATATACCCCTTTTCCCTGATGTTGAAGGGGGACTGGTTCTATCGCATGTTTTTGTAACAGGGATTGAACTTCTTGTTTGAGGAGAGAGAGATGATGCGAGGACATTGGACGTTGTTTGGGCGGTATGTTTGGGGGGGATTGTATGAGTTCGAGGCAGTAGCCAGACTGGATAATTTGTCTTACCCACCTGTCTGTGGTGATGGAAGTCCAGACAGGCAGGAATTGTTGGAGTCGCCCCCCGACCGGAGTGGAATGGTCTGGGGGGAGTGGTGGCAAGTCACTGTTTGGTGGCTGGTGAGGTGCGGGTGTTGTTGTTGTTGCCCCGCCCTCGACCTTTGTTATTGTTTCCCCTATAACCTCCCCGGAAATAACCTCTGTTAGGGGATGTTTGTCCAGAATTTTTAAAGGTGGACGTGGTCTCAGTTGATGTGTTTTTGGAGCCTCCTCTATAAAAGGAGCGACGAAAGGAACCCCGGTTTTGATGAGACTGCAGTGCTCCCATAGACTTGGCAGTTTCATTATCCTTTTTCATTTTTTCTAATGCAGTATCCACTGCAGGGCCAAATAGCTGCTCTTGGTTGAAAGGTTGAGCTAGAATTGCGGTTTGAACCTCCGGTTTAAAACCGGAAATACGGAGCCAGGCATGTCGTCTGAGTAAGACGCTAGTATTGACCGCTCTAGAAGCAGTGTCTGCTGCATCTAAGGCGCATTTAATGGAGGCATTAGATATTAATTTGCCTTCTTGGATGAGGTCAGAGGCCTGGGACTTAAAAGGTTCAGGCAGATGTTGCATAAGGTCCTCAAGTTGGTCATAATGCGCTCTATCATACCTGGCTAACAGGGCCTGGGTATTCGCAATACGCCAATGGTTAGCCGCCTGCGCGGCGACCCGTTTGCCCGAGGCTTCTAAAAGCTTAGACTCTTTGTCTGGGGGAGGCGTTTCTCCAGTTGTCTGTGAGTTAGCGCGCTTCCTGGCATTTGATACGACTAGGGAGTCTAAAGGGAGCTGGGCCTTAATGTATGCAGGGTCTTGCGGGGCTGGTCGGTACTTTTTTTCGATGCGTGGGTTGAGAACCCTAGCTCGAACAGGGTCCTTAAAGACTTCAGTAGCATGCTTTATAACCCCTTTGATCATGGGCAGTATGTGAACAGTCTTTTGTGACTGCTCAAAAGTATCAAGGAGAAAGTCCTCTTCAAGGGCGTCTGTGTGCATTGTAACGCCGTGGAATGTTGCTGCCCTATTTATAAGTTGGCCGAACCCTAGGTGGTCATCAGGAGGGGAGGGCTTGGAGGGGTAGGTAGTGGGGTCAGGCATGTCAGGTATAGGATAAGACCAGTCATCCATGGGTGCTGGGTCTGGGAACGTAAAAGGGTCGTTTGGATCAACAGGATCATTAAATAAATCAGGGTCCGCCCCTCCCCCTAAGTCATCATTATCATCCTGTGGAGGAGGTGAATGATAGGGAGATGGTAAAGGTAAAGGTAAAGGAGAATCAGGAGGAGGAGGGGGGGACGGGTTAGGAGGTAAAACAGGAGAGGAAGGACGAAGTGGTGAAGTAGCACAGTCCTTTTTCCGTATGGGAGCTGGGGGAGGTGTAGTGTCCAGCTTCCGCTTTTTATATGGGATGGCAGTCACATGTCCCGTGTTAGGATTGATGTAGATCCGCTTCTGAGTAGGATCTGGTCGAAAAAGTTCATCTGGCTCCGAAGGTGGTGTCTGTGACGTCCGCTTCGGGTCTTTATGAGCTTTTTTCGGCGGGGACGCAGTTTTTGGCGTCGACGATTTTTTCGGGTCCGATGGATTTTTGGGAGCCGACTGAGTTTTCGGTGCCGACTGAGTTTTCGGTGCCGACTGAGTTTTCGGTGCCGACTGAGTTTTCGGTGCCGACTGAGTTTTCGGTGCCGACTGAGTTTTCGGTGCCGACTGAGTTTTCGGTGCCGACTGAGTTTTCGGTGCCGATGGACTTTCAGGCATCGATGTTGAAGAACGTCTCGGTGCCGGTGGAGACTTCGGTGCCGAGGAACGTTTCTGTGCCGAAGGAGATTTCGGTCTTGGAGCCTGTTTCAGTGCCGACAGTGGGTGTTTGGGTGCCGAGGGTGTTAAAGGCACAATCAGGTGAGGTTTGCTCGAGCCCGAGCCACCCACAGGCTTAGATGTCTTCGGAGCCGGGCCCGAGGGCGGGGCTTCTGAAGAGGATTACCGGTCGCGACTGGGCCCAGCTGGCGGAGTCTTGACCAATGCTTTTTTGGATGGGGCAGGGGCAGGGGGGGTGGTACTCACACGCTGCCCTGGAGTGATGAGGTCATCGGAATCGTCGGCCTCGGACACGATCTCGAGATCTTCGGTGTCGTCTTCGGGAACATCTTGAGCAAAGATGTCCTCCGGTTCTGGAGCTGGTTTGGCCATAATATGGCGTCGAGCTCTTCGGTCCCGGAGGGTCTTCTTCGAACGGAAAGCGGAACAAGCTGGACAGGTGGACTCGTTGTGTTCCGGCGACAGGCAGAGGTTGCAAACCTCGTGGTGGTCACTGTGGGGGAACTTCGCTCCACACTGGGGGCATTTTTTGAAGGGTGTCCTGTCCATCAGCCGCTTCCGGAACCGGTCCGAGTTGATGTCGACGTCGATGGAATGAAGATTAAAGAGTTAAATCGATTGCTGGAAGTTTTCTGCTGGAGCGGAAAAAAGTTCATCCGAACCCAATGGCGGAAAAAAACAATCTGCCGATGGAGTGGATGCCCATGCGCACTGTTGTCCAGGGGAGGAGTCACCAACCTCGTGACCAAAGGCTTCTTCCGAAGACAACAACAACCTGCAATCATCCGAGCCCAACACCAGATGGCGATCTTATCCTCAGTGTGTGATCTGCAGCTCATATGCCTCGAACATGCTGCTTCGCTTATGCAGCTTGCTTCACAAAAATCAATAGAACACACACCCTCGTGGCCTCCTCGGACCGATAGCCATGGCAACGGTGCGCTCTCGTGACGCACCCACAGCGCTCGGCTGCATCACAGCTCGGCGCGCGTATTACAAAATTGTACTCCTTTAGAATTGCAGTCCTTTTACAACGCGGCCCCGCCTCCCGAGAGCGGGTGGGCTGAACTAGGTCTGTGCGGGGGGGCACTCAGTACTGAATAACTAATCTGTTCTGGGTTAAGTGCGGGCCCGAAATCTAGCCTGTCCGTCAGTGTGACAGACGCAGGAAGACAACTGTGACTGGTACGAGAGGCAAACTCAGTCTTCTTTCAAACCCAGCTTCACAGCGGCCTCCTTGACACTTTCCCCTGATCGGAGCCACGCGGTCTCTACCTACGTCATGTCCTGCTGCCCCCGGTCTCGTCTGCACTCGTTGGGTCTCAGACATTCCCTCCTGCTTCATAGCCCGCCTCGCCGCGAGTGTCCCCGTGCGTGCATGCCGAACACCGTCCAGCCATAGGCTCTTCACAACCCCCTGCGAGTGCTTCTCTGTAAGTTTGCCGACAAGCGCCGCTCACCTCTCCTGTGCCGCCCTGTAGCCTTCATGTCAGGCCTGTGCTAGTGCAGCTAAGGATGAAATTGACCGGCCGGGAAGAGCTGCCTCTCAGAGATTGAATGCACCAAGTTATGGCAATGATGTTGGGCCCACCGAATTGCTCCCCTGGGCTGCGTACCCGCCACGATTAAAGAATGTGGCTTGACTGTTTTCACAGGCGCTCCCAGTTGCTGCCTGCCAGGAACCTGGCGTATGCTTCATGAGATGCTTCTTAAACAAAGGGTCCATATGCACCTGTTATTTCAATGTTTGCCCTCTTAAAGGCAATATTTAAAACAAGCATTACAAATGCAATAGGTCTCGGCTTTAATTACGTTAAAGCCATTTGCTTTGCTATACAATACCTAAGAAGAGCAAATGGCTTTAACTTAATAAAAGGCGAGACCTATTGCATTTTCAATGCTGGTTTGGAACAGTGTTCTCTATCCATTTGTATCAATCTGATCTAATGTCTCCAGGATGACCCATTCCAGACCATTCTGTGTGTGTTTTTCAGTGCAATAATGGTCACTTATCCATGTGGTTATCCTGTCACATCAGATGTTACTGTGGTGTTCCCCTATCTGCACATTTGCCTTCCTGCATGTCATGCCTATATTCTTGAGCGGACAAATGATCATGTAAACTACTTGGATGGTGTTACAATTGGTGTGTTTCTTATAGTCCTTCTCACATTAGTATCCAGATCAATGGTTGTTTTTTTTCGTGAGATGGCACACCGAACATGTACCACATGGGTGTTGCGCCATGATAGGTTGCAGGCCACAAGGTGTGGAAATTGTGTTTTCATTCTGAGGGCATGATGTCAGTCTTGTATGGACCTAGTAGTCCTGTATATTATTGCCCAGTTTGTATGCAATCCTCAGTTTTGGCCAGTCTAGAGCACCAGAGTTGATGACGCTCCAATGCTTGTTGACCGCTGAGCATTAAGTAGTGACACAGGTCAAGATGTCTTCGTTTGTAGATCTGTATGTTAGTTCCAGGACTGTATGTCAGTGAGTCCACACAAGACAGACCTCGCGCCCCAAGAAAGAACGAGAGTAAGTTGAACCATTTTGAATATAAGTTAAGGAGTGGGCAACCTTTAACCTGGAAAACTTAAAACGTTGCTCTTTGCACAAGTTTAAATCTCCTTTTCATATTCTGATCCAGAGGCTTTCACACCGGGACACTCCTTGGAGTAGCAGTGTGCGCTATAAAATGCTATCAAAACAAGGACAGATAGGAGGGACTTTATTAACAAATTAATAGCGGACAATACTGGCAATAGTTCAAATTATTCAGATGAACTAGAGGCATGCGTCCTTGAATATGTTTGAGCACTATACACAGAAACAACCGCTCCAGATAGCTCAAAATTAGGAGACTGGATAAAAGAAAAACTCCTGCCAATACAACCAGATACTGAATCAATTTTCCTGGAACAAATTAATGCAGAAGAAATTATTACAAGTCAATAAATCTAGTAACTGCAGGGCACGCGGTCCACATGCCTTTCCTGATGAACTTTACAAGGCCTTACAAGATATTATAAGATACTATAAGCTCCAAAAGGAAACACCTGTTTAATGCAATATATCTGAATAAAATTGTGACTCCGTCCTCATGGAATGATATCACCATCACACTAATATTAAAGTCTAATAAAAATCGAAAAGTGGTAGATTCTAATAGGTTATTATCACGGTTAAACTAGGACATCGTTGGAGGTATCCTTTCAGAAAGCTCAAAACAATTATCGAACACATTATACAACCAGACCAGAAAGGCATTACCCAAGAAGGCAGCGCCATAACAACTTTAAAAGCTTCTATAGACCTACCTACCGCCAATTCTGATCTGTTAGCAATAGTTACCATGGATGCCGCCAAACCATTTACGAGGGGGAGCTGGGCAGATCTATAGGAGGTTTTGATGGCTTTTGAACTTCCCTTAACTTTTATTGATGGAATTATGGTGCTATATGAAGCACCATCCGCACAGATTCTGCTTAATGGGAAACTTACCATAAAAATAAAAATTTCTAGAGGGACTAGTCTGGTATGCCCATTTTCCCCATTTATTCAATCCCAAAGTTGAACCTTTAGTGCAGGCTTTTACAACAGAAAAAAAGCTAACCACCTTTGTGACTCTGAATTTCTTAAACAAGATCGCTTTGCATGCATACAATATTCTGTAAACTAATGAGTCCAGTAAAACAGTACTCTGTATGGAACAAAGTACAGATAAGTTTGGTCCCTTTCTGGCTACTCGATCAATAAATCCAAGACTGAGATAATGAGGGGGGGGGGGGAAGACTTAAAAAAAAAATCACTTTTCAAACCCATTAATAGGCTAGATATTTGGGCATCATAGTAATGCAAAATCTAGAGAAGATTCCTAGTATTAACCTGATCAGAGTAAAGGAGCTAGACGGGCATGGAGTATATATGGTCAAACAAATCTAATTAAAAAGCCTATGCTCACAATATTCACCTATCTATTTGATAAAAACCTACTTGTTTCCCCCAAGACAGCATTACCAAAATATAGGGAAAGCTCAGCAGTTTCATCTGGGCTTCCAAAGGAGTCGCACACATAAAAATTTAACGTGGTGGTTAGATAAAAGTGGATTGGCACTATCGGATATTCAAACATACTGCTACTCTTTCAGATTTAAGAACTGTAGAACATTACTTTCAAGCACATATAGAGGGAGATTATATTCCTGCATGTTAGACAACCTGGGGCAGGAAGCTTTTTAGACTCCCCCAAAAAGGTACATCTAAAAGTGATCCAAGCCTTTTTGGAAATCTAGTATAAATATTAGACCTAGAATATTCCTCAATTTTTTATCCCATTTAGACCACTACTGGGACCCCGCCTTCTTAGAAGTCAAGGTTAGTCTCCCAATAATACAAGCCGGCTTAAAATCTTGAGGGAAACGGAGAGAATAACCCAAACCAATTTCATGGGAGTCTCTTATTCAAGCAACTGAAGGTTCAAATATTTTCAAGTAGTATCTTGGTGGTCTGAACAGAAATAGAGTACGAACGAGATTTGGGAAAAGAAAGCGAGATTATAAGATACAAAGCCATTAAAAACCAGACGATATAAACTTAATGTACAAGTTAGTTACCTTCGGTAACGATGCATCTGGTAGAGACGATTCTAGCCGCAGATAACTTAACGTAGAATTATCCCCAGGCGTGAGACTGGATCTGGAAAACTTTGCCACAGCACCTCTGCGCACCGAGGGCAGTATCACGCGACCCCGCCCTGACGTCGTCCGCGGATGTGACGTCAGCGAGGTCACATAAGTCCCACACCGGCGCGCTGACGTCAGTTTTCTTCTGAGAAATTTTCTGCGCCACAACGCGGAGCCATCACAAACAAAACTGTGAGAGTATGGGAACAGTGTGCGAAAAATCAGTGAAACAAAAGGGGAAGGAACCAATGGTGAGGAACAGCACCAATAGGGACAGTGCCAAGCACTGCATTACTGAAAGGCAGGGAAGGAGGAAAAGAGCAGAACACTGCTCTGAGAAGCAACTCTACAAAGCGAAGGCAACATCCTTCCTGGAGACAGAAAAACATGTGAAAAATGTTGTGGCAGACGACAGAAAGACTGAAACCACAATCTAAAACAGGGAAGGACAGGACCGGAACAGAGGAATCATGACAAATCACCCCAAGATCACACCCTCCAGGAGCATTGTATCCCCTGTAAAGAGCTAAGGGCTGAGGCACAGCCAAGAGCCCCCAACCCAGAGGACTGCAGAGGAGTCAGAAACCCCAAGCAATGAAAAAAGCTGAAGGAGATCAGGAGTAGGCCCCACACTGGCAAACCAGGGTGCAGGGATGCAAAAGTACACAGGAACCTACCGCCCAATTACCACAAAGTAGGAGTGGAACAAAGAAACAGAACGAAGCATCCCGTCAGGGAGGAAGTGAAAGAGTGCACTTGCAGAAGACAAGGCCACCTGGAGGGAGGAGAGTGCAGAAGACCACGCTGAAGGGTACTCGCAGAACGGGGAGGAAGGACGGGCCATGAAGGAATCTGCAGCTAGAATAGTCTCTACCAGACACATCGTTACCAAAGGTAAGTAACTTGTACATCTGATAGAGACTACTAGCCGCAGATTCCTTAACGTAGAATAGATACCCTAGCCAAACTCAGAGGGGAGGAGAGGTGCGAGAGAACCCCACCAGCTTGGAAGAACACAAGGCCCCAACAGGGGATGTGTCATGGGGACAGGAAGGATGGCCCAGCCCCCTCCAAGCAGAAGTAAGCAAGAACAAGGAGATGGGAAGGCCAGGAAACCACATGCCTACCCGAGAAGCAAAGGGCGACCGCCAGATAACCCGGAGGGGCAGAAGGCACCCCATGAGTACCAGCCGAAGAACAGAACCCTCAAAGCCAAGGAAAAGAGGAGGAACGGAGGCAGAGCCCGCCCCAGGAGAACGATCACACACACAGCGAAGGGGACAGCTGAATGGGTGTCTATCCCGAAGCAGGGAACAAGGCCTGAACGGTTCCACAGTCGAGTAGCGCAGACGTGAGAAAGAAGACACAGACGCACAAAGCTCCAACAAGCAAGGGACAGGAGCACACGCAGACACGGCGAAGTCCACGGAGGGGGACCAAACCTACCGGGCGCGTGCAGCAGACAGCTGGCAAATACTATGAAGCAGCAGCTCCGAACAAGACGAGCGCAAGACGAGGAGCACCAACGTCCCCCGAATAGAAGCAGGGCCGGCCCGAAGAGAAAGTTACAGGTAGTACCGACCGAAAACCGGCAACCAGAACACAGGAGAGCACCAGGAGAACCAGTCCCCTCAGAACACACGGCAGACAGTCCCCGGCCGAAACAGCAGATAACCAAGTGGAAACACCAAGACACGACGCTGTAATCAGCATGACAAAGGTCGGTCGGGTGATCCAGGGGCGAAGAGGGAAGGAACCCTATAGAAGGAGAGAAACACCCTCGGATACTGAGCGAGACAACCGGGAGTAGCGCAAGCTGAGCAAAGGCGGAAGAAAAGGAGAGAGAGACCACACCAAGCGGTATACTGTGATGCCAGGAAAGCGCAAGGAACCTGAGAAGGTATCCACGCCCGCCTAGCTTAAGACAGGGCTATACAATAGCCAACAAATACCCCACCTAGGGTAGGAATCGTCCCTGAACAAAAACAGGGAAACACCTCTTAGGGAAACCCGCAGCAGAGGTCAAGAACATAAAAGACCTGTGGAAGACACCACAGACTGCTTACCAAGCAGCCAAAAAAGACACAAAGGGTCCAACCTGAGGACCTATACAGCGGCACTTGACAGCAAAAACACTCACCACAAGCCGAAAGGCTGAACCAGCAGCCAAAAGAATAGAAGTGCCAACTGAAGGGCCCTCAAGGCATCCCAAGCTGCACACAGCACACAACGGACCAACCGAAACACACGGTCCTAAAGAAAAAGGTGGGATAACCGCCTCCCAGCAGACGCCGGAGGACCGACCAACCGAAGCTTACGGGTGTGGGAGGGGTACGGAGCCCCACAAGGAGTCTCTGAATAGCGGAGTCCGCGTGGGTGTGAAACAACAGAGTCATCAAAAGGTAAATCCACAAGACGCTCCCGAACATTCTCCGGAAAGACACCATCCCGCAACCAAGCATGGCGGCGGAGGGCCACAAAACTCGCCATAGCGCGGCCGAGGGAATCGGAGACGTCCAAGGCCAAACGGAGAATTAATATAGCTAACTCCCGACCATCCCGCACATGGTGCCGCAGATCAGTGCAGGCACCCTCTAGGGAGGCGCGAGACAGAAGGGACTCCGCGGAATCCCACAGGTCGGAAGTAGCCCTGGCCAACACACAAAATGTGTTGAGTGCGCGCAGAGCAGCGCTAGTGGAGGCGAAAATGTTACGCCCCCAGGAGTCCAGCCACCGGGCCTTCCACGACGGCGGGAGCAGCACTGAAGGCAAGGAAGGAAAAGCAGCCCTCAGGACAGGGCCCTGGGCAGACGGTCGGGAAAAAAGGCAGACTGGATCATGCGGAGCAGGACGGTGGCGGTGAAGGAGCGGTTGAGGCACCGGATCCCCCGTGGAATGGCGCCCCCAGAAGAGAGTTGTGGAGCGACGCTTCAAATAGGAGAAGTGGCTCCCCTCCAACAAAGCCCTGGTGGAGAACCTCCAATAAGTGGTCTGTAGGGAGTGGAGCAACCGGATTGCCCATCTGCAAAAGGCCAGTGGCCATGGAAATGGCCCAGACAAAGGCCACACTCTCCTCCGTAGGGCGTCCCCGTGCCCCGCAGGAGGGAGAAAAGACTAGCCCCTGTAGGATGGAAGACCCACGGACGAGTGGGGAACCTGAGGGGCCTCTGGAGAGGGCGGAGAAGCCTGCGGGGCAGACAACTGCAGGGAGCAGAAGAGCGGGTCTGGGGGCTGTGGACGTGGAGACGGCGTAGGACCCACCCTGGAACCCGCTGGAGAAAAGGCCTCGATGCGGCGCTCAGTCTCCAGTGAAGAGGAGACGACAGCCCTCCGGAGAGGAAGGGACATCTGGAGAAGAGTCGACGATCAGACGTCGGGACGGCACCAGGGAGTCCACCACAGGCACCGGTGAATCCTCGACCGGCACAGAAGTGTCCACCAGGGGCGCCGAATTGATCTACACCTCATCGAAGTGGGGGGCAGGGTCGGAGCCCAAGCGGACAATGAACGGCGCCGAAAAGGTGCCGGCTCGACCCCCGACGAGGCAGCCGCCTGCGCAGAGGACCGAGAGGGGCCCTGGGAAGCGCCCCGGGTCCTGGGTGCCCGGGGAGGAAAGCCGCTGACGCCAGAGAGGCGTCAGCTCGGCCTCCGGGAAGACAGCCGCCTTCCCAGAGGACCAAGGGGGACTTGAGGACGAGCCGCGTGTCCCGGCGACCTCCTGCTACACCGCAGGGACCCTGCGGGGCTTTGCGGCGAGGCCGTGACACCAAGGGCCGAAGAGGGGAACCCCGAAGGGCCGCACCTCGACGGCACACACCTCCAAAACCTGAGGCCGAACTCGTAGGGGGCGAACCTGCCGGCGAGTCCGCAGAAGGCCCCGCGCACGGCGAGGAATCCACGGATATCGCAGGAAGTGGAGGAGGGCCCAAGGAAGCCTGCAAAGCTGTAGCGTAGGCTTTCATCTGGGCCCTTGTCGCCCCAACGCCAGGAAACGGCAGATAGGGTGGCGACGGGTGAAGACGCACATCCCGGGAGGAACCGGCACCCTCTGCCGAAGGAGGACAGAGCCTCGGTGGCAAACTGCAAGACTTACCGGCAGGCGGACTACACCCATGGGGCCTCAGCGAATGACGATGCTGCAGCCGGAAACGGCGGCCCCTGGACCCTTCCGAGGAAGGAGACGGACGCTGCGACGAGACCGATCTGGACAAGCGGGCCAACAGCAATTTCATCCAGCGCTCCCGCTGGGACTTTGGCTTGAGATGCTGACAAGCCTCGCAGTCCGTACAGCCATGGTGCTCGCCCAAACACCACATACAAATAGTGTGAGGGTCCGCCGCCGACATCTGACGTGCACAAGAAGCACACGTCTTTAAGCCCGAAGGCATTGCACATTGTACCCAACTCAAGGCGCCAAAGAGGCCTGAAAACAGGCCAAGGAGCACACTCCGGATCAGTGTTGCACACCGAAAAGAAGGAAACTAACGTCAGTACGCCGGGGTGGGACCTC
Source organism: Triturus cristatus (assembly GCF_964204655.1). Classification (NCBI taxonomy): domain Eukaryota; kingdom Metazoa; phylum Chordata; class Amphibia; order Caudata; family Salamandridae; genus Triturus; species Triturus cristatus. The sequence goes on from NC_140592.1 coordinate 311,584,558, forward strand.
TGTGACCTCGCGGACGTCACATTCGCGGACGTCACATTCGCGGACGTCAGGGCGGGGTCACGTGGTACCGCCCCCGGCGTGCAGAGGTGCTGTGGCAAAGTTTTCCGGATCCAGTCTCACGCCTGGGGATAATTCTACGTTAAGGAATCTGCAGCTAGTAGTCTCTATCAGATACTGGGAGCTAATAAATGCCAGTGGCAAGAACTCAGATTCCACAACATCCTTGGGAAGGGCATTCACCAATTCTGGAGCAGTCAACCTATGGCAAATATCTTTCAGTCTTCTTTACTGCACTATGAAATCTAGCGCCTTAAAAAAAGAGCCATTTTTATATCTTACATGGGATTTACCAGACACGAAAACAGCTGACATTTACCAAAGGAGATGTACCTAGATGCAGAAGGTGTAAGAAGAAGATAAGTCCATAAGATGCCCAGCACTCGAGGAATTTTGGGAGGACGTAAGTGGTATTGTATAAGAAATTCTTTCTTGAGGGTTAGGGTAAGCTCCCATTAGATTTTCTTTGGATCTGAAGATAAGCTTAATGCATGTATACCCTTGGCTCTAGAGAGGCTTCTTTTCTATACAATGCTCATCGCTAGGCATGAGATCTGTATAAACTGGTAATCTAATCCTCCAACTGATCACAATTGGCTGAGACAAGCAGACAAAGTATGTCAAATGGACTAGAGGGGGGTTGGGTCTGCTACACAACTAGGGAAACCAATTACCTATGGTCAAGGTATCTGATGTGGTGGACATGCAAGTAAAAACTAATAGATGGGCAATGATTATGCAAAGGTCAGCAGAAATAATCCAGTGTAAACAACTTCCTCACCTCTGGATCTATTCAGCATAATCATCATTTGGATGGCGAAGAGCACCCTCGTTAGTAAAGAAGAATGAGGGGGGAAAAAATACACAAATATTCACTAAAGTGCATTTTGCACTGAAAAACAAAGTAGGTGTGAAGACAGAAAAATATTGACACAAACTATTTCACAAGCTGCACTGTCCTTCATGCATAGCAGAGGCAATCACAGTGATTTTCTTTTTTGGGGGATTTTGCATTAAGAAACCCTGAACATGGCAGCTTCTACAAGGACTTAATGAGGCACTATTCTGTGTTGTGATCATCCCAGATCAGGCAGGGGTCTTCAACCTTTTCTGTTACAGGAGCTACTTATGTTCAATGAAAATTATCCAGAGCTACTAGTATTATTAATGTTGTAATTAGTGGCCATCAGGATTGGTTGCCAACAGTAAAGTAAAAAAGGCTTTATCAAATTGGAATGCCTCTTTATATGGTAGATTAAAATCACAATAGCTGCAATGCCCCAGGCACTAAGGTAATATTATTAATAAGTGTCCCAAGTAGTGCATGATTTATCACTGAAATATCAGCTTGAAATATATTTTGGAAATTCAACCAATTTTCTCCACACATCAGTTTATGAGTTCTGAAAATCCAGAATATTTATCCAGAATACTTGCTCACTTATCACTTTTGGTATACATCAGTTTAACCAAGCAAAAGCTTCTAATTTAGTAGGCTGGGTTGTACAGAGGAAAGCTACTTTCAGGTAGCTGGAGAGCGAGACCAATTGCTGACCGCAGTGTAGGTGATGGGAATGGCACACAGGGATGTGTGCCTTGTCGACTTTGCTTTGTCTTGCACCCAGAACCCCAGCCTGCAAAGGCAGTGTGTGTGTGTAAGGGTACAGGGCCCCTAAGGGTGGCACAAGGAGTGCTGCAGCCCTTAGGGGCCTACCCTGGTCACAAGGCCCTGGGTACCTAGGGTACCATTTACCAGGGGCTGACATGTGGCCAGGGTTTGCCAATTTGGGTTTTGTGTGTTTTAGGGAAGGAACATAGGCCCTGGGCACCTGATTGGCAGGAATCCAAGGCACACTCAGTCAAAGTACATTCAGCAATTCAGCAAAAAGTGGGGGCATACCATGCAAGAAAGATGGCACTTTCTCACACATCTCCCTCCCACCCCCCCCCCCCCCCCCAAACGAAAGGTGATGAGACTAACCTTGCCCTATGGCGTCTTCATTGAAGTGGAAGAACCTGGAAAGTCCATCTGCATTGGCATGGGCAGTGCCTGGTCTGTGTTCCACTTCAAAGTCCATTCCCTGTAGGGAGATGGACCATCTTAGTAGTTTTGGATTTCCCCCCTTCATCTGCATTAGCCATCAGAGAGGTCTGTGGTCAGTTTGAACCAGGAAGTGAGTACCAAACAAGTATGGCCTAAACTTCTTCAGGGACCAAACCACAGCAAAGGCCTCCCTCTCAATGGCACTCCAACGCTGCTCTCTGGGGAGTAGCCTCCTGCTTATAAAAGCAACAGGTTGGTCTTGGCCTTCATCATTGGTCTGGGATAGAACCGCTCCTATCCCTAGCTCAGAGGCATCAGTCTGCACTATGAACTGCTTGGCATAATCTGGAGCTTTTAGAATTGGTGCTGAGCACATTGCTTCTTTTAAGGTGTCAAAAGCCTTTTGGCAACTAACTGTCCAGTTAACCTTCTAGGGCATCTTTTTGGAGGGGAGTTCTGTGAGGGGGTCACAATGGACCCATACCCATTCACAAACCTCCTGTAGTACCCAGTCAACCCAAGGAATGCCCTGACTTGGGTCTGGGTTGTTGGAGCTACCCAGTCCATGATGGCCTGGATCTTGGGTTGTACCTGGCCTCCACCTACAAGGTGGCCCAAGTACACCACAGTCATGGTTCCCTCTAATCTGCGCGCCTGAGCGGGCGCGCACACCTAGGTTTCCCTCCGCGCAGACACCTACAATGAGCGCGCACTACAAAGCATTCCAGTAAATACTTCACTGGAGCCCTTGAAGTGCGGCTCATTATGATGCTGCTGCGCTTCCAAATGCATTTCTAAAGACGTGTTTTTCGTCTTTAGAAATTATAATGGGAGACGTTTAAATGCCTGCAACGCTGTCATTAAACAGCAGGAGAGAATTCCGAGAGCTTTCTCTACAGCCAGAGTCCCTTTGTTTCATCACCGAATGTCAACGAGCACGCAGTTGTTGCTGCCGAACTGGGGCACAAGTGCACGGTATATGAATAAATTAAGTTTGTGTTAGGGAGCCCGCCCGGGCGGTGGGTTCATATATACAGATGAACCAGGCAGCGGTCTAGTTTACCAAGCATCGTGAAAGTGCCAAATTCGACTAAAAAATAAAATTACAATGCAAAATACATTCCTGGTGGGGGCGAACTGCGTCATTTGCCTCGGGTTCTGTGCTTGCGGTGTGCCCAGAGGTGCCCCCGCTGAGGAGTGTGTAGCTGAGCTGTGTTGTCACTTCCCCAAAGTCGTGATTGAAGCTCCTACCTGTCTGCCTCGGAGCGGTCACAAACCTCTCATTTGTAGCGAGGGTTTCTGAACACCGAGATGCTCGTTCAGCTTGAACTTTCCACGGAAATTCATTGAACTGGTTGGTTGTATTTAGTAGACAATCACATTTGCAAAGTCCACGGACCTCTAGCTCCTCACATAGCTGCCAAGGTTTCAGATTGCCATGTGTGACATCTTCGTAATTTTAGAGTAATTATGAGTGCATTTCAATGACTGAGTGACACTGAGAATTTCATTATAAATAAAATAGAGAATATTTTTTGCTGAAAGTATATGAGAAATCTTTCAAGCTTTTAAAGGGAAGTAAAAGGAGGTGTAAAATATAATTAGACTGCCGTTAATCAGGGGAGCGGTGCCCTTAACGGAAATCAATTACATTCAGAAACTAAAACAACAGATATTTATCCACTATACCAATAAATTTATCGATCCAAAACATTTGTATTGCTAAATCTCTCTCATGTAACAGATAGCGATAGCATTACATGCTTTTTTGGCGCCTGACTGATCTGAAAATGGTGCCTGCATGTTAGTTTTCGTATGTGATTCATTTTACTAGTCTGGCATAGGAAGTAGAGCGGTGTGAAAACCCATGTATTTAAGATGCGACAGCATACTTATTTTTTAGGTCCAATAAAAAATATAGCATCCTACAACACTGAAAAGGAAACTAGTAAAATGTGCTTTACTAGAGAACCCATAATAATACGTTGATTTTTATAAAGCATTTTTTACTGCACTTTTGGGGCTTCTCACTTCTCTATATAACAAGTGTTATTGTTTCCTAAACTAATGGCATCCAGTTTATCGCGAGCAAAATCAAGCAATAAAGACAAGGGGAACACATAAATATCAGAAAGATCACCAATTTGAACAACGAGAAACTAAGTTAACTGCTGCAAAACGTAAGAAATATAAACTACTTTGCTTTATCAGACTCTAGCCAAAATTGCAGACAAAAGATAAGGCACACTGAAAGCTGCGTGACTCGCAGACTCACATACAGCGACATGAGCAGTAAGCACAGCTGCATTCTAAAGCGGAGAGTGGGAGACACGAATTTAGGTCACAACTAAGCAGGCAGCTGTACTTTATGGGAAGGCACTGTGATTGACATGATCCACACTTTACATGTACAACTGGGTGAGCAGTCCACCTATGTTTGCACTGTCTGTTTCCATTAGAATAATTGCTTGAAATTCTTTGTATTTTAAGAAGATGCCCTAATAAATCGAAAGTAAACTGTGCCATTTAATTGGGCACCAAGAATAAACCGGATACAGCCTACGCTATTTTACAAAACGCTCTAATAAATATTTGTTCCCTATGGGAGATGGTTTGCTGTGCTGTGATAGCTGATCTGGCCGGCCGGGCAGACTGAGGGTTTCTGGATTAACTAAGTGAAGAACCCACCTTTATGTGCGGCTTCTGACTTTTTTACCTCTGCATGTGAGGAAGATAGACCTGGCGCTGTCAAGAAAGGGGGGGTGGGACTCCTTGACCAAGAAATAAAACAGGCCACAACCCGCTTCAGATACCCGCTCTCCCAAGGCTCCACAGAGAGACACCCAAGGCGCAGCGGAACACAGGCCATGAGGATATATCAATATAAATGCATTACTTTGCATTTCAGTGCGGTGATGCGTATCACCACACTGAAATGTGTTAGTCTAACGCCTGATGCATGGTACTTGGCAGAGCTGCCTCCACCTTTTGCTTTCTCCTGCTGTGGCATCACACATGCTTGTCTGAGGCCTTATCAGTCGGTATGCTGGTTGGTCTCAGTTCAGCAGCCTCTGCTATGTTTGCTGGCCATTCACCTCTGCAGTGACTTGTTAAACGCTCTTCACCAGCGTGCTGCACCTTACTTCACTGCCTCCGACCAGGCCACCTTCTGATTTCTCCAGTTCTTCTTTTTTTTGTACTGTGTGGCGTCACTGGCTTCACATGTGCTTTTACTGTTTGTAAGATGCTTCCATCCAATACAGCACCTTCAGCTGTTATTGTTAGTCAGTTACCTATGCAGTGAAATGCTCCCTTCTGCATGCTGCCATTCACATTTGTGTCTCCCGCCTCAAACTGCTCAATGTTAGTTTTTCATTCCACTTCTCAAAACTGCCAGGAGTTCAGCAGTATGTGCCGTTGACACTTAGGCAGCGATTACACACACAGCAGCAGGGCTAGTTCTAGGGTTTTTGGGGCCCCAGATAGATTAGGAACAAGTGAGTGCCCTTTTCATATCTTTTATTAGTGAAACAGGTTATTGCCAACTGTATACACATGACAAAGCAAAAGATAAACAAATAGGGCAAATATTTTAGGCTTAGCAGAGAATACACTCTAAGTGGCCACTGAAAATACTTGCCCAGACACTAAGTACTTAAAAGGTCATCAGGCATTATGGGGCGTTTGGGGAATGATTTAGTAATATTACTTATCTGATTATAAAAACAAACGTCAAGTACTTTGGAATGTGAACCAGAAAGCAAGGACTGGCAGTGGACTTCCCAAACAATAGGCCTTTGCCCACAAACCAGTTCACCAAGTTCTCCCACTCACCACCATTAGAAACGTCGCAAATCAACATTTTTCACACAATCATAACCTTTTTTAAAGTATCTTTATTTGAATCAATCAATCACTCACTCAGCATTTTTAGTGTGCAGCGCTGTCACCCCTAAGGATATCTGGGTGCTGGGATGCAAGGCCTCCATCAAAAAGCCAAGTTTAGAGTTTGTTTCTGAACTCCGCCTTGGAAGGTGTCCTGGGGGGGGGGGGGGGGGGGAGAAGTAGGGGTGCTGGGCAACAGGCGGAGGAAAACGCAGGAAGAGGGCAAGAGACGAGCAGAAAAAGCAACAGAGGGCAAGAAGTAAACAGAAAAGGCAACAATAGGGCAAGAAAGAAGCAGAAAAGACAAAAAGAGGGCAAGAAACAAGCAGAGAAGGCATGAACAGAGGTCAAGAATTGAGCAGAAAAGGCAAACAGGGCAAGAAATGAGCAGAGAAGGAGGCACAAACCAGGGGCAAGAAACAAGTAGAAAAGGCAAAAAGAGGGCAAGATACGAGCAGTGAAGTTAGAAACAGAGGGCAAGAAATGGGCAGAAAAGGCAAAAAGAGGGCAAGAAACGAGCGGAGAAGGCACAGAGTGCAAGAAATGAGCGGAAAAGGCACAAACAGAGGGCAAGAAATGAGCTGCTTTGTTTAACTTTATTATTGCACACATATGTCTGCCATTTTTAGCCGATAGCATGTTGTATTTTCTACTTTTAATCTTTCAATTTATCTTGCAAATGTGACTCAAAGTGTGTATGTGCTGTATTGTGGTTGTGTATGTTGGTGAATGCAAGAATGAACAAGTGATTTATGGATGCACAAGTGCAAGGATGATTGACAAGATGCATGTATGATGACTTATTCAGTGTTTAAACCAATCAGTGACCAAGAAGTCACTTTTAATTAAAAGCAAGGCTTATTGGCAATGCCAATGCTTGTCATTTACCTATAAGTGGTAGCGTATCGACTTGCCTTGTTGCACATCTTATCACTCAGTTGCGCACACAAGCAATAAAAGAGTGCACACCAACATTCTATTGCCGCACATAAGAAAGAAAAATTAGAGGATACATTGACCACAGTGCCCTGCCCTATCTGGCATTTGGATGCCTTGATAGTGAGACCTGCATTTTGCAGAGCCTCTAAAACTTTTCCAATGTGGATCAGGTGATCCTGCCAGGTGGAGCTAAAGACAGCAATATCATCAAGATAAGCTGCACTAAAGGACTCCATCCCAGCCAGGACATGGTTCACCAGCCTCTGGAAAGTGGCAGGGGCATTCTTTAACCCAAAGGGCATCACAGTAAACTGATAATGCCCATCAGGGGTGGAGAATGCTGTCTTTTCTTTTGCTCCTGGGGCCATGCCAATCTGCTAGTACCCTGCAGTTAAGTCGAAGGTACTGAGGAATTGGGCAGCCCCTAATTTATCTATCAGCTCATCTGCTCTTGGGATAGGCTGAGCATCTGTCTTGGTGACAGAGTTGAGCCCTCTATAGTCCACACAGAACCTAATCTCTCTCTTTTCACCTTGTTGAGCTTTGGGGACCAGTACCACTGGGCTGGCCCAGGGGCTCTCAGAGGGTTCAATGAACCCCAACTCCAGCATCTTGCTGACCTCAGCTTTGATGCTTTCCTTAACTTGGTCTGACTGTCGATAGATTTTGTTTTAGACAGGTGCACTGTCACCAGTGTCCACATCATGGGTACACCAGTTTGTCAGACCAGGGGTCAGGGAAAAGAGGCTAGTATACTGTTGCAAGACTTGCTTGCAGTCAGTCTGCTGTTGGGCAGAGAGGGTGTCTGAGAAGATCACACCATCTACTGACCCATCTTTTGGGCTGTAGGAGAGGTCAGGGAGAGGTTCACTCTCTGCTTCCTGTTCCTCATCAGTCACCATCAGCATGGTGATGTCAGCCCTGTCATTGTAGAGCATAAGGCGGTTCACATGGATGACCCTCTTGGGTGTCCTGCTTGTGCCAAGGTCATCTAAATAGGTGACCTCACTCTTTCTTTCTAGGATAGGGTAAGGGCCACTCCATTTATCTTGGAGAGCCCTTGGTGCCACTGGCTCCAAAACCCACACCTGTTGCCCAGGTTGAAATTCAACCAGTGCAGCTTTTTGGTCAAAACAGTGCTTCTGGAGCTCCTGGCTGGCCTCAAGGTTCTTGGATGCTTTTTCCATGTACTCAGCATTCTGGACCTTAGGCCAAGCACATAGTCCACTATGTCTTGTATGGGCTCTTGAAGAGGCCTCTCCCAGCCCTCTTTTACAAGACAAAGTGGTCCCCTTACAGGATGACCAAACAGAAGTTCAAAGGGTGAGAAACCTACTCCCTTCTGTGGTACCTCCCTGTAAGCGAAAAGCAGGCATGGTAACAGGACATCCCATCTCCTTTTGAGTTTTTCAAGGAGACCCATGATCATACCTTTCAATGTCTTGTTGAATCTCACAACAAGGCCATTGGTTTGTGGGTGGTAGGGTGTAGTAAACGTGTACTGCACTCCACACTCCTTCCACGTGTGTGTTAGGTAAGCAGACGTGAAGTTGGAACCTCTGTCTGAAACCACCTCCTTAGGAAACCCTACCCTGGTGAAGACACCCAGGAGGGCCTTGGCTACTGCAGGAGCTGTAGTAGTCCTAAGTGGTATTGCTTCAGGGTACCTAGTAGCATGATCCACTACCACTACAATAAATTTGTTCCTTGAGGCTGTGGGAGGTTCAAGTGGACCCACAATGTCCACTCCTACCCTTTCAAAGGGGACCCCCACCACTGGTAGTGGGATGAGGGGGGCCTTTGGGTGGCCACCTGTCTTGCCACTGGCTTGACAGGTAACACAGGAGTTGACAAACTCCTTCACCTTTTGGTGCATCTGGGGCCAGTAAAAGTGACTCACTAGCCTTTACCAAGTTTTGGATTGCCCCAGATGTCCAGCTAGGGGGATGTCATGAGCCAAAGTTAGGAGGAACTCTCTGTACTTCTGTGGCACTACCACCCTCCTGGTGGCTCCAGGAGTGGGGTTTCTTGCCTCAGCATACAGTAATCCCTCTTCCCAATAAGCTCGGTGGGTACCACTGACATCTCCCCTTGCTTCTGAAACAGCTTGCTGCCTCAGGCTTTCAAGAGTGGGACAGTCTCGCTGACCCTGGCACAGCTCTTCCCTAGAGGGCCCCCCTGGGCCCAAGAGTTCAACCTGGTAAGGGTCAAGCTCCATGGACTCAGTTCCCTCAGGGTCACCCAAATCCTCTCCCTGTGGAGAGGGGTCCTGAATGTTTTGTTGCGTAGAAGCTGGTTCCCCCGTCTGACATTTTCTCTTGGTTGGCTAGGCCATTATTTCAGGCTCCAGACCTACTTTTTCACCCTTCCTCTTGCTCTGTGCTCTGGTTTGCACACACACCAATTCAGGAATGCCCAGCATAGCTGCATGGGCCTTTAGCTCAACCTCAGCCCAGGCTGAGGTTTCCAGATCATTTCCAAGCAGACATGCAGCTGGCAACTTTGGAGAAACCACTACCCGTTTCATGCCAGTAACCCCCCCCCCCCCCCAAGCCTAATGTCACCATGGCCATGGGATGACTAGTGGTGACACTGTCAGCGTTGGTGACTGGGGAAGACTTCCCAATCAAGTATTGCTCAGGGGAAACCAGTGTGTCTTTCACCATAGTGACACTGGAACCTGTATCCCTCAGAGCTTCTACCCTAGTTCCATTTACCCAGGGGTACTGTAAGTATTTAAGTTGGAGGGCCACACAGCTACAGTGGCAAACTCCACTTCTCCCAAGGAGACTAGACTTGCTTCAGTGTGTTCCCAGATTTGCTCAGGGTACACCTCTGATCCCATTTGTATACTTGCTGCCCCAGGAGTAGCTGTACTGGGTGCCTTAGGGGCTTTGTTGTGGGGGCAAGATTGGTCTACAGTTAGGTGTCCTGACCTCTTACAGTTATTACACCAAGCCTTTAAAGGATCATAGTTTTTGCCCCTATAGGGTTGAGGCACATAGGGAGTAGTTTGGGTCCCACCCACCTGAACAGGTTTTTGGGGCCCTTTGGAAGACTCAGACTTTTTATCTTGGGGATTCTCACCACCTTTCCCCTGGGGAGGTGGTGTGACCACTTTCTTTTGGTCACCCCCAGTGGCTGTCCTTGTCACCCTAGTCTTGACCCAGTGGTTTGCCTTCTTTCCCAATTCTTGGGGAGAAATTAGACCTAGGTCTACCAAATGCTGATGCAACTTTTCATTTGTGCAGTTACTTAATATATGTTCCTTCATGAATAAATTGTACAATCCAGTAAAATCCTGCACACCATGTCCAGCTAACCAACCATCCAGTGTCTTCACTGAGAAGTCTACAAAATCAATCCAGGACTGGGTCTGGGTTTTGTGAGCCCCCCTGAATCTAATTCTATACTCCTCAGTGGTGAATCCAAATCCCTCAATCAGAGCTTTCTTCATGAGGTCATAGGATCCTGCTTCTGGCCCAGAGAGGGTCAGAAGCCTGTCTCTGCAGTTACCAGAGCACAGTTCCCAAAGGAGAGCCCCCCAGAGAGGTTTCTTTACTTTTCTGATATCACAAGCCCTCTCAAAGGCTGTGAACCATTTAGTGATATCATCACCTTCCTCAAATTTAGGGACAATCCCTTTGGGGATTTTAAGGTCAGAAGTTTCCTCCCTATCCTTATGTTTATTATTGCTGCCACCATTGATGGGTGCTAAACCCATCTCTCTCCTTTCTTTTCTAGAGCCAGGAGCCTGGACTCTAGCTCTAATCTTCTGGCCAGCCTCATAGGGCTGTCCTCTTCACCGGTGGGTCCCCCAGTGATCTCTCTGGTACCAGAGTCACCTGTGTGATCTCTAGGTGCCCAGATGCTAATTCTTGGATTGAAGGGTATGGGTGCCCTCTCCTTCCTAGGGGATAGCATGGGGGGTGGGGTTATTGTCAACCTCCTCTGCTTCCCCTTCCTCATCTGACTGGCCATCACCATGTTCAGATGGGTGGTCCTTAGCATACTCAGCCAAGAGCTCCTGGAGCCCTAGTTTGGTTGGATGCAGGCTCATTGGTAAATTTTTAAGTTTGCATAGGGACATCAATTCCTTGAAAGACAAGTGTAAGTAAGGTGTGAGGTCGAGCTCCTCCACCAGGTCCATGTTATTATTGTCACGAACAGTTGGGTTTGTTTGAGTCATTCTAACCTGACAGTTCTAATCCTCTACCCTGACTATAGTGACTTTTATTTTTCTAAAATTCTAATGGGACTTAAGCAAGGCTCTAGCAAGACTTTGTGATTTTGGAAAAGACCAATCAGAATTCTAAAGGCAATTTTAAGAGTTCTGTTGTGTGATCAGATGGTAACCAAGTAGTCCAACAAATGCAAGTTTGTATCCCACCGCTGATCCACCAATGTGAGAAAGTGGTTCTGTATATACTGTTCCTTAATAGGTACAGGGTGTACAGAGTCCACAGTCCCCCAGGGTTGACAGGTTAAAGTTAAATATAACCTTACTCTCTAAAGTGGTAGCTTGGTCGAGCAGTAAGGCAGTATCAGAGGACAGTGTAAAGCATTTGCGGTACACACTCAGTCAGCAATTGGTCTCACACACTCAATAACTGAACTCTAGGCCAATGGTTTATATATAAAAAAATATGCTCGTTTTATTTTTAGAACCAACAATTGGATTTAAAATATACTTTCTCAGAATGAGATGCTTTATATAAATACTTTTGCAATATGCAATTGACTTTTGTAAACAGTTACAAGTGGTTGCAATAGGCAACTCTATTTTAAACACAACAATGCATTGAACTCAATGGAAATTTGTTATTTGCGACAGATTACTTTTGGAGTTCCAGTACAGGATCCTTGATTCAGTCCTGGGTCAGTACTTAGAATCAAGTGATGAAAGCCGACTTAATTACTGTGATGCTTTTTAAACAATATTTAGCTATTTTAAAAGTTGACACTTAGAAAATATTTCAAAGAAAACAGTCAATGATTCCCTATGGAAGAAAATTCAAGTTGCAGGTACAGTATGTTCTCGTTACTTTTGTAATCCAGTACTGGGTGCCTAGACTCAGTACTGGGACCTTTATCCAAACAGGTAAGTAATTACGTTTTCAGATATTATAAGATTTTTAAAGAATATTTAAAGATTGCAGAAATTGACACTTAAAAGAAATTTCACAGAAAAACAGTCAATGATTTCCTATGGGAGAAAAATGGGTTACTGGGAAGTACAGTTATAAGTATTTTTCAGAGTCAGTGCTGGGCACCAAGATCCAGCACTGGGAGATCACCTAAGAGCAGGTGAGTATTTTCGTTTTCGTTACTCGGCTGATTTTTGGTGAATATTTTAAGATTAGAAAAGTCCACACTTAGAAGAAATTTCAGGAAAAAGCCAGTCAATGTTACCCTATGAAGAAAATAGAGTTATCGGTTTAAAAGGCAAGTACTCGACTGGCAGAGTTGAGGTTCTGGGCATAGACTCAGGGGTCCCCCAGGGTCAGGTAGGTACAGTTGGTTCACCCTCAGCGACTCTAGGGCGGCCGGGTGCAGAGAGAGTTAGGCCCAATGTTATCCTATGAGGGATAGGGGGGCCTTGGTTGGTGGCTGCTGACTAGCAACCCACGCGGCTGTGGGAGCTGGGCTCCTGGTCACTTACTCAGGGCAAGTGGGGAAGTAGGTAGGTGTAGAGGTTGCACTGCCAGGGCCACTCGGGCGGCTGGGTGCAGGGTGCTTTTGAGCCTTCGGGCGCTCAATTGATTTCAATGGGAATCTCCGGTTTGGAAAAAGACTGCAAGCTCGGGGACGAGGATTCTTCAGGTGCCACCACCACTTCGAGAGGTAAGTTGGGTAGCTGGAGGATAGGTAGGTACACCGGGATTGGGCACAGGGGGCCGCGGGGCGCCGCATGCAGAGGTGCCTTTTGGTGTCAGGATATCTTACCCTCTGTTGATCGCAGTAGGGGGGGCACCTTGTTCTGAGGCTGCAGGCTTCTTCAGGAGTGTCGAGGGAGGTCCTTGGGTGCCGGACTCGGGGTCACAGTCGCCGTGGGGTCGTCCTCGTGGTCTTTGTTCACTCCGGCACTGGCCAGGCTTGGCTGGTGCAGAGTGTGCTGGGTTCGCGGTTCCGGGCTGCTGCCATGGATTAGAGGTAGGTTTTGAGTAGAGCCTCTACTCATGGGAGTCCCAGGGGCTTAGAGTTCAGTTATGGAGTGTGTGAGACCAATTGCTGACTGAGTGTGTACCACAAATGCTTTACACTGTCCTCTGATACTGCCTTACTGCTCGACCAAGCTACCACTTTAGAGAGTAAGGTTATATCTAACTTTAACCTCTGTCAACCCTGGGGGACTGTGGACTCTGTACACCCTGTACCTATGAAGGAACAGTATATACAGAGCCACTTTCTCACAAACACCTCAGCCAGAAAGTCAAAGCCTTTCAGTTGGTCTTGCTCAAGCTCCACATATGAAGGTGCACACTGTGGAGGTTTTGGTAGGACACCTTGCCCTGTTGTGAGGGCAGAAAATTCTTCAAAAGGGGAAACCAAAAAGGATGGCAAATGATCAGAATCAGGGGTTCCAAGTAACAAATCCTGAAGCCCAATCTGTGCTCTGTTCTCCTTCACCACCTTCCTTCAACAGGCAAGATCAGAAGCAACGAGCCGTGTACAGAATGCCAAAGTCCCATGAAGGTGGGATCAGTCTTCCAGAGATATTGAGGGAACTTAAACGAGGGCAAAAGCTAGGCACAGTTTAAGGGTAAAAAAAAGATCCGTCAAGGGCATAACCCACTGGGAGAAGACTGCTCTGAATCACCTCCAGGTGGAGACTCCATTTTTGGTTGGCAAGATGGACTCTGCTGAGCTAGTCTGCCCCGATCTTGAAGTAATCTACCAGATGACTTACCAACACCAGGATCTTGCAGAGCGCTAGCCAGCAACATAGTCTTTGTGTATCCAGTGAACGTTCAAGCCCGCACTGCCCTCAAGTGGTCAGTAGGCACCTGAATTGACCTGCCTCTGAACTGCAGCAGGGTGAACCCACCTGCAGATAGTTTCAGAGTTTTGTGGTAATGCCACTTCAACAGGCGGGGCAGAGACTTCGAACCTCTACTTGGGACTGGGAGGCCACCCAGAGAAGGAACGAAGCAGCATAAGCACTGTAACTACTGGCAGAGGAAAGCATAAGTACCTGCTGCTAGTCAGATTGCTGTCTGTCATCCACAATTGCAGATCCGGAGAGGCTATCCTGGAGATGCTGATCTTTTCCAAAAAGCACCCCTTGAGCATAGCCCACTGAGGGCACAAGTTCAAATTTAGAGCCACTACGCAAAGGGCACCAACCGAATGCAGGAGGATAACAGGTCCAGCTGCTACAAAAAGTTTGATGCAGGAAGAAGAGCTTTCACTTGACAGATCACAAGGATAGGATGAATGACTCTGACATGGTGAAATAGTCGAAAGACCCCAGAGGTGACTGTAACCAAGATGGAACCCAACGAGAGCTGGAGGGGATACTTTGAGCCACTGATGTATTACTGAAACGCTGAACAGGAGAGAGACAGTGCTCTGCAGGTAGAACACCTGAGGTGAGCTTGCCTTCAACAGCCAGTCATCGAAGCATGGAATACATGCTTTCCTGAGCGGTCGAGATAGGGAGCAACCACCCACATGATTTGCATGAAGATCCAATGGGCTAATGTAAGACCAAAGTTAAGGTCCACAAATTGGGTAGTCAGCTGAACCCACCCCAAAACATAGGCATTTCCTGTGGGACTACATCATAGGTACATGCAATTATGCATCTTGCAAGTCCAAGGACACCATCCTGTCCTTGTGGTTCAAGGCCAACAACTAAGGGACAACAGTCTGAGTTTCTTCTCCCAGAGGAAGGACTTCAACACAGTACGGTCCAACATGAGTCTTAAGCTCTCGTCTTCTTGGAGACACAAATGCTATGGGAATAGTATTCTTGTTCAGGCTCCACTTCTGGGGCTAGCTTGACTGCAATATTGGCAAGCAACGTCAACACTTCTATGGAGAGGAGACCGCTGTAAGAACAGGATGGATTTTGGGGGGGGGGGAAGCATCCTGAAAGGGCTGGGAATAAAGACATTAGATAACCCATCTGTGAAAGCAAAAGGAAAAAAAGGTGATTGAGAAAGTAGCACTCTCAGGACCCCCTGCGCTGTTCTGTCCGCACAAGAGCCAACTAAAGAAGTTTTGGTAGGGTGCTAGGTGAAGAGAAAGATTGCTGCTGCGGTTATCCACTAGGCTTGGCACAGCTGCTGCCCCAGAAGCTCAAACATTCTGTGTGGTTCCCAGAATACAGGCAACCAAATCTGTGTAATCTAGGACAGAGTGCGAAATATGCTTGGCCTCACCCTGAACAGCTTGAAATGTCTGCGAAAAAGAAGCGCTTACATCTTCAGAAAATAGCGCAGGAGGGTCTGCCGTCATAGCCGAATGGTACATCAGTAGACAAAATGCCCAAAGAGAAATCTTTTCACCAGTACAATCAATCTGCTTAGTCTACCTTTCCAGGAAGGTATAACAGAAAGCATTAGGATTAATCATGCAACAGGAAGCATGTACCATCAATCTCACTGGTAATGGGTGCAGCATTAGAAAGTTGGGGTCCCTGCCTAGAATGCCTCACAATGAGAAAAAAAAAAGGCACAAAAGGTTTTAGAGATGAGAAATCCTTTTTATTGGCAAGATAATAAAGAGACTTTAAGTCCGAGCAACTTTTGAAAGTGGAGACATGGATCATGTGGCACACACCTTAAAAGATTGCTACAGTTTTTCAACATGGACATCTGTGCAATTTTTAAGCAGGTCTATTCAACACCATCACATATGCCAAGATAACTACACCTTTGAACTTCCTGCACAAAATGAGGTGAGAAACAACTTTCAGCTCAGGACATAAACTGCTCCCAAAAGATATTTAAAAGGCAATTTTTGGAGGTACATTGAAAACATTTTTAAATCCTCTTGGGTACCAAATTGTACAAGTCGTCAAATAAATATACATGGTGTTGCAAGAAGAGCACATTCCTGAATTACTTCCAGATACAACTCCATGCTATTAACCATGGCAAGCACACAAAAACCTTGCTTTTATTAACCAATAATTGTGTAACGATTACTTCAAGCATTCGTTCTTTCTCCAATAACTCAGCTGATACTAGCACACTGCTATTCATTATTTTAGCTATTAGTATATTACATGCACTTTCAGATATTCCAGGGTCTCTCTTGGAACACTACATAACTTTACAGTCTCTCTAAAGGTGCAACACTTGCATCTTCCATGGGCACATTCTTTGGAGCATTTAGCAGAACACTAAAATGATTTTATTAGGGACACAATTTTCTCCATCTTTAGAACACAAACATTTTCATGATTTCCAGGAACCCTTTCTTTCAGTTGGTCACCTTGTTGAACACTGGCAGATGCAGTTATTCCTGGGACTTCTAATGTCTATCACACTATTTACCTTCTAGGATCCAGGCTCACGTCCTCTGTCAATATCACAATATGCTTTTGTGCTACACCGTAAAGCTGAGGTGCAGCAAATGCATGCCATATATCCAGCAGCCTGAAGACTTTAGGTCCCGGTCATCAAAGTGCTCATATCATTATTGGAACAATAAACTACCAAGTGCCTTTAGCTCCAAAAAAAAACATTTTAACAGCGGTGTGCCAAAGGTAGCCTTAAGCAGGACATCCACTGCCCCACGAATACGAAACACACAATTCTGTTCTCTACTTCAAAGCCATCTCCTACATTACGTGAGTCTATGGAGAATGTCTGTAATGCAGGCAGCCAGCAGCAGGCAAAGATATTTCTTGTCTTGTTGATAAAAAAAAGTCTGTAGACAGGCAGCTCTCAACAGCACAGGGCTAATGTGTAACAGAAGTGGTGTTCTCTGTAGAGTGGTAAGAAAACAATCCAAATGTATATGGAAATTAGAGATGCATTAATAATTGGGTTGGTATGGAGTTGCTGCCAGTCAGTTAGCTTCAAGAAAAAAAAATATCTTGGACGTTCCTTAGGAAATTGCATTCAAATAGCATATGATGCTCACTTTGTCAACCACAAATCTAAGTCACCAAATGCTGGCTTCACTTATTTGTTGCTGCAAAAGATTACCTCCCTCATCCCCAGCTGACTCATTTCAGATTGGGTAGCCACATCCAATTCATCAGTGCGTGTGGGGAGAGGGTGACCAGCACAGCTTAGAGAACGCACACCTTCATCACTTTTGTTCTTTGTCAGTTAACGACCGGCTCACTCAGTTCTTACACTGAACACTGTTGATAACGAAGTCATCATAGATTGCATCCTGCTCCTCCGCCTGAAGTTAAAAAAAATACATATATGAGGTTAAGAAATAGGCAAATAAAATACAAAACTTGCAAAAAAAACCTTCCTTTCCCTGTTCATATGAATTCCTCGGCTAAGCAAGTTAGCTAGCAGCTCCTAATAAGGCTGACAATCTGGAGCTCACAATTAAAGAGCTAGCTGAACCACAGCTTAAATTTCGACCTTGTGCTGGAAATTTAAACTAAGCTGAGGTACTTTTACTGCTTGAATACGTAGGGGATGTGATGCAAACTATCACTAGAGACAAACCAGTTTGTTCTTTCGCCATATGTTTTTAATGTACTAACTTTGAGAATAAAGTGCCTTCCAATCAACTTCCAATTATGTTAGTCCTCTGTTTCAGGAGTAGCAGACAGATATGGGATTGCTCAGAGCCACACATCTCGTAAGGATTGGTCTTTTAATCAATCATTTTCTGTAAGCAATTAGGATTATCTGAACTGTACAAAGCTGTTTCAGACTACTGCGGGTGCAGCTTCAACCATTACCTTTTTATGCAGCTGGAGCTTGGGAAATGATACTGCTTGCTGCAAGATACCATTAGGTCAAGCTCAAGACTGCTGCTTTAGCATAAGTCCTTCCTATACGTAGGTTGGGAATTTTCCCTTCCTGCAAGGATACCCTGGCTTTTTGGGCTTTGTTGGTGAAACATTTTTGCTGGCTACAGAGCTCTGTACATTTTACCCCTGTTAACCAGTGGCCCCTCATTCCAACAAGGTAGAATTGGTATATACCCGATTGGTTTATATAATGTGCCAATAAGTACCAAGTGTAACCAGGAACTGTAAACTAAATGCTGCCAGTGGACTGCACCACTCATTGTACCATTCACTGCAGTGGTACTCTAAGGCAAGTCTCCAGGCCTACCATTGAAGCATTGCTATGCAGTTTTAAAAATGAAAATACAAATTTTCAAAATACCCCTTTAACAGGCACAAACCTTCCTTTTAAATATATTTATAAGCCACCCATGAACAGGCCCAATTGCCCATAAGGCAGGGTGCATGGCATGTAAAAGTAAGACATTAAAAAGTTTAATGTTAACCATGACCTTACTGTGACCAGCACCTCAAAGCACATTTTACTGTGGCAAGATTGGCTATACCATAGAAAAATACTGGGATGCAATATTAAATGCTAATGTTTCTCTGGAATGGGACTTGCTAGACAAACATTTAAACTGCAATAGTTATTAAAAACCAATCCAATGGCAAAGACTGATTTTCTTAAATATTATGGAAAAGTAACATTTAGCAAGTTATCTTTGCCCTGCTTAAAGTACCTGGAAGCAAGATATGCATTTCCTCTTCCACTTCTGCCAGCCAGTATTTTGTATTTGAATAGGTGTGGATGAGGTGTGATCTTGCCCTCAGGAGCAAACAGTGTGGTCTGAAAAGGCAGAGATGATCCTTCTGAACCCGACAGAATATGCAGGGTGCGCTGTGAGGACCCTTTTTAGCAAAGGGTCAAATCCTGCTTGAATGTCGCATCCTGTTTGACCAGTCTGGTGGGGGTTTTCATAAGACACTTGGGGCACACTTTAAAAAGGCTTCAACTGTCACAGGGAAATGTTAGCGGACAGTAGCACGGGCCCCAATAACAGTAGTCCTCTTGTTGACAGTGTCAAAGCCTGTTTGACAGTTCTGCAGGGTTAACATATAAGATTTAGAGCACAGGGAAACAGGATGCCAAAATAAGGGGCTTATCAGTGTCTGGTTGTGACTATGTTGCTTTTGTCCTCCCAGGCTTCTGTTTCGGAGGTTATTGTGGGTAGAGGACCTGCCTCAAAGTGGATTTTAGTGTTAGATTCTACTGACACGCACACACGCGCACACACACACACACACACACACCCACACACACACACCCACACACACACACCCACACACACACACCCACACACACACACACTCCCAGCACAAGATTAGTATGGCCCAAGACTTCAGCCATCTTGCAATTGCTCAAAGTGGCCAAGGTTGGCTCTGAGAACCTTTACCCCATATAATAGGGTATTCCTAGGGGTCATTTACACCCACCAGCTAATCCTATCAAAAAAGTATGCAGTTCCCAAGGGGAAGAGAGATTTAGAGGATCGGTCAGTGTATATATATATCCAAAGGTTGGAGCCAGAGTCTCCTCCTTTGGAACTGGGGCCCTCACACACCCAGTAGGTCTTCATCACAGAGTTTGCTCCTCATCGGGCCAGTGCTGCAATGCCAGACGGGCACCCTTCAAGGGGCTCTTTATCGAAGAGCTTTTGTTCCCAAGCCATAATGTGAAGTGCGAGTGTAGCGCCGTGGAGTGTAGATGAGTGTATAGAGTGCGTGAATTGTGTAAGGGAAATTAAAAGGAGTCTAAGTAGTACTCTAAAAAGTTTTAATCAGCGAGTCTACTTGTTTAGTTAAAACCAGAGATAAGCAAAATACCAACATGATGTTCAGTAGTTGCTAATACAAAAAGGTCAACATGTTTCTTGCTTAGGTTCTCACAAAAGTGATCAGTTAGCAATTTATTAGGACCGGAAGTAATAGGACTTTCTACACAGAGGTTGGCGTCCTAGCCCTAGTCCTCCCAAGCTGTTAAGAGTGAGGGTAGGTTGTCCGGCTATCGAGCCACATCAAAACTGACGCTATAATCTAGCGTTCTCTCTGCCAGTACCCGATGTAGTTAATTACCCACCCCAGATGGGTCAGTATATCCATAAGGTACTTCACATTTGCAATGTTCTAGGGCTTGGTTTACCCCTTATACTAACGAGGACGCCAACCACTGTGTCTATGACAAACAAGAGACATCTTAGATGACCTATAAAACTTTAGTTTAAAAGTCAGGTGGTGTCAAGGTGAGCCACTGCTATCAGCATGCCAGCCCGACCGAGACTGATGAGCCGATTTATGAGCCTGCAAATAAGCACGTTTACCTAGGGGTGTCACGATGCGGAGGGAAGCCAAGCTATTTTTAGTGCACCTGTAAAAATCAACCATTTAAAATCCCACTCCTTTCAGGAAAAATGGAATGAAAGAACAAACGTCACTGTACAAAATCAGGAAACAATGTTTTAAAGGGAAGTGTCAAAGAAGGGAAGCATAGCATCCTGCCAAAATGTGGTCAGAAAGTGAGCTGGCTAGGGATAGCTGGTAAAGCATAGGTGTGGACCATGGACAGCTTCAAAAAACATTCTATTACTTTGAGAGAAGCTTTCTGATCAGGCCTCCTGGAACTGGTAACACAAGGTGTTGATGAAGAGTAGAAGCAAAACTAAAGAAAAAAGTCGAACTTGTTTTTTTACTTTTCTGAATTGGCAGTATTTAATTTAATCTCTCTCCAACTTTCAGTGGCTTAACTGATGTAAGGGAGCTACGTAAACGTTTGTGTATGTTTTCTAATTTGATATTAATAAAAGGCAGTTTTTGCTTCTTTGGTGTGCTGTGAATGATAAGTCAATGCACTTTTTCCAGAATGACCGTCATACAAGAATGTAAGGGCACACCCTTTCATTATCTGGATCGCTGGCCCATGTTTACACCCATGTGCATTGGCACAGCAAAAGATGCAGTCCTTTGCAGGACAAGTATATAAGCAGCATCCTTTGCTTCCAGCTTCATAGCCCATTTTCTTGATAATACCAACACAATGTGTCCCCATCAGGCCAAAACATCATGAAAAATTCAACTCTGCTACTTACATCACTGCTCATATCCAAGCTCTCATCAGAGTCCCACTCAGGCTCTCTGGATCCATAACACCTCAAAAGCTGAAGAATGCGCTGGTCCTGCCGATACATGGCACTATACAAAGGGGTGTAGCCAACATACATCTGGGCATCCTTGTTTGCCCCAGCTTGCAACAAACATTCGACCACTTCAGGGCACTGAGATTCCACTGCCAAATGGAGGGGACTTCTGCCACAGCTCAGTTCCTAAGGAAGACATAAGAGATCAAGAAGTGCAAAAGAGGGTTGAAGCCTCCCGGATAAAGAGGAGCATCTTTTCACAGTGTTTAATCAACTACTTATATATACTAAAAATCACCCCACGACTTAGTAGGTTAGTTTTCCAAAAGGAATTTACAATGACTTCTTCATTTAAAACTTCGAACAGTTCAACACGCTTTTGAAAATACATTTGTTATAACATATTCAAGTTATCAAGGTATGTGTAATGAAGAGGACAGAAGCAGGATATTCAAAACAACCTTTAATTCGTAAACCAACACCACCGAAGTGCTTCGACACTGATCTCCCCCTGCAAATGAACTCTGTTGCATTCCACCCTTCAAGGAATACCCTTCTCCGAACTGATCACATTCAATTAGCATTTAAAGACCATCATATCAATATATTTTACATTTAGGCATACCTAGGGTCCTTGCGCTTGAGGACTCGAACGTTAAGTACTGTATATATTTTCAAATCTAAACCAAAGCCTGTGCCTCACTTAAACACAGTGTTATACCTATAACAAATTAACAAGACAGACACAAAGGCCTGTAAACTGCTACAAGATAATCGGCCTATGTTTCCCAGCAATTCACGCACTTGTAGTTTGGATCAGCAATCACTTGAAAACAACCATAAGTCGGTGTTAGATCATACTAAATTGGTTACCACATAAGGCCTCCTACTAAGAGCTGCCCCAAAAGTGAAAATCAGGTGCTTGAGTCAGTTAGGCCATTCATTCTGAATGAGGCATAAACTCCGCTTGGAACTAGGGCATTTATCTAGGCTTATCCCTCCCAGTTGTAGCTAGAGAAATAAGAGGATAAAAGGGGGAAACACAGTTTCACTGGTAATTAAAATTAAAACTGTAATTTTCCTCTATTGTTACTTGACACACTGCACTGGAAGTAAAACTATCCAAGGATAATATTGCAATGTGATGGAAAGTTATCTTCTCCAGCGGGTTTACAGATTGCAGTTCCGGCCAGACTGAGAATGAGGGTATTATGGTTCCATTTCTTGGCTATTACAGAGTGGCCTGTAGTGTTGTAATCAGCCATAGGGGCAATTTTGAACAGTTAATCAGTACAACTGACTGATGCCAAAGTTCAACAATGAAAAACATTATGGTCGATACAGACGGAGACAGTATTTAACTAAGGGCCACCAAAATTATCCTGAAAAGATGGAATTCTGAAAAAGGTGCCAAGAGCCCAATGCTACCACTAGATAGGGCTCAGGTCTTTAATGTATGAGAGAGTCGATCTTCCACTGGCTTCCATTCTGCCTATGAGAGCGTTCACTATGTTCAACCTTCACAATGTCGAGAAAGAAAAAAAAAACAACAACCACTGATGGTCGGAGTTTAAAGGACTCCTCAAGGTCAGTTAACGTATCAAGGTTTGCTTTTCTACAAAACGGGTTTTGAAAGCTGAATTTTTAAACCAAAATTTAGTCTGTAGCCAGCGAACAGAATCGTACGTATACATTTCGCCTCCTTTTAGAATTCTTTTGCTAGTCCCTTTCGGCCATACTGACCGCAGCACTAACCTGTTTGTTTAGGTCAGCTCCTGAATCCAGAAGTAGTTTCACCATCTCCAAGTCTTTGCGGATGACAGCAATGTGCAAGGCAGTGAAACCTAAAGGAAGAGGAAAATACAACTTCACCGCAAGATGTGGAAAAATATTTGAAAGGTTAATATATCTCATATGACAAAGAGTTGCAAGGACCATTGTAGATAGCCCAGAGATAGCAATTGCAACAATAAGATTATGGGAGATGAAAAATAAAGCAAGCTCTGTTTTTTGTCACTTTTTAAGCCCAAAAGTTAACATATAATGTGCCGGAAAACATTTGTGGAATTGCTCTCAAAGTCAACCAAATACATTTGTTCGCAACTAGCCAGACTCTCTGAAGGAAGCAAACCACAAGAATTGAATCAACTGCGTTTCTTTTGCCTAGATATTCAGCAATGCCCCCACATGAATCAAGTGCAATGCTGCTGAGTCTGAGCACGTTTGCCAACTATAGTAATTTCAGTTTGCTGCTAAGCCTACTAAACATTTGCTACTTCATCTAAGCTAGTGGTATATCAGTGCATCTGGTCCATTGTGACACCTATCACCACCACAACCACCCCCCCCCCACCCCCAAGGAGATGTCTGTGCCAAAACACTTAAATACACATTAAACAGGCAGGGTCTGCCAACCCTTATTTACTATCAGGTAAATAATGCAAAGCTATTTTCAACAAAATTATCTAGAAGAGGTTTTGATCACATCTATGGTCATTTACCTTCAGAGCAGTGGCGACTCACCCATTAAGGGGCATGCCATCAATGCCTTCCACCAAATTTTTCCACCTGTCAGTCGGAGCAGTACACTTACTGTGTGTGAAACAGTAAAGTATCCATTCAAAAAGTGCATTAACAATCCCACTGGACATGTAACTCCAGCCCCACAAGTGCATGCAACTTTGCTCTTAACTCTCTCAAATGAGGCATGCATATGAATGTATAGATGTGTAGGAAAGTAGGATCTGCTTCTCATGGTTACCACCACTTTTTGCTTGATGTCTCGTTGTTTTTGACTAGTCCGACTGGGATCGTGCTAATCAGGAGCCCAGTCTATCTGCTTTCTCCTTAAAATTGACATACATGTACTTTGGTACACTCCGGATTGGATACTGGGGTAACCTTATCAGTCCCTAGTTTATGGCACCCATGTACCCAGGGCATAGGTACCCCAGAGGCCTCTTAAAGCATGTATTATGCCACCCATGAGAGGCCATGCAAAATGGAACTCCAGGTCTGCTACTGCAACCTGTGTAAGCTGGTGCTTGCACCACTTACTTTAGATGTAGGTTCACTATATCTATTGTTCACTACACTTAAAACCCATAAGTTACCCCTATAGCAGACCTTATAACTCCTGAAGGCAGGGTGCTGGGTCTTATGTGAGAGGGTGCCCCTGCATAAGCAGAGCCTCTCTGCAGCCTTCGAAGATCATTCTCCCGGGTTGTCTGTGACTCAGCAGGACATATAGGTAGAGGTGCATTATAACCTCGCAGTAAATGCTATCTCGATAACGGCTGCATAGAAACATATCGTGTTTGGTATCAAACACCTTGGAATCATACCTCCACACCGGTAACCGGTGTGGGAGGTGCTATTCCACCCTTCAGAAGCAAGCTTCGTGAGGTCACTAGTCTAGCCGGTGCCAGCCTTCTCGACCCAGACAGCACAAAATGGATGCTGCAGACCAGAGACACATTTCTGCCCTGCTTGACCTTCCTGCGTGGGGTGCTTTTGTCAAGGCTTGTTGGTGCCCCAGCTGGACACCGACCCCTCAGCACTCGACATCCTTCATGGGACAGCTTGCATCTGGCTACTGGTCGTCCTCAACGTCTCCTGGTCCCTGTGGCTGCAGTCAAGCATCCCTTCTTCGCACCTGAAGCACCCGACATCGGTGGGCATTTGTTTACAGAGCCCCTGGTCACTCTGAAGTGAGCCAGACTCTGTCCCCTCTGCTTTCAGGTTCCTTCCTTCCAGAATTCCACCGGACCCTTTTCACCTTCACGGCAGCAGTACTTCTTCACAGCCCTCCATTGAGAACGACGGCGGTTTTCGACACCATTCCAGACCTATGCACTAGGTTCATCTGGGATAGGTAACTCGGGTACTACGGTATCCACGGGTGGGGTGGGGTGGCTCTCCAACCCCTTAAGTTCCAAAGGGTTTGCTCGAAGTCCTCCTAGTAGGGTCCTTAAACTTTAAATTTCCAACTGTGTCTTTTCCATAGAGTTGCACGGAGCACGCTGTTGTGTTTCCTCAATGCACCCGTCCTCCGTGGGGTACCTGTGTCATCACCTTGGATGGTTCCCTGGGGTCCCAGTGATTCCATGTGCACTAGGCACTGTCTCTAGTCAAGTTGTGATTGTTATACCACTATTTTAGTATATGGTTTGGTCAGCACTGAAACCCACTGTGTATTGGGCTACTTACAATTGTTCTATTGATCTTATTTTGTGTGATTTGTGACCTATCCTCGGGTAGAGGATAGTAGAGAGTGTTATATTAATAAACCCTTATTTTTATATAACTAATGTGTATTACGGTTCATTTAGTCATTCAGGAGGTGAAATTCTGGTAAAACAAGCTGCTTTACATTCTTTCAAGATTAAGCCTGAAGGCTGCTCTCCACAGCTACCACTAGGATAGCTTTCTAAAGGTTATCTTTGACCTCATACATCATAAGGGTCGTTTGGACTGGTGCAGGTGCCCACTTTAATTAGTGGACAGCATATACCAGGCCAACTTCTCGCAATATGTATGTCAGTGCAGATATGCGTACTTGATGGAAATAGTAAATACATGCCCAATAAATATCACTTTAAAAAGTATGAATGATATTTCAGGATAATTGTTGGTTCTTGCTTACTGACAGCATAAGCGGTCAGTCAGAGACCGCATGTGACAAGTTATTTACATTATAAAGAGAGTGGGCTTTCACTCCATCTCTTCTTCCACCATGGAGGTTCTGTTTTACATTTGTCAATGCTTGCTAAAAAACAACATTCCCAAATAGCCGGACACCAAGACTGGATTTGATAATGCTTGTGACGGTAATGTACAAGCCTCGGCTACGTGTGTGTTATTGAAATACCACTTACATAAAATAGCCATTCATAAACCAGCCTGCTCATGTATACTGTTGCAGACTTTTAATGGAAGTTTCACAGAAAAAGGACAGTTTTGTAACCTTCGGTCAAATTTTCTTAAGTCATGTGAACCCATAATATTCCTAGAGATGGTCAGGTTTATTGGGCACACCATGAAAGTATTGAAATATTTCACATGTCTTTTCAATTCTATGCTTTTATGTGTAATTTATGCTGTAAAATGCACCACTTGCTATAATATTTTCAAAACTTTCTTGGGTAGTGGCTGGGATGTTGGGAGAATTCTAGAATTTTTAAACACCTTGAGACAGTAGCGCTTTCTTTTACTTAGCTAACTGGTTTAAATTTGTGGCAGGTTTAAACGTCAACTCTTTCAATGATCAGCAAGTCCAACCACTACCCCAAACTCTCAGATGAGACCTTAAATATGTCCTTAGAATTCACAAAGCATCGGGCACGCCCAGCCCAAGAGGTGTTAAAACCAGCAGAAAACCCTTGGGCACTCAGCCCGTTCTCCATAATAACACCCTTGCTCTCATCTACCATCCTCTCACACGCCCAGACTATCACCAGGCACTGTGTTAGCAAGATTTAAAAGGAACTGCCCAGGGCAATTCGGGCAATGTCAAATTTGGTCACTAGTCCCCTGAGTAGGGTCCATTCAAAGGTTACCCAGGTGCTGTACTTACGGTGGGCTTCAGAGATCCATTATGTGATCATGGAGTGTCACGAAACTACATCATCTTTCTTATTATAGTTTGAAGTCTGTTCATTGAGCTTTTTGGAAGGTCCTTTATTAATTTTGTCCGATCAATCCAAGATTTTAATTTTGCGAAGTACATGAATATTTTTACAGCCAAATATTAAATCCATAAATACATTGATATACTTTTATGAGTTAAACTCCTGAATTGATCAAATGAATTAAAGACCATCCAAATCACTTAATGACCAGACTTCAATGTATTATAAGAAAGACAATATATTTGTGATATTCCTTGATCGCATAATTAATCTCGGATAACTGCAAGTCCAGAAACGACCTCTCCAGACAGTGCTTGCATGCACATATTACCTAGCTCTCATCTTGTGAGATTAGCCATGATCCAAACAGCTCCAGCAGATACTAATCACACCAGCCAATAATTCCTTAAAATGCCCTCTGCGGTGCCATGGACCCTCTTACATCCTCTATGAAGGGCTGACAACTTATAGAATGGCATATCCTGCCACT
The DNA here is from genome assembly GCF_964204655.1 of Triturus cristatus. Taxonomy (NCBI): domain Eukaryota; kingdom Metazoa; phylum Chordata; class Amphibia; order Caudata; family Salamandridae; genus Triturus; species Triturus cristatus. The sequence goes on from NC_140592.1 coordinate 311,611,733, forward strand.
CAGCCAGCACACACCAGCTCTGTACCTACACTAATGCTTTGCATGCCTGAAACCATTTTGTGCGTCAAAAAGACTATTGGAACAGGATAAAAGTATCTTGTTTCACAGTACCCCCTTCCCCCGCATCCCGCCCCCAAAGAACTACATAATGCACTCATAATTTGCCTTAGGCAAGATTAATGCTTCTTCATGCAGTGAATTAGCCCACACAGGCTCAACACCCTTTCGACAGTGAGAAGTAGAAGAGATTTCCTTACTGTCATAGTTGGTGCAGTCCAGCAGTTTCTGAATATCATTGAGATTGGCAGTCGTGGGAAACAAGAGCACTTTTGCACAGTCATATCTTCCTTCTTTGCAGGCCAAGTGCAAAGCTGTGTTGCCTGCTTTTTCTGGAACACACAAGCTGGCCCCAGCCAGAATCAGCTTGCTGGTGAATACAGGCAGTCCAATGATGACAGCAATGTGAAGAGCAGTCTGCCAAATAATGAGAAAAATCAATGAGAAACTAATGGTACCAAAAGCAGAAATCAAAGTTTAAGAGACTCTGCAGAAAGGAAAACTCTGTAGTGCAAAGTCATAGACGAAATTAACAGACCTTGAAATCTTGTCAAGGGATCACAGACCTTCTCCATCTCCCAAAAAAATGTGTGTAGATCACAAATGCTCTAACGTCAGTTCAAGAACAGTGCAAACGTATCCCACTTCCTCAGATCACTTCCACAGCCAATAGCACCTCTAAATGCTGCCCTAATTTACAACTCAATTTCATCCACGAATCCCTTATTCTCAAACCTCTGAATTCAAATTCACTGTCATGCATCATCACAACTTTTTGGACCCCCGGTAAATTCAAGCCATGATCAAATGACCACGGGTTTTACCAGTCACAGTGTGAAAAACTCTTAATATCACTCAAAGGAGAAAAGTAAGGCGTTGCAGGGGTCACGCCTGCCCTTAATAACTTAAACAAAGATTGGCGTGGTGCCCTGAGAAGTCTGCTATCTGCTTATACACCTGATCAGCAGGTCATTAACAGAGGCCCGACTAGAGCTGTGTGTGCTGCTAACTGTGCTTAACCTAATATCAAGGCAACCACTTCATAGCCACAAGTGTGGTGATTGAAATTGTTTGATAATGCCGTTAAGAGTTTTAGTATTTTTTTGTAAGCAAAAAAAAAAGAAAAAGTACAGTAATTTGCGCTTTGAATTTAAGCTGTGTATCAGACTCCTACCAACTGTAATACAGGAGACCATTAGACTGACACAAAAGTAATAGACTAGATCAGTTGTTTAGGGATATCTGACCATGTGGGTGTGCTGTCTTAGCAAGGGCATTAGTATATATCAGATGGTAGTACTTAGTATATTTCCTACAAAATCCCCGAGTAAATTGCCAGTTACTTTCCGAGGAGTTGAATAACCAGATCGAGATCCTCTGTACCATTTAAAAAGCACGTTTGGGGGGAAAAAACCTTGACATACAGTTAAAGAATAGGTTTTTAAAATGGTACGAAGATTCCCAGCCCAATGCCAACTCGGAGTCGATTCTTAAAATCAGCTTGAAAAGCGGAGTTGAATGCCAACAATGCCACTCAAGGTCATTAAAACGCATAAAAATTAAGGAAACGTGCATCTGGGGTCAGAGAACGTATCCCATGCAAGAGTGATATTGCTCTTTTAGGGCAATAGGCATGAGAGAAAACAGCCATCCTTCGGGATTCAAGGAAGCTCAGATGTTCAACACAATTTAGATGTGGGTTTATTTTATCCATAGCAGTTATGCAATGCTAAGTTGGCACGACACAAACGCACAAAAAGTCACAATAAAGCAGGCCAAACTATTGTGTTTGTGTCACGAGAAAGCCCTCTAGCTCTTGGAATTGGCCCATACTTAAGAACTATCAAAGCCTTCAGAAACCAGAGGATAAAACTTTGTATGCATCGAATCATCATACCTTACATGGAACATGTGGGGTCTGTTGTCAATGTATATGGGAGCATGCAAATCATGATGCAAAATCAAGACTGACCTGTCCCAAATCATTCTGTAGGTCCAGGAATTCAGTTCTCCCCATGTACTGTAGAACAGCATCAAGAAAGGTTTCATGCTCATGAATAACAGCCAGGTGTAGAGCTCTAGACACACAAAACACCCTGTAAGTGCATTGTTCATCACAGAGACCACTTAAGCACACCCAAAGAGATGGTACACTTGGCGAGAGATCACGGAATATGAAACAGAAATGTTACCCTGACGAAGCATTCGCAATAGAACATAAAACTTTACAAGGTAGAGATTGGTCTTTTTTAAAGTACAGTAAAATCAATGCAAAATGTTCAAAGTCATAGGCAGGAAATGGTTCTGAACAATTTCGCATTTGTAGTGAAATTCATCTTCAATCCATACCAGTCATGCTATAAGTGCATCAAACAAAAGGCGTGATTCTTCAAAAAGGGCAATAAGCATTGGCAAGAGCAATAGGTCTCGCCTATTACAAGATCTATTGGCCTGGTCAATGTTTTTTAACCATGTTGTACACCAGCATGCCTAAAAGTTAGCACCATAGAGTAGAGCGGCATGGAGTGGTAGCGCACTGCTATCACAGACAACACATTTCCAGTTGAAATTACCATTGCATTTGTACAGACATAATACTATATAGAGCACAAACGATAATGTGCAGAAATGGCTTCATCGGGTATATTGATTTGCTTAGATCCTTTCAACTCCACGGGACCCAGCAAGTTTGCCACATAAATCCTCTCACTTTGCAGACGGAGAAAGAAAAGTTAACACCAACCTCTATTGGAAAACAGAGGGTAACATTTAATCTCGGTGTGAATACACAGCAAATGTGACAAGATAATAAACAGACTAACATTTTGTTTGTGCACACTCACTTCTGAACTTCAGCACGAATATTTTGGAGGTGATTCCGCACCCACCACTCCCCTACTTCCAGTGCCAAAAGGAAAGGCGTGAAATTGAGGAAGATGATTGTTTAAATTACACTATTAGTAAAGAGCACTGACTAAAATAAAGAAGCTCGAAGACAGAACATTCATCTTCTCACAGGCATGAAAGACTGATAAACTGGTGGTGACAGAGATGAAGAGAATCAGTCAAGCAAAAAGATAGGCGACAGGAAACAAAAACAAACAAAAAAATACCACACACGTTTATTGCTTTCTTAACTATATTTTAAGTTAGATAACAGAATACACATACTTTCATAGAGTGCCTCACGGAAATGAAAAAAGTTCCCAGAAAGCGCGCACTTTTGGAAGACTCAAGGAGTCAATTAGATAGGTGGTAAACAAGCTATGCTCCATGGGAGGGAGTGAGAGGCGGTAAACAGGCTATGCACCACGGGAGGGACAAAGATGCGCTGGACAGCATAAAACAAATCAAGTCAGCAAACAGAAAGCAAGCAAATGTGAGTTACAAACACAAAGCAACGGGTGAAATGGATTCCTAATGACTCTTGCAAGATTATGTGTACTTGAATAGAGCGTAGTTGGAGAAGGTGCAAAATCGATGGTAAAGGGAATAGGTCTTTTTGTTTCATATATAATACAATACAGAGGGACTTTGGGTCAGCTCTATTCTGTCAATGGTCTGTCTGAGTGTCATTTACACCCTGCATCATACCGTGGCAGTGTACTGAAAGGGGTAATTGCTTGGGGTACACATCAGTGATGGACTCTCTTGCCCTGCAAATGACAGCATTTACTAATCATATCTGTGTACATCCACCTGAACAGAACTAAGTTTCAATGTCAGGGCTGGTTGTCCAGACCATTAGTTTTCAATTTTTTCCTTTTATAATTCCCTTTCAATTTATGTATTGCTCATCTTTTTATTTAAATGTTTCATAACAGTTTACTATAGCTATTCAGGCAGTGCTAACCGGTCACTTGGTTGCCACTCACATCATCTGCTGGGCGTCAACATCTCACATATTCCCTTCCTCGAAACCAGGCAGTCATTATGGAATGATGATGTCCATGGTGTATCAAATGTTTTATTATTCCAAGCCAGCCAAAACAGAGGCTTTAAATGTGGTAGCCATGCTATACAAATTAACACTATACACTTTTTACAATACCTCTGCAAGACGGACAACCGCTGCTATGTTTAGTTTCAATACTGCAAGCATATGCGTGCCATGTTTAGACTGCAAGTTTAGTTTTTTCCTACTTTTATTTTTTTAAAATTTATCTTGTATATGTTGTTGAATTTGTGCGTTTTTATTGTGATAGTGTCAGAGCGTGAATACAAGAATGAATCAGAGGATGGATGACTGGGTGGATGCATGATTGCAAACATGTGCACATATGACTTGAGAACCTAATCCAATCAATGACACAAAACCACACTCATTCATAAGCCACACCTATTGGCATAGTGAATGCTCGCCTTAATAAAGGGCCGAATGAGGAAAAAGAATGAATATCAAAAGCATTGCTTTTTTGGAGAGCCGGACACCACTGTGTGTTACTAAGTACAGGCTTGGCTTGCCGTTGCCCTGTTCTCTGTAGTTCAGATAGGCTATAGGGACCGCCACTAACATTAGCCTGCGTAAAACATGAACTGTAGAGTGGAGGCTCTGTCAGGGTCATGTGATCTTTCTAGTCAACAGAGACTAGAGGCTGGCAAGCCCATAACTTAACAGGGACAGCTGAGCAAAGGATCTTGCTTGGATCTTAGAGCCTATGCACAAGCCAAGCCCTGAAAATGTTTACTTTGTAAATCATGCAAAATACATCCCGTAAAATATGACCGGCTCGTCAAAACCCAAACAAAGTATATGGAAATGTGGAAGCTGTGATAACAATACGTCACATTACACATGATCACATTTAGATTTTAAATGCACAAGGAGATTATGTGATTTGCGTAGGATCACAGGATGTTGAGCCGATGCAGAACTCAAACCCAGTTCCTAAGTCGGCAGCCCTGGCCATAACGCCACATCCTTGGTAAAGGGAGGATGGCAGGCAGAAACCACATGAAAGCTTGTCTTGTTATGGGCTCGAGGTTCCAACAGGACCTCATGCAGAGCGAGGCTTTAGACTCGAGCTTTCAGTTGCAAGCTCATCTCTAACAGAGCCTTCCTCATCAAGCAACCCCCCCCCTCCCTCCCCCCCACCCCGGGAATCGAGGTGCAGAGCAGAGGTTATGGGTGCCTTTCCTGTTTGTGCCTGGCCTGGAAAAAGTCAACGCACAAACTGTGCACCAATCACTCCAAAATAATCTAAAACTCTAGCAAGTGTTTTTGATGTACCACCAAATAAGGATATCTGACTGACTTACTTCCCCTTGGTGATTATAGTAAATTACAGGTTGCTCTAGTCTGCTTCTGGGCTGGTCTCGCAGATCTACTACTATAGTAGATACCGCATGGTTTGCTCTCCCTCCACAATGTGCCTCTCTCTGAGCTACTACTACTACAACTACAGTGTCAAAGTTTACACATGCCTTAGTTACTACTCTACTTCTGGGTCGGAATCACAGAACTACTGTTGGAATATCTAGGTCCTCTTCTGGGTTATCCCCCCTACCAGATCAGCATGCATCTGTCAGACCTACTACTATAGCAGTAAGGGGTGGGAGCACACTGCTGACCTCCCGGCACAGTTCGTCCCTTAGCATTTTGGTAAATGCAGTTTGTAGTGCACGCTTACTTGGTATTTTGCTGAAGTGTTCCACCAAAGTTGGTGCAGATTAGTGCAGTCATCTCTAGACACGTGTTTCTGGATTTTATCTGTCATCAGTAGAGATCAAAAAATAATTTTCTTCTGGGGTTGCGGAGCAGGCTGCCACAATTCTTACAGGTCTCAGTACCTCTCACAGGCGCATCTTCAATAGCAATGGGGCGAACTGTGCTCTGTGAGGCAGTGTGCTCCCAACCCCGATTCTGTTTAAAAGGCTCCCTTGAGCCAGAAACCTGACGAGCTTTGGAGATGCACCTGTGTGCCTGTGAGTGGTACTGTGACCGGAGAGGAAGTTGGCAGCATTTTCAGAAACCCCAGATGATTTTTCTTTGCTCTCCAATACTGCTGCTCTCTACCGAGGACGGGCTCAACTCAGAAACACGTGTCTCGAGATATACAGCAATGTCTGCACCAACTTTGGTGAAAAACTCCAGCTAATTTTGAAGTAAGTTTGAACTGTGTACTGCATGCAAAGGGGCGAACTGTGCTTGGACTGTGATGCAGTGTGCTCCCAACCCCCATTCTACTAATATAGCAACTTAGTCCGTCCCCATAGTCCCTTTCTACTCTGCTATTGGTTACGCCTAACAAATCTTCCACTGTAGTGCCTAGGTTCCCTTCTGATCTGCCCCCTTACACACACAAGTATCTCTCTCACACCTTCTAGACAGACTTTAGATTTCAATTCCATCACTTCCACTCCAGTTAAATATTAGAGATCTTCTACAGTTAGAGGCTGGGTACGTTGCCAGAGCAACAGATCGCTGTCCTGCCAGGCATCTTCTCTGTCAAGCTTTTACAGCCCAGAAAGACTTCTTATACCACACTGTCTGCAAAGTATAGCTACAGAACAATTGCAAAAAGGCTACTCATCTCTTGAAGCTTAGCTCTCATTGCACCATAGCAACGCTTTCAACTTAACATACTTGCTAACCAATCTCTCTGAAAATCAAAGAGCCCATCGCCTAACTGTTACTGAGTGACCCGCCACCCACAAGAACTTAATATCGCCATGAAAAGCGTAACTTGAGTTATTACAAACGATTACTTCCATTCCAAAACAAGTAAGCTTCAGACTTCTGAATTGTAAGCTGGCAACTGGTTCATAAACACCAACCTCCTATTATCAATTCTTGGCAGATAAGCATCTGCTGCATCACATTAATTATGAGGACCAATCCCTAAATCAACACCCAAGCAAATCAGACACTAACGGATCTGGAACCTACAATAATCAGTGAATTACTAACTCCTCAATCAGAATTCGAATCCCTAAGCCCAATAGGGATTCACAATACTGCCCTCACAACCAATATTACACAACAATAAAAAAAAGTCACTCAAAGAGCTGCTATGAGTGTCTTAAATGGAAATGCACAAAAAATATATCCCAGATAGGAATCCCCACCCTGCAACATTCTCCCATACCCAAGCTTCCTCTTTCTCCAAGGCCACCAAACACATTCAATATCCAACTGCACCTCATCTCACTATCTGAAACCATACAGGCAATCCTTTAACATCAGACTTTCTTCAACCCCCATCCTCGAACAGCGCCCAACACCTCAACTTGACCTGACACGACTGCGTTCCACACACATTTCCCCACTAAATCATGCATCAAAACCTCAACATTAATAAAGCTCCTAGTTTTTTTCTAGTTACCTTTTACGTAAATCAGACAAAGAAAAAAATACAAGGAAAAATAAGTTATTTATAATTACTCTGAATGCTATCAAATCTGCCTGGCCAATAGCTGTGGAGATTGACAAGTAGGGGAGTGAAAAAAAAAAAGGAAAACGGTTTCATAACCAAAGTTGGGAATGCAGCTATTTAGCCTGTTTTAGAATACTATTTTTGTTATATTGCATTACATATGGCTGCTTATAGTGCTAAAACCAATTAATTTTACCAAGCAAGAGGGTACATTTACCAGTTTAATAAATGTGGAAATATACAAGTTGCTGCTTAAAAGCATTATTTGGTTGTTTTTTTTTTTTTCCACTGGACAAAATAAATATGCAGGAATACAGATAAACATATCAAAGCCAGGAGTCATGGTGATCGGTGAGAAATTTACAGTTAAACAGTTTGTACCAGAAAAAGTTACTGACGGTAAGTAATTTGTTTTTCTGATAGACTTCTAACTGAAGATTCCTCACTTTGTGAATAGATACCAAAACAGTACCTTCCCAGGGAGTTGGGTCTGTGGAATACCTCAGATCAGGAAATCCTGCAGGAAAATAGAGCGAAATGCACATTCCACCATTTTGTCCAAGGAATAGCGGTTTATGAACTTGGGAGGGACGCCCACATAGCAGACTGGCAGTTGTCCAAGACTGGTATCCAGCACCTCAGCTTTCGGAGGCTGTTTTCTGGCTAGTCCATAGCAGATCTTAATGCATAGAACTATCCATCGAAAGGTTGTTCATTTTTCAAATTGGTTTACCTTTTCTGGCACCAAAGAAGCCCATGAACAGCTGATCGTCCAAACGACGGTCTTTGATCAGATCAATAAAAAAAAAAAAAATTTAAAAAAACTGCGGGCCCTTCTTAGGCTCAAGACTTTCTTCCAACGCAGGGGGGATTGTGAGTGAAGCATAAAAGCCAATACGGTGATGAATGCCTCATGAGGAAAGGTGTAGATATCTTCGGAAAGAATAAAGCTTTCATCTGGAAGACCAAATTTGTTTGAAAGAAAGGTCTATGGCTGTTGGACGGATAGCGCCAAGACTTTACTTACTTGCCCTTGCAGGTGCAACAGAAATGAAGAAAATCTGGACGGTCAAAAGGCATAGAGGTCAGCTGTGCATCAGTTCAAAGTGGGGGTACAACAGGTAACTAAGGCAAAATGAAGGTAATGTTGCAGCATCACAAAAAGTGTTGTCGGAAACATGTGCATTAGCTCTTTCAAGAAACACATCAATACAGGAGATCTGAACAGTGATGGCTGATCTGCCAAGCGTAAAAAGGTCGAAAGATAGATAATGTGATTTTACACAGCCATGGTGGGCTGAAGATCTGGATTTTAATAAAGACACAGAGGCTATTATTTTGAATTAAATTCCTTTTTGCCACCACTCAGTAGAATCTTTAAAGCTTATAGAACTTAGAATCTTTACCATTCCAAATATAATTAACCCCCCAGCAACCAATCCTCATCCTTTTATGAACTGCAAGCTTGAACTGTAAAGATATTTCCATACAAGATCCACACACCGGAAAATAAACTCGCTTTAGGAAAGGACTTCTTCCACCAAAAGAGTCCATCAATACTTCACAAAGATCTTAAACTTGTCCTGTTGTAAAATATCAGGGTTTGGGTTTATACTGGGAGGGATAATATTGGCCTCAGTGTCTTTAGTAAAATCCAGATTCCCAACCCACCATGGCTGTGGAAAATCTACATTTGTCAAGACCCGGAGGTCAATATTATGTAAGTTTAAAGCTTAGCAATGAAGCATCTATCTGTATTCTCCACAGGCTTAAAATAAATTTGTCTGAACACAGATTCAGAGGACCTATCAACAACGCAAAATGTCTTACCAACTTCCACCCACCATACATGACTTAGAAGCAGTGGTACCTCATAGAATGTGCACTAAACCAACCTACATCCACACCAGATCTTTGCATCATCTCTAGCCGCCATCTAGCTAGTGTAGGTGAAGGAAACGCCTTGAGGATGTCTGAATGAAATAAGCAACTGGTCCACTCCACATAGTCTCAACAAAACCGGTCTGCGCTCCTACTTCTTTACACACCTCGCCACACATAACTTTTGTCTTTCATCAAAATATGGAGGGGGTGGTAGGAGTATGTCTTAGCTATCCGTTTTAAATAAAACCATATACCCTCTGGTATATATGATCTAAAGGAAACCTCCAAAGCCTGAACATACGAAACACTACAAAAAGACACTAAACATAACAGCTTTGTCAACTTCAAAGACAAATCCCTCAAATGCAAATCTCCATTATCTTCCCATCCCTCCAAGAAACTTAGAACCATACAAACATCCCAAAGGGTAGTATATTTAGAACCTGGTGTTTTTTTCAATCCCAACATTTCTTAATCTCTTCAAAAACTTCCTGGCCTATGGATAAACCATTCATCAAAAAATGACCAGCAGCAATAGCTGATCTACACATATTCACAGTTGTGTATGACATACTTCACCGCTGACATTGTCCATTCTCAGCACTACTGAACACTTTACAGTAATTTGCAAAACACTTTATTGCAAAAGAAGCTGCTAATAATTCTAAACAATTTCCATGCAAGCTCTTTTCCTGCTCTATCCAGCGACCACCAGTCATTGACAATCCACACCTTGCACTCTCCCTTCCAAACTTAACCCGGATTTGGTTGTGGAATCGGATGTATCGCCCAAAATTGTGCTCCCATTCCATGCATCCACATTTCTCAGCCACCATGTCAACTCCTCTCTTGCTTTCAGCCAAAGACAAACTGTCTCAGAGTACCCCAATCCATCCCATACGGGTCTCACCTTCAACCTCGGCAAGGCTCGATAATGCAGGGGCCTTGGGAAAATTGCCTCAACAGTTGACAAAAGACCCACAATACGGGCTTACATTCTTAGAGAAACCCTGCCCAACTAGAGTATTCAGTATCTCCTTTCTTATTCTCTTCAACTTCTCTTTTGATAACCTCAGCACACCTTCCACCGGGTCCATTATAAAATCAAGAAATTGAGTTTGTTGTCCTGGAACTAACTCGCATTTTGTCCTGTTTACCACAAATTCCAAATCTTCCAATAGATTCACTGCTAGCCTCGTATGCAAAACAAAAATCACCCGTTTCTTATCCTGATCGACAATCAAGATATCGTCTACATAAATGGTCATTTGTATTACCCACTCTCTCAAATAAGCAGCCACAGGCCGCAAGACCTCCGTAAAGAACCATGGTGCTGACAAGAGATCAAAAGGAAGACACACAAACTTCCACAACCCCCTCTTCCATAGGAACCTCCGAAATCTTTGATGTTCCTACCAAATCGAAAAGGTCAGATATGCATCCTTCAGAGAGAGAGAAAAAGAGAAAGAGAGAGAAAGAGAGAGAGGACACGTGTGTGTACAGGTCCAGGAAATGGCGTAGGGTCTCACCCAGAGGTAGGAAATACACAAAAATTAAGGGTGCCAGGGGTGAGCCACCCAGGTAGTTGCTCGGAGGATCCACTAAGGGATAGTGGATTCTACAAGTAAAGAAGCACCATGTGATCACTGCATGTAGAAATCGCTTCACAATAAGTAGGTCCACTAATGATTGAGGAAGTGAAATCAATATGATTTAATTATGGGCCATAAAGAAGGAAGAATTAAAATTCACCATATCAAGCTCAATGCACGTAAACATGGGCCACCGTGATGGACGAAAAGCCAAATGAGCATCAAGAATGAGCCATTATGTAGAGAATAGGCCCACTGTAAGTAGCGTAACAAAATTCTATTAGCCTTGCAACAGTTTAATGTTTCGCAGTTGCCAAAATCCGCCCGCCTGCTTTCTCTCCCCGGGCTGGTTTGTTCCTCGGTCACGCCCACGGCACAACCTCCCGGAAGACACCACTAACACCTAAACAGCCCTAATTAAGGCCCTGCAGGCAAGAGGAGTGGTACGGGTATTGAAAAGGGAAACAAAGATAAGAGGGAAAGAAAGGGGTGGATGAAAAGGAAGCCCGTTAAAGGGGAGCGGAGAGCAGAGATGAGGGGGAGAAGAAAGGGAAGGGTGGAGAAAGAAATGCGGTTGGAGAAGGGTTAAAGCAGCCTGGAGACATAGTGTACAGGCAGAGTAAGAACACCTCGTGTGGCAGTGCCAGACTGTTTAAACGCCAAGTGACAAATAATCAACCAAGAGGAGACCAAGTGATTGAATACAAATCCACCACATGTGGAAAACCAATCCTACATAATCCCAAAGAAGTAACTCTAGGTTTATGCGAGGAGTGTAGTGAAGTTCCTCAATGAACAGTTTAAAACCAATAGCGTAATCTGCAACGGAAGTACATGTTAAAGAGCTTGTGTAAAAACTAGAGTGGACTGATGCAGATACAGGCGTGTCTGAAAAGTAGAATCCTACCCCTCTGGGCTATGCAGAGGACGCGCCTCTGGAGCCTCGTTAAACAGTGAACTTTCACCGCCGTGGTACAGGGAGTGTCAAAACTCTGTCATGGAGCCAAACGGATGCTAGATGAACACTCGGTTCTCATGTGCATAACAAGCCGAGCACTCAAATTCCCAGGAAATCACCTGTGTGTGTGGAGCCTGACTAAAGCCAGGTTCAACTTAAAGCTGATATGAAAAATCACCAATACAGCCTTCTGACGGCAATCAAAGACTGTTACCTCCAGAATTGCAGGAAACTGTAACAAGAGACGAAATTCAACTTTAACGTTAGCGTGTCAAAAATATATCTTAGTTGAGAAAAAGAATGTTCAAAAGCGTGCTGCTCCTCACGAGTACTAGAGAAAGCCTGTCTTGCATCAAGTGACGTGAAACTCTCAGCTCAGCAAACAAGCCGCAAGCCAGTGTGTCAATTTTGATTCAAGAATAAACAATGACATAAACGAAGAAGTAAACTAGACCGGGGAAGGGAGTCACCTTGATGGAAGGAGCAACATGATGGCTTGAGCACAACAAGTACTGAAATACAAACGCGGCCCTGCGGCCGCTAAAGTTAATTGTGAGAGGGGGAGCAGGAAGTGAGCCTGCGAGTGATGCGCGCGCTGGGGAGAGTAGGGCACCTCCAAGCAGGGAGAACACAGAAGGGAGTGGGGGCCAAGACATGCGTTGCTGACGAGAGAGGAAAGCCAGATGGCGCCTCTGCTTGTAAGCACGCGCCCGCGCGCGTAACCACAAGCTCTAGGCCAAGCAAAAGAGTGAGGTAGCATTTTCTGAAGCCCACTTACTAAAAGTCTCACAAGAGCAGCGCATGAGCTGGCTCAGGCAAGACCTACAAACCCCTTACTGTATCTAGAACCAAAGGATCCAAAGTAATCTGTAATTAACTGACAGAACAGAAAAGTCTAAAGCCACCTGTTGATCCTCTGTTCCTTCTTTCACCTCGGGTGTTCCAACCCTGGGCTCTCAGCCTCTGGGGATGAAATTTGCCACTTCTGTAAGACTGTTGTCCATAATTTCTGAAGAAACGAGTGAAGGAGCCTCTTGTGATACCTTGGTCACGGACGGGGAACCAACCACTTGTTCTCCCAGCCATCCCAAAAACAAGCTCCTGAAACACCTTTTAAATCTCGCTCTGAGACTTTTGTAGGGAACTAAACGCATCCACATTTCTTGATAAATCCTTTATAAAGGCATCACCAAATAATTAGCCGAAGGGTCCTCTTCCTCACTGGTGAGATCCAGCAGCTTTGGATCCATATTTTTAATGCTCTTTATTCTCTCATTTGAGGGTGCCATTTTGGAATTCCCTAACAGGCATTCCACCCTCTGAATTCATTGACGTAATTCCTCTAAATCAATCCTATTCTTATACACAAGCCTCAGCCATGTTGAATATCTTTTAAGTGGACCCAAGACATCCAAAATCCTTTCTTGACAAGATCCTAGTCCCTTGTCAAGGCCTTTACCAACGAACGTAATAATCTTTGTATCTAATTCTGAAGCTACCAACACTCTTGCCAACAGAGAGTTTAGGGCACTCAGACCTCAATCGGACCGAAACATCCTTAGGGATTTCCCTTCTCATCCGAAATTGGATACACTGTGCTACATGATCAGAGGGCAACCACTCTGGGGAAGCCGATGCCCAAAAGGGGCAACAAGAGACCCATTCTCCTTGGACACATCCTTCTGCAGGGTACTTGCCCCTTCAATAAAACATCGTCCAAATCAGACAAGAAACTAAACTCCACCTCCACACTTCTGGAGGACTCGTCACATATGACAACCTTATGTTTGCGCCCCTTTGATCCTTTCCCTCTCTCTTTTTCTGGGCCTTTCCCGTGCACACCTTGTATGCCTTCTGTGTCATGTCCTACCATTGTATATCTTCTCTTTGCCAAGCCCTCGCCAGCAATAACATGCTTCTCTCACAAGAAGCTTTGCCTTCAGTTTTTAATTTCGCTTCTGCAGCCAACCAAAACCGTACTTCAACACTGGGGCTCTTAGAAGTCAACATGCCCACTGTTTAGGTCTCGGCTAGCTAAGGCTGCGCTTGCACAGTCTCACTTGCGAGATTTAATGTCTTTCAGTAGTGGGCTTGAACCTGCCCCTCTTCTCCATTGGCTGGCTTCCTAAACGGAGGCCAGCCATTGGAGGAGAGGGGTGTCTGTCCATTTAAGCCCAGTCTTTTTCGGATTGGGGCGTGTTTTTTACTTTCTTTCTCTCCTCTGGAATGTAAACATTCCAGCCAATGGCAAGAGGAGAGAAAGAAAAACACACCCCCGAATCTGAAAATGACGCTGCGTTTCTCCGAGGCATTTCTGCTTGACCACGGAGAAAGATGGTGGTGCTCGCTCCCTCTCCTTGGGCCGAAGCTACTAAAATCAAATACAATACTAAGCACAGCCAGCATCCTATGCTCATCCACCTTCATGCTGGTCGACCACTTACCAGGATTCTAAAATCTCCTGCACGTACGTCAAAATGCATCATTATTTACCTACGCACCGGGTCTCTTTATATACTCAACTTGATCAGCAGAAGATCGAGCCAAATCATCCCGTTTGTGAAACATCGAGATGAGACTTGAGAAGTTACTTTGCCTCCGCCATTTTTGAAGGCATTTAGGAATATGTTTGATATTCTTAAATGCCTTCTAAAATGGCGGAGGCAAAGTAACCTCGAGTCCCATCTATATGTTGAGCATATAAAGAGACCCGGTGCGTAGGTCTATTTAATACATCGAGACTCTTGTTTCCATTTCATTGTAAATCATAGTACCCTCCTCCCCTGCAGCTCAGGTCTCCCTGCCGCCGTGTTATCGGTCGCGTGCCCGGAGCAGGCCCAGAGGCTGCAGAGATTCGCTCAGAACGGCCCGAACCCTTCTCGCCAGCAGCTGGACGGGGGGGGGGGGGGGGGGGGGAGCGTTTGCGCTGTCTACTCTGCGACCTGCCTTATCCTCTTTCTATTTATATGTGCCGGGGTTGCTAGCGCGTCACGCTTCTTGCCACCAGCGCTCCCGACCCGGGAGGTGAGTAGGGTGTTAGAGCAAGCTGCAGTCTTTCAGATACCTGGGGATGATGTTCAGGAGCCCACAGTGACACGCTCAAAGAGGTTACACCTCCTTGAGCGTGTGTGGAGTGGCGTTGTAGCGAGGATTTCGTGTGGAGACCGACCCGACTTCGATCTAAAACGTAGTGGAGAATTGGTGGTCGGATCTTGTGGATAGTACCGGTTTATAGGCGCGCACAGCGGTTCTAAGCCGGCGTGATATTCTGGTACATTGTTCCTCGCCCATGTTGGCAGAACGTTGTTATGTATCGATTGAACAGCCACGCAAGATAGAAATAAGGAAGACAAATTTGTCGTTCAACCCCTGTCCTGAAGAGGCCATAAGCTAATTCTGGCTGAAACGTGGTCACGTCGACAGACATTGGATGGAGGAGTCACCAGAGCTTGAGTGATTTACAGACTGTGGCTGGGACACTTGTAAAATCTTGGGCCTTTTTTGCCCCCTTTGCTTGTGTTTTCCCCTCCTTATTTGACTACCTCCCAGTGGTCCTCCTGCTATTCAGAAGGGGACACTGTTGGGAATAATGTATATTTGGGTTAATCGTCATGTGTAGTAGATGTTGTGTGCTATGTAAATAATTGATGTTGTATGATATATGTCATTGTGTCTTTCTTTGACTAAGCGCCTGTTTTTGTGATATTTTGAAAATGATGTCAGATATACTCAAAATGAATATTGGATACTCTTGAAGGGGTAATTAAATGTGCTCGCTTCATGAATGATTGATGTATTATTTCCTGGATACCTTTTTCTCTTAGATATATACACAGTGACGAGCAGGATTTCTTATTCCCCAGCACCCCGAAAGCCAGTGACCAGTGGGTGTGCAGGGTCCCGTGCTTTGCAGTGGACAATGCGGCGCTCAAGACAAATGCGAGAGTTTGAGAAATGACGGCCAGACAATGCATATGGAGCCCGATTGTATTGTATTTGTAACCGCCTACAGCTGCTCTGTTCAGTAGGGTTTACCACTTGTTGGAGGGATAGGCCAAAGGATATTTCTGTGCTGTCACATTTTGAACAAAATCGTAGGAGAGATATGAGCTGCGTTACACCCTTCTTGTTTTCTGAATCCTCCAAAACGTGGGTGGTTACCTGGGGATAAACTAGGTCAGGGAGCCTTAGGTAAGTGGCTTTGTACGAGTACCCAAACCAAAAGATTCCTACCACATCATTATAAAGTTGTGTTCTACCATCTGTGTACAACAAACTAGAGCCTCATATCTGACCACCAAGCATGGTTCAGGAGCTTGTGTGGAGGAACAAGTTACCCAAATCATATACAAAGAGACCAGTTAACATTTGAACAGGAGGTGAAGTGGGTGCCACTTCTGCTTTGGCTCCCAAGATCAGTGTGTGCGCGCGGCTCTGTGCGCGCGGCTCTGTGTGTGGCTGTGTATGTATGTGTGTGGCTGTGTATGTATGTGTGTGGCTGTGTATGTATGTGTGTGGCTGTGTATGTATGTGTGTGGCTGTGTATGTATGTGTGTGGCTGTGTATGTATGTGTGTGGCTGTGTATGTATGTGTGTAGCTGTGTGTGTATGTGTGTAGCTGTGTGTGTATGTGTGTGGCTGTGTGTGTATGTGGGTGGCTGTGTGTGTATGTGGGTGGCTGTGTGTGTATGTGGGTGGCTGTGTGTGTATGTGGGTGGCTGTGTGTGTATGTGGGTGGCTGTGTGTGTATGTGGGTGGCTGTGTGTGTATGTGGGTGGCTGTGTGTGTATGTGGGTGGCTGTGTGTGTATGTGGGTGGCTGTGTGTGTATGTGGGTGGCTGTGTGTGTATGTGGGTGGCTGTGTGTGTATGTGGGTGGCTGTGGGTGGCTGTGTGGGTGGGTGGGTGGCTGTGTGGGTGGGTGGGTGGCTGGGTGGGTGGGTGGCTGGGTGGGTGGCTCTGCGCGTGTGGCTCTGCGCGTGTGGCTCTGCGCATGTGGCTCTGCGCGTGTGGCTCTGCGCGTGTGGCTCTGCGCGTGTGGCTTTTTTGGTAGGTGGCTGTGTGTGTATAACTGTGTGTGTAGGTGGGTCTGTGGGTGGCTCCATTTGTGTGTCGGTTGCTCGATGTGAGTGGCTCTGTGTGTGTGAGTGGCTCTGTGTGTGTGAGTGGCTCTGTGTGTGTGAGTGGCTCTGTGTGTGTGAGTGGCTCTGTGTGTGTGAGTGGCTCTGTGTGTGTGTGAGTGGCTCTGCGTGTGTGTGTGAGTGGCTCTGCGTGTGTGTGTGAGTGGCTCTGCGTGTGTGTGTGAGTGGCTCTGCGTGTGCGTGTGAGTGGCTCTGCGTGTGCGTGTGAGTGGCTCCGCGTGTGAGTGGCTCCGCGTGTGAGTGGCTCCGCGTGTGGGTGGCTCTGCGTGTGGGTGGCTCTGCGTGTGGGTGGCTCTGCGTGTGGGTGGCTCTGCGTGTGGGTGGCTCTGCGTGTGGGTGGCTCTGCGTGTGGGTGGCTCTGCGTGTGGGTGGCTCTGCGTGTGGGTGGCTCTGCGTGTGGGTGGCTCTGCGTGTGGGTGGCTCTGTGTGTGGGTGGCTCTGTGTGTGGGTGCAAATGCAATAGGTCTCGCATTTGAGAGTGATGAAGCTATTGACATTGTAAATAACAATGCAGTTTCTTTAAATGTTTAAAAAAAAAAAAAACAAGAATAAGGTCATGAGCAATGCCAACAGCTCTAACTTTAACAAAGCCGAGACCATTGCATTGTAAATGCTTGTTATCCATCCTATTAGAAACCTCCATCGATATTTTCTCAATATCCATACTGGGCCTCTCCTCCAGACTCTGCGCCATGTGGTAACAAACGCAAAATCCTTCTCCTTACAAAAGATTCCCTCAGAAGAGCACCCAAAAAATCCTGTACACCGATAATCCGCCCAACAATTCAAGTCTCCAAGAAATAACTTTCAATCCCCTCAAAATGATCTAGCAAATAGAGACGCGATCAAAGCCTCATATTGTCTCATAAAACGCCAATCTACACGCGGGAATGAACAGAAACCCAAAACAAGCGTTCTGTCAGAGTGTCAACGAGACAAAACTGTCAAATACGGCAAGTCAGTATTCACAATAATACGCAGAATGCTTGCTGAATGCTCAATAAAGTGGGTTAGCGGTCCAGGCATACATGGCTGCTTAAAGCGCACGCACACCGCTGCGAGACTGAAAAACAGCTAAGCATGACTGTTGCAACCATGCCTAGCTGTGTAGCTCGTGTGCAGGTTATTAAAAAAAACAAAAAATTATTATTTTTTTTTTTAAAAACAATCGCTTCGGAGGTTTCCGGTCTGATTTGGGGAAATAAACCGGCGCGCATTGGGCAGGATAAGTTGGTCAGGAGTTGGTAAGACGGTGGTATAGCCCTCCCCAATCTACAAATATACTACTGGGCAGCCCAATTGAAAGTGATTAATAGTTGGTTGCACACTCCCCATGACGACCCAGCGTTTCAGGCGGATAGGCAGGGCCTGGGAGAGGATGGAGTCATGTTGGTACTGTATAATAGAGCTAAATCCAGACTACTGATTGGGCCAACAGCGCACACTGTTCACATATGGTACGAGGCACATTCCAGGCTGGGATGGAGAGGGGTTATCACACAAATTACACCACTCTGGACATCTCAGCGGCTTGGACGATTAAAGAACAGTAAAGGCTTTGATAAATGGGATGCTATAGGCATATCAACGGTGGGTGAGCTCTGGAGAAAGGGCGCGGTAGTCTCGTTTGAACACCTGCAGGCCCAATATGAACTTGCCCCGCCGGAAATTTACAGATACATGCAGGTGAAGCATGCACTACAGGCGGCTCTACCTGCAGGTACCATCTTGGCAGAGGATAGATTGGTGACTGAATATATGCATAAAAGGGCCACTTCCTTCACCTATCGTAAGTTGATAAACAACTTGCCTGACCGCATGTTGGCACTTAGATAGAAATGGGCTGTAGATATGGGAGAATTGGATGACGAAGAGTGGCAGGAGGCACTGCAGTCTCCTCTGGAGGTTGCAATACCGGCGCGCTTGCGGTTGATACAACTGAAAGTACTTAATCGTACGTACTACACCAGAGTGACCCTCTTCAAGATAGGGATGGCTGCACACCAATTTTGTCTGCAGGATTGTGGGGAAGAGGGTACTTTCTACCATACGATATGGGAATGTCCAAAGATTAGGGCATATTGGGTCAAGATAATGAGGACTAGGTCTCAAACTGTGTGAGAATCATTGCTTCTAGAACCGAAACGATGTTTGTTAAATATGTGAGAACCGAATGACCTAACCCACCCAGCGCAGGACTGGGTAACACTGGGAATCATGGTTGCTAAAAGGAATATTGCAAGGAGGTGGGGGTCGGGCGAGTCTCCTACGCTGCAGGAATGGTGTAGGGACATGGATGAAGCTATGGTGGCGGTATATATGCATCGGGGATGTCCCAGAGAGAGAGAGCGAGAATTCAGTGTAGCTTCCGATACACAGCGGAAGGCGTGGAAATAAAAGGATGGATATCAGCACCCAGATATAGTCTCCACAAATGTAGGATGCCGATCGCAGTACGGTAAACAAACTCCTACCGGGTGAACGCTAGAAGATAAGCACGTTTGGTTCAACAATCAGTAAACAACAATCCATAAACACGAGCATAGGCAAAAAAAAAAAAGTGCAACAAAGCTAATCAAATGGACAGAAGCGAACTGATCCTTGTAACAGGGTCAGTCTCTGGTGCGGAACAAAATCGCCAAAAAAGGGGGATAAAAATGTAAACCATTCCACCCCACCCCCCAAAAAAGAAGGAATTTTGAAACGCAGACGAAGGAACAAATGATAAGCTTTGGGTGTGCCTAAAACCCAGAGACAAGATGCAGCGCATGTACTGCCTAGGCTAGACTTTAAAAAAAAACATAAGCCAGATTTCGGGGGGGCGGGGAGTTTGGGGGTGGGACACCTGAAATCAGAGCGAGCTAGCTGGAAAAAGCATTGGCGACATGGGAAAAAAAGAAACATCGTAATACAAGCGTGGCTAGCAGCGGAAGGACACCAATAAAGATATCAATTAGTGCTTGGTCTACTAAAGGTAAGTAACGTGCGGGCTCCAAGCCCTTCAAGGGTTGTTTTTTTAAAGGATAACAGACTCCTGACCACTGGTTTGTAGCTCCTCCACTCCTTTCTCTAGAATGCGCTCTTGCGCAGCTTTTATTTTGTTTCAAAATTACCACTTTTAGAAGGTTGTCTGCCACGTTGGAAAGGTAAACTAAAAATAAATAAATTAAAATTGTCCCCACATCATGACATAAGCGCACGTGTGGCAGTGAACGCTCACACTTGTATCATCACAATCGCACTGGGCATTCTTGCTTATTTTGCTGATGCTGCCTAGCTTTGGCAACAAGCATAATTTTACGTCTTGCCATAGACATTGCATGTGCTGTCGCTTGCAAAACATTTTGTTAGCTGACAGGAGCTTCAAGCCCACCTATTGCTTACCATTGGTTGGCTTCATTGTCCCTCTCCTTTCCTTACTTCTTCCTTCGTACAGTGTGTACCAGCTTTACTTCTTCCTCTTTGCATGTATGTATCTCTCTTCCCTGAAGCATGGTTCAAGTACTGCTTCCTTGCCCAGTGAGTGTCCTTCCGCTAATTTTTTCTTTTAGTTCCAGCACTGTAAACAAGTGCATTAACTTGCTGACAGTCTCCCTCCAATCCTTCTACCCCAAACCTCACCAGCTCCATGTTATTGCTTTCCCCCTTCACTACCAGTATTATTGGTTGCCCCTCTCACCATCCCACACCAATCCATATTGTTGCTTTAATCCCTACCTCCATTCCAGTGTTATTGCTTGCCCCCTACAATCCTCCATTACCATCAGAAAAAACAAGCATTGGCAAAGTTAATGGGTCATACTGGCATGAGAGCTATTTGCTCTTTTTTCACACAGAACCTGCAGTTGTTTTTTCGTTCTGTTTTTTCCAGGGATTTAATATGAACAGCAGACAATGTCAAACACTGTTCCTTGTTATTTTGTTCTTGTCAGGGACTCTCACCTAGACAACACAGAAATGCAGCTGTTGTTTATAAACATGTGAATCGTGTCATATGGGTATGCACACCAAGGTAACACAGAGATATTTTTCTAAGAGAACATCACAACTGTATCGAAGTTGTAGAACATTCAACTGTGTATGCTAAGGTACGGGGTCTGCTACTAAGCACAGAGATCTTTCCTGTATAATCAGTTTGTTTCTGTGGGAGGGGATTAGGCTATTCGGTCTTATAATATAATCTGATCAGCCTTTTCATAATATACAGTTTATTAACAATGTCAATGGTATTTTTTGCTAGGCAGTGGTTTTCTGAATGTGGCACATATACTGTATTCTAGAGTACAATAACAAATAAAGATTTCAAACTTTCTTCGTGCCTCTGTCATGTCTTAGTGTTGATGAGTGTGTGAGAGACAGGGGCGTTTTGTTACCGCGTTCCCCGAGAGGGTCAGAGTGTGTGTTCTGGGGTGTCAATTCACTTGTCTATCTGTATATGAGCAGGAGGGCAAGTGGGACACTATAGCTAGTCGGACTCTGGCTCATAGTGCTGAGGTGGTAAGGTGACTCAGTCCTTATCTACTAATGTTCTGCGGTCCTAAGCATGGTTCTGGAGCAGAATTCTAGCAGCAGTGTAAAGTTTGCAGATACCTCTTTAGTATGATGCACTGTATAAATATGTCAATAAATAAAAGATGAAACATAAGTAAATGTAACCAATGTAGAAAAGCTGGGACAAAGAACTATACCACAAAGTGCCAGACTTATTAGGCTTATTTTCATGAAGAGATCAAGCTGAAAGCCAGCAGATGTCTGCAGCGTCCAAGCCATAAGCAGAACACCGAATGAGAACCTTAATTCTTCATCTAAACTTTATAAAGTACATTTTCAATTACAGAAGGGGAGTGAGAAAAACCTACATCCAAATATTTTGAGGTACAGACGATTAATCTAATGTAGGTTTGCTAAGGATACATACACTCAGATATCAAGTAGGCAGGGCTGAAAGAATACGATGGGAAATCATGGTGGATGGCCATGAACAATGCATAGTTTTTCAAAGTGGGATCTCTCTTCAATGGGTAGCCACTGCAGCTATTTAGGCTGGTGGTAGTAATGTGAACTTTCAGAAGCAAGTGAGCCTTAGCAGGTTGATTTTTTAACTCTTTCCAGATTTTCAATCAAATTCTTTAGTAGAACAGTAGGAATCATGCTACACTAATCCAGGAATGAAAGTACCATAGTTAGAACAAGCTCAATCTTTTGGAGGAACAGACTTAACCCAAAAGCAAGCCTAGATGGTACAATGTGGCTTTGTTGATAAAGTTCAAATAAGGGGTAATGGAGAGGTTGCTGTTGAAGATAACAGCCACATTACAAATGTTCTGAACTGACTGGGCGTGAATCCATGGTGGCTGACCCACAAAAGGGAGAAGCGCTTGGACAACTAGAAGATTTGAGATGTCTGGCTGTTCATGCAAAGTTAATTTAAATACAAGCACAGGCTTGATTCAGGCAGCTTGCTAGGTGAAGGTGAACCCCAAGATTTTCTTCCAGATTGTTATAAGCCTGAGAAGCGTCTATCTACATTAGAAAGCGGAAGATGTGCACATCCAAAATGTGTGCCACTAAAACCAGGAAAAAGAGGGACGAGCCAGTACAGAACCTAGGAAGGCCATGCGTGCGACGGGTTGGTCACGGAGAGAAAAGGTCCTACCTTGACATGGTGGGTGACTTGCCAGGAATTGCATGAATTCTGAAAGGACTATGCTCCCCACTCCTGCATAGAACACCCACCAATGGAGGAGGGTTTTCTTGATGTTGAATGTCACAGAGGTCTAAGAATATCCAAAAAGGCACACTGTGCCTTTGTCCCATGCAAAGAGCATTTATATTTGATATTTAGAGGAGTGCTTTCCATGCTAAGCCACTGGTAAAAGTCTGAGAGGAGTCACGCAGCAGGTGGTCTGTTTCATGGTGGGTGAAAAGTTGGGATGTAACCAGCATTAGCTATGCAAGGGTGTGGTTATAGATATGTTTCCTGTATGCAAACTCCTAACCCTACATCAAATTTGAAAAGTAAGCCTTTTACTGCTCGAGTTCATTACCCAAAGGGTGCTGAAGTGAAAGGTGACGGACCTGGATTAGAACTCAGAACTAACTAGCAGTACTGGTTACAGGGCTTGCTAGTACTTCAGACTCTAACAGGATCCTGAGAAATGACCGAGCCTGGACGCCCTCGTGCAGAGTGTGCACTTAAGCCATCTACCCCTAACCTCTATAAAGAACAGGACCGTTAGCAGTGTCAGTAAATGAGATGAAAGGGTCTTCATCTCGGCGTGACCATCAGTTCAGCAAACCTCACTATAAAGTATCACAAAAGGGATTGGGATCCTTGTGTAATAGCTTGATCAGATTTCTTCATAGAATCAGGGAATGAGATTTCAATGGGAAAAGTGTGGCACTGTATAATACAGGATCCCCAAATAAGAAGAAAAAAACAAGCATTTGCAAAGCAATAGGTCTGCATTTGTTGGAGTTGGAGCTATTGGCATAGTAAATGGCAATGTTTTTTATTTATGTTTTTTTGTTTGCAGTGGAGTGATTAATTAAATAAAGAAAGTGCACACAATAACATATTATAAGCTTTTACATCAACTGAAAAGTAAAACTATGGCTATGTTAACCTGCGAACTTCAGGAAAGTGGCTGGCACCAGCGAGGGGATGGGCACATTGGGGTTTATGTTTAAGTACATACACGTGCACCTGGCGCTTAGTGTTGCTCTTAGACTGATTCAAAGAACTATACGCTTAGGGTGATGAAAGAATGAGTCGAGAGTGATCATGTACGTGTGTCCAGGAAGAAGCTAAACAACTAAGCTACCCATGGGCAGCATAGATCACACATATGAGGCCTGCCTATCTATTTTGCCCACATGCAAATACGGTTGCCCATTCCTTATAATAGAAGCAGTGAAAATGATGGAAATAGATAAATGGTGTGTTTTTTTCTTTTTTATTCCACCAGCGTAAACTTTCTGTAGTCTGGCCCCTGTGGCTGGTGGCACAGCTCATGTGATGTGCGAGTGCCGATTGGGCACTTCGGTGAAAGACCTATAACTGATTCCTCAGTCATTGTGTGTTAACAGTCTTATAGATGTGCACAACACAAGAGTGCGCACTATTAGCTAACAAGTGTGAACACTCAGCCCACGCAGTACTACTTAAGCAACATCTGGTCTTTTGAACAATACAGGAGCATGGGTTATATGTTTGCAATCTTTCCAGTTTTACACTAAAGGATGCGCTGTGTGTAGTTGCCTTTCTACAAGGAAATTTGCGTATTTTTCAATAGAAAGGGTATGCCAAATCAATATGATGTGATCAAAGAAATCTTTAGATGTGGGAAAAAAATTATTCAGTTGCACAGGAGGCAGAGAGTACAAAAGCAAACGCACATTTTAACCTTCAAAAGGGATCCAGACTACACTTCATATTTTAATAGCAAAAGCCTCCTGAAGCAAAGTGTTTTTGATAACGTACTTTCAACCAAAATCAAGCTAAAGGATACTGATCTCATGACAAATTTTCCAGCAATTCCTTGCTTACAAGATTGCAAGTCAGATTTACTCTCTGCACTCTGTCAATCATTCTTGCTCAACACGGCTCAAGTGGCCTCTTACCACCCATGAAAAATAAACTGTTTAAGGTCCAGAAATTACTGACAAGAGGTTACATTGGCCTCAAGGTGCATTCTATACAAGAAGGATTGTAAAGAAAGCAATGCAAACTTGGCAAACAGTCCATCTGAACACCCATCGATCCTAGGCGGACTGAAGTCTTGGGTCCTAGGCTGCCCTGCCCACAACACTGATGCAGGCCTGAGTTTCCCATGGCTGTCGTAAGACCCCCTCAACAACTTTATGTAAACGTACTGTTCCAAGAGACGGCCCGTGCTCTCAGACAGCTGCGCCGGAGAACTGTAAGAGCTCTGACACCACCCCACCTCCCCCCGCTACACAACTCGCACGAAACAGGCCCAAAAACACAGCTGTTTGTATAAAGTTACGATACAGCACACACATGAATGGGCTATAGTTTGAGGTTTAATAGTAAACACCTCATCCATCTGCAGCCGGAGAGCAACTGACAAATCAGGAATGTAATTAACATATTGTGAGTTCTACATACCATAGAACTCTGAACATTGATAGCCTAAAAGGAGAACACTACACATCTCCCTTCTAACATTAAAGAGAGTGCGAAACATACAGTTACAGAATTTAAGAAAAAGACAATAAGTTGTTACAAAATACAAAGGAAAAGAACCCCTAGTTAATATAATCTTTCAAATAAGATGGCATAGTTGTTTTCCCTCTACTTCGTCTAGGATCCGAACAAAGCAACTGATGAAAGTCTTCTCATTGATCTTTCTTCTTCCAACGGTTTCCGAAACAGACTTAAGAATTACAACACGACTCAGATTCCAAATTCTTCCAATTTGACAGCATTTTTAAAACACTTTATAACACGGAAATGCTTTGTGAATTTAGACCATGACAAAGTACCCACAGGAGCTTTGACTAACAATGTCACCTACTTTTGCAACAATCTGCTTCACCATTTTTCTTAAAATCAAAACTTGTCTGGTTTTTAAGTTGTAATCTCACTTCTCTCTCTCCAAAGTCCCACACCGTTATCCTTGACACCTTTACCCCAAGTCATCCAACCTGGGCACAACTTTCTATTAGGAGTTCTACCTTTAAACAACTCAAAAATAGACTTCCGAGAAGAGATGTGAGGAGTAAAACGACGAGCCAGTATACATTTCTGTAATTCCTCCATCCAATTAAAAAAAACATTACTTTAGACAATTTAATATTTTCTTTTACCACCCTATTAAACCTTTCGACAGCACCACTGGCTTCGGAATGATAAATGGAGCATTTTTTATGAAAAATCCCGCATGTTATCAAGAAATCTTCCATTTGTTTTTAACAAAATTGAGGACCATTGTCTGACAAGAGAGTTTTAGGAAAACCTTCTCTTCTGAAGACATCTTTTAAGAAAGAAATCACACATGTAGAAGTCACATCTGACACACTAGAGACTTCCACCCATCTAGAGTATAGATCAATGAGAACTATCAAATAAGGTATAGAATGTTCACCAGAAAGTGACCCAATGATATCTATAGCAATATCCTCCCATGGACTATTCGATAATTTGACAGACCATAGCTAAAGTCCGAGGAGTAAGAATTTTATCACTGTCTGTATATTGTAAGCACTCTCTGACCTCACGTTCAATTTCCAAATCCATCCCAGGCCACCAGAAACTCTCTCTCAACCTTTCTTTGGTTTTTACAATCCCTAAATGGCCCTGGTGAGCTTCCTCGATTAATTTATTTCTAAAAGACAAAGGAGAAATCAACTTTGAACCTCTTAACAAGATCCCATTGTCCACAGACTCTCAATCTTTTTTTTTTACTTCTCTCCATCTATTATACCAGAAGTTATTTCACAAACACTTACTTCATCGTTTAAATGAGCTTTCCAACTCTGATCCTCTTCTACATCACAAATCAAACGAGACAATCTGTTATTACATTTTCAACACCTGGAAAATGTTCAAGAACGAAATTAAAATCCTATAGGCCAATCACCCAACGTCTTATCCTTGAAATGAAATGGACCCTTTTTTGAAAAAAATACTTTTAAGAGGTTTATGATCTGAACATACTTTAAAATGAGTTCCCCAAATAAAATTGCAAAACTTAAGAGCCTAGTAGATAACAGAGGCTTCTTTTTCATTTACAGAGTAATTGAACTCTGCCCGTCTTAGACTTCTTGATGCACAGGCAATAAGTTGTTAATTACTCTCACTTCTTTGTTTCAAAATTGCCCCCACACCTTTCAAGCTAGCATCGGTAACTACCATAGTCTCCCTACTCGGAATAAAGGCCTGCAATTTGGGAGCATCTTTCAGATTTTCCTTCAATTCTTCAAACTCTTTTTGACAATCATCCGACCAGACAAACTCTTTGTTTTTACTAAACAATTGTCTCATACTGTTAGATTTACTTGACAAATTTTGTATGAACTTTACATAAAACTCAACCATTCCAAGGAATGAGAAAACTTCTTCTTTTGTCTTAGGAATTGCCAATTTAAGAATGTGATCTACTAATTCCTTCTTAGGAACAACACCCATGGACGTGATGCAATGGCTTAAATATTTGACCTCTTGTACTGAAAATTAACATTTCTAAAACTTCAAAGTGAGACCAGCATTTACAAGTTTCTTAAGAACAAGCCCTACTCTAATATGTTCTTCCTGAGATACCCCAAAAATTAATAGATCTTGATAAAAAGGTATCAAAGGGGTCAAGATAGAGGACATCACTCTTTGAAAAACTGATGCAGCACTCTCCAAACCAAACAGCATTCTTTTATACTTGAATGCTCCCATAGGAGTGATGAAAGCAGTCAAATCCTGCGAGTTCTGAGTCAGTTCAATTTGGTGGTACGCCTAAGTGAGATGCAGTATCGTAAAAAATCTTGCCCCACCTAATGTAGACGTAATTGCATCAGTATTAGGTAGTGGAAATGTATCCACCACAACATCTTTGTTTGGTGAGCGAAGATCAACACAAAGTCTTATGTCACCGTTAGGTTTGTTTGCAACAACTACTGTTGCCAACCATTCTGAAGCTTCCACAGGAGTAATAATTTCTCGTTTAAGAAGCTTATCTAATTCTTGTTCTACTTTTTCCTGCAATGGGAATTCTCCTTACTTTAGCAATTGATGGTACTGCTCCATTTTTCAGCTTGATACAATGTTTTTATCCTTTTAAACACCTCAACTCATCCTTAACCCCTTGCATGCCCGCCCCTTTCCCCGCCCAGTGCTGCGCCTTCCATTAGCGGGCGGAGTTCATGACGAGCTGGACTCGTCATGGGCACAGCGCCACCGCAGCCCATGACGAGTCCAGCTCGTCATGGGCACTGAAGGGGTTAAATAATTGCGGAAAATTCTTTACAAAATCATACTGGTCGTTCTCAACTCCTTGAATATGAATTTGAGGTACTGCATTAGGATTGAGAGTAACACCCGACAAACGTTGATGAGGCCACCCAAGTAATCCATCACCCTTTTTTGACACAAACTTTTCCCAAAAATCAACTTGTTTTCCATTTCAATTGTTGCATTAAAGTAGCCCAATATGTTTATGGGTTGACCACCATAACCTCCTGGATTTACATCCATTTTATGCAATCAATTTTTCTCCTGAAACCACTTACAAAAAATGTCTTTATCAATAATGGTAAGATGAGAGTATACATTAAATTTCATATCAAGATCAAGTCCATCCACTCTTACCTTTCCCACAGGATGATCATTACACTTAGCTTCATTAATTTGACATATAACCTTTTTTTACACTTTTGTTCTAAAACTTTTTCGGTTTAGATTTACAAAATCTTTAAAAATTACCTTTTTTACCACGACAAATGAAATTCAAAGCTGGACAATTTTTAAAATTGGCTTTAAGGCCAACTCTCCCACAAAGAACACATTCAAATGAATTACTTGAGACCTCTTCTTTTGGTACTTCTTTTGAGATTGTGGATGTCTTCATTTTTCACAAGAAAAACCTATTTTTGTACTTCTACAGATGGTTGTATTTTACTTCTCACCCTTCAATTCAGTAACACATTTCAATATGTGTTCAACTCTTTTTGCTATAGAAGTAACTTCTTCTAATGGAGGTTCGTCTTTAAGCCACAATTCCTCTGGAATTTTATCCTCCCTACACTTTAAAACAAATTGATCTCTTATTCTTTCTTCATTCAATGCCCCAAACTTACAGCCAATTTTCTCAAACCAGTGAAATAATCCTCTACCATCTCCTCTTTTCCTTGCTCCCTTAGCCCAAAATGATATCTCACCATTATAGTACTCGTTCTTGATAAATAATGCTTATCTAATTGTAAAATACAGATCTCGTATTCATTTAAACCTTTTTGTTCTTCTGTTGATAACTCTGGTAGATTTTCTAACACCTCCTGCCCCTCTCCACCTAAACAATGTAAGAGTAGTGAATGCTTCCTTTCAGCACTCAAGTTAGTCATACAAACTCTTGCATAGTGTGCAAATATTTTTTTCCACTTGTTCCATTTAACCACTGGTTCACCTGGACTGGTTAAAAAAAACGAAGGAGCTGGTACATTCTGCATGACCTTTTATCTCTCTTTTTTTTTTTAATATCTTAAAGCACTGAACATTATAATAAACAAAATAAATTAAAACAAAAATAAAACTATTTTTAATTTAACAAAATTATGATAGATTTTTTTAATATATATATTTTGTTTTTATTAACTACTAAAATGCTTTTATATTTTACTTATTCTTTTTTAAACGACCCTAACTTTGTAAAACACAAATATACTCTAGAGTAAAAGAAATTATGCCACTTCAACACAGAAGAATGTTGGTGTGCGCATCGCAGAGAAGAGTTCCTTTCTTTGCTAAGATGTGCAGTCCCCCCCCCCCAAAAAAAAATAATAATAATAACATATATATATATAGTGATCAAGGCCCCACGTGGACTGAAACGCGTCATGGTGGTGATGGTGTCGGGCATTAAATAAATTATGCACCATTCAACGGGTTTGCTTCGTCTATTGATTAGAGCAAGCGTATCTGCTGGACGGCTTCACTATATATATATATATATATATATATATACATACACACACACACACACACTCATTCAGAGAACTCCGCCCATTACTCCCAATGCCTTGGAGAGACAATCACGGACCCAGTGACTTTGTGCAGAAACGAAACAAGTCATGGCGGTAGTGCTGGATGTATCGATGTAATAAAGAAACTTGCACAAAGTCACTGGGTCCGTGTTCGTCTCGCCAAGGTATTGGGAGTAATGAGCGGAGTTCTCTGAATCAATTTCACCGAGTTGCTTCTTCGGTTTTTCATGGACCCCTCCTTCAAACCAGGGCCGAGCGGCAGGAAGCTACCTTCCGCTAACCCGGAAGTATTTGTTGTTCCTGATATATATAAAGATTTAGAATCTTGAAGAAATAAAAAAAAAAAAACTTCCTGGCGTGCGTGTCACCGTAGTTGCACCTCTCCAACACGCTGGTTCCTGATTGGATCCTTATACAATGTAAGACTAACACGCTGTATTCAGGTCACAGAAGGCCGCTGCACTCACAATCATGCGAGAAAGAAGAAGTTATTATGGTAGACTCTGAAAACTTTACAGTTATTCAGACATTGCTGCGCCACCTGTTTTCAGAGATTTACGCGTTCAGTATTGGGTCATTAATCTTCACTCCGTTCACGTGGCAGACCTTTCTCGCGCCGATTGCGCGCAGACCTACGCAGCTTCACTGACAAATCAGGAATGTAATTAACATATTGTGAGTTCCATAGAACTCTGAACATAGATAGCCTAGGAGAACACCAGTTTGTAAATTCGAGAACTACATACCAGAGAGGAGTATCACATGCTCCGGATCCATGCTTGGCAGCACCGGGAATCCCACAAACAGTAAACATTCCCGGATGAACTGCCCCGGCTCAGCGACTATTGGAACACACACACACACTGCATTTGTAGGGAATGAAGGTGGCCGCAAGAGAGCAGGCAGCGCAGGTGGGAAAGGGGGAGATAGAGCAGTGGTCACCCCCTCCTGCTCGGACATCATTTTGCCCAGGCACCGCTGATACTGTGCAAAGCATGTGACCTGCGAGCGTGCGCAAAAAAGTTGTGCAAATACATAGCATTATCTTCCGATTCTAAAGTTGATACTACACAGAAAACGTGTTGCCTTAGTGTGAAAACGTACCCAAAAGAAATACACATATTCAGAGATGTTGGCTTGCCCGAGTCACAGATGGACGTGCTTCACAGCAAATCACCAGGAGTGTGCGCCGTGAGGTCGCCTCCGTTCTCAAGCTTCTCAGATGTTAGAACGTAGCTAAAGCGAAATATTGGGGTGGGGGGGTAGAGGAGCAGGGAAACTTAAGACAACACGAGGGGAAAAATACTGTACAGTACATACGCCATATGTTGGGATGAATAAGCGCGGCGGACGTAAAGTACGGAAACGCATAAAGAAGAAAAGTAGTCCCCAAATGGAGAAATAAACATGTATAGCGTAATGATGTAGTACTTGGTCAGTGCTGCATAGCAAAAACCGGAAATGAGGGACAAAGATGGCGGATTGCCCAATGGAAAAGAAGTATTTTTAAAGGACACCAACCAAGACAAATAAACGCAATCGTCAAGGAATGGGTGTAGTTCAACTCCTACAACATACACAATAGGTCACTAAGCGACAGTGCAAGCGATATACACTCAACCAAAAAATGACCATTGTGTCATTTTGTAGGCGCATGTGTGCAGACAAAACGATGTTGATGCTTTTGGGGGTGGGGGGGCCGACATAAGAGGTATTTTATGTTTTTTTTAAAGTGGGTAAGGGTGGCAACATGATGCACAGGGGAGGCTCAGAAGCAACATGGGGCGGAAGCAATACTTCAAGGCAGTGGGAACGAATGAAACTAGAGAAAGGGAGAGCAGCATGTAGCAGTGAAGCACACGAGAGAAAGCAACATGGGGGGGGGGGGGGGGGGGGGGGAGTATGAGGGTTAACAACAGAGGGACGGGAAGAATCACATGTGACAGTGTGCAGAGAGAAAGATTAGCACACTAGGGAGACAGCAAAAAAAAAAAAAAAAAAAAAAAAGCACTGTGAACTTTTTGAGAAGTCTTAAACAAAAGGAAAAAAAAAGCAGCATCTGAAATATTGGGCAGAATGAACAAGCAAAAGATGAAGAAGAAAAGCCCGCACATGATAACGAACAATCAAGCAAATGGGTGTCAAGGAAGCCTCCCAATGTTAAGCAAAGGGCCGTATATAAGTACACTATAAGCTAACAATAAGTATAGCAACAAACAATGCAGGCGATGTCTAGTAGGCGAGACCTAAAAATGCAGCAAACGCCCTCTGGGTGTTTTTAGACTTAGGAATAAGCACCAAGGCGGAAACCTGTTCCTTGGTATGAAAATGAACAAAGCAATTCAGGAATTTCCAGGGTGTTCTGGGCTTCCTCCTGTAGTGCAAGGGAAAATCCCACATCAGCTAAAGATAACAAGCCCGTGAAGGGCGGTATCAATGCACTAGACCAGTAGTTAAAAGAAATAAGGATTACACAACGTAAGCGTTGAATGAGAAAAGAAAGAACTTTTGATCACTACTTTGCAGTGATGTGCCCACTATGTAGTGATAGAGAGGTTCAAGGATTGCTATAATGCGATCATTGTGCAATATCCAAACATATTAACATGTACAGATGTTTCGGTAGAAGAGCGACAGAAAAGAAGCTGACGTTTCACACGCTCACACTACAAAGCCAAACGGTAGTAACTGTGCAAGATCTACTGATGCACACTCTGGGGTCGCATATTAATTTTCGTACATGTGAGTTTTGGAGTTCCTTTCACGGTACATCGATGTATCACAAGGGAACAGGGAGGGGATCAACAGGCAATAAAAATAGGCTGAAAACATCATGTCCTTCATTCAACTCGCCGGATGCTGGTATAATAATTTAGCTATACAGAATATAAAACATTAGCCTTGCTTGCAAATCACAAGACAAAGGGCACAGGCGTAGAGATTGGCAGGGGAGGTGGCAGCGCTGATCTGTGTTCGTTTCACCTGCAAATGTGGGTACCTTAATGTTTGCAATACATCTTCCACTTGCTGCGTATAAGAAAAAAAAAAAATCTAGGCGCCTGCCCAGCGGGCCATATTTTTAGCATTACCAGCTTACGATCAAAAGTCCAAATACTTCATTGTATCAATGAACAACTCTCACATCCCTTGGATGTGAGCTAGACTCAAAACAACCTAGGGGCAATGACATCCTCCTCGTAACGGGGCGAATTCCCGACCAAGTGTTTGCAGCGGTGACAAACTACAACACCTTGGTGTAAGAGCGCTGCAGTGACAAACTACAACACCTTGGTGTAAGAGCGCTGCAACCTAAATCACAAATTTATTAGCCCTCACAGTGACCCAAGGTTTAATCGTCGCATCGGCTTGGAGAACAGACCCATTTCTCGAAACGCTGCATCACCAAAGGAATAGGATGCAAACTCGAGATTCATATTACACACAGTGGAGGATTTGGTTCAGACGTAAGCCTCTTAATTCAACACCAAGATTAAAGAGGCTGTGCATTACCCGAGAAGCTATCCATAATATCTCCATAATGAAGTGGCCGAAGGAGTACCAACGTGCCAAAGAGTGGGCGGCAGCTTGCGGAGGTGAGTAAAAGACATCACATTAAACACAGATACATAAGCAGTATCTTGTCCTTTCCTTCTCAAAACAGTATATATGCTAGTCTTATGCACCAGTCAGTCACTAAAATCCCTAGTGAAATGTAGAAGTGGGATGTCAATTTCAAACACTACTCACTTTAAAGACGTATGGTCGGGGTAAGGGCTGAGCAGCAGGCAAACAGTTGAATGTACTTTTCTTTTAAACACAGGACGTCCCAGTGTGCTGTACGTTCAGAGAAGCAGATCCAATATTGGGCAAACCAACTGCACTAAGTAGTTGAATAGTCTATTGAGTTTCATGGATTTGCTTCAGTACCTTGAGCTTTAACCCACGGAGTAACGTAGCATAACCATCACTGTGTCGTTTTAGGTTACCTCACAAACGAGGGCACTTTGCTCATGTTTCTAGAATTAACAATATGCACAGAGCTACTGGAATAAGTACCAAATGGGTAAAGGCACAGCCCATGGCACGGATGCGGCCCATTAGCAGCCGTATTAAGTCACCAGCCCATGGCACGGATGCGGCCCATTAGCAGCCGTATTAAGTCACGGAAGATAAGTAACACCACCATCTATAGTGTCACCCACATCACTGTTTTTCAGAGACCTTCGCAGCAGCAGAGGGTGCCAAGTTAATGATTGTGCTGCGAAGTGAAGAAGACAGGCAGGAGTTACACTCAACATATTAAAAGGGCACCCTATACTACTTACGTGTCTCCCTCGTCTGAGAGATATCCGCAGACTTCTACGGTCCAGGGCTCGGGGTCTGCGCGATGTTCCAAGCGGATGGCCTGCACTAGATCCCTCACCTCCACGACGGTCAAATCTTCATCCTGTAACGACTCGCCCAAAGCAGAGTCAAAGCGTTCGAACTCCTGTTCCACTGAGACTTTGTGGATCTGTTCATCACTCCAATGTTTTGGGTCCTTGATCCCCGGAAGCTCCCCAGCCCTCGCCGAACTATCAGTAGCCTTTGGACTCCGGGTTTCTCTGTCCCAGTTATCTGTTACCGGAAGGCACCCAAGGGAGTCGGGGAAGCTGAAGAGCTGCCCCTCCAACAAGGAGCCAAGGCCGCTGTCGCAACAATCCTCGTCAAGCCGTTTCCCCGACATGACTGCGCCCAGCAGCCTTGTCGTTTAGCTACCGGATTCCCCCCAAACGGGGTATTTTTATGTAACCTGGGAATTCCCCATTAACCCGACCAATAGCTATTTCAGTTCATCCCAGCTCAAACCAATAACAGAGAAGCTCACTGCGAGGCGGAAGGACAACAAAGATGGCGTCCGAAGCCATTTTAGAGTAATATTCAGAACCTATTCATGGAAATAGAAAAGAGACCCATAGATCAAGGCTCATTCCATAGCTGTAAACGGCGGCCGTTTTGGAATGGCGATTACTTGACTATAATAGCCTGAGAAAATTGAATATAATTCAGAAAGAAGTCCACCACGGCAGATTATCACATCGCTTTAACACTAAATACGGATAGGAATCACTGCCAATTAGAGTTATATATTAAGTGAGAAAATATATCTCAAAACAAGATATATAAGTTTTCAGTCTACTCTACAAACAAGCATTTGCAATGCAATAGGTCTCGCATTTACGAAAGTTTGAGCTATTGGCATTGTAAATGACAATGTCTTTTATTTATGTGTTGTTTTTAAAACAGATAAATAAAAGGCATTGTCATTCACAATAATAATAGCTTAAACTCTTGCAAATGCGAGGGCTATTGCATTGCAAATGCATTTGGCGCCCATGCTATTAAAGGTTCAAAAAAAGTGTTAGGAGAGAGCATGTCCTGCCTGCGACAGCAGGCAATACAAAGCTATTAAGGAAAATAGTGCTTCAAGGCTGTAATTAAAGCCTACCAATTAATAACACACGTAACAGGGGTGTCCTCATGGGAGGTTTCAAAAGGAGACAAGGCGGTACTAAGGAGGGACTACTAAGCCTATTGACCATTGGAAAGCCATAGTTTACAGTGGACAATGACACATGCCAATGAAATATGTGGGCGGAGCTTCAAGTCCATATCTGAATACAGCATGCCTCGCAGAGTAGCGCATGCGCTGCCCAGGCTCGCCCTAAAAAACTCTTGGAGAGTCACCAAAATACTAATTGGGTGATACCCTATGGAAAGCATGGAATTTTAATGTGTATGTTGTAAGCCACGCCCTCAATTAGATAGGCCACACTTTTTGAAAAGGGCTCTTAGTTGTAAGCCATGCCCACTGTAGAGACCTGCCCCCACCACACACACTTTTTTCATCGCACTTAAAGGCCAGGTGATGGCATTGGTAGAGTCTACTTAAAATGGGACTGGTGAAGCACCATGTCCCGGTGAAAAACAAGACTGGATGAAAGTCACCCTTTGACATGGGGTTGTTTGGGTCATATGCAGCGTTGAACTGACATGACTTAAATAAAATGCATTTTTAAACCAAAAGACTTTAATGGGCTAACTTCGGAGCAAAATAACCCGACCTGCTCAAGAACAGAAATTCAACGGATCAAATATGGCTCGTAATGATGTATTGTGTGACTGCAAATGACGTTTTTTTCTGTTTTTCTGTTTTCACTCAGTAGGCCATCATAAGATTGGATTGGGGGAAATGTTTAGGACAAAGGAGTACAAAAAGATCACACACTTAAAAGCAAAAATGATGAGTATTTCTGAACAGTGACCTTAGGAGTAAATCAGGAAAGCAGAAAAAGCCAATTGCAATGTGAAAAGTTCAAAATCACAATCCAGATATACTGATGTAGGAAAACATGAGAAAAAAAAAACGAACAAACAAACTGACAAGAATCATGAGATTAAAAAAAAACCCACTAAAAGCAGATACCCTCCTTCCCGGGCAAATCTAGACGAAAAAGAACCGCTACTTGGAGAGAATCAGTATATATAACTGCAGGCTAAACACATGTTGAGTGAAAACACATAGTAAAAAAAACACAAAATATTTACGCTCGGGAGAAAATCAAGGGAAGAATAATGAGCAGAAGAAACGAAAACACAATGTAGGAGAGAAATCAAGAAGTAAAAAATAGAAAAATAATAAAAGGTTTCAGTTGAGATCTTAAGGGGAAGCCTCCTCCCCCCCAAAAATAACTAACAGAGACACTCTAAACAATCAGATCTGGATTAAGGTGAAATAATAAACAAGACAAGCCCGGCAGAGCGTGGCGCGCCCGCTTGGCGGGGAAGCGCATTCCAGGCGGGGGAGCGGACCCTTTGAAGTAGGAATCACACCATTAAGAGAGCAGCTTCCACTGTGAAGTGTTACCATGGCGATGCACCAGCTTTCCATGCTCTGAGTGAAGATGAGGCAGAGCGCCAGCGACCTGCGCATGCCACCAGAGGCTGCCCAGGAATGTGCCCCAGAAGGACCGGCACAAATGGGTAAGTGGGCCATTGCTTTGCCGTCTGTTTGCGGGCGTTTGCTTTTCGATTTCAAATGAGTGTGTTGCTTTTGTGGATGATTTGTGCTATGAACCAACGATGCAGTTTTCATGGGAAGATGTGTTTTGCTTGATTGTTTTGTGATGTTTTTGGAGCGATGTCTTCATGAATGTTTTATTGTACATTTACAAGTGCTCTGAATCCGCAGAAAGGTCCTCATGGCGCTTTATAGCTAATAAGATAGATCAGAGAGACAAGCGGTCACTGATTAGATCTATGTTTCACCTGCAGGTCACAGGTTCAAAGAAAGGCGGGGGTGACGTAGCGTTGATTTTTCCCGAGAGTGATACCTTACGTAGCAGTGAGTTGGGTGTTTGTAACAGTTGTTATTACAGCGCTACGAATCGGCAAAACAGGGATAGCAAGCACTGCATGAATAAACAATGCATCGTTAGTGTACAAGCCTGGACGAGAAATGCATGATTAGTGTGTATGATTACAATGACATGATGTCAAAGGACCTTTGCGTCATTAATTACTTACTAGTGTTCCGGAGAATTATATTGCCGCCGCTGTATTTTTGAAATATGTTTTAGAATGATATTGCCGCTGCTGTATTTTTGAAATATGTTTTTGGTATGCTTATATTATTAGGTAGTGATTGACAGTAGTTTAAATGTTTTAAAAAATAATAAATAAGGAGCGTTTTCGTATTTTGGTGAAGGAAGAGATGTTCAATAACAGAAGGGGTGCAGGTATATGCGATGGTTGCACACGGCTGTGTCAGGGGCTCAGAATATTTTATATGAGGAGAGACGCTCTTGAAAAGAGCACAGCGGAGCAGAGCATCGGGGGAACAAGCACGCGAGTGGTGCGTGCGTGCGAAAACAAGCCCGGAAGTTGTGTGCGCGCATTTTAAACAAGACATGCCCGGCGGAGCGTGGCGCGCGCCCTAGGCGGGGGAGCGCATTCCAGGCGGGGGAGCGGACCCTTTGAAGTTCGATGCCAAACGGATTGCATGGCGGCACGATACGCGTGATTGTGCGCGTGCTAGCCATGCAATCCGCTTTTTGGGAGCACTTTTAAAAGCCCCTTACAATAGTCTTGCTTTGCGATCGCTTACGCGATAGCAAGGCGAGACCTAAAAATGTGTGTTGAAGATTGGTAGGTGTGGCTCTCTCTCTACTATGCTAACGTATGCACCATCATATCTCCAAACAACCGACACCAAACGCCAACAGACTCCCTACAATGTCATAAGATTTTTCACATAATGTTGTTAGATCATTTTTCTGCTTTTGTGTGTTGACAAACGATGTTGATGAGTGGATGTACGAAACATATCTGGCAACGTTACACGATAAACATGAGAATGATACTAAAAGGCTGTGCCTATAATGGAAAATCTGAAACACGAGTGCATTTTAAAGCAAAACAGACCAATAACGTTGATCAGAATATAATTTAGAGACCATTTTACAAGGTCATTAATTCTGCAAATAGTGAGAAAGAATGTGGCCTGAAGCAAAATGAGCCAGTGTCATTAGCATACATGCCAACTCCCCACATGAAGGGTTTTTCAAGGCTAGTCTCCGTATCCCAATTTCTGCATACAGAAACCTGATTCGAAGTTCTGTAAAACTGTCAAAAATAAAATGTTGATGCCAGTCACGCAAACCCCACACCCCCCCCTCCACGAATTACCTCGGACATCAAAGGTTAACTAATACTTTGCCTTAATTGTTGGAGATGGGATTAGAGCATGTGACAGGCCTTATCAATTTTATTTTTGGCAGCTTTACATATAGCACACACAAAAAGAGAGTTTAGAACTCTGTTTTTTTGCGCTATGTTATTAAACTGCCAAAAATGAAATGATGATTGTCTGTCACCATGCATACCAATAGGCCAGATTCACGCAGATTGTATTTGCCTCGATATATCAGTGAGGAAAATACATTTTCCCGACTATTTAAAAAAAAATCTCCCACTTGCCTGCCTTAAAATTTTGGCATGTATGCATTAGTTACAACTGATAGATCACTTTAAAAGCAACTTTAGTGGAAAATAGACCATTTTAATGGTCCATGGATCTTTAACATTTCTGCCAAAGTTTTTTTTGTAAATCATGGGAAAACTGTTCTAAAATTGATTAGAACTGCTTTGCTCAAGGAATTAACATGGATGTTTGAAGGACCTCCCCCCAGGAACTTTCAATAATTTGTGTGAAATAGAGCACTTCAAAGTAGATTGGGGAAGTAATATTAGTCTGAACTGGTAAGGTTTAAGTGCTGATTTGCAGGGGTGTTATGTAGTCTCCACCAGGAAGCCTCTTGTAGATGTAGGTGCAAATTATGCATTTTAAGTGCAGTCAGCAATAACATTGGTCAGAACTGGGTCTAGCATTAAGACCACTTGAAGGGATCATGGGTAGTTCTCTCAAGTAACTTTATTTTGAAACATGATATTTAAAAACTGGGTCAAGTGGTGCATTTTAAAACACATTTTCTGGGTATATAAGGAATAGAAATATGGGTTATTCATTGTAGATTCTTTCCCAGTCCAGGAACATGCAGATGAAATATGCCACACCGGAGCTGCTAGCAAGCGTTACTTTATTCCTCAGCATACACTCAAACACTGCACATTACATACATCATACTGTACAGTAACCACACTCTAACACATCCCGCATAGTACACATTTCCTCTTCAGAGTCCACTAGAACCACAAGGGTCCTAGTACGCATGGCATCATAATGCTACATCCCCCATTGTTAAATAAATAGTGGAAGACATCACAAACGTCACAATTCCTCAATTAGTTGGTGAAATGCTCCCACTTGACAGCCAGCTCAGGTGAGTGAGGTCCACCCTGATTGGGCAACTGTGACATAGGCTCAGGCGTTTGAGCTGGATCTGCTGGTGGGGTCGCCTCACGCATGGTTTCATGACTCGACAGGTGTAGCAGTAGGTGTTTAAAATGTGATAAACCCTGAGCGACGGATTGTCCAGGACAATGTGCTGTCACCAAATGTCCCTTGCACGCCACTACCTGTAGCGGATCAGAGGTAAAGGAGTGTCTATTTTCCATCTTCGTTTCTGCTTAACCAGTACCCAGTCTCCTTTGTTAAAGACTGTTTCCTGGGCATGGTTATGCTGATCTGCATCCATTTTCCTTTTCGGAGTCGCATTGGTGTCTCAAACCTTGTCAGTATTCACTGATCGATCCAGAATCCATTGAGGTAGTTTTGTTCTGATAGCTCTCCCAAATAGCAAGGTGAATGGACTCTCACCAGTTGTGGAGTGTGGAGTAGATCGATAGGCCCGGAGGGCCTGACACATAGCTTGGTTCAGATCAATTCCCTTCATGGATGCTCATTGAATGACCCTCCTGATGGTGCCCATGAATCGTTCAACTACACCATTGGTTTACGGACAGATGGGTGTACTCTTGGTATTTGACGTTGAGTCAGACAAGAAACTCTTTGCTGTTAAAGGACGGGCCATTATCAGATTTGAGAATTTCGGGGAGGCCCCACGTTGCAAAGATGTCATCAAGCCATTCTATGACTTTGTCATAAGTTGTTGAAGACTCGTCTTCCACCAAAGAAAATGTGAATATTCGTCTATGACTACCATAAGGTGGTGTCCATTTCCTATAGGTCCATAAAAGTCAACTGCCACCCTCTCCCAAGCATGGGCAGGAAAGTATGACATTGTCACTGGGTGCTGCATCACCTTGGGAGACAAAAAGTTGCAAATGTGGCACGCTTTCGGCTCGATTTTGACTGGCTCATCTAGCAGAGGGAACCATACTCAATCTCATAAGGCTTTTTTGGTGGCTACAATACTACGGTGTCTTTCATGTGGCATCTCAATGACCCGATGTCTTAGGCTTCCAGGTATGATGATTCTTGAAGCCTTGCAGTATTCCGCCTTCTTGGGCGACTGCTAAGTTATCCCGTATATTTTTCAACTTTTGGAATTCCAAATCATCAGCAATGGGCCGGGTACTTCTCCAGGAGTGTGTGGTAATAAGTTCTTTGATGACGGTCATGTCTTTATCTGCATTGGAGGCAGCAATGATTTGTTCCACAGACAGAGCCACTGGTGTACTGGATCTCACAATAAAGTTGAAATATGCTTCAGCTGTCTTTGAGGTCGAAATGTGATGAGATAGCGGCACTCGTGAAAAATAATCTGCCAGGTTTTGATCCTTCCCCGGTTTGAGTTTGAGTTTTAAAATACTTGTAATGCGCTCGTACACCTGCGGTTTCTTGGCGCTACTGCTAACCAGATCCAGGGCTAAAAAACGGGGGAGACTGCTGGGGATTTAATCAAAGGATTTTGTGAACAAATGGGCTTTGAGAAGTTTGCGAAATAGCGGGTACAGGGTGATGGATCGCAGATCCAGGGGAAGGGAGTTCCAGAGGATCGGGGCAAGGGTAGCAAATTTCGAACCTCCCCACTTCTTTGTCCGGTAGCGTGGGATAGTGAGGAGGGACTGGGAGGACGAGCGGAGTTCCCTAGTGAGTACATAGGGGGTGATCTCTGAGGAGATAAATGCTGGAGCCAGGTCCAGTCGGGCCAAGAAGGTGATGGAGGCGAGCTTGAATTGGATTCGGGCTCGCACAGGGAGCCAGTGCAGGGATTTCAAGAGGGGGGAGGAACGGTGAAATTTGGGAAGATTGAAGACCAGGCGGGCCGCCTGGTTTTGTATCTGCTGCAAACACCGTAAACTATATGCAGGAATACCTGCATATAGGGCGTTGCCGTAGTCCAGGCGGGACACCACCATGGCTAAGGTGATGAGTTTGAGAGCTGAGAAGGTGAAGAAACGGGACACCCTGCGTATAGTGCGCAGTGAAAGGAAAGAGGAAGATACCACAGAGCTAACCTGGGAGTGAAGGGTGAGTTGAGAGTTGAGTTTTATGCCGAGGGTTTTAACAGAGGTAGAGGGTTCCGGAGAGGGGCCAAGAGAAGGGGGCCAGAAGAGAGGGGACCAGGGGCTGGATGAACCACCCGTCAACACCAGCTCGGTCTTGTCGGGGTTGAGTTTAAGGTGATTGTGGTTCATCCAGTCCCGGATGTGGAGCATGACAGATTGAAAATTAAGGACAGAAGAGGGGGAAGAGGAGAGGTTAAAGACCAGCTGGAGGTCATCCGCATAATTAAATACGGCGACCTCCATTTGTTGAAGAGAAAAGATAAGAGGGGCAATATAGAGATTGAACAAGAGGGGGGAAAGGGAGGAGCCTTGGGGAACCCCGCACTGGACTTTTCGGACGTCCGCTGTAAAATCACCCAGGCGAACGGCCTGGGTGCGGTCGCTCAGGAAGGATGATAGCCAGACCAAGGCGGTCCCTCCGATCCCGGCCGCCCTGACACGGGAAAGCAGGATGGTATGATCCACCGTGTCAAAGGCGGCTGAGAGATCGAGGAGCACAAGGGCCTGGCGCCGGTTAGTATCCATACCCTCCCTGAGGTTGTCCAAGACCGAAATAACAACGGACTCCGTGGAGTGTGCGGGGCGGAAGCCGGCCTGGCGGGGAGCGAGAGCTCCATGAGTCTCTACAAAGGAGCTCAAAGCGCCGGTGACATGGCGCTCGAGCACCTTTGCCAGAAAAGGTAAGAGGGAGATGGGGCGGAAATTGGCAGGGACAGAGGGGTCTGCCCCAGGTTTTTTTAGAATCGGCACAATAACCGCAGACTTCAAGGGGGAAGGAACCACACCTTTAGCCAGAGAACTGTTGAGGAGGTGAAGGGGAGGATCCGGGCAGGAAACAAAGATGTGACGGAGAATGTGAGCAGGACAGGGGTCGAGTGAAGAGCCAGATTTAACCAAAGGTACCAAGGAAGACAGGGCTTCCTTAGATATGGGGGGGAGGGCAGTGAGTTGTCCCTTGGGAGGGGGGCATTGGGGGTCAACAAAAGAGAGAGAAGGGGGCGGGATGTTAGCTTTAATAGTAGAAATTTTATGGATGAAGTAGTTGTTGAGGGAGTGGCAGAGTTCCTCGGAGGGGGCGGGCTTCAAAGTTGTTCTGTCAGAGAACGCCAGGTTATGGACAATCGTGAAAATCTCCTTAGGCTGGTTTTCTGCAGCAAGGATTTTGGAGGAGAAGTAGGCGGTTTTGGCCACCAAGATGTCTTTTTTGTACTGGGTAAGGATGCTGGTATACTCCAGTCTTAAAGTGGGGCAATAACTTCTCCTCCAAGCCCGCTCCGCGCGGCGTACAGTAAGTTTGGTGGCCTTAAGCTCTGCGTTGAACCACCGGTTGGCATCCTTGTCACGCTTGGAAGTAATACGTTTGAGCGGGGCAACAGAGTCACTGCCAGCGGAGAGCCACTGATCTATGGCCTCAACCTGGGAGAGGGTAGAGAGGCCCTGCAGGGAAGGGAGGGAAGTGATAAGAAGGGAGGAGAGGTCTTCCGGGTTGACACGGCCCCATGCTCGAACCCAGATGTTTTTGGGGCGAGGGGGTTTGGCTGGGGGGTGAATGGGTAGGGAAAAAGAGATAAGGTGGTGGTCGGACCAAGTGCAAGGCGAAATAGAGAGGGATTCCACGGGACAGTTTAGGGACCAGATCTGGTCAAGTGTGTGACCCTTGATGTGGGTGGGGGAGTGGACATGGGGGGTGAAGTTGAGGGATTGGAGGGTTTCAGAGAATTCCTTAGAGGACGAACAT
Source organism: Triturus cristatus (assembly GCF_964204655.1). Taxonomy (NCBI): domain Eukaryota; kingdom Metazoa; phylum Chordata; class Amphibia; order Caudata; family Salamandridae; genus Triturus; species Triturus cristatus. The sequence goes on from NC_140592.1 coordinate 311,655,165, forward strand.
TCAGCTGGGTCGGAAGGCCAGAAGTTGAAGTCGCCTAGGAGTAGGATAGAAGAATTATTAACTGTAATGGTAGCCAGGACTTCCAAGAAGTCAGAAAGGAACTGTAAAGGGGATTGAGGAGGACGGTAGGTGAGAAAACAGGTCAGAGGGGGAGTAATGGAGGTAGTGCGAATAACCAAGTATTCGGTGGTCGCGATATCAGGCAGGGACAGAATTTGAAAGGGGAGATCGTGCGTGCGATGACCGCCACGCCGCCTCCAGCTCTGCCGGGAGGGCGATCAGCCTGAAGGGCGTAGTAGGAGGCCGGTAAGGTGGCTAATAGGGCGGGGAGGGAGTCGTCGCTGAACCAGGTCTCCGTTAGGAAAAGAAGATCAGGGGCTTGAAGATCCAGCAGGACTGAGAGTTCGTGTGCATGGGCGACTGCTGACCGAGTGTTGAGATAGAACACCGTGAGGGATTTAGTGGGAGGGGTGATGCTACTGGACGAGAGAGAGGGGTCAACTGTGGGAAGGGGGATGTGAGAGGGAGCGGCAGGAGAAAGACCAAGAGAGAGGATGCGGGAACAGGTGGAGGTAGCGATGGGCCAGGGTCCCTGGAGCTTGTGTAGTTGGTCCGGGGTATAGGTGGTGAGCGGGGCAGAGTGACGCGCCCCTAGCCCCGGACAGTTGCAGACGGGCGCAGACGGGCTTGCCTTAGGCGCGCAAACGGCGCTCCCGCTGCGCTCGTCCGCTGCGCTTCCTGTGCATGCACATTTGTATAACAGTAGGGGGCGTGGCCTGTAGGGGGCGTTGTCAGCGCGCACGCCTGTGCTGATGGCGGCCGCTCGAGAAATGCCAAGCGCGAGCAGAGACAAGATCGTCTGTGCGCTGCAGAAGATGTCAGGTAGTGGCGCTTTGCAAACACAGAGAGAGAGTAAGTGACACCACACAATGTTACAAGAATTAAAAGCAGTTGTGATTTTAAAAAGCAATTTCAGCAAGGTCCTCGTACCTCCAGCTCCCGGCTTTTCGCCTCAGGACTGGGAAAGCAATCTACCCAGCGCTAGCGATTCAGCGCTTAAGTAGGAAGGGTAAAAGGGGGCGTGGCCTGTAGAGGGCGTGGCCTGTAGGGGGCGTTGTCAGCGCGCACGCCTGTGCTGATGGCGGCCGCTCGAGAAATGCCAAGCGCGAGCAGAGACAAAATCGTCTGTGCGCTGCAGAAGATGTCAGGTAGTGGCGCTTTGCAAACACAGAGAGAGAGTAAGTGACACCACACAATGTTACAAGAATTAAAAGCAGTTGTGATTTTAAAAAGCAATTTCAGCAAGGTCCTCGTACCTCCAGCTCCCGGCTTTTCGCCTCAGGACTGGGAAAGCAATCTACCCAGCGCTAGCGATTCAGCGCTTAAGTAGGAAGGGTAAAAGGGGGCGTGGCCTGTAGAGGGCGTGGCCTGTAGGGGGCGTTGTCAGCGCGCACGCCTGTGCTGATGGCGGCCGCTCGAGAAATGCCAAGCGCGAGCAGAGACAAAATCGTCTGTGCGCTGCAGAAGATGTCAGGTAGTGGCGCTTTGCAAACACAGAGAGAGAGTAAGTGACACCACACAATGTTACAAGAATTAAAAGCAGTTGTGATTTTAAAAAGCAATTTCAGCAAGGTCCTCGTACCTCCAGCTCCCGGCTTTTCGCCTCAGGACTGAGAATGATCTCAGTCATACTCTTGCAGTCTTAACCCACACCTCTCGATGTGAGGGGGCATCATAGCCTTCGGTTTTCCAAACATTTTGAGCAACGCCTGATGATCCACGATGATGATGAAATGTTTTCCATTAAGGAATACATGAAAATGTTCGCAGGCCCACACCACAGTCAGACTCTCCTTCTCCAGCTGAGAGTAGGCACGTTCTATTTCAGACAGGCTGGGACTTGCATAGGCCATGATATGTCTCTGAGAGTTCGGATGGCCATTGTGTTGAGCAAGGATTGGCCCCAGCCCTACCGGGCTCACTTCTGCTGTTAATAGGTATGTAACTTGGGGTCAAAGTAGGTGTGAGAAGCTGGCTTTGTATATGGTGCACACTTATTTATGTGGGCACCCTGCACCGATCCGGACGACCCTCATGGTGATTTTAGTGGTCTTAGCCAACCGTAGAAAGCTCTCTAAGTGGTAGCTGCGGAGAGCAGCCTTCAGGTTTAGTCCAGAAAGAGTGAAAAGCAGCTTGTTTTACCAGAGCATTATCTTATTGGTATAGATTGGGTGAAAAAGAAACACACAGTATATTTATAAAAATATGTATTTATTATAAGACATTCTCTAACAGATACAGATATCTCCTAGCCACAGATATACACAATGCACACAATACTTTGCAATAGAAACAGGTAAGTAGCACGAATACACAGTGGTCGCCAGGGGAGACCAAATCATATACTAAAATAGTGGTATGCGAACCACGACTCGAGTTGAGACTATACCCAGAAGATGTAGAAGTGTCGGGGACCCAAGGAACCTTCAGAGGTAAGCAATCAGGCCATGTGCAGAGTGGGAACACAAGCACGGGCTCAATACAAGTTAATGGGTAAACCAGGGTTGCAGTTTTGAAGAAGAAGGACCCTTCCCAGTGGACCCTGAAGAAACCCCTTGGAAGACAGAAGGTTGGAGAGCAACCCCACCCGTGGGTACCCTAGGAACTAGGACACCTACACCACGGAAGCTGGGTGCATAGGTGTGAAGTGGCGTCGGAAACCGCCATCAAACTCAATGGAGGACTTCAGGAAGATGCTCTGCTGGAGAAGGTGAAAGTGTCCAGTGGACCCCAAAGGTGGATTCAAGATGAGAAGAGGGGACAAAGTCTAGGTCACTTAGAAGTGACCAGGAGGCCTGGAAGACGAATGCCCACCAAAGTCGAGTGTTGCAGGAGAGCTGAAGGTGACTTTGAAACTGCAGCTGTGCGGACCAGGCGACGCAGTGGATGACCAGGAGCTGTGCATGAGCTGTCCCACGTTGGATGTCAAGAGTTGAGGCGTCGGTGTCCGTCGAAAGCACAAACAAGCCTTTGCAAGTGCAACCAGTGTGGACAGTGAAGAAGACCAGCAAAGTCCAGGTGACTCGCCACAAGTAGGGGAGTCAGGGCAGGCCCGAGCAATCTGGGGAGCCTGCAGAAATCAAAGGAGACCCTCAGAAGGACCCACAGGTCAGAGGCACTCGAGTCGCAAGAGGACCTCGAGCAGCTCACAAAAGATGCATGCCCACGGTGCAAGTGATGCGGTGAGGACGAAGATCTTGATCACAGGAGGTGCTTGAAGCTGGAGCTACTTGGAGGCCGAAGATCTTGGGGGAAGGAAGCCAACAAGCCTTTGCAACTGCAAGTCGTTGCGGTGCACAGGGGTTTGGTTCCTGCAGCTCTGAAGAGGGAACCGGGCCTCAAACTTGGAAACAGGACAGGGCAGGCCTCGAGGGATGTGAAGAACCACCACCTGTGTTGCTGAGCCTTTTGGAGTCCATGGGAGCCCAGGATCAGCAGACTGGTCAGCTTAGTTGTGGTGCCTGTAGATGCAGGGACGTGGCTTCTTCACTTCAAGGGAGATTCATTCAGGTATCTTGGATGCCCACAGGCCTTGGAAGGTTCCTGTATGGAGCACAGGCACGGACATTGCAGTAGACGAGTAGGGCGACGACATGAGGAGCAGCAGGAGTCTTCCAAGTTGCAGCCTTGATGCCCACATCGAAGTCCAGTGTGCCCAGACGGTCGAAGAAGTGGTGTCTTGAAATAAATCTTGTCCCACGACAAATATAGGGACCCACCCTCAGGTAAGCCCTTAATTACCCTAAGGAAAGGTTGGGAAGATTTAGGGTTCCCTCCCAGGGGAGCGGTCGGACAATGGGGAGGATACTACCATCTCCTTTGTCCAGTTTTGCGCTTGAGCTGGAGCCAACAGCTACCTGAGCTGGTTTGAACTGGACTATGCAAGGAAGGCACCAAAGATGCTGTTCAAGCAGACTGAGTGGCGCAGGCAAGCTCTCCCACCCGGCTCCAATACACTAAACCCTGTCTGGGAGGTGGTCACACCTCCCTGTGACAGGATATCTATTTTTCAGCCTTCCACTGCTCGAGTTTGGCTCAGCAGCAGGAGGGCAGGAGGGCAGGATCGGGTCTCTGGTCAGCAGCAGCCATATTGTGCTGTGCGGGTCTAGAAGACCGTTACCAGGAGCACTGAGGACCTCCCAGAGGAGCTTTACAGTGCATGGAATCATACCCTCCACACCATATATGGAGTGTGAGTATGATGGCAACATGTTTGATACCAAACATGACAGGGTTTGTTACAGCCAGTTTAGAGACGGTCATCACGTAATGACGCATGGCCACCTATGCATCGTTATGGCTGATGCTCTTACAACCCGGGAGAATGGACTCCGAAGGTTGTAGTAGTGTCATGCTGATGCAGGGGCACCCTTACACTTAGAACCAAGTACACTGCCTTCAGGATTGAAAGATCTTCTTTACGGGTGACTTACAGGTTTTAAGTGCAGTAACCTTAGATATAAGACAACCTATATCTTTCGTAAGTGGTGCTAGCACAAGCTTACACAGGCTGCAATGGCAGGCCTGTAATTACAATTTGAGTGGTCTCCCATGGGTGGCATAATGCATGCTTGAGCCCATGGGGGAGCCCTGGTGTACCTATACCCTGGGTACCTCAGTACCATATACTAGGGACTGATAAGGGTACACCAGTGTCCAATCTGGGATGTACCTAAGTACTTACCATACCAATTTAGGGGAGAAAGCACAGAGACTGGGGTGCTGGTTAGCAGGATCCCAGTCAGACTAGTCAGAAACAGCATAGCACCAGGCAAAAAGTGTGGGTAACCATTCAAAGCAGATCCAACTTTCCTACAGTAGGCCATTTCAGTTGCATTCTCAATTGCATGTTTAATGTCTCTGAAATTCTGGTTGCATTCTGGAGACCACTGAAATGGTACGTTTTGCTTTGTCAAGTCTTTCAATGAAGCACTCAGTGTAGCAAAGATGCTACTGTATCTTGTGGAATAACTACCCTTGCCTAAAACGGATTGCAGCATGGTAACATCTTGAGGGGGAGCCAGTGGATGACAGTGCATGCACCTTGTTCAGGTCTGGAGTAATTCCCCTATCAGAGAAGATGTGCCCAAAAACTTGAGTTTGGCTTTGTTAAACTCACACTTTGCAGTGTTCACAGTGAGACTTGCATCAGTGAGTAACTGGCACACGTGTGTAAGGGCTTTGTCATGTTCTTCTTGTGTTCTCCCAAAAACCAGTATGTCATCATTGCACTTGAAAGCATATGTAACAGGTTGAATTACTCGGTAAATAACGTCCTGTAATATGTCAGCAGCCAAAGATACTCCAAAACGTAGTCTCCCATAGCTGAACTAACCAACATGAGTCAAAAAGATAGTAATGTACCTGCAGTTCTTCTCCAGCTCAAGTTGATGGTATTCTTTATTTAGGTCAAGACGGGAAAACACTTTGGCTCCATTCAATGTCATCATCATGTCCTTTTTGTGGACCAGGGTATCTCTCCCTCTCGATTGCATTGTTTGCTTAGCTCACAGCAATGCAAATGCACCCCACTCCACTACTGTCCTTTTTTGATACCACTAGTATGGGTGAAACCCATGGCGTGGGCCCTGTGGAGCGTTAAATGATGTCATGTTTCAAGAGTGCTTCCAACTCTTTCTCTACAGCTTCTTGTAGATGAAAAGCTACTCTACAGTATCGAGTTCAAATCCGATTTGGAAACTGTGGTATCCTAGGTTATAGAACCATCAGGATGGCTGGTTCTGTAACCTACGAGTTATGTGTCACATAGCAACCAAGTTTAAGGTGAACAGAACAACGGAAGACCTGCTTGGGAGCAGTTGGTTGTGGGAGTGCTCCATCTGTGGATGGGGTCTTTGTAACCTGTATCCTTCAATAAATACTATCCTGAAATCTTCATGTATCCTGCTTCGCTTCAATTCTACACTGGCGACGACCTACCCACGTGTTCACTACCTCGGAGATTATTTGAAGGAAGCGACGAATTTGCACAGAATTTTAAAAGGAGAAGGATAGGTGGATGATTTTGCAGAGACCCCAACACAGCAACCTCAACACAGCAAGTACTTTTATTTTTTAATTTCAGGATTCAAGGTGCAACATACTTTTACTGTGCTCTTACGGCAGTTGGTCACAAGCACTCCCGCTCGTGGGTCCTCACCCGCTCAACGCATCTCCAGCACTATCACCAAGTGCTTCACACGCGGGTGAAAACTTTTTTCTGCCTCAGTAAAGTGTCACTGGAACGCAGCGTTATTCACGCTACATAAAAGAAACGCTTGGTGGCCATCTTGAATCAGGGTTTTTTCACTCTGCAACTCGGTGACACACACACCATTCATCAGTGTTTGTCATTTTAAAATACTGATACATTTTCTTTCCTGAGGCAGTCGTGAGGCAATGCACAAATTACTACGGTGACACGCACACCTCCACCAGGAAACCATATTGAAACAAACAGCGTGTCACTGTGACACGCAGACCTGCTTCTGATTTCTTTTTCTTTGAGTCATGGTCACACGTACACCTGGATAAACCTCAAGTTTCATCTTTCTCCATTCATCATATTGTAAGCTAAAAAAGAAAATTGGGTAATAGTAAAAATATTTATTTATTACGGTAATTTAGCAATTGGTTTGAATCTACAAGTTGTTAAATTCAAGACAGTTTTTAGTTTGACCATGCAGAATGTTCCTAACCCGTAATTTTTTCTCAACTCTCCGGGTGAACCACCCATAAAATGGTCAACATTGAAAAAGGTCTTTGCCCATTATACAAAGGTGTGTGGTGCCACTCTAAGTGTGGAGAGGATAACATCTTTGTTGTTACATTGCCTTGGGTCAGAGGGGCAAGAAATCTTTGAACACCTTCCTGAATTGTCGGGAGATGATGTAGCGGACCTAAATGAGTATGAGTTCGCCATAAAGAAACTTGATCTACATTATCTTCCAAAATTTAGCACTCTTCTCGAACGGTACCATTTTGGTAAGAGATTGCCACATCAAAATGAAACTGTCGAACAATACATTACTGTGCTACGTAAACTAGCTTCAACTTGTAGCTTTGGTGCCCCTATTGATGAACATCTTAGGGATCAGTTCATGTTAGGATGCAACTTAGAAAAAGCTAAAGAGACTATGTGGGAGACGAACAATCCATCCCTACATGAAGTTTTGTCTATAGCAAAGACTTTGGAACACTCAAAAGCATGTGTTGAAGTTATGAAGAAACAGTTGGCAAACAAGGAAAATGATATGTGTGTTAAAGTGGTAATGGAGAAAGATAAGGACAGCAAACCGAGTCAAAGCAGCACCAAGTATGATGTAAAGAATAGACCATCAAACAAACTATTTGTCAGAAAATGTTATCAATGCGGTAATGCTGGTCATTTGGCCAATAATAAGTTATGCCTTGGCTGAAAAGCCATGAGTAAGAATTGTGGAAAAAAGGGTCATGTGTCAAAATGTTGTAGATCTACTATGAAGAAAGTCAGGGAAGTATACTGTGATGATGACTTGGTAGAAGAAATAGTCATTTTGGAGAACTGTGTAGAGAAATTTGATGGACCTATGGAGACTGTGTTAGTTAATGGTCAGTATGTCATGATGTTGTTTGACTCCGAAGCAAAAACTACTTTGATACCCTTCACATTCTATGAAGAAAATCTCAAGGGTGAAATAAAGCTATTAAAACCCGACATAAAACCAAAGGGGTACGGTGGGGAGCCTATGAAATTGGCTGGTTATTTTTGGGGCTCAATAGAGTTTAAGGATCGAATTATTTCAGGCAAAATTTATGTTTCTGTTAAAGGAGACTCAGTGATAAGCTGGGTACATCAACATGATCTTTTTGTCTTCCTTGATCCTACTGCCAAACCCATGGTTTGTTTGAGAGACAAACCCACTGTTAACTGTAAAGGGAAGTTAAAGCTCTACTAATGAACAATGCGCTGATCTAGATGCTTTTCTCCTCTTGCCTCTAGCTTACTGAATACATATAATTTGTTGCGGACCATTGTCACCTGCCATATTGTATTGTTTGCTCTTGATGTTTATTGCCCTACTTTTCCCTGTCACCCAGCCTGTTTCCTATGTCTACCATAATGTCATCTTGCTCCTGTTGTATATTGTCCCACTGTTACCTTGATTTGTCTCCCCTAGCTGTTTTCCTAAGTATTCCTCAACCGTATGTAAAGCGCTCTGATACCCACTTGGGTCATGTTCGCGCTATAAAAACTTTAAATAAATAAACTGTGTTCGAGTTGAATGTGATAATATCCTGGAAAAGTTCTCAGAGATTTTAAAAAATGAATTGGGGTGTTTAAAGAACTATGTTCATGAGATCAAGTTAAAACAAAATTCTTGCCCGAAAGCAGCCAAAGTCAGAAACGTTCCCATGGCAATCAGAGGCAGCATGAAACTGAAGTTAGATAAACTGGTTGCTAATGGTATTATTGAAGAAGTGGAAGCTTCACAATGGGTTTGACCAGTCGTAATGGTCCGCAAGGCCAATGGTGAGGCTCGTTTATGTGTGGACTTGAGGGAGCTAAACAAAGCCGTCGTCGTTGATCACTACCCCTTACCTAACATTAGCGAAATGCTTAGTATGTTGAATGGAGCAAGATATTTCTCGTCCCTAGATCTCAGTTCTGCATATCATCAAATTAAACTTATTAAGAAGTCTCAAGAACTGACTACTTTTACCACACCCTTTGTTACTTTTATATTTCTAAAAATGCCGTTTGGGCTACTATCGGCTGCCTCAGTCTTTCAACGGACTATGGAGAAAATATTGAAGGTTGTGGTAGGGGTGAAGATTTATCAGGATGACATACTCGTGGCAGGTTCAACTGTTCTAGAACGTAACACGAGATTGTGTGAAGTTTTAGAGAGATTGCTAAAATGTGGCCTAACTCTCAAACATGGAAAATGCAAGTTTGGTGTCCAAGAAATAGAGTATTTAGTACATCTAATTACAGGCTCTGGAATCAAGCCTAAAAAAAATGTTGGTTGACACCATTAAGAATCTTTCCTCTTTTAAGTCCAAAGACGAATTAATAACATTTTAGGGATGGCTGAGTTCTATGATAAGTTTATCCCAAAATTTGCAGAAAGAACGGTCACCTTAAGATCCTTACTGAAGAAGAATACACAATTTTTCTGGTCTAACATTTATGAAGCAGAATTTAATGATATCAAATCTGGCTTGCAGAATGCGTCAAATCTTGGGAGCTTTGATGTAGAAGATGATGTTGTTGTTATGACAGATGGAAGTTCAAAAGGTTTGGGGGCAGTTTTGTTGCAAAGATCTGATATTGAGTATAGAACAATTGCTTTTATCTCACAAGGATTGAGGGGTGCGGAGATGCATTATTCAGTTATAGAGAAAGAGGCCTTAACCGTAGTTTGGGCTATGAGAAAACTAAGGAAGTTCCTCCGGGGGCATAGGTTTTAGATAAAGACAGACCATAAGCCTCTTAAGGAGATCTTTACAAAACAAGCATTTGCAATGCAATAGGTCTCGCATTATCAAAGTTTGACCTATTGGTGTTGCATTATTTATTAATGCCAATAGCTCAACAAGCATAGTTAAAATGTGGTCGCTGCTAACGGGGTGGGATGAGCATTTTATGAAGAGAGTTGTCACTCTAGGTTAAAGTGATTAATAGCAATAACAACAGCTTTATGTAGATTTCTAATCTGCAGATGCCTTGTGTTTCCAAGCCTCTGAGGTTTCCCTGGTGGTAGGGCACTTGAGCAATGCCAATACTGACCACTACTAGCCTCCATAGAAAATGTGCATGCTGTGCCTGTGGATGTGGGCACGCCCTTTGAAACAAGCACGTGTTCTGTGCACAGTGGGCATCTCTCCTTCTGAATCGAGGCAACTGACAAGCTTCCAACATGTGCACAGATACACTATACTGTACACACTCAATGTGCAAGCACACTATGCAGGCATGCAAGTAATCGCTAATCACACAGAAAAATACATGCACGTGATTCGGCAAAAATAACTAGCTAAACTAAGGTTGTATGCACTCGCTATGTGCAGAAATACCGTATGTAGACCGCGTGACCAATTAGCACGGATGTACTCTGCTTGGACACAGACACGTACACAGACTGTCTGTGCGCAGACGTTGAGGGCACAGAGGTCTGATGGGAGCAATACATCACGTAAACACGTTACAGGGCTATTGAAAGCGATCACAGCGCGCATGTATTTTGTGCACTGGATGCACGTGGCTGACTCCCCTCCATATGAATTCTACAAAGGGTCGGGGACAAAAAATATCGATCCCCCCTCGGGCTATTCGGAGCGATTGGTATTGACGTCAAGCACCTATAGGTTGTGGGTAGAGATTGCAAGTTTGTACTATGCACAGGGTACGCGACAGACACGTTCAACCGTGCACGTAAAACAGGGAACATTAACCATCAGTGCAAAGGGAAAGTGTCGTATATGTTTAACGATATAACACACAAGACTAGGGTAGAGAACCCGATCATACACGGAGCGCTCGCTGCACAGAACAAGCACTGATGTTTTCCAAACAAAAAAGGCCACATTGCACGTATTTTGCGAGTTACATCTCAAACGGACATTCGCACTCACTCACGTATCAAAAACATGTTCCGCGCACAAATTATGCAATAGTTTGTGAGAGACTTATCCGCACGCATTAACACTGTGCATATAACATGCACACGATCTGTGTACAAGCTGGGCAGTACTCCGCAAACAGTCAGGCAGAGCGCGTGAACATGAACACCCCTATGCAAAATGTGCACACGCCCATGTCATGTGCACAACCGAATCCTGCATGCGCACTTACCCTGCACGCTTGGAGCCCAGGGGTCCTCTCTTGCAGCCAACCAGTTGCTGGGCCCACTCTGCCCATCGTCCTCGAGGACAGCACAGTGCTGGGGTAGCGTGCACCCTCCTCCACCTGGGTACGAATGTTTTCTCGAACCGGCCCCCTTCCCCCGTCGCATCCTCCAGGGACAGTTGGGTCGGCCTCTGGAGCCACCACGACAGCAGAGCACAGGAGAGCTGTCAGTCAGGCCGGTGGATGAGTGAGTCAATGCGGGCAAGCTGGGCGTGCAGTGGATGAATGCATGAATGCAGGCACCGACCACTCACGCAGACCAATGAGGGAATGCACAGATGTAGGGTGAGTGAATGCATGGAGAGGCAAACCCTCAAACCGGACTAGCAGCCCCTACTTTCAAAGCGGAAGCCAAAACAATACTTGCTCTCCTTCGCTTGGGCCTCTTTGGACAATGCAGAGGTCTCTTCCTGAGACCGAGGGATGCCCGGGCGGAGGCGCCATTCCCTGCACACACCTGAGATGCAACAGGCAGCAGTAGCTTGGTCCCGTCTCCCCCGGCCTCCAATCCTGCAGTGCCAGGCGGGGCACCTGCTTTGCAACCCATGTCGCCTGAAACTGACCTGCTGCCCTGCCTGCAGGGGACCCCTTGCCGGCAACATCTGCAACCTGGCTATGAAGAAGGTGGCCTCGTCGGTCTACTTCCCCTGCAAGGTGAGCCAAGAGGGTGGACAAGATGGGTTGGGAGAGTGAGAAGGACATAAGAGAGATCAAACGAATGTAAGCAGAAATGGGACCGCAGCTGCATCAGTGGAAGGGTTGAGGAGAACTCAGTAAAGTAATGATGAGGACAGCAGTGTGGTCGATAGAGCGAAAGAGTATGTTCAGGCGAACGTCAAACAAGTGATCCGAAGAACTGCAGAGAAGTATGGGAGCAAGCAGGACAAAGCTCTCCATTTGAACATTTAGTTGCTTCCCCATGAAATGAATCCAAACACAGAAGAAGCCCGCGAGTGGTGCGCGCGCACCACTGCGAGCCATGGCCTATTGGTGTCTATTACGCGCACCAAGCGCATAATAGACACCAATAGGCCATGGGAGGAGCTATGCGCTCGCCTCGGGCGAATTACGTGCAGTCTTTTACAATAAGACGCACGCATAGGCCAATGGGGGAGCTCAAAAGGAAACGCACACGCACGAGCGTGTGCGATTCCCATGTCAGCTCAGATTCCCCGTTTTTCACCTACAAAATTCCTCGCGCTGCACGAGCACTGCTACGCAGTGCACCGCTAGGCGCGAGACCTAAAAATTCAATTTTAGCATTTTGTCTTCAGGCGCTTGAAGCTTTTGCCAGTTTACAAAACTTTGAAAAGATTGCCATGATGAGCCAGGTTGGCATGGACAAGCTTTTGAAGGAATGATAAAAGGAAATGGGCATCTCAGTAGGTCAGTGGTTGGCATTAATTTCTACCTCAACAAGAATAAGCGCCTTCATTCGTTTGCCAGCACAAATCTTGCATTATTGACATCCACAGGGCCCAGTTCCCAGCTGGTTAGCTGATAGTGTGGTGTGATGTGGCGCATGTTTTATCAGAAGGCCCCCTCTAAGAATCAATCACAAACACAAAAGGTGCCCATCCTAAAGCGTAAATAACCCTGATCATAAAGTAGAGCAGCGTATAATCACAAAGTCTGCTCCATGTGAAAAATGTTGTTGACTGGAGTAGTTGTCCCTTCCATTTGCCATAATTTGTTTGTAGATTTATATAGCCCGACTTATCAGCCAGGAGGGTATCCAGTCGCTGACCATGGGCACGGGGAGACTGAGTGATTTGTCCAAAATCACAGGATGTTGAGCTGATGCAGAGACTCAAACCCGGATCCCCAGCTCCCAGGTCGGCAGCTGGGGATCCGGGTTTTGAGAGAGAGGGTTATCCCTCCAGTGTCTTCACTGACAATGGGGTTCAGTTTACCTTAGCCGTATTGGAAGAGTTCCTTAATAGAGGTGTGAAACATAAAAAAGCTGGGCTTTATCATCCAGAGTCAAATGGCGTTGTGGAGCGTTTCATCAAGGTATTGAAAGAAAGTCTGCAGTTATCTCTCATGTGCGAGTCCAGCTGGGTTGAAGGTTTGAGAGAGAAAGTGAGAGAATACAGGCTGACTCCTCATTCCATGACAGGTGCGTCACCTTTCTGTTTATTCAAAGGAAGGATACCCTGTTGTGAGATCAGCCCTGGTTGGGTCATTGAGAAAAGAGAGAAGGTGGATGATCAGGTTGGTGTGTTATTAGGTTGGGAAGCAAAAGAAGAAAAAAAAATTAAGTTCCAAGGTGTTGTATGGCATGAGGAAAGCGGTTAAGGAAACAAGAGTGCAAGTTGGTGATTGGGTAAAAATAAAATCTCCAAGAAAAAGTGGGAAGGGTTCCAAATTCAGTGTGCCTTGCAGAGTAAAAATTTTTTAAAAAATGCTGTGAAAACTGATAATATGATATGGAATCTCAATAGAATATCCAAATGTAGTTCAGATTTAGGAACAGTTCCTACTTCTATAGAGAGAAAGGAACCCGAGGAACTTACTATCAGACCTCAACAAGCAAAAGGAAAGCCGATTCGTCTTCGTGATTTTGTGTAATGTATTTTCAATAATAGTTATTTTGCGACACATTTTCAGTTTCTGTATCTTTGATCTTGAGGTTATGTTCTAAAATGCTTGACTTATTTTGGTTATTTGTTTTATTAATAAGTGTGGCGGTGATGTGGTATCCTAGGATATAGAACCATCAGGATGGCTGGTTCTGTAACTTAGGAGTTATGTGTCACATAGCAACCAAGTTTAAGGTCAACAGAACAGTGGAAGACCTGCTTGGGAGCAGTTGGTTGTGGGAGTGCTCCATCTGTGGATGGGGTCTTTGTAACCTGTATCCTTCAATAAATAAATATCCTGAAATCTTCCTGTATCCTGCTTTGCTTCAATTCTACAGAAGCCTCAGGAAGATAAGTTAAGGTGGCCTCCTGGAGCAATCCAAACATTGCCATGGAAATACGGCAACATAGGGACGGTTTTTCGAAATGGGGCATCGAAGTAAAAACTATGAAGACAGAGCGGTACCCGGGCCCACTTTGTCCCAAATCCAAAACCATCGCAAAATATTAATACTATCATTAGTGGGGTACTAAGGGGAGCTAAAGGCCCCAAGGAATACCCCCTGAATTATTTCCCAAATCTTAGTATCCAGCATTCCGCGGCGCCCGGAGCCCTAAGCAACATGAAACAGGTGTCTCTATCCACAGTGTGGGATTCAGCACTACCAAAGAGAGTCACATCAACACACAGTCTCAAGCAACATCAATCTGAAACTGTGCTCCTGGAATATAAACGGCCTCAGTCGCATGGTGGATGACATTGATTTTATTTCCTTTGTCCAAGAGTTCAACATCTTATTATTGCAGGAAATTTGGCTCATGCTTAAAACCCCAATCATAGGCTTCAAGGAACACTATTTACAAGTGACCAAAATCAACAACAGCAGACAACATATATTGGTCCGTTCCACACCAATTCCAGCCACTGAGGCCAAAAGTGGACCGCATAGGTCAAGAGTTGGTTAATGCCTTAGAGTTTCTTGGGCTAAGAGTATTGAACGGTAGAACTCCAGATGACTTCCCCCCCTTAGTTTACATTCCATGGGGGGAAGACAAGGTCAAGACTGGATTACACAGCAAACTCAGTATCGTTGATACCATCCCTATCGCACTTTTCAATAGAGTTTACAACCAGGAGTGACCATTCATATCAGCTGATACATTTTAGGTCAAAAATTACCAAACATTAGGTAAATACAACTATTGATGGTAACATATACACAGTGGACCTAAAAAGTCTAAAATGGTCAAACGACACAACTGAAACATTGCAGTTAAAAATAAAAAACTTGTTAATTATTAGCAAAACTGGAGCCCAGGACAAAATACAGCATGGGAAAGCTTCACAGCTGAGCTAAAAACACTAATGTCGTCAGGACAAAAGCAGCCCAACGCCTGGAAAAAAACAACAACGTTGGGTCTGCGAACCCTGAAACGTAAACTCAAAAAATGCATAAGGATGCTAAAAAGAACAACTCCTGACTCAGCTGCATGGGACAGAGTAAGACAGCTCAGGAAATGTTATAAAAAAGATCTCTGGGAAGAAAAAAGAAAGAGCAACGATAAATTCTGGGCCGAACTCCTCTGTAGTTCAAAGAAATCCAACTCAAAACAGTTTTGGACCATTATAAACAACCTAAATCGACCGGTTACAGTGTTATCCTCAAATATACAAGAACCTGAGTGGGTGGAATTTCTATCTAGGAGGTTTTGGGAAGCTCCCTTGCCAGAATTAATCGTGGGAAACACCTATGATCAAGGGGCAGTTCATGTAAAGCCCACTGGGTTTTTGGAATACACCAGCCCAGTAGGCGCCGCAACTTCAAAACAGAAGGAGCAATTGAACTTGGTTATATATCCAATGGAGGAAAATGTCTCCCCGAGTTCAGCCACAAGTTACTCGTCCTCGTTGATTGAAGGAGTTAAACGCAAAATTAAGAAAGGCAGAAACGACGGCGCACCAGGCCCCAACGGAATCCCTCAAGCAATTTTCAAATATGACATTCCGTTTTGGGGCAAACACCTTTCTAATTTATATCAAGAGATAGAGAAATTAAACATCATACCAGAAAACCGGCAAGGTTCGATTTTGACACCTTTGTTTAAAGGCGGAGATAGAGCTAATCCGGCCAACTACAGATTGATAGCCCTGCTGGACGTAGAGGCCAAATATTATGCCTCTTTGGTACTTGAAGAGCTTAAGGCATGGTCTGATGACCGTTACCTAATTCCGGAAAGCCAGACGGGCTTTAGACAAGTGCAAAAACAACAATTGATGGACAGAATGCAGAACAATGTCATACATTCACCCCAGTACAGAGATCTGGGCCTAAATCCATCGTTTTTTTGCTCACCATGCCATTCCAGTTTGAACCCAGCCATATGCAAATCAGTCTTGACCCTGTGCCTCATGGGAACAGTCCAGCCCGAACTGCCAAGCCAGGTCCTTCCTGGACTGGAAACAAGCATCCTAGGACCGGTTTCGGGGTTTCACCCCTCTTCAGCCAGGATAGCTTGATTCCAGTGGCATGGAGAGCACGGGACTCACGTCTGAGCAAAGACAAGGCCTTGGTACGACGACGAACATTTTAGGTCTCTCGCTAATTACAAACAAGTGTAAGCAGAGGAAATTGCAACTTTACCTCTGCTTTATAGACCTAAAAGCTGCCTTTGACAGTGTTGATCGCCATCTCCTGTGGAAAAAGCTCCGAGTCTGGGGTATCCCTGAAAGGCTTTTAAAAGGCATCCTGTTATTCTACTCAAACACCTGCCTAAGGATTAAGATAGGTGACGGGTCCAGACTCTCAAGGAAGCTGACAACCACCAGAGGCTTGAAACAAGGGTGTGTTCTGGCCCCCAACCTTTTTAATTTGTTCCTATCTGACCTCTCTCCAAGGCTGAACTGTACCAATTCCCATCCACCAAATCTTGGCGAATTGAGACTTTCGCATCTCTCATACGCGGATGACGTGGTACTAATGAGTCAAACAAAGATCGGCCTGCAAAGATGCCTGAATGAAATGTCAATTTACATTTCTGAAAACAAACTTGAAATAAATACATCTAAAACAAAAACTATGGTGATCGGGAAAAAACAGTTAAGAAAACAGACAATCTGGCTTAACGGAATCCAACTTGAGGAGGTAAAAAAATACAAATACTTAGGCCTCTATATCGACAACTCAAGAAATCTCACGGAGCACAAAAAAGATATGTCTCAGAGATCAAGTGCACTAACATTTGCTCTTAGCCTATTAGCTAAAAAGCTGAAGGGCCCCTCTTATAAACCTTTGCTCGCCATAATGAAGGCAAAAATCCTGCCAACTCTAACATATGCCAGCGAGGCCTTCCATGGAGAGGATGGAGAGCTCCTAAACCAACTAATAGCTTCAATCTATAAAAAAAGTATTTCAGATTCCAAGGTCAGCTTCTCCAGCCCAGGGTCGGCTGGAATTCGGCCTTACAAATGAAGAAGTTGGCAGAATGTACGCGACGGTGAAAACCTGGTACCGCTTTAAGCTAAATGCTGCTACCTCAAAAATCACCGAGGCCATCTGGACTGAACTAAATCAAGACAAATCTTCTCCTTTTAATCAATACCTTTGCAAATCCCTTTCGGCCACATGTACGATGGAAATATGGAACAAAAACTTGCCATACCAATCGTTTAAACAAGTTATAAATAAAGCATCAAAAACTCATTCACTACTACTGGTTAAAAATATTCTAAGATCAAGGTCGCACGCATGGATGGTGATAAACCACTATAAGACCCTCGTACCGGCGGCCTATTTATGCGAAACTTACTCAATCAACATAAAAAAACAACTTATGGCACTGCGTTTTGGATCACTACCATCTCTGGCTGAGCAGCGAGTTTGGCTGCATACAGGCCCTAAAACGTGCCGGCTGTGCAATCATCAGAAAGAAGACTTAATTCATATAATTTGCACATGCAAAAAACTGCGGGCTGAATGCGCAATCTTCTTAAAGACAAGTTTCAACGAAAGAGGTATTAGATCCTGCAGAGCCGCTATAATGGCGTGCTTAAGCCCCTCAGACCCCCCATTGCATAGCAGTCTGATTAGATTTCTTAAAGCCTTTAAAAAGCATTGCTAAAAGGGTCGGAAGCTGGGCAAATGATGTCTAACCTGCTGCATTGAACTTTTAAGAAACAAAATGATTTTATAGTTAAATTTTTGCTTTTAACTGCTCATTGTAATTTTGTGCTTTTGCTACTTGTTTTAAATTATTATGGTTTTAATTAACTAAATAATAAACATTACTTACTTACTTTTTTTACTTACTTAAGTGACCAAAATCAAAAAACAATGTAGAGCCTCAGGTGGCTTATCAATTTTTATTGCATCCCACCTAAGGTGTCAACAAGAATCAATCGAGCTAGGCCAGACATGGGTTCAATGCATCAAACTCTCAGTAAAACAAGATTCAAATGAGCCAATTACATCTGATATTGTCACCTTGTTAATTTGCAATGCATACACTCATCCTTCCCAGCGGCAAGAAGCAGGAAAAATTGAGTCTCTAATCTCTCTACTCAAATCATTACAATTCACTTATCCGCAGGCCGCCATTCTCTCGTCAGGTGATTTTAACATGTTGCTACTTCAAACAGGCACGATTCACCAGGCCCAATTCAAGCACCCAGTCATAAATAGCATTCCCCCAGTAATAGCCATACACTCCAGAACAGATAGTCAAGGCAAAACAAGCATTGAGGCATTAATGAATATAGGCTTTTTTGCCCTCAACGGCCGTTTATCCCAAGATCAATCAGCAGCCACTACAAGAGTCTCAAACTATTCCAGCAGTATTTTAGATTACACTCTCGTAGATATCAATTTCTTCCAATTGATCAGCAGTTACCGAAAATAATCAACGCTGGAGAGCGACCAATTTCCTCAACTCATTGAGATTACCATACACCCTTCAAGAGTTCCACGAAGCAAAGATTTAAGGGTTCTTACATTCGCATACAACCTGTAAAGGCCATCTTAGGAGAGGTGTAGCGCAGCAGCCAGGTCGGCTGACTTAGGAGTGTGGGGCTCACAGTTCGATTCCCAGCGCTGAAATCAGATCAGCTCAGCATCAAGTGACTCTGGGCAGTAGCTCACTTAATCTCTTCATCGGCCCCCAGCGCCTTGAGACCCTTACAGGTGATTAGTTCACATTTTACAAATACCGGGTTTAGTTTAGTTGGAACGGCACGGAGGCAGCCACAATAATGGAGTTCATCACCAGGCATACTATAGGCACACCTGACAATCAATTACGGCCTCCGTGGCAAATATGGGAATCCACGATAATGCAATTTACTCATTATTTTTCGGCTCATCGATTTCACCATCAGTCTAATCACAGAAAAGATGCACCCTGGTTCACCAAATCGCTCCTAGGAAAAAGGAATCTAAATAAGGAGATAAGAAAACTCCAGAAACAAGACTCAATACATAGCTCAGACATGGAACAACAAATTAAAATACCAAGGGGCCTCTATGTTAAGGAAGTCTGGTTAGTAACAAAAACACATCAATCAAACATCTGGAGAAAGTTGCTGCATACTATCAAAACAAAGAACAACAAACAAATCTGGGCAGAAATTAACATCATAGTTAACGGTAGTTTCTGCCATCACAATGCAAACATCTTGGAGAAAGATTGGACAACACACTTGGAATCTTCTAATGTACAAGCATAAACCGCCAAAGATCTCCAAGGTCGAAAAACACGTACCCAGATAACCAGTTTGAGGAACAATGGCTGAATGAAACACAAGTCCGGAACACCTTAAAAAGACTGACAGCAGACGGAGCTCCCGACCCAAATGGACTTCCGAACGCTCTATTCAAACTCGATCAACCATTCTGGGCTAAGTACCTTACCCCTTTGTTCAACCAAGCATTCATAACTAACCGCATACATGAATTATGGAGAGGTTGCATCCTCCACCCAGTCTTTAAAGCAGGCAGTAGATCAGACCCTGAAAATTATCGACTGATTGCACTCATTAACATCGAAGCTAAATCGTACGCCTCAAATGTCCTTTTAGACCTCGAGACATGGGCCACGGAAAAGAATATCATTCCAATTTCACAAACTGGCTTCAGACTGGGTACCAACACAATGAGCAACCTTTTGGCCCTCACCTTTCTTGTTGAAAAAGCTTTCCAGAAGGCTACCAAACTGTACACCTGCTTTGTCGATTTGAAAGCGGCTTTCAATTTGGTTCCAGGAGAGTGTCTATGGTCAAAGATGGTTAAATGTGGCATCCCCCCAAAGCTACTCTAGGCCATCGTCAAGCTTTACTCAGAGACATGGGTCCGTGTCAAACTAGGCAAAGGCGATGGGACTACGGGGAAGATCCCTAAGCATACACATCTAAAACAAGGGTGCGTTCTCGCCCCAAACCTATTTAATATCTACATGGCGGACCTGGTTGTTCCGCTATCGGAAACTCAAAGCGACCCACCCAAACTAGAAAATCGTCCAGTGAGGTGCTTACAATATGTGGATGACATAGTCCTATGTAGCAAGACACCAAACAGACTCCAGCGCCTGATACATAAATTACACGAATATACTGGTGAGCTTGGTTTGAAATTAAACTATAATAAAACAAAGAGGATTTGTTTCTCTCCAAATGGACACACCCATAACATGAAATTAAAGTGGATGGTAGTAGGAAAAAAATTAGACCTGGTCGAACCGTACAAATAACTAGGGGTCATGCTGGATCCCAAATTAAAATATAAAGAACACCCAGTTCACAGACAGGCCCAGGCGAACAAACTCATATTTACAAAGTTAGGGTTCCCGTCCCATGCTCACCTTTTACAAGCAATTGCACCCAGGTTCCTACCCACTCTCACCTATGGTTCAGAACTTTTGACAACAATACAGCATTCTCTTCTCCTTATTCGTCTGGGAGCTTTTTCAACAAAAGACCAGGTCCTATATTGGAAACAAACATGGCCGAAACTCCTTTGCAAGCTATGCGGCACTTCTGAACAAACTATATTACATCGTTTGTGCATTTGCCCCATGGTTGGAATGCTGAGACAGCAATTATTATTACCAGCACTCCAGTCTCTTCAGATCCTGCCGACTAGTTTTGAAGACACTTTTGAATAGCCAGTTGCTGCAACTTGCTTGTAGGGCAACAACGTTTCTCCAGCTAGTAAATAAACAGTTACAAACACAGCGGGAGTAGAGCAAGAAGTCTGACAGTGCCAGTACTACATATGGAAAGGAATCCAAAATGAAAACCATATTCATCTAAAATTCAATGGCTTGTCAATAACAATCAAATATTTGTATTCCCTTGAGCCGCTCAAAAGCACACAATGTCAAATCTGACCTGGGGCCACATTTGGAGTAGAGTTGACAAGCTGACCACCCTGCTACATGAAACCACACAGCTTATGAAAGGCTACAAATGAGGGCTCCATGGCAAATCGAACTTTGAGTGATTACCCTGAGGTGAGGCACACTCAACTGTGCGGGGCAGCTCCACCTTCATCGAAATACAATTCACTCTTCATAAAGCGAAGTGACACACAAAATGAATTAGTTTGGCCTAAGCACCAAGATGGCTTTAAGCAGGACCCTGCACTTTAGTCCAAAAACACCCGCACAGCTAATTTTTTATCCTTATTATTAGTGTATGGTTTTTAGAACTCGTCTGACCCAGCGCATGCGCTGGTCTGGCGAGACTTATTGAGAGGGCTCCAAAAAGTGCTACCAGGCCAGCCTAGAGCTACAGTGCATGTGCGCGGGCGCCGCACTTTACCGCGATTACTTTTACTTTTGCGGCCGCACTTGGCATAGCCAATAGGTCTCGCTTTTGGGACCTTATAAGTATTTAGTTATGCAACTGTTGCATGGCTAAACACTTATAAGGTCCCAAAGGCAAGACCTATTGGCTATGCCAATGCTTGTTATTTTTGCTATGCGATTTTAAACTCTAGCTGCTATGTAAATGATTCATGTTTTTGTAAAGGTTGTAATTAACCAAACAATAAAGATATCTTCTTCTACTCTACGGTGTCGCTGAGCAACAGGGCAAATGACTTCATTGACATGAAATTGCACTTTCATTTTCTTTACTTTTCCTAGGCCATGGAACAATAAGGGGAATCGGCTCAGGATCTCAGACTGGACACAGAAGTTGTAGTTGAGGGATATCAACGCCATGTCAGCAGCGATGGCAAAACTGAGCAAGCAGCCACTCGACTAAGTACCTTGTAGAACATGAATGATGGCTCGCACCAATATCTTTTTGTGTTGCAGTCTCTGTGAATGACCCTTGGCTTTGCAATGACTCAGAAGTGGCCTAGTTATACATCCTCATGCCTGCCAGAGTGAGGTAAGGCACAAGAGATAGGCTGTTAAACTTTTACTCTGGCATGAAATTAATCTACGCACCACTGTCTATGATGAAAGCTACTACTGGGTGATCGTTCACTTTCAATGTGATTTTGGGACAGTGTCCAAATGAAGTTTGTCACTTTATTTGGTAAGCGGTCTGTGAACTGTGATTTTTTTTACAGGCAGCTAACCCCACAAGTACACGCCATCCTTTGGTAGATATCATCAGGGCACACCCATCTTCTTTGCTGGTATTTAGTAGTGATGTCAATGAGCCTTTACACAATGAGCTTGATGACAATTGATTTTGCCTTGTTTCTAACTGTCGTAGCTGATGTTGCTTTTTGGTTTTAGGGGCATGGCAAGAATGCTTCCTGAACGTTTTCGCTTCCTACTTTTCTTGCCGTCGGGACAAGCTTGATTTTTCTTTTGCTCTGCACACAGTTATGAAATGGCTCTCTTTCCCACAACCTTTGCAGACTTATCCTATGGCTGGACATTTCCCTTCATGGGGAAATGAAAATACACATCGGAAACATAGCTTTGTTCTCCTTGAAGACGTCATCTTACGTGTATCTTGTTTATGCTTTTTCACAAGCAATGTGTGCTGTTCCTGCTGGCACGTCAGCAGCTTGTTGTTCTGCTCACTCTTCTGCCGTCGCAGATATCAGCATTTGTTTTAGACTATACGTTTCTTTCAGCATGCGCCTTCTAAACAAATCTGAAAGGCAGCCACCAATGACTTCCGAGACCTATAGCTCCTTCGTCGGTGAAGTCACAGAACTTGCAATGCTTAATGAGTGTATCAAGTCTTTCAACAAACTTGTCCATTGTTTCAACAACCTGTTGTTGTGCTTAGTTGAGGATATATCTTTTACAGTTGACATTCGGCACAGGATTGAACTTGGCCTCCAACATTTCTTTTACCTTTTGGTACGATTTCACATCAGTCTATGAGATTTTCTTTAGCACTTCTTTCACTCCATCATCTGCGAGGTTTTTCAAATATTTTATGATCTTGTCATAATCTTCCTCTAGTGCATCTACGAAGTAATCAAACGTTTTGATCCACGCAGCCCACCTGGCACCAATGTTCTGTTTCTTAGAAGCGTTGAAAGCCAATGGTGTCTTCAGGAACACGACTGCAGTGTATTTCATGCTACATTCTGCTACCATTGAGAGCCGTGCTGTTCAGACAGCTTTCACTGTGTAGATCAGCACTTACAATGTCCGAGAAAACAGGCCTTGTGCTTGAAGCTAGGTTGTAGAATGCTTTAATCGCCATGGATTGTAAGTTTTCTGTTTCTCGTACCCTGTTGTCTTGATCGTTATTTCTGGCTTTGTCCAATCACTTGCTTTATATTTAGGGGAGGTGCAGCCTCTCTGTTGACCACCTCATCGGCGGTTTTGGCAGGTGTTTGGAATATGATCCTCTGTAGGGTATTCAATTTCTTCTGTGGCCGTGTATGGGCTGTGGCAGGGTTTTGACACCTCATGTGCTGGTCGAATACCACTCTGCATCGATCCTGGGTACACGTGACATGCATGAGCAGTTTGCCGTATCATTGCACACTCTCAGGGAGAAGAATCTTGTCCTCTTGGAAACGTATCCTCTACTCGTCGCCAGTTGTAGCATCTTCCCAAGCCAAGGAGCATGCAGATGAAATACACCACACCGAAGCTGCTATCCTCAGCATACACTCACACACTGTGCATTACATCATACTTCACAGTAACCAAACCTTAACACCTCTCCGCATATTACGCATTTCCTCTCCCAGAGTCCGCCCAGAATCATGAGGGTCCTAGTGTGCATGACATCAATAGGCTACAGTCATTATTTAGGTGCGCCAGCAAGGTGCTCAAGAAAGTAAATTACAAGACCAAGGATGGTTAGGGTCAATCCAAATGTAATTATATAATTTGATTTTATTACTGAGTTGAGCACTAAGCAATTTTCTTCGGGCTGGCCTTTTAATGTATTGGACAATGAGGGTGGTAATGCCAAGTTTGGGCCCATCAGCGCATTTGCTGCAAACAGTCAAGTAACAGGGACACCAGGGTAAATCTCTTGTATAATTATTTGTTCTTACATAATTTTTGCAGTGTTATGGATTCTGTTGGTCCTTTGCTTCTTTTGGTACCTAACTTTATCAGCAGGGACTGCAGTACAAACATTGATTAAATGTTTTCCTCTAGGGACTAGGTTAATGCTGTACTGGAGGCTACTGTCAAACCTAAAACATTCAGTTACCCTCTTGGAGCCACTTTAGCAATTCCGAAAAACTAAGTATTTTGAGCCGGGCCAGTTACGGGGATCTTGGATCTGTGCCTAATGGTGATTTTTCTGCCACCTCAAATTATCAAAGTATATGTTCTTCTGGTGGTTAGCAGAAAGAACCTGCTCACAAAACCTTTTAGACAGACAATTAACAATTCGCCAGGGTAGCATGACACTGTTTGTAAATCTGCTAACCATAATCTCTGGATAGCCTTCAAATGTGTCTCATAAAATATGGAGGAGATAGAGCTTTGCAGGAGTTTATATAATAAGTCACTGAAAAGACAACAATTGGACTTACAATTGGAGGTTTGGGAGATGCTGGTTTACTCATGTAAGTGTAATGATCCTTATACCTTCCGAAAAGCAGGCAATAGTGTTCAGGGCCCCTGCCTGGGACCTGACTCACAACATTGGCGCCAATTAATGAGTCACCCACTTTTATCTCTTGTCTCCCTGTGCTCATAATTGTAATGAGTCCATGCCCTCGCACCTCTGTTACCATAGCTTTTGATCTGCATGAGTTGATAGCCACAATAAATAAAAGCCCTAGTTACAAGGCACCAGTCCGAGATGGGGTCCCTTTAGATCTATATAAAGAAAACATAGGGTTTGGGGCTCTGCTGCTGACAAATGTTAAAAATGCAGCCTGTAAGTCTGGTCTACCACATTCTTGGAGAATCACTATAATAGTACTTTTTTCAAAAATGGCTATCATAGGGATCTCCACTTTTATTATCCTTGGACTCAGCTGTAAGAATTATGAACAGGATTGTTTTGGAGAGGCTTTTGTTGTGGACTTCTACTCATGATATAATTTCTGGAGTCCAGTATGGTTTTAGGACCGGTCAAGGGTCACTTGAAAAGTGTTTGAACCTATATCTTCTCATTTCTAAATATATGGTGGCTAAACGTTCATTTCAGATGGCATTTATGGGCCTCTGCTGGGCTTTCAACAGGTCCATGCTGGGGGAAATCCGGTGTGGGTTAGGTATTGATGAAGACTTATTGAACCTTTTTGCATGCATTGCATTTCAC
Source organism: Triturus cristatus (assembly GCF_964204655.1). NCBI lineage: Eukaryota > Metazoa > Chordata > Amphibia > Caudata > Salamandridae > Triturus > Triturus cristatus. The sequence goes on from NC_140592.1 coordinate 311,680,405, forward strand.
CTTTCAACATCTATATGCATTGGTAACAATGGGGAATGCACAAATGCATTCGACCTAGCATGGGGGGTTCGGCAATGCTGCGTCTTAACTTCAGTTTTGTTTAAAATATATATCAATGGGCTTGAGGCAGCCTAGCTGGAAGCAGGACAAGGCATGCCTGTGGTAAATAATAGGCCTGTGCCTGTTCTGTTACATGTGGACAATGCTTTTATTGTGTCTGGAACTCCCAGTGGCCTAAAGAAAAGATTTGTACAATTTATGGGACACCTAAATCTTGAGACCAACCTCACTAAAACATATACTATGGCATGTGGTTAAAAAAATTGTGCCATTGAGGGCAACCGTATAGAGGGGACCCCACATTTCCCATATTTGGGGGTGACCTTTGATTCCAACTGTACCTAGGACCCAGGTTTAGTCGCTAGGAAACAGCGCTTTGCTACATCTCTGGGTTTCGTATTTAATCTATCTACAAGTCTAAGGAAAAAAATACAAATTCTGGAAATGTATAAATGTAAATATCTCCCATTTCTGACATTTGGAGCAGGGATATGGGGGTATCACAATATTACCTCAGTACAGGTTGAGGAAAATCACGATTGTCAGTGTATCTTGAGACGCCCTATTAACAGATCCAATTATGCAATGTACAAAGTACTGGGGATAGGGTATGTGGTAGACAGCATTAAACCTGCTCCCCTATTATTGTGGATATCTGTATGGCATAATAAATTTGCAAACTTGAATAAGGAAATTTCTAAGGATTGTCTTTTGTGCGAGCATGGCAGTGCTATCCCCTGGCTTCGATATAAAAAAAACATTGGGCCAAGCCTCCTTGTTTTTTGCTCCGTCCTTGGTGAATAATAGTGATAAGTCTTGGATTGTTTAAAACTTCTTGAATTCCAGACATATTGAGAGGGAGAAAGTGGAACTTCAAAATTATTCTGTTAAAAATTACATCATGACCTAGACTACCTTGGGCCCGGAACCATATCTTAAGTATAATAATAAAACATGGGAGCGTCATGAGGTGGCAGCTAGGTTGTCACTTGGGGCAATAGAATGTGGAATCTACATGTTGCTACCCTTGAGGCTAATTCTCATCCCAGATTCTGCTTCATTGTATGTTGTTTTTGTAAATTTGACTTGCCCCCTTAAGGAGATGGTTCTTCACGATTTTAAGGAAACTTTGTCAAGTGTACGCCCGCATTTCTTTACTTACTCATGCTTCCTTCGGTTGATGCCTGCGTCAATGTCTGCCTTTTCCTTAAATCAGTTATTTGCTATGATAATAGCATGTTTTTTTATATTATATTGAGTGAAAAACTTGGTCTATTCACAGTCACAGTCACCGTTTTTATCTCTATTTATGTATGAATTCAATAAATGTACAAGTATTTATTTGTGTTCTTTTACCATCGTTTGTAATGATCAAATAAATACTTATTATGATGATGAACTGATAAGGTTTAGGTTTTGCCTCGCAGGGGTGTTATGGGGTCTCACCAGGAAGCCTATTGTAGATGTAGTTACAAATTGTGCATTTTAAGTGCAGTCAGCAATAATATTGGTCAAAACTGGGTCTAGCATCAAGACGGATTCAAGGGGTCATAGGTGATTATCATTATCTCAAGGAACTTTATTTATTGATTGGAAGAATAATGTCCGTGCAATCTGTCATACATATATTGCTTACATCCTTTTGATTTTATAAGGTTGCATGGGGAAATAGTATTTTGCGACCCCCCCCTTTATATCGACCCCTTCTTGATGGATCCACCCAAAACTTTCCAGAAAGGAGAGGATGACATTTTTTGGGGAAAGTTTCGTCAAACAGCACTAAAGTTATAGGCTGAACAATAAAATGCTCTTCTATAGAAAGTCTGACCTAACTATACCTGCACAGTGATGACTGCCACTGTGAGATATATATATATATATATTTCTTTTTTTTCACAGTGGCAGTTGCCACTGTGCAGTTATAGTTGGGACCTAGCTAACATGGGAAGAGTGTTTTTTGGTTTGTTAATAGCTTTGGCACTATTGGACGAGTGTTCACAAAATGTATCTTCCTTAAAAAAAATACTTCATCCATCTCGGCTCCTTCTTTGAAAGTTTCTGGGTGATCTGTCAAGCAGGGGCTGAGAATAAAGGGAGGTCACATAACCCAATTTCCCCATGCAATGTCCATGCAATTTTTGAACAGTGACACAGCCCAAAATGCTGAATGGAATGACACCAAATTTGGCAGAATCTAGATCTTTACCAAGAAAGCGTGTTGTTTGTGATTTGATTTAAGTCTGCTCAGTAGTTTTTGAGAAATTAAGGTTCAAAATTGATGTAAATCTGGATGGCTGTGTTCGCGAGACTCCTTCGGGAGTCCCGCGGGCACGCAACTTTAAATATTGAAGCGATCTGATTGGCCAAGGGTTTTTTTTTGCCCATTGACCATCTTGCTGCAGGGGAACAACAGACTCCTGCAAGTCCTGCAGGAACATGCAATGTGATTGGGTGGCCACAGCATGAGGAGAAATGTTGTGCCCACCATTTTGGGATATAGGTACTCCGTCTCAGTGTCCTGAAAAGAAAAAAAAAGAATAAGGGGCAATGTAGGGATAGTCTGACCCCCGCGGGGCTATCGGGGGAGCCAGAGGGACTCTCCTGTAGTCCCACAGGAGCACAGGTGCCACGCTGACTCCCGAAAGAGTCCTGCGGAGTTGGGAAACTATTAAAAACAAGGATTTGCAAAACCTATAGGCCTCACCTATTCGAGAGCTATTGGCTTTGCCAATGTGTCTACGCTACGATGTACATGAGTGTGGCTAAAAGTTAGTGGCGTACAGGAGAGTGGCACTGAGTGGAGTGTCATTTAGTGGAGTGGGAAGCGTTTTGTAAAGTGGCATATAGTGGAGTGGTATCGCGTAGAGTGGAGATGGGTGTCAGAGTGGTGTGGCATAGAGTGGAGTAGATTAGATTGTTGTAGAGTGTCATGGAATGGAGTGGAATGTCATAGAGTGGAGTGACATACAGTGGAGGGGAGTGATAGAGTGCAGTGTCGTAGAGTAGAGTGGCGTAGAATGGATCAGAGTGTCCTAGACTGGAATGGAGTTGAGTGCCATAGATTGGAACGGAGTAAAGTGTCATAGAGTGGAGTACAGTAGAGGGACCTAGATTGGAATGCTGTATAGTATCATTGTAGGAAGCTGGCTCTTTATTTAATATTTCAATAAGTTGATATACAGTTTAAAGAGTCCAGAGGTTCCCTTATGAGTGGACAGGGGCCTGCTATGCAATCCCAAAGTGCTCTATTAGAGGCAGTTAGGCTTTAGGCTCAAACAGAGGAGTGCAAGGCATTTTCAAAATACACACAATGATTAATAAATGACAACGCCACTCAAGATGGAGATCCACACCAGTTTATAAAAATATTAAGTACCTAGATATATTATTTGGCATCAGAGAAAAATCATTCAGAAAAGTATGTTTTTGACTAAAAATTATTTTCACTTTACAAAGTGGACACTGCAATTTCCGAGTTCTGCAATGTTATCCTATGGAAGGAAGAACAAGTTCTGCAAACAGGTAAAGTACAATGACTTACAGGTACAATCTCCAGGAGTTGAGGTGAGAGGTGGGCAAGGTCCAAGGTAGCACCAACAGCAACCACCAGCGGCATGAGTTGCCGGATGCAGGGTGTAAATCAACGTTGGGAGTCCAGTGCGTTTCAATGGGGATTGGTTTCTGTAAAAAAAGGCTACAGGCTCTGGCTAGGAAGCCAGTCGGGCTGAACCAGAAAGTCGGCTCAACCTTGCGAAGCTCGAGAACAGAGGGTCACCTCTGGTCCTCTTCTCCAAGGCCCAGGGGTGATGGGTGCATAGGTGTCCTTAGGCGTCAGGTTTTTCTATGTGACAGGGGCATTCTTTAGTCCAAAGGGAATAACAGTAAACTGATAATGCCCATGTGGGGTCGAGAATGCTGATTACACTTATGCTACAGGGGTCAGACCCATCTGCTAGTATCCTGATGTCAGACCAAAAGTACTGAGATATCTGGCTGCCCCCAACCTGTTGATCAGTTCATCAGCCCTAGGAATGGAGTGTGCATCAGTCTTGGTTATAGCATTGAGGCCCCTGTAGTCCACACAAAACCTCAAATCTTTCTTTCTACCCTGGGTGTGAGGTTTGTGGACTAACACAACTAGACTCACCCAGGGGCTTTCAAAGGGTTCAATGACTCCCAATTCCAGCATCCTACTTACTTCAGCTTTGACACTCTTTTTGACATGATCAGACTGCCTGTAAAATTGGTTTTTGACAGGTAGCATGTCCCCAGTGTCTACACCAGTTGGTATGACCAGGGGTCAACGTGAAGAGCTCAGCATACTGACGTAGGACTTTCCTGCAATCAGTTTGCTGTTGGGCAGTTAGGGTGTCTGAAAAGACCACTCCTTCAACTGACCCATCTTTAGGGTTGTTTGAGAGGAGGTCAGGGAGAGATTCACTCTATGCTTCCCGGTCTTCATCTGTAACCATGAGCCTGGTCATTTCAGCCCTGTCATTATATGGTTTAAGGCGGTTGACATGGATGACCCTCTTGAGTTTCCTGCAACTGCCAAGGTCTACCAGATAGGTGCTCTCCCCTTCTCTCTCGAGGATAGGGTAGGGTCCACTCCATTTGTCCTGGAGGGCCATAGGAGCCACAGGCTCCAAAACCCACACCTTCTGCCCAGGTTGGAACTCCAACAGTGCAGCCTTTTGGTCATACCAGAGCTTCTGAGCTCTTGGCTGGCCTCAAGGTTTTTTGTTGCTTTTTTCATGTACTTAGCCATTCTAGAATAAAGTCCAAGTACATAATCCACAATGTCCCATCTTCCTTTACAAGACATTATGGTCCCCTTACAGGATGACCAAGCGGAAGTTCAAAGAGGGGAAAATCCCACCCCCTGCTGTGGCACTTCCCTGTAGGCGAGAGGCTGGCACGGTAGTAAGACATCCCATCTCGTTCTGAGTTTTTCAGGGAGTCCACCAATCATACCTTTCATGGTCTTGTTGAATCTCTGAACACTGCCATTTGTTTGTAGGTGATATGAAGTAGTGAACTTGCAAGCCACTCCACATTCTGCCGACATTTGTTTCAGGTAACCAGACATTAAATGTGTACCTCCTTTGGAAAACCTGTTCTGGTAAAGATACCAATGAGTGCCCTAGCTATTGCAGGAGCAGTAGTAGTGTTTTGGGGGATTGCTTGGTAGCATGATCCACCACTAAAAGTATAAATCTGTTTCTTGAGGCTGTTTGAGGGTCAAGGGGACTGACAATATCAATCACTACCCTTTCAAAGGGAACCCCAACCACTGGAAGTGGAATTAAGGGGGCCTTTAGGTGGTCATCTGTCTTGCCACTGGCTTGACAGGAAGCAAAGGAGTTATAAAACTCCTTCACCTTCTGGGACATACCTGGCCAGTAGAAGTGGTTCACAAACCTACTCCAGCTAAGGGGATGTCATGGGCCAATATGAGGAGAAACTCTCTAAGCTGCTGAGGCACTACCACTCTCCTAGTGGCACCAGATTTATGGTCTCTGGCCTTAGTGTAAAAGAGTTTCTCCTCCCAATAGGTCCGGTGGGAGCCACTGGCATCACTCTTTTCCTGATCAGCAGCTTACTGTCTCAGGCTTTCAAGAGTGAGACAGGTCCTTTGCCCCTGGCAAAAATCTTCCCTAAAGGGTCCCCCTGGGCCCAAGAGCTCTGCCGTGTAAGGCCATGCTCCTGGGGCTCAGTTCGCTCTGGAGCTGACAGGTCATCTCCCTCAGGAGAGGGGACCTGATCTGGTATCTGTTTAGAGGCTAGTTCCCCAGTCTTCTTGCCCTTTGCTTGGAAGGTTCATCCATTATCCCAATCTCCAAATCTTCTTCTTCACCCTGGGCTTTACACTGTGCTCTGGTTTTCACACACACTCATTCAGGTATACCCAGCATTGCTGCTATGAGTTTATATTTCAACCTCAGCCCATACTGATGACTCCATGTCATTGCCTAGCAGACACTACAGGAATTGCAGAAGATACCACAACGCTCGTGGCCAGTAAGCCCTCCCTATTGTAAGGATACCATTGCCATGGGATGTTCATTGGCCCGATTATCAGCACTGAGGACTGTATAAATTTCACCAGTCATGGACACCAGCTGCTCAGCCACCATGGTGATAACAGCACCAGTGTCTCTCAGTGCTTCAACTCTAACCCCGTTGATATGTGGCTACTGTCTGTATCTCTCCAGATTACTGGGCCAGACAGAAAGGGCAGCCACATCTAACCCCACCCTCTGAGACTAGAGTTGCCTCAGTGAGCTCACCTGTGATCCCATCTGGAGACTCACTATTGCATTTACTGCAGGATTACTAGAGGCATTATGTTTGGTGGGAGAGCTTAGGTCTCCATTTCAGTGTACAGAAGCCTTACAGTCAGGACATCAAGCCTTTTTGGGATCCCAGTTATTACCCTGGTACCCACCTTTAGAGTGTGTAGAGTTTCTGGGCCCACACTCCTAAACAGGTTTTTGGGGTTCTTTTGAAGACTCTTTGTTTTTATCTTTTACTTTATCACCATGTTTTCCCTGTGGGGCTTCTTGGCCTCTTTCTTTTGGTCACCCCCACCAGTGATAGTTTTGGTCACTCTTATTTTGACCCAGTGGTGTGCCTTCCTCCCCAACTATTGAGGAGGGAGTGGACCTAGGTCTACCAGGTACTGGTGTAATTTCTCTTGATAACAATTACTTAACAGATATTCTTTTATCAATAAATTGTAAAGCCAATCATAATTATGCACATTGCTACCTTTCAACCAGCCACCTAGTATTTTTACTGAAAAGTCTACAAAATCTACCCAGGACTTACTCTGGGTTTTCCAAGTCTCCCTGAACCTGATCCTGTATTCCTCAGTGGTAAGTCCAAAGCCCTCAATTAGGGTATCCTTCATGAGGCCGTAGGACTCTGCATCTGTCTCATTCAGTGGCACAAGCCTATCTCTACATTTTTGGGAGAACAGCTCCCAAAGAGGAGAGCCCCAATACTTCTTGTTCAGCTGTCTCAGTTTACATGCCCTCTCAAAGGCTGTAAACCATTTGGTGATATCGCCACCCTCTGAGTATTTTGGGACAATCCCTTTGGGGATTCTAGGGTTGAAACCATCTCACTATTTATAATTTTGCTGCCACCAGCGATAGGTCCTAGGTCCAGCTCAGATCTTTCCTTTTCTACAGACAGGATTTTAGCCTCTAATGCTATCCTCTTGGCCAGTTTCTGAAGATCTGAGTGCTCTCAGTGGTATTGTCTTCAGTTTGATTGCTGCTGGAATCATCATCTACTTCATCATATACCTCCCCTTCTTCAAGGAGGGCTTCTCCCTCGGCCATGGCCCTAGCATTATAAGTAAGCAACTTTTGCAGATGTGCTTTTGTGGGTCTAGGCTCCATGGTGAGGTTTCATGCTTTGCAGAGTGTCTGTCCAACTTCAGGTTCTTGTAGGTCGAGCTCCTGGGAAGAACCTGCTGCACCAGTCATGGTTTTAATTTAGTTTCAACCTTTTTAAGGGTGATAAAAAATGCTAAGTACACTCTAAAAGGCCTAACTTACTCAAAAGACTTCTACATTCTAAATAGTTTTACTGGGGGACTTAACCAAGGCCTTACCAGTTATTTTTAAACAATTTAGAAAAATTTAAAATCTGACTTTTTTTTTTTAACCTAAAGACGCTTTTGGATTCCTTAGTGGAATCACACCTCAACCAAGTGGTACAGCAAATGTTGAGTCCTCTATCCCACCACTGCGCTGCCAATGTAGGAAGCTGGCTCTTTATGTGATGTATCAATAAGTTGATATACCACGTAAAGAGTCCAAGGGTTCCCTTATGAGTGGAGAGGGAATTGCTATGCAATCCCAAAGTGGTCTATTAGAGGGTAGTGTGGTTGAGCAGTCTTAGGCTTAACACAAAGGAGTGCAAGACATTTGCAAAATACACACAATGATTAATAAATGACAAACCGAGTCAATAAGGATTTATAAAACTACCAAGTATCTTTTTATATGATTTAGCATCAGAAAAAAGTTATTCTGGTAAGTATGTTTTTAAATATAAATTCTTTTCACCTTAAAAAGTGGACACTGCAATTTCTGAGTTCCTCAATGTTATCCTATGGAAGGAAGAACAAGTTCTGCAAACAGGTACAGTACATTGACTTACAGGCCCTATCTCCAGGAGTTAAGGTGAGTGGCAAGGTCCAAGGCAGCACCAACAGTACACCACCATCTGCATGAGGGCGGCCGGGTGCAGGGTGCAAATCAGCGTTGGGAGCCCAGTCTGTTTCAATGGGGATCGATTTCTGTAAAAAGAGGCTACAGGCTCTGGCTAGGAAGCCAGTTGGGCTAAACCAGCGATTGGGCTCAGGCTTTGTGATGCCCTTTGGTTCTCTTCTCCAAGACCCAGGGGCGACAGGTGCAGGGTTGTCCTTAGGCATCAGATTTTTCCTTACTAGAGTAGTGACGGTTGAAGAGGTCTGCGTGCAGAGGCTGCAGGCAATGTCAGGGAGGAGTCCAGAAGGGGTGAAACCACAATGGACTCGAGCTCCGGAAGGCAGGGAAACCTTGTTGGCACCGGTGTCCTACTTCAACTCGGGCAGAGCGGACGGGTGCAATGGTGGCTTCGGGTGTTGGGTTTTGGCGGTTTCGGAGGTCGCAGAGTCTTCTCTGTTGGAGATTCTTTAGAACAGGGCAGTTTTTCAAAAGCAGGCAGTCCTCCCAAGTTTCTGGAGTCACAGCTACAGAAAGAGTCGACTTTGGCGCCATTTTCTACAAGGGATGCAGACAGGCCAGCAGGGTTGGTACCAGGTCAGCTGCTGCTTCTCTATTCTCAGCTTTTGCGGCTCTTTGGTGTCCTCTCTCTTCTTAGGTCATCAAGATCTACATTGCTGCTGCCAGGGACTCCCCTAAATACTGAATTCAGGGCTGTTAGGTTAGTATAGGGTAGTAGCCAACGGGCTACTGACCCCTGGGGACACTATACCCCCTAAATGACCACTTCCTGTGGGAAGTGGGCATAACCCTGTACCAGAATTCTTAAGTATGCCATCACAAAGAAGGCTACTTCTGAAACATTGTGTCCACCTCACAGGGGTGGTATTCGCCTGGAGGTGGCATGCCTACATGACAAGCTAATTTTCCCATCTGTCCAGGTACCAAGGGTCTGTGAACAGGTGGGGTGGCTTCCTCTCCTTTGAGGGGAGCCAGATTTGTATTCCAAAGGCGGCAGCTTCCTTGAAGCTCATAGGCCCAAGGAGGCTTATCAGTAGATCCTCCTGTGGGAGGGAGTGTTACAACCTCTTCCCGGACAGGCTTTTGTTATGGGTTTCCTGAAAGCAAAGGCTCTCACCCTAGGAGGTAAGACCATCGTCTCTGGAGGCAGGCTGGCAGAAACCAGTCAGCAAGCACACCAGAGGCTGATTCATGGGGCACTGCAGTGGCAGTCTTGCAAGTGCTTGGTGAGGGGTCCCTTAGAATGGCACAATTCGTGCTGCAGCTCTTAGGGGCCCTCTTTAGTACCCCAGGCCCTAGGTACCTTGGTACCATTTACTAGGGGCTTATAGAGGGTGATAAAGTTTTTGCCAGCTGGGGGAACAATTGTACAATTTTGGGAAAGAGCTTTGGCACTGGCGACCTGGTTGGCAGGAACCCAGTGCACTTTCTATTGAGATCACATCATTTACCAGGCAAAAAGTGGGGGTGACCATGTTAAAAAGGGGCACTTTCCTACAATCATAAAATGGAGTGGAGTGAAGGTTGGTAAGTGGAGGTTCTGAATGGAGCAGAGTGGAGTGTTGTAAAGTGGAGTGGCGTAGAGATCAGCAGATTGGAGTGCCGAAGAGTGGAGTAAAGTGGAGTGGGAAAGAATGGAGTGCCATAGAGTGTTGTGAAATGGTGTAGATTGGAGTAGAGTGTAGCGGCATAGAGTGGAGTTGCGTAGAGTTGAATAAAGAGTTGTGGATTGGCATAGAGTGTAATAGGGTGAGTGGCGTAGAGTGGCATAGAGGGGAGAAGACTGGCATAGAGTGTATGGTGTGGTAGCGCACTGCCATAATAGACTATGCCTTTTCTAATTGCAATTGCCATTACATTTGCCCCGACATACAGATTTACTGATAAAACTATAAAGCACACAAATGATACTGTGTGGAAATCTGCATCATCTAGTGTATTGATTTGTTTTGATCATATTCAAATATTTGTTTCTACCACACTTCAGAATCATAAAAAATGTGCTTGCTTTATTCTGATATATTCTACAATATTTGCACAGGTTATTTACTAGCATTTAGATGTTGTTGTGTGGTAGAAAAAATAACATCCTATAGCCTTTCCTTTCACACCCCAAGTACCCAGCAACATTGTCACATAAATCCTCTCACTTTGCAGTCAGAGAAAGAAAAGTAAACATCAACCTCCCTCGGAAGACAGAGCCTACCATTTGACCTCTGTCTTTGAAAGCACAACAAATGTGACAAGATAAAAACACAATTTAAAGGTCTGTTTATTGCTCATTCACTTCTGAACTGCAGCATGGTTACTTGAGGTTGATTCAGCACCACCAACTACACTACTTTCAGCACCTATGGCATGTGCATGAAATTGAGGAAGAGGAATTTTTAGGTCATGTATTAGTAAAGCGCACTGCCAAAATAAACAAGCTCGTATACAAAACATTGTTCCTCAAAGGCACATAAGATTGATGAACCGGTAGTGGCACAGATAAGTAGAATCATTGAAGCAGAAAGATAGGAGGAGATAGAAAGCACATTTACTGCTCTGCGAACTTACGGACAAAGGACAAAATTGAAAACACATGTACTCTAGTTGTAGGAAGCTGGCTGCCTAGATAGTGCACTAATACGAAGTACACTGTGCAGAGAGTCCAGTGGATCCCAGGTTGGTATACAGAGGCAAAAGTAGAAAATACTAATGCTCTATTTGTGGTAGTGTGGGTGAGCAGTTAAGCTTATCAGAGGGTAGTGCTAACCATTGTTGTAATCACGGAGGTAATTAATGATACGCTTTGTGGAGTAACAGATCGTAACATGGAACTTGACCAGGGTACTTGTTTACTGCACTGGTTCCCACATACCTCTAAAACGAAGGTGACGAGCAAGTTTATAGATTTGGGCCTATTATTAGCTAAGAGAGAGATCACCGCGCACTGGAAATCACCAAGAGGGCCCAGCATGGGGAGATGTAGGGCGGAATTACTCAAATGGGCATTGAGCGAAGGTACACTCAGGCTACAACAGGCCCTGCAAACTAATAACGAAAAGGCACTGGAATCTGCGAGGGTGTGGGAGGCCTTAGTTGCAGCACTACAGGTGCCTGGGACGGATTGGAGGAGGGTTCGGCTCCGGAAGATCCAGTGGGTTCACTTGGCTCCACAGGGCTGGTAGAGTAACATTGGATAGACTCTGTGAACCGATTATTGGGTTCTAGTAACCGTATGTTAGCCTACACCGCACTATTGTTGTTGACCTACCTGTCTAAGGAGCCTCGGATGCTCCTATCTATCTATACTGCAAGTAGTTAAGGCACACCGGGGGTGGGGTGGGAGGGGGTATGGGACCGAGTGGCTTGAGTTATTTTTACACTATTATACATTGGATGTTTCAGTGTTGGTCCTGACCGCTAATTAGAACCGACTCCCTAATTAGGTCGAAAGTCTATATAACACTGAGCCAGGGACGGCTGTATTTATGTGATAGACATTAATGTAACTTTTAACTGGATGTTAGCCAGAGTTGGGTTACGGGGCAGGAGGAACATACAATGAGAAACCGTAATGCTGTCTTACTTGCCAACTGTTATTTGAAAATCAATAGAAATATATATTTTTTTTTAAATGATAGGGCATGCAATCCTAGCCTTTAAGAATTTAGGTGGAGACACTTATCATAAAGCTTAATAAAAACATATATTAAAAAAACATGATACAAACATTTAAAATATGTACAATGCACATCACCATATATTAGATAAGTTAGACACTTGTTATGATCCACCTTCTGCGTTAAAAAATCATTTAGATCTAAATAATCAATTCTCACTATTGTGTCCTGGGGTGCTCAAGGGAAAGTGACTGTATTAGATCACACCATTATCCTCGCTTAGGCGTATTGAGCGAGCCCTTAATACCCATGTCCACCCTAGGAATTTAGCCATGGCTATAGCAATTGTTGCTGAGGTATCGGTCCGCAAAATTCTTTTGGCTTCACAAGCCCGTCTGGTGCCCAGGAGCTTACAAATTGGAAGCAACCGAACGCACCACGGAGCAACATACCCAACACAAACAAAAAGAAGATGAGACAACGATTCATTGCTAGACTTACACACCGGGCATGTATCTACATTAGGTTTATTCCATCTAGCAGTGAATGCTCTTATAGGTACTGTGCCTACCCTAAACTGAAAATACAGTTTACGGTCTAATGGTTTCGTGATTTTGTTCCAATATGTCTCCAACTTTGGGATAGCTTTATGTTCCAAAAAAAGGCCAGTTAGAGAGTATGGCTCACTAAATCTATTGATGTTATGCTGAGACCATTCCCAATATTTAGCCTTCAAGACTTCCTCTGAGGGAAATCTTGAATTTTCAGGGTTGAACCAAAGGGAAATCATACCTATGTTAGACAAGATGTCTCTGACCGCCCATAGCTATTTTATGCGGTGTGAAGCATCTGCCCTTATTATTTCTGAGAAACCTTTCGCATAACCAGCGAGCTCCAGCGTAGTCGTGAGTCTCTGCCAATAGAGAAGGGGTCTAAGTTTGGCTACCACTGCAATTGGTTTCCTCCCCAGATTGTATAATAATGGGCACATTGGGGTACTTTGGGGAAGTCTAGTAATTTTTCTCAAGAACCTATTTTCAGAGGACGTGAGAGTTAGTAGATTCTCGCACCCCCAGAGTTCAGCACCATAAAGGGCTGAGCTAATGACTTTCATGTTGTAAACTTCAAAAAATGGGCTCATGGCCTTAGTATATGAAGAGCTATGTTCCTGGTGTAGGACCCCTAATAGTTGCCTATGTTTAAGGGATGCTAGATCTATCTGGTGATCCCACTTCATATTGTCTTGAAAGTTAACCCCTAGGTAGGCGAACTCCTTGACCTGATCTAACGGCCTGTCGTTAATTCGGATGCCCCCCTTGAAGGCCCTGTGTGGACTAAATGCCATCAGTTTTGTCTTTGACACATTGACCTCCAATCCCCAGTGTGAACAGAATCCCTCAAATGTATTTAGGGCTTTCTGAAGTCCGCTTGGGATCTTGGATAAAATCAATGTGTCGTCTGCAAACATTAATAGTGGCATTTTATCGCCTGCAAGAACTGGGGCATCCGAAGGGGTAGAACTCATATAGTCTACTATCCCATTGATATATAATGAGAATAGCGTTGGGGCCATCACGCAGCCTTGGCGCACGCCTCGATCTACAGGGAATGAATCGGTAACTTCACCCTGCCCTCCCCATCTAATTTTAGTGCTGTTATCTTCATGCAATCTAATAATCAGCGACAAGAGTTCTGGTGGCATCCCTAATTCTTGTAAGGTAAGCCATAGTTTAGTGCGGGGAACAAGGTCAAATGCCGACTTAAGGTCTACAAAGGCGGCATAGAGGCTTCCCTTACCAAGGGTCACTATCTTCCAGTATATCAGAACAAACCGAAACACCTGATTTATTGTGCTGGTGAGAGCTCGAAATCCAGCTTGCAGTGGGGACAAGACCCTAAACTCCTCAATCCATTCTTGTATTCTGTTGAGCAAAAGCCTCCCAGTTATTTTCTGCAGACAATCAATTAGGCTGATTGGCCTATAGTTCCCAGGGCACGATTTATCCCCTTTCTTGTAAACAGGAATGATCTCTGCTCCCTTCCAGGAGTCGGGTATAGGGGCTCCTTTAGCGATAGCATTTATCAACAAGGAAATGTAGCGGCACCATCAGTCCTTATCGTGTAAGAAGATGTCCCCTGGTATGCCATCTGGCCCTGGTGCCTTTCCAGCCAGAACAGATTTGAGTGCTGTCTCAACCTCAGCCCTACTAAAGGTGTCATCCAGGTATAATGATTTTATAATGTCGCCCTCCCCTCCAGATTGGTTTGAGGCATATTGGGGTTTGAAATAGTTTACCCAATCAAACTGTGATATATGGTTTTGAGGTCGCTCAGCCTGGCCCCCGTTGTCCCATTTATAAACGTTCCAAAATAGTTTGGGGTTTTTCGTGACGCAGGCTTCCCTTAGTTCCTGCCACCTTTTGTCGTCCCATGCTTTCTTAGCTTTTGCCTGGATGCCCCTATAGAGGGACCTTTCTGCTAGAACTTTTTGGGGATCGCTACCTTTGATGGCTGCCCCTAGGGCTTGGCGTGCCGCTCGGCATTCTTTGTTATACCATTGCCCCACCCTCGGATTGGGTGCCTTAGAGTTCTTATCCCGCTTAAAAAAATAGGTACGCAAGTGGCTAAAAAATGTATAGTGTATGCCTATTAAGTTGGCTAGATCCCTGTTTTTAGCTAGACTGGCCTCTAAGTCATTTATGGCATAATCCATGCTCTTGTGGATGTTATCTATCAGATCTGGCGTCTCTATTATTCTTATCCACTTAAGCCGTCTTAAATCATTAGACGGTACAACGTCGCCTGTGGAATATCTGTTCCTAGCTAGTGTGCAGGTCTTTTGAGGGCTCAGATCCATTGTCCCACACAAGGGATTATGGTCACTTTCTAGCTTATCTATGACCGCCATGTCCACCATGGTATACCATAGCTCCAAGCTCACCAAAACATAATCAATTCTACTAGTACTATGGCCATTATTAAAGGTGTTCGCCCCTTGTCTATCGGATTGTGTGCGCCCATTTAAAGCCCGCAAACCCTTTTCCATGCAAATATTGTTTATTTGGATGACCACATCAGACCACTTGCTTATAGGGTTTAGCTCTAATATCGGAATACCCAATTGTTGTCTTCTTCTTCTGTTAGGTAACCACCTTCAGTGGTGAGGGGCTGAAAATTAGTGTTAAAATCTCCCGCTATTTTAGTATTCAGAACGTCCTGATGTGAGTCGAGGAGATTTTCGAGAGCCCCTAAAACTCCCGACCTTTTCCCTCTTGTTCCTTTAACATAGACATTATATATGTCTATGTGCTGATGGTCTCGCGTGGTCAGTCTGATTGCCTGTATGTCCTGGTTCTGAGTTGGAAGAACCTTAATATTAACCTCTAGGTCTTGACGCACCCATATAGTCAGCCCTCCTGAAGGCCTCCCTTTTGCACCCTTATTTGCCGGAATATAGTGATTTAGATATCCAGCACAGAAGAGAGCTGTCTCTGCCCAGGTTTCTTGAAAGAGGCAGATATCATATACCTCTATAAATGCATGCCACTCGGGGGAACCCATCTTGGTACTCAGATCTGCAATATTCCAGCTCAGCATGCTATTCTTAGATGAATATAAACCTAGGGACTGTTGTTTCATCCGGTTGTGAGATAATGGGATACCCATCTCCAATATACCTTCTATTTGGGTAGGAAAGGCCAAAGTCGTCTTAGGGGGCGCTTCCTGCACTACTGGGGTGTCATCAGGGCTTACGTGGCTGGCTCCTGAAATTAAACTAGGTATTTCTGTTTTCCTCAGTCAATCATTGTCACCAAGTGTGGAGCATCCTTGCATGCTAGGGGGTCTCTGGCTGGGCATATTACCATTCCCACTGGTATGAGGGGGAACGTTTAAATTGAATTATCGAATGCTCCGGGGGACTACAGCGAAACTCCAACATAAAGAGATTCTCAACGAGATCTAAGCTTTTCATGGTAAGCTCAATACAGTCATAAGAGTGGTTTGGGGAGGTTAACCTGCGCGCAGCTATTATATCTTCCCTAATCACCGAACGGCATCCTCTAACATGCCTTATCCAGTGGATGGCTTTATTAGTTAGAGAATCCCTGTTCTCTATGCCTCTACGCACCTCCCATTTGGTACATTTACCATGTAGATTTGGTGGGGGGGGGGGGGGCTAGCTGTATTATATGTGTTCTGGCTTCTGTGCCCCAACATTTGACCCAATTGTGGTAAGCCCCTATACGAAGAGGTTTTGCTGCCTGGAGATAAAGGGGTCCTCATCACTGCTGGCTTGCAAAGCTTTGTATTTTTACTAGCTGTAATAAATGTTGGGCACTTAACCATTAATGGTTTTGCCTCATTAGTGCTTGGTTTAGCTAGATCGAAGGTTTTTTTTACCCCTCTCACTGTATTGTTACAAGCTGTGCCTGGGATAAGCAGTGAGTCCCGGGAAGTATTGGGTATGGGGAGCCCTGTAGATCTTCCAAGTCTCTGCTAACCTGTGTGCTTCCATTCCCGCTTCGTGCTGAATCTGGTTGTAGAGATTTGACCATTGTAAATAGCTCCTCTATCATGCCCTTCATGAACCCCATTTCAGATCTACTACTAGTGACTACTTGGAGCATGTTCTGCCATTCTAAGCGTGAACCTGATTCTATATCTTGTTTTTGTACAGCTAGGTTCGGTGGGGTTTGCGCTGTCTCAAATCTATCTCCACCCTCCTTGTTTTTACTGTCCAAATCTAATAATGGTTGAAATCTGTTGGTGCAGATAACTATAGGATCAATATGGACTTCTTCTGGCAATAACTTATTTGGCTCGTTGTCCGTAGGGGATGTATCAGGTGGCCCATCATTTTTGTTGGATACCAATTTCTTATTTGGTTTGCGAAACATTTCACGGATGGCTGACTTCGCTGGTTTCTTCTGCTTAGGGTTAGTTTTATTATTGCTATTTGAATGCATCATGGGGGAGGATTCTAGAATAACCTCACACTCGCTTATAAGAGTATCTATCCGATCCATTACCTAGTTACTCGCTGTGGATTTTTTTGATTTTTTTGCCTTATTTCCCCTATTATCTCGACTTGCCCTGCCCTCGCTCCCCTCCCCACTCTCTTCCAGTGCCTTTCGTTTCCACATTTAGCCAAGCAGAGTTGTGCTAATGAAGTGGTGGCCCTACCAACCCTGGTTAGCACACTTCTCCTGGATCTTGAACAAAGCCTAGGCTTTTCTAACACTAAACAACGTGTTTACATAAAGTAGAAGAAGTGGCAAAGTATCTTGTACCATAGGTTGCAGCCCACTAGTCCAGATAGTCCAGGTAACCAGTACACTCTTGATTATTTAGTTCTAAAGGGAATAAGCAATGACACAGTACCTTTGAAGTCCCACCCTCGGTTGATTCGGCACCTTGTTGTAGATGTAAGGGGGGGGTGTCCTGCCCTGGCACTTCCGGGCAATGACGGGCAAGAACGGGCCCGCCCTTGGCCCGGGTGCGTCCCGCGCTGCGGGAGACTTGCGGCATTTAAATCGTGCCTCCAGGCGCACTGTGAGCGTCAGAGCGGGGTGTCAAGGCAGGGAATGCTGGGGTATGTAGTCCGGAAGGGCCGTTCCACTCACGGCAGGTGAGAACAAGGAAAAACCCTGCTGCATTGGCCGTTTCCCTCACAGCGGCGTTGGTGTGCTGCTGGTCCCCCCTTTGCTTCTGCCCCAAGTGCAGAACTGTTTGTCTGGAGCGAAATCTTAGAGGCATGTTCCAAAGCATAATCATGAAGCTCGGTACCATGCAATGGAGAGTAGCGACTCTTCAGTCCCTAAACCATGGGAGACGTATCCAAGCAGATTTGTAATTGTTCCTCATATTGAGAGAAGAGGGATTTGATGCATTGTGGTATCTAATTCATAAACAAGATGGTAGTATATAAATATATTTTTCCCTGGAGAAAGATCAATTATTTACAAGAATTTATTGCAATCATAAGTGTTGGGATTCCTTTAGAACATTAGGAAGTAAATACAGCGCTGTCATATAAACATGTTTAAAAATATATATATTACACATTAATATGATGTCAGAGAAGCAGAATTGAATTTTTGGAGTTCCTAAGGTTCCTTGGTAAATGAAGAGTTCACGTACTGGATGTTTGCAACAGCTATTTGTAATGGCTATGATAAATAGATTTACTGTTCTGTAGAAAGAATGAGGAGCGAACATTACAGAACCATTGAAGCGAAGTGTCCAAAGCCTAAATTAAGCAGTGGCATAACCTAAAATGTTGCCCTCCCCCCCCCCCTGCAAAATATGATGAGCGGCCCATCAGTCTTCCTCCTTTCACAGATAATCCTTGGCTTTGGGTTGACGGGTTGCAGCAGCCTGCGAAATGCCATCGAAGTCGAGATTACTGTTAACAATGTGTTAATATATTTTTTTGTTGTAAATAGCTCTTTGTTTAATTTTCAATATATAAAGCTTTGAAGTACAGCTAGGGCAACCAAAGGCCAAAGCAGGATGATGAAGATACAAGCAATCCAATAGAAACGTTTACTAAAATGACGCCAGGAAAAATTAGGCTAGACGTAGACATTTTAAACATGAACTTGAAACAAAACCCAAATAGCCACCTGTTTGCATATCCAACAATAAAATCAGTCATATCGACTCAGCTTAAACCACAATGTAAGATAAATCTGTATAGAGCACAGAGATATTTCTAGAATCGGGGGGAAGCATTGCCATCCATAAACCTACCATCTCGAGGTACATTCCTGCTCAACGTGCTACAGTCACCATCAACCAGGCACGTTATACCCCCAAGTCTTAGAAATCGTTGGAACCCATCCATAGTGTGCATGACAGAGGTTTCTACACTTTTGACTTATGTGGCTCAATTACTGCTGGAAACCGGGGACCATCGAATAAGCAATGTCTATGATTTGAACCTATAAACAATACACATAAATACAGAAACATATATGCATGAAACAAATACACAAATTATTGAATATTAAGTTTAATTGGGGGCGTGGCCGAGCCGAGCAGCAAAATGGCCTCTTGGCATTGAGGCTCTGCTGGCCGAGCAAACTATCCGACAATTATCCTGAAGAAAACTGCCTCATCCTGGCTTTCAAATACGAGGCACACGTGCATGCAATGGAGCGGCACGCAGCGGTGTGCTTTGTGCTCCGATAGACGGCCATCTGTTGCTGTAACAGCCGCTGAAAGTTGGAAGCCTGGTCCCAACGGCGTGCGCGCCGAGATCCCGGGCCGGGAAGGAGCTCCCATTCGGGGTGGACCGGACGCCGTGGTCGGGTGAAGGCGTTTTCCTGCCCGGAATGTGGAGTTGCAGCGGAGCAACACACCCACGAAGGGAGGCGAGAGGAGCCACAGGATAGTGTCCCGGGGCCCGGATTTGTCGGGAGAGCCCTGGCATATTAATGTGGCGCGAGGTGCGGGCCAGCGGCTACATCGGGGCCCGTTCGCCAGAGCAAGCGAAAGTGACTGCTGTGGCGGGCAGTACCTGTGGCGGCGAGGGCCTCTGAGGCGTCCTGTTCCCGACACCGAGTGATTACAGATCCGCCCGGCGTCGCTGGGCCTGGGGACAGCTGGCCCGGTGCCCCACACACCGAGCATGAGCTGGGCAAGAATCATGCTACATTGAGGCTGCGCAGAGGCCTAGAAGGAGCGGCAGCGTGGAGGGAATCGGACCGATCCTACTGAATCAAGGTACTGTGCCGCGTCCATAAGGGAGCTGCTGCAAGGACTGACGGGGACCCTTTTGCAGTTAAAGATGCTGGCTACAGCATCAATGTAATAGGTCCCTGGGTGCAAGATCTACCTCGGCACAGTGATCGGTGTGCACACATTAGAACCTAAAGCCCGCGTCCCGCATCTGCAACTATAGCGGTTGGGCTAAGTGGTCACTGGCTGATGAGGGGCAAGTGCATCTCAAGTCACGACATAGCAGGGGATACCTGATTGACCCGCCCCGCGAACTGACCATGGCAGGTGCGGCCGTCACTGTCTGGTGACGCTGGGTACTCTTCCAATCCGCCAGATAAAATAATACGCACCTGGCTGTAGTGGCGGCTGTGCGGCGGCACGACTGCGGTGAGACTGGCAGAGGGAGGGGGCGCGGGACCCCACGGCTGCCCTGACTGCAGCCCAGCGATGATCTAGAGTGGGCCTGCAGAATTCGATCAGTGGGATGTACTGATTGTGCCTGTCGAGTATATTGAAGAGGGAACGGCCACACAGCACCGACGTGGCGGACGAGCGATGTCCTGCGTGGCGCCCTCCTCTTTCGAGTCATAGCAGAAGTCCAACTGGGATTGTTAACAGGCATTGGGGAGCAGCATAGAGACGAGTAGCACAGTTGCTGCTCCTTGTTAGTACCCACTTAAGCATGGCTGGAGATTTCGTTTACCCTGAATAATAGTACAACAACACGGAGCTAAAATGGGGAAGGTGGAGAATAAACAACCAAAACTAACTTTTGAAAAACGCACCACTAGACAGTTGGGCAGCGAGCTGATGTCAAAGACTATTGTACCAGAAACGCAGCTGGAACCAGAGCAGAAGGACGACATAAAGACCATGTTGCGGGACGTGAAGGTCTGCCTGAAGGAAATAGACTGTAAGATAGATTCCATTGCTGCGCGTATGGACCAAGTGTCGCACAAAGTGGATAAGCACGAAGCTAGACTGGACACACTAGAAACCAGGGTCTCCGACAATGACGCGAGAACACCTTCTCTGAATGGACAGAGTACTGGAGGTCATCAAGGTATGCAACGAAGACCTCAAAGCCCGCTCCAGGAGGAACAATGTATGCATTACTGGTGTACCGGTGTCCACAAAATATACCCAACATGGAGGAATACGTCGAAGGTCTCCTGCGGGACCTTTTTGGACCCGACCTATCAGCCATGTTTCTGGTGGAACGTGCCCATTGCACACTTGGACCCCGCCCGCCGCCAGGCGCTTTGCCAAGACCGATACTGGCTCGGCTGCTAAACTACAGGGACACTGTTCTACGCCTGGCTCGGGAGCGTGGGGAGTTACAATATCAGAACAATGCCACCTCATTATATCCTGACTTCAGCCAGGCGGTCCAGACGGTGCGCCGCGAGTTCCTCCCAGACAAAAAATTGCTACAGAAAACTGGCACCAAATATCCAATGCTGTATCCCGCCAAACTCTGTGTACATACTGGCGGCAAACCTTTGTTCGTTACAGAGGCGAGTGCCGCACTGAAATTGCCAGCTAAGTGACAATGACTAGTGCCTATACCCCCCTTTTATGGCCCAAACGGAGCCATGTCTTATGTTTGGCTCAATATACAATAGGGAGTAACTGTTATCCTTTTCTATTTTCTTGATTTAGATCACAAAAGTATTTTGAGGTAGTCCAACTGATGCTCGGCCACCCTGTTGCATTGTGACAGGGCAGTACGCTGGCAACCTCACGCCCCTATGGGCTGATTCCCTTTAGCCTCACCTATTGTGGGCCTCTGTTTATTATGCAGACCCTGGAGGATTTCGCGATTTCCTGCGAAATCGGCACTTTTGAAAAAATGCCGCGATTTTTACAAAAGTGCACGTGAAATTTGCACTTTTGTAAAAATGCTGAGATTTTTACATAAGTGCCCGTGAAAATGAAGGAATGCAGGCAAAAGCTGAAGCTGCTCAGCAGCAAAAGGATGCTCTGGCTAGTCCTGTAAACAGAGCCTCACCACGCCACAAAGAGCACACCCGTCTTTGCAAAACAGCAGTCCGCTCTCTCTCCCAAAACATAAGACTAACAACTGCCAATAATGAGCACAAATAATTAGGGAACTGCAAAATCAAAAACACAGTGTGCGCCGTTCCAGGGAGCAGCGATGCTCATTTTGTGCAGCATCTTCCAAGGAGTAGCTTTTCCTGCTTTCCATATGTCCCATCCCGTCCAACATCCTACAGTCTTCTGACCTCCCTTTGCCCGTTTTATTCTCAAAGCAACCCACAGCACAGGCAAATAAAGCCGGGTGTCAAGAGCAAGGAGAGGAAGGAAGCAGGGGATGGGCCCTGTTACTACGGTGACGGTCACCCACATCTCAAAGGCTTTGCGTTCATTTTAGCTGTGTGTAAAGGGACCTGTGGAGGCTGGAGGCGGGCCTGCTTTGTGCATTCAAAGTAGGGAAGGTATTTTGTAAGTAGCTGCTTCATAAAGGGTGTCACATCATAGTACAGCCCATTCAGGCTACGTGCTCCTAAAATTTAATGTATCTTAATTAAACACTTATACTGCCGACCACTTTGAGGGGGAAAGTCGCACATCATGGGATTATATATTATGTACTGATTTTCTATTTATCCTCTCAGTATCTTTTGTCATAGGTGGCACGGGTTTCGTGTCAAGCATGTCACCGTAACACCGTAAGTGTGGTTATTTTCAACCAATAGCAGGCTGCATTCTGGGACTTGGAGTTTAATTTTCACATTGCAAGTGTAGTGTTAAAAAGATCCCATTCTATTGGCTTCAACATTGCAGTTCAGATTTAAGGCATATCCCAGGTTGCCTCTTTCAAAGTGGAATACTCTGCTAAAAAAGTTTCCATTGTTTTAAAGCTGAAAATGGACGATTATGAGTAAAATAAAGTGCCGCAAAAATGCAGCTAAATTTCCATATTTGTGCCACTAAATTTCCATATTTGTGCCGCTAAATTTGCTGATCCATGCCGCAATATCTTGGGGGGGTCTGATTATGTGGTGGTTAGTTTTGGATACTCAACCTGATTGGGGGGTCGGAGTGGGTGGTGGGTGGGCGGGCGGGGCAGGTTATTGTTTGTTGTAGTGTATAACTTATTCTTCACTGGATATTTCACAAATGTGGAACACTTGTCAGTATCCAGATTTCGCCCTAATACAGCAGGAGGGATACTACAGGGAGCTACTGAAGGTACACCTCACCAACCGGGATACTGGTCGCCATAGAGACATGTCTTTCTATCGAACTAAATGTCTAAATTGACTTGCATCACTTGGAATGTGCGTAGCCTAAATGACCACAGAAAGTCACGGCTGGTGCAGTCATATCTCGCGAGACATGCTGCGGATGTGTGCCTCCTACAGGAGACTCATCTGAGGGGTATGACTTGCAATAGATTGAAATCCACTAGATGGAGCGAGATACATACATCTTGCTATTCTAACTATTCCAGAGGAGTGGCAACATTAATTAGACGGGGCATTCCCTGGCAGACGACCAAGGTAGTCAGTGACCCTGAAGGGCGATATCTACTACTACTGGGGACATTACTTCACCAACGAGTTCTCATTGCAAACATCTATGGGCCCAATGTGGATGATCCCACCTTTTTTCAGCAGGTATTGCACCACATACAATCCATGGGAGACGCCGCGTTAATCTGGGGCGGCGACTTCAACACTGTACTGTCGCATGAGGAGGACAGGGTCGGCACCTCACGTATTCATCGCCCATAGGGAGCCGCAGTTTTGAAGGGACTGATTGCTAACTATAGTTTATTCGATACCTGGCCGGTGTTTCATCCTAGAACTCGGGAGGGCACATGTATTACACACAGCAACATCTAGTTTGGTCACGATTGGATTTCTGGCTCACATCTCAAGTCCTGCATTACTGGGTGACGGGAGAGACCCATTATGCCCGCACCTTATCGGACCACTCACCAGTCACGCTGACCCTTCAGGTACCCAAACCCTACATACAACCATTCACGTGGCGCCTACCCCCTAACGCTCTGCTCGACGCAGCTTTACGGGAAGAGCTCCACTCGCAGATTACAGACTACTTTGAACAGAACGTAGGCTCTGTGGAGACCGCTGGCACGCTTTGGGAGGCATTCAAAGTGGTCATCCGGGGGGCACTGCATAGCAGGACAGATCAGGGTACTCCGCGATATCCGCGGCAGCCTGAGCAGGCTTGACTCGGAGTTGCACACGTTGGAGGCACAGTATTTAACAACACCGTCAGCCAAAACACTGGGGCATATTCGCAGTAAACTCACAGAGTATCAGGACGAGGTGGATAGGGAGCTTAAATTCCTACACAAACATGCAACCGCACGCAGATATGGCGAGGGAGACAGGCCAGGCAAGACACTTGCGAGTCTCCTGCGCACACCTAGAGGCTCCCCCTTCATCACAGCGCTTAACACCCCTAATAATGGTGTGGTGCATTCTCCGCCTGATATCGCCACTATGCGGGATTTCTATGCAGAACTATATACTTCTCAAACAACCCCACCAGATTCGGTCCTAGAGGACTACTTTGACTCCATAGAGCTTCTATGGTTTAGCAGAACACATCGCGAGTACCTCGATATACCATTCACTGTCGAGGATGTGCGACAGGTCATTGGCAGCATGCAGGCGGATAAGGCGCTGGGTGCTGACGGCCTCAAAGCAAAATTTTACAAAGAATATTTGGAGCTACTTACCCCTCACCCCCTGGTGGTATACCAGGAGGCATTGCAGGAGGGAATCCTTCCTGGATCGATGCGCGAGGCTATTATTATTACTCTTTTAAAACTGGACAAGGACCCCCAACAATGTGATTCATATCGTCCACTCTCATTAATAAATCTAGACGCCAAGATCTTCGCCAAACTTCTGGCCACCAGGCTTCAGCCATTGTTACCATTGATAGTGAGGCCGGACCAATCTGGTTTTGTGCCGGGTCGATCAACCTCCCACAATCTTAGAATGCTATTTGGGCTGCTGCACTACCTCGTCCCACATGTATCCGCAATCGCGTCGCTCTTAGACGCCACTAAGGTGTTTGATTCTCTGGAGTGGGGATTCCTGTTCCCGCTTCTCAGAAGACTAGGCCTGAGTCCACTTTTTATCCAGCAAATTCAACCTCTCTACACGCGACCCAGTGTGCAGCTAAGGATCAATGGATTGATCTCGGAGCAAATAGTTATCACATGGGGCACCAGGCAAGGCTGCCCCCTGTCGCTGTTATTGTTCGCGATTGCAACAGAAGCACTGGCGGCTCGCCTGCGGCAACACCACACAGGCAGAGGGATTGGATTCACAACCAGTGCACTCACCGTGTCGATGTACGCGGACGACATCACTCTATATATGGTAAACCCCAAAGACAACTTGTCGCCTATGACGCGTGAGGTTGTGCGATATGGCCGACTCTCCGGAGTAAACATCAATTGGAGCAAGCCCATAATCCTCCCGCTTACACCTGGAACCCAGGCTTTCACAACTGATTTTTTTTTTTTAAATCTGTTTATTGAATTTTTACAAACAACAGCATCAACAGAAATGTCACAGAGATACACAATGCTTTAGCAGTACGTCTACAACATTTTTAGAAGCATAATCATCATAGTAATATACAGTTGCATAACATGGTAGTAATTCAAGGAGAACAGCGTGGGCCGTGTAGCACGCGCATCCCACTAAATGTCGAGGCACGAATAGGAAGCATCAATTAGTACCATGCAGGCCCTTCTCCTGATATCCTACATATTACTCCTTTCAGCCTACTATCCCCAGTGGGGGGTGGCCTATACCAAAGCCTATATCAATCCCTCATTCCTGCGCTATAGTATTCCACAACACCCATAAGCGCAGCACTCGGTCTCCTATTGTTGCACCCCTCCCGTCACCCCTCCCGCTGCCTCCCGCGGATATTCTATCAGATAACAGGTCAAGGGAGCCCAAATGCTTCGCGGCCTAGAGGCACTAGGCAATAACTCCGAGTATGTGTCAAGCTGCTCTTGGCACGTCACTAGATCAGTGTTCCAATCCTTGAATTTCGGGGCACGGCCCCTACCCCATCGACAGGCCACCCTCCACTTTGCCATCAAGAGTCCCAGCGCCACATATTTCCAATGTGCTGCCTGTAGCGGACCGACATACCCAAGCAACGCCATAAATAGTGTGGGTTCAACCCGCGTATGTACCATATGAGTCAGCGCCTCAAAGACCTGTCGCCAATATTCGTGCACCTCCGGGCATGTCCACGCCAGGTGCAGAAAATCCGCACCAGGGGCCCCACATCTGTCACAGCAATCCGTTTCTCTCAGCCGATATCTACACATTGTAACCGGCGTATAATATAGCCTATGCAGGAACTTGTAATGTATCATTCGAAGTCTACTGCTGGCCGTCACTGTCTCAGTCTGCAGACAACAGTACTCCCACTGCTCATCTGAGAGCGTCTCAGTAAGCTCCGCATCCCATCTTGTGCGAGCGAGCGGGTCAGCCATATCCCTTTGAGTGTGCACTGTGCTGTAAATTAATGAGACCAGTCGTGTGGCTGTCCTGCACCTCAACATTACCTGCAGTGGAGCACACGCCACTGGTTCACTCGGGAAATCCGGAGTAATAGCCCGAATCCCCTGTCTCAACCTGACATATAAAAAAAGATCAAGTGGGGTGTGGTGTAAACCCTTCAACATCTGCTCTGCCGATCGAAACTTCCCCTTGTGATACAAGTCTCCCCAGTTCTGTATATTCAGTTGTTCTCTGAACTTGTGGAACAGTGCCTCCTGCAGCAACGGCATCTTTGGGTGATACGTAAGTGGCAACAAAGCTGCGTACTGCATAGGTGTCTGCAACAGCTGCCCAATTCGACGCCAAGCATCGACCGTACAGGTGACCGTGGTTGGTGTCCTCTCCCTAGGCGCCACCGGTTCATACAGCACTCCATCTAACGGTATCGGATGTACGAGCCAGTGCTCCGCCGCCACCTGAGGCATATATCTGGGCTGCGTCACCCAGTACCACGCATAGAGTGCTTGCGCGCTGAGGTAGTATAGTTCGAAATTTGGTACCCCAAATCCTCCCTGCGAGTAGGGCCTAGTAAGTACTTCCCATTGCAGCCACGGCTGCCGACCCCCCCATACCAGTCGCGTGAGCTCCGATCTGAGCGTCATAAAGAAAGTTCTCCCCGGATAAAACGGGATATTTAGGAATAAATAGGGTAACTGAGGCAGGAGCACCATTTTCATCAGTGAGACCCGACCCGCCATGGACAGCATGGACAGGGGGAGTGCAATCCATCGGGACACACAGTCTGCTATTCGCGTTATTGCGGTTCCATAGTTCAATCTCAGGAGCTCGTCCTTGTCTCTCGTCACTCTGATCCCCAAATAGCGCAGCTCCTCATCACACCACTCTAAGGGGTAATCCAACGAAAATGTATGCGTTGCTTGCGTTAGTGGGAATATGCTAGATTTGGTCCAATTGATATGAATCCCCGATAGTCTCCCAAACACTATAAACTCTCGCAATATCGGGTTCAAATTATCGTGCGGATTCCGGATATACAAAGTAATATCGTCTACATATAGGGATATAAGGATCTGCCGCAAATTGCACCTCAGCGCCTTATCATTATGATGCTGCCGCAGTTTCGCTGCTAGCGGTTCCACTGCAATAGCAAAGAGAAGCGGAGAGAGTGGACACCCCTGCCGGGTTCCCCTCGTAATGGTCAGAGGCAGCGAAGTGTGGCCATTTATCAGAATCTTGGCCACCGGTACATTATACAGGAGTCTAATCCATGATAGAAATAGGGGGGGGGGGGGGAAGCCCATCCTTAGCATTACTCCAAAAAGATAATCCCACTCTACCGAATCGAACGCCTTTGTGGCGTCCAGGAAAACGGCTGCGAGGGGTAGATCAGGAGAGACATTGTTGAGAATCGTAAAGAGTGTCCGTAAATTATGGGATGTTGCCCTTCCTGGCACAAAGCCGGACTGGTCCGGTAGTATCAAATTTTCAAGGAGTAAACTCAGCCGATTGGCAATCAGCTTGGCTAGTATCTTAGCGTCGCAGTTTAGGAGGGATAGCGGTCTGTAGGAATCACACTGCCGGGGCGATTTTCCCGGCTTCAGCAATGAGACTATAAGTGCTTCCCTCATGGACGCGGGGAGGGTGCCCACTTCCAACGATTCCTCATAGACTTCTCTCAGAACGGGGGCCATAATATCTATATACGTTTTATAAAATTCTATAGGGATGCCATCCGTACCAGTGGCTTTCCCGGATTGCATACCCATAATAGCCTCCCGAACCTCGTCCAGCTCGAACGGAGCACATAAAAACTCTCTTTGCCTATCACTAAGCCACCCCAGCGCCACATCCCCCAAGAACCCCTCCAGATCCAGCTCCTCCCTTCTGGTGGTGGTATATAGGGTCCCATAATGCCTTGCGAATGCGCTAAGAATGTTAGCTGTATCTCGGTACACCCTTCCCTCAAGGTCTTCAATTTCAAGAACGTAGTTTGAATAACAAGGTTTCCTGAGGTTGCCAGCACCTTCCCCGGTCGATCACCCTCTCCATAGCAGCGGGCCCTCCAGTATTTCCCCCGAAATCGCGCCTCCCGTTCCGCTGTAGTCCTATATTCTGTGAGTGTGTCTCTGAATTTTACTTGGACCGTGGCAGATGGAGCACGTGCCAACTCCTCCTCCATCAATTTAAGCTCCCTCTCCTGCCTGCTTAGTGTGTTAGCAAGATCCTTTAGCACCCCGAACCCCTTGGACATGCAGAACCCTCGCATCGTTACTTTAAACGCCTTCCAGATAATTTCGACGCTGTCCAACGAGCCTTTATTGCGGGCAAAAAAGTCCCTCACGGAAGACCGCATCCAGCAGCATGGTAGCCTGCAACCGCCAGGCACCTCTCGGCACCTTAAGGTCCGCGGAAGACAGCGTGAGCAGAACCGGGGCATGATCAGAGTATGTTCTGGCAAGATGCTGCACCTTGGAGACCGCAGGGCCCAATCCCCTAGACACCAACCAATAATCAAGTCGCGCCCATGAGGCTGCCTGCACCGTGTAATGTGGGCCTTCTTTCAAGCTCAGGTGAACATGCCTCCAGGCGTATAGCAGTTGATATGCATAAATTGTGTCCCTGAGAACCCCAGCCGCCTTGTTGTAGTGATGCGAGGCCGGGTGCGATCTATCACACCCTGGATTATACGTAACGTTGAAATCCCCCACCCCAGATAATGTGTTGGGAGCCCGTCTCAAATATTTTGGCCCACAGTGCAGTAAAAAAAGCAGGGTCATCCACATTTGGCCCATAACAACAGCTAATGTAACCGAGGTCGAGCCCAGCCTCCCCCACGCTATACAATATCGTCCCTGCGCATCCCCCACTGAACCCATGAGGTGAAAGGGCACCTGTCTTTTTAGAAGGATAGCCGTCCCGCGCGCATAAGAAGAATAGGAGGAGAAAATCCTGTGTTCAGCCCACCTGGCCGCAAAACCTCCAGCCCCCTGAGGAGTAAAATGTGTTTCCTGTAACATGGCAATATGTGTGTGTCGTGCCTATGTAGGTATGCAAGCAACTGTCGTCTCTTCCGCGCGTCCCCCAACCCACGAACATTCCATGTGACGATATTCATACTACCTACTGTACAGTCAGCCATACTTCCGATCCCCATACAGTCCACCAAGCGCTATTCCAGCATTGTAGCGTGACAAACCTCCCATGATATCACATAGACTCTTTGACAATCCGAGATGCACAGATATAACCACAACCCAACTCTCCCCTAGACCCTGTTCATTAGCAGCCTTCTGGGGGGTAAACATCTTGAAACTAACAACTTCCCCACTGATTCCCACCCCCTCCCACTGAAGCAGCCCCAACTTGACAGAAAAGAAGCCCCCCGCTTGCCCTCCCCCATCCCAACATGTCAGACATATACGCCACAACACCCTTCTTGGATGTGCAGCGAAACACCCCAGGGTGATACCCGTTGGGGGCTTCTACTAGGTGGACGCACATTCACCTCTCACCCCCAAACCCGAAGCTCCCCCCAACGGAACATTCAGGCCTAGGGGGCCAGAGGGTGCCCGGTACTCCATACCATTTGCTCAATTTGGGCAGCCGGCAGTAGTAATGTACAGCCTCAGTCTCGACTCCTGCCACATCAAGCGCATTATACCTCAGATTTCAAGATTGTCCCCTCCAGGTCCATTTGCAGCAGCCTCATGAGTGTCCTCTACCTCTCTGTCCGACATCGCTCGCTTCATAGCTGGATTTCCCCCACCTGGACGATTCGGTCTTTTCAGTTGCTTAAGAAAGTAGTCTACTTGGTTCGGCGCAGTGAAAAAATGCTGTTTCCCTTGATATGTCACCCTGAGGCGCGCCGGGTAGAGCAATGCATAGTCAATTTGTGCCTTTCGCAGCTTGGCCTTGACCTCCAAAAATGTACGCCTCTCCTCTTGAACCATGGGCGTAAAGTCAGGATAGATGGAGAAGGAATTACCATCATATGCCAAAGTCTGTTTGCTTCTGGCAGCTCGCAAAGCTACATCGCGGTCTCTATAATTTAATAGCCTTGCAATGATCGTGCGCGGACTGCCCCCCGGCAGCAGCCGCGGGCCCAGAGTTCTATGGGCACGTTCTACAATGAACTGGCTAGAGAATGCGTCCGTGCCAACCGAGGACAATAGCAATTGTTCTATATTTTCCTCCATCTTCCCAACATTGGTGGATTCCGGAATTCCCAAGACGCGCATGTTGTTGCGCCGACTACGCGCTTCCAAATTTTCATTCTTTGCGGCGATTACCCTCAGCAGATTATCCATCCGGGCAAGCCGCATGGTATGGTTGGAGGTCACATCCTCCGCTTCTGATATGCGCCGTTCCGCTTCTGTAAGCCTCTCCTCGTGCCCTTCAATCTTGTGGACTATGGCATCCATTCTGGTCGATATGTGATCCACCTTTTCAACCACTGTAGCGAAACCTTGCCGGATCTCCTGTAGAATACTCTGGACATCTGTATCTGGCGCCGCAGCCCCGTCCTGAGCTCCGCCGCGTCCCTCATGGAGCGGACCTGCTTGTGGGGCCTGGGTCCCCCGTCTCGAAATGCAGTTTCGGCTGCCTGGCATCCGACTTCCCCATGCTGTCTCTGTAGTGGTGGTCTAGGCCTAGTGCCGACCAACTCCCACCTCCACAGCCTTTCTCCGTTGCACAGTAAGGCCTCCAGTCCCGGCCATGATCTTCGTTTTCCGGTCTTCCTAGTATCTCAGTCTCCCAGACCTCCTGGCATTCAGCCCTGGCTCTGCTCCTCTGCAGGACAATCGCCGATCAGCTCCTCGGATCTCCAATCCCCTTGTAGGCCCCTATGATGTCCTGATACTTTTTCAGTTCTGCCGCCACCGCAGCGCTATCACCGCCGGCAACAGCGCCAGATCACTCCCCCAGTCGGACCGCGCTCCTAATCCTGGGCGACTGATGCATGTAGTGCCCCCTCAATGGGTACAGAATCTGTTCTTTTTCGCTGTGGAGGTGGTGTTCCCTGTAGTGTATTTTATTCCAGCCTCATTGATGAAGGCAGCCCGTCATGGCCGGTAACTCCCACAGGCACGCAGCTCACTGTCTCCCTCTGCACCGTCCCAGGAGGCGCTCCCCGTCTCCGGGCTGCTCCCGGTTCGCAGATCCGCTCCGCACCTGTGATCGAGGATGCCGCGGGGGGGGAGAGGGGGGGGGGGTGGTCACTGCTTCACCTCGCACCCCCTTCAGTCGCCGCACCTCCACCACCTCCCCGCCGCGATCCCGCGATTAATCCTCCGCTACCCGGCTCTAACCTTCTCAGCGCCCAGGTATGCCAGCAACTCCTCACTCGCCGATGAATATAATTCCAGGATCGCAGCCAGGGTGCAATCCAGCGCAGATCGTCTCTGCCTCAGGGTCAGGCCGGCACTTCGGAAGCGTCCGGCGGGTAGGGCGCCCCCCGAGGCCTACCACCTCATGTGCAGCCACGGCCTCTGGCAAGCACAGTCGCCGACCTCCTTCCTGCGCGCGAACAGCCGGAGCGTCCCGGTCACTCCTCCCGGGCGTCCAACGTCAGTTCTCTCAGTGCAATCTTCTCCAAAATTTCAGCGAGGCTGCTTGACAGGTTCCCTCAGCTACCGGGAAGGTCTAAAGCTGCCGCCGCCGTATTCGAGCAGGATTAGTGAAGAATTAGTGTACCGGGCCACGGGAGCCTCACGGCAGTGCAGCCATTCCGTGTGCGCGCCACCTAGCGCCCTTTCACAACTGATTATCCGTTAGTCTGGGCGTCCGGCCCGATTCGATACATGGGCATATGGTTCAGCAGTAACCTGCAGGAACTATAGACAGCCAATTATGGCAGATTGGTGGCCTGGATCGAAGAAAGGGTAAAAAGATGAAAGTCTCTTCCACTCTCTCTGGCCGGCCGCATAGTGGTGGCCAAGATGATTATTCTGCCGAAACTCCTATACCTCTTTGTCAACATCCCTTTCCCACTCACAGTACATTTCTTTAATCGCCTCAGGTCATTTATGATTGAACGGGTGTGGGCTGGGGAACAGCCAAGTATATCCTGGGAGATCCCGACACTACCACAAGCGCAGGATGAAATGGCGGCCCCAGACTTTGTCCTCTACGCATATAGTGCACAGGCACAATTCTTACATTTCTGGGTGCACCCCACACCTTTTCAGCCACACGTTGAAACTGAAATAGATAGGGCTGTACCTCTCCCATTGTCCACCGCACTATTGCACCCATACAAGGGCCCCCGCGACGAACTTGACACAGTACAAGTTATGAGGTGGGCATGAGAGGGTCTTCGCAAAAGAGCAAACTTAGACATACTGTACGACCCGTCCATGCCACTCCAAAACAATCCGTTGATACCCCTGGCTCATCGAACACAGGGCACAGAACCGCGCGTCCACACATAACAAAGAAAGGTGGTGATCTTTAGCCTGAGGATACTTTGCTCACACTACAGCAAATGTGCGAACCCACACCGCCCTCAGCGCTAGATATGCTAATATACTAACAGATCCATGCATCCTGCAAGAGCAAATTCTCCACATTTCCGGACCCGCCGCCGACATTGCCAGCACTGCAAAACCTGTTGTCGGTGGAATCAGGGCGGAAACTCATATCTCGCATTTATAACATCACCCAGAAAGCATTTCCGATCACTGTCCCAACCTCTCACAGGGCCTGGGAGAAGGATCTGGGGGAAAGCCTCACGGATAAGCAGTGGGATCTCAGTTGTAGACAGTTAGAGCGATTGTCGCCCAATTACCGCCTCCGGCTCATCCACTTTAAGTATCTCCACCGCCTCTATCGCAAGCCCATGCAACTACATAAGATGGGGCTACGAGCGGATGACGGCTGTTCTTATATTTAGCATGGCAGTGTAGACCAATAGCAAACTTTTGGATCAACATACTACGCCACATAAAAGCTATTACTGGGCTGGACCTACCCTGCACGCCATTGGTATCCTTGTTGGGAATTATTGAGACAGTGCCACCTAAATTACACAAACTACCGGAAATGTTTTAATGGCCAAAAGACAGGTGGCTATACACGGGGGGCGGCCCTGCCTCCAACTATGAAGGAGTGGGTTACAAGTGTGACATACTGTAGGGCACAGTTAACAACCTATTGGGAACTTTGGCCGACCAGATCTCACCCTAGAGATATATGGGAACCCGACTTGGCTAAATTCTACGGCCTCAGGTGCCACGTGAAACAACAACGATTGTAATGTGTGTATATGGTGGGGTCGTTCTCAAGATTGTGATGTATAGTGATGCCCCTGTAATGTGTACCGATGTTTAGTACTCTCTGATGTAGTCGTGGACAAGCACTTTTTTGCTCCAGGAAATGTGATGGCGTGCTCAGATTGTTGTAAATGTAATAGTATTTCGAACAGAAAATTAGACTTGATAATACGTATTGCACTGCACTTTGTTATTGTTGTACACTTTACAAGAAATGCAAATAAAAATAATTTTTTTTAAAAAGAATATTAAGTTTAATTTACAAATAAATATGCCCAAATCAAATTTTTTATAGGGAAGGTTGGAACTTTTCGAAATGTAGTTTTAGCGCTGTGTCTTATTTTGCTTCTAGTGCATTTTCTTTTCGTTGGTACCTACTAGTGCTTCAGTTAAGACCAACAATCATCCATACTAGATTCTAGTTACTGTATGTACACTACTGCCACAAATCAAGATAAGGATACTAACTTAATTGCTGGCTTCCAATTTCAAATGAGTTCACATTTACAGAGGTTTCAAAACGTTCCATTTGTCTTTTTATGTACATGAACTTTTTTCAAACGTTGATGTTATTAAATTTTCTAAACAATTATGGACCTCCAGGAGTGCACAGACCACAGGCTAAAAACCACTGCTGTATAACATTCACTGGCTAGTCATCCGATTTGGCTGCTATGGCCAACAAAACAGTATTTCAAATATTTGTGACAATCGTCCTGGAACTGCTGAGTTATAAGTGCATTCACCTCACCCATCCACCAGATTTCGACATCTCCAAGTCATTTTTATAACATTTGCGGTAACACTACACTTCCATCTATTGCTATATTCGCTGCTGGAATATTTTGTGCAGATTTGTTGTACTGCATCAAAGATATTAAGAAAGCTGTTTTTATTAGACACTCTGGCCTAATGATACATGTGTTTGTGTGAATATATATTTTTAAATCACACATTACAGTAGTTTATTGCTGGCTATTAAGACCATTAACTTGCCATTATTGTTCAGCATTGCTAAAAGCCAGTGGAGTAAAGGAGAGTGGCGTTGAGTGTCATAGAGTAGAGTCTCGTGGAGTAGAATGTTGTGGGGTAAAGTGTCATGGAGTGGCTTAAAGTGGATTGTTGTGGATGGAGTAGAGTGGAAGGGAGTAGAATGGAAGGACGTAGAGTGGAGTGGCATAGAGTATTGTGGTGTTGCTTAGAGGTTGCTATATGTAGCAGAGTTTTGTAGAGTAGAGTGGCATGGAGCATTGTAGAGTGGACTAGTGTCATATAGAGTAAGAGTGGAGCAGAGTTTAATGGAGTAGAGTGGAGTAGCCTATAGTGAAGTGGCATAGAGTGCATTGTTTTTTAGTAGATTGGCATGGAGTGACGCAGCATAGATAACAACGGCAAAGTGTAGAGTGATGCAGCATCGATCTAGAATGGTGTAGAGTGGTACAGCAGAGATTAGAGTGATGCAGCATGGAGTGGTGCAGAGTGCAGTGGCACAGCATTGAGCAGAGTGGCCAGAGTAGAGTGGCACAGAGCAGAGTGGTGCAGCGTAGAGCAGAGTGGTGCACAGCAGAGTGGCGCTGCAAACAGAAGACTGGAGTGGCACACAGCAGAGTGGAGTTGGGCGCAGCAGAGTGGTGTGGCATAGAGTGCAGTGGTACAGAGTAGTGTACAGTGATGCAGTGTAGACTGGAGTGGCATAGAGTGCAGTGGCACAGAGTAGACTAGAGTGGCGAAGGGTGCTGTAGTGAAGTGGTGCAGAGTGGAGTAATGCAGATTGGAGTAGAGTCAGGTAAAGTGGAGTATGCAAGCTGTGGTAGCAAACTGCTATTTAACAACAATGCATAATCAATTGAAATCACCATTCATTTGCACATATAGATTAACTGATAAAAGTATACAGTGCACAAACGACAGGGTGGAAATGCTCTCACATAGTGTATAGATTTGTTTTGATCATATTAAAATATTTGTTTCTACCATACTTCAGAATATTCAAGAAATATGCTTCATTTGTGCTTTCATAATTCTGGGGTATTTTGAAATACCTGCAATTAATTTACAGACAATTAAATGTTGTTGTGTGCTAGAGAAAAAAATACATTGTACAGCCTTCCTCCAGCACACTGCCCAGGAGCCAGCATGATGTTCACATAAACCCTCACACTTTGAAGTCAGAGAAAGAAATGCAAACACCAAACTCCTCTGTCTTGGACCTCTATCTTTGATTGGACAGCAAATGTGACAAGATAAGAGCAAGATTTAAAGGGCTGTTAACAGAAACGCAGCACTCGGAAGGATACAGTAAATAAAATAACAGCCAAGGAAGGGACGAACTCAAGCTGTACAGCCTAAAAGAAATAAAGCCAGCAAGCAAATGTGAGTTACTAAATACAAAGTCAATGGTAAGCAACGGGCAGAATGGATTCCCAGGGAAGCTTTACGAATGTCCTCAAGATGTTGTTAGCAAACCAGACAGCCGTGGATTCTGATAGGCTCGACACTGTCCCTCTTCATACTGGTGAGCTGCACAAACATATCGCACCCAATGCCATCTCCACAGCGTCTCATGAAATCACAATTTCATTTAGTGACATCGCAGACACTGTGACCAATAACAGGTTTTAACATTACACGTATTGACACGTGTTGTAAAAAATGAAGATGGACAGGTTAAACGCTGGAAATACCAGAGTGTACGTGCCAAGAAACACAACACTCAATTTGTCAGACTCGTAACTTCGTACCTGCTTCTTACACTGAAAAGGAGATATGTGGCCAAGAGGATTTCAACAGACGTAACCAGGCGTTAAATGCAGCGCGTAGGTCACTTTCTAATCATAGTTGTATATAATCCCAGTATTTTTGTCCCATTGCTTGGGTGCTGTTATGTAAGGAGCAACGTCAACATACATCCACTCCGAAGGAGCTGTAAAATGCAAATGTGCCACAACCGGAAGAAAGTAAAGATGGACCACCTGACGTTGCTCCTGTTCCCTTGGTTGCCTCTGACCTTCGCGGCCATATTGAAGCGGTCTAAGTTGCCATTGGTTACGGTAGAACGTTTATGAGCGATCCGTCAGTGATTGCTTGTCTGGTGGAATAACCCAACGATTCGGCCGATATATGAAAGTGTTAGAAGTTACGTCGGAATACTGAAAGCAGATAACTTGTAATGAATAGAGCATTGTATTGTTTTATTAAGGCCCATTTTTGGTCGTGCGGAGGAAACTTTCGCACTGTTCTCTTTTCTATGCTTCAACAAACTATATAAAAATGTATAATGCTTTCCTTCCCTCACTTTGTTTCCTTCTGTGTGACGTTTCCGTCCTGAAACGACGTCACACCGGAAGCGGCTGATTGGAGGTACTCTCGGTGATTGAGAGGCTGTAAACCCCAGACAGAGCCCATGGACCAACAGGGAGGTAAATCCGGGAAGGGAATTACTACGGAGAGTTTACACCACCAGTGGAGTTCCAGTCCTCCCTTCATCTACATCCGTCCTCCATACCCCGCAATAAGCGTGGTCCACTAAATCATCTCTACTTCTCTTCTACTATTGCTCAGCAATCCTTCCCCCTTCATCCCCACCTTGTGCTCTAGACTTCGTACACACCCCATCATACTTCGTCATCTTCCTTTCCTGTCGTAACCACCTTCCCATCAATCGTGTTTATCATCATCCCTGGCTGCTCCCCAGATTTCGTCACTGCTTGCCCAGCCCATAGTCATAATCTGGTATCATTATTGCCCATTCTCCGAAATCCCACTCTTTTCACTGACTGATGCCATCCATTATTACCCTTGCTCCTCCAACTTCTCTGACTTTCTATAATTTAAGGATTTATCGGCGAATCTACATTCTTCATTATTAATTCTTTGACATTTCTGTCGCCACGAGGCTATTTTATTTGTTTGATAATCACTTGAAAAATTTCCATTCATGAAAATAAAAACGTCGTTCAATGTATCTACTTAAAGTAAAACATGTTCACCATCGCAATATTTACATTTGCAATGAGCTATTACTGTTGCCACTCAATAAGAGTAAACATGTTGCCATCGTGTCCAAAATTGATATTTAACAAATGATTGTCCTAGAAATTAATATTTAAAATTTGTTGTACCTTTACATAACCTTTTGCGACCATATGAACTTCGAATTTGTGGTCTTCATGTAATATCTTTCGAATATTTGCATTCAGTGGAATATATAGGGCACCCAGCTGCAACATTTTCCATACCCTTTTGTTTACATGAAGTGCTAAGCAAATATCCCCACTTTACAGCCATTCAGCCGCCTTCCACCTTAGCTTTTAATAGTTTGACAAAGTCAAGAATTTGCATTGAATAGTATCACCACTTCCTGCAGCTGTCCATATAATTCCTACATTTTTTAATGTTACTATTTTTAACTACTGTGCCTCGCTGTTGCAGCCTCTCAAAATTAGTATTAGTTTGTTTCTGGTGGAGCTGCCAGTGCCGTTCAAAATAACTGGCAGTGCAATTGCACTGGTTTAAAAAAATAAAACAACGTTGCAACCCATATTAAATTGAAACAACTTCAACAATAGGCCATTTGTCACAGTGAGGCAGCGTTACCACATGCTGGGCATAAGAAAGTTCTAATATATATAAAGAAAATCGGAATAGAGGGACCAATGTCTTGTTTATTTAAGCACAAGAAACAGTGAATTATCTTGGCAATCTATTTTTTCTTTTATCACTAATTCAATGATTATTTTTCAGACGCGGATATCTCTTGGTGAACATCAGAGTACTTTACACATAATATATCCAAAACGATCACAAAAAAATTCATTACACAACGGCCCATATATACAACTTCACACAACATATATTCATCTTGCTGGGGTCGCGTAACTAGTCAACACGGGAAACCTCACCCGGCCCGGACACGGAAAGGATTGACAGATTGATAGCTCTTTCTCGATTCTGTGGGTGGTGGTGCATGGCCGTTCTAAGTTGGTGGAGTGATTTGTCTGGTTAATTCCGATAAAGAACGAGACTCCTCCATGCTAACTAGTTACGCGACCCCCAGCAAGATGTATATGTTGTATGAAGTTGTATATAAGGGTCGTTGTGTAATGAATTTTTTTGTGATTGTTTTGGATATATTATGTGTAAAGTACTCTGATGTTCACCAAGAGATATCCGCGTCTGAAAAATAATCATAGAATTTTTGATAAAAGAAAAAATAGATTGCCAAGATAATTCACTGTTTCTTGTGCTTAAATAAACAAGAGATTGATCCCTCTATTCCGATTTTCTTTATATATATATATTAGATGTGTCTATGCCCAGGTATGAGAGGGTCATTTGGGTATGCCCCATAGTGTTCTATTGATAGGGCATAAGAAAGTGTCAGCGATTTTAACATAGATTATTTTTATTTTAAGTAAATATTGGTACTTGTTATAGTGTGAACCTTGTCAAATAGATGCCTACCAGAGCTCTTTAATAAGTTGTACAGCTATTTGCACATGTCAAACAGGTTTGTTGCCCAGGTTTGAAATCCCATCTTTCAAGAGCACCTGAGTCTATCTGCGATGAGCAGCGAAGCACTTTCTTAATTCATGACCTACTGCTATCAGGCTGTAAATATTTCGAAATTCTTTTCCCTCATACAATGCAAAACAAAAATTGAAGAGATCAATTCTAAATGAGAACCCAGAAAAACTAATTGTGGACCTTCCCTCATGGTCGGATTCGGACAATGCAGAGTTGACCTACTTTTCTATGCTACAAACACTACACAGTAGCTTTCACCTGTGTCTTACCTACTTCAAGTCACATCTCTCAGTGCAATCCTTAGATATATGGTAATGACCGCAATAAATAAACACCCATGGAAGATGAACCACACAATTAGCTTTTATGACAGTAGCACATTCATGATTGAGGCAGCAGCAGCCCGGTGAGATTCAGCATATTTTTTCACATCGTGAACTCATTCAAGACTGACATGAAACAGAATTGAAATCCATACAATATAAACAGACAAACCTGGGGTAAACCGAGATAATCTTCTATCCCTCTTAAAATATGAACATCATCCAAAGAGGGTCTATAGCTGTCTGGTTAGACCTTAACTCACCCGAAATTGTTGGAGCATAATGTTACCTTCAAGCCTTCTATGACACATGTCTCATATTTCAACAACAACGTTTACAGGCTATCCATTCCTGACAGAAGGATTCCTTAACGTTGATCTGATCTGTGTACAGTCAGCATCTACACATTCTCTGGAGGTCGAAAACATGCTTTAGAATGTAAGTTGTTATATACTAAGCATATACTACCAGAATCTGGTTTCCTGTGAAGTTCCTCCATATTTTTCACATTAACTAAACATGTTTCGTATCTACAAGCGTTCCTTAACAGAGGTAGTTCTGTTACATCGATCGCAGTTCAAAATGTATGGGATTTATACCCAAAGCAATAGTGAATATTAAAAAACATTGTGTACTGCTACAAACTGATCCACTATCGAATGAAGGATAATTTCCTACGTCTTAATGTTGTTAAGATCTTAATTGATGTGAGGACAATACAGTCCTATTTCCAGGGGCTCAGGAATTGGCTGCAAGCCCATTCGTATCACAGAACGTAATGAACATGGGAGTTTGGTTTACTTAGAGTCTTTTGTTCGTGGATTAGGTCTCAGCTGTGACAAAATACAGAATCTTTCAGTTTGACTACGTTTAGAAGTCTTGCGCCTTCTCCAGACTTTAAATCATATTGATCTTATCACAGATCTAATTCTTTCTCACACTGTGGTAACAAAGGGAAACCAAATAAAGCGATCATGAAGATCCAGAGGATCTAAAGTCACGCAGTGAGGATGTATCTAAGGAAATTGGCCCATGTTACCTTTTCCCAGAAAGGGCTCGTCTGGCTTGTCTTAGAACAAATAATTAAATTCAAGATTCTATGCATTATCTGCAGGGCCTGTGGGCAAACACCCAGAATATTGACAAAAACCAACCCTTTTCTTTCTTGAATGTTTATTTAGATTGGGCACCTCTATTTGATTGTCCAACTAAAGGGTGATCACAAACATATAAGAAAAAGCCTCAAAGTGCTGGTTCCAGGACTTTACAGCTGTTTCAGCACAGCTATGAGTAACGCACCCTGTCTACTAGCTATCAAGAGAGCACTGAAGATGCAAAGCTGAAGATTTAAGCAGAGTGTCTTCTCCCTTGTCTCCATCGGGAACATCCCCACATCAAAAAAGAACTGTGCCATCTCAACATCAAACAGGTTTCCACACACCTTTGAAATCCTAACCAGGCATGGTAATGTTTGAGGCACTGACCTGATCTGCCACCACTACTGGATATCATGTTCCTGATCCAGATTACGTGACTTTGACTGCTTTCACTGTTCCTAAGGTTCAACCCAATGGTTTACTAAAACTATAAATACATCTTCCCTTCCAATATACACTCCAATTATGTGCACCACTACATTTACTATTTGTCACTTGCCCCTTTTCCATGTATCCATCCATGATCTGTTTCTGCACCATCTGTTCTTCCACCCTGGGTCATTCCACACTGTGCGTCTCCTCTCCTGCGCCATCTGTCCTCCGCCATTTGTGTATTCACCAGTTCCAGCTTTCTTTATACAGTTTTCTTAAGAGTATCCGTACTTGTTCAACAACCTCCTCTACTTTCAAGCACTCTTTTTACACTACTTACCAGACAAATGATACAGACGCGTTTGCATTAACATATCTACGGTGTTTTGTCTGTTATTTCAAGAAAGCAGGGGTTTTGGTGGGTTTGTATTTGCTGTCCATACCATTTAAGGCAAGATAGGCACATTTTAGGTTTTTCAGCATTTGCCTTTTTTTTAATATATTTTTTTATTTTGTATAGCAGCAGATAAATAGTTAGCCAAGCATTACAGATCAGACAAATTATAAAAATAAAGAATAAACAAACCTGAGCATCACTTTAACCCCTTCGCTGCTGCGGACATTCCGCTGCAGCGCTGGGGGGGGCAGGGGGGCAGCGCGGTGGGCCTGTGCTCATGACGGAGCCGCTCCGTCATGAGCCACAGTTGAGCTGTGCTCATGACGGAACGGTTCCGTCATGACTCCGCCCATTTGCGTTGTCCCCCCGCACAGGCGGGGAAACAGCGCCGCGCAGGCGGAGCGGCCGCCAACGGGAGTGTCATGACGGAACCGTTCCGTCATGAGCACACGCCAACCGTGGCTCATGACGGAACGGTTCCGTCATGAGCAGGGAAGGGGTTAACAGCGTTGACATGGGTAAACAGATT
This sequence comes from Triturus cristatus, assembly GCF_964204655.1. Classification (NCBI taxonomy): domain Eukaryota; kingdom Metazoa; phylum Chordata; class Amphibia; order Caudata; family Salamandridae; genus Triturus; species Triturus cristatus. Next base: position 311,722,173 of record NC_140592.1, read on the forward strand.
AGACTTTTAGCATTGAATCCAATTATAAATAGGGGCCCAAATTTTTAAACCAAAAGCTTTCTTTTTCTTCCCCTTTAGACAATACACAGCTTTCTCTAGCTGATAAATGTTTAACAATTTAGATTGCCACTGAGAAAATGAAGGAGGATCAGCATCAAGCCAATGAGAGGTTATACAATATCTAAAAATAGACATAGATATAAATTAAAAACCTTCTTCAGCACCTGTCTGCAGCCTATCAGGATTTGATTGGATACCAAGTATTACGAGTTTGGCAGAAAGTATTACTGGTGGGTTCATCATGTTATTTAAAAACTTTTGAATTTCAGAAATAAATTGGGTTAGATTAGGACAAAGAAAAAACATGCGAATAGAATTTGCACCAAGAAATCCACAACGGCTGCATTTGTCACCTCTATTGGCTTTCCACTTCAATAATTTAGCAGGGGTATAGTATAGGTCGAATATGCTCATAAAGAATTGGCTTTTTAAAGATCCATTACACAAGACTTGATCGGACAATGCCAATGCATCAGATACATTAATACTCTCTATACCCAAATCCCTTTGCCATTTTATGTTAAATAGTTCAAGATTGTCTTCTAGTCGGTTTATCATTGTCTGATAGATCACCCCGATTCTATTTTGTTTCCAGCAGCATTCCAATACATCAATTTTCTTAATTTTATTAGTGTTTAATAAATTTTTTGTATTTAGAAAACTGCGTACTTGCAGATATTTAAAAAAATCGGCTTTGGGCAAATTATACTGTTGTTGTAAGTACGTGAATGTTGCGAATTGTTCTTCCTGATAAAGATCCCCTAACCGGGATATGTTAGAACTTTGCCAGCACTGCACAATATAATCTGTGAATATTGTTGGCAACATCGGATTATCAAATAGTGGTGTGTAGTAGCTAAAATTGCTATTCAAACAAAATCTTATCTTAAATTGTTTCCATATCTGGAAAGCCGTTAGCATGACTTTAAATCTTGTTTTTTTGTAATAGCTTGGTTCGGTAAAGCGAACTAGACATTGTCATGCTTGAGTACCAAGGATCATTACATAAATTGATGGATATGTGGGCTCATCTATAGTTATCCCTTGAAAGATTAGAACACTCATGAGCCTAAGCGATACCGCCAGATAGTATAGACAGAAATTCGGCATTCCCCAACCTCCTCTAAGCATAGGTAGGGTACACCAGTTGAGAGACCTCCTAGCTCTTTTGTATCCCCATAAGAATCTTGAGATTATTCTATCTAGTTTTATAAAAAAAGCTAGAGTGGATCAATAAAGGTATAGTCCGAAAAAAATAAAGAAATTTAGGAAAAAAAAGCATCTTGACAGCATTAGTACGGCCATAAAGAGAGAGATGTAAATTGTTTAACCTTTCAAGAGACCTATTAGTGGAAGCAAGTAATGGATCAAGATTAAGCCCTAGAATATCTTCTACCTTAGTGGACAGTTTCACACCTAGGTAAAGAGCCGCAGTTGATAGTGTCAAACCGGCTGGTGAACCGGCAGCAGAGTGGATTATCTGTGTTTTTGCAATGTTTAATTTGTAACCGGAGTATAGGCCAAATTCACAAGCTAATTCTATGATCTTAGGGAATGCCAAACTGATATCCGATGTGACGATCGCAACATCGTCAGCGTAGGCTAAGATTTTATATCCTATTTGATGGATTATTACCAGGGGGATGCTATCCTCATTTGTGAGTTTTTGCAGGTATGGTTCTATGTAAAGCGCAAATAACAAGGGGGAACAGGTGCACCCTTGCCTGGTCCCCCTTGTTATTGAAAGTGTGGTAGAAGTATCGGTAGCTATTCGGATTACGGCTTTGGGTTCGTTATATAAAGCATTCAAGGCTGTTATAAATTCCATGGGGAAGCACTTCCAAGCCAGAACACGCCAAAGGAACCCCCAGTCGACCCTATCAAATGCCTTCTCGGCATCCAGTAGGGCCACTCCGACTGGGGATCCCGAGGCCTGCGCCCAATCCAAGAGGGCAATAATTCTTCTTATGTGATCCGTTGTGTCTCTCTTTTTTATAAAGCCGTGTTGAAATTTAGCTACTAAATTAGGCATTAGATCGTTTAGCCTATTTGCTAAAATTTTAGAAAAGATCTTGCTGTCCGAAGTTATTAAAGAAATTGGTCTATATGACCGTAGATCCATAGAATCTTTTCTTTTTTTTTAAATACAACTATAGTTGCTAATGACCATGAGGGAGGAGACCGGCCATGAAATGCTTCTTTTTTAGCAACTCTGGTTTCAGAACATTACGGAACATACGGTAAAATTCCAAGGGGATATTGTCCGGACCCATTGCTTTACCAGGAGCTAGTCCAAGAATAGCCCCTTCTATCTCTTCCTAGGTGATTGGGACGGATAGCACTACTCTTTGATCTTCAGTAAGAGAAGAGGAACAATCTAAGTTTGAAAAATAACTGGACGCATCGCTCCTTACACTAGTACCATCATTCGATTTATTATAGAGAGATTGATAAAAATCCCGGAATGCCTTCAATATACCAGACCTAGACTCTTGACCTACACCATCTTGATCAGTAATTTTAATTATTTCAGTGATAGCTGCTTTCTGCCTCAATCTTTGCGCTAGTATTCTGCCCATCTGCCCACTTAATTCATAGCATTCTTTTTTAAATAATTTGTACTTCACTGCTACCTGCTCAGCCAGGAGTGAATAGACGGCTGACTGCTCAGAGGACAGAGCTTTTTGAGCTTCCTGTACACCAGAACCGAATCTGATACAAGAGGCTAGCTTTAATTCCGCCTGAATTACTTTGTCCAAGGCGGCCTTAAATTCAGCTTGGTTTTTTTTTAAAACGGTATTTCGAATAGCTCAGGGTCTCACCTCTTATAATCGATTTAAAAGTGTCCCAAACTGTCTGGATCGAAGCCGTATTATTATTGTTCAGAAAGAATTCCTTTATAGTCATATCCATATGAGCTAGATAGTCCTGATCTAACAGTAGATTTCTTTGAAATGACCATTGCCTTTTTTGAAAATAATCCTGAGGAGAAAGTAATAATTCTAGTACAATAGGGTTATGATCGGAGACGATTTGTGGTAGAACATCCATACTTATATTTTCAGTAAACTTTGCAGAAATAAAAAAATAATCAAAACCAACAAATTTTTGGTGTGGAGCTGAAAAATAAGTAAAGCCTGGCTCCGTGGGTCTTAACTTGTTCCAGCAGCATTTGCCTTTAATGTACTTTTAGACTTGACACCAGAGAAGCACAGTATACATACAACAATGGAGTCAAATTCTATTCGTTTTTTTTAAATGGTGAAAAACAAGTACGTTTTTATCTTAAAAGAATTTTCCATTCCTAAATTCTGTTAGAGACCTGCAGCAGTTAAACAATACAATCTGTCTTTGATCACATCGTTTTCTCTGCCTGTTTCCTGCTTGACTACTGGGACACTTCAGATCCCTCCTAAAATGTTGCTACTGGCCTGGACCTATGTTGTCCTTGGAACTTGTAGGGCATGCTGAACCTCCTGGCATGGTTCACAGAGAACTACATGCTCAGGAAATTCCCTGTTCCAGCATATTATCTCTATGTGCTGGCAATTAATCCTTCTCATGTACATCCATCAAATTGCAGAATAGCTCACTTTTGGAAACTGGAGTCAGGCCACCAGTCCAGTGCATTGGTACACCGACGTTTCCATGTAACCCACTCACATTTGTGATCATTCCATTGTTCTACACCTAACTTACCATTTTGTCATCTCTCACCCCACCTTCGTCTCCCATTTCTACAGTTCATCCATCCTCTTCTCCCCACCCTACTACACCAATTCTGCTGATGTAACAAAAAGCCTTGCCCTGAGCGTAAGTCTCCCATGATTTTTATTCTTCAAAAGCAGAGAATGGTTGGATCGCATACAGCAACTTTGATTGCCCTAACGCGGCTATCATTCCATTGTTTTGAAAGAGAAAATCTAGAGGATGAGCAACCAAAGTGTTTGCAACCCTTCCACCCAACTCTACCTCTTCAAAGAACCAGGTTGTGCCTCTCTGTTCAAGGGACTCAAAAACAGATCAGAAAAAACAAGAGTGTGGACAGGTTAGCCCATAATCTTCTAAGTTTGTGCCATATTTCACTTCTTCTTTCTAAACCCCCTTACTGTGCATAGCAACAGAGTTTGGGGCTGGGATTTAGTTATACAGCCTGGTTTCTGCAACCATGAAGATGAATTGCAGGTCATGCCGAGACTTCATTGCCTTGATTGGAATTCACTAGGTAAATTGTTTAGCTGCTTGAAAACATACACTTTGGATGCCAAGAAATGTCTTAAATGGAAGCCTTGCAAAACTAGGTCACTGTATTTGGTCCTCACATGGATTTTTTTTGTCCCAGAAAGGCCTTCTGCCCTGGGCCAGTGTTAAAAAAAACCCTCACCTCCATAAAAACCTGGGTTTAAACCAAGATAATTCTTTTTAATTTCTGGCCCATTTTATTGTATTGTGCCAGTGGTTGGCTCCATCTGACACTTTTTTTTAGCAGGTTTTTTAAAACCCTGGACGGTATAATGCCGTTCATGTATTTGTCATGTGCTGTCTGTTCTATGCCATATACCATTGGTGGTATTCACGGTCTCCCTAAGTATGCTCTTGCTAAATTATACAGGGTTCAAAAGGTGGAACCAATGCTTGAGGCCAAGAAAATGACTCAATAATATTTTTCTTTTCCATCAGAAGACCAATTCAAAGACTTTAGTTGAAAATCTGCTGAACCATACACTGGGGCTTTTTCAGTAAAGGACCTTCATTCTTCTATTATGGATTCTAGCACTATTTTCCATCCTCTTCATTTTGTTCTTTCAATGTTTTCCATCTTAAAGTTGTTAAAGTTACGAGAGCCAAGAAGTCTTGTGCCACTGACTGTTCCTTCTCTTTTTTAGACTCAAGTATGTGGAATGCCCTCCATCTTTCAATTTAAAGAATCCAACATACACTGTTGTTTAGGAGAAAATTATAAACACTTTTGTTCATCATCTCTACTTGATGATTTTTTTTCAAACTGTCTCTAAAGTCTGTATTGTGCAAAAATACCCTTTTTGTGAGCCTCATGTTTTACACAACAACTTCTCTCCTGCCTGGCCAATGGTAAACTGCACAGGGACAATGGTACACTGATTACATTCTTGAGGTGTCGTTACGACCATAATAAAGGGAGACTTCCATTAGTTCTCTTGAAGAAGAATTGAATGTATGTCTTAAGCCCAAAGATGCACATATGGCGTAACCAAAATCCTCCCTTTATGCTAGGCATTTTTTCAAAAACAAACCCCCACTTTAAAGGTTTATCTTTGAAACCTGTAAAAAAAAAAAAAAACTTTATATATATTTTCGCTCCAAAGTTTACCCGTAGCACAGAGATGCACTCTAACACCAGCATGAGGCCTCAAGCCTTTATTGGTATGGATAGCGTCGCGCCCACCGATTACAATAAGCAGTTCTTCCGTCAGACTCTGCCTGATGCGTTTCGAAGGCCAATCCTGAGTGTACGTAACCTTTCCTGTCAGAAGCCTTTGAGAAAGAAGGATTGGCCTTCGAAACGCGTCAGGCGGAGTCTGACGAAAGAACTGCTTATTGTAATCGGTGGGTGCGACGCTATCCATACCAATAAAGGCTTGAGGCCTCATGCTGGTGTTAGAGTGCATCTCTTTGCTGCGGGCAAACTTTGGAGCGAAAATAAACTGGCGGCAGCCCTGCTGCCGAGTATGCACCAACCCCGTGAACCTAGGGGGCCACCAACTCGGTATCTACCAAGCCGCTTATGTGGAACACTAGCTTATGGATTTAGGACAGCTTCCCGCCTGCTGAGGCCCATACAGGCCTTGGAACATTTTCGTAGCAGTAATGAGTACAGCCATCCATGGCACCGGGAACTACAGTTCACATAATGCCCCACAGACTCATTAGAGCAACCCATTTGGGGGCGTGGTAAGCAGCATTTAAGTGGAACTCGGACCGGAGTGTACGTAACCATTCCTGTCAGAAGCCTTTGAGAAAGAAGGATTGGCCTTCGAAACGCGTCATGCGGAGTCTGACGGAAGAACTGCTTATTGTAATCGGTGGACGCGACGCTATCCGCACCAATAAAGGCTTGAGGCCTCATGCTGGTGTTAGAGTGCATCTCTTTGCTACGGGCAAACTTTGGAGCGGAAAAAAAATAATATATATATATATATATATATATATATATATGTGTGTTGATCACCAGTCATTCTGTTATGGCATGACGGGCTGGTTGGCATTGAGCATTTTCACTGAAAGTATTTCTGTCATATCAGTGGAAGCTTTTTGTGCAAAAATGCAACTCCAACGAAGAGGAAAAGCTTACATATGGTGGGTTGTTGGCTACAGCAATGGCACAGACAGGGCATAGGTTGCCCCAGCATATTGTCCACCTTCCCTCTAGGTTGTAAATGAGTCCTTTTTTTTGGATGGGTTGCACAATTTGGCTTGACCGTGTTCAGGAATGCCTTGTTCTTAGACCTCTGACATTGTGGTAGCTCCTTAATCCATTGATATCTTTACTTGAAAATCTTCCCTTGAAGGATATGTAGGCTTGGTCCTACATATCCATCCCTCGAGGAGAACCACTTTCTATGCCGACTCTCTACTTGTACGTGGCTGCGCCTTTGTTCGTGCTGTGTAGGACTCATACTCTATGTGGAAGCGCCATGCAGCGTTGCTGCTTTGGCTGTATTCTTAAATTGCAAGTCATTTAGGAGGTTCTTACTACTTCCTATGTGTGAGCACGTTTCCTATTTCGCTTAACTCCATAATTGACAAGTGCGCTGGAATAAAAATCTCTAGATTGCCAGCTACTCTGCATTATGTTAGGAAAGTCACCCACTAGCAAGGCATCTTAGGGTTTCTCTTGAAACTCCCACCCCTTATCCTCCTACAATCAGTTATTCTGGCCTGTCCAATGTGAACAGTGTTGTTTCACAATTACTGAAACCAATCTATACAATTAGGGGCTACAACCCTCATAACAACTGACTTTATCAAAAACTGCCCTTGAGGGCTACATTCTACTCACTGAAGAGTAATTTCTTACCTATGCATTGGAAAACCCACCTCTAGCAACTTTGTTAACCAATCCCTGTCTATTGGAAGCGAAGATTTGGAAGTCTGTAACACAGCGCCAGTGCTCTGGCTCTGCTTGAATGCTTGTTTCTATACCTACTGCACATGAAATAACAGCATGACATAAAACATATATGCAGACAAGGAGAAAGTAATAACTCATACGTTCCAAGGTAGAGAGGACCCCAAGTGTGCCTTATTTGCAAAACCTATTTAAGGTGATTTTATCACATATGGTTTCAAACCCCCTCTGCTTTCTTCTGTTTAAATATATATGTAACTAATAAACATAAAAACAGGATGGCACAAAGCGTTTGTAGATAGTAAAATGCCATTTATTACTATTGAGAGACTGGAGGGGCCACAGGACCCACTTGCGGCTATGGCCTGCATAAGTCAAAGCTTATTCCCACATTCTAGAATTATAAATAGCATATTACACCCAGCACATTTGCATACATGCTATATATCCAATATTTTGCAGGGTGAATTGTCAATAGCACATATTATTCAGCTAGGTAATGCCTCCTGAAATTGGTGCCTTTGGCGATTTATGCTTGTGTGCATTCTTCAAGGTCCCCTTGACTTGTAACATTGTTTGATGCATACCCTGAGGAGGGTGATTGTCCAATCAGCTTGATATGAATGGGAGGGGTAGGTAATGCTCTGCTGATCTGCCATATTGGTTTTCTGTTTACACCCAGGTGACCTCCGATTTCAGCATACATTACTGGCATTGCTTGCAGATTACTGTTAGTCCGAGCATGAATTATTTATAAAGACCAGAGGTTTGGTATCATTTTATACTGTCCAGCTTTCAATTTGGGATTCTGGCTTTATAAGGCAAAGAGTGGTAGAGGTCAAACAGCTGCAGATACCAACACAAGTTCAAAAAGAGTGCTGTATCTGCACATTCCCTTATCTGCCCTAGTGCACCCTGTATCTGTTAAAATACAATAGGGCACTGAGAAGTTTAGTCTGTACATCATACGTTAGAAGAATATCCCTTTGGCCGCAGCTAGTTACCCTGACTTGAATAATACAACAGTCTGCCTAGACCTAACTATGCCCTGGATATCCCAAGGCGGGGGTGTGAAAGTAGAATAGAGCTCCACATGTTGAATACAAATCACCATGCTATGTGGCACATCTTACTTGAATTGTGAATTGCAGAATGACTGACACCTAGGGGAAAAAGTGTGGCAGACATAAGTGTTATTTTTAATAAAAACAACAGATTATTATTAGAACTGTTATGTGGAAGATTGAGGGCTGGCCAGCCAGCCAAAGGGAGAGGGTGTAATGAGTGATATTTAATTTGTATATGGTTTTGAGGCCCCTTGAGAACAATGCGGAGAATCAGAGGCAGGGATTGTGGCAAAGTAGAGTTTTACCAGGGGGGAGTCAGATTTAATATACCAATAATCAGTGGAGTTCTCTCCTCCCAAACTGGCTTTTCACAAGCCTTCACTCTGACACTTTGAGTCCCACTGTTTGATGCATATGGCTGGTGCTGGCTGCTTGAATTGTCTCTCTGCCTATCACATCTTATTCACAATCTTCACTTGACTTCTTATCTTTTCATGGTATTTACTGGGGCAATAATATGTTTAATTAGCAGGCATCTGGTTAGCACTTTCGGTTTGACAGAATCTTTGAGACTTTCAAAGATAGCCTGTGAAGGGGACAGCAGTTACTCACCTTTGCTAATACATTGTAAAATTTCTTAGCCTCAAGACTGTTCCAAATTTGGCTCCTACTTGCCTTTGCTACCTATCCCTTGGCCGTCATTTCTCTTGAAGTGGATCATCTCCCCTAGACTATTTTACCCATGCCGCGTCTTCTTCTTTTGATCATATCTCACCATCTTTCTGTGCCGTAGGTGTCACCCCCTTTATTTTAGTCTTTTCATACATTGATTTTTCTTTCCTTGCCTCCGTTGTCTGAGCAACATTTAATTATTGCTCATCCCATCATCTCTTGCATCATATGTCTATGTTAAAACTCGGGCTGAGTCAAAACAAATCTCCGTCTTTCCCCTGCCATCCCTCTTTCCATTTCATCATCCCAAGCCTTCGCTGATCTCATCTTGTCTGATATTAGACACAGTCCCACAGCTTACATTATACTCTCAGCTGGGGAAGGGACTGAAACTTTGCATTTAAATGTTTGAAATTCTACTCATAATGGTAACTTTTCTTTTCATGTGACAGATTCCGGTTCACAGCAAACTGAAAGAGAGGTGGCCGTGGAGCCCTTGGTAAGTCCCCTGAATGTCTCCTGCTGCCCATTGATGTCTTCTATGACATCAATGCAGTTAAAAGTTGCATGGTTGAGGACATACATAGCATGTTTTTAGTGAGAGGCAAGCTGCCTGTGAGAGGCTCAGAATTAGTGAGGGGGTGTTGTTTGTGAGGCACTCTGTGTTAGTGAGATGACAGGATTTAGTTAGTGTTGGTTTAAATGGCAAATGGGAATCAGTTAAAAAAAGTGGTTGTTTCTTTGATGGTGGTTGTTAGGAAAGTGTCAGTGAGAGGAGAGTCGGTACTGAGAGACTGACTGTTAGTAAGGGATAGTTGTTAGTACCAGGTGAGCGTTAATAAAATGGTTAAGGTAAAGTGAGAAGTGGTTGTTAGGGAGAGGGTGGGTGTTTACAGGAAAGTAGATGTTAGTGAAAGGCTGGTTATTTATGACAGACGGAATTTTTGATTTTTGTGAGAACCTGGGTTTTATCAAGGAGCCTCATGTTGGTGAGGATTAGCAAGAGGCTGAGTGCTTGAAAGACACTAGGTTTTAGCAAGAGAGTGGGTGCTACCAAGACAATATGTTAATGATAGTCTACATTTTAGTGATGGGCTTGTTGTTGTTGATACTGTGTTTCAGCAAGAGGCTGTATGTTAGCAAGGTGAGTCTTACTAAGAGGCTGTGTGGGTTAGTGACAATGAGCGCTAGTGGTTGCTTGTATGTTAGAGGAAAGCTTCATGTTGGTATTATCTACAGATTGAACTTTATTGAGAAGCTGAGTGTTAGAGATTTGCGGGGTAGGCATGTATGTATACGGTATTCCCATAGTGCAAGCCTAGCCAAATTGGTACAGGGAGCTGTACAGGGTCCAAGACAAGCATAAAGTCACTAAGTAACAGGAGAGGATGCTTGATTATGGATGGTTAATGCATGGTGAGGTAGTGAGCCGTAAAGAAAATTAGAGCAGTGTTAGGATGATCCTGATGGATACAGTGATGTTGTTCCTGATCCTGAATGCATAAACGACAACGAAGATAAGCTTGCCTGCAAGATAACATGAGGTGCCGGTCGTGATGGCTTTGTAAATGTTGCAGCTAGGTTTGAGGGTGGTGTGGGCCTGCAAGAGGAGCCTATGGAGTTTCATCAGGATCACAGCGATGTGATAATTTCTTTTAGTCCTAGATGAGAGATACTGTGGCGTGTAGGATTCACTTAAGGGGTGCCATTGTGGATCTGGATGGCCATGGAGCAGGGTGTTACCACCATCTAGCTGCAAGATTATGATCGCTTGAACAGCAATTCTCTCTACTTTTATTGAAGAAACAGTTTCACTTTCTTTAGGAGATAAAGCTGGTACCAAGTCATCTTTTTTATTTTTGAGAATGTGTTCCCTAAGGGTGAGGTTGGTGTCCAAGGTGAATTCAAGTGACTTGGCATTCAGTAAAAGTTGAGGTTTGGATCTGCCAATGTTCATATTATTGAGCCAGTATGTACTGTCTCTCGTTGATCTGGCAAATAGCAGGAATTCTGTTGTAGTTGGGTTGAGCTTCACAAAGTTGTTGGACATCTAGGTCTGGATGATGTGCAGACAGTGTTTGAGACATTGGCTATCTGAAGCAGAGGTGACTTTCTAATAGAGTTCTGTGTCATCTGCATATTGGTGAATCAAGAGGTTATTATTTCTGAGTGTCCACCTCGTGGGTCCAGGTAGAGGATGACAATGACTGGAGACAGTATTCAACCCTGGTGAGGGGGGGGGCTCTGCAGATGCTTAAGAACTTTTGGGCTCTGGAGATGCCCCTGTGAGCAAACTAGTGTTGATAGAAAAGTAGGAAGAGAACAAGTGAAGGACATTGTCAATGAATGCCATTCAGGACTCCAGGGTCTGAATGAGGGTGAGGTTATTGATTGTGTCGAAGGCAGTTGTGATGTTCAGAAATAGCAGGAGGCATGCATAATCTTCATTTGTGGTCAGGAGTGCATTGTTTATAATATGTGAGGTAATGATCACCATGCTACTGAGTGATCTGAAGCCTTATCCTGCCTTACCGATGAATGGTAGGTTATTTATGGCCTGGTAGTTAGGGAGGTCTTCAGTGTGTAGGGTAGGTTTCTTTAGTAGTGGTGAATTCTCGCCTGTGGTGAGAGCTTCTGGGACAATGCCTTGAGTAAGGAAGGCTTTGACAATGGTGGGTAGGGATCAGAAAGTGTCCCCAGAGAGAGTTTTGATGAAGGACAAGAGTAAGACCTAATCTTCCTTAGAAGTCGCTATGCGGGAGTTGAGTATGTTGGTGAGATCTACGAAAGTCAGGGCTCTCCAGCTTGATTATTGTGGTATATTACGGGAAGGGTTAGGAGTTAGAGAAGAAGCAGACTTCGTTTTGTTGATGTGCTGTCAGATCTTCTGTACTTTTTAAGTGATGAAGAGGTTGATGGTTTTGGGCTTTTCTTTAGATTGAAGAGTTGGAGGATTTGGCGGATGGTTGATGCAGTGCTTGATTGTGTTGAAAAATGTTCTGTATCTGTTGGTGGCTTAATTGATGATTCTGGCTTAGTGCTTTGCTTTGGATGATGTGATGAGCTATCTGCATGTTGTGCTGAGGGACTTCAGTATCAGGAGATCATCAGGACCTCTCTTGTTCTTCCCTGTCTGCAGGATGATCATTTGTCAGCTATATTTTTAGAGTACCAGGATGTTGAAGTCCTTGACTTAAACTTATGTGTTATAATTGGGACGTGGATGTCCACTTAATTTTCCCCAAAAGTTTTGGAGTTGTTTAAAAGGGTGTTGGTGTCTGATGTGGAGTTGATAGGGTGAGATATGAATTCAATTATTGAGTTGTCTATGGAGAAGTGGTTGAAGGAACGGAAAGTTTGTTCTCCTCTTTTGTGTGTACCTTGGTTTGTTGACATGACTCTGAGCAGGGAGATAGGGTTGGTCAAGTGGGCGATTTTGTCCAAGGATATAAGTGGATTTCACTGGATTGTTGTTGATGTTGAGAAGATAAGGTTGAGGGTGTGTGCTTTGGAGTATGTTGGTTGTGTGACATGCTGTACTATGTTGAATGTGTCAATGAGGTTGAAGAGAATGTCTCTTATGTTTTTTCAGTCTGTGTTGTGTAGGTGGTTGAAGTCATCCAAGAGAGGTGGTGTGAGCATGTTGGATGTTGGTTGGACTAGATGGTGAGGAGATCCGAGAATTTATCCATGAAGTTATGTTCTGGCCAGGGGGCCTGTTGATGAGATGGAAGGTAGTGGTCTGCATTGTAGACAATGAGGGAAGAAGGATATCTGGGATGTGTGGATGAACCATGTTCATGTGATGAAAAGGGTGTCTAGTGTGTTAAACGTGATGAGGTCTGCAATATCTGGTGAGTGGTGTATTGCTGAACGAGCGTTAATGAGCATGAGTTGGAATGTTTGATCAGTAGTTTGGGGGTGTATGGTAGTTAGTGGATTGTGTCAGAAGGCGCGTCTGTTTCTAGTGGGAATGATATGTGTTACATCTTCATTCAGGCATAAAAGCCCATAAAAGAATAACACATACAAATGTAAAATAAAAAGTTCACACAGATCACACCTCAGTACATCTCAAGGAGCGTGATCACATATTCAGAAAAGTAAAAGGACAGCCATGAGCTCCTTTTTTTTAATTTTTATTTTTTTGTTCAAATCTGTTTTATTGAATTTTCCAAATACGTACAAAATAAAACGTACTTTCACGTTATTCATGCATGTTGCCACCTACCAACCATAAAATCGTGCTTTCATTGCAGGTTAGCTGAGCCCTTTAACATACACGGCGCATTCGCCGCTCTGAATTGATTACAAATACAGCTTGCAGCTCCTTACATTAGTGCGATGTTGCATGGGTCGATGTATGGTTAGTTACGACAGCCCCACAGGTACAGTCTTTCAGTTATTTCAGCGTGGACTTCAATACAGACAATGTAGAATCATAACAATTATAAACAACGAACCAACTCAAGGCAGACCGGTGTGAGCCCCCCATTTTCCCTTCCCCCCGCCCCTTCCCCCACCTCCCTCACCACACATCCCAGTATTTCAGATTGACTTGTTACTATCTGGCAATAGCGACCACCGTTGTCTTCACAGATAACTATACAAATCAGCTCTCACATGGGAACACCACAGTTGCACACGTTGAGAGGCTCCAGTATCCTCCCTGTGTCCCCGCCCTCCCCTTCAATCTGACCCCCTGGTCACTCTTCCCCGACTCTCTGTAGTGCCTGAATCAAACAGCCATGAGCTCCTTGTGGCAATTAAAACCATATTGTAACATGTTAAGCCATGTCTGACTCTAAAGCTCCAAAAATGAATCGTCCATGAAGAGGTTCATGTAAACCGCTCAATAAAGTGCTGGATTTTGTGCAAAGTTAAGGGCTCTGAGGTGTCTCACATGTCTGTGTCAGGCTCCTTTGGGGTTAACGACTTGTGTTGAAAGGAACTTATTGCATGCACTCACAATAAAACTGCATATAATAGACAGTAAATGTTTAGATCCATCATGCTGCTGGCGCAGTCGTTATTGGCAGGCTCGAGTATTTTCTGCTATTAATGTGTGTTTATACCACAAAATCATAAAAAAGACGTTGAAGCAGTAGTAAACAATTGGGTTGTATGAAATGCGTCAAATAAGAGTCCATTAGCATCCCGTGGGTGGGGGTATGGCCAATTAGTGACCATGGTGAACGGTCTCTGTGCCCCTCATCTGATAAACCGTGCTCCATTGGTATAGCTGGACACAGGCTAGTATATGGTCAAAAAATCCAATGTGGCACAACGTGCTAGTGCATTATGTGGGGCTGCAGTTACTTGATTGCAGCGAAAGGGAGATCTCTGTGCCATTCTTACGAACCATACTCCCATAATGTAGCTTGACACAGACTTGTGAATAACAGCTAGATCTGATCTGGCACAAAGTGCTAATGCCTCTATGCAAGATGTAATTATAAACTGTTTGAACAGTGGGGTGAGCCACTTTGTGCGTAAGTGCTTGGTTTTGGTACAAAATAACATAAAGTGCATTATGGACTCCTTGCCGCACACTGTGCAGTCGCAGAGGTCAGTGATGATGCAGCCTTTAGAGAATTTGGCGATATACATTTGAATGTGTAGGATATCTAGACGGAATTAAATATAAGGCGCGGCTTGTGTTGGGGCTAATGTCTTTCAGGTACTGCTCCATACCCAGCGTGTTCTTTGTGTGCAGATAGTTGTAGGATAGAACAGAGGAGTGTGCTTTCCCAATGAATTTCTTCCGTTTGGTGTACAGGAATGCTTCCTTTACCATGGGGGCCGTGGTGCTGTTGATGTTGCCGGCTCAAACCAAAGATGCTCAAGATCAAGGTTTTGGAGACCGCTTTTTACATAGCTTGTCCAGAGGTTATAATGGATTTTCCCAGCGGGGGGCACTTCAAGCACTAATCTCAGGAAGGACTATTCGTACCTGCTACAGTTTAGGCGTAGCCAGTAGAATACCAGATAGAGGGATATGAGCTTGGAGATGGGAACCATGCCCGTTTCCTGGTACAGAGGGAGAAGCGGTGTACCAGGGCTCAGGTACAGTAGTGATCTCACAAATGCATTGTCCAGTGTTTGGAGCTGCTTACTGTTTCAGTACCCCCAGAGATGTGCACCGTAACTTGCTGCAGCCACTGCTTTTTGCTTGTATACTTGTAGCACATCGCTCAGTGAACGGCAGCCAGTTTTGTTCTTAAGCCTTGGTATTGGGTTGGCAGACCGCTGTAGGATGGCAGCTGCTTTGTCGACATGGGCACGCCAGGACACCTTGCTGTTGAAGCAGATGCCCAGATAGTCATAGACCTTGATTATTTTGAGTGCATTGCCAGCAATTCTTGATGATTTTGTCAATGGTGGGTATAGCCCCAACGGCATTACTTTTGTCTTTTGTATATCAATAACAGATCTTTTTGTCTTGCTGTTAGAGCTGCTAATTGGTCCTCGTACTTGGTGCGTTTACTGGGGTTCAGATACACGTTCAGAACGTTCAGTGATTCTTGTGCTCCTTGACCAGTCTGACGTGCAGTGTGTACAATGGGGATGAGGTGGAGGAAAGTTCTATTGCTGTACAATCTACTTTCATTGATATTTAGTTAGTTAGAGGCCCCATAGCTCTCCCTCTGCCTAATTTGCTTCCCTCAAGGGAAAACTTCATATAGTCCAGGGACGTTTGTTGGGCGCTCAGTGTGTTCACCGCCCATGTCTCCTGGACATTGTATCTCCTTTGAGCATTCTTTCTAGTCCATGTCCTCCAGTTTTGATTGTATACCAGCTGTATTCCATGAAAGGATGTTCATCCCTGTTACCCCACCTTGGGTGCTGTTACTGTACCTAGGATTGCTAGAGTAACCAGGAAACTGGGCCCTTTTCTGTTAAAAATGTGTGGACAGTGGTGTATCAGTCCTTGAGTAGTGTTTCTCAAGATTGTTTAGGGCTGTTGGCAGCCATTGCCAGTTGGCTTCATCTTTTCTGGGGGCAGGTCTTGTATCATGTCTGATGGTGACAGTCCTATCAGCATTGAGCCTCCACTTGGTCACTGATAAGGTTTTCGGGTTGTTTAGCGTTCATGGCGGAAATCTGTATTTGCCTTCAGGTCTCCTTGGAGGGCCCTGTAGTTCTTGCAGCTCTTGCTTCTGAGGCAGTTCTTTTGAATGGTCGTGGACGGTGTTGGCAAGCCTTATGGTCCTCCTTTGTGGGAGCCTTCCCAGGCCCATCACGCTGAGGGAGTCTGTTATCACAAATCTGTTTTGGGGTGAATGCTGTGTGGAACGCCACTGATTTTTAGACGCCCTCTCTCGGTGCCTCGAGTTTTAGAGGGCTCCTACTTCCTGGGTTAACCAATTTTATGTGCTGAGATATTCTAAAGAGTGCGGGAATGGCCCGCAACACCTCCAGTGGACATGATTGGTTTATGGAGCTGGGCAATCGGAGTCTGGTAAGAGGGCAATAAAGATGAATCATGTTGCTGCGTGGCCAATGTTTCTAACATGATATGTGAGTGTTGGGGTCATCTATTTCTGGTTGTGATTATGGGGAGTCGGGTGCTGGGTGAGGTACATGCTATATTTTACCATGTAGGTTTCAGTGGAACAGCGATTCTGGCCCAAGGCCTTTTCTACCATTAACAGGCCCAAACAGGCAATAAATACCCTTGTCTAGCCCCACCCTTTGCTGGGAATGGATGGGGATTGGATTCCTTCTTTTTAATATGGCTTTAGCAGTAAAACAGTGATCTCACTTCCTGTGCAGATGGATAATGGGAAATCCAATGATGTCACTTCTTGTGCAGTTGGATGATGGGAAATCTAATTATGTCTCACACTGCACAGAAAGATGATGGGAAAATGCAGTGTTAGCAAGATGGTGGCTTTTGGCAAGACGTTGGGTGTTAGGGAGAGGCTTGGTGTTTGTGAAAGGCTTTAGTTAGAGGATTTGTGTTTAAAATACGGGCTGTTTCAGTGGCTGAGTGTGAAAAGATAAGGATTTGCAAGAGGCTGGATGTTAGCAAGGGGCTTGGCGGTCTTGAGACTAGGTGTTTCTGAGAGGCGGAGGTTTAGCAAGAGGCTGGGTCTTTATTATAATCTAGATATTTATGAGAGACTGTGTGTTTGTGAGAGGCTGGTTGTGTGTGTGAGTGGCTGGATTTTCAGGAGAGGCTGAAGTTTCCTCAGAGGTTAGCAGTTCATCAAATACTTGCTGTCCATTAGATTGCTCTTAAACGAGTGAGAAGTGGTGTTTATGAGAGAATGCTTGAAATGAAGGGTGTTATCAGTGGGAGTGAGTGGGAGGATGAGTGCTAAGAACAGGTGGATAATGTGAGAGAATCAGTGTAATTGAAAGGGATGTTGTAGTAGAGGGTGGTTGATATTCAGGTTAGGTATTTTGTCTCAGTTGGGATGACAGTGAATGGATGTTTGAGGTACAGTAAATGATGTTAGTTACTATAAGAATGCGGTCTAATTGTTGGTGTGAGGGGGGGTCAAGTCGGTGAGGTCTGGACAGACAGACAAACATAGATTTGTTAGTACATACCTATCCTTGACACCAAACTCTGTAGCTGGTCTACTGCTCAGTTCTGTTTTACTCTTGCTCCAGGGACTGTGCAAGGAGTAATAACAATTTTTCATTTTGCTGCCACTGTTTCTTCTAATGAGCCTTCATTTAACTCTTTCATTGCAGTCAGGCACCAATCTGCTTAAGAGTCCTTAGGCAGCCGCCTAGAATCACCATGCAATAAAATATGCCCATCCGTGGTGCAACAGAGACCTTTTTAATACACTGTCTTTGTTTCTTCCACTACCTGTTGTCCGAGAAATATTTTCTCATACTTCAACATTTGTTTCTAGAAATTATTTGCCTTTTGAAAATAAGAGTGCACTTTGTCTCTCTTGGTACATAGTTATGATCATAATTTTGAGTTGTTCTTTATAGATCTTGTAATTTATTACCATTTGTTAGCCCATCAGAGTGTCTTCAGTCTATTTCTAACCTTCTACCATTATGATGTTCAGAAATGTACACTAAAATGCAGTTGTGGCCTCACCAGAGCATTGTACAGTGGTAAGAAAACCTACAGTCTTTTGATGGTTTTACTATTCCTTACTAATCATAGAATCCTTATTGCTCTTCATCCTTTGACTTAATTTAACACCTATTAAATTGTCTGATATAACCCGGAGATCCCTGCTCTCTTTTATGATCCGTAGGTTCTCTACTACAGTTTTGTTATCACTGCCAAGATTTTATTGCCTTAACTGCATTTATCTCCACGTAGCTGCTTTAATTTGTAGTGCTTAATCCAAAACTTCTCTTTCAGCACTTTTAGTGTCACCAACAGATATCTTTGAGTGGTGTGTTATGGAAGATCTGTTGTTCAGAATGCCAGTACATGAAGTGGACTTTGAGATGGCCCTTTGCTTACTCTTGGTTGACTTCCTTGTCAGTCTGATTTTCTTACATTTTATTTATTGAATTTCCTTCCTCTTCTTGGATTTGTCCCAACATCCCTCCCGGAGTATAGCTTCTTTACCATCCTTTTGATTGGATGATTTGTATCTTTCCTCAGCTCCAAAACAGAAAACCTCTTTTTTGTTTCCGCCATCCATGGAAGTGTATGTATTTCTTTGCTCTCTCTTCCATGTGCTTGATCCCCCTCACATCCGAGACCCCCCACACCAATACTTACTTTGAGCCTGTGGTTCTGGTGCTTGGCTTCGGCACCTAATTTTTAAGACTGGCACTTATGACAGCCTGCCATGTGATGGCACTGTTTGTCTAAAATTAGAGATGATTACAATAACAGTTGTTTATTAATTCAGTGTACATTAATATGACCTGCCACCCAAGCCATTCTTATAGCCGTGGGGGCCAGGAATATTCTGAATTTTAACACTTGTAGAAGTGTGATGGTTAGTGGTTGTGTTGGTACTATCATTTGCAGCACTGGCAGGGCCAATCGGCGGCACAAGCTGCGGTGGCCTCCTGACAAGGAACCTGGCAAATATTTTTTTTTTTCAATTTAAACACTGCCCCACACGCTTTGTGTGGTTTCATCCACCCCTACCCACACTGAATGGCTTTTACTGTGCCTTTTTTCACTTTAAACCCCCTCCCATCCAGCTCTTCCATTGCTCTCCTGTCACCCTCCGTGCTTCCACCGTTTAGTGGCAATTACCCACTGAACAGCACCAACAAAAGATATTGGAAAAAGCCAAAAGGTGAGACCTAACTTTCTGCACCATTTTAGGTATAATGCACATGGCAGAGTTTGAGCAATATGAAAATAATCACATTTCAACACTCTTATCTTTTGAGTGCCTCTTACGAATACAATGAAGAGCACAGGATGAAGGACTGCTCTTTTTCAGAATTGATTCCATTTACCAGCTTTACTTTTCTCTTGTCACTCAAGCAATTGCTAGTTTTCCGAAGTCTAAGTGAATGAAAAATGTCCTATCTAACGTAACGGAAAGTTTCAATTCTATTAAGAACTCAAAGGCAAGAATTATGCCTTCTTTCTTCACTTTTATTCAAAAGCAGCTCATTAAAAGATTAACAAAACTAGATTTCCCATGAACCCTAGGAAAAGGTAGTAAAGAAAAAACACATGGCAACAGCCAATGAAGTCCATGTAACAGTGTCCAATCAGGGGCCTCCGAGCCCAACATAGTCCTCTGTCAGTGTCCCTTCTCCCTCTTTCTTTGCGCAAAGTCAGCCATCGGATCACCTTCATGCATCCTGTTTGTTAGCATCAGATCCTGCAAAGACAGAGATATATTACCACTTGCGCCTCGACTGAACCAGCCTGCAAGATAAACAGCAACACAGATATAGCACAACAGGTTAAAGCAACCAAAGCAACCCCATACATGTAAGCAAGATTACTTACTGCAGTACAGGCTGGTTGACTCTTCTTGGACCCTAGGGTGGGATAATCCTCGCCTCCGAGTCCTTAATAGAATTGAAACTTTCCGTTATGTTAGCTAGGAAATGTTTCATTCTATGTCAGGACTGGAGGCGAGGATTATGCTAGTTCAAAGCTTGCTCACAACGATTTGAGCCATGTTGAGCACCGGCTTGAAATAGAATCTTTTAAATGTGGAGTCCGAAGACCAGTCAGCTGCATTGAGGATATCCTGTAAGCGGGCACCCAACCTGAATGCCATAGAGGCCATCGCCCCTCGAGCTGAATGAGCTCCGAAATGCCGAAGGTTGATGCCTGCCTCCTGCATCACCCATCTGACCCATCTAGTAATAGTCAGCTACGACACCGCCTTAAAGGGCTACCTGAGTGCAATGAGCAATTGACTTTCTCCCGGAGGACGGAACTCGTCCTTCATCTCCTCATATGCTTTGAGGCATCTGACAACACACAATTTGGGAGAATCCGGAAATTCCGGATAAGAAATCACCCTGGTATGGCATTTCGTGTGTCTGAGAAAAGTGAAAGTCACTCCATCAGGAGTAAACATTCTGCTAGTGATGTCCACACCCCTGACGTCTGAAACGCGCCTGCAGGAAATGAGGCTGAGGAGCATGGCTAATTTTGAGGAAAGCTTTTCTCTGGAGAGGTAACGATTCGGTTGCCATAACATAAATATGTTGAGGACTTGGTTCACGTCCTAAAGTGCTGAGTAACGAAGTTGAGGAGGTAGAGTCGAATGCCACATAACAATCTGCAAACCATCGGGTGTGCACCTATAGCCATGTCATTAATTGGCACATGCCCAGTTGAAATGGCAGAACAAAAGGTGTTTATTGACCTGTATGTCATGCCCTTGGTAGCCAATTGTGCCAAGAAATTCACGACGTGTACAACGTCCGCGACCAAGGGATCAAAATCCCATCACAAGCACCAACGGGACCATCTGCCCCAAGTGCATCTGTACCTTTTGACAGTGCCATCCGCCCAAGCCTTAGAGATAAAAGGCTTCAGCTTCCTGCGAAAGGCCTGGGACTTCCCATCGACCCCTGAAATCCGCCACGCCATGAGCCCCAGCGAGTTCACCAACACCAGAGGATGTGGAGCTTTGTCTGGACTCAGGAGGAGGGTTGGAAAGTGGGGGAGTAGGATTGGAGATTCCCACGAAAGTTCCAGAAGAACTGGAAACCAGACTTGCGATTTCCAAAAGGGAGTTATCAGAACGAGGTCCGCTGACTGTCTGCGGATCTGGGCCGTTGTTCTCGTGATCATCGCGAAGGGGGGAAACGCGTACCCCTTCTCCAAGCTCCAGTCCTGAAGGAAAGAATACGTAGCTACCGCCGAGGGGTCTGGCCTCCAGCTGAAAAACAGGGGCAGCTGGTGGTCCAACCACAAGGCGAACAGGTCTACTGAGAAGGGACCCCAGCAGTTGTTCAACATTGCAAAAATGCACCGGTCGAGCATCCAGAGACTGGAATCTCTGAAATTTCATGAGTGAAAATCCGCCACCTGATTGTCGCGCCCTGGTAAGTACTCCGCAGCGACTGAAACCTGGCTTTCCAAGTAGTACTGCCAGAAACTTGCGGCTAAGTCCGCGAGGGCTTTGGATCTTGTCCCTCCTAGGTGGTTTATATACCGGACCACCGAAATGTTGTGCATCTTGAGAAGGACAAATGATTGCACCGAATCCCTTGTCCAACAGCGGATGGCGAAGGATCCCGCCAGAAGCTCCAAACAATTGATATGCAACTTCTGTTCGTCGGGAGACCACAATCCTCCCATAGAGAGGTTTGCGCACCTGGCACCCCAGCCTAGCTTGCTGGCGTCACACTCTATAATCGGATCTGGTGCAGAGCCAAAAATCGCATGGCCGTTCCAGGCCTCCATGTGGTCCAGCCACCACTGGCTCTCCTCCTGGGCCTCGTTGGACAGGGAGCCCATTTGAGAGTGAGGTTAACCTTTGCATCAGAAGTATGCCTTTAAGCGCTGAAGAGCCCGGTAATGGAGCAGGCCCGGGAAAATGGCTTGGATTGACACCAAAAGTAGGCCCACCACCCGAGCTAGTTGCCTTAGAGACACCTGATGTCTGGAAAGAAAACACCTCAGTTCGTGCCGAATCTTGGTCACTTTCCTGGAGGTAAGGCTCAGGGTGGAAGAAGCGGAGTCTATGACGAATCCTAGGAAGGTAATGGACTGAGTGGGAACTAACAGAGATTTCTTCTCGTTTACCACAAATCCTAAACTCTGAAGCAAGTCCACCGCCATCCAAATATGGGTCGATAGCTGAGGAGGACAAGAGTTCATCAGAAGGAGATCGTCCAGGTACACGATCATCTGAATGCCTCGCGCTCTCAGGAACTCCACCACTGGCTTGAGGACCTTGGTGAAGCCCAAAACACTAGGAGTGGGGGGGACAGGGAGCGTTTAGAAAAAAGATAGGTCCAGTACCGTTGCTCCCGAGAACTAACATGTAATCACTGATTGGTAACTGTTCCTAAACAAAGAACCATAACCAACTCGGTTACGTAGAAGAGAAAGAAAGAAAGAAAAATGGTCTCTATATGTGGTTCCCAATTGATGAAGGTGGGGGAATTTCTCCTTTAGAAATTAGTGCCCTCACATACTCTTGCGAGTGTCATGCTTCATCAGGCGTTGCTCCTCGTGGGGGTGGCGCTTCTGTCCTCCACGGGCCTCGCAAGGAGCTCTTTGTCGGAAATCTTTTAGGAGACGCCGCAGTTGTGCATGTGGGTGTGTGGGCCAAAAAGGGGTTTAGTGCGGGAGGTAAAAGTAAAAGAATTATACAGGGAAGGTGGAGCAGTGCAGTGAGAGCAGCAGAGTAATACCCTGACCTCTACGATATTTGTTATTAGAGGTGCTCCACCTCCCCGTATAATTCTTTTACCGATGATGAAGCATGACACTCGCAAGAGTGTGTTAAGGCAATAATTTCTAAAGGAGAAATTCCCCCACCTTAATCAATTGGGAACCACATATAGAGACCATTTTTCTTCCTTTCTTTCTCTTCTACGTAACCGAGTTGGTTATGGTTCTTTGTTTAGGAACAGTTACCAATCAGTGATTACATGTTAGACCTTGGTGAAACACCAGGGGCCAAGCAAAGGCAGAATGGAAGAGCGGAGAACTCATAAGTTTGATGGCGCTAGACAAACTGAAGGAAGCGCCTGTGTGGAGGAAAGATTGGGATTACCAAGTAGGCAAGTTAAGATCTAACCGTACCTTCCAATCTTGAGGCCGCAAGACATCTCAGAGGAGATCGATGCCCTCCACCTTGAAGTGGCGGTAAACCAACCACTCGTTGAATTCGCTTAAATTTATGACCGGCCACCGTCGGTCTTGTCGACCAAAAATATATATCGCTTAAGAAGCCTCTTGGGTGAGGAGAGGATAGGGAGATGGCACCCTTGTGAAGGAGGGATGCGACCTCCTCGTCCACAAGGGCGGCCTCTTGAAGTGAAAATTGAATTGGCCTGGGTCTGGACAACTGCACTGGTTCCCCTAAAAACTCTATGTGGAACCCCTGCACCGTCTGCAGTACCCACGCGTCTCTCGTGATGGAAATCCAGGCCTGGAAAAAATTTGCCAGCCGCCCCCCCTATTTTTAGATGGGAAGAAGGGAGAACATTCACCGGGACTTGAGGTGGTTGCTCCTCCTCTGAAGCCCCTACCCTTGCCACGACAGCCTCTCGTTGGGTAGAAATTCCCGAAACGGGACTGATGTTGGTACTGCTTGGTGCCTTGTCCCCTTAGCGCACCTTGATGGGGATGACGACTGGCCGAGCAGCCCCTGCCTCGGCCGGCCCCTTGAAAACCACAAGGAAACACTTTTTTATTGTGGTCTGTGCTTTATCTAATGAAGTGAAAGTATTGACAAACTTTCCGAGCTCTTTTATAAAAGGCTCGTCAAAGAGACCTCCCTGGGCAACGGTGCCCGCCTCCGAGTCCGCCAGATTGCCCCCAATTTCGGGTCAACTTTAATTAGCAGGGAGTGGCGGCGTTCGGTGGAAAGGGCGCAATTCGCATTGCCCAAAAATGTAATGGCCTCTGGGCCCAGCTTGAGAAGGTGTCTGAGGAAATCAAAGAGCCTCTTCGGCCATATCCAGTATTTTCGTCATGGGACCCAGGGCATCCAGGAGCTTATCCTGACATGCCCTCCACGAACTGTCGATCCCTTTTTTAGGGTTCCTAACAAATTTCTGTAAAAAGGTGGCCATACGGGGGTCGATCTCTGGAGTAAGGGCCACTTTCCCCTCCCGGGAGGGACGGGGGCACTCCTCCTAGAGGCAATTGCGGGCCTCCTTCTCAAGCGGTCTACATATGTGCCCCGCCACATAGCTAGCTACCTTATCGGCCAGAGCCCACTCTGAGGAGCGTGGGTGGACAATGTCGTCGGGGTCAAGCATGTCTGACTTGCTCTGAGGGGCCTGAGAAGGGCAGGATGGAAGCCAGATTCTGGATGGACCTGGTTCCTCATCTGCGTCTCCTGCCGCCTTAGGGACAGCATGAGGGTCAGCTGGGGGAGGGGAGGGATTCCCTGCTGGGAGGGTAGGTTGACTATCCCGAAAAGCTTTTTTCAACCTGGCAAAAGCGTCCAAATCCACACCAGAATCTCAGGATCGTTTAGAAGGCGGGGAGTGCTGGGTTCCTGGGCCCTCAGGGGCCGCTGGCATGGCAGAGACTTGAGATGTGAGCCTATCAGAGGCCTGAGCGACCTGGCGGGAGAGTCTCTCCTCTAGAGGAGTCGTGGCTTCCTCCACCGCTCGATAGATAGAGGTGTCGACAGCCTTATAGAAGGCGTCAGCCAGAGGGTCCTCCTCTTCATATTCTTGGTGATACTCCATAATCTGGCTAGTAGGAGGCCAGGGACCAGAGTTAAAGGCGTCTTGGAATCAGCACACCAGGCCTTAGTACAGGGTCACAATCTTTAAGGGGCTGTGTGTCAACCTAAAATATTTAAGCGGATTCTCTGCGAATTGAATGGGGTTCTAGCCCCAGGTACACAACAAGGCTGGTGGAATTAAAGACATGAAGTGGGCGAAATCGTCCCTATCGCAAGGGAGCTGGTCTGGGTAGTTAGTGTCCCCAAAGAAGGCCTTCAGGCCAGATACAGACCCCACAGGGCGTTCAGGGTAAAACAAATACTGACTCTGTTCTCCACGTTCTAACAACTCTCATGGGGAACAGAGCGTTAAATTTTAAATCAAGTCAAGCGGTCGGCTGCTTTGAGCTATTAATAGCAGCCCGACCGCATACGGACCCAGACGGGTGTCCTCCTCAGACCGGATCGCTTCAGGTATTTTCCCGGTTATCCAGTTGAAAAAAATCGAGATTTGTCCAACACAACATTTTACATTGAGCATGTGCTTTCTCGGGTGCAGGACTTCACGGGTAACAATGGATTTGATTGTTTTCATCGCTGAGGGTGGGCTGAATGTTTCATAGTTCCAGCCAGATCTCACCATTGCTTAGTGAGACGGCATTTGCATTTACTGCATGTTTGCAAAGACTGGGCAGCATTGTTTCTTATATTTCCACCATCTTTCCAGCGTCTTGAGATCGTCACGGGTGAGTAGCACGCTTCACAATTCCCTGATTGATTGATTGATTGATTGATTGATTCCAAAACCTTTTAATATTCTAAGACAGCGGTTCCTAACCTTTTGAGTTCAGGAAATCTCCACTGAATCACTATTGGAAGCCCAGGATCGCCAATGAATTTCTGATAGAAGCCTGGGACCTCCATTGAACCACTACTGGCAGCCAGGGACCTCAGTCTAAGCAATTTCTATGATTTGAACCTCTAAACAGTACACACAACTACAGAATCAAGTATAGATCGAAAGAAACACACAAATGATGAAATATTGTATTTAATTTACAAACAAAACTATCTTTAAAAAAATACAATTTTTAATTTTAAAAGGAAAGTTGGAGCTTTTCAAAATGTGGTTTTATTTCCAAAATATAAAGTGATACTATGTACCTTTTTTGCCCTTAATGCACACTCTCTCTTTGTCCACGCATCCCAGTGCTATACTTGAGGCCACCCGTTATCCATACTAGATTCTGTTTACTATAGCTACACTGCTACCAGAAATCGTGCTAAGGATAGCAACTTAATTTTTTTGCCTACTATTTCAAAACACTTCACATTTACATAGCATTTTAATAGTTGTAATTTGGCTTTTTTTATGTATATCTTCCTTATTAATCATCTATTGTTTAATTTTGTAATCGGCAGCTGCCAACCCCCTTAGTAGGCTTCGCGAACCCCCAGGGGTCCACGGTCCACAGGTTAAAGAAACTCTGTCCTTAGGTAAGACAAGGCCTGTATACCATCAGACGACAAACGTTTTCTGCCCCGCAGAACACTAACAAAGAAATATTAGCACTTTATTCTAGTATTAAACTGATATAATAAATTCTGTATTAAACGTCCCAAATCTGCTACGTCTGTATCTACTCAACGATTCACTCTTACACAAACATAAAAGCTTAAATTTCTTAATTTGCATGTACACGAAATTGGAAGTAGCCCACTATTTCAGCTACACTGCTTTACACGCACATGCAATTAAAAGTACTCACACTATTTTAACATCAAAGCTTTGAATATGTTGCCGGAAATCTCTGACTAAGTTTCAGGTCGATTCTAATCTTAGCACCTCGAATTGATTACATTTTGGTGTCATGGCAAAGTGGTTTTACCTCTCTGCACTCCAATTCCCTCATTTACCAAAAGTTGCAGTGCTTTTAAATGGCTAAACTCCAATATACAAGCATAATAAATATGCTTTGTAGAACTAGTGCTTCTTCATACTAGAATTAGAGCATTTGGGTTGTTGAAGTAGCCAACATTATTCATAATATTTTCATATTAGACATGCGTGGACATCATGCTGGCAGAATTTGAAAACGAAAGACATGAGCATCACATGATATTTCACATGTTCCACTGTGTGAGGATATGGCTGTGGGTCCTTATCGTGTAGTACACTCGCTGGTGCCGTCTTGGGTCCAGTCAGTATCCTTTGCTCGACCTTAGCTCAACCCGGGGTAGCTGTGGCTACGAGCAATAAGGCTTGGCAAAGAAAGTTAGTGTGAAGCATTTTACAGCACCAAACAACGAAATAAAAAAAAACAATAAAAAGAAACAACAATTTATAAAAATAGAGTGTCTTTTTGTGAATTTTAAGAGACCTTGATCATCAAACTCCACCGGAGCGTTCCGGAGAAACAGATTTTAGAACGTTTTATCACTTTTAAATGCAACAGCAAACCAGCATTGGCAAATGTAAAGTTTGAAAACTTTGGAAAAGTTAGTTTGAGTGCTCCAGCACGACTTGGACTACCAAATCCAGCAGGGATAAGGTCTAGGGGCTAGAAAGGATACTTTGCACAGTTACCTGGCCACCAGAGCGTTTTTGAAACAAGTTACACATTTTACAGGACAACCGCCACAGAAGTCAATGGAGTGATCTTGATGCTGAGGGATGCAGGCAAAGATGTTAAAAAGGATGCTCCAGTTGTAGTGCGGTCGACGGGGGTGTCTCGGTCCACGGGTGATGTGGGGCAACTTTGGCCGTGGAGTTCAGGGTCCCTCGAAGTCCTCTATGTTGTAGTAGTTGGACAGTCGATGCTGCACTACTTGTCACGTTGCACTGTGGTTGGATGCAAACTCTTTGGTGGGGGCGTGCGTCCCTTTTGAACACCGAATCCAAACTTGGACAGCACTCCCAGGTGTGCCAGAATCGGGTGCAAGTTTTGACTATTTTGGTGCCCAGGGACTAGTAGCTCCAAATGTGTGCAGCAGCTACTACTTTGTCCATTTGGGTTCTTTCAGCTCTTGTTGTCCTGGAGCTAGTTCCAGGACATCAGCAGCCTGATCCTCGGTGTCACTGATCTTGGGGTAGCTGGAAAATCAACTTTTCTCAGGGTCAGGATCCACAGGCACAGTCCCAGTCTTGCTAGCCTAAACGTGCAGCAGGTGCTTTCCTCTCGATGGTGCAGCCTTTCCTTGCGTGTTAGAGTAGCAGGGCAGTCCTTTTTAGTCTTCTCCAATGTAAACTGAGGGGCAGGGTGCCAGGGGTGCCCTACTTATCCCAGGAAAGTGCCTCGAAGGGGCCACGCGGTCACTAGTCAGTGGACTACTGGGTCCCCTCCTCTCTAGTGACGAAGTTCCTGTGATGTGTGGCATCTTCCTATTCCACAGTGCCCCATTCTTGTCCCCTTTAAGATGGCATGACCTTTCCTCATTCCCCGGTAGCAGGGTAGTCCACTCTATAGATGTGGCTGCCAGTGAGCTACACGCCCTGGGAAAAACTGGTTGGACTCAGATTTCCCTCCCTTAACTGTGCCCTCTAATTGTCTGCAGGAAGAGAAGGCATCCTGGTCAGGGTTGCTCTGCGGCAAATGCTTTTGTTCCCGGTCCTGATAGTTGTTCACACGTCTCCACAGGCGGTCAGAAACCTGTATATATGTCAGTGCCTTTGTGAGGTCACTGTACTCGCTGGAGTGCTGAGTAGCAACTTTCTAGAAGTTGCTTTAATAGTGACTTTAAATGTGGCCTGAGCACCAGGCCTGATTTAATGCCCCAGTAAATAGATACCTTACTTGACCCTGTTAGGTGGTCCCATTCAGAAGTTAGACGGGTTGGGGTTCCAACCATTTAAGCCTGTGTTAACCAAGGGGGCTCCTAACCATTTCACAACAAAACGACAATTCGGAGGTGTTGCTGCTAAGACCTATAGAAATCATATGTATTACTTGTTAATAGACTCTATACCCTTTCCTTAGGTGAGACTTACATATATTATTTAAGCGAAGGGGTGGCTTTGCCATTAGGTGTCACACATTGTCCTGTCAGTCTGCAGTTGAAGGCTGGGGTCCATTTTGTCTCTGTCTCATGCCGGGTCGCACAGCCAGTGCTGCAGCCCTAGATGTACACTCTGTCTTACATGCCATGAGTACCTGGGTACCACATACTAGAGACTTATAAGTTAGTCAGGACATGCCAATTGGATGTATCCAATTTCACATAACTTTGTATGAGGTTAGAACTCTGGCACTGGGGTCTGGTTACCTGGCCACAGTGCACCCTCAGTCGAAAAACAGCAGCATCAGTCCAAATATGTGGGGGTGAAATGCAACGAGAGGCATTTCCTTACATGCCTCCATCCAGATGAAAGGTGATGAGCAAGCTAACCCTTATCTTGGTGATTCTCATAACCTAAGTGTAAGAACCTGGAAAGGCAATCTGCATTGGCATGGTCAGTCACAGGTCTATGTTCCACTGTAAAGTCCATACCCTGTAGGGAAATGGACAACCTCAACAGTTTGGGGATCTCTCCTTTCATCTGCATCAACCATTTGAGACTCCTCTGGTGAGTTTGAACTGTGAAGTGAGTCCCAAACAAGCAGTCTTCAACTTATGGGACCTTTCCCTGGGTCTTAAGGTGAGTATGAGGCAATATCCCAGGCAACACCAACAGGTCACCTCCGGAGGTACTGGGGCATCCGGTGCAAAGGTGTGTTTTTTGGCATTGGGTGCTTTTGATATTTAAATAAGTAAGCACTTTGTGGCAATGTTAACCCCTGGAGGAAAAACATGTATTGCATTTGGGCGCTCAACAGCGACTTAAGGGACCAATCTTCTGGGCTTGAGGTGAGTATGGGGCAAAGTCCAATGCAGCTCCAACATTTCACTTCGGGCAGCACTGGGGCGGCCGGGTGCAGAGGTGCCTCCAGGGGCCCATTCAAGTCGATGGAGTTGCAGGCTCGGACTGGGGGACCAGCTGGGCTGAACCAACAGGGGGCTCACTCTTACCATTTTCGGGGACGCCTTTGGTCCTCTACTCTAAGGGCGACAGGTGCAGATGTGTCTTTAGGTGTCGTATTTGCGTCACCTGGAGCACTCTCGGTAGCTGTGGCCTGCAAACAGAGGCTGCAGGCGGAATCGGGAAGTATACAGTGGGTGTGTCCAAGGTGGGCTTTTGTCTCTAGAGGGCCGGGGACCCTGTTGGCACCTTTGGCCCATTTCAGCCTTTAAGCAAGTGTGCAGTGGTTTTGAGCGGTGTTTTTGCGTTTTTGCGGTCCGGAGCACTTACAGCCTTTGGGGTGCCTGCCGTTTGCAGGGAAGCAGCTTTGCTGCTCCACATGAGTCCTTGCGTCTTTACTGAAGGCAGGCAGTTCTCCCAGGCTTTAGAGGCACAAAAGCTGCTGGACGAGACGTCTTTGGCACAGTTTTGACAGGGAACCGCAGACAGGCCGGCAGTGCTGGTGACAATTCAGTTGCTCTTCCTTGGTCTTCTGCTTTCATGCCTCTTCAGTGTCCTCCTTCTTTGTAGGTCATCAGGATCTCAGGACCACGTTGGCACCGTTGGCCCACTACAGCTCGAGATAGGCAGCTTGGGTGCTCGGTGTTGGGTTTTCGCAGTCTTGGTGCCTCACAGCTCAGTCTTTGGTACCTGCAAGATGCAGTTTCGCTGTTCCACAGGAGTTCCTGAATCTTTGGTGAAGGGCTGGCAGTCCTCCCAGGTCACTACACTCCTAATATGACCACTTCCTGGGGGTACAGGCCTAACCTTGTCCCAGAGATCCTAAAATTACCATCACCAAGATGATTAATTATGAAAAGGCGCATCCACTTCAGGCAGCACAGTTCAGGGGTGCGACCCGCCTCCGAGTGGATACGCCTGTCTTGCCTTGCTAATCTTCCTGCCTGTCCAGTTGACAAGGGCTCTGGACAAAGGGGGTTGGTTTCCTCTCCTGTGAGAGAAGCCAGATTTGCATACCAAAGGTGGTGTGCCTCTTTGAAGCTTCCTGGCCTTGGAATGCCAATCGGCAGGTCATCCTGTGGACGGTGGTGCACGGCACCCCCTGTTCAAACAGGCTTGGTTTTTCGCCCCCGGATTCCAAAGGCCCCTACTCTTGGGGGTCAGAAACTTGTCTCTGGTGGCAGACTGGTTAGAACCAGTCAGTCAGCACACCAGTGGATGGTAAGTTTTCACGGGCACCTCCAAGGTGCTCTCTGTGTGCATGTATTACTCAATCCAACATTGGTATCAGTACAGGTGTATTAGTATGAGATGTTTGATACCAAACATACCTTTTTTCAATGAAGCCATCATGTAGCTGGGGAACTTGTTTCTACCAGAGTCCTTCATATGCTTGTAAAATGGCTTCCCTGTTAACTTGTACTATCAGCAATGGAACTGACCAGCACAGGGATATACTTTCTCGTGCGGTGATGCCCTCACATGTAGTATAGTCCACCCTTCCTTAGGCCCGTAATGCCTGCTTTAGGGTTGACTTACCAATGCTGCATGCAGTGTGGGTATGCATGTTACACAGGCTGTGTTCCATGTCATATTTTCACTTTTGTCTGCACCAAGACATGCAGCCTGCAGGGGAAGTTTGCATGAGCTCGGTGCAGGGGCCCTTAGTGTGGCACTGTTAGTGCTGCCGCCCATTGGGACCCTCTCTTTAGGGAAGTAATCAAAAACGCGGCACTGTTCCACAGTGAGTGTTGCAAAAAGTCAACCGTCACTAAACGAAAAAAGGAGGAATGGAGAAAGGGGAAGAAGGGTACTAGGTCAAGGACTTTGTGAGAGAGGTGGGGAAAGACACAAATTGTCTCTTGTTGCCCTCACACATCCCGAGGGATGTTATGCTTCATCATCGGGTAGTTGCTTCTTGTCGGGCCGGCGGTGCAATGCCCTACGAGTCCCCCGTAGGGTCTCTTTGGCGGAGATCTTTTTAGAGAACTGCCTATGGGTGTGTGGGTAAAAGTCCTCTGTGAAGGGTGGAGTTGTGCGTGCAGTGCGTATTAAAACTGCCTAAGGGTTACCAGAAAGAGAGTTTTAATGACGTGGTACCCTTGGCAGGATAAAAAACCCGTAGGTTAGGAGTTACCAGCGGATGCGTAATGTGCACGGGTAACTAATAAGGTCGACATGTTTCACGCCTATGTCGGTCTAAGAGATCCCTGGCGTTTCATCAGGACCAGAGGTGAGGGTGGTGTGAAGTGAGTGCACGGAAATATTAGTATAAGAGGGGTAACATTGGCCCTCTCAATTATCAAGGGGCGGAAAAAACGCTACCCAAAAATTATTTGGGGTCGCGGCTATAATTAGAGAGTTGGAAATGCCCTCTTGATCGTGACCTAGAAAGAGAGAGAACAGGGGAGAGAAAAAACAAGGCTCAGGTACATTGTCTAGAGGACTTGTAATGTGGCCTCCCGGTGGTGAGTGGACCAGGAGGCGTATCTCGCTAGGATATTGTGAGACATGGCGGGTAGGTTGCAAGCACAAGGACCACCCAAAGAAGTGAGGCCTACGTCACCATCAGATAGGAGCGCGATGAGAAACTGGGGGGTCATTGGACGTGGGCATAGAAAATGCGTGAGTCTGGATGGCGCCCCATCCCACACACCCCCAGCCAATGCCATAACAGTAGGCTGCCACCGGGTATAGGTGGTAGTGTGCAACGTAAATATAGACAATCAAGGTTGTGCGCTTTTCGTCAAACCCGCACTCAGCCCGACAATGTTGCTTCGGCTGGAGAAGGAAAATTGGTAAGCGTGTCCCAGCACAGCCCGTATTACATTATAACAACACACGTTATGACAAGACACGTTAAAGCTCACAATGCGTGCGTTCAGGGCTGTGTCCATGCTTACCTAAAGGGGGAGCTAACTATGCTCCGTGAGCTAGAGACGTAGGATGCCCGCACCTTCTTGGGCATCCGCTGGTAACTCCTAGCCTATGGGTTTTTTATCCTGCCAAGGGTACCACATCATTAAAACTCTCTTTATGGTAACCCTTAGTCAGTTTTAATACGCACTGCACGCACAACTCCACCCTTCACAGAGGACTTTCACCCACACACCCACATGCACCCATCAGCAGTTCTCTAAAAAGATCTCTGCCAAAGAGACCCTTCGAGGGACCCGTAGGGCATTGCACCGCCAGCCCGACAAGGAGCAACTGCCCGATGATGAAGCATGACATCCCTCGGGATGTGTGAGGGCAACAAGAGACAATTTGTGTCTTTTCCCCACCTCTCTCACACAAAGTCCTTGACCTAGTACCCTTCTTCCCCTTTCTCCATTCCTTCTTTTTTCATTTAGTGACGGTTGACTTTTTGCAACACTCACTGTGGAACAGTGCCCTGTTTTTGATTACTTCATACACCTTATTGGAGCATGGGCACTGGACCATTAACTAGCTCCTGGTCCCCCCCTCTCTTATTTGACTCGGGACCCTCTCTTTAGTACCTCCGGCCCTACGTACCAGGGGTACCATTCACTAGGGACTTTCAGAAGGTACCAAAGGTATTGTCAATTGAGGGAAACAATTGTACAGTTTTGGGAAAGAGATTTGACACTGGGGGCCTGGTTAGCAGGAACCAAGTGCACTTCCATTCGAAATCACATCAAACACCAGGCAAAAAGTGGGGTTGACCATGTTGAAGAGGGCACTTTCCTACACAACCCCTCCCAAACGAAAGAGGAAGAGGAAGAGAGTAACCTTTCGCAAGAGAGTCTTCATCTTCTCAGTGTTAGAACCTGGAAAGGCCATCTGCATTGGATATGGTCAGTCCCAGGTCAAGTCCATAACCTGTAGGGAAATGGACACCCTTAACTTGTTTTCAGCTTAATTTGCATCTGCCGTCTGAGAGGCCTGTGGTCAGTTTGAACAAGAAAGTGAGAACCAAACAAGTATGGCCTCAACTTCTTCAGGGACCAAACAACAGCAAAGCTTCCCTCTTGATAGCACTCCAATGCTGCTCTCTGGAGAGTAACCTCCTTCTAATGAAAGAAACAGGTTGGTCATGGCCATTGCCATTGGTTTAGGATAGGACCGCTTTTATCCCATGTTCAGAGGCATCTGTCTGTACTATGAACTGATTCCAATAATCTGGAGCTTTTAGAATGGGTGCTGAGCATATTGCTTCCTTCAGAGCGTCAAAAGCTTTTCCACAACTCACTGTACAGTTTACTTTCTTTGGCATTTTCTAGGAGGTCAATTCTGTGACGGGGACCACCATGGACCCATACCCCTTCATAAACCTCCTGTAATACCCAGTCAGGCGAAGGAACGCCTTGACCTGAGTCTGGGTGGTTGGAGCAACCCAGTCCACAATTGTCTGGGTCTTGGATTGTAAGGGTTGAACTTGGCCACTACCTATCAGGAGGCCCAAGTATACAACCGAGCCCTGTCCTGTCTGGCGCTTATTTACCTGGATAGTGAGGCCTGCATTACATAGAACTCCAGGTCCTTACCGAGGTGGATCAGTTGATCCTGCCAAGTGGAGCTAAAGACATGAATATTGTTGCGGCTGCACTAAAGGACTCCAGCCCGGCAAGGACTTTGTTTACCAACCTTTGGAAGGTGGTAGGGGCATTCTTTAGTTCAAAGGGCATAAGAGTGAACTGATACTGCCCATCTGGGGTTGAAAATGCAGATTTCTCTTTTGCTCCGGGGGTCAGCCCAATCTGCCAGTACCCTAATAGCTAATCAAAAGTACTTAGAAACTTGGCTGCCTCAATCGGTCAATCAGTTCATCATCCCTTATAATTGGATGTGCATCTGTCTTGGTTACTGCATTGAGCCCCCTGTAGGCCACACAAAACCTCAGCTCTGTTTTACCACCCTTGGTGTGAGGTTTGGGGACTAAGACAACTGGGCTGGTTCAGGCGCTCTCGGATGGTTTAATGAGTCCCAATTCCAGCCTCTTGTTTACTTCAGTTTTGATGCTCCCTTTGACATGGTCAGACTTCCTGTAGATTTTATTTTTGACAGTTAGGCTGTCCCCAGTCTCCACGTCATGTGAAAACCAGCTTGTCTGACCAGGGTTCAAGAGAAGAGCTCAGCATACGGGCACAGGGACTTGGCTGCAGTCAGCCTGCTGTTGGGCAGAGAGGGTGTCTGAAAAGAAAACTCCTTTCACTAATGCATCTTTAGGGTTGTGGGAGAGGAGGTCAGGGAGAGGTTCACTCTCGTCCTACTCATCCTCATCAGTGACAATCAGCATGGCCACCTGACCTCTGTCATGATAGGGTTTAAGGTGGTTTACATGGATGACACTTTTGAGGTTCCTGCAATTGCCAAGGTCCACCAAATAGGTGACATTCCCTTTTCTTTCCAGGATAGACTCTAGAAGCCACTGGCTCCAAAACCCATACATTCTACCCTGATTGGTACTCCACCACTGCAGCTTTTTGGTACTACCCGAGCTTCTAAAGATTGTGGCTGGCCTCAAGGTTTTTGAATGAATTTCCATGTTCAGCCATTCTGAAGCGAAGGCCATACACACAGTCCACTATATCTTGCTTTGGCTCCATGAGAGGCCTCTCCCATCCTTCCTTCACTAGCGACAACAGTCCCCTTAGAGGATTCCTAAACAGATGTTCAAAGGGGGAAAACCATTCTCCCTTCTGTGGCATTTCTCTGTAGGCCAAAAGCAGTCATGGCAGTAAGACATCCCATCTCCTTCTGAGTTTTTCATGAAGTCCTATGATTATCCCTTTCATGGTTTTGTTGAGTCTTTCAACTAAACCATTTTTTTGTTGGTGATATGCTGTGGTGAACTTGTAAGGCGCTCCACATTCAGCCCACGTGTTTCAGGTAGCCAGACATTAACTTTGTACCTCTGTCTGACACCTCTTCCTTAGGGAAACCCACCCTGGTAAAGATACCAATGAAGGCCCTAGCCTCTGTCAGAGCAGTAGTAGTCCTAAGGGGTATTGCCTCAGAGTATCTGGTGGCTTGATCTACCACCTCCAGTATAAATCTATTCCCTGATGCTATTGGAGGGTCTAGGGGGCCAACAAGGTCAACCCCCTACCTTCTCAAAGGGAATCCCAACCACTGGAAGTGGAATGAAGGGGGCCATTGGGTGGCCATCTGCTTCACCCCTGGCTTGGCAGGTGGCACAGAAGTTGCAAAACGTCTTCCCCTTTTGGGACACATCTAGCCAGTAGAAGTGGCTGCATGCAGTGTTGGTATGCATGGCACACAGGCTGTGTGCCATGTCCTGTTTTCACTTTTGTCTGCACCAAGACATGCTGCCTGCTGTGGCAGTTTGCCTGAGCATGTAGGGGGGGGGGCTTAGGGTGTCACAATTTGTGCTGTTGCTCTTAGAGACCCTCTTTAGTACCCCCGGCCCTAAGTATCAGGGGTACCATTTACTAAGGACTTTCAGAGGGTACCAAATTATTGCCAATTGGGGGAAACAATAGTGCGATCTGGGAAAGAGATCTGGCAAGGGGCCCTGGTTAGCAGAAACCCAGTGCACTTCCAGTTGAAATCACATCAAATACCAGGCAAAAAGTGGGGGTGACCATGTAAAAAAGGGCACTTTCCTACCTTTACCATACTGGCAGCCATGTGGGCCAAGGGTTCAACTTCCTCACCACCCAGGAAAACTAATGTTGCTTCAGTGTAACCTCACCAATCCCCAGGACCAACTCCTGCCCCAGTCCCTACACTGGCATTTCCCTTGGAGCTATCCCCAGTGGGTGATTTCTTTGTGCATGTAAGATCTCCCTTCTTGTGGCCTAGCTGTCTACAATCATAGCGCACCGCATCATTTGATGAGTCAAAGTTCTTTCCCTGATACCCCCCACCCCCTTTGGAATTGGAATCTGGCTCTGGGCTCCTCACCTTTGGCATCTTTTGGGGTCTCTTTTGCTTTCTTTACTCTTTTTAAACTTTCACCCATCCTTCCCCTGAAGGGAGGCCTGCCCCACCTTTTTGCTTTCACCAACTTGGTACTTCTTGGGTACAGATACTTAGGGCTAGATAGCTTACAGTCTACCAGATGTTGGTGTAAATTCTCTTGGGTACAATTTGTAAGAATGTTCTATTTTACTAATAAATGTTATACGTCCACATAGGTGTCAACCTTGTTACCCGTAATCCAGCCCTCCAGTGACTTCACAGAGGAATCTACAAAGTCTACCCATATCTGTGTTGCTCCCTTTTGTATGCGCCTTAACATTTGTCTATACTCCTCAGGGGTAAGTCCAAATAACTCAATGAGTGCCTCCTTCATGTTGGTTCAGGATTCTGCCACCTCATCCTCAAGTGTAAGCAGTCTATCCCTACTGTAATTAACAGTTCTCATAGTAAGGGCCCCCCAGTGTTGTGCACTCACCCTCCTCATCCTGAGAGCTCTATCATAGGACGCTAGCTGCTTGTCTATGCCATCCCTCTCAATATATTTAGGATACAATCCCTATGGGCAACCTGGGATCATAGGCACTAGCTCGAATTACCTCTTCTTCTCTACTGCCACCATTGGCCTGTGGTCTCATCCCCATTTTAACCCTCCTCTCTTCTACGGCCAGTTTCTTCTTCTAGAGTTACCTCTTGATGCGGGGGGGGGGGGGGGAGGTTCCTCTCACATCCCCATCTACTCCCTGGTCCTCAAAATCTGCTTCATCTCCTTCATCTCCACTATCAGTGGAGGTGATGTCATCTAGTTGGACCTGGGCCCTCCTTGATTCTTCCCAAGCTTTGAGGGCCTTTGCAAGTTCTTCCTTGGATGCAGTGTTTCCAGGATATTTTTTTCTCTCCCTGCTCAGGAATCTATTTCATAGTAGTGATCTTGAGTGTGGGCAAGGTAGCCAAGTCGATTTCCCTGCTCTCCATCTTTGAAGACTTTTTGTAAAAAAAGGCTTTTAATCTACTGAGACTTTTTTCCTAGAGAACAGGTGTCTTTGGAATTTTCAGAACTTGGAAACTCGAGAACTTTTTCTTTGTTGACTGGGCAGTCTTTTATCAGTGGTTATCAACTTATTAGTTGTCTGGTACAGCTAAACACAAGTTCTGGATCCCACCGCTAGACCACCATTGTGAGGATCTGGGTGTACTATATGATATGGCTGTGGGGCCTTATCGTGGAGTACACTCACAAATACCATCTTGGGTCCAATCAGTATCGTTAACTTAACCTTATCTCAAACCTGGGTAGCTGTGACTGCGAGCAATAAGGCTTGGCAAAGCAAAGGAACTTGGTGTAAAGCATTTAACAGAACCAAACCACGAAATAATAAAATCACACACCAATAAAAAGAAAAAACAACAATTTACAGAAATGGGTCATATTTTTATGACTTTTTAGAGACCTTGATCATCAAAATCCTCAGGAGGGTTCCAGAAATACAGATTTTAGAACTTTCTATCACTCTAAAATCGAACCGCCAATAACCATTGGTAAACCCAAAGTTTGGAAAAGTTAGTGTGAGTATTCTGGCCTGACTTGGGAGACCTAATCCAGCAGGGATAAGGTCTAGGGAGCCAGAAAGGATACTTTGGTCAGTTACCTGGCCACCAGAGCATTTTTGAAGCAAGTTCCAAACTTTACAGGACATCCAACGTAGACGTCAATGGAGTGGTCCTCGTGCTGAGGGATGCAAGCAAAGATGCTCAGAGGGATGCTTCAGTTGTGATGCGGTTGACAGGGGTGTCTAGGTGGTGGTTCCTCAGTCCACTGGTGATGTGGGGCGACTTTTACCACAGAGATCTGGTTCCCTCGAAGTACTCTGTTTTAGTAGTCGGACAGACGATGCTGCAGTACTGGTCACACTGCAATGCTGTTGGATGCAAATTCTTTGGTGGGGGCTGGTGCCCCTTGTGAATGACAAATCCGAACTTGTACAGCATTCCCGGGTCCACCAGTCTCGGGTGCACGTTTTGCCTATTTTGGATTTGTCTGTTGTGCCCGGTGACTGGCAGCGGCAAAACATCTCCGGCGGCTACTACTTTGTCCATCAGCAATCTGATCCTCTGAGTCACTGATCTTGGTGAAGCTGGAAATCAGCTTTTCCCAGGGTCAGGCACCGCAGGCATAGTCCCAGTCTTCCTAGCCCAAAAGTCCAGCATGTGCAGTCCTCTCGATGGTTCAGCCATTCTTTGCACGGTTCAGGGGCAGCAGGGCAGTCTTTCTGTCCTCTCGTCTTCTGCAATGTAAACTAAAGAGCAGGGTGCCAGGGGTGCAATCTTATCCCAGGAAAGTGCCCGAGGGGACCAGGTGGACACTAGCCAATGGACTACTGGGTCCCTTCCTCTCTAGTGATGAAATTGCTGTGATGTGTGGAATCTGGCATATCCCAGAGTCCCCCATTCTTGCCTCCTGCAAGATTGCACTACATTCCATCAGTCGTCGGGAGCAAGGAAGTCCACCCTAGAGGTGTGGCTACTAGTACGTTACACGTCCATGGGAAAGCTGGTTTGCACACAGGTTTCCCTCCCTTAGCTCGGTCTCCTAACTGTCTGCAGGAAGAAAAGGCATCCTGCTCATGAATGTTGTCACAAGCGGAACTTTTAAAGGAAGCCCTCACCTTTGAAGCCTGCGTTTTGGCCCAACACTCTGCCATTCTGGGAGAGGAGGTGACACCTAGCTCTGCGGCAACTGCCTTAGTTCTAGGGCCTGGGAGTCATACACACGTCTCCTCAGGCGGTCTAGAAACCCGTCTATGTATCAGTGCCTTTGTGAGGTCACTATACTAGCTGGAGTGCAGAGTTGCAACTTTCTAAAACTTGCTTGACTTTCATAGTGACTTTAAATCTGGTCTGGGCATCAGGTTGGACTAAATGTCCCAATTAATTTGATACCTTACTTAACCCTGTTAGATGGTCCCATTCAGGAGTTAGACGGGTTGGGGATGCCAAACCGTTAACCCTGTTAACGGTTAGGTTAGCTCCTAACCTTACCACAGCAAAACGGCAATGTGGAGGTGTTGCTGCTATGACATATAGAAAATCATATGTCTTATTTAGTAATATATAGCCCCTGCCATTGGACTCTATAGGTCTTCCTTAGGGGAGACTTATATATATATTTCTTACGGGAAGTGGTGGTTTTGCCATTGGGTGTAAAGGCAAAGTTGAACTGGCAGTGTCACACACTGTCTTGTTAGTCTGCAGTGGCAGGCTGGAGTCCATTTTGTCTCGGTCATTGATTGTTTCTGTCACTTGCATGGTAGTGCAGCCAGTGTTGCAGCCCTTGGTGAACACTCTGTCTTACATGCCCTTGGTACCATATACTAAGGACTTATTAGTAAGTCAGTACTTGCCAATTGGGTGTATCCAAATCAACATACCTTGGTATGTGGTTAGAACACTGCCCCTGGGGTCTGGTTAGCAGGCCTCAGTGCACTCTCAGAATCGAAAAATCAGCAGTATCAGTCCACAAATCTGGGGGTGAACATGCAATATAAGGCACTTTCCTACACACTGGTTCTGTCTGTTGTAGGTTCATCCTGACTATCGCAAATGGATATGGTTAGGTGGTTGGAGCATGTTCAGTTACATATCAGACAGAACAAAACTGACATTTCAGAGGCATCAGCCTTTTAAAATCTTGTGTCTTTCAAACAGACCTGCACGATTCTAGAAAGGAAAAGATGTGGTCTCCTTGCTTAGAGCCTTATGTACATAGAGGCTATTCGCAACTTGGCAGTGCACATTGCTTACCAACTTTTTGTGACCTGCGTAGAAGTTTTCAGTGCAACCCATCTACTAATAAGTCTTGTTGCAAAATGTCATTTCTAAACAATACTGATTAGACAGGTCCCTAACAACACAGGGATGGTGCCCTTTAGACATCCATCTCTTCGCTTGCACCCCCAAATGGGATTTCTTTTTTGTAAGCAATGTATACCCATTATAGGGAGAGGTGTTGTTTAAAAAAGTGCTTTCCATTTGGAAGGACTTCTGGGGAGAAAAGGGTGGTCATCTTGACCACTTATAGGTCCCCCAGAGGGGCCTGACAAGATTCACAAAGGATAAGCTGCCCTATGGGGATCAAGAGCTGCTCTGACAGATGAAAGAGTTGAGGAGCTCAGGATGAAATGGTGATTTCACTTGGTGCATGGCTCTGCACCTCCAGAATATTTTTTTAAGAATGCTCACCAAGTCTAAGACAGTGCATCCTCACAAACTTTCATACATAGCTGAAAGCTATATCTAGTAATTGGCCTTTATATTATGAGGAAAAAGTCAGGAATAAATTCTCCATAGAAATACATTCTAAGATATATTCTCTGTAAAAGATATTGGTGACTGCTGCATAGACACCTAATTTTATCCATCCTACTAAACAAATATGATGTGTTGATGTTAAATATCTTAGTTTGATATCTTCAGGGGTTTGACTGTTGAGATGAGAGTGGTAAGAGCAAGGGAAACCTGGAAGAGTTTGAAGTGGCAGATTT
Source organism: Triturus cristatus (assembly GCF_964204655.1). Lineage (NCBI taxonomy): Eukaryota > Metazoa > Chordata > Amphibia > Caudata > Salamandridae > Triturus > Triturus cristatus. The sequence continues at coordinate 311,763,269 of NC_140592.1, forward strand.
TTTTTCTTTTCTTCTTATTACGAGTAAGATTTCTCTTTGCCATTTTAGCTCTTTGTACTCTGCAGAAGCTGTCTTGTGGAAGAGGTGTGGGGCAGCGGCCAGGGTGCCTGACTCCGGAGCACGGGGTTCACAGTTCGATCCCCTGCGCCGGCGGCAGGTTAGCCCAGCACCATGTGACTCTGGGCAATAGCTCGCTTAATCTTCCTAATGGCCCCCAGCGCTGGGACACCTCTCCAGAGGCAGCTGAGTGCTTTACAAATGCTGGGATTTCATTTGGTATTTCATTTAATTTCTTGAGACATAATCCTGTGAAAGATGAAGGAGTTTCCTTTAGGCCCTACTCTTTATTTTTTGCTTTTATATATATATAATATGATGCTGTGTGTTGCAGTGAGGTGATATGTGTAAATATGTGCTGAGGGGTTAGTTGCAATCCAGCTGGCTTTTTCTTGACTTTACTTTAGGGAAACAGTACAGCAATAAAATACAGAGCTCTAGACAAATTATTTTTAAGTCTTTCAATATTAGCTAAGTCAATGTTTTCATAAAAGAAGTGGTATTAAGGGACAGACAAAAAAATATTTTTACAAATGTTGTAAATCACAACTAAGACATGACATTTTGGACTGTGGTAGTCCGACATTTCCAGATAGACCTTCTTCCTTTCTAAGGAGGGGCTTTCTTCATATGTCAAACAGTATTTCATTCGTTTTGTAATGGCTAGAAGAGGCATTTCAGTTAACCAGATGCAATGTATAGGGTTGTAGTTTCTACAGCATTTCTACCACTTTTCACACGCTTTTCAAGGCAGCCTTCTTTAGCAACCACAAGACAGAGCATGGAAATGAGCTGAGTTAAGGTATGTCACAAGAGCTGGACTGGAGCACCTCACTAGTCCTGATGTCTACCCTCTCGGGTCCATATGCCCAAGAAGCCTGTCACAATCAATTCTTTTATTTCTTTGTTATTTATGTTTATCATGTTAAAGCACAGACTATGCATATTTTTGAGCGAGAGGTTCACCGATGCTCAGTGATCTTGACAGCCCGGCTGGATCAAGGTTGTCAGGGCTCTTCTCTCGAACAGCCAGTGGTTACTGACCATATTAGATTGAAAAGTATTTAGGAGGTTCATTTGATCTATATGAGATTGTGATTTTTCCACTCCTGCTTTCAACATATTTGACAAGTACATAGAGGCTTGAAGTGGTCTTGGTTGTCTACTCTATTGAGGTTCAAACAAGTTGTGAAGTTTTTTTAAGTTGGGAACAATGGTTTCAGATTTCGAAATGACCATAGAGATTTGAGGGATGGAAGCATTATGAAAAGCATTTATCGTTCAGAATAGTCTGTTTACATAGGCACTCAGAATTTGGCAGAGGAGGAGACCAGTTTGAGCTTGTTTAGGAAACAAATAGTTTTCTCAAAGAAGGGGAGAAAGACAATGTCTTTGTTGTTTTGGAGGGGAGTTGAGGTCACAATGAGGCCCCCTTGTGTTATAGTAGAAATGTTGGTTAGGAAGCATTTAACAAAGTTATTTCAGAAAGTTAAATCACATTTCAGTTTTTGGGCATCTGACTTTGATTTTTTTAGAATGATTCATTCACAAGGTTTTTCACTGCTAGTGTTGTTTTAATACAGTAACATGTTTAACCTTGAAAACTGCCTTAAAGAAGATGTTCTTACCCATCCTTAGAGTTGATCTCTAGTAAGCAAATTTAGGATTGTTTTAACAGAGCCAGATGGCTGTCTAAATAGTGTGCATAAGAATGTATTCACGTGAACTTAACTGGTGTTCTGATGTTATAGAATGGTTCAGCTTGGGGTAAGATTTATAGGGATTATATTGTGCATAGCTCTGGTCAAATGCAATTGAATCTGGAAGAAGTGATGAATGGTATGTTTTAAACAACAGAGAAGGGGTTTGCCTTTGGTAATTCCATTTGTTGTTAGATGTGAAGGCCCAGGATGTGATCTGTAGATCAGAAGACAGATAACAATGCAGTTGCCTTGATTGGCACACAAGAATCACTTTATGATTAAATTTCCATTTAGAGAGCAGACCGCTGCATACATTGTATATAATGATGAAACACATGAAATAATCATTGTTGAGTGCAGTAAAGCAATGTTTTTTATTTTAGGAAGAATTTGAAGAATTCTGTAACACCACTTCCTCCAATAGATCAGTCTAGTCAAAATACAGAGTAACCGGGATATACTTAAAAGGGTAATTGAGTGTTGAGCAGGTGGTTTGATAGTGGGGCTGCGGCCTGCCTGCCTGCCAAGCAGAGAACCATCCACCTAAACTAGAGATCCCTATTAACTTGGCGTGGATAGTTTTCACAATAGTTATTCTACCAAAGCGTTGGGAGAGCTTTTGCGAAAAATGCAAGTCTTGTCAACATTTTGTTTGGATTACATAAACAAACCCTCAAAGCTGGGGTTATTTCTGAAACAGAAAAAATATATTTGGCCTTGACATGCATGGAGTTTTCTTGCAGTGCATTGGGGTCACTGAACCTTTTTTTTATAACCTGGGTTCACTGTGTCCCACATGCAGGTCCTTGACATGAATAATATATGTCCGAAGGCCCACCCAAGGAAGGGCTGGTCCTATGATGCATTGACCTTGCAGTCATGTAGCTGATGGGCTGCTCGGTCATAGTTGAAGAAAACAAAAGAGTGACGGATAGAGAGCTTGAATTAATTTCAGCCACAGGTAATTACCCTGCACGACAATCCAGTCTTTTGTTTTTGTACCCACTATGCCACCTCAGATTAGGCTCAACCATAAACAAATGAGCCTTGGTCTTTCCTGAAGAAACACTTCACAGCCTGCCAACCTAGGTCCTCTATGAACAGGAATGCACCAACCCAAGATTGGTGTTGACCTGTTTGGGCCTCTTTAGTCGGATGCAGCTTGGTTCCAGTGGCACTATGGAACTACTAGTGAAACCACATCTGGGCATACCCATTCCACTTAACGCATTGCAATGAGGATTACAAAAAAGTCATGCATGAAATCTCACCCACTGTAATCACTCAGAGCCGCATCCCAGTCCATTTCTTTGCCCACCATGCCACCTCATAGTTAACATACAGTGGAGCCAGCTCGGGCTCTGCTGGCAAAAGCCTTGCATTTCTTTCACCATTAAATGAGGCAGGGGAGAACCGCAGGTTTGGTATACCGCAGTTAAAGATTTAAAGTGTTCCAAAGTCATGGCCCAGCAGCTTGGTGGGTTCCATATGATTCTTGTGGGTGGATTTTGATTGGCCACCCACCTGCCTGCTATTATGCCACAACCAGGATTATAATGGGATACCAGCGTATGCAGGCACTGTGCTCTGTGGGGGATGCACAGTTAGAACCACATGCTCGGCTCACAGAGTCCTACTTCAGCCCATGCTGTTCTACTCCATCACTTCCTTTCCTTCTCCCCACTCATGCAGTTCTTCTACTCTTAGTGTTATCTACACCTCTGCCTTGCTCAGTATTTATGCACCCCTTCTGCCTTGCTCACCGTGGTTTACCTACTCCCATTCCTTTTGTTCTACACAGACCTACTGCTGCTCCGCACTTGACCTCTAGGATTGCAGGTACAGAAGCTCTCATCTGAGCACTTAACTCTGGCAATGGAGGAACTCCCAGGATTGGCATTTCTGCATGAAAAGAGCCCCACAGTTCAACTGGGGGTGATTTATGTGGTCTGGGCTTGCGGAAACCCAGAGCGGATAGCCCTCATGGTGTTGTTTATCATTGGTAATTCTGACAATGGTTGGTTGGGCCATTTCTCCATCCAATTTTTTGGTCTCGGATTTTGTTTTTGTCTTTAATGGGTCTGCACACATTCACAGTTACTTGACACTGTTCTGCTGTCTTTATTCCATTACTCGACTGTAAAATATTGTGTTAAGGTTCTGCATGTAGGGTCATAAGATATGGACAGCATGTTAGGTTACAAAATAAGGCTCTAGGATGGTAAGGCGCGCAAACACCCGCAGAGAGAATTGGAATTCAAAAACAATCATAAGACAGTATCACATTGTAATCAGAAGCATTACAAACTCGATTCAGAAAGCAATTTGCACATGTAGTTTGAACTTGGACACATAGAGTACTTCGTCTTCTCAACAAAAGCACTGCCGTAAGGTTTCCCACAGTGTAATCAGTGCTGTAAGGCTAATCTAGAAAATAGAAGGGATACTAGGGCTCTTTTTCAGTTCATGGCAGTGCTCCCGCATGTTTCAAACTAGATGATCTTGTTGGAATACCACTTTGGAGTTAGCACTTAGTAAAGAGTAGCTTTTTACAGTTCTGAATGGTATATTTATTTTGTTGTTGACCGCTGAGGTTTCTTTAGTAATGCAAAAAAAAAAAAGATGATGGACGGAATGCTGAATTAATCAAACATTCACCCCACACAACCGATCTGGGTTAAATCTACTGTTTTTTTGCACGTCACGCCATTCCAGTTTAGACACAGCCATATGGAAATCAGCTTTGATCCTGTTAACATTGGAACAGTCTAGCCCAGGTCTTCCCTGGGCCAGAAACAAGCAGACAGAGCCTAATTCACAGCTCATGGTGCTGTTTTCATCTGTGGCTGACTTTAACTGCAAAGTATTTATTGCTTGCGACTGTGAGAGTAATTTGAAAGTGGAATAATCTACGCAGGTACGCTCATCTTGTTAATATTTTGTACATGTTAAGCCATTTGTGAAATTATACGTACCACTACTAGGTGCCTTCTTCAACTGACGACTGTTTGTTTATGCATGCACATGCATGTTTCTTTACAGTTTTAAATCCTACCAAGCGTGTCGTTTGGCTTTCTGAGTGTAGAAAAAACATGCAAATACATAAGTATTAAAGTACTAAAAATAAATGAGTGGCACACAAATACACGCACACCACATTGGCACTGAAGTGCACCCATTTTCAAGCTACTATGCCGATGTAATGAGGCAAGATGCCATTGCTCACCGGGCAAGACAATCAGTGGGTGGAATGGACTGATCTATTACCCAATGCTGTAAGCTGTGTGGGGCAAAGGAAAAGTGTGAACGACATTTATGTACACCAATGGAAGGAGCGGGCAGATCGAAAGTCCCTTTCAGAATGTATATATGAATGTATATTGCAGTTAATTTTATGGAAAACATGAGGCTGCCAAGACAGCTAAAACTGTCTCTAGGCCAGACCTAAAAAAGGAGATTGGAGCACTTCCCTTTTCCTGTCACTGTGACCACCAATTGCAGTGGACGGCCCACATGAAACCCTAATTTTTCTCAGATTGATCTCCACAATCCTTAAATTACCCAAGCACTGCTAGGAAAGGCATTTAGGAATGTGCAAGCCATAGCCACACATGCCTGTAAAAATATGTGTTATGTATATATATATTTGTTTTGAAGTGATTCACTTATTTTACATTATTTCCTATTGGATGATATATTAAATCCCTGGCTCCAGTATTTTATATAGAAGTCTGTTGCACCTATAAATGGCCATGTGTGGTGCTAGACATACTCCAAGCCTGACATGGAATACATTTACTACTGTTTTTGTGAACTTTAATACCTTTAGAAGTGTAGTATGTGAACAGAAATGGCCTTACTGTTTTGTGTGTATAGGTGTTTGTGCTTGCGTGTATCTCCCTGAAACCCTCCCATTCAGTAGTAAGTATTCCCCATTTTCCAGTTACTGTCCCAAGTCCCTCCCTCATTTACTATAAAAAACATATGCCTACTAGTGAGAGATTGTTGACACGTTGGTGGGGATCTCTGCACAGAAAGGATATGACATGCGGAGGGGGATGTCTCTGCACATTGGTTTATAAATAGTATTTCTAGTACACATCACACCTTCTTCCTACATCCTACAATCCCCTCTACATTGCCGTCTTTTAGGTAACATAATTAAAAAGTATTTTGCCTCGTCACTTTTCCAGTTTTGAACTTCCCATTGCTGTTTGTGCCTTGACTCTTCTAACCACCTTTCATAATTCTGTTTCCCTTTCCAAATAACGTTTCATCTGTCCACCTGTTTTACAGGCATTTGAACATTCAGTTTGCTGACCAGCTTTTGCAGTATGGACCTCATTACAATATTTGTTGGCCTCGGTCTATCAGTTGGGTTAGACACAGTCCATTGCACCTCAAATCGCCCAGCTCCTTTAATATGGCATCTGGAGTTACCATATGTCAATATGAAGAAGGCGCATAGCTCTACTTAAAGACATTCTCACCTTGATCTGTCAACTTTTATCCTGCACCCACATAAGAAAATAAAGCGCTTTTCCATCACTGAGTGCTTATAGCTGCTCATGCACTTACAATAGCCTGACTTGGCTGGAGTAACAACCCTGTGGCTGCTGTTCCCTAGTCCTTTCTCCCTATGATCAAGGCTCTATTCGCTCCTGGACTTATCACCAAAAGGAGACATTTTTATCACACCGTCCAGTGGCTAAAATTGCATTTAGAGTGTGCAGTTTACATACTTTTTCCTCACATAGGAAATCCACGCTATCTGGCCAAACTGTTGACTATCTCTGGCATGTAGTATGCCTAGTCTAGAGCAAAGGCACATTACAGCCAGCTGGAAACTTTGAAATTCAAAGGTGTTCTAGCTGGGAAACAAACCTTCACTGTCAATGCACCAAACTTTTCAAACTCTAGTCCTCTCCAGTTAAGAACATACCTAATCCCCTTCCTTCAGGAAATCTTAAAATAATGCATCTCTTCTCTCACTACCCGAACAAACCCATATCTCAAATACTTTTTCTGCCCTCTGTTTAGTGACTTATGCCATTGTTTTAGCAGTTTTTCATGTGTAGCCTTCCTATTTCTTATTCTTCAAATGTTAGCTTCTGCCGTTCTTTGTAAAACAGGTTTTGGTTTGTAGTGCAAATTCTAGTAATAACTTTATTGATTGGTTTAAAAAAAAAAATGTACAAGTTAAAACACGACTGATTCGTACAATTAAAAAAGACAATAAGTATTAAATACAGGGGGTTTTAAATTACTAAAAATTAGAGGGATCATTATGAGCTAATAATGTTCTGCTAAAAGGCCTCACTCTGGTTTTCTAATATTATAGTCTTTAATTCGATTGTTGAGCCTTTTAACTTGGCCGCCATGCTAAGATGAGGAGGGTTTGGTTGCAGTTGTGGCTTCCAGTAGTTTTGACGCTTTGTGAAACAAATTTCGTGAGCCCAATGTTTAACTTAGTGTTGTCAGGATTTAGAGCAGCCATTATTGCTTGGTGGCAGGATCGAACTCCCAACCTGATCCATTGATCCCGCAATAATGACCGTCTGGCCATGAGCAATGCAGGGCATACACAGACAATGTGTTCCATTACTTCAGAGTGTTAGCCACACAACCTGTATTCAATACTGCTACCTAGACGGCGCTATTCGGGAAGGTTCTTCAAAAAGGGCCAGTCACCCATCCTCCGGGCTAAAAGCTTTTGTTTCCAATAAAGTGCATATGTGCTTGATAGGTAGGGCAGCTGAACACCCAGTTTAAAATTGGAGATTACAGCCCAGGCGTGTTTCCTTTTTGATGGTATTGCCCTGTCTGAGGGAAAGGACCACAGTCTAACAGTCTTTTTAATGGCGATCTTTAACACCCGGTGGGTGGGTTTTGTTTCCCAGAGGTCTTTTACTCCTAATAACTGTAAACTGCGATCCAGGAGTTACCGATACATTTGGCTGGTCTGTTTTTTTTGTATTTCCTGCCATAGTTGGGCCTCCAGGGAACCCTCCCGAGCATGGTGCAGTCTATGACACAGTTTTATGAACGCGCTGTGCAAATTCTGAAAAAAGAATCGCCTGAACTCGTAAGTTTAGTGAGTTAAAGAAAATGAGGCAGGTAGAGGTTTGCTGAGTTGCGAAGGATCACCCGCTTTAGTCCACTGCAATGAGCCTGGGTCCCAACCAATGTACCCTCTAATTTTTCTTTCTTATGTGCGGCAATAGAATGTTGGTGTGCACTCTTTTATTGCTTGTGTGCACAACTGAGGGATAAGATGTGCAACAAGGCAAGTCGATCCGCTACCACTTATTGGTAAATAACAAGCATTGGCACTGCCAATAAGCCTTGCTTTTAATTAAAAGTGACTTCTTGGTCACTGATTGGTTTAAACACTGAATAAGTCATCACACATGCATCTTGTCAATCATCCTTGCACTTGTGCATCCATAAATCACTTATTCATTCTTGCATTCACCAACATACACAACCACAATACAGCACATACACACGTTGAGTCACATTTGCAAGATAAATTGAAAGATTAAAAGTAGAAAAATACAACATGCTATCGGCTAAAATGGCAGACATATGTGTGCAATAATAAAGTTAAACAAAGCAGCTCATTTCTTGCCCTCTGTTTGTGCCTTTTCCGCTCATTTCTTGCACTCTGTTTGTGCCTTCTCTGCTCGTTTCTTGCCCTCTTTTTGCCTTTTCTGCCCATTTCTTGCCCTCTGTTTCTAACTTCACTGCTCGTATCTTGCCCTCTTTTTGCCTTTTCTACTTGTTACTTGCCCCTGGTTTGTGCCGCCTCCTCTGCTCATTTCTTGCCCTCTTTTTGCCTTTTCTGCTCAATTCTTGACCGCTGTTGATGCCTTCTCTGCTTGTTTCTTGCCCTCTTTTTGTCCTTTCTGCTTCTTTCTTGCCCCATTGTTGCCTTTTCTGTTCACTTCTTGCCCTCTGTTTCTGCCTTATCTGCTCATTTCTCACCCTCTGTTTGCCTTTTCTGCTTACTTCTTGCTCTCTGTTTTGCTTTTTCTGCTCGTCTCTTGCCCTCTTCCTGCGTTTTCCTCCGCCTGTTGCCCAGCACCCCTACTTCCCCCCCCCCCAGGACACCTTCCCAGGCGGAGTTCAGAAACAAACTCTAAACTTGGCTTTTTGATGGAGGCCTTGCATCCCAGCACCCAGATATCCTTAGGGGTGACAGCGCTGCACACTAAAAATGCTGAGTGAGTGAGTGATTGATTGATTCAAATAAAGATACTTTAAAAAAAGGTTATGATTGTTTGAAAAATGTTGATTTGCGACGTTGCTAATGGTGGCGAGTGGGAGCACTTGGTGAACTGGTTTGTGGGCAAAGGCAAAGGCCTATTGTTTGGGAAGTCCACTGCCAGTCCTTGCTTTCTGGTTCACATTCCAAAGTACTTGACGTTTGTTTTTATAATCAGATAAGTAATATTACTAAATCATTCCCCAAACGCCCCATAATGCCTGATGAGTTTTTAAGTACTTAGTGCCTGGGCAAGTATTTTCAGTGGCCACTTAGAGTGTATTCTCTGCTAAGCCTAAAATATATGCCCTATTTGTTTATCTTTTGCTTTGTCATGTGTATACAGTTGGCAATAACCTGTTTCACTAATAAAAGATATGAAAAGGGCACTCACTTGTTCCTAATCTGTCTGGGGCCCCAAAAACCCTAGAACTAGCCCTGCTGCTGTGTGTGTAATCGCTGCCTAAGTGTCAACGGCACATACTGCTGAACTCCTGGCAGTTTTGAGAAGTGGAATGAAAAACTAACATATTGAGCAGTTTGAGGCGGGAGTCACAAATGTGAATGGCAGCATGCAGAAGGGAGAATTTCACTGCATAGGTAACTGACTAACAATAACAGCTGAAGGTGCTGTATTGGATGGAAGCATCTTACAAACAGTAAAAGCACATGTAAAGCCAGTGACGCCACACAGTACAAAAAAAAGAAGAACTGGAGAAATCAGGAGGTGGCCTGGTCAGAGGCAGTTAAGTAAGGTGCAGCACGCTGGTGAATAGCGTTTAACAAGTCACTGCAGAGGTGAATGGCCAGCAAAAATAGCAGAGGCTGCTGAACTGAGACCAACCAGCATACCGACTGATAAGGCCTCAGACAAGCATGTGTGATGCCACAGCAGGAGAAAGCAAAAGGTGGAGGCAGCTCTGCCAAGTACCATCCATCAGGCGTTGGACTAACACAGTCCTGAGGCGGAAGCCGGGAGCTGGAGGTACTGAACGAGGAACACTTGGCTAATCCAAGTTTTAAATCTTGTGTGGTGTCACTTGTTAAATCTGTGTTTTTTGGCAATTGAATTGCCAAAAGACCCCCTGAAGCACTCAGCGGTGCATACGCTGTAGCGCTACTACAATAACAAAGCGGCCGCCATCAGAGCAGGCGCGCTCGCCGGACACGCCCACTAGAGGCCACGCCCCCTTGACTACATAAACGCTGCTCCACAGCGCAACGACCGATCAGCTGACCCAGTCCTGAGGCGGAAGCCGGGAGCTGGAGGTACTGAACGAGGAACACTTGGCTAATCCAAGTTTTAAATCTTGTGTGGTGTCACTTGTTAAATCTGTGTTTTTTTTAAACCAATTGAATTGCCAAAAGACCCCCTGAAGCACTCAGCGGTGCATACGCTGTAGCGCTACTACAATAACAAAGCGGCCGCCATCAGAGCAGGCGCGCTCGCCGGACACGCCCACTAGAGGCCACGCCCCCTCGCCCTACAAATGTGCATCTACAGGAAGCGCAGCGGACGAGCGCAGCGGGAGCGCCGTCTGCGCGCCGAAGGCGCGCCAAAGGCAAGCCCGTCTGCGCCCGTCCGCGACCAGCCGGGACCCAGGGCCACAACCCCTGGCCCCTTCCCCGCCCAGAGCAGGACTTATAGCTCGGCGGCCCTACACAAAATAGGTAGGTTCTGTACTTCCCAATGCCCTCTTATATATGTCCCCACCGAACTACCCAGCTCATGTCAGGGATGCAAGCACCTCTTCCGCAAAACTCCGTCGGCAAAGATACAGGTGTTCCATATGTTTGCATTAAACTGCCGCTCTCTGCCGAAACACCATACGGAGATTGCCATGTTGCTCGAGGAGAAAAAGCCTGACGCAATCTTCCTGACAGAAACATGGCTCACTGCCCACTCCGATCCAGACGTGGTGCGAGCACTACCCGTAGGTTATCACATTCTCAGAGTGGATAGACCGGTCGGCAGAGGCGGAGGTCTGGCGATCATCTTGAAAAGCCAGTACCAATGCCGTTTCTCGGCAGACACTATCCCTGACTGTGAAAGCGCAACTTTCTGCTTAGAGTTCGATGCAAACAACTCCTTCTCAGGCACCCTGATTTATCGACCCCCGGAACCTGCAAACATGTTCCACAGGTCCCTGCCAGAAATCATTGCGGAAAGAACCCTCACATCAGCCAACCACACGATTCTGGGGGACCTCAATCTTCATTTTAATTCCCCTACTGATCACATCGCACGGAACTTACTAGAAGATCTGGAGGCCCTCCAACTCACCCAGCTGGTGGCGGCTCCGACCCATGGAAAAGGCAATTTGCTAGACCCCATTTTCAGCAACTGCCTGGACCTAACGGTTGATCCACCCATCCCCCTTCCGTGGTCAGACCATTTTCTGGTCCCCTTCTCGTGGGCCACTTATAAAAATCCCCAAGTACCCCCTCAAGTGACCATCAGGAGGAACTGGTCAAAACTCCCGTTGGAATCCTGGCTGCACCAACTGGATTCCACTTGCCCCTCCCCCTGCTCGGATCCTAATGTGGGAAATGACATCTATAGAGACTGGATCACCCGTTCATTAGATTCCACTCTCCCGATGCGTAAATCCTCCTCTAAGAGACTTCAGAAATCTGCCCCATGGTTTTCTGACTCTCTAAAACAGCTAAAACGCACTTGCAGACAAAAAGAGAGAGCTTGGCGCCTAGATTTCCTCCCAGAAAAGAAGACCTCTTATAAAGAGGCCATCAAGGTATATAAAGAAGGGATTAGAGCAGCCCAGGCTACCTACTTTTCAGAGAAAATAATGGAAGCGAAGTCCAAACCTAAGGAAATCTTCCAAATTATAAAACAATGCTCTAGCGCCACCACGGCTCCCCCCCCTATCAAATCCCAGAAGCAATGTAACGAGCTTGCAGATTTTTTCCATAACAAAGTTTCAAAAATTTATTCCACCTTTCCACCTGCAGCTACCCCCCCGGAAGCATTCAAACCATCTCGCCTCAGACCACCCCCCCGTCCAGGCCAGCCGTCGCTCGAGCACTTTCTCCCCCTTGACCTCGACACTTTAGGCAAAGTGGCCCGTGCGGTCAAGTCGGGATCTCCCCGTGACCCTGCCCCTCCAGATATCCTGATGCAGGCAAGTAAAACCATCCTGCCTGTAATCTTGGATCTCTTGAACTCGTCCATCTCTGCATGCTCTGTCCCCACTGCCTGGAAGCAGGCCATGGTACGGGCACTGCTAAAGAAACCGAGCCTAGACCCAAACGATCTGTCAAGTTACCGTCCCATCTCACTCCTTCCTTGGACGAGCAAGGTGCTAGAGAAGCACATAAATGCCCAGCTGGTGCAGTACCTGGAGGATCACTCGCTGTTACACACATCTCAGACAGGTTTTAGACCTCAACACGGGACAGAAACCGCCTTGTTAGCAGTCACCGAAGATACTAGAAGGATTCTGGACCAAGGAGGATCAGTGGCAGTGATCCTCCTTGATCTAAGCGCCGCATTCGATACGGTCAGCTACTCCACCTTGCTGGACCGTCTCCATAACATCGGAGTTTCAGGTGACGCTTTAAGGTGGCTGGAATCCTTTCTGTCTGGGAGGTCGTTTCAGATCTCCGACGGTGTAACAGTATCCTCAAGCAAACCCCTGAGCTGCGGAGTACCACAGGGCTCTTCCCTGAGCCCTGTGCTGTTCAACGTCTACATGAGGCCGCTGGCAAGTGTCGTCGAACCACATGGCATCAAAATCGTGTCATACGCCGACGACACCCAGCTGGTGGTCTCGCTGGCCACCGAGAACAGCAAGTGCTCCCCTGCCGATCTGCTACACTGCCTAGAGGACATAAAGGGTTGGATGACCAACTCCTCCCTTAAATTAAATGGAGATAAGACGGAACTCATGCTCCTAGGCCCACCTTCTCCAGTTCCATTCACCTCCCTGTGGCCTAATGCACTGGGTCCCCCCCCCACCCCAAAGGAAAGCGTGAAGAGCCTGGGAGTATGGTTGGACAGCAAACTCTCCTTCTCCACCCAGGCCACTAAACTATCTGCCACATGCTTTGGCCTTCTAAGAACCCTGAGGAAGGTTCTTCCACTGCTGCCACTAGAAGCCAAAAAGGTTGCGGTCCAAGGGCTAATCCAGTCTCGCCTTGACTCGAACAATGCCCTATACATGGGGGCACCTGAATTTACACTTCGAAAACTGCAGGTTGTCCAGAACTGTGCAGCTCGTTCCTTGCTAGAAATCCCGCGCACTCAGTCTGCTAAACCTGCCCTAAAAATTCTCCACTGGCTGCCAGTGAGGCAGAGGATAGCCTTCAAAGCACTGTGCCTGGCGCACCGCACTTTCTGGAACACAAGCCCAGCGATCAACAGAAATCTTGTTAACCCCTACCATCCCAACCGGAACCTACGATCAAAGGAGGCCTTCCTTGCCGTCATTCCCAGAGTAAAGCGAGCCAGAGCAGGGGGAAGAATGTTCTCGCTTAATACCGCCAGGCTCTGGAACGACCTTCCCCTCCCACTCCGGTCCAACTCAAATCTTCTATCATTCCGCAAAAACTTAAAAACATGGCTGTTTGACAAACCCACTGTACCATAGCACCTCCTCCGTCACTTCTGGTCAGCTTAGCGCTTGGACGCCCATGGGCAGCAATCGCGCTCTACAAATACCATTACAATACAATACAATACATTTCAGTGTGGTGATCCGCATCACTGCACTGAAATGCAAAGTCATGCATTTATATTGATATATCCTCATGGCCTGTGTTCCGCTGCGCCTTGGGTGTCTTTCTGTGGAGCCTTGGGAGAGCGGGTATCTGAAGCGGGTTGTGGCCTGTTTTATTTCTTGGTCAAGGAGTCCCACCCCCCCTTTCTTGACAGCGCCAGGTCTATCCTCCTCACATGCAGAGGCAAAAAAGTCAGAAGCCGCACATGAAGGTGGATTCTTCACTTAGTTAATCCAGAAACCCTCAGTCTGCCCGGCCGGCCAGATCAGCTATCACAGCACAGCAAACCATCTCCCATAGGGAACGAATATTTATTAGAGCGTTTTGTAAAATAGCGTAGGCTGTATCCGGTTTATTCTTGGTGCCCAATTAAATGGCACAGTTTACTTTTGATTTATTAGGGCATCTTCTTAAAATACAAAGAATTTCAAGCAATTATTCTAATGGAAACAGACAGTGCAAACATAGGTGGACTGCTCACCCAGTTGTACATGTAAAGTGTGGATCATGTCAATCACAGTGCCTTCCCATAAAGTGCAGCTGCCTGCTTAGTTGTGACCTAAATTTCGTGTCTCCCACTCTCAGCTTTAGAATGCAGCTGTGCTTACTGCTCATGTCGCTGTATGTGAGTCTGCGAGTCACGCAGCTTTCAGTGTGCCTTATCTTTTGTCTGCAATTTTGGCTAGAGTCTGATAAAGCAAAGTTGTTTATATTTCTTACGTTTTGCAGCAGTTAACTTAGTTTCTCGTTGTTCAAATTGGTGATCTTTCTGATATTTATGTGTTCCCCTTGTCTTCATTGCTTGATTTTGCTCGCGATAAACCGGATGCCATTAGTTTAGGAAACAATAACACCTGTTATATAGAGAAGTGAGAAGCCCCAAAAGTGCAGTAAAAAATGCTTTATAAAAATCAACGTATTATTATGGGTTCTCTAGTAAAGCACATTTTACTAGTTTCCTTTTCAGTGTTGTAGGATGCTATATTTTTTATTGGACCTAAAAAATAAGCATGCTGTCGCATCTTAAATACATGGGCTTTCACACCGCTCTACTTCCTATGCCAATGAATTACATACGAAAACAAACATGCAGGAACCATTTTCAGATCAGTCGGGCGCCAAAAAAGCATGTAATGCTATCGCAATCTGTTACATGAGAGAGATTTAGCAATACAAAATGTTTTGGATCGATAAATTTATTAGTATAGTGGATAAATATCTGTTGATTTAGTTTCTGAATGTAATTGATTTCCGTTAAGGGCACCACTCCCCTGATTAACGGCAGTCTAATTATATTTTACACCTCCTTTTACTTCACTTTAAAAGCTTGAAAGATTTCTCATAACCTTTCAGCAAAAAATATTCTCTATTTTATTTATAATGAAATTCTCAGTGTCACTCACAGTCATTGAAATGAACTCATAATTACATGTGATTGTCTACTAAATACAACCAACCAGTTCAATGAATTTCCGTGGAAAGTTCAAGCTGAACGAGCATCTCGGTGTTAAGAAACCCTCGCTACAAATGAGAGGTTTGTGACCGCTCCGAGGCAGACAGGTAGGAGCTTCAATCACGACTTTGGGGAAGTGACAACACAGCTCAGCTACACACCCCTCAGCGGGGGCACCTCTGGGCACACTGCAAGCACAGAACCCGAGGCAAATGACGCAGTTCGCCCCCACCGGGAATGTATTTTGCATTGTAATTTTATTTTTTAGTCTAATTTGGCACTTTCACGATGCTTGGTAAACTAGACCGCTGCCTGGTTCATCTGTATATATGAACCCACCGCCCGGGCGGGCTCCCTAACACAAACTTAATTTATTCATATACCGTGCACTTGTGCCCCAGTTCGGCAGCAACAACTGCGTGCTCGTTGACATTCGGTGATGAAACAACGGGACTCTGGCTGTAGAGAAAGCTCTCGGAATTCTCTCCTGCTGTTTAATGACAGCGTTGCAGGCATTTAAACGTCTCCCATTAGGATTTCTAAAGACGAAAAACACGTCTTTCGAAATGCATTTGGAAGCGCAGCAGCATCATAATGAGCCGCACTTCAAGGGCTCCAGTGAAGTATTTACTGGAATCCTTTGTAGTGCGCGCTCATTGTAGGTGTCTGCGCGGAGGGAAACCTAGGTGTGCGCGCCCGCTCAGGCGCGCAGGTTAGAGGGAACCAGGCGCGCAACACCCATTGGGCTCACCGGGCTTCAGCCCCCCCCCCGTCATGTGTGTCAGCCCGGCTGAGACAGCCTCGCGGGCTTGCGTCCGTCTAATTGCAGCCGGACCCGAGTACTTCACGGGTCTTTAAAAGACCATTTACACGTTAATGAGGCTTTTGTTGCGTTTTCGCCCCTTCTTACAGCCACTCTGCCTATGGCTGGAAGACTTAGCCCCCCCCCCCCCCCCCCCCCGAAATCTTTTTCAGCCCCCCCCCCGAAATTTGGCTCTAGTTGCCCGCCTGGGGGAACCATGGTCCCAACCTAGTTTACTTGCAAGTGAGGCAGTGGAACCTATTGTCTGATGTCTTTACTTTTTCACATACATCAAATACTTAGGACACTCTAACTTCAATAATTATGTTAGTACTCTGCATACAAAAGCAATATGAAGTGCTGCCAAATGTTCTGGAGGCTGACTGCAACGATGTATGCCATGCTGTGGTATATTAAAATTAAATAATCCTTGTGGAAAAGGGATATTTTGACGATCTATATTTTTTAAATGAAGTGCAAAAGTGAATAAATCCTATGATTTTTGATTTCTGTAATTAAATGTTTAATATATTTCGTTCTGATGCTAAGTATGTTTTTCTGTGAATGAAGTAATGCGTATAAAAAAGAGGTAGATTACAGCACACTTCCTTGTATAGTACACCAGAAGACATGATAATCTACATACACACGAGTAACCTGGTGGCATCAAGGAAAGGGAAATTAATCAGAATAGTAAGTCCACAAGTGAAACTGGGATTGCGCTTATCTAACGCAAGGCTCTATCCTTGGGTGTAGATGCTCACTAGAAGATAAATCAGGGCCACTGGAAATTTGCAGCAGGGGAGGACTAAATTATGCGTCCGGGAGCATTACATTTATCGGCAAAAAGGGCGTCTAATGCAGCGTAAAGCAGCACATTTTGTGATAGTATTGCATCATTATTTTGTTATATTTACTCCTGTTTTCACTGTCGGGGCAAAGGTTTCATGTTGTTAGTACCAGAGTAACACCCTAAGATAGCAATAAGCAAAAGAAAGAAGACCAGTCAGCCTCTACAAAAGGGCATTCCGTTGAAAATTAGGCATGTATACACTAAGGTCATATCATTTCACAAATAATCAATGATCAGAGTTACAGTAAAACATCACAATCTCTTTACCACAGTACAGTAACTAGGTCCTCGGCAGTGTGAAATCATCCAACATTATCAACAATAGTATCTCGGCTCACTGGCGGTACCCATAGCACCCCCGGAAGGCGTTCTATGATCCCCATATCTGCGACCATTTTTGCGGGCAACCTCTGGAAACATAGACAGGTATCTCAGTCACCATGCACCTATCCATGTCCTTGGCCCATTCAGCTATACCCAGTGGATTTGGAGCCCTCCACAACCGTGCAATGTTCCGCTTGGCCACCATAAAACCCAAGGCAACCCAGATCCTCTCTTTGGCTGTGAGGTCAGTGGGGTCCCATATATTCAACAAGATTAATTTGATGTTACAATGTACCGGCTGCCCCAAAACTTCTTCCATCATGTGTACTACCCCCTCCCAGAATTTCTGAATTATCGCACATTCCCAGAGTGTGTGAATGAAGGTGCCCTCTTGGCCGCAGTGTCGTGCACATCCACTGTCCTGGGCATAGCCCATATGGACCAGCGAGGGTCCGGACAAATATATCCTGTGGAGGATCTTTAGTTGGACCAACCGGAGCCTTGAGGAGATGGCAACCTCACGAAGAGAAGCCACTGCGGCCCGCCACTCCTCATGCTCCAGGCCAGCAACGTCATGGTCCCATTTACATCTTAATCGGATTAAGGGATCAGTCATATTATTAATAAGCTTTTTATATATGAGAGATATGACTTTTTCTGGCAGATCACCATCTAAGATCCTACCCTACAGAGGGGAGGATTCAGGGAGGACTGTACCCTTAGGGAGAGCTGCAAGCAGTGCATGTCTAATTTGGATGTAGCAGAACTGCTCAGAGTCGGCCATTTCATATTCCTGACTTAACTGAGCGAAGGGTATAACGCCGGCCGATTTCCAAAGGTCCCCGAGCCTAGAAATGCCGATGATATCCCATTTGTCAAAGCCCAAGAAACGCAACAGGCGACCCAACTGGTCACAGTGCCAAAGTGGCGAAACTTGAGTGAGCCTGCCCTCCCATCCCAGGCTTTTGGTAGCGTTCCTCCATACCTGCACAGCATGTTTGGTCGGGCCGGTCAAGGCAAGTTTTTTAAAGTTCGTATATAGCGCACCCTCAAACCCACCCCCGGGAAGGAGCCAATGATCAATCCGAAAAGCAGGGTCATCATACCGTCTGTAAGTACACTGATTAATAGCAGCGAGCTGCGAGGCCCAGTAGTATCTTTTCATATCTGGGAGCCCAATACCCCCATCAAACCACCCCAGTGTGAGCTTGTGTCTGGCGATGCAGGGGGGTTTATGCTCCCAGAGCAGATCCCGCACTGTGCCATCCAATTCCGTGAAAAAGGGCTCCGCGATCGGGAGGGGGGTATTTTGTAGCACGTAAAGGAGACGGGGGAGGGACATCATCTTGAATAGTGCCGCATGAACCACAAGGCGGTACAAAAGGGGGTGGTGATGGACGGAGCATAAGAACCAATCAAACACTCACACCCAGTCAACAGATCTGGGTTTGATCCATCACCGTTCTTTAGCCCACTCTGCCACCCCAGTTCAGACATGGCCATATGCAAATCAGTCTGACCCTGTGCCTCATGGGAACAGTCCAGCCCGAACTGCCAAGCCATGCCTTCCCTGGACCGGAAACAAGCTTCCTAGGACCGGTTTCTGGCATTTCAGCCGTCTTCAGCCAGGCTTGCTTAAATCCAGTGGTAAAGTGAGCAAGGGACTCACGTCTGAGCATACCCTGCCAACTTATGGCGAACAAAGAGGTACAAAAGGGGGTGGTGATGGACGGAGCATAAGAACCAATCAAACACTCACACCCAGTCAACAGATCTGGGTTTGATCCATCACCGTTCTTTAGCCCACTCTGCCACCCCAGTTCAGACATGGCCATATGCAAATCAGTCTGACCCTGTGCCTCATGGGAACAGTCCAGCCCGAACTGCCAAGCCATGCCTTCCCTGGACCGGAAACAAGCTTCCTAGGACCGGTTTCTGGCATTTCAGCCGTCTTCAGCCAGGCTTGCTTAAATCCAGTGGTAAAGTGAGCAAGGGAAGCTTGTTTCCGGTCCAGGGAAGGCATGGCTTGGCAGTTCGGGCTGGACTGTTCCCATGAGGCACAGGGTCAGACTGATTTGCATATGGCCATGTCTGAACTGGGGTGGCAGAGTGGGCTAAAGAACGGTGATGGATCAAACCCAGATCTGTTGACTGGGTGTGAGTGTTTGATTGGTTCTGCTGCCCCATCCATCACCACCCCCTTTTGTACCGCTTTGTTCGCCATAAGTTGGCAGGGTATGCTCAGACGTGAGTCCCTTGCTCACTTTGTCACTGGATTCAAGCAAGCCTGGCTGAAGACGGCTGAAATGCCAGAAACCGGTCCTAGGAAGCTTGTTTCCGGTCCAGGGAAGGCATGGCTTGGCAGTTCGGGCTGGACTGTTCCCATGAGGCACAGGGTCAGACTGATTTGCATATGGCCATGTCTGAACTGGGGTGGCAGAGTGGGCTAAAGAACGGTGATGGATCAAACCCAGATCTGTTGACTGGGTGTGAGTGTTTGATTGGTTCTGATGCTCCATCCATCACCACCCCCTTTTGTACCGCACGACCCACAAGGGTCAAGGGGAGTGATTTCCAGTGCAGGATGTCAGACTTAAGACGCGCAAGTGGCGGCCGGAAATTAGCATCGTAAAATCTCGACAGGTCTTTGGATACCCAGATTCCCAGATACTTAAAGCCGTCTACAGCTTCCGTCAGTTGGCAGCCCCTGAGAAGGTGCGGTCGCCGTCCGCTAAGAATGTAGAACAATGATTTGGACCAATTAATCACATAGCCTGCGAACCCCCTGGAGATTTTGAATATATCCATTACTACGTTGAGAGACGCTGCCGGGGAGGCAAGATAAAGCAGGATATCGTCAGCATACAAAGATAGGCAGTCCTCCCACCCGTGTGTCCATTTGAGGCCCCTAATGGCTAGGTCCTGACGGATCCATGCTGCCAGAGGCACGAAGGCTAAAGCAAAGAGGAGCGGCGATAGGGGGCATCCCTGCCTGGTGCCCCTTCCGAGAGCAAAAACAGGGGATGTCCGATTATTAACAACCACTTGTGCCAGTGGTTGACAGTATAGGAGGCGCACCCATGCAATGAATTCCGGGCCCAGTCCTAACTTGTGAAGTACCGCAAACATGTTGGGCCATTCAATGGTGTCGAAAGCCGAGGCGGTGTCTAGTGAGACCACCACAGCATCTTCTCTGATCGTGTCCGCCCTGCAGAGTACAGCATGGAGTTGGCAGATGTTGAGAGAAGTGTTTCTCGCCAGCATGAACCCGGACTGATCCGGGTGAATCCGGTTAGGAAGAACTCGCAGCAAACGGGTAGCAAGGACCTTTGGAAGGATCTTAGCCTCACAGTTAAGCAGCGAAATAGGCCTATATGAGGAACACAGCTCGGCAGGCTTTCCCTCTTTGTGGATAACAATGATGTTGGCCAGTCGTTGATCCCCCAGTCATGCCCGCCGTGAGCTTAAACAATTCGATAGGGATCCTGTTGGGGCCCGACGCCTTCCCTCCGCGCAGATCATGGATGGCTATCTCCATTTCGGTTACTGAGACATCCCGATCTAGGTCAGAACTCTCCTGGGTGAGAACTGGCATCTGAATGTCACGGAGAAGCAGAGAGGCATCCTCTTCGGAGTAGGTCATGCGGGAAGTATACAGGGAGTGATAATAGCTGCCAAATGCGTCGGCGATGTCCTGTGGAGCAGTGAGTTTCAGTGGCGATTTCGGCCACAACGCGCCTTGCCCCATCTCTACGATCCAGCCAGGCCAACAATTTGCCTGCTTTATCACCCACGTCATAAATCCTGCTAAGGGTAGCCCGATATTGAGCCTTAGCCGTGTCTGTGGCCAAGTCCAAAAGCTCCTTGATCTTAATTTTGAGCTGTTGGCGCACCATCTCCGAGTCCAGTGAGTCGGTCGTGCGCTCCAGTTCAAGGATCTCCTCTTCTAAGCGCGTTAGGATGTCCCGCGATCTGCCCCAGAACTAACCCCCGGACGACCGTCGTGTAGGCTTCCCAGAGTGAAACGGATGAACTGACCGTTCCCAAGTTCTCTTGGAAATACATGTTAGGTTCTGTTAGAACCTTATCTCTAATTGAGGGGTTCATGAGATACCATAAGCTAAGCTGCGCCACACGGCCGACCGTGGGCTCTCCCACTTCCAGCCTACACAAAACTGGAGAATGATCCGAGATCCCCCTGGCCAAGTGTCGTATGTCAGTGACTGTGTTGAGGTGATGTGTAAGTGTGAGCACATAATCTATACGCGACATCGTGCCGTGGGGGCCTGAGAGATGAGTATACTGGCGTTCTACTGGGTGCATGCCCCTCCAGACATCCACGAATTCCATAGCGCCCAGAAAACTGTGTATCCGTTTGCGGGATGGTGGCACGTCTTTATGGAGCCAACGGTCCAGAGAATCTGAGACAATAGAGTTAAAGTCCCCCCCACCAATAAACGCCCATCCGGCAGGCCCTGGAGGATGTCGCCAAGGTCAATGAAGGCCTGCGTATGCAGTCCCGGCGGGATGTACACTGAGACCAGGCTAAGGATGGCTCCCTCCCAGATCCCGGTCAGAGCAGCAAATCTACCCAAGGGGTCAGTACGGACCATGCTGATAGTCAAAGGAAAGGATTTACGGACCAGAATGCCCACCCCCTGGGAACCTGAGCCAAAGGCGGAATGAGCTACCAGCTGAAAGCCCCATCGAGACAGGGCCCTACAACCGTTGCCCAACAAGTGGGTCTCCTGCATGAACACCACATCTGGCGAGTCTCTCTTCAGGAACTGAAGAACCACCCCTCTCTTTATTCTGTCCCCAAGCCCATTCACATTCCAGGAGAGCAAAGTGGGTTTCTGCCTATGCACACCACTCATCACGCTGATTTAATGTTATAAGATAATCCAGAGGATAGCAAAACTTATTAGAGACGAAGAGGGATCCCATTATACTCCTGAATACTGTGGCTAATAAGAGCGTTACCAACATTACATCTGTCACAATTCGCATCCGAGACCAATTGAGTATGACATGCCTGAACTAAAACAATATGAACATTGAAACACCAATACAGTACCCACCCACCCGCCCCACACACCCAACAGACAGTCCTCCAACCCCCCCTCCCTGCCTACCTGCTTGGCGGTAACAAAACCTCCCGCCCCCCAAACTAGCAGAGCGCCTATCGCCCACCCTTTCCGCACTTACGGGTCCGTGCCGCTAACCGAGCAGCCATCTTTAAGAGATTGTTTTACCAGCAATAACATTAATGATCTAGCATATTTATACGAAGAGCTTCAGCCAGAGCCTAGAACACACCCAATGTTGCCCACATAATTGACTGGAGTACTGGCAGAGTTCGGGGAAAGCATACCTACCAAGACAAATAGGGCAGAATAACGCAAGATAGCAAAGTCTAATGCACGTGGTAAAGGCGACCCCACCCCCACAGCCCTCAGGCTATTGGAACCACCCCATCACCCAAAGGGAAAACATACAGACCAATTATTCGTCACCACCCGCCGCTTCATTCAAGTCTCGTAGTGGTGAGCCACCACCAGAAGCTCGGGTGTCTCCGTCCATCTTTATGCTCCAAGCTTGGTTGCTGCGGCGCCCCGCTGTATGCCAGCCCTCCAGCCAGCCCCAAGTCTCCTCCGGGGTGGAGAAGAACCAGGACTTTCCTTCCGATGCCACACGCAACTTGGCCGGGAATAGCATGGCGTACTTCAAGCCTTTGTCGCGGAGCACCTTTTTCACTTCCAGGAAGCTTCGTCTTTGTCGCTGCACCTTGAGGGTGAAGTCCGGGAAAAAGGTGATGCGACTGTTTTGGAATTCCACTGGCAGGGCGGAGCGGGCACATTGCAGGATGACATCCCTGTCGCGAATATTGAAGATTCTGGCAAGAAGAGGTCGCAGGGGGGCCCCAGGTTTCGGCCGGCCACCCGGCACCCAATGCGCTCGTTCCACTGAGAAGAAGTTGGAGAGTCCCCGTGGCTTGAGGTAGGTGGTCAACAGATCTTCCATGAAGAGGTCCGCCGATGGCCCCTCCGCCCGTTCCGGAACCCCAATTATGCGAGGTAGTTGCGCCTAGAGCGCCCTTCATAATCATCCAACTGCGCTTCCAGTTTCGCAGCGTGCGT
Organism: Triturus cristatus; assembly: GCF_964204655.1. Taxonomy (NCBI): domain Eukaryota; kingdom Metazoa; phylum Chordata; class Amphibia; order Caudata; family Salamandridae; genus Triturus; species Triturus cristatus. Next base: position 311,786,605 of record NC_140592.1, read on the forward strand.
TTGGAGGACATCCACTTTTCTTTGCAACGCTGACGTGTCTTCCACCACGGAGGTCGCCTTGATTTCGACGTCTTTCAGGCGCGAGTTCATCAAGCGCATATCTTCTCTGATAAGGGACACTTCGGTGGACACCGTGTCAATGCGCGACTCCAAGGATGTGCAGACGGTGGTGATGGCTTCAAGGATGTCCTGCAGCATTGGTTCCTTTTGCTTCCCGCCAGACTCAGACTTATCGGATGCAGCTGGTCCTCCTTTGGGGCTAGCGCCGGGGCCTCCATCCCATGCATATTTTGTCAGTTTGGCTTGGAGTGCTGCCTTCGAGCTGCGACCCAGACCCCCCCCCCCCCCCCCCCCCCTCCCCACCATTACTTCTACAGGTCTCTCCTATGGGGCTTACTTTCCGTGCGCACTAAGTACTATGTGTGGCTGTAGCGGTGGAGTCACCAATGTCCGCCCAACTGTACGGCACGACCCATGAATAGCAGGAGTGTCAGTCTCAGGATATACGCTGTGGGAAACTACCGGCACCAAATTATCACCATGTGAGCGCCAGGTTTACCGGGGTCACCCTTAGGAGAAAGAGGGTCTACACCGCTGGAGCCGTTTAATGGAGGTCAGAGCTCTCCTACACAACAACTGTGAAAGAGCGTAGTGCAAGACAGTGATGCATCACTGCTAGGTAGTCACGGGGGGGATCACAGCAGCTTCACAGCCAGTGGGAATCAGTGGGAGCTTTATATGGCAGGTGACGGACTGATAGGCAGCTCCTCGCCTCGGCCGGCCGTGGACCCGCGCATACACCGCAGGCGCGCTGCCAAGTAGCTGTCCCTGGAGCTCAGTGGCGTTTCACTTCAGGCCTCGTGCTGCCCTGATGCACGGAGCCGTGTAATGACCCTCAAGAACTCGACTGGCAGTCCGGTGCCGCACCTCCCTCCTGGCCGGAGCGGGGCTGTCACCCCACCTCAGTTGCTCCACAGGAGCTGCACATCACGGTGAGGGCCGATGCAGGCGCTGGTGCCGAGGTCCCACGTTTCACCCGTTCTGACGTCCCTCGCTCCGCTCTCAGTCCACACAATCTGCGCTGTATCGGCACGCCCACCGCAGACCGCGGCCCCTAGATGTTGACGGCAGCGGTCCCGCAGGGCTCAGCGGGATGTTGCCTGTAGACACGCAACGATCCGGCCGCCAAAGGCAAATAATTTGGCGGTCCCGCTCCACTAAGGAAGAACTCAGTCACTAGGCCGCGGGCAGTGCTTCCGCCCAGATGGCGCAGATCTCGTCACGGCCGCTCTACCCTTTCTTGCTGACACCAGAGGGTAACCAGCAGCTCCGCAGCTTTTCCGATTGCTGGCATCAGTGTCAAAGCCCCAAGTCAGGCTAAATTAAGCGGATATATGGCGGATCTTTGCTCGGTTGGCAGAGCCGACAAAACTAGGCAGCCATCTCGTTGCTCGGCTTGGCCACGCCCCCTGCATTTTTAGAAACTTTTGATTTGTTTGAGCCAGAGACGTTTTTTATTAAAAACTGCAGTTTATGGAGCCGATGATGGTGTATGTGGCAAATCCATAATTGGGTGTACAGACAACATGTAATGGAGAAAGCTTAAGGGTGGCACAATTAGGCCAGTAGTTCCCAAGCTGAGTTCTCATTAGGGCGGCCCAGGCATGGCCGATAGTGACTTAAACAACTAGTATACCTAGCACAGATTTCAGTCAACTAATAGCCACACCGTAGGGTTCAATATGCAGCACCCAAGGTGGCCCTGTGCCCCTGGGATAGTTGTGTTCATATTTTGCCCTCACATTACTTCTTTGTTCACTTTTCACACCATTTTTCACAAAGGTAAATAGAATAAGGGCTTTGTAACAATGACAACGTTCCAATTATTTGTACTGTCCCACAGTATGTTGACCCTATCTCCCTTCTCCGTTATGGTTTTGTTTTCAGTTTTTAGAAGGCGTTTGCTTTCCTAGTCATGTTTTTAAGGCTTGTTTAATGGCTCAGCTCTCAGATGGTATAAGATCACCCTGCATGTCTCCTCGGTTCCTCTGCAATTGCTAGTTTATTTCACATCCATGGATTTTGGATTGTCTTAAAGACTATACCCATTTTATTTAATGATGTAAATTACTCCTAAGCGTCTGGCGATCATGATCGCCAGACCAGTAAAAATGCAGTACCTTTGCTATACCCCTACTGTTTCCAAGGCATGCTGTCAGGTGTCATTTGGTCTTAGTAAAGACATTAATTACTTTTTTTAAAGAATTTTCCTCTGACTAACCTTGCTTTGTGCATTTATGTTTTTTTGACTACTAGCGGTCCAGATAGATCATTCCCCACATTGCCACTAGACAGTACAGCTACAGATTGCTAATCAGCACTTCTCTAGCAATTCAGTTCAAAGAGCAGTGCCATACTCTTGGAGATTTTGGAAGGGAAGCATTGATGAGGATTGAGGAGCACCTCACAGATGGGTAAAGAGAGAGAAGAACAGTTGTTCTTGAACAAATTGTGACTTTCTGCAAAATCCACTTTAAGTAACATGGCTCAGTTAGGCCTGTACATAGATATCATGGCTCACCAACACCACCGCTAACTCCAGTTAACACACTGCTTTTACAACATGCCGGATAACCTAGAGAGCACCTAAATGCTTTTGCTTCCTGATTATTCCCATTGAATGCCATAACCAAGACACCTGGGTTCTCATCCTGGTTTTGGCTCTTGACCAAAACAGTTTGGAATTCTGGGCAAATCACTCAATTTCCCTGTGCCTGAAATGGAAATTAATGAGAAACTATTTGTTATGGACATGTTAATTAATATTTATTTTTGGAAAGGTGCCGAATGCATGGAAGATGTTTCAGTGAGGGTAGTGTTTGCTGCTGAAATCTGCATGTTACTTGCAGCTAACAAGTTTGAATCACAAGGCTAAGTCAGTCTTTTGTTCATTTCTGTGATAAATTTGATTACTGGTAAATTGGATAATGGAAAAGGAAAAACAGAAGTATAAGGCACCATATAAAAAAGTTGTTTTTAATTACATGCGCACCCCCTCTCCCAAATCCCTGATCGCGTCTTGATTTCTGCAACCTAGTCTCCACTGAATCCTGTAAACTTGGTAGTTGCTCCTCATTTTTTGAATGTCCTCCTACATGTTCTATGAAAAGTGCTCCTTTGGTCTTGAATATACAGGGACATTATATTAAATGCATAAAACAATAGTAAATTAATTAAATTGAAAGTCTCTTCAAAAATACAGTTGTCCATCAGAGGTGCTCAGTGGGTCTGTTACAAAGTGTGGCGATTGTATGACCGGGACAGGAGAGGGTAGGAAATTGCCTTGGGCAAGATGTAAGGCAAAACATTACAGCAAAAGTAGATGTGACTGGCTTTTGTGCCAATGACGGTAAGAGAGTGTTCCATTGATCCTTAGTTTGACGGGGTGGTATGTTAGACACAGAGGAATGGAATATCCTTTCCAGTAAAGTGCGAAATGCCACTCCATAAATAATGAGCATTTTTTGTCATATAGAATAAATAATTTGTTAAAGATAGCATGAATGAGGCATGCAGGCGTCAGGTGACTCTAAAAGGTCTAAAGACAGGGATATGATCATCACAAAGTTGTTTTTTCTTGCCTCACATCTTCCAGTTTCTCATACTTTATCAGGCGTTTCATCTCTGGTGCTCGTTTTTTTCTTAAGCTCTGTTTATTTTTTGTTTCTTCTCAGGACTCTGATTCAGACGAGGACAGCAGTGCAGCTTCCGGAGAATCTGAGAGTATGTATCATGAACGTTGTGCATGGGCCATGTTTACTCTGTTGTTAGCCCACCACTATGAATTGTTAGGCCATGTCTCCAGATGGTTGGGTAGCCACCTGATGGTTAATGCACTTCACTTCATGATGGTAGGGCCTACTTGCTCTGTGACTATCGTGGACACAACCTCTGTTTGTCTACAACTTCTCCTACCCGTCCACAGACACCACCTCCTTCTTACTGTTAAACAAAACCTGCTAGTTTTAGATATTGATCACCCCCTAGATGTTTGAGGGTCTTGCTTCACTGTCACCGGTGCAGACCTTTTTTTCGTTGCTGTACGCATAACGTCTTGTTGTTCATTGGGTTTTTTCATCTGGTCATCGATGCACACCACGACCTGGTGGTTATTACTTGAAATCTCCTAGCTTTAGAGACATGTCTTTTCCCAGATGTTTGAGGTCCCTCCTTCCTTGTTTTGTGGGCACAGGATTTCTTGCTTGTCATAGCATATTATCTTCTGGTTATTGGTACACACTACTCCCTGATTGTTGTGCACTACCACCACAGGTACTTCATCACACCACTCTTTGGTTGTTGGTCAACGTGAACGCCTGGCTCTTGGACCACACCTACTTTATGATTATTAAATCACCACAACGCTGTAATGGTTTAGCCCCCAGACCATTATTTAATTTGCTGGTTTGTAGCACCCTTTGGATGTGCTTTGTGTTCTATGCATTCCTGATAGCTGCATTGTTAACTTTAAAGATAACATGCCAATCTGGTGCTTTTATTGAGGTCAGTGTACCATTTGGCCACTACATTTCAGGCATGTGTGAAGGAAAATATAGGTGTTCAGGTGCATTTCTGTAGAAATGTGGGTTGGATTTCTCAAGGTGGCCATTGATTGGGGATCATAATTCTGCTCTATGTAGGTAAAGCATTGCCAATTTGCTGTTTGGCATCAAAAAGTGCACTGTAGATTATCAGTGGCTTTAGAGTGTAGAAGGAGGATTCTAAATTGTAAGATTGTTTTTCATGAATCCTAATCTGTATTGTGCACCCATAACGGTTCCTGTATTACATTTCAGTGGATTTCCTGCGGAATCTGCTGTCAAGGACGCTTGGTCTTGGAAGTGAAAAGCCAGAGAAAGTCCTGGACGAGTTGACTCTGGATGGAGTGGCTAAATTTATGCTGAATGAGAAATGTAGGTATTTGTAATTTGTCCAGAAATCATCTACGTTGCTCGACCTACCAAGACATATTCGCTGAGAGGGTGCCTGTGTTCTATATATGAAACAGAAAGATAAAGTAACAAGCATACTGGATCTTCACGATAGGTCAGGATGAGAGAATGCGTTATTAGTGCAGAAGGGAGATTATCTAAGTGGAAAATCGATGGTACGTATGAGATGTGGTGTGAGTTGGTTCAATTTTAGTGCATTGCAGGGTTTTCTTACTTCTCTGAGTGTCCCAGCTTTTTCATATGAATGTTGTGAATATTCTTCTCATTAAAGACCATTAATGAATTACTGTGAACATTGTAGAATGACTGTACTCTCAGGAATTCTAGACAGTTCCATTTAAATGATGTGAGAGGCAACTGTCCTTGCATCTAAATAAGAGTGGTTCTTATCACTTTTGAAAGATGCAGAATGGTTTATTTTGCCCTCTTTCTCACTGTCCACCATATAAGACGTTGCATAGCTCCACTTTTAATGAGTGACTCAAATAAATGGTCACTCTGTCAATTATCATTTTTACTATTTATCTTTTTCATTGGTGCCTCTGTTATTTATTATAAGAATACTGTGGCGTGGTTCCCCTCTTGTGTATAATGCATGAAAGACACTACTCCTTTGTTTAGTCAGATGCCACATTCTACCTCCATTTTGTGCCTGTTGGACTTCTTTTGTTCTGCACAATTGCCTCATGCTTAAAGACACTGAGTGACATACCACTATGATTTTGTTGCTCCCCATGCAAAGGGTTAAATTATGATAAACTTACGGTTCACCCAGATTGTACCCTCACCCATTGTGGAAGATAACTAACATTTACCTCGCTCCAGGATAATTGATATAAACACTCTGCGAGACCTCTTGTGAGCAAGAAGATTTGAGAAGGGGACTTGAAGCCCCGCCCCTCAATTTCATTGGCGTCTTCACCGTTTATGTAAAACGGTGGCCGCCGATTGAAACTGAGGCTTTTTGGTTGCAGCCTTTTCGTCCTGCCCATCTGGACAGGATCGCCTGCTTCACGGCTGTCGTGAAGCAATTCCTTATCTTTATAGGGGCCATCTGTGGTTCTGTAGTAGAGGGTTGTTTACGTGCACGAAGCGGGGCAGCAGAGTGTTCGTTTTTGCATAGCACTTTCACGCAATGCTAAAATAAACAGCTGCTGTGTGCGTAATGGTGACAGCTTGTTCAAAGATTGTTCCTTGTACGCTTCTCTTCCTCCCTTAAGGTGCTTGCAACCCTACAGGCTGGTCCCGCCTCCCTCCACTACTTATAAAAAGCTAACGCCTTCAGCTCAGCTGTAGTGGCACAGCTCGGCAGCGAGGGTTTGGGCGACCCCCGCATCTTCCTCTTAAATGAACCCGTTTACTTTATTTCTATGAACATTTTTATTTACGGTCAGCTTTCTCACCAGAGACCCGTATATACAGGCAGGCGCGACAAAGTAGTGATAGCGTCCTGGGCACTCACGGAGAGCACCTGCACCCTGGTGCACATACTCTGCGCGTCAGTACCCCTGTTCACCGATATCTGTATCCCCTCGGTGGGAATCCGACATGAGAACTCCTGCACACTTGTGCATAAACATGGAGGGGCAGCGGTGCTCGCTGGCACACACTTAGACAGGGTCACCATCACATTTTACATATATTCGAGTGCAACTGCCCTTGTGCATGCTCGTCTAAAGGCACCAACATGCTTGTGTGCACACACGGGTAATCGCATCCTTTACGCATGTTTAAGGGCAGCACACACTTTTCTACACGCTTCCCACCGGGCGGGAGAGCTCCGAAAGGAAAGCCCCTTCCACAAGAGAGATGGGACACACCAGGAAAGTAAGTGGTTTTATAATGAACCCCTTACGTGTTAGCGCCATTTTTTTAATCCACTTACAAATTCGACAGAGTGGTATAACGCAGGCCCCCGCAGTGCGGGGGGGCCCCAAGCTCCAGGAGGCCCCCTCAGCCGAGTACTTTGACTTGAGAGCTCTTGATTGAGCCCGGAGGGGGCCCCTCCACTTACCTTGCAGGGAGGCCCCTTCAAGTTTTGTTACGCAGCCCCCATGTTTGGGCGAGCCCCTTAATAAAGACCCCCGCCTGGTTTTTAATAAAAAAGCCAACATTTGTTTTTAGTTTCGGTCCATAGACACGAGTTATCACCAGAGAGCAATGTGAAAGTGTAACTCTTGCCCCCAATGTAAGCGTGTATTGGAGGATGTGGAGTGAGGGCGGAAAGTTAATGTTCATGTCTCACGCCATTCTTTTGCCCCTTTGATTTGGGTGATCGCTCCAAGCTCGTAGGCTTCGGGGATGGCGTTGGGATTTTAGCAAGAAGATATTATATAAAGATGTCCACTGGGAAAAAAATGTATTTCCCCACCTCAACTCACATTCATCGTCCACATTACATACAATTCAGTTCACTATAATAGACCACTCCCAATCTAAAGTCTGTTGTGTATTGGCACAAAAAACCTGAAGACAGTAAACTGATGGCTGAAATAAGTTAAAAATGTTATGTTTAATCAAATATTTCCATAAAGGCCATTTTCATCAAAAAAATCACAATAAAGCAATTACAATACATTCGACATTTAAAAGCAATTCATCATAAAAATACAACAATTATTACACGAGAGTTAAAAACAGACAGTAACATTTGTCATCAGTTGCCACAATCAGAAAGAGACTTTGACAAACCAAGTCCTAATTTTTACAGTTCATAGGCATCCAAGGTCATGTTGTATACAAACTAATTTGTGGCTACAAGGAGAGCGTTGGGATTTTAGCAGCAAGCAAGTGTTAAAGGGTGTGCCTTTAAGGGCTTTCTTTTCTCAGAACGTAAGTAACTAGGAAGTATTGTGCATTGATTGGGACCTTGGAGAGTGGTGACAATAGGGCTAAGAATACATCTCCTTGTCATTAAGTAGCATCTCAATGACACGTTCCTAAGGCTAAGTTCCTCATATTTAGTTGTTCTTTTTTAGGTCTCGCCTGGCGAACGCAGCGCGAAGCGCTGCTGTGCCAGCGAGATCTATTGTTGCTGACTTGCCTCGGAAGGGGGACAGGAGATGTGCACGCGCAGGCTTTTGGCGGATTTGAGTTGGTGTACGCGCCTACAGCCACGCGGCGTGCACATCTCCTGTCCCTCTTCCCTCGCAAGCCAGCATTTAGTTTCACTTTCGACATATGGAGAACTCACCCGGTCTGCGGGGGGAATCCTTCTGAACGGCGGCTTCCGGAGCACTCCAGCTCCACTACTGCCAGCACGACGCGGGGCTCTCTCCTTATGCATGGGAGCCCCGCACTGCTATCTGCCGCTCTTCACATGGGCCCCCTCCTGGGACCCGGGACTTCAGCTCCCACACCGGCTGCACGCGAAAGTGACAGGTACTGCGCATGCGCGGGCAGCCCTCCCAGGTCTCCTCCCCAGCCCGGAGCTGCTTTCTGTTTTGCTTGTTATTGATTTGTTAGTGGCCTTCAGAGCAGCACACCCGAAGTTGCGCGCCGGCCTCCCTGGAAAGGATCAGAGCCGAGCGAGCCGGGGAGAGAGTCCGGTTCAATTAGCAGCCTGCGGTTCGCCAGGATTTGAAGATTGGTAATTAGAGTCTTAATTGATGCGTGGATATGCGCGAGTGGCCGATAAGGTTCTTAATTCGAACAATCATGTTTTGACGATGTACATATTGCCTCAAAAAATTTTACTTGCCAGGATAGGACAGTTTTTTTTCTTTGGTTGCCAGCATACATTAACTACGGATATCCTTCAAACTGTACACCTAAAAGCTTACTTCAGCAGTGTGATGGGGGAAGTTAAATGCCAATCGGGCCTAGCCATCACCACACTCATAGCGACCTAGAAGGTTCTACATGTACTAACTTTATTCCGAGCACGCTGAAGGCTGTAGCTATGTGGCTAAAGCGATCGACCTCGTAGCGGGGTGAGCGGGTTCGAGTCTCGGCAGGGACGCTCAACATCCTGGGGTTCTGGGCATATCACTTAATCTCCTCGTGCCCGCAAAAAAGTATGTGTACCTCCGTAACGAAACTGGTGCTCATGTAAAGCGCTCTGATATCCTCCGGTCGAGGTTGCGCTATATAAAACTATTTAAAAAACAGAACCAAGGTCCCGTGCGTACAGGAGCAGTTTTACATCAACCATGGGTCTATCGGCAATCTTAATAAATAAGCTCAATCTATGTTTCTAGATAAACTGGGATTAACGCAAGCTCCTGTGGCACAGTGAGACCCACAACCCTTGAGGGGCCCCCATTCAGCTGAAGATTGGTGAATATGTGCCCCTCATCACATTCTGCAGGCCCTTCCACCATTTTGCGTCACGCCACGGTTGGTCAGATGAGTTTGGGGTATTATTCGCGGGCCTCGGAAGAGGTTACAGAGTGTCTTCGCTTACAGTGTGGTTGAAAACATTGCATGTTTTCAAAATGCATGCACAAACAAGACATAGCTAACTAACCATGTCTGAAAATGGCTGATTTGCTTCAGAGCTCTAAGCTGCCCTTACACCAACTCTCACGACAAAATGGAGTAGCAAGAACATATTTGAGTGGGCTTGTTGGTGGCTGCGGAGGCTGTCGCCTCTCTAGTGCAATCACAGGAGAACTGGAATGACCCAACCAGCTGTGTGATCCTGTCAAGTATGAAAATGTAAATGTAATGCCAAACTGAGAGAGTGGAAATCTGAGGTGCATTGATGGAGTGGAGAATGAGCTGCACAGTTCAATGTGAGTGGCAGCCCAGTTAAGTCTTGAACATTGGAAGTCATGCTCTAAATTGGAGCAGCAAGTTGGAGAAGAGGGAGAGAGGGAGACTCAAAGTTCCCCCAGGGGCGACTCCTCCGTAATGGTGGAGGAGCGTTGCCTCACTTGTCAGATTGAGTGACAGAAAAATAAAATGATAATAAAACATCATTTTTTGTTTCTGTGACTGGTTTGGGCATGTGTGTAGTATTGGGCGGGGCCGGGAGGAGTGGTGGGCACTTAGAAGTGTGCATATAAGTTTGGCTGCAGTGTTAGGCTGACCAAACAGACATGCGCATTTCTATTTCTCTAACAGCCGGGTTGGAGAAAAGCCGCAGGCACCCAGGGACTGTCTGAGCGGCAGACCAGGGTACTCAGACCAATCTTGGCGCAGCTCTAACAGCATGAAAGCAGCGTCTGGATTTAGTAGGAAGTCTGCTTCCCCAGAGACTGCTGGGAGAGCACAGAGGCAGGTTTTGGAGGCAGCGGCAACAAAAGGAAAGTTGATTTAAAAAAAAAAAAAACATTATTTTCCCCATTCCTCCTCCCCCTTGCACCCTCTCGTCCGTCCATCCCCTGCCCCCCCACTTTTCTTTTATGGCGGCCGCCACTGGGTGCCCCACTGATGCTGAACGTCATTTTGCCCTGAAGTTCTCAGGGTGTACAGGGGACTGATGGTCAGTCTAAGGGTAGTCTTCCAACAATTAACATGGGGGTCTGATGTATTAAGAGACGGATCACAAAAGGGGGTCACAAATGAGACATTAACTTTTTGTGACCAGTCTCTGATTACTGTAATACTGAATATCGAGGATATGAAGATCGTGGTGCAAGACTATTATATACAAAATATCGAAGACCAAAATATTGAAAGGTAAATGCATGTAGAGGAAGAATAGATTCGCTGTTCCCAACTCCACATCCACGTACCATGAAGATAAATATATCGTCAAGGTGCATATATGTGGAGTTTGAAATAGAAAATCCATACTTACATTACGATATTTTGGTCTTGATATTCTTGTACCTTGCTGTTCCATCTTTGATATTCAGGGCACATACGGTCTCTGATTTTACAATATGTCCTGTGTATTAATAAGACTCTTCACAAAATATCCACTTGCAGGGAGTTGCAGGATAGTTTTGTTGGTCTGGCACTGGGGCTTGAATGAGGATGTGAACAACAAACTCATAATCCTGAAGTGACAATTAGGATCTTCTGCAACCTTGTCATGTTATGACATTGCGTCGATGAAAGTGTATTGTGTTCCAGCATGCCCTGGGTGCTAGGCTGTCTGGTGAAAGAGGACACTGGTGGGGCTAGAGGGCATACTGTCTTTCTCTGCAGTTCTAAGTTGCATAAGTTTCCTTTAAACTTCTTCTTCCTGTAGCTTCCTCAGGTTTGTTTTATATAGATTTAGTTTCAATAGTTTCTTCTCTCTCTCAGTTGACACACACAGGTTCCTCTTTAAAATCGTCGCCAATAAATGTTGTAATACAAGGATGTCGAGTAGTCCAGGGTAGATTAAGTAGATGTTTATTTAAGTAGATAACAGGAAGAGCCCCACCAGGAGCAGCATTCGTGCTGCTCAGCCCATTCTCCAACTGACTCTCACTCACCCAACATTCCACTGCATCACCACACACCAACATTCCACAACCCCAGTCACACTGGCTGAGCAGCAGTATAACAAATATCTAGACAAATTCAGGATCTTTCTATAAGAATGATCACTCTCATGAGCTCAGGGTAATGCAGAGGCCAGATTGGGGCCAAATTAGGCTACTGGGCTTTCCACTCAAATAACAGAGACTTCCAACAATGCACAGTCAGCAAGTATCATAACAAGCATTTACAATGCAATAGGTCTCGCATTTACGCGAGTTTGAGCTATTCACATTGCAAATAACAATGCCTTTTATTTGTGTTTTCGTTTTTCAAACATAAATGAAAGGCATCGTCATTTACAATGCCAATAGCTTAAACTTGCGTAAATGCGAGACCTATTGCATTGCAAATGCTTGTTTTTTTTGTTGCTGATTTATATAGCGCGAACTCGACCCGATGGTACTGGAACACTTTACACGAGCACCAATTACATTACACAAGGACACATTCATTTCTTGGTAGGCACGGGGTGATTTCGAGATTTGCCCAGAATCACAGGATGTTGAACCGACGCCAGACTGGAACATGTCTTCCCAGCTCCAAACTCTGCAGCTCTGGCCGGTATGTCACATCCTCTCTCTAACTGGACAGAAGTGACTGTTGCATTGTAGCTGGCATTTGATATCACACATGGCCATAACATAGAATCGGTAATCCTAGTGTTAGTGGTGCTATTTCAAGCAACCAACTGATTTGTGCACCTGCTGCACCAATGTTGGAAATTAAAAGAAAGACCCAGCAACCCCTTCTGCAGTACCAAATACAACATGAGTCGCGAGCAACGCAATCACGGCGGGAAGCCCACTCTGTTCTGCATGAAGCCCTTCATTTGGTACAGCCAAAAAAATAACAGTGAGAGAACCGAGCCTAGGGTAATTTTTGCCCTAGAGGCATGGACAGCATGTTTGGTCCGGAGGCTTCCTGTTATGGGAGAGGATGTGGCATAGTGGCCAGAGCTGGCGATTAAGGGACTGGGGAACCATGTTTGAGTCTCGGCGTCGTCTCAACATCCTGGGATTCTGGGCAAATCACTTAATCACTATGTAAAGAACAAAGTCCTGTGCACACGTTTCAGGGTTGCATGGTTCCAGTGTAGGAACCGTTAATTGAGTGTTCTTTGTGTAACAAAATACTGGAACTCTAGACGCGACGAGTATTCGCGTTCATGCGGGAGCCAAGGTCTCCTGCTCGTACGGACTTGCACGTCCGTTTTGTGTTTCCAGACTACCTCTGGAACACGTAGGAAGGACGACCCTTCCCTTCCCTTTGGTCCATACTTTCCGATGTACCCTTGTTCGCACCGATTTGAAATTTTCACCGGGACTGCGACACTTGCTCCAAGATTGCCATCTACAGCCCTGAAGAGTCACAATTGTATTGCGTTGTGACCAAACACTTTTCGGCTGGTTTTCATTTCTGTATTTGATTTGGTTTGATACATAAACATCTTCAGAAAGATTCGCTTGATGTCAACTCTCATATTTCTTGTTACACAAAGAACACTCGATTAACGGTTCCTACACTGGAACCACGCAACCCTGAAACGTGTGCACAGGAATTTGTTCTTATCGCTACAGTGTGGGTCCTCACCTACACACTCACAGGGGTTGTTTTGGGTTTGTTGTCCCCTGACCTGTCAGCACCGTATGCATTTGTCACATGTGTAATATCAATTGCGCACCTGCTTGAGCGCCATTTTCTTCCTGTCTTTAATCTAAACCCTCCTCCGAACTAGTATACTTAATCACTATGTGCCTTTACAAAAAAATGTTCCCTTGTTTGCAATAGGGCCCGCTGTATATTTGCTATGTTGCTGAAACCAGTTCACAGTGAAGCAGCACCCAGGCCCCCACGTCACAGCTATCCGCATTTTGAGCCTTTCATTCCCTCGGTTGCACCTGGTGCTTCCTGATCGTGGTCGGATGTGATCATCCTCATTTATACTGCCTGTCAGGTTCTATGTGCATTCAAACCCATCTGCTGACTTGAGGGGGAAACAAACAAGCATTTGCAATGCAATAGGTCTCGCATTTACACGAGTTTGATCTATTGGCATTGTAAATGACAATGCCTTTTATTTTATGTTTTGGTTTTTAAAACGTAAATAAAAGGCATTGTCATTTCCAATGCCAATAGCTTGAACTAGCGTAAATGCGAGACCTATTGCATTGCAAATGCTTGTTTTTGTATCTCTGAGCCTTTTCAGTAATTTTTTGTAGTCTCAAATAATTTAGGATCCTCGCTTCTTCTCTTGGAATAATTGTCATTATGTCTGATGGGCAGGGAGACAATGTAATTTATTAATCGTTTGCGGAATTGCATGCCTCACAAGATAATGGTTCCCTGCACAGAGTGACAGCCACTCTTTTTTGCGTGTTGTTGGAGCAGCCACTGAAGCCAACACTTCGGAGTTGCTTAGTTTGTGGATACAATCTGCATCCAGTCTGGAAAGGTCTAACTTGAGTAGCAATCTTAGCCTGAGTTGTGTAGAAATAGAAGCCACCGAGCCATGAGATTATAGCATGTCTCTCTGAGACTCTAACCTCATTTGCCCATTTGATGCACACCCACATTTGCCCATTTGATGACTGTCACATCTCCTTCTTTGTAACTTTGGAAGACGTGATTAGCCAGATTTATGATTTTTGAAGGGATGCACACATTTTGGGGAAATAATACCCTTTGGCCATTGTGGTCCTGTCTCAGTCTTTGTAGAAACTCCTGTGCAATATGATTGACCAGAGTTAGGATTTTTGAAGGAGCCACCCTTTTCTGTTGGTCCTCCCTGCTTCTTGTACCCACTAGAGATGCTTATAAACGGACCGTCTAGAGATGAGTTCTGGTATTCCTTTTCTGAAAGACTCTGCATCCTATTCAGAGAAGGAGTCTGATCCGGCCCTTTTTTTTTTGTTGAGGACCCTAGAGTTTGCCTGTAATTGTGCACTGTGTTTGGGAAAAAAACTGCTGGACAGCCCAACGAGGTGATAAGCAATCGTGACCAGGAGAACAAAGAACAACACCCTCCCTGCTGAACATCTGCCTGGACGACTTCTAAACCAAATGAAATGCCCTGTAGCCACAAGGATGTTGCATCCTAGGTAACTGTAATTGAACAGATGGACATCTGAATATTCTGAAGGTTGAGGACACGAAGGTGACATTCAAGGACTGTTCTTGTGGTGAGTCCCCATTGATCCTTGATTTGCCCAGCACAGACTTCCTTTGTTGTTGCCCTTATAGCCCCTGCTACCACCTGAGCCCGGCATAGAGGACTTTCCCTCAAAGGTTCCTAAAGAAATGTAATTTAATGGTGAAATTAGACCCTAACTCAATTCCAGTTTCTAATGGAAATTGCTAAGTACAGAGGGTACCTTACATCCCATGTGTAATCTTATCATCCAGGCAATTCACCTAGAAATACGCGTTTCACTTGATATGCGCTTCTAAAATGTAGTACACTTTTCCAATCTACTATGGATGCCAGGTCCATTGCCAGTATCACTATATCACCTGATAGAGACCATTTGCAGCTGTAACTGGTCTCCCCTGGAACTGTTCTTGTTGCTTCTCCAAACAGATTCGGTACACCCAATGATTCCAGTTGCTGGACACTGGAACTTTAGCTTTGACCTCAGTGCTTTTGACCATCACTTCGTGGTTTATTGTAAATACCAGCTCAGTATGAGGTTGGTGAGTTCTTGGCGTAATGAGTTATTTTGGCCTCATTTTAACTGCCTCTTCTCAAACCCCCTGAGTCGTTCTCCCTCGCAACCTTATACATTGTGAAACTATTTGCCCCCAAAATGCACTTTTTATTTTATTCTGTCTGGTACAGCTCATACCGTTCATAGAGAAACAATAAGACCGGTAGAATGCCATGACCATCCAATTGATTTGTATTATTCCTTAAAATTAATGTAAACTGAATTTTAGCGGCTTTCCCTATAAGTGGTAAAATATATCTGGGGTCGTATCTCAGCCCCAAAAGGTGTAGGACTCTGTTTTGTGTTTGCCCTCAAGTTTGACAGTTGTACGTTTTGCTGTTGAAAATAAAGACGTATACACTTCAAAATATAAAGCTGTTACTGGAGAACATCCTTTATTGAGTGTTATTGGTTTGTGTTAAACAATTTCTTAGTTCCAGACCCTTATCTCTAGCAGAAACCTAGACTCATTGACCACTCTACTCATTGGAAATCAAAGTCGCAAAAAGAAATACTTGTCCCTGAATGAGCTACTGGAGTGGACTCTGGACCCCATTCTCTTCTAAGATGCATGCATCCACTGCTCTGCTTATCAAGGCATTCTGCTTTAAGACTATAATAAATATGCAACACCTCTTTTAAAGTTCAAACATCAGAGAAGTACTACAGGAATGAACCACACCCACAGAGCCGTACTGTATTACCCTCCTGGAAGAGATGAACTCCACAAACCTAAAGAAACGACTAACTTCACAAAACTCCACTGCCAAATAAATCTCAATTGCCTTTCATATGATTCACAAAAAACAAAGCTTAAATATCTCCACTGGCTCTCAGTGTAAGAGAGTCAGCATAGACTTGATTGGAGAAAGGTACTGAGTGTCAGAAAAAAGATACATCACAAGCAGCTGAGGAGAGTGGTGGGATGCGACAAGATCAGAAGAGAAGAGTAAGTGCAGTGGGATAGAGAATCGAACCTCTGTCCTTCAGCCTGGCCCGACTAAAGTTTGACTCTCATCTCTTCCCAGCCCATTCACGAGCCTTCATCCTAACCCTCCCTAATCTTCACCATAACCATTTGCCTAGCTTTTAACAGTAGTCCTCCCTAATCCTCAATCTAAGCCTTTCCTGGACCTTCATCCTAGCATTCACTTTAAATTTGCCCTTAACCCTCATTTTAAGACAGACCTTGACCTTAGCTCTACGATCGTGACATTGAGCCTACTCTTAAATCCTAACCTTAAAACAAATCCTAATTCTCTTCTGGCCATAATCTCAAATTCAGTCAGTTTTATTTTCTTTGAGTTGTACACCCAAACACAATTGTTTTCAATGAAATATTTACAACAAATTGCGTTTTCAGTTAGGCAATGTACAATGAGCAGTAATCCAAGGCTTGCTGGACAGGAACCGGGTGCATGGATTACATCTCTCTTGGCACTCTCCCATTATGCTGGGAAACCTACAGAGAGGATTTGAGTAGCGAATGAGTTTGACTGAACTATGTCTAGTAAGAGGAGTGAGGATTAATTGATTCTCAGCACTGAGGTAAAGGTTGTGGGAGTGAGGCAACTGAGTGTTGTAAGGTTAATCCCTTCAAAAATGGAGATAAGGTAGGGTAATTTTATGTTATTGTGCTCGATTTTCCGAAATAAGGATCTCTCAGAGAGCCTTGGTTTTCAGTGGCTTCCAGTGCAGAAAAAATCTAGCTAAGTACCTCTTGACAAGAGCCAGAATGCTTTGCCTGCCTGTTTAAGACTAAGTAAACTTAAATCTTTGTTTCATGGTGGTCTGTAAACCTGATCTGCGTAATGTGTTGAGCTCTACGGTCGATCCAGCTGAATGGTGAGAACTCTCAAAATCCTCACTAAAAAGGAAGGTTGGAAGTTGGACAGCAGCCATCAAGTCCACATCAAAGGCACCAGCTGTCTGAATGAAAGGCCTATAAATCTCCTTCACGATGAGTATTATTCCTTTCTTTCTCTCTTTGCATCGTGAATAATTTACAGGGTGTTTTGTCTCATAAATAACATGGAATTGCTCTTCTCTCTTACTAATACCTTTGTTTTTTTCATGATTCACCTGCCTTCCTAAATGCTGTTGAGTGGTTCTACTTCACTTTCTTCATGTCCCCTCCTCCTGTTCCTTAGGTAAGAACGTGGTATGCATGGTCGGCGCTGGAATATCCACTTGTAAGTACAGCATTGGCAATTGAGGCAGCATGAGCCCTTTACTGTATTTTGATGATTGGATTTGCATGTCTGTTTTCATTAAGGTTGCGATCTTTTATTGGCTTGTTTTACCTATGCACCTCTAGAACTTATAAACAGGCCAGACTATATTTTTTGTGTATCAGCTGCGGGTATTCCTGATTTCCGCTCTCCTGGTTCGGGGCTCTACAGCAATTTACAGAAGTACAACTTGCCTTATCCAGAAGCTATTTTTGAAATCAGCTATTTTAAGGTAATCATTACTTACGAAGCAGTTCATTTCATGAGAAAGGAGTTTGGAAAAAGGGATAGTAATGGTCGAGCACAACAAAGAAAGAAGCCATTGGATGGCTGGGGTCACACTTTAGGACAGGAAAGATCATGAAAGAGAGATATGGGGGGCAGTAGTAGGTTTACCAAGCAAGCCAGGGAGTATATATTTAATTCAACAGAGGTAAGTCTAGAAGAAGTCATTGTTGGGAAAATCAATGAGGAGTATTTAGGTTGTTGATCTGGTGCCAATAAATGTGATGTAGTTAAAGACTGGAGGAGCCTCTTCTCAACCAGATATTTGTGTAGCAAAGTGAAGAGAGGAATCCTTCTAGGGAAAGTGAATGCATTAGCTGCGCATTCACTTGTGTGAAGACAGAGATGTCATGATCGCATTAATTTCTGTTTCTTTACCTTTAGCAAAATCCAGAACCATTCTTCGCTCTTGCAAAAGCACTGTACCCTGGAAAGTTCAAGGTAATGACGTTGAAATTGGTTTAGGATGAGTTTGCTTGTAGAGGTGAAACATATGCTTTATAAGTGTGTGAATATCGTGCTTATATAGTTTTTAAAATGTGCTTCATATATATAGACTAAGAGTCTGAGGGTGTGGCCAATACATCGCAGGCTGGTGGTTTGATGTAGGCGTTAAGGTGGTGGGTTTTGTAATTTGATGTTTTTGGGGACATTTGTTGAGTGGGGTGTGGCTTGTTGCTGAGAATGTTAAAGTAGGCAAGATGTTTGACCTCAGTAGGGAAGACGGGACCTTGGGTGAATGTGTCATTTCTGAAGGTTTTGCTGTTTTCAGCTCATTACAATCACCCAGCCCTTTTTACTCCTCTTAGCCTCTTAGGATGAATGAATAAATTAATGCTACTTTGTAGAGCACAACAGCTACCCACAACTAGGCATGTCCTGGTGCTGAGAGATTCTGGCTTAGGCACCGACAGCAGAGTTAGTTAGAACAAAAGGGCAGTGTTTTCAGCTGTTTTCTAAAGGAAGATTCTGATGTTACCTGATGTAGTTTTTGAGAGATAGCTTTCCAATGCTCTGCCACCTGAAGGGAGAAGGAGTGACCCCGTGTCCAGATTGCTTAAATGAAGAGACAATCAGAAGTATGGCTTTAGAGGACCTAATAGATCTTATGGTAGCATGTAAACAAATCAAACTTTGGAGATATTTTGGGCCCTTGTAGGAAAAGGCATGAAAATAAGTACAAATACTTTGAAGATTATTCTTTTGTGGCAGGGCAGCCATTGATGACAATATAATGGGATTGTGGTATGCTTAAATAAGTTCTTGCAGCAGCGTTCTGCAGAGTTCCAAAATGAAGGGAATTCCCATAGTCCAACCTGGAAGTGATTAAAACATGGACCACAGTTTTGCAAGTGGAAGGCGACAAAATGGGCAGTATGTTCATTAAACCCTTGAGCAGAGTGAAGCATCTTGCGGTGATAGACGCCTATTGAGTTTTTAAGACATGTTGAGATCAATTTTGATGCCTAGATTTCTGGACCTGGGTTAGCGCTTAGTTTATTAGGCCATCATGATGAGTACAAAATAGATTTAATTAATCCGAATAGGAGAATTTCAGTATTTCCCCTGTTCAACTTGAGACGGGCTTGTTGCATCCAAAATACCAACACCGTGAGAAATGTCTTAAGTTTATATGAGAAAAGATTGCAATTATCTTCTCAGAGAGAATTTGTTGTATGCCATCTGTGTATGATATTATTTTGAGTCCAAAAGATTGAACCAACTTTGCTAAATACTTTATATATACGTTGAATAGAATGGGGCTCAGGAGTATCCTTGAGGGACATTGTAATTTAGTTGTCTTGCAGAAAATGTAAAAGAATCCAGAGCAACTATCCGGTAGTGGTCTGATAGAAAGAATGCAATATATGTAAGAACAGAGCCTTCTATTCCAAGTTGAAGCATGCATTCCAGTAATATTTGTGGAGCGACCATATCAAAGGACGTGGAGAGGTCCAGCAGGACCAATACTGATGAGCGGCCGCAGTCCAGTGTTACTTGAATGTGATTCAAAGCCACTAAAAGGGCTGATTCAGCACTGTATATAGGATGAAATTTATGCATTGAAAAAGTACTTTTGATTATGCATAGAGCATCAAGTACTAAAACTACATCACTCATAAACAACACATAAATAACAGCTTGAACTACAAGAACCTGTAAGATAAAAAAATATTGCATTGATGAATACAAGGCTTAATCCAACTATGTTAAAGTTGTATTGCATAGCCAGTTTCATTGCTCTCTTAAGGGCTTTTATTAGTCCATCATAATTCTGAATCGATGTATCCGGAAAGACCAAAGCAACCGGGAATTGCTGGATTTAAAAGAGAATAGAACAGCTAACACGTTTTGTGGTGTCTTTGTGTCACCGCTTACTCAGGGCAAGATTTAGCACGTTTTAATAGTTTCCTAGAAGTATATGTATGTTTCTTCCTTTAGTCTGTGCGGCCCTCACCACGTGGCATCCTCTTTTTCACTAATAGACCTCCTTAGTCTGTGGGGCCAACAATATGGAATGTGAAGCTTCATATCTTCACACTAGATCATGGTTCATTTCTTGATGCATGTTGTAACTGAAAAGGGAAATCCAAAATGAAGATAATTGACCTTTAATTTCACCCAAACACCTATAACGTTCTTTAGAATGCCATGCTGAGTTCATGGATTAATCTTCTCAGTGTTGTCAGCACATTCCGTCAATTATAGCTCTATCTCTCGGAGCACTCTAAGAGCTATAGAGCTGTCTAAAGATTGACCGATCCGAGGGGTCAGATCTTAAGCAACGGTTTAACATATACTAACGTCCTGAAATTCATTACCTAAGATGCAAGCAATGGGGAACATTTTAAAAACATAGAGCAGGAACAGAAAACAGCTAGGGATCTGAACACAGTGTTTCAGCTGTGGCCTTCATGATCCAACTTATGTGAGATAACAGGTAGAAGGTGGATTTGGTTTGGGAGATGATATGGCTTTTTTGCTTATTGGAACTTGCCTCAATTCGTTTACTGTTTTCCTTACATAAACCCAGGGATGTGTGTTCTATACAGATTGTGTTGTTTCTGTATAAACAGTGTGGTTATGAAAAGTATTTAATCAACAATAATAATCCCACCAATGATTCCTCACAATATCAACTTTTCTGATTCATATGGTGTTGCATTTTTTCCCTAGAAATGTAGAATGTTAAGACATCTCTGTTTTGCATTTCATTTCATGGTGAACGGTATTTCCATATATGATTGTGGACAAAACATGCCTGAAATGCACACGTTTTTGTGGGTATTTCAGAGATGATAATCTCACCTACCACTGAATGTCCACTAATACATATTTCTGAAATGTATAGATTTCCCTGTTAACAAAATATGTTTTCCCATGCCAAATGATCATTGGTATTTATACAATCAAAGCTTAAATGTAGTCTGATTTGAGTTTAGGTTCAAGTTAATGAGGAACCTATTAATACATTAATTATCAGCATTCACACAGGCCCTTATTGCAAGTCGGCCCATAGTTACTGATATGCTTCTGTCCTGTTATTGCACATATCTGAATTATCACAACAGGTGTTTAACCACAGCTATAAAAAAACGCATCTCCATTAACGTTTGACTGGCCAAACCTGCCGAAATTTAAAGGGAGCAAAATACCACAGCAGTAGTGGCATGCTATGTCCCAAGTTATGGGCAATACTCTTAGTAAGTGATAATAACCACAGCAGATACATTTCGATCACTCCAGTGTTGGAATTCATTGATGCAATAATTATTGTACCAAATACCTGACCACTCGTAATGAGGGCCAAAGATCAGTACATTTAAGTTGCATATATTTGACAAGTCTATTTTATGTCAATTAATTTTCAATATCGATAGATTTTCTTTTAATTATGTTGCTCATTATTTAAAAGTATACTTCAAAACTGTATCTATTTTTATTGCCTTTAATTCCAAACTCACTAGAATGGTGTACAAACTAGTAAATTAAAAAATTGGGTACCTGTTGAAAAACAAGTCTATAAACGCTTCACCTCTTTGTCTCTTTTTGACCTTGTAGAGAACTGCAAATGTAGCAAGTGTTTACGTTTTGTTCATATTTGTAACAATTAAAAGGACACTCAAACTTTTGCTTTGAATGCCAAAACATGAGTGAAAAGAGAATATGAGATTCTGGACACCATTTAGAGCACACCTAAGTGCTGGAAAAAACACTGAATATTTTCTGCAGATCTGTTGATAAAATGTATTTTGACGGTTTTGATTTGAATATTTCAGAAGATACAAGAAATGCTTAGCAAGGAGAGTAAGAATTTGACATCTTAAGGCTGTCCGATAAAAATGAAGTATTATTTATCTGTTCAAAGTGCAATGTAAACAAGCATTGGCATAGCCAATAGTTCTCGCCTTTGGGACCTTATAAGTGTTTAGCCATGCAACAGTTGATGTTGTTGCACCAAGGATATTGTGCTGCATAACTAAACACTTATAAGGTCCCAAAGGCGAGACCTATTGGCTATGTCAATGCTTGTTTTTAGTTGAATGCTGTGCTGCAACAAGGAAGGCACCAGCGGGTTATCGGGGCCGGGCCTGCATTTTTCCGATTTACACTGATTATGGGATAAATACCACATAAAAGAGGTTCGTATTTAACCAAAGCTCATGAGAGATGGCATTTACAAAAACTGATCTAGCTTGTTTCTTTTTTAAAAGCTTTTGAAGTTTTTAGAAGGGCATTTGATTTTTGGGACTTCTGAGAGAGACGTCTAGAGGCAGATTTTGAGAGACTAGGACATTTCAGGTTTCAAAATTGTATCTGCTGCAGTTTGAGTGTTTGAACTTTGTATGTATGTATGTATTTATTTATTTATTTATTAATTAATATTCACAACATTTTAACGTGAAAACTAGCCTAACATGTCGAGTGCGCTGTACAGGTGAACAGTTGTATCCAGCAGAATGTTTCGACTGTGCAACAATCTCCATGGTCTATACAAAACTTTGCAAATTTCGTGGATTTTGAAAAGAATTTCAGCTCACACCTCCAATTTAAAGTAACATTTTTAAAGACTTATGGCAAGATATACAAACCAATTTTGCTGTTGCCAATGCTTTGATTCACAAATAGGAGTTCTTTCAAATGCAAAATAGATTTTATAGATGTATATGTATAAAATGTGCTTTAGCAGTCTGAAATCTTTTACTGGCTTCTTCAATGGGATGGCAAATTGACAGCGATTTTCAATTTGGAAGAGGCGTGTTGTAGACGTCCATTTCAAGTTGCCTATTGCAGTGGTGTAACATAGGCCCCCGCTGCCCCCACCGTGAGGGGGGTTCCCCTCAGCAAAGTGCTCTGGCCTGAGAGCTCCTTGTTGAGTCCGGAGAAGGAGGGGCCTCCTTGTACCTTGCAGGCGGGGCCCTCAAGCTTTGTTACGCCACTGACTTATTTGGTACCACATTGTGTATCGATAGTTTGCAACCGGAGTTCCATTAGCAAACCATTAAAAAATTACTGGCTTCCAAGTTGGGGTGGTAACACATTTGCGAAAGGGACGGTGTCCTCTTTGGAAACCTTCTCCATTGGAAATTGTGAAAAATAGTTGGTGGGGGAGTAGGCGGTGGTTCAGTGGACCACTGTTAACTGTTTGATAAACTTTTTAAAAAACAAAACTCTTTTTAAAGCAGACTTGTTTCCTTTAAGGAAACTAGCTGTGTTAAAAGAAATACTGGGGCAGATCTACAAGGAAGTGCCGCAGCGCGGCAACACAAGCCCTTTGGCTGTGCCACGCTGCAGCACTTCCGAAGCACAGGAATGTGACATATTTACAATAATATGTCACATTCCTGTGCTCTCCCCTGCGCAAGCGCACAAACTGCACCCATGTGCCGGCGCAGGCACCCAATCACCATTGTGAAAGGATACCTGCATCATGGGGAGATTGTTTATGTGGAGGAAGGGGCACCTTCCTGCACAAAAACAATCACTACAGGCATTTTCCTCTTTCAATGCGTTCTGTAGATTGCAGCGGCTTTGAAAGAGGAAAAAACGAGGAGAAATGAAAACATTTCTCCTTGTTGCGCCTCGCGTAGCAGGGGAGGCGTAGCATTGACCAGTATTTCCAGATTTACGATTCCTTGTAAATCTGGTAATGTGTCTCATTCCATGGGTGTTGTTGCGTGGGAACACCCACAGCAACACCCATGGAACGCTCCTTCCACGCAAAGTGCTATGTGTGAAGGAGCCATATTTACAAGGAGAGGAAAAGTCACGCAGGGTGGCTTTTCCTCTCCTTGTAAATATGGAAAAGTGAAATGCTCCTCCAGTACGTCACAAAAAGTGACGTACTGGTGGCGCAGGGGGCTCGTAAATCTGCCCCACTCTATTTAAATGTATTTGAATATGTGGTGTTGAGCTGATCCTTGCAGGCTACTATCCCTGTGATTATGGCCAAAACCTGCCTGGCCTTGTTACTAATTGGAAGTTTGTTACCTAAATACATACAATTAGATACCCACACCTTTTTAGAGGTGTTTCCCCTCTGGTGAAGCAGAAGACAAGTGTCTCTCTCCCATCGTGCTGTTTTTCCACATGTTAAACAACAATGAGTATTGTCTGATGCAAATACAATCAGCCCAATCTCAGGCACAGAGCACACTCCCAGCATAAAATGCCAAAAACAAACTGGAAGCAGCACTGCAGGGAAATTCACCCTTCTGGATGGTCACATCGCATTATTTACTTTTATAGTACTAGACTTACTGGTCTCTTTTGACTCAGAGCCTTGAGGAACTGATAAAACCCTCTGAGATCGCATATCTGACCCTAAACATGGTAACCATTATTAATTCCATTTAGCTACCTAAGTATTTACTGCAGCCAGGTGCTTCTTAGACTGGTAATTTGGAAGTCCTGGCTGACTGCCACTCACAGATGGTGGTCAGTGCCTAGATCCACTCTGTATGCAGGTTTGACACCTCCAGGTATTAATGCATAGCGTAAACAGACTACAGAGGACGTTTTTATAAGCTGAACCTATACCCCACCTATGAGGTGGCCATGTTTTGCCATGTTCACTATATTCCCCTGTGCCGTTCAAGTACACACTGGTGAGCTGACAGCCTGCTGTTCTTGAGGTTCTTCAATTTTTTCATGCCGTTGTACAGGTTAAAGTCCTCAATAGTGAGCTGGCAGCCCACCTGCCCCAGTGTCCATTAGCGGAATCTTAAAGGGTAAAGCGCACAGTGGTGAACTAGCAAACAGCCTGTCTTTGAGGTTCAAATAGTGCATGCTGACCTGCAGGTTCAAGTGGACAGTGGAGATCTGTAAGGCCATCTGCCTTAAGGTCCATAGAGGGCCCATGAGTGCATACTGGCGTGAAGGGCCAAGGATGCATCAAACTGCCGAGATAAGTCACGAGAGAGGCATGCATGCCCGATGGAGAATCGGAAGTGAGGCCGGAAGGATGAATACCTGGAAGGGCAGCAGAGATGTAAGCAGACTCCAGATGGACAACACATTTCATCTGCACAGCACTAAAAGAATGTTTCACCCCGAAGAAACACAGTCATGTGAGTATTGCATTCTGTCCCTCGAGGGCCCCCTTAGTACATTCCCTTTGAGCGGCATGTGGCCAAGGGGTACACATTCCCACAAAGCAGTGATTCCCTTGGTGACTGCGACACATAAGACCCCTGGCCACCACCTCCCCTGGGGAAACTGTCAAGGTTTCTGTGAAAGATCACCAACCATCTGCGGGGCGGAGGAGGGTCGTGCGCTCTTTATGGATTCACGGGGAGGTGGTGCGCAAGCACAGCAGATGGCAGCTGGAAACAATCAGAGCTGGGGAGTGAAAGCGAATCAAATAGAGGGGTGCAGCAGACCGAGGGCAAGCACACAGGGCGTTGGGGGGCATAGAAGACAACACAAACAAACAACAGGGGCAAAAGAATGTTGAGTTGAACAAACGTAAGAGGATAGGGCTTACAAAACTAAAGGGGTAACTCAGGGCCTCTGCTAGAAAAGAGAGCACACAAACAAAGCGAGCTTATTGGTGCACCCTGCAGCAATGCGAAACTGTCCAACTACTGATGTCACACTGCTCCAGGCATGTGAGAAACGTTTTACCTGAGCCCTAAGCTTTAGGGATGAGAGGGTGGGGGGCGATGCTGCTGCAAGGGGCAGCAGTTCTATGTAGGAACGGGACAGAAGGATGGGCACATGAGGTGACAAAAGTGATGCAGGCGCAGGCCGGGTGAATATCGGCAGTGGAATGTGTTCCAAAAACTAATGGTCAGCGTTAAAAAAATCACTGGGAAACAGCTTTAGCTGTCTGGAAAGCTAGAAATATAAACAAGTTAGCAGCAAGGAAAGAGCTGAAAGAAAAAGTAGTATGCCTGAAACTAAACATATGGCTGATAGTGAAAGGATCCAGCAGGAGCAGTCTTCATGGCAGGAACAAAGCAGTCAAAAAGCGGAACATATGTAAACTATTCATCACCGAAACATTTTGGAAGACAGACAAAACAACTAATGAAAATCACTGGGTGTATTCAAAGCCCACAGAGTAGGGGAAGAGCTGTGTTTTGCATCGGTGCAGCGAGCCACTCCTGCCGCCTCACACACCGCGTTAAATGATTTGTGATGTTTACCCAGAGGTCGAAGTGCAGTAAAAACAAGAAGGGCTGGGCGAGAAGGGAGGGGGGAATGCGAGGAGCCTGAATACAAGTGACGAAAAAAGAGGAGGAGAAGGGAGATGCGAGCAGAGCATCAAAGGGCTGGGTGAGAAGGGAGGGGGGGAATGCAAGGAGCAGCTGTGCACGTGCACGCCATCGTGCACGCAAGCTCTAGGCCAGCAAAACCATGTGGGTAGCACTTTTGAAAACCCACGTACAAAATGTCTCAAAGAGACAGCTTGTGCTGTCTCAGCGAGACCTAAAAATGACCAAGAGAACCGCAAATATAGGAAAAACTTAGAAGGGCTAGAAAAGGTTCAAGTTTGTTATTACAGTGAGAGATATGACTGGGTTTACTCAGGTTGGACTCTTGGCACAGAATGGAGCACAATGAAATACCTGTTGATAATGGTGCACCATTAGAAAAACAAGAGCATTTTCAGTGTTTTCCTGAAACTCAAGTAATCTGGTGTGTGTCCAGTCTCTAGTGTTAGGTTGTTGGAAATATCTGACCCAGGAGACACTTGCATCCCAGCAAAGCTTTTTAAAGTGTGGGGAGTGCAACAATTTAGAACTCTTGCCAACAAAGATCTGAAGGGAATGTAATTCTGTGGACAAGTCGAAGGGGCTTGAATTGACCTCTCTGCTAATGTAGCTGTCTGCGAGCAAGTGACGCACTACCAAATTTCTTCAACTCATTGACCGTCCCACAGCAAAATTCTAGATAGGCTTTAGCGATTCCAGAGCAATTGCATGATGACCAAAATAAAGCCTATAATCCTCCCATACAATAAAGGTGATTCAGGAAGGCACCACCATGGCCAGTCATTCATTAGGGAGCAGAGAGAGAATTTTCCTCAGCATCCTAGGTTGGCAAAAGCAAGGAGTGGAAACAGTTTTATTTCATTTTCTATGGATACGTTGAGGTCACCACCTTTAAGGATTTATGGTTGGGTGCAGGCATGGGAATACACACAGCTGAAGGTGAGATAGTATTTTCCTAGTGGAATTTTCCATGAGCAATAACTTCAGTTCAGTAAAGTTCAATTTCAAACAATTATGGCTCAACCATTGTTGGATGGACAAAGGGGAGTCCTGCAAATGCATACCAGACCTGTAAATCTGCCTATTGAGCAGAATCAGGACTTGTGTGTCATCAGCATGTGCAAGGGTAAAACAGCAAAATAACTGAATTTGCTAAGCTAAGGTCCCAAATATACATCAAATCGGAGAGAAGTGACGATCTCTCAGGGCAGTCCTCAATAAATGGCTAAACCTTTTGAACAATGGTGCGAGGTAAACAGTTTGTGAACGATCACCTAGAATTGAAGTAAACCAGTCCCGAGCATGCTGCAAATGCAAAAATCTACGAGTCAATCAATACGAACAATGTATCCCACTCTTTTGAATGTGGTGGTGTGATTTTGTAAGACCACTCCTGCATCTACCTAATAATAATGTTCAAATTAGTCCACCATCATCACTAAGGCCAGATTGCGTCCCTACCAATTGTTACAAGCCACGAGCACAAGTTCAAGGTATTCTTTTTATACATACAGCACCTCTAAAATGTGCACACATTATGATGGAATAAACATTAAAATTGCATCTAGTATCAAATAAACTAAGTGATTAGTTTTAGAAGATATATTAGTTAGCCTCATGGCATAAAAAAGTAGCTGAGGTGATCCCTTAAATAGTCTGTCCCGAAAAGCATGGTTTTATACTTGGAATCACAATGAGCAAGGTATAAGAAAGAGATGGGAGATTGTCTATGTGCTAAACCTTGAGTGGCCGCCTTATTGAATATCAAAGTATTTGATGGCTTTCAGTTTGAAAGGGGAATGACCCAGATGTCTCCCGGATTATCCCAATCTGTAATTGGCATTCCTGTACCATCGACAATGATAGGAGAGGAACAACATTCAGACAAGATTGTCGATGAAAAATAGGAGCGAATTTTGTTTCTAATGTTTGATACGGGATTTTAGAAAACATTTCAGATTTAAAATCAGTTCAAGCAAATTGGATTTTCTCCAAAAAAGAGGGGAATTAAAAGAAACAACAATTAAACAGGATCTTTATCAATGATGGGGAGAAGTGGAATGAAGTTGTAGAACCGAATGTATATAAAATCAAATCAGTGTTTATTAGATGCACAATTGGTATACTGCATTACTGTTATCAGTGACAGGGAAAGTGATTTCTTTTTATTAAATGAACTGCTGAGGACTTAAACACCATCGTCCCTTTTATGAGGCAAGAGAAAAACATAACATTTGCTCATATGCTGCCAATTGTTTAAGAGAACAGAGCAATATTACTCCTGGACCTACAAAAAGTATTTTAAGGCAACACTATCCTAGTTGGAAAATATTTCAGACAAACCTCAAGTCAAGGAGGATGCATAAAACTATTCGAAATATCAGACAAAACTAAAATGAAAGGGGAAAATGTGAAGACAACACTGCAAATATAAATAAAGAGGAAAGATGTGGGAGTGGGCGGGGCCTGAGGCCACGTTCCACTATTTTGCATGCAGTCCCTCCCCAGAAGTAGCCTAGCTCAGTGGTTTTAGGGGCTCGAATGTGGAGGAGCTAGGGGGACAATAATTAGAAGAACATAAAAACAAAACATTCAGTGAATAGTTAACACAACAGAGTATAATTTGATAGATATTTGTAATTGAGACATGAGTAATAAGTAATTAGAGAAATAGTGTTTGGGTACGGATGTCAGATCACATCTTATTGGAAGAACACTATGGTTTTCCAGTTCTGAGCTTTAGTTGTGAAATTATCAGGTGGTATGATCCAGTGCAAAATGTGTTACCATGCCCTGATTTGTTTAATGACAGCTCCAGGCAGGAACCAGGGTATCCTACAGGTATTGCCGCAACCCTTGAATGGGATCGTTAAAGAACATCTGCTCCATTCTGCCTAATTACTAGCCACACACGAAAGAAGTTAAAGGGAGTGGAATCTGTGTCTTCATTAGCCATTATTTTTATATGACTTTTACCCAGATTTAGCTTCCTACAGAAAACACAGCCCATGGCCCACTATGTACGATGAAGACAAGGGCCTTCTCCAGATTTTAAAATAATAATGCCAAGGGTGGGATTTCTTGTGCAGATGAAAAAACATGTGCTTGAAAACTTAAGGTTCATCATTTTTCCAGATGTTTTTTAAACTGTTTAGGGAATCTCAGCCGTGGTTGCATTGTTTACATTTAAGTACAGTTTTGTTATGTGATACAAGCCTTTAAACACTTGAACATAAGCACGTAGGGATGATAGGACTGTAGTTCCGATATCCAGAACATACTCACTATTTTCTTAAAACAAACTATGAAAAGTTGAAGGGAGACTGGGGGAAGAATCCCCTGAGAGATAAGAAGGCTCAATCAGTAGTAACATGGCTCTACCAATTGATTACAAATTTGTAGACTGAGTATGTTACACTTTAGAGACTCACAGCAGATGAGGAGGAGAGCAACAAGATATCTTGAAATGGGGATGAATTCAGGATCAAAGTTTACTGTGTCTTCTGGGAGAGTGCCACTGCACAGGAATTCTGAGAAGATCTGCAATAGAATTGGCTAACTGTAGGCTTACGAAAAGCTCCCCTGGCAGAGGTGAGAGAAGGCTGCGAATGTCCTGATCAGAGGGCCCAGTTTGGGGATGGCTAGGATAGCAATAGCCAAACAATAGGGTTCCCAAGACCATCAATGTAAATGGAATGATCAGTCGGAAAACATCTATCTCAGCAGGGGGTCTCAAAAGAAGGTTTAGAAAGTTTAGGTGGGTGTGTCTAGAAAAACAATAAAGGGGAGGAATGTTTAGGGTTTATATGGGACAGGGTAATAAAAAGAGTCTATGAATGTAGCTCTCTGGTGAGGAGGCCAAATGTGGTAATAGTGTGACTGCAACTATTTTGGGGAAAATGTTTTATTGTGTGTAAAAATCAATACAAACTTTTTTTTTTTAAATTACAAGAGTAAACTATGTGAAATGTTTCCACCGCCATTTATCTCAAGTTGAGAGGCCATGAAGAAACAGAAAATTGAACAACACAATTTGTCTTCCAGCCTACAGTGTGCCATTACTTCCTCCGGTTACTGAAGGAGAAGAACATGCTTCTGCGTTGTTACACACAGGTAAGAGTTTGTTCTGAACGTAAAACACAAGTGATTGCCTGTTCTTTGATCTTGATACACACCTTTGAAAACCTGTGACCTTGCTAGTACTAGAGGCAGGATGGCACAGCTTCTTCTTGTTCTCTCACCGGGACCCAAGTGTCATTGCAGAGTCCTTGCAAATGTGAAACTCAAACACACTAGGTGGGAAAAAAAATGAGTATATTTGTATTTGAGTGCTTAGCAGTAGTGCTGGTGTATTTGTGAAAGGAAGTGTCTTGATGGAAATGAGAGCTGTTCACTTAAAATACCAACCTGGGTTCTAGTGTTGTAGATTTCCTCAACTGCATGTTGATAGACTGGTATGACCACATTCTTTACTTTTGTGGCCAGCAGGGTGAGAAAAGAAGAGAGATTATGAGAACAGGATTGCAACGAAAAGGGAAGGGCAGAGGCATTGGGGATTCCCGCTGGTGAGGTAAAATAAGAAACTGCCATGACATTGACAAGGTGGCTGTCAAGGGAATTTCCCTCTCTGAATCTCCTGAGTCACATCTAATCACAAGATTTCTGTGGATTTTAAGGCCAGAAGCAACACTTTGTTGGACAGATATGTTGTAAAGCTTCATAACTTACTACGAACCCTGATTATGAGGGTTTAACCTTCTTATTATCTGTTATGCCTAGCATCTTTCTGTCATGTGTATGACCGCGTGGCGTTTTTGCAGTCTGAGCACCGTAACTTTACCAGTAAAAATGATGACCAATATTCAGCTCTGACCTTCTAAAGCATTCTTGTGAGTTTGAGACTGGATTTTCATATCAATGACCTTCACCTGGGCTTTCGCATGTGGAGTGTGAAAATGTCTGTACACCTCAGGTGAACTTAAGTCTTTCTAAGTGAGGATCATCGAAGCGCACTAATGGCATCCACTGATGTGGAGGAACGTCAACATGTTTTTAAAACATGCTGAGTGGCCAGATAGACCTGGATAACTGGAAGCGAGTGTGCTTGTAAGGCATTTGCAGGTGGGTGGACAGTGTAGGGTGTGAGCTGTGAAACTGTTTGCTTCTTTCTGAGCAAAATGGGGTTTACTTCAGTGAGCATGTTTATCCTATTTTGCAATGCCCCCTAGCCACAATGGTGGAACCACAAAAACGTTTTTAAAACATGTTGACGTTCCTCCACATCAGTGGATGCCATTAGTGCGCTTCGATCCTCCTCACTTACAAAGACTAAAGTTCCCTCGTCTTCATTCCTACTGTTTCGTTTTCCAAATCTTTTTTTTACTGCACTGTTAAGATCAGATTACAGCTCCATATTGTCTTCATTTCAATAATTATTTTACCTGCTGTGTATGCTGGTTTTGTCACCGAGGTGTAGGTGAAAAAGACTTACTTTATCGACCAGTACTCCTACCGATATCAGGACAAATCATCCAACTTTTTTATTTTGAGTCAAATCCGTTGTTTATTCTCCAAAGGATTCTGTGCCTGTAATTCTTCATGCAGGTCATCTAAATTTCATTCAAGTATCTACTTCCAAATTCATTATTGGTGTCATCTGTCCCAAATCACTGTGCATATCAATCTGTGACACTTTCATCCCTTCATCAGGGGTAAAACCTCTGCATTAACCTTCTTATGATTGCCACATCCTTACCTTTATAGTGGATGTTCCTCTGTTGCACTCACTTCACTATTCAGCTAATATTCTCAGTTCCCCATTTCAAACCATCCCTCTCTTGTGGGCCGTGCTTCCTGCCATCTCGGTCCCAAACTCTGAAATAGCCTCACACTACATATCAAAAGCATTCAGTCCTCCCTAGCTGTCAGAAAGGTTGAACAAACCTACCTCTTCTGGTGAGCTTTGACAGTTTGGGTTTTATTGCTCCTTATTGCCAAAGTGCCTATATTTGTGTCTGAGTGCTCAAGAAATAATAAATAAATCAGTTAGTATGTCCTTATCTCATGATGCCAGGAGAAACTCTAAATCAGCATCCCTGTTGTACCTGAAAGTGGTCTTTGGGAAGCTCTTCATAGCGGTGTGGACGGGACGGGATCACTATAATGGGAGGTCAGCTTGACTATAAGGGACTTATCATAGTCCTCCATCAAGCCGTGTAAAATTGGAACTACAGCTTCCTATTTGTTCGCTCGTCATAAATTTTAGAGACTGACTTATCACAGTCCTTTAGAAGCCACGTTAAACTTGGAATTATGGCCCTAACCAAATTAGTAGTAAATATTTACAAACCACTATTGAAATTAAGACGAAGAGTGGCTATGATACTACTTCAGTCCTTTCAAATCGACTCTTAATGAAGTATTCTTAAAACCACTACGTATCATCACCAGCGAGATGTTAACTTTTGACAGAAATACGTTTTTCCAAAGCCTTGAGGAAGTCACGGATGTGACAAAACACTTGTTGGCTGTTTCGTGTTCTGCATCAAGGACTGGACCACTATTTTACAATTGTAGAGACTTCATCTTTGATTGTATCATCAAGATTCAAGTGTTTCAGTCCCTACTTACTTTGTAACATTTTTTCTTAGTCACTTTGATACCAGTGTAATAAATTAGTGAATGTTTTGACAAATGAATTCTGTCGTGTTTCCTGTGTTAAGAGCATCTCTTGCCTTAATAGTCCTGACAAAACAGTGTCACTTACTTCAGTTTTAATTGTTATGAGTGCCGGGGTATACCAAGTTTTTGTAGGTCTTTGGGAAGTGTTTTTCCAATTTACCATAAGGTGCATAATTACCTGGACAACCCTAGTATGTCTGATCTTCATCTACTGAATTTAAGTTAAGTCTTAAGTTATATTAAATCTTTATAATTGTTTTGGCTTAATGGTATCTAAACACTCAGATGACACTCCCCAGTCTGCTAAATTATGATGCTGTGTTCACCCCGTTAATATTGGGGTCACACCCAGTAGATCCCCCTAGCTCCAATGGAACATGTACAGTTTTTGGAGAAATGTTGACTAGCAGGTGTGCCTTACTTTTTGCTCATTGGGTTGTGCTTTGTTGGAAAAGGAGATTTAGGATCCAGACAAACCCGTCAGAGAATCTCTTATCTGCAAGTGATAAAAGATGGAACCCCTCTCTGGTACTCCATAATCAGCACACACACACAGAATAGTTGGTAATTTAAATCTATATAATTATTTATTTTGTTTTGTTAGTCAACAAATCGTGTGTAACAGAATAATCATAAGAATAATGTATAAAACACTGCAGATGATGTGCAAATCAAAGTGAATATCAGATATGCCCTAATATATTTTGTAACCCATATCTAACCTGTTAGTCTGTTCTCTGCCCAAAGTGGCTGTACCTTGTCAGCCAACTAACTTATATGACTGTATTAGTTTACTAAGCCTTAATTATGCCAATCCACTTTTCCCCTCATTCTTTTTGCTGTCATTGGGTTAACAGTTTGAATTTCGTCCTTCAGCTATCTCCCCACTGCAACCAGCTCATGTGTATAACACTGTTGCTTAAGCATTACCTTATATTCCTTTATGGTATTGTGCTCTTCTCTTGCTTTGCTACAAAAACGCAATGACGCTTTCCAGAAGCATACGAAAGCTACCTCGCTTCTTCCTTCCAAGACAAATCTCTACAAGGTAATTTCCCCTTGCAGCTAAGGTTGCAACATGTGCACTGAAGAAGTGAAAAAAATTCCTTCTCTTTTCAGTTCGAACTGTATCAGAAAATGTGGAGTTCTCCAGCATTGGATCTTTCATATATTCACATGCTTGAATCATTCCCCATTGTCAGGCTGGGAATCCCCAGTAACTTTAAATAGCAGTAAACCGTGTTAAAACGGCCACCGATTTAATGGTATTTTATTATGACATCCACATCATTTAAAATACTCCCAACTTCAGCCAGTGAGGTGGAAGTGCTAAGATCTTTACTCCCCATGGAGGTCACTATAGCTCAAATTTCTACCACACATCTTGTTTGAGGGAGTCCATGAGAAGAGACCTTCTCTAACCTCTCTGTGACTTTCTATTGTTACTTTCCGGGACTAGCCTCAAATTGAACCAGACCTATTTTTAGTTTTCAGAGTAATGTAAGTTGTTTTTCTGGTAATTTTGTGGGAAGGCTCAGTTTTCTGTGCCAGAGAAACCTCTCCTCTGTCACCAACCAACCTCATGATTGACAGAGAAGACAACCCTACTTGTATACAGAAAATGATCTGTACTGATGACCCACATGAACAGTGTATTTTTTGCCTTAAGTGCA
Source organism: Triturus cristatus (assembly GCF_964204655.1). NCBI lineage: Eukaryota > Metazoa > Chordata > Amphibia > Caudata > Salamandridae > Triturus > Triturus cristatus. The sequence goes on from NC_140592.1 coordinate 311,821,331, forward strand.
AGATGCTTCATGCTGCAAAATCTGTATAAATGTTCCTTTCAATACTGAAGGATAGAGAGAGAAGGTTGTCTTTATTTACTGGAGTAAAAGAAGTGCCCTCCTTCCAAGGGGACTCCCCCCTCGTCTGGCGATGATTCAGTGAAAGTGTTCGCCAAGCACTTCCATGAAGGCAGCACAACATAGAAAACATATGGAACTTCCAGACCTGGACTTACAACCCAAAGCTCCTGCACCCACCTCCTCAAAGCAAAAAAAATAAAAAAAAATTACTTTGGAAAACACTCCAGGAAGTGGGAACACCAGCCTATGCAACAAACAAAAACGTAATAAAATCCAGCTCCCCTTCTGCCCAGACTGAACTGCTGTGTTCACAGGTGCCACCTCAGTCCTCCTAGTCAATGGTGAAGAAAAAGCAGCTGGTTTGGATGACCACTTTGTTGACTATATTCCCTTTGAAACCTATGGGACAAGCCTTCTCGATTACCTTGTAGAGTTGATCTTCGATGACAACAAGCCTTCGATGACGACAACAGCTCCTTCAGCAACAAGACCATCATTAACGGCGAAACCGTCTACGACCATCCCAAGCATGTTTCTCCTTCCATTGTCAACATCACCATCGTTGACGACCCATCTTTTACCATCAATTACAAGCCCAGGAAAGATGGCTATTACCTCGTCGATGACAACCTCGTTGACAACTGATTTTTACAGTTTCCTTTTCACCTATGAAAGTGACTCAAGTTTACTTACCCACATTCTGGACTCTGAGCTAGAGGCCGGTGGAAGTGGGCAGGATATTGCCTTGGAGTCTTCATACAGTCCTATGCAGCTGGAGGAGAGGAAGAGGTCTTAGATAAAGCAGAAGTCTACCAGGACTATGAGTACCAGATACAGGGCTTAGTAGCTGAAAACCCTCCTCAGTCCTATGAACCTCAGCGTTACTATAAAGAACCAGAAGTCATGCAGGTGCCTGTTGTGTTTTTGACAGCATTGTAGCATTAGATGGATAGCTTTCAAAGGTTCCTTCTTAGTTTGCTGGGCATCCTGTATCTGTCCATCCTCTGCTCCATCCATGTCTACTCTACCTCTGCCTCCACCTCCTTTGCTACTGGAACCACCTCCTAGAGATGCTACCCACTCACTGGTCCCGCCAACACCGAAGGACATGGAGGACAAAAACTCATCGTAGTCCAACCAATATTAGGATTTGGAAGAAGAAGGTAATCTCCTACAATGAGACCACAAAGGGAATGGCGTATCGTACCCATAGAGGGATGCAAATCTCTCATTCAACCAGAATCCCCTCTGAATGGCATAGCCCTCTTTCATACTTTGATGGAAAGAGCTGCTAAGAGAGTCAGTCTCCTGATATCTTAAGTGAAGCAGCAATGCTTCCTCTATGACTTCAGGGAACAGCATGCAAAGCTAAAAGGTTTATACTCATACTGGAAGTTGCATGGTTGCAAGGTCTAAAATTGATGAAGACTCCGGCTACAGTTCCAGCAGTAGTACCCTGTTTAGAAAAGAAGTTCAGGACTCCAGATTTGACCCAAACCTGCCTTACCGGCTATCAAGATCCAGATACCCAGCAACCTAACTCAGATCCTCCAGATAGAGAAAGCCAGTGGATAGTTTATTTGGGTCGTAAAGTTGAATTAATGGCTGCAATGCCGACCAATGCTGCGTCTTAGTAATATTGGGCCAATATGACTGCCAGATGTGGCATGGCATCTCAACACTGATCAACCTTATCCCTGACAACAAGAAAGAGGCTAGCTGTAGCCATCATCGATGCAGCAATGGATGTATCCTGCTGGCAGGAGCAGCTCTTAACAGGGCAAGGATGGCTAGGTTCTCTAGCCTTCTATCCAAAAGTGCAAGCAAGATCCTGGACATGCCATTTTGTGGACTCACCCTGCTTGTGAGGCACGTGGATGATGCCCTGCAAAGGATTGAAACATACACTGTGAAATCCCTTGGAGTTTTACACTATTGACGTTGTAGTTTAGCCATTTTTCATTGCCACGAAGAACCCAGGCGTGCTTTGTAGGTGAAGGCCAACCATGTTCTCTCCCACTACCGTCTGGTTTGACCAAGGATATATATCTAACAGAAGCCAAAAGCAAGGAGACTGCAAATTTTCCACACAAAATGGATCGCAACTCAATCATGCTTCCAGGACAACCAAAAGAGAGATTGACTCTTAATAGCTGTGCCCTCTACCATCTCCAACTCAGCAGGTTGGTTGGGGTGATTTGCTATCTGCCCCCTTATGGGAGGCCATAACATCAGATCAGTGTTTGCGGCAGATTGTGCACTGGTTACAGACTCTGGAGTTTGTTCAGAAACCACCTATTGGCCCACCCAGGACACCTTATCATCATCACTTGAGGGAGCTACAACAGGAAATTCTCCTCCACCTCCTCAAGTCGGAGATAGACAGTCTCGAGATCCCAAAGAAACCAGGGGTTTTACTGTAGATTCTTTCAAGATAATGAAGGCCTCTTCTAGATTCCCCTCCCGAAGCTGAACAAGTTCCTCAAACGTATTTCCACATGGGAATGCTCCAAAACGTCCTGATGCTTTAGAAAGGAGACTACTTGACCTCCATGGACGTTCAAGATGCATATTTCAACAACCCCATACACCTAAAACACAGGAAGCACCCCTGCTTTTCAGTTGTGTAGCAGCAATGTCAATTCAAGGCAGCTTCAAATCTGCACCCCTGATTGACTCGCACAAGGGCTGCCTTCCTTGAATGACAGATTCACCATGTATACCTGTGACTGGACGATTGGCTCGTCAAAGTGCCTTCTCTAGCCACCTTCAATCTACTTTACAGTTTAGGACTGACACTAAACATCAACAAGTCTTCTGTGTAACCAGTGACAAAACTTCAGTTCTTGGGAGCAATACTAGACACTCAGTTGGGAAAGGCGTTTCCATTGATGGACAGAGCCATGAAGCTCCAAGCCATGGCGAAGGCCTACTCCGACATGTAGTCAGTCATGCTCAGTCAATACAAATCTTTGTCAGGCCTGATGTCATCCTGCATAGGCCTTATATCCTTTTGCTAGCTCTGGATTAGACCCTTTCAACAAGAACTGGAAAATCAATGCAAGCAGATGGACAAAACTGTCCAAATCACAAGACAGGCCAAACAGGAACTGTTATGGTGGGGGTTTCCAACAACTCTCAATGAAGACCTCCTAATCCATCTTTCCCCAAATTGAGTAGTGTTTACAATGGATTCATCCATGGTGTGCTGGTGAGCTCACATAAAGGAACTGTTGACCAGAGGCTTTTGGGCAGACAGACTGGCAGATTAAGCAGTCTTCAGTAGGAAAGACAACACAAAGTCAATGTTTTACGTCGCAAGCAGGGGGGAACGGCACCCCGACCTCTGTCGGAAGAGAGGCAGCTGCTCTGGGACTGGGCCATTTCCCAACAGGTTAATATCATCTTCGAACTCCTACCAAATCATCAAACTCATCAGGCGAACACACTCGGTTGAGCATAACCGGGCTGACATGAGTGGGAGCTTCATCTGGATCAAGTGGACTACATGTTCCAAAAGTGAGGCCATCCCATACTCGACTTGTTCACCACCCTGAACAACAAGAAATCCCGTTGCCTCCCAGCAGTGTTCGGCAACCATGAACCTAGAACAATGTTGTCTCAATGAGTCTTTGCCTACACTTTTCCTTTGTTTCCCCATGTCCTCAGGGTGCTGAGCTAGGTGAAGGTGGATTGCTATACCCTGATTCTCATTGCCCTGGCATCGCCCCACCAGTACTCTATTACTGGTACAGAGAACTCCTGAGACTAAATGTTGTGCTGGCAATACTACTGAAAATGCACTCCAGACTCCTCTTCAGATACTGTGGAGAGATACTCCATCATAGCATCAAGTCTCTGAGCCGGACAGCCTGGTATCTTTGTGACTTAGTGTTTGGTCATAGGGTCTGTCTGCAGAAACAAAGAAAATCCTGGCACAGGCACGGAACTAGCCACCACAAATGGAAAAATGTCTGTGTCTGGTGTAAGGACAAAGGATTAGCCCATTGCTTATACAACCCATCAATTACTTCCATACTTGCTGGACTTAAGCAAGAATGTTCTTAAATATTTGTCAGTCCATCTGGCAACAATATTGAGGATTAAACAAATCTAAAACAGTTTATGAAGGGACTTTTCAGAGTATTTCTTCTCGTACAGCACCCTTTGAAGCCCTGAGAGCTCAACAGTACCTTAAGCCACCATATGCTCCCTCCCTTTAACCCAATTTATAAAGTGCATCTAGAGTTTATTTCCTGGGAGACAGCACTTCTCCTGGTGCTTACATCAGCAAGAAGAGAATGAGAGATACAAGTATTTAGTGTAAAAGAATCCTTTCTCTGGTTTACAAGGTACAAAGTCATTTTACGGACCAACCCTAATTTTTGCCTAAGGTTCCCACTGACTTCCATCTGAATAAGCCTGTCATTCTGTACTCTTTTTTTTCTTAAATGACAAAATGTCAGCAGAGAAATCATTGTGCTCATTAGATGTGCACAGAGCCATTACATGTAAAGAAAAGACATAGATTAATCTGATCAAATGTTTGTGTCCAGGAAGGGGCAGATAGGGGATAGCATGTTTGATGTATCACCTTCTGCAACAGCAAAGCACAGCGTCCACCAAGGTAGAATGAAGGCTCAGGCCACCAGGAGCACAGCAACGACTGCTATGCTCTATGCTGGTGTACTTTTGCAAGTTATCTGCTGTACATCTACCTGAAGTGCAAGCACACATTGAGGAAGCACTACTGCCTGGACATGAATGCAGCAGCTGACTTAGCATTGAGGTAGGCAGTCCTACATAACTTTTTTTTAGTAAATGTGGACATCTTCCCACTTTATTCTTAATGTTATATACTGGTTGTTGTTCTGATTCAAGCCTATGAATATATGAAATATCTAATCCCGGAGAAGTAAATCAGTTACTAACCTGTAATTCTATTTCTCCAGCATTGGTATCTTTCATATATGCTCCTCTAATCGGGGGGGGGGGAGAGATATATATATATATATATATATATATATATCTCCCAAGCAAAATAGATTAAAGGTTTTCATACCTCAAGTTGGTGATTGCTGTGTCGTCATTCCGGTGCAGGAGTGCTGGATTTGTTTGTTGATGTGAAGCCGCTTGCCAAATGGGGCCTTGACGACACGCCCTAGTTCAGGAGCCCCACAGAGACCTGGTAGAGAAGTTGGAGGGGTGCATCGCACAACGTGGGCCCCCCCCCCCAGAAGAGTATCGAGGCTGTGGAAATTGTGCGAGTGTGGGCGGAAAAGCTGCCGCGAACGGAGCGTCGGAGGACACCTGGAAGTAGGTAAGGGACCGCTCGCCGAAAACGAAAAGCAGCCGTAAGACGCCGAGAGGGGGAATGGTGCCTGTGTATGTGAGGAACATCCGGTGAGACAAGTCCCAACACCTAAACAGCTATTGTAAGAATTGCAAAGGGCTGTGTGTTGAACACCAGATACGCTGTTGAACACTTGGAGAGTAGACATCGAAAGATAACGGCTACTCCCTTCAAGTAGAGGCATCTACATTTACGATGGAAGACTGGGAGAAAAAACGAGAGGAGGCGGCGGGAGCCGTCTTCGATGAAGAGAGGCTGGGAACTAGCAGTTCCAGTAAAGACTCAACAGCACGAGGCAATGCACATAGCCACAATGCACAAACAATCATGCGAAAGTTAGAAAAATTAAGACGCTCAGAAATCTCTAAATGGTGGGAGATCTGATCCCTGGAAAAATATCTGGAGGTTGAAAGAGTCCCTCGGGGCTTGAGGATTTTGATTGCCCCAGCGTTTGAGAACTTGAACCCTGACATGCTTCTGGAATGGGCCAACAACAATGCGGAGTCATCAAAGAATATAATGAAAATTCTAGTCAAATACGCTAAGAAAGACAGAGTAAAGATTTTAGAAGACATCAAACACCTCCTGCAGGAATTGAATGGCCTGAGTAGCTCTGACAATATCAGAAAGTTTGAAAAAGAATTGGAAATAAAGCTCAATAAACATGAGAAAAAGATCAAAGAACGTAAAGCAATAAAATTCACTAGGGATCGTTTAAATTACCAGAGGGGGCAAATCTATACCTTCGCTAAACATTTTCGACACTCTGCGCCGCCAAGACCTGTCAAAAAACCCTTTGTCAAGAATGAGCAATAAAGAAAAGAAAAAGACAGGGGACACTAGCTCCGAATGGAGCTCTGAAGTAGATGCAGACTTAGAAGAGGGCGAAGGATCCATGAGTACTAAAGATAAACCAAGAACTGTAGTAGAGGAGATGCATTTTTTAGGCTTGGAGCGTACACTCAACACAAGACAGAAACCCGAAGGAGGGGGAAGAGTACAGGGGTAAAGAAAAAACGCACGAGAAGAAGGCGAAGGAATGGAACTGCCTTCAGGGTCCAACACGCAAAATCACAGGCGGAACAAATGAAGACAAAAACATACACTACTGTAGTGAATCTATCTGACTTATTTCTAACTGAAGATGAAATCAACTGTTTGTCATTAGGCTTATCTTTTTGCAAACGTACAAATTTCAACTATGAGCAAGCATGCATTGACTTCTACAAATTTTTGCGGAAGTTAAAACTTAAGAAACATTTTTGCAACCAGCCCCCTAGGATCAACCAGGGTAGCATGGGGACAGAGGAGCAATGCACAGGCAATCTTGCAATTGAAGATTTAAATTTACTCAGGATCATGGATGAGTAGGAAAACAACAATGATCATGAGATAGGAACAGGAACCTCAAGTGCAGAAATAGCCAAAAAAGTATGGCAGAGTGAGTGCCACTAGTTTTAAGAAGAAGTCATCCTTCACACCGATTCTTCCAAAAGACTCAATTGACCTGTTTGCTGACCGAGTGATCAAGGGTCTCAAAGAAATAGCTTAAGATTCTAGCAAAGAATTTAGCAACAAGATAAAAAAAGATGAAAGAAATTATCTACAAGTCATGGAAAAGATCAAAGCAAGAACAGAAATTGTAGGGAGGCAATCTGATAAAGGCGGGGATGTGGTATTGTGGCCACTAAGCAAATATAATGAAGAGGGAAAACTCCAATTAAAAGACACAGAATGTTATCAAAGAGTCCCACATAGCAAAATTTTGGAGATAAAAATAAATACCATAAGGAGCTAGCAAGGTAGAGAGGTATGGGTCTGTTATCGGATGCCGAATATCAATACCTGAAGGTAGATAAACCGGTTATGCCATCTTGTATTTAATACCCAAAGTTCACAAAGACAAATTGTCCCCTCCTGGTAGGCCAATCATTTCTGCAATTGGCAGTTTATTCGAAACATCATGACGATATTTGGACCATTTTTTACAAGACTTTGTGAAACAGTTGCCATCACATATCCAGGACACTGGGGATTTTCTAAGAAAACTGCAAAATGTACAGTGGGAGAATGATAACTTGCTAAACACCCTTGATGTAACCTCGTTATATACGAGTATCACCCACAAAGATGGACTAAAAGCTGTTATTTGAGCAACAGACCATTACAAATGTATCAACATTCCGAGATGCTGCTGAAAATGGCTGAACTATGTTTAGATAATAATCTTTGTTTTTGGGAATGATACTTACAGGCAACTCAGGGGGACTGCAATGGGCACCTGCTTCGCCCCCAGCTATGCAAATCTACACATGGGCTGGTGGGAGGAGCAGGTGCTCAGAGAACAGTTCGGAAGAGAGTGGGAAGAAAACATCAGGATCTGGGTCAGATATATAAATGATCTTTTTATCATATGGAATGGATCACTAGAAAGTGCCTCTCTTTTCATAGAGTCTATAAATGCTAACACTCTTAACCCCAAATTCACAGTTTCCATCGGTGATTCAACTGTACATTACCTAGATTTTAAGTTTTTGTTACAAATGGTAAAATACATACGCGTACCTTCAGAAAGCCCACAGCTAGGAATTCTATTTTGCACTGCAACAGCTTTCATCCACAGAAACTGAAGTACAGTATTCCCTATGCCGAGCAAGTACGTATGAAAAGAAACTGCAGTGATACAGGCTCACTACAAGTAGCTCAGAGGAATCTAACGGATAGATTCAGTGAGAGGGGATACAGTCAGGCAGTGCTAGACCAAGCAATGAGTAAGGTTGATAAGCTATCTAGGGAGGAGATTCTATTGGGCAGTAAAAGACAAAAGAAAAGTGCCAGAAACTCACTACAAGATGTAAGGATGATAACCGTGTACAATGTCTACCATGCCAGTGTGAGAGACTGCATGAATAGGCATTGGTACCTGGTTAAAGGTGATCCTGCACTTGGAGATTTAGTCTTTAGAAAACCACTGGTCTCATATAGAAGAGTGAAATCTATGAGACAGGAGTTGGTCAATAGCAGCCCTGAAATAATCAAGTCCAAAAACTGGCTCACAAATAATCCAGGTTTCAACAAGTGCCCCAAGCGTAAGCCCTGTAAGCATCGCTTGAACACAAAAGAAATACAGTTGCCTTTAATGCACAAACCGTGGAGGATTCCACGGGTATTCAACTGCAGAAGCGACCATGTGGTACATGTGCTGCAATGCACGTTGGTATATGTTGGCAGCACTATACACATGGCTCACGTTAGGATCCTCCAACATCTCAGAGCAATCAGCAACAAGGATCAGTCTTATCCGGTGGCTCGCCACATTAATGAAGTACATGGTGGCAGAAGTGAGGAACTAACTTATTTTGTAATTGATTCTGTCCCAAAGAGTAGGAGAGGGGGAAATCGGGAAAGAAAATTAAGACAACTAGAGTCCCGGTACATTTTAATGTTTGACTCCAAGACCCCCAATGGCTTAAATTCTGATGAGGACTTATATGTAAATTTGGGATGCTGAAAAATAGAACTAACAATGAATAAGTGAGCAGAATAGGGATAGGATTAGAGAAAGGATCGAAAAAACAAGAGAAACTCAGAGAACTAAGGTCTGCACACCCTAAGAGTCATATTTAAATTACAATGTAGATGCCGGTTTGGACAGACTTGCCTGTGGTATATTTTTTGATGACTAGAATAAGTTTTTAAGTATTGTAATTAGACATTTATTTGTACCAATAACTATATGAATTTGTGCTGAGGTGGACAACCTATTAAAGTGATGTTTCACTATTACTCCCACATTAGGGAAAGAGACATAATGAGAGATTCAGTGTGGTAAAAGACTAGTTATATGAAGGATTCAAGTTTTAATTATTTCTGTCTATTATGTTTTAGCCTGTTGTAGATTAATTCAAATTGTTTTTAATGGGAGTAATTGCTTTATATTTGCACTTGCACTATGATGGCTATAATAGCTGCTATTGCAACTTTGCACATATTTTGACTGTTTCCGCAACTTTGCACTGTCATAGAGGCTGCTACTGTACATTTGCACATTTATAGGAAATCACTTGCACTGTGATGGCTATAAAAGCTGCAATTACAACTTTGCACATATTTTGACTATTTCTGCAACTTAGCACTTTCACATAGGCTGCTACTGTACATTTGCACATCTCTAGGAAAGCATTTGCACCTATGAATATCTGAAAGCCACGAGAAACAGTAAGCTGCTAACATGTTAGCTGCTATTGCAAAATTTGCATAACTCTGTAAGCTGCTATTGTATATTTGCACACTTCATTACGTTTCTGAACGTGCATCTCTGCACGAAGAGAATGAATAACAATACATTGAGAAACCGGCAGAACCAAGAGGAGGCATAATGAATTGGAAAAAATTGTTAAATACAAATTGAGCCCATAAGCACACCTCCGCTCTTTGTCAATTCTATGATACACATAGGAGACAAGGTAGATAACAATAATAACACAAGCACCACCGTAAACAACGCACTAGATAACACACAGCCGGCATTCATGGGCTTGTGGATGTGTCGGAAAGTGGTACAATAAAGTTTAGTTCAAAGGAAGAAAAAAATAACACATTATTGCACTAAGAAACACAAAAACAGAAAAACAAAATAAAAAATGGAAAATTAGAAAAGCAAAAGATAAATTGACATGTAACAAATTCTCTGGAATTTATAATGTATTTTGTAAATGGTGCAATTTTGAGAACCAGTGGAGTTTGTCGTCTATGTCCATTGGGTCATGTGATGTTATGAACTTCTACTATAAAGCGTTTTGCAAAAATGGCTCCTTATGTGATCAAGGCAGGGGATCCTACCGTAACGCGTCATGGCCCAAACAAAATAGATTAAACGTTTTCATACCTCAAGTTGGTGATTGTGGTGTCGTCATTCCGGTGCAGGAGTAGGAGTGCTGGATAAGGCATAAACTTTAACGACCTAAAACGCGCGTTTGTCAGCATAATGCAAGTAGAGCCCCAGTGGCCGTTTCATGTCTGAAAGGATAGTTAGACAATTTGAAAGAGAAACGTTAGCATTCCTTGGAATATCCCAGGTGTCAGACTGGATCCGGAAAGTTTTGCTAGCAGTACCCCTGCGCGTCAGTAGGTGGCGTTGTGCGGCTCTGCATCCGTTGCTGGCATCGTAAGCGCCGAGATGACATCACGGAGACTACTTAGGTGCCACCCATGCGCGCTGACTTCAGTTCTTTCTTTTTCCGCGCCAGCAAGCGCAGATCCGGTTAGAGCACGTACCTTAGTCACTTTTTGACTATCCTTTTTGAGACTTTTTGTCTCCTGTACTCCTTGGTGCACATAGGGATGCAAGGATTTAAGTCTTGTGGGGCCTGCCGTCGCAATATGTCGGTGGCGGACCCCCACGATGTCTGCCTCTACTGCCTGGAGACCGACCACGACTCCCGGTCCTGTCGGGACTGTCGGGCCATGGCCCCGAAGGCCTTGAGGGAGCGGCGCCGGAAGCTGCTGGAGTTCCGACACTCGTCCCAGCGCCGTCCCAGGTCCAGGGACCGTTCCCGGGATCGCTCGCGGGGCCGCAGTCGTCGCTCCTCGGGCTCCAAGTCTTCACCCTCGGATTTCCCCTGTGGAAAAGAATGTCGCCAGGCACCACCGCCTGGCGCCTGGTGATCCCGCTTTTCTGACCACTCATCCTATGCCTGAGAGCCTGGTTAGCCAAGCCTCGACCTCACAGAGTGCCTTTCCCACGGCTCTGCCGGATAAGGACTCTAAGAAGCTGTAACAGTTCGGTAAGCAGTTGTTTTCTTCGGCCAGCTTAGGGCTGCGGTCAGTGAACACCGCCTGCTTATTGGGCCGCTATTCACACGCGGTGTGGGATACAGTTGCACGGTGTTGCCTCAGTGTCCTGAGGAGGCCCATGCTGTGCTGTCCCAAGCTTTTGCCGAGGGTAAGGATGCGACTAAGTTTGCCATTCGGTGTGGTTTGGACACCGTGGACTCACTGGGTAGGGTGATTTCTACGACTGTGGCGCTTCATCGCCACGCCTGGTTGAGATCTACCGGGTTCTCGACTGATGTCCAAAGCTCGCTCATGAACATGCCCTTTGATGGCACTCGCCTGTTTGGCGATAAGGCTGACAGTGCACTGGAGCGTTTTAAGGATTCGCGGGCCACGGCCAAGTCCTTGGGCCTTTCCGCAAAAAGCCCGGCCACTCCTGGATTTCGTTCCTTTCGTGGCCACGGCAGAGGCGCTCAGGCACGTTCCTTCAGCAAACCTGTGCAGAACCAGCCACAGCGCGGCCGTGGACGCAGCTTCCGCAGGGGCGGGGCTGGGAATCAGCGTGGGGGTCAGTCCACCTCCGCCCCCACTGCTTCTACCTCCAAACCTTCCTAATCTGAGCTTTGTGGAGCTCCCCACGCCGGTGGGTGGCAGGATCTGCCACCACCTCCCCCACTGGCCCGATATCACATCGGACAAGTGGGTGTTGCAAATCATCCGCAGGGGTTGTTCTTTTCCCTTTCAGTCCTCTCCTCCAGCCATGCCACCTCGGTGACACCGCATGTCGGGGGATCACTTGGTACTTCTCCAGCAGGAAGTCATGGCCCTCTTGGCCAAGGGGGCCATTGAGTGTGTTCCTTGGCTGGAAGTAGGGAGCGGTTGTTATTCCCACTACTTTCTGGTCCCCAAGAAGGACAAAGGGGGCCTGTGCCCCATCTTGGACCTCCGGAACGTCAATCGCTTCCTCCGGAAGGAGAAGTTCAAAATGTTGACTCTGGCTCAGGTCCTAACTGCCCTCGACCCTGGAGACTGGACGGTAGTGTTGAACTTGCAGGACGCATATTTTCACATCCCCGTCCTGCCGGCCCACCGGCGTTACCTGCGGTCCACGGTAGGCCTGGAGCATTTTCAGTTTGCCATGCTCCCCTTCGGCCTTACCAGCGCCCCATCGAGTGTTCACGAAGGTGATGGCAGTGTTCGCAGCTCACCTGCGCAGGTCGGGGTGTCAGTCTTCCCTTACCTCAATGACTGGTTGTTGAAGGCGGGCTCGCCCCAGGCAGTCGTCAACCACCTTAAGACTACGGCCGACCTCCTGCATTTGCTGGGGTTCTCCATCAATGTGCCGAAATCGCACCCGAGTCTCTCTCAGAACCTCCCCTTCATCTGAGCGGTTCTGGATTCAACGCTGTTTCGAGTTTATCCTTCCAAGCAGCGAGTCCGGGATATTCAGGCTATGATTCCGATCTTTCAGCCTCTGTCCCGGGTTTCAGTCAGGATGACCCTCCGGCTCCTGGGCCTGATGGCCTCTTGCATCCTGCTGGTGCAACATGCCTGATGGCATATGCGGGCTCTGCAGTGGGACCTGAAGTTCCAGTGGGTGCAGCATCAGGGCAACCTGTCCGATCATATCCAGATCTCGGAGGACACTGCACAACAATTGCAGTGGTGGCTCACGAATCGCGATTGGGTCAATGGCAGATCTCTCTCCCTTCCCCAACCGGAGCACACAGTGGTGACTGATGCGTCCCTCCTGGGATGGGTAGGCCACTTGGGAGAGGTGGAGATCAGAGGACTCTGGTCTCCGCCGGAGTCCCGGCTCCATATCAATCTTTTGGAGCTTCGGGCGATCCGGCTTGCACTGAAGGCATTCCTTCCCTCTGTCCGGGGAAGTGTGGTTCAGGTGTTCACGGACAACACCACCGCCATGTGGTATTGCAACAAACAGGGCGGGGTGGGGTCCTGGACCCTATGTCAGGAGGCTCTGCGCCTCTGGACATGACTGGAACATCAAGGCATTACCTAGGTGGTTCAACACCTGGCAGGTTCTCTGAACGCCAGGGCGGACAAACTCAGCCGCCAGTGCTTGATGGATCACGAATGGCGTCTGAACTCGGACGTGGCGCAAGGTCTCTTTCAGCAGTGGGGAGAGCCTTGGTTAGATCTATTTGCCACCGAAGAGAACGCGCAATGTCATCAGTTCTGCGCGTTTGAATTTCCAAGACGGCACTCGCTAGGCGACGCTTTTCGTCGCGAGTGGAGTTGCGGTCTGTTGTACGCCTTTCCGCCTATACCACTTCTGCCCAGAGTGCTGAAGAAGATTTGGCGCGACCGGGCCCAAGTCATCCTTGTGGCTCCGGATTGGGCACGAAGATACTGGTATCCCGAGCTACTCAGCATGGCGATCGATCCCCCGATCCGACTGCCTCTTCAGGAGGATCTTCTGTTGCAGCAGCAGGGGACAGTCCTCCACCCGAACCTGTCCAGCCTCCACCTCCATGCGTGGAGATTGAGAGGCGACTGTTGACAGCTTTTGATCTTCCTCCTGAAGTCTGTGATGTCATTCTGGCAGCCAGGCGTCCCTCCAGTAAAACGGTATAAGCCTGCAGATGGAACAAGTTTGTGGCATGGTGCACAGCTAAGACTGTGGATCCCCTTTCTGCCCCTCTTTCCGAAGTCCTTCTGTTCCTGCTTTCTTTGGCCCAGCAGGGCTCTGCTCTGGGCACTTTCAAAGGTTATCTTTCGGCCATCTCCGCCTTTTTACGGATTCCAGATCAGCCTTCTCTTTTTAAGTCCCCGGTTGTTAACCGTTTCCTGAAAGGCATTACACACACGTTTCCCCCGTGCCGTTCATAATGCCTCAATGGAATTTAAACCTTGTCTTGACATATCTGATGTGCGCTCCTTCGAGCCCCTTCATACCAGTCCTTTGCGTCTTCTCACTCTCAAGACGGCTTTCCTGGTAGCTATCACCTCGGCCCGAAGAGTGAGTGAGCTCCAGGCTCTTTCTTCTAAACCTCCTTTCCTTTCTGTTCATCCGGACAAGGTGGTTTTAAGGACCCGTTCTTCTTTCTTGCCAAAGGTTGTCACGCCCTTCCACATCAGGCAGACCATCACTTTGCCTACCTTCTTTCCGCCTCCGCATCCTTCCAAAGAGGAAGAGAGGCTCCACCGTGAGGACCAAAAACGTGCGCTCTCGGGCTACCTGAAGCGCACACAACAGTTCCGGGTGGATGACCAGCTCTTTGTTGGCTACGTGGGCGCCAAAAGAGGTCGGGCGGTGCACAAACGGACCATCTCTCGGTGGGTCGTTCTCTGCATCAAGGCCTGTTACTCGTTGGCTAAGAAGGAGCCTCCTGTGGGGCTGCGTGCCCATTCTACCAGGGTGACGGCAGCCACTAATGCCTTGGGACGCGGTGTCCCCTTGCAGGACATTTGTCAGGCAGCTACGTGGGCCTCGCTGCACACGTTTACCAAGCATAACTGCCTTGACAGTCCGGTCCGGAGAGACTGCTTCTTTGGCCGTTCTGTTCTCCGTGACTTTCTGGTGTAATCTATTCGCACACCCACCACCGGGGTTGGTATTGCTGGGTATCTATTCTAAGGTAAGGAATCTATCACTAACGTGTCTCTTTCAGATGCACAAGTTACTACTAGTGTAACGATATATCTGTAAGAGACATTAGTTAGTGATAGATTCCTTACCGCCCCACCCATTCTCCCCGTTCTGCAAACTGATTTCTAGGATTAAGGTCATCACTTTCAGGGCCCTAGATTTCTTGGCACCAGTGTCAGTTTCTTGCATGGCTCTGCGTTCCTGGCGTGGAAAGTCGTGTACAGAACTGACGTCAGCGCGCATGGGTGGCGCCTAAGTAGTCTCCGTGACGTCATCTCGTCACTTAGGACGCCTGCGACGGATGCGGAGCCGCACGACGCCACCTACTGACGCGCAGGGGTACTGCTAGCAAAACTTTCCGGATCCAGTCTGACGCCTGGGGATATTCTAATACGGAATCTATCACTAACTAATGTCTCTTACAGATATATCGTTACACAAGTATTAACTTGTGCAACATGCATACACAATTATGCCCTAGTGGGCTTTGGTACATGATCGCGTTTGGACAAATTGCTAGTAATGAGAAATATATTTTCTAGAGGTTTCCTTACAAAATTAGCAAGGCTAGAATAACAAAATTGCATTATGTACACAAAATTTGTTTTGAGATCAAAATCATTGGAAATTAGCCCTCAATGGCTATCTTCGATAATGCTCCTGTGGGCGATGATTATTCAAATCGGATGTCCAATTGACGTCCTTACTAAAATAAAATAAAATAAAGTCGAGGAAAATACGGCGCACCGCCAAATCACTATTACTTCGCTGGATTTCCTAAATCCGTATCACAGCATATCCATAAACTTGCTGACTCATTCTAGATGTGCCGGCATCACTGCTTAGAAGATTTCATCTATAACAAATACAAACACAAGTAGTAATTAAAACCAAATTTTGATAAGACACATACATTTAAAAAAGGCACAAGCCTATAACAGAAGGAAAGAGTGATGTTAGTACATTCTACACAGTTTAACCCAAGTGGACAGCCATTTCTTCATCCATAGTCATACCATTCGGGTATAAAGTATCATATATAATTATAATCCTGGCCTCTAGTCTTCTCAATGCTTTAGTGCGATTCCCCCCCCTCACTCTTTTTGGTACAGTATCTAACACCACAAATTTCAGCAAATTGCTATTTTACGCGTGATTTGATTGAAAATGTTGTGCTACCAGATAATTCCTGTCGTTGCGGATAGCACGCATATGCTCAAGTAAGCGTTTCTGTGTATGGTACTGCCTATATAGGCCAATTTGCACGGGTACAGGAGAGCATACACCACATATTCCGAATTGCATGTAAGATATTTGTTGATTTTGAAGGGATCATGTATTTCTGATAATGAGATCTTTTTGCAGCTGCTACTGAATCTACACGCCTTACATGAATTGCAGGTGTAAAAGCCTTTAATGGTGCATATGGTCCTATCTGCTGGTATCATGGAGTGGCATAGGGAGTCCTGAAGGGATCTGGCTTTTCTGAAAGTAATCTCGGGGTGGTCACCTATGGCTAGTGCTATCTCGATCCGTTTGTAGGACATACCAGGACTTTTCAAACCTGTCCCGAGTGCTTGTTGAATCTACTGATAAATCTGATTTTGGGTTCCTCTATCTTTTTAGATTTGGGACACAGTAGCTGGGTTCTGTCTGCTTCCATGGCTATATCAACAGCTTTGTTGATCGTTTTGTTACAATATCCTCTTTCTTTAAATCTTTTAGTCATGGTGGCAACTTAATTTTTAAAACCCTCATTGGTGCTACAATTACGCTTGGCCCGAAGCAGCTCACCATACGGCATACTTTCAATTAATGACTCCGGATGACAGCTGTCGGCCTTCAGAAGGCTGTTACCTGCTGTGGATTTCCTATACAAGTAACTTACAAGTTTGCCTTTTTCAACTGAGAGGTTGAGATCAAGAAATTCTATAGTTTGATCATCAAAGTGGCTTGTGAATGAAAGGTTAAGTGAATTATTCAGAGTGGACACAAACTCTAGAGCTTCATTCGATGTGCCACTCCAAATGCAAAAAATGTTGTCGCTGTAACGCGCCCAGAGGACGGCTCGGGAAAAAGGTCGATGTTGTGGATAACCTGCTCCTCCCACCAGCCGAGGTACAAACCTGCAAAGCTGGGGGCGAAGCAGGTACCCGTTGCCGTTCCCCTGTGTCTGTCTATAGATCGTTCCATCAAAAAGGATAAAATTGTTCGTGAGACACACCTCGATCATTTCTATGATCATATTGGCGTGTCTAAGATAAGATATTGATCTAGATTTAAGAAAGTGTTTGCATGCATCCATACCCAGATCATGGAGGATGCATGTGTATAAGCTGTTCACATCGAGACTTAAGAGATGGTACTCTTCTTTCCACTCACTGTACATTTCAGAAAATCACCTGTATCACGTATGTAAGAGGGGAGAGCTTGCACTAAAGGCTGGAGGAAATGGTCCACATATTTGGACGTATTTTCGAACATACTGTCGCGGGAGGAGACAATGGGCCTGCCTGGAGGATCAGTTGCATTTTTATGCAGCTTAGGTAATAGATACAGTGTGGGAAGTTTAGGGAATTTACAATTCAGAAATCTACATTCATCCTGTTCCAAGATTCCCTGGTCCTTCCATTCACTCAATTTGCTTCACTCAATTTGCTTGCATACAATTTGTTGCTCATCTCATAGGAGTTAATGGAAAATGTCTCATATCGCTCACAATCATTCAGCTGCTTCAAGCCTTCCTTAAGGTAAATCGAGAGGGGCCAAACCACAACGTTCCCCCTTTGTCTGATTTTTTAATGACAATATTCTTGTTGTTTTGAAGTTCTTTAATGGCTTGAATTTCTGCCTTCTTAAGATTATTCATGCCCTGGTTTTTTTTACCATTAAGTCGTTTTAATTCTTTTTTCATACCCTCTTCAAATACCGTATTTGCCTCATTGTTGATTTGCGGCAAAAACACAGATTTCAGTCTAAAACCGTTCATTGCACTCATACTCATATTGATGTCATCATCTAGTGCACTGGGGAAAAACCCCTCACCACAGCTAGAATCATCCTGCAGTTCATGCATAATTTGTAACACTTCTTGGTCCTTAACCTCCAGTATGCTACTTTTTTCTGGTTGTACATCACCAGTGCCTTTTTTTTGGCATAGTAGCATACCATTTCCTGATTTTGAGTTTGCGTGTAAAATGAAATAAATCAATTCTGCAATCGGTGTAATCAAAACTAGCTGTAGGACAAAATGATAATCCTAAGGATAAAACTTTCATTTGTTGTGCAGTCAATGTCTGGTTAGATAAATTTACCACAGTTTTTTTGTCCATCATTTTCCTGACTTCTTGCCCCTTGTTAAAACTCCCACTGGGGTTAATTCTTGATCTCTTTTCTGCTGCTTGCCTCCTTTGCTTCCTCGTCCGCGACCTCTTTTGACTGGAGTGCCCCTGTTGCTTGTGTTGGTAGCTCTTCCGCGGGCCATGAGGTTGAATTCCATGAAAAAGTTGGTTTTTACTCCTGCTGGTTCTTTTTGTGCTGCACCATTGCTCTCAGTGGGTTTGTCCTTGTTACTCACAGTTGTATTGTTTGTTCCCATCTTAGATACTTCGGTATCCTTATCTAAGCTGATCAAACTTTTTTCCAAAAGTGAGGATCTGCCCTTTTGCATAGTCAATCTCGTCCCTGCGAAATTTCCTTTGTTTTTTTAGTTTAATCGCCTCCTCAACTTTGGACAAACGTGTCTCAATTTTTGTCATCTCTGAATCAAATTCTTCTTCGTCATACAGTGCTTTAAGTTGTGCCGTTATTGCATCAATTTCTGCTTTTAGTTACTCACCGTCTTCTTGTGCATATTTTACTAGTATGCGAAGCATCACAGTTGAGCAGTCATGATTATTGGCCATCCACTCCTCCAACATGTCTAGGTCCGGGTTTTCGAAGGTGGGGGTTATGAAAATTCTCAAACCTCGGGGCACACGGTTACAATCTATGTACTTTTGAAGTGCAGTGGCTTCCCACCATTTTGATTGTTCTCTTTTTAATGCTTTCCACAAGCTGTTCCATAATTGTTGACTAGAGTCTGAAGTGGACGAGCTGCTCATCGCCTCTCGTAAGGCTGAAGTGGTAAACAGTAGATCCGCTCCCTCTCTCCTCCTGGTATCTCTGTTTGTAGCCATATTTTGGTGTGAAATAATTTACAATTTCCGAACGTGATGTTAATCAACGTCCAGGCTGCCGCTGTGTCAAACTGCAGCGTGCTGCCCGCATTTACAAGGATACGCGCTTGTAACGCACAGCCTCCGTGCTAAAAAACAGTCTTGTGATCGATTCGCCCTCAGAAAGGGGCTTACCTTGCGGTGTAGGTTTCTGCCGCGGGCGTCCTCCAACTTCCAACAGCATGAAAACACGAAACTGCGCCGGCAAATCCCGATCGGGTGTTCCTTTCACCAAAGTCTGTTTGTGCGCCGTGTTTCTTTCGGCGTGCGGAGGCGGGCGAGAGCAACATTCAAATCCAGCCAAAGAATAGCGAAAGCTCAAGCCTCTTCCAGTGAGGTGTGTTCAGCGAGGTAGCGAACCTCTTAACATCCAAAAACAACTGCTACAAGTCCCAGTAAACATCTCCCAGGAAACAAATGTACCAGAGCTGCCATTCGATTTAGCAAAGCGTATGTATTTATTTCATACACGGGCTACAAAATAACAAAACCCAACGCGTTTCGGAGTTCCAATCACTCCTTGCTCACGGATTAGGCGTGTGCGTTTGTTCAATCTATTTAAAGAAACATAGTGTGCAAGTCAGTTTATAAACATAGGAAAAATACTAGTGAATGTCATTGCATTTTTGTCAATAAAATTAAGCAGTTTCAATATGACAATTGTGGCAAGGATTCCATAATGCTGTGAAAAGGCAACAATTCAAAATCATATACACATATGTGAATTTGGGGAGCCTTAATGCACAAAAAATATGATAAACAATTATGCAATTAACGTGCAATAAAACCTCACAAGCCTGCCTTTTAACAGAAATGCCTCAGTAAAGGCATAAACTTTAACGACCTAAAACGCGCGTTTGTCAGTATAATGCAAGTAGAGCCCCAGTGGGCATTTCATGTCTGAAAGGATAGTTACATGCATGTTTGTCTGTTCTTTCAAATTCTTTTTCCGAACTATAATGTCCCTGTAACCTTTGGTTTTTTAGTGAATTTCATTGTTTTGTTTTATATAAATTATTCTACAATTTCACCTATAATTCCAATTTAGTAACATACATGTTTAGAAGTTTATATATACATTTTATTTACACATTTATTCTTATTATACATTTTAAAAGTAACAATTAACAAATCAACATAACACAACTTATGTAAACTTTCTATAAATGCAATACAGCAATTCTTTCTTTTTTAAATTCATGTTATGTACCTGCAGCGATGCCACCACAAATCTCTCCACCCATCCACATTGCAAACCATTCCCTAAATTAGTTATTTCGGTTTCACATCACTCTGGAGACAGTCACAAAAGTATTTTTGGCTTTCCTTCAAAAGAAGAGAGTTGTAAAGTTAAGATTTCGTCTGCTGAAGATAAACGAGAACGGAGAGAGCAGGACGAAGAAGAAGGCTTAACCACCTCCAAAGAATTCCTCTGGTGTTTGAAAATATTTCTCCAGCCCTTCAGGAGAAGAGAAAGTTGTTCCAAATTATGTTCAATCTATGCAGCAAAAAACTTTCAAGAGTTGAAGAAGTATTCATGTGTCACATCCTCTATTTCGAAACACCTGAAAACCGTACTGTGACAGGATGATGGATGAGACACAACTACAGAGGAGGTATGGGTGTAACAACTTTTATTCAGATTGTGCTTTGTAATACTCCAATTAGGGTAAATCACCACACACTGGGGTCTCCTCCTTCTTCAGCCAAACTGGACATCTTGGTTTCTGCTCTCTGTACAAAGGCGCGGTATACCCTTGTGGACAAAAGGACATGTGTCTTAGTGATTAGTCTCTTGATTAACCGTACAGGTCCCCGCACCACACTACAGTGTAACTGCTCCTTGCTTCAAGACAAAGGGGAATCTTTCCACAAAGTGCAATCTTTAGGGTGTTGTGTCAAAGTCTACTTAACATTGGGAAAAGGCCCCAAGTGCCAACAGTGCCACAACTGACAACACGTCTCTGTGACCTAATATGTATGTTCGAGGCATGTGGGCTGCTGAATTCATATCTGTGCATAGATCGCCGCCTAGTGTTGGGTCCGGATGTTTGCACGTTGTTGTCCTGGAAGAGTCTTCGAAGTATCCTGGGATAGGTGACTCCTCCCCTGGACTACAGTGCGCATGGGCATCTTCTCCATCCTCAGATTGTTTTTTTCCGCCATTGGGTTCGGATGTGCTTATCTTGACTCAAGTTAGGAAAACATTTTTACAGGCCAAAAGGCCTTTAGTTCGCGTCGGTACTGTTCCCGATCGGTATCGATAGTTATTTGTTAGTTTACTAACTTCAAAAACAACTTTTTCGCATCTTACCCGACCATCGACCCGACATCGACGATGGAATCGAGGACACCATTCAAGCGGTGTCCTGTATGCAATGCGAAATATCCCCATGTCGACGTCCACCCGGTGTGCAACAAATGCCTTTCACCGGACCACGACGAGTCCACATGTATGGCCTGTGCCCGATTCCGATCCAAAAAGACTCTCCGGAATCGACGAGCAGCGAGACTTGAAGCGCAGCACGCGGCACCGGCCCCGACCAACATCTTCAGCGCTGAGGACGAAGAGGTCGAAGAAGTGGAGAACCTACCCTCCAGCCCCGCTTCCGAACACGACTCCGGATCGGAAGACGTCGAAGAACAACTCTTTCACAGAGACGAAGCCGACACCGAGGTAGGAGACTATAATGAGGCCTTAGGGGCCGAAGAGAGTAGCTCCGGTGACGAGCAAGGCCTACCCGTACAGACTGAGGATATCCCAGTGCGTCAGTCTCTGGCTCCGGTCGAGGGATCGCCTTCGGGCCTTACCCAAGACCTATCCCGCGGTTCTTCGGCCCCGCCCTCTGGCCCGGCCTCGGACATTCAGCGGCAGCCATTACTACCCAAAACGACTGGTTTCCCTTCATCGAAACCGAAACCGAAAGCCGTTTTGGTTCATCAGAAACCAAAACTGAAAGTGACACTGGTCGGATCGAAGCCCACCACACCTTCGACGCCAGCCAAGCCCGTCGGCACCGACCGCACCAAACGGGTCTTCGGTGCCGAGCTTGCAGCAGCCGACGACGGCGCCGACACACGGAAAAAGACCATCTGTCCCGCCAAACCGCCTCGGCCCCCGGCACCGACACAATCGGCTCCGGCCACAAAGGTCAAAATGGCTGCTGCGTCTCACACTGCTTCGAAAGCAGCACCAAAGGCACACTCATCGACGCCGTCGACAGCTACTACCTCTCCTCGACTCGATGACCCGGTGGCGCCGAAAAAGTCCACGCCCGCCTCTACAGAACCGGTCGGCGCCAAAGAACCGTCGGCGCTCCAGGTGCGGCAAGTTGCAGCGTCCTTGCAACGCATCAAAGACAAGGCAGCCCTCCAGGACACGTCAGGCTCCGAGCCGAAAAAAGCTCAAAAAGCTTCTCCGGCACCGGGCAACATCACTTTTGGCCTACCACCATCCACGGCCCCAAAACTGTTCGAAATCAGAACACGTGTCACCCACACCAGGATCACACCTGCCGAACGCTCTCCTGTGGAGACGTCACCATCGCACATCATCGATGCCGACACCGGCAGAATGATGCTCCACAAGAGGAGAATAACTTCCGAGCCAGCTTTGGACTCCTACCGGATCCCGCTAAAGAAAAAACTGCCAGTGGATTCGGAACCAGTTCTTTACGAACCTCTTCATACCTCTTACCAACATCCACTGTCCTTCTCTCCAACACACTCCGAAACCGACGTTTTGGAGGACTACATGGGTGACCACGTCCCCTACCCCGGGGAGATGGACCCTCAAAGCCAACAGGACCCTGACCAGGCTTGGGATGACCCTGTAGACCCGGGTGCACCTATGGATACGCAGGACACGCAGCTATATGGCGCAAAAACGTCTCCCACAGAGGACACTGCCGCATTCAACGCCCTCATTGAACGCGCTGCGGCCAATCATGGTGTGCAACTCCATTCTGACACCATCGAGGACGATTTTCTCATGGATACTTTCGCATCCTCAGAAAGGAATATCAAAACTCTACCCATGTTGAAAGGTGTCCTCAAACCAGCAAAGGACATTTTCAAAGAACCCACCAGGGCAAGAGTAATAAACCCCAGGATCGACAAGAAATACAGGTCGGCGCCTGGGGACCCTACCTACATTAGAGGCCAGTTGCCTCTGGATTCCATAGTAGTCGCGAACGCTCGCAAACAGGCGCACTCGCAGACAACAGGGGATGCTCCTCCCCCGGACAAAGAGTCCAAGGTGCTAGAGACCTCCTGCAAACGGGTTGCTGCCCAAGCAGCTAACATATGGCGTATTGCCAATACTCAGGCGCTCCTAGCCCGCTACGATCGCGCACATTATGACACATTAGAAACATTACTCCAACATCTCCCTGACCAATACAAAGAGGGAGCAGAGATCCTCATCAGGGAGGGACAACTCCTCACGAACGCATCCATTAAGTGTGCACTGGATGCCGCAGATACAGCTGCCAGAGCCATAAACACTAGCGTCATGTTACGACGACACGCCTGGTTACGAATCTCCGGATTCAAACCTGAGGTACAAAATAACATCCTCAACCAGCCGGTCAACCCCGACTACTTATTCGGGCCAGAGGTTGACACCACCCTAGAAAAAATAAAAAAGGACACAGACACTGCAAAGTCCATGGGGGCTCTCCAAACGCAGACCTTTCGGAGCGGCTCCTTTCGTCGCCCCGGAAATAGAGGAGCAGGTAGAGGACAGGGGTCACAGCAAACCTACAACAAAGGAAACACACAAAGTTCCTACGATAAAAACACCCGGGGTGGATATCGTGGCTCAAGCACAAAGGGCAGAGGACGCGGATATGGCAACACCAGGTCCTCCCCCAAGAACAAACAGTGACGCCCTCTCCCTTCCTCCCGACCACATAACACCTGTCAGGGGAAGGCTACAAAGGTTCCTGTCCACGTGGAACTCCATCACCACGGACAGGTGGGTCAAAGATATTATCAAACACGGTTACTGCCTAGAATTAACCTCCACTCCGCCCACAATACCGCCAAAACACCGTCCTATGTCCTCAGAGCACTTAACGCTATTACAGCAGGAAGTGCTAATTATGCTACAAAAAGGCGCAATAGAGGTCGTACCCGTCCACAAGCAAGGTACGGGGGTGTACTCCCTGTATTTTTTAATACCGAAAAAGGACGGGTCACTCAGACCTATACTAGACCTGAGACCCCTCAACCGCTACATTCTCTCGGAGCATTTCCACATGCTCACCCTGCAACAAGTCCTACCACTGCTCAAACAGGGAGACTTCCTAGCCACGCTAGACCTCAAAGATTCGTATTTCCACATACCCATTCACCCATCACACAGGAAATATCTCAGGTTCACTATTCAAGGGCAGCACTACCAATTCAAGGTTCTTCCCTTCGGCGTGACAACAGCGCCCAGAGTTTTCACAAAGTGCCTGGCTACTGTGGCCGCACATCTACGGAGGCAACACATTCATGTCTACCCCTACCTCGACGACTGGCTTGTTCAAGCAAAGTCAGCCCAGCAATGTGCCAGCCACATGTCCCGCACCATTCACCTTCTTCACAGTCTGGGGTTCTCACTAAATTACCCAAAATCCCATCTCCAACCCGCACACGTACAACAATACCTAGGTGCGACCATAGACACTCTGGCGGCCACAGCTCAGCCAAATTTAGTGAGAATCAACAGCATACAAATGCTCATTTCCAAGTTCGAACCCCAACACTCCCTTCCCGCGCGAGTGTTCATGCAGTTGATAGGCATGATGGCCTCCTGCATTTTCATAGTCCCACACGCGAGACTACATATGCGCCCGCTTCAGGAGTGCTTAGCACGTCAATGGAATCCGGCTCAAGGGCAACTAAAAGACCTAGTGTTGGTGAGCGGTCGGGCATACAACTCTCTGCTTTGGTGGAATCCACAAAACCTTTGCAAGGGCCGACCGTTCCAAGAGCCTGTTCCACAGATAATACTGACAGCGGACGCGTCTCTCCAGGGATGGGGAGCTCATGTACTCAATTACACAGTGCAGGGACTATGGACAACACAACAAAAGAAAATGCACATCAACCTTCTAGAACTGATGGCAATCTTCCTGGCTATGAAAGCATTCAAAGTACACTTGTGCAACAAAGTCGTGTTGATCCGGACGGACAACATGACCGCCATGTACTACATACAGAAGCAGGGAGGAACACACTCTCCACAGTTGTCTCATCTGGCTCAGAGCATGTGGAAGTGGGCCATTCAGAGGAACATGGTCCTCATGGCGGAACACCTCCCCGGCAAGGACAACCAGATGGCGGATCTGCTCAGCAGACACAGCCACCAAATGCACGAGTGGAAGTTACACCCATCAGTACTCCAGCCGTACTTCCAGCAGTGGGGTCATCCAGACATAGACCTATTCGCCACAAGCGAAAACGCAAAATGCCAAAGCTTTGCCGCCAGGTTCCCACATCCGCAGTCGCAGGGCAATGCGATATGGATGAACTGGTCCGGCAGATTTGCGTACGCTTTTCCCCCAGCACCACTGATACCGCTGGTGGCACGCAAACTCAGACAACACTCACTGACACTCGTCCTGGTTGCTCCAACATGGGCACGCCAGCCATGGTACACCACCTTTCTCGAACTTTCCGTGGTGCCGCATCAAAGACTGCGGATCAAACCCGCGCATTTGACGCAGAACCATGGAGAGATTCAGCACCCAGATCCGCAACAGCTGAACCTGGCAATCTGGCTCCTGAAGTCCTAGAGTTTGGCTACCTAAACCTCCCACCTGACTGTATGGACATCATTAAGGAGGCCAGGAGACCCACTACCAGGGCTTGCTATGCAGCCAAATGGAAAAGATTCGTCATTTATTGCAATAATAATGACATTAACCCGCTAGACGCATCCATCCAAAACATAATTGGTTACCTCTTACACCTATACCATTGCAATCTGGCATACACCTCAATACGTGTCCATTTGACCGCAATATCAGCCTATCTCCAGAACAGGCAGCACCTCTCTTTATTCAGAGTGCCAGCCATCAAAGCATTCTTGGAAGGACTCAAACGAGTAATTCCTCCAAGCCACCCACCAGCGCCAATGTGGAACCTCAACTTGGTCCTCACACGCCTGATGGGTCTACCCTTCGAACCTCTACACTCATGCGAGATTCAATTCCTCACCTGGAAAGTAGCTTTCCTAGTAGCAATCACTTCTTTGAGGAGAGTTAGTGAACTCCAGGCACTAACCGTTCAAGAGCCATTTATACAGGTTCACGCCAACAGGGTCGTACTACGTACCAACCCCAAATTCATGCCCAAGGTGATATCGCAGTTCCACATGAATCAAACTATTGAACTGCCTGTTTTCTTTCAAAACCCACAAACTGTCGCAGAAAGAGCACTCCATACACTAGATGTAAAGAGAGCCCTCATGTACTATATCGACAGGACTAAGGTCTTTAGGAAGACTAAACAACTTTTCGTTGCCTTTGCCCCACACCACAAAGGTAACGCTTGCCCCACACCACAAAGGTAACGCTATCTCCAAAGCAGGTATAGCCAGATGGATCGTTAAATGTATTCAAATTTGCTACCAAAAGGCTAAACGCACATTAACGATTCCCCCACGAGCCCACTCAACACGTAAGTTAGGGGCCTCCATGGCTTTCCTAGGAAACATTCCTTTGCATGATATATGTAGAGCAGCCACCTGGTCCACTACACACACATTTACCAAACACTATTGTGTTGATGTGCAATCAAAACAGCAGGCAGCTGTAGGACAGGCTGTTCTCAAAACTCTTTTTCAGACCGCTGCAGCTGGCACTGGTAGCCGCCGCTAATAGGAGGTACTGCTATGTATTCTATGCACAGATATGAATTCAGCAGCCCACATGCCTCGAACTGAATATGCTACTTACCAGTATGCATCTGTTCTTGGCATGTAGGGCTGCTGACATTCATATCGCCCTCCCTCCTTCCCGGCGCCTGTAGCAGCTGCAGCTCTCAGAATTACTGTAAGCATGGTCATCACTTTCTGTATCTACTCCATCACTGCCACAATGGCGAAAAACAATCTGAGGATGTAGAGGATGCCCATGCGCACTGTAGTCCAGGGGAGGAGTCACCTATCCCAGGATACTTCGAAGACTCTTCCAGGACAACAACGTGCAAACATCCGGACCCAACACTAGGCGGCGATCTATGCACAGATATGAATGTCAGCAGCCCTACATGCCAAGAACAGATGCATACTGGTAAGTAGCATATTCAACTCCCTCCCTACTAGAGCCCAAAAACTGACTCGCGTATCAGCCCCACCACTTTGCACTCCCCGAACCCCTGCTGATCACTTGGCTGATGCCACAGTGCTGGTCCAGAGCCGTGGTGGTGATGTCCAAAACGCCTCTCCCCAAGGAAGTCGCCTCTGTCTCCTCACAAACATCCATAGACCTCTTCTCCACCCATTTTAGCGTGATTGGCCACAACATTACCAACCACTAGTACACTGGCCTGATGATCTCTGGTACCCCTGGGGTCCTGCTGGTCGCATACTTAACTCAGGTTCATGGGAGTCACGTCACACATACATACAAGGACGTATCAGAGGATGACAAGAGAGAGGGAAGGTGGTACATCATCATCAGCAGCTGGGCCATCTGGGGGACCCTAACCATCTGATCAGATACTTACCATCCTTGCTGTTTCACCAAAACTGCAAGACATGGTCACTCATTGTGGCAAATGCCATGTCAGTCGCACTAAATATGTCATCTGTTGTCCAGTTTGTAGATGCCGTCAAAAAGCATAATTCTTTATTTTTTTTTTCCACCTCACTGTTTCATCTTCCATTCCTCTTTAAACTCAATTAGATATCTGAAAAACTTAAATAGAATACATTTAACTTGTGATTATATACTATAAGATTACATACTATAAGCAGGTGAGTAGCTACATAAGTGCTTATGTCAGTATGTAAGAGGCTGTGTAGTATGGGTGTATAAAGGGGTATATGAGTGGCTGTACGGGTGGGTGATTGGGTGTGTGAGTGGTTGAGTGGATATGTGAGAGGGTGTATCAGTGACTCTGTGGGTGTGTCACTGGATATGTAAGTAGCTGTGTGGGTGTGTGACTGGGTGTGTTACTGACTGTATTGGTGTCTAAATGAGTATGTAAGTGTCTGTATGGATTGGTAACTGGCTGTTAGTGGGTATTTGGATGAGTAACTGTGTGCAAGTGGCTTTATTAGTGGTGGATACATAAGTGCTGTGTGGGTGTGTAAATTTATGTGTAAGTGTCTCTGTCGCTGTCTGACTGGGTGTGTGAGTATTGATCGGATCGATCTAGCTTTAGTCTTCTATTTCCCACAACCATTTTTCTCTTGTTGAGTGTACTAGGCTAGGTGTTGTAATGATTTGAGGAGACTCAATGCCCCTGCCTAAAATCTGTTCACCCACCCTGTTTTGTGTTCCCCAATCCAGGTGTCCACTTGTTTATCTGTTTATCCTACATATTGGTTCCTAAAGAGTCTTGATTTCGTTTTTCTTCTCACTCACTCATTATTGTTTTAATTTGAAGATGTTGACCGATGGCTTTTATCAGCACCCTTCAAATAGTAACTTCAGTTATTTCACAAATAGTGTCTACTCAACGGTAAAACATAGATAACATTTCTGCTCCTCAGGGAAACTCTAAGGGTTTGATTGTATGTTTTTTCTAAGTGTTTTTCTTTTGTTGTTGCTTGCACTCATCAGCTCACAGTTAGAACTGTCGGCACTCCTTCATTGCAGTTTTTCTTCTTTTTTTTCTCATTTTAATGTCTGTTGAAAGCTTGTTTTAAATAAAAGTCGTTTTTTGTCGAGGCAGGTCACAAGAAGAAATTGTACACTAACTAAAAGGGAGAAGTATAAATGCGACTAGGGAAGCTAGGTTTTTATTGGTGCTCGCCAGTCGCATCAATAAAACCGGAAAGATGCAAGAGTCACATATAATGTTTTTTCCCTTGATAATAGTATAAAGTTGTCAATATGTTTCTGCCCTTTCTCATGAGGCCCACATGGTTTTCCAGGCATTCATCCGGACAGGGGTTCCTAATAATAGGTCATCCAATTGATTTCTTACACTACTAGTCATAACCCTGCAAAGTTGTAGGTCGTAATAAAAAAGAAAAAGATAATTTATCTATTGCAAGTTTTGCGTGTCATATCCATGACAATCTGCACATAGACTTTCCGCTGCCGTTGCCTGCCCGAGAGGTACCACTAGTGAGCCAATTAAGCCAGGTGGCCCTTTCATGCTTTTGTTGTGGTATGAAAATGTGGTCTAAAAACAATTCCTTGTATCCAAGTGAGAAGAAGTTGCAAATTAAAGGTTAGGAGGCTTTCTTTGAACAGTAATGCAGCATCTGTGAGGTACTTTAACCAGAAGTTAAAGTCATGAAGGAGAATTGCATTCTTTCTGTGAAGACAGTAAATCCCAATTTCTTCTGCCAGGTGGGGAAGATTGGTAAAGGGTGTTTGTGCCATGCTAAGTATCAAGGTTAGCTGGTGTTAAAAATACCTTATGACAGGGAGTATGTTTCCTATAACTAAAATTTCAGTGTAGAAGCAATGAGAGATTACAATTATTAAGAGGACTATACCCCCCAGTTTCATTACCTTTTGTCAAGCAAAGAAGGAAGTGTCTAGTGATATGTGTTTTCTCAAAAAGTCTTGTGGTATGCTTTATGCATAGGGTCTCTTCTTGTCCAGTTTTGTTTTTGAATTATTTTGCTGAACGGGATTGTAGAAGCGTATTCTAACTTTGAAGACTTTGGCACTAGTAAATCTTTTTAATCCTGGTGCTGCCAGCATCTTTGGCCCTAACAGATCTTCTGCAGCCCTGCCTTTTTTAGGTCTCGCCTATCGTTGCAGCGCGCATGTGCTGCTCGCTCTGTGAGACATATTGTGGGAGAGGAGATTTCTGAAGGGGACTTGAAGCCCTGCCAATCCTTTTCATTGGCCAGCGTCATCGTTTATGGTACACGGTGGCCTCCGATTGAAAAGGAGGCTTCTTTCTTACTGCCCTGTCTCCTTTTCGGACGGCCCGTCCGGACTGGATCGCTTGCTTGACGGCTGTCGTGACGATATTTCTTATCTTTGGAGGCGTGTAGTGACGGATCATGTTTCCTTTTATTACTTAATGCTTGTGCTTACTTCATTTACTCCGGGCAGGCACGGAGCTCAGAGGCGCAGGGGGTCACTGGGAGGACAGGGGGATCCCGGCAGACTCTGGGTGATTTTCCGCCGAGGCAGCAGCATGTTCATTTTGGCATCGCGCTTTTACTTAAAGTGAAAGCGCGATGCAAAAACTAAACCCGCTGCTGTTTGCGTAATGGCGACAGCTTGTTCTTTCTTGCAATGCCGACAGCTTGTTATGAAATGCCATGGTTTTTGGCTTTAAAATTCTGGTCACCATATATAGAAGGTTTTATTGGGGTGTTTATTTCAGATGAATGCACGGGAGAAGGGTATACTGATGTGGACAATGTGGGAGTGGGAGGGAACCATTGTAGGGCATAGTGAGTTTCGAGGCAGTCGGAGCTTTGAGGAGGAGTCCAAATACTCCCTTCCAGTTAAGTAAAGTGCGTGACTGCGTGAATGGCACATGTGTGTGTCTTTATTTCTGCAGCTCAGCGCAGCATTTAGAACGTGTTGTTACAGATTAGAATCTGATCCTGCTTTTTGTTAGCGCACTGCCACGTAATAGGCAGGGCAAGAACGGACCCACGAACGAAAGAAGGAACGGGCTGGCCCTGGGACAAGAAAGAAGACCAGTAGGAGCGTAGCTATACGTTTATGCTGCTAGCGTCTGTCATTGTCAAGTAAAAATACCATAAATTACGGTTCTAGACAGTCACTGAGTCCTGACCCTTTCCGTTTCCCAGAGAATGCTTCTACAACATGTTTGTTTTCATTAATTTGTTAAGCGCATGCTCAAGACATGTTGTCCAGGGGCTGCGCGCATACCATGTTTAGGTACACGCAGTGCAGACTGGACACTTTAATTTACAAACATCGGCCAGAATCCGAGTGAGACAGGAAAGGTGCAAAGGGTGACTTTTTAACCTGTGTGTCTTCAGACTCCGAGTTATGACTACTTTGCCTTTTAAAAGTGATATTCATTCGAATCAATTGGGCTTGTATTTTCATTGTGTTCTTTGCCCTCTGCACTGCTGCGGCAGGCCAGCTAATATTTCTTAATGAGCCATAGCCTCATGGTCCAGCTGGCCGTTTGATGGCGACCAGCAAGCCCTAGGTTATTCCATTGCAGGGCAGCCCTCTTCCCTCCATCCTACTACTGCTCGGAGCACGATGCCATGGGTGGCACTGCTCTGTGATTTAAAGTGGTTAATAGAGCAGTGCTACTTGTGGTCTTTGGACTCGTGTACGGCGCTGATCTGCATGACTGTACCCGAGCACATGCGTGAGTGTGTGCATCGACTCCTTCTGTGCATGGGGGAACGTGGTTGTGTTCGACGGGTAGGGTGGGACCAGGGCAGGGTTGGATTGGGATTAAAAATCGTCTCGGCCGCGCGAAAAAAGTGGCTTATATTTGCACATTGCCTTTCACAAAACAGTGCTTCGGCGAAGTTTTATAAAAAAAGAAGGGGGAGGAGGGGCTCTGACAGGGGCATTTTTTGTTAACTTTACTTAGATTTTTTTAAAAAGCACGGATTAGTTCACACTAGTGAACCGCACCTAAAAAGAAGTGAGACCACTCTGTGGCATGAAATTGTTTTGCATCTAGAAAATTAATACTGCAGACATAATGTTAAAATATTACAATTTCACTTTAAAATTAAAAACAAAATGCAACTTGCAGGAGCGTTAATGAACGTGAAAATGTTCCTGTCCCCATTCTGGCGACAATGCCATCAGTTAGTGAAGAGGCAAGTCAGTTGTCATGTCCACTGTATTTGGGGCGTAGATTATCATTGTACATGAATCTATAACATATTCTATTTGATCAAACACTAGGAGGTTTTTTACAGTGCACAACCTGAACGCCTGTATGTCAATGTGCTCTAAAATGCGATAATGAAGAAAAAGGAAGGTTGGTGAAACAAAAGATTTGACATTGAATCACACACTTTGGTCAAAAGGGAAGCCGGGATTGGCTTTCACATTCCACACTTTAGTCCTTGTGGCTGCTTGTCTCACTCGCTTATCTGTCACAGTGTGAAAGCTGGAAACAACTTTTGTGCCTCACCACTTTCAAAGGTCACCAGCTGCCACTGACATAGACCTAGGTTTTATAGTGAACAGAAACGGTTTGCCATAAAAACCTGGAGATTAAAACATTTTGAAAATATGTCTCCTATATTAGTATTTTTCATCTAAACTGAGTGCCTGAGAACCTTTAAATAAATTGACATTCAGCTAACTGTTCCCTAACAATCATGTGGCACTGGATAAATGACTATTCTGTGTCCTGGACTAGAGCGTTTGTGTTCAGTGCTCACCACAGATCACACTAAAAAGAGCAAATAGTTTTAAACCAGTCTGTGGCTGCTTTTGTTCCCATGCAGCGGGAACATGGTTTAGGAGTTTGGGCTGGATTTTTCCAGCTGAACCAGGACAAATGTTTGTTTTCAGGTGGCAGACCCCTTTCTGTAAAGGCACAGCAAAGCTCTCACATTTCCCAGGACTTTAGTAACTTATTAAGTCCAAGTTTTTGGGATAAAAAACCAAAACACAAATAAAAGGCATTGTCATTTACAATGGCAATAGCTCAAACTTGTGCAGCAGCATGTTCATTTTTGCCTTGCACTTTCACTTAAAGTGAAAACGCGATGCAAAAATAAACACGCTGCTGTTTGCGTAATGGAGACAGCTTGTGTTTATTTGGTAATGACGACAGCTTGTTTTAATTAACCCACTCGGCGCACTCTCTCTAACATGTCGCCCGGTTTCATGTTTTTTAAAAAACATTTATGCACTCTGGCATTTGGTACATCCCGATGACGGGACAGAGAAGGCTTTCCCCGCTGCCCTCTGTTGCATCCCCTGCTCCTTGCACCCCAAGTGCAACCCCCAAGAGTGCTGCCCTGCTTCCGTGTTTTTTGGCACTGAGGCAAAATGTTAAAAGAGGAGAAGGTTGCCTTTGTAATGGGGTTTGCAAAAATACAACAACACTGCAGCTGGAGAACCCATTTTTAGGCCCAGGATAGAATTATGTTCAAGGTCTTCCAGGGTGGTGGCCAAAGTGGGTGTGTGCCGGGAAGCATATGGCTATTGTCATTTTAAATTACAATGCCTTTTATTTATGTTTTACAAAAGGAAAAAAAACAATGTAATTTACAATGTCAATAGCTCAAAATAATGTCATTCCGCGACCTATTGTATTGTAAATGCTTGTTTTTCCTAGCTTCTTCTCCTGGTCAAAAGTGTTTCTAGACAGAGGCACAGAGTCATTTGTACCTTATATAAACAGTAATGACAGCCACCAATTTGAGTCCATTATTTGTATCGTTTTAAATGAGGGACTCCGTTAGTACATGCCATATAATTATGTCGGTGCCTTGCGAGTGTGTTTGTCTGTATACAAAAAAATTAAAAACTCTTCTAATGTTCCTGACCACACAAGTATTTCACCAATTGCTTAGGAGCCAAAACCAGGTGCCATGTGAATCAGAGAGAGTTAAAGCTACTTCCAAAGGTGGTAATACGATGCTATGCCGGTGTTTTTTTCTTTGGAACTAAGTGCACCAGATGGGGTAAGTTCAATACTTGCTTACTAGCAGTACATTTATTAATCATACAACCTTGAAGTCATGACTAAATGCGAGACTTGCAATCAGATCAGCTCTTTCTCGCCATCTCCACTGCATCTCACTTAAAGCTAAGTAAACATCTTACCTAGTGCTATGCTGTTTCATTCTTCCTACTTTCTGCTGAAGTAGCAAAGTATTTTTCTCTCAAGTATTGCGTCTTTCATAAATTAACATTATTTGAATTTTCCCTGATGTCAGGATGGAACTCTTAAGCAGTGTAAGAAAAGACTGGGAAACCATAAGTAAAGCTACAGCCCAAAATTATTGGGAGGTCATAGCATATACTTTCACTTCATTTCGAGTGAGGGATATATATATATATATATATATATATATATATATCTCCTTCTAGCAAAAATTGCATACAATAGGTGTTAAGATTACGGAATTTAATGGTGCTCAATTTACCAATTTTGCATTGTTGTCGATACCTGGATTTGAACTCTTCGCTCACACATGACCACAGATCTGCACATGAGCACAGATGGCAGCTGCAAGTGCTGTTGTTATTGAGCCATCTTGCTAGCTTGATCATGTCTACTTGTTTTTGTGTAATTCTGTTTTGACTACGGAGTAGTGAGTTGCAATATGCAGAACCTTGTGGTGGTCTGCAATATACAAGAACATGGTAGTGGAAGATAACCTGCAGTCAAAAAGTCTCCAACGTGATCACACAGCCTTGAACGAGCAGGAGTATGAACATGAGACCTAGTAACATGGCTGAAGAGGTGGAGCTTTGTGGCCTTTGCACATCCTATAAATTGGTCTGGTAAATTGATTGCCACAGGGAGTGGTGGTTTATAATTTCTTTCATGTCACTTAGGGGCAAGTGAAGTGTGTGGATCTGGTAGTGGCAAGAGACTATAACATTTTAATACACTATTTTATGAGCTGCACCTTGCTTGCAAGGGATATTGTAACAAGCTCATGTACACAGAAGATACATGTTGGAAAGAAATGTTCTTCATTTCTGGGGGGGATTAGTCTTTCATAACAGATAAGTGTTGCAGACCAGCCTGGGTCAAATAATGGAAGAATTGTAGGGGCAACTGTTGGGTACAATGTAATTTTCTGATATGAATCCGTATTTAATGTAAAGTCTGTGGATACCTGCGCCTTGCAGTGTGTGAAAAGCCAATAGGCACATGTCCCATGATTACACTTATCGCCCAATCCTGCTGGTTGTGCGTCTTATCCATCCCTCAAAGCTCTAACTGCCAATATTTTGGGATTAATGGTTGTGTTATCAAGTGGCCTTTACACAAAACATGCTTAGTGTTTTTTTCTCCCATTGAGGAAGCAGTACAAATTAAACTTACTTAAAATGGAAAATAGCGGATCGTTAGTGCTACCATACAGAACATTTTCAAAAGTGTGTTATTTTATTTATAAAAGATGTTCTCAATTTAGCTTGTGGGCTGAGAAAAGATGCACTACAAAATGGTTAGCAAAATGATGCAAAATATGTTTCATAAGTAATTTTAAAGCCTTTAAAACACACATCTATTATTCTATCGACAGACTGAAAAATCCCTTTTCCACAGCAATATTTTAGTAGATCTTAACGTTCAGTCTGGTGACAGTTCTGTGTTCCCATTAAAAGTCTGCACAGCTCTGTCTAGCTGCAGGCATTGCCCACATCTATGCTTTGGTCATCCATCGCTAGATATGTCCCCTGATACCCCTTTCCTGCTACTCATTCTGGGTGCTAGGGGACCCACTACGTTGCTCGCTTATGACCAAAAAGTCACCTTCTACTATATGTGTATATATAACGCTTCCTGATGGTTGCCTATGTTTGCCTACTCTCCATAACCCACTACTGAAACCTGGTGGGCACCTATAAATAGTTCGCTATTATTTCCACCTTTTGAGAGCTCTTCACATTCTTTTCCCAGCTTTTTTGCAGTCTACTTTATTTGTATTATTCCATGGCTTTTTCTGCTCGTTATTCCCCCTGTTTATGGTACCACCGCGTTCCCCCTGTTTATGGTACTACCGCGACAAAGCTCGACAGACTTATTATTGTTGACTCTTTATGTAAACTGCCTGACTGTACAGGGAATCACTGGGAAACCTGGTTACCAATGATGGTTGATGTTTGATAAGCTTTCTTTATATGCTAATAAAAAGATTTTATCACACCCACCTTTTTACAGAAGTTCACTGCAGGGTTTAGGTCTGAATCTGTCTCCTGCAATTTGGCGGCCTTTGCCTAATAGGAGGCAAAGGGGCAGGCGGAGCTCTAAGTTGATTTGCTTAAATCTACCTACATTTGGGGCCATTCACCAGTAAGAGTGGTATTTAAATAACCCCACTAAATAATGATCATTCTTCAGATGTTCGTCAGAAGAATGAGAATTATTTAGTGGAACATTTAAATACTTTTGTACAAATATCTTTAAAATAATTTGCTAATAGGAACAGATATAATTTTGCAGCTAAAGTTAGAATGTACCTTATTAATGAATGAACCCGAAAGAGGCCTGGTAATTCGTAAATAGACAGCTTTTTAGATTGATGACGGTGCGCTTATTCATGTAGAGTAGGAATTGAAAAGTGTGTAATGTATGATTTGAGATTGATAAATAACAACAAAAACTTTTTTATTAAATTCTGTGGGAATTGGTGACTAGAACATTATCCCAAAAAACAAATTTAAAATAATACGAGATTAACTAATTAATTTCCTGAGTGGAAAACTAAACTAGAGGCATCATCACATGATAATACGTTTGGGTAGTGCTTAAATAATCTTTGTGAGTTCATCCTGATAGAATGTTGTGATCCGCCTCTTGTCTGTCTTTGGTCCTCAGGAGATCTGATGTCCAAAACTGGACAAATGTCTACACTTAAGGCCTTTATAATGTGATGTACCATGTGTACCACGGTCTGTGTAGTTGGAAACAACCTTTTCCAAGTCCCCACTGCCTCTTACATTCCTTAGCCACTTTTATGCCGTTTGCTAGAACTGTAGCACACCTTTTCTATTTAACTATCAGGATCCCAACTCTTGCCACTTATGTGCATCAAGATCTCGCGCCCAATCACTTCTGCCATTTTCCTTCTGTGTTGCAGAATATTGACACTCTGGAACGTGTTGCTGGGTTGACGGAGGAGGATCTAATAGAAGCTCATGGAACATTCTTCACCTCACACTGTGTCAGCATGTTTTGCAAAAAGGAGTACACACTTAGCTGGATGAAAGGTATCTTCTGTCTCCCATATATCGAGTGACTGGGGATTGGGTCGTACCTCAGGCCTATTTAAATTGAAGTGAATATGTTGAAGAGGGGAGAGGGGAGAGGGAACTGTGGTGTTGTTGGCTGATCTTTATTTCTACTGGCAAAAACGTATTTTACATGTTCTTTCTCGCTGCACATTATTCCCCTCCCATGTCTTACCAAGAAGTAAATGCTTGCAGCCAAATGCATACTCTTAAGAAAGGCATCAATTTAAATTCATATCTAGACTTATCAAAGGGCAATTACCAAAGTCGCGAATCTATGAGACGTTTCACACATATTAGCGATAGCAGTATGTTTGCAGTTTAAGATCCTGTTTACTTGGCAGTGAAGGACATTCACCTAAAAAATGTTGGGTTTGTGATGACTGATTAGCGTCATATGAAAATTAGCTGTAACTGTTATCTACATGTGGTTTCACGGCTGAGGAATCTATGATACATTTTTATCAAGGCAGGATGAGTGCTTAAGGTGGTGGCACTTGTCATACCAGAAACCCTGACTGTTTAGCTCTAAGCTTTCCTTCTTCATTCATGTCAGAGCTCAACTTTTATGCATAGGATTCTTTGGTCTCTCTGTTCTTCATGACTGCGGGACGTATCCCTTGGTTTCACAGTTCCGCTTTGCTGTCAGAAGGATTATCCTGTCCCCTGGTCTGAGCTGCTGTGCGAAGGCCCTCTTCATTCAATTGCTGCCTTCATGCGAGCAGTCCTTAGGAGTCTTTGGTTCTGTGCTGATACGCTGTTCTTGGTGACTGTGAGAATGGTTCTGTGGCCCCTCTCTCTGGGAAAGTGTGAGAAGCATTCTCAATTACTCTTATAAGGCACTATTAATATGGATTCAGTAAGCAGCCTGAACCGCCCCACATTGTGAGATGTCCCAGTGCTTTACAAGTAATCCATGTTAGAAATAGATGTTCCTTGGGCTGTGAAACAAGTCTAGATGCACTTCACAATCTCCCGTCTGTCCCTGCTTACCTTGACACCCTGTGTGATGGGGACATCTGCGGTCTATCGTAAGGGGGAACACTGATTTCTGGAGGAGCTTACTGGTCCCACAACTGTTAACACACTGTGTGTTACTGTGCAAGATGTGACCTTACTCGACCTGACTTGTACTTAGGCATGGTCCTAGACATACAATGCCTAGTTAATTACACTCCTGTGGAGTAAAGTACTCGTAGGGAAAGTGTGACGGGCAGAACCATTTTGGTCACGAAAACACTAAGATAAGACAAAACCTGCTCATGGGCTGCATACATGAAAAGCTAGTTTTGTAATGATTTATGAATTTAAGGTGATCAGGGGTACAGAGTTGCCTCACAGGTTTTCATCATGGCTCTTGTCCTCCTTTCAGCCTCATTTAGTCTTATGATCGTGGAAACCCTTACCAATGTGGTTTTGCTTAATAGGAGGAGTCTCCTCTTTTCTGGCTCAAGCTCTGAGCCTTTTGTTTGCTTTCTGGGTGTAAGGGTCTTTCTTTGCATCAGCAGAATGACTTGGGATGTTGCAAGAAGGCTCTTCCTGGAGGCATTTTAGAGGAAGGATATCACATGAATGTTTGTTCTGAGTAGTCTTGAACACAAGTGTTTGTAGAGAGCGCACTTTCCATTTAGGCATTATACAAAGACACCATTCACTGTTCAATGTCTTCTTTAAATCATTTTTTATTTGGTTATGTCATTATTACATAACCAACAACAATCATCTAAAGGAAATACATTTGATTAATTTGAAAATTGATGCAGTCATTACTGTAGGATGCTTTTTCTTATAAGTTTGGTGATTATGGAGTTGCTACTATATTTTTATGTTCAGATCATTTGTGTTGTTACGTTTCTGCTGGATGGGGGTGATCAGAGGTTGGCAGGATACATTTCTTCTCTGCATTTAATACATTTTTGTGGGCGTTTGTTGTTGCACCCGTAATCCTGTCAAAGCAGTTTGTTGTAGGCCACATCCTTAATACACCACAGCTTGACTCACTATCTAACATTCATACAGCCCTACATCTCTGTGTATTCATCTTGGTAATGATTTGCATTAAAGTGTTCCTTTCTCTCAGGAGGTAGATCTGCTATACTTGTAGGTGAGCGCCTTGGGCACATCTTACTCAGTTTCGATGATGCTAGTTAGGTTTTGTGCAGGAAGTTGCATAGGGCCAGCTTGAAATAGGGCCATCTTGTATCGGGCATTACTCGTACATCTGTATCAGCCATTAATTTTTTGTATGCGACTGCAGTATTCCGCCAATATCGTGCCTCAGGACCTTGTAAATGCTGGCCACCAGTCTTTTACATCCCACCAACACTATAGTTTGTGTGATTTCAGGGATGTCTAGAAAAATGTGCCAGATTTCTTTTATAGTTTGGCTAGCTGCACATATTGCAAGATTTGACCTTGGTCTATCCCAAACAATTCATGCGCTTTAATAAATGCAATAAACCTGCCCTTGATACACATGAATGTTTAAGAGCTTTTCTACACTGCACTTCTTCCTTTCTATAAGGGTTTTCTTCAGAACAGGTCTTTTCGAGGGCTTTTGTTTAAAACAAGATTTCCCGCAAGACTATGTTCAGTGCAGGGAGTCACTGAAGGGTTGGTACAGAGAAGGCCTTCTTTTCAGGGCCCCTTCATGGCAGTCAATAACAGAGCGTTTGGAGGAGATATCCCACGTAAGCAGTGTGCACATAACAGGAAAGCGTATTGGATTCTAGTATTTAGTGGAACTTTCTTGACCTTCTTATAGATATTGAGTACTGGGGCTGTGGCATTAAGCAGCAACGTGGACGTTTTGAGTTTATAATGTTCTCTTCTGAAAGTCTCCCAGAAACCTGAACTAATCATTCTGCCTTTTATTTTATTGTTGTTAGAAAAGATATTCTCTGACCTGACGCCAAAGTGTGACAAGTGCAACAGTTTAGTGAAGCCAGGTGAGTACACTCTCCATTAGATGTTGTCCTGCATGAACTGCAATCATGTGAGGACAGATTCTTGTATGGAGGCCACTATCTTGTGGTGTATCTGACTTCTTAAGCTGAAGAACTCATTTTTTTCGTTTTTCAGATATTGTGTTCTTCGGCGAAAGTTTACCCTCACGCTTCTTCAGCGCTGTCAAAACTGTACGTATCTCCCCTTTAGTAAAAGTATGAGAAATGACAAAATCTCACAGTGCATACATGCCTTTTGACTGAGAGCATCAATAATATGCATATGGTTTCATTCATTCTTTCCCTTTGTCTGTGCAGCTTAGACTCTCTCCATGAGCATCTCCTAAGCTCCTCTCCCCTATTCTCTTGTCTCCATATTTCCCCTCTTTCTAGTCTGATTTCCTCCTCTGTTCTGTTTACCATCATTCTTTTAACCACTTTCTTCTTATCTCATCCAATTCTGCTTATCTTATATTCTTCTCGTCTTCTGGTGTTCACTTTTGCCCTGTCTAAATTCTTTCTCATCATGTGGGCCTTAACTTCATGATTGTCATCTTTTCCTGTCTTTTCTTCCTATTCGCTACAAAGTTCCTCAACTCTGCCTATTGTCTTTATCCTCTTTCCCCAAATCCACTGCCTCCGCTTCCTGTATCTCACCTTATTCTCGGTTTCCTTCTTTATTTTGCTACTAACCTGATTAGTTGCGGCCACACACAGATTTTTCTGATTTAAAATCCAATGTGTATTGATGAATAGATTAGCCAAGTATGGTACAAACCCCCATTACGAACCTCAGAGTGTTGTGTATTATGTGTCTGTTGGGCTCCACAGTTTTCTATTGAGATGTTGAGATTAAGGGAATTGAATCTGGAGGACATTAAGTCTAAAAACAGTAAAAGTGTTATTGGAGGGTTTTCATACGTAGGTGAAATTATTCTAACTTTGGATGTTTTTCCACAGCTGTCAAAACCTAATTTTGTTGTGTTTAGAAAGAGCAAGAAGGAGCAGAAGTCCGTTTTTCCATCTGAGTTTAGTTCTCCTTGAACCACATTGGGCCTGATTACGAGTCAGATGGAGCAGATTTCTCTTATGGAAATCTGCTCCATCTGATTATGATAGGCCCATATTCCTGCGCTCATTTTTCCAAAGTGCGGCAACAGTAGAACTGATTTTACTGGAATGTAATTGCATCTAGTAAAATCTAATGAGGCCTTGGCTGTAACAGCAGCTAAGCCTCGTCCCCCAGATGTGACCAATATTTTCTTTGGCAAAGTCCAAATCCTTGATCCTTTCTGTGACAATTGAAAGATCAATAAAAAAAAAATCAGCTCTGCAAAGTACTGTTTATATTAAGTGTATCTTACTGATGGTATTGTTGGTGACTGTTGTGGTCAATTGTTAGGGCTTTATTTTGTTTTGTGAAGTGCCCGATTTGCTGCATTAGACCAGTTGTTTCATTTGTCATACTACAGAGTAGAAATGTTTGTTTCTGCAATAAAAATGCTATAAAAATGGTTTAAACACCACTAAAGAGAGTATTTGTTTTCAATAGACACTGGAAATCACTGGATTTTACTGGCCTCTGGTGCCAAAGCAGTACAATTGTAGACCCCTACCTCTAAGCACTTATATGTGCTTGATGCTTCAAATTTGACCCATTCTGGCCATAGTAAGCTACTTATTATGTCCTTGTGACCATCAGCAATATCTATGGACCCCCAGGTCCTACTTCCATTACCGTTTTGAGAGAAAGACTGGCCTTATATGGCCTTGGCTTACGGTTCGATGCACATCGCTGTTTAGTGGAAAACAGGTTTGCATCTGAGCTCCTGAGAATTATCTCTGTCCAGGGTAAACAGCATCTCCATAATGTCATCCTTCTTCGCTGAGATCAGGACGGAGGTTTATTTGAAAGCTCCTGTATCAGGGTTCTGCAACAATGCTCACTGTGCATGCAGATGCACAGACACTGAAACAATGTCTTTCCTTAAAGTGCTGCACCCGACACTTCTGTTCTGAGTTTTATATTGAGATGGTCTGAAGCTATCTTTAAGAGTCCTCTTACAGAAGGATCAAGAGCATATCATGAATGTATTCAGTGCCCATGCACAAGATCAGAAGGGGTAGAAAGAACAGAAACGTGTGATTGCAATAACAAAGCACTCAGCTTCCCAAAATATACGTATATATATATCTCATGTTCTAACGAAAATATTCATTCAGCTGATCTTTGCTATTTGTCTGAAAAATACAAGGGGAGGTGTGTTAAATGCCTACGTTTAACTTTTATTCTGCCGCAATCACATCTCAATATTCCTTCACTACTTGTGCTGTTGGACCTCTCCGCGGCATTCAACACTGTCGCTCATTCCAGACTGCTGCAAAGACTGCAGGAGGCAGGAATCCATGGGATAGCACTATCGTGGTTCAAGGACTTTTTAACCAACCGAACCCAGACTGGTATCCTCTAAATCACACACCTTGAAACTTGATAAGGAGGTGCCACAGAGCTCCTGTGTGGGCCCCACACTCTTTAACTTCTACGTGCCTCCCCTCGCTAACCTCGTTAAAAAGTTTGCCTTTCAACCACAGTCATATGCTGATGATAGGCAGCTGATGATCACCCTCGTTCATGACCTGAACAATGCTAAAGCTCTTTTTTTCAGCAGGTATGACAGCCATTGCAACCTGGATGACAGAGAACTGTCTCCAACTAAATGTCAACAAAACTAAAATCATGCTGTTTGGTAAGGCTCAACAGCTCTGGACACCCAATTGGTAGCCCTCTGAACTTGGTCTAGTTCCAGCTCCCAAATTGGTTGTAATAAACGTAAGTGTTCACCTTGATCAAGCACTCACTATGAAAGAACTGGTTGCTACCACCACTGGCACCTGCTTTCATATGCTGCGGCTGCTACGGAGAGTTTTTCCCC
Source organism: Triturus cristatus (assembly GCF_964204655.1). NCBI lineage: Eukaryota > Metazoa > Chordata > Amphibia > Caudata > Salamandridae > Triturus > Triturus cristatus. The sequence goes on from NC_140592.1 coordinate 311,864,301, forward strand.
ATCTTCCACACTCGGTGAGGAAAACTCTAGTCCAAGCTTTCGTCAGCTACTGTTCGGATTACTTAAATTGACTTCCATAAATGAGACTGTCTTAAATGAATTGTAAGTCGTTCAAAACACGGCCGCACATTTCTTTCATAATCTTTCAGCCAGGATGGCCTCTGTCCTTCTTTTGCACACACTTCATTGGCTGCCGATTCGCAAAAGAATCATTTTAAGGTTTGCTGCCTGACTCATAAGTCCTTGTGCGGTAAAGCGCTGAGTTACCTTTCCTCAAAGTTCGTCTACTATTGTCCAGGCAGATCCCTAAGATCTAGTGATAAAGCCTTACACAGTACCACGTATCAGCAAATCACATTCAGGAGGTAGATCCCTTTCATACCTAGCCCCTCTACTCTGGAACAAGCTCCCATTCCACATATGTCAATGCACGCACCATTACAAATTCAGAAAACATCCTAAAACATTGTTATTACTTGCCCAATTAGTCTCATTATCTGTTTATCAGCTGGGTTGCGCCGAGATAACTCTCCCGGGGTGATTCATGCTCATTTTACATTAAATTAACATAACAAATTAACAAGAAGGTGCAAAGATTTTTTCCATATATGCAATGCACGTCCTTCATATGTGATATAAGCTGTGGTAAAATACAGCTCTGTGATTATTTTCACAGAGAAAATAAAAGAGTAACACTGACAACCTCTGGAAAGCATTGAAAAACTTCATTTGAATTTGCAACACATAGAAACTGAAAACAGGGAAGCCTTGCCATAGGACATTTTAAAATGTGTACTAAGTAGGCAGCACCCACAAATGAAGGCTTGTGTCTTGGTGGCGTTCATTATGACCTCTTGATCCATGGCGGTCCAGTGCCAGTCTTCTGGCAGGATGGGGTCTAGTCTTCTATGCACCTATCTGTGAAAGAATTGTTGAGGTTAGCAAATGCCCTGGAAAAGCCTAACCTTGAGCCTGAGTTCCACAAGTAATTTAGGGCATCAGTGCCAGTCTCCCAAAACATAGCCTTTGGTCCTGTCAGGCAACTTTTTGTAAAAGTAGGAGTGTGTGTCATGGTCACTTGTAGAGCCCATCGTGAGTGCTCTCTTGCAGCACTCACAATGCCCAGACCAGAAAGAGGCACCTCAGCCACTCAGGGTGGTAGATCTTGGTTGCTGTTATAGCAGTATAATATAATTATCCCATGGACCTCAGGAGCAGGACATCAATGCTTTTAAGTTTTTGAGTGTAGTTTTGAAAGGGCTCTAGATAATGTTAATAGTCCTGTCTGTTTCTGCATCTGTCCTGCATTAATGTAGTTTTGAGTTCCTGTTTAGATGAATAGCATTTTTTGTATGTGTTGTTGTTTGTGAATGAGATGTTTAGGGAGGCCTTTCTGGGTGGTATTGCAGTAGTGTCATTTGTATAGACCCTCAGTCCTGACAGTTATGTGAAGGTGTACCGGTGAAAGTCGAGGACTGATGCAGGTGCCTTGTTTGCTGAGCACCAGGCAAGCCACTTGTTTGGAGGCCTGGAAGGAAGATATCTACTTATTTTCTTGAGGGAAAGATGGTGCAAGAGCTGATAAGATAAGTGTTCTTGCATGCCTCAGGAAGGGCTCTTGTCTAGTTGGGTTAATTGGGTTTGCTTTTAGTTCTGTTGAGCTCGAGAGATGGTCTACAACAGGAGTGACATGGCACTCTCAGGCTTTGCCCATGAGGCAGTCCTTTGAGGCTGCTTCTCTAGCAAGTGCAGAATGAATTTACCAACTCTGAACGGATGGGAAAACCTTAGGGTCAATGGCCCCTGCCTGACAGGAAGGGCTGGATTCTAGGGATGGAAAACATAGATCAGCCAGGTAATAGACCTTGTCAAGCCACTGGTAGAAAGAATCCTTAAAACACATCCCTATAGTATGGTAAACACTCAGGCTAGGAATAGTACCTGCCCCAGTGTAGGCCGGTGCCACACATGCCCTCACAAAGAGTGGTGCCAACCAGAGGCAGTTCATAGTGAATAATTTGGAATAATGGGTTACCCATTGGAGGCAATGTTGTGGTATTTTGATGAAACATGCCTCTTAAATAGTTTGATGTTTTTGAAGAGAGCGTGAGTGGTGCCACTAAGCTGAGCATCACAAGAAGGAACATCACTGCCCTGAAACACCAACTAAGCTAGAACTCCCTTTGTGGGCGTAGATTACCTAGGTTGAAACATAATTTGATGTGTGTACAAAGTTTGGGGAACTTGTGAGGAGTACACACACTTTTTGTTAAAGTGGTGATGCTTGCATCAGATCTTTATTTTTCATTGTGAGTCCTGCTCCCTGTGTTTCAGAAGTCATGAGTAGAGCAGTTGAGCTTTTCTGTGGCGAAACACTGCGCACTGTAGACCCATTGTCAGTACCACCAGAAGGGGGAGCACAGTGACACCTTACCTGCATTAGGAGTGCTGTTTCTGCAGTGGTCTTAGCCAGCTCGCCCTACCTGTTCAACCCTAAAGTTCAGAATGCAGAAGCAGACACCAGGCATCTGTGAACGATGAAGATAATGAGGACAGGACAGAACTTCATTTTGTTACTTGGGGAATCTTGAGATGCAGAAAAGCTGGGTGGAGATAGGTCTAGCGCCTTAATGTAATTTACTCCCAGTTTGGTATTACTGGCAGATGCGCCTTCTTCCTTAGTGGCCACTGTCACTATGACAGCTGATAATTGGCACAGGGAAAATAATGCTCATCAAAAATGGATAGCACTGAAGAAATGTCACACACAGAATCCAAGAATGAGCTGTAATCTGAAACGGAGATATGCATTAATGATGTCAAAGTCAAGGAGCAACTTACAAAAGAGAATCGCGGAATGTCCGAATCAGAATTGTCCACTGATAAAGCATTAGTTATCACATATTCATTATTAATGGGAACAATCAAGTCAATTCTACCGGATGCAGGTGCCAAGAACTCCACAGAACGGTGGGGAACAATAATAAAAGAAGCAAAAATTGAACCAGTTAGCTTCCATGAGAGTTAAACCACATACTCACTCACATGACCACAATGCTGTGAGTGACCCTCAGTGACAATTAGCAGATCAGAGCTTTCACCGTATATCAACTCTAAATGCCAGGCTATCCTTATATCTAAGATGAGGCAAACTCAAACACATCATCATAGCAAACAGAAACGCACATTGGCACTGCCAATAGGTATCGCCTTTGAGACCTCTTAGCTTTTCCAATGCCTTTTGTTCATGCTGTACAATATGGGCATTGATTACTTTGGCAATGATTGGTAGCAATGCTGTACAGCAGCGTCGATAAAAGTAAAATTAAAAAAGAAAGTGCCATGACGTGACCATGGCGCATTTTTTACAATTATTTTTAGCAATGTGCTCCCCCATCCCTTGTCCTCCCTCCATGCCTCATCCCCAAACCACTCCTCAAACAAATAGCAGAGTGGGTTGGGTGATGAGGTAACATGGAGGGAGGGCGGGGGAGAAAGACGTGGTTGGGGACAGAAGACAGGCGAGAGGGGATGGGGATCACACGATCAATTGAGGGTGGGTGAGGTGGCTACGTGGAACATATGAACAATGGATCTAGGGCAAACACACCGACAACGGAGGTTGGGCGGAAGCGGGTGGGTCAAGAACACAGACAAAAGAGGATGGGTGTGAGTTACTGGGGGCTCTGGGGCATGCAAACGGAGAAGCACACACAACTGAGGGTGGTTGGGAGGGACTAGGGAAGCATACATACAATGGTAGATGGGAGGGCAGTGGCTGAGGAACACGGTGGATGAAGAGGTACTGAGGGAGACAGCTGGAACACACACGCACTTTCGCAGAGTGCTAAACAGAAAGAAAAAAGTAGCTCCTGAGAAAGCGAGGCATAGCAGGACACAGTAATGTGTTCATGCTTAAAGGGGAGGAACAAACACAAGAAGAAGAAGGAAAGCCTACGGAAGCTGATACATTAGAAGCAAGCAAATGAGAGCGACAATGACACCAAGTATTGAGGGACTCTAAATCCACTGTAAGGTAACAAAATGTCTCGCAACAGACCGTGCATGCTAGGGCAAGAACTCAAAATGGAGCTCCTGGGATTATAGAAGATCCTGTTGTAAGTTCTTACAGAATTAAAAAGGGAAGAATTACATCAACACTGGAATAATCATAACTAAAAAACTAGCTGTAGTGAATAATATTCAGGAAGCAAATAAAGTGCTTATTTGTGCTACAAACAAAGTAGTGATGAAAGTGACAGTAATCAGTGAAGCTTTGGGCATCCTTGATCACCACCTACAAAAGAGGGAGTCTTTCACTGATAAACTTGAGTAGAAAAGTCTTCTATATAGAAAATCGGATGCACAGTAGTGGTAAGCATATTCATAGATGGGCTAGTCAGTTATACAATCTGAGGGACCACGGTGAGCGCATGTAAAACGATGGCATCAGGGGTAATGTTCGGATAATTGGAAGAAAAGGAATTCAAAGAAAAGAAGCAATAGGTGGGTATGAGACGATTTGTGATTGACTTACTTGAATGTAACTTCTGATGATTGAAGACATTTTTGATTCAAGAAATACAGTGGCTTCATGGGAACACATCTTGGAAACTCCTTCCGAAGAACAAGTTTCAATTGACAGTAGTACATTAATTGAAGTATACAACCAGAAAGATTGTTGTGCAGCAAACAAAAGCAAAAAAATTGATTCAAACTGAAAGCTGTAAGTTCTTCAAGCAACCTGAAATCTGTCAGGCCATTGAACAGTGACGTTGAGAGCTTACGGAATTTAATTTATACCCAAGTTCCAAAAGCTAAGCTAGAAACCATTATACAGTTCCAAGCAAAACTAAAGCTTATGGGTGGGAGGGGGAAGCTCAGGTGGCTGTCAACCGGGAAGAAACTGGGAAATTGCTGGCAAGAATATCAGACTTAAACAAGTAATACAACATACAGGAAGACAGAACACCTAGGATCTTTTCTTTAAATGTCTGGTCTAGATAAATAGACCTTCATGAGGACCACGCACACCCTTCTGAGCTAACTAATGTCATGGCATGTTTCCTACCAAAATGTGGTCACAAATATAGTGCACAACAGTGTTGAATTGCATTTTATTTCTGGAACGGACGTCTGTACACCTTAAATGTGAAAGAAATTATATCAGTAGTTAAAAATGTGAGATAAAGTCTCATTTGATTTTCTCATACATTTTGCTTCTCTTTTTTGTTTTTGTGCCCCTCTCTTTATTCATTTGCCACTCTGCTAATTTTGAGTTTGCAGTTTCCTCTGTTCCTACAGACCCCCTTTCTCTCTGTTCCAAACCCTTTCTTTTCTCCTCAAGGCAGTATTTTTTTCATCAATCTCTCACCTATTCCTCTTTCCATCCAGCAACTCTGGACGCCAATTGTTGATATCATTTGACCCCATAAATCTCATTTTGTCTGTGTATTTATGTACCCAATTCCCAGACACTTTCTGTCTTTTTTCAAGCTTCTCATTTCTATCTTGTTCTTGCTGACAGGATTTCCCAAAGGTGGACCTTCTGATTATCATGGGAACCTCTCTACAAGTGCAGCCATTTGCTTCTCTCGTCAGCAAGTAGGTGTCAGTCATTTAATACTAAATCTTTACTTAAGCTGTCCTATGTTATATTTGCTGCTTTTTGTATGTTACATTACGTTATGTTAAAGGGTGATTAATTAGATGGAGACATTTGCCAGAAGCTGTATTCTTGTTGCTAAGAAACAGAATTATCCCATCCTCAAATGAACAAGCACTGACACTATTATGTCAGACCGGAAACCAGTAGGTCTTGATAGCACGGTGAAAAGCAAAATGCTAAGTAGATTTGGTAATTAATACCACATAATTCCAAAGCTTTGCCAGCTGTACTGAAAAGCCACAACCTCCAGTCATAATATTCCTAAATGTAGGTACTACTATACGGAGTAGTAAGGTAAGCTGGATCTTAGATAGTGTAAGAATTGCTTTTGGACCTATCTTACACCCTATAATTGCAATATTCTAGAAATGCGCTTATTTTGCTCTTTGGTGTCAATGCTGTGTACCAATTAAAAGTCGGGTTATTTACAGTCCAGTTCCTGACCTCTCGAGAGACTGAAGACAGACACTCGGACTGCTGCCTCACCATTTTATTTCTGTCCACAATGGTCATGATTAAACATTTCCATCCAAAGACTCTCTCGATAGAGGGTTGTGCCACTTTTGCAAAGACTGGCTAAATCCTGTATTCCCCATTTATTGCTGTTACATTCATTTTCTGGACACCAAAGTCTCTTCTAGAGAACAAGGGTGTGGCCAGTCATCTATGTCCAACAGGATAAAAGAGTCTGTTGGTCATTCCTCTTTCTCTGTAAGAGCTCTGGATACCTAATCCACAGAACTGTCTTGACATTAGAGGAAAGTATTAGTTTTCCATGCATGTGATAAAAAAATGAATTTATTTTGTCCCTGAAACATTGGGTTTCACATACCCAATGCCAGATGCTGTTAAAGTTATTGGTTGGCTTGCTCCAACCCTTTAGCAGTTCTTTGTGTTAATTTTTCAAAAGAAGAAATGCCTATTTAGAGGTTTGAAATGGGTATTCACTTACCACTTGCACTTCTTTATTTAAATGTGTTTGAATAATGGAACAATAGTTATGCCTTATGAATTGATTGCTTGCTTGATGTTCAAAAGCCATGAATATCTCTATCTACTCATCTTTCCCAGGTATATGGCTTTCTGTGAAGCCTATTTCATTTAGTCATGCATTAGGTGAAGAGCAACTATCCGCATCCTTTGAAAGACAGACAAAAAATGTTGGTTTGAGTTAAGGTAATAAAGGACGCATAAAACTGCTTGGGTATTCTACTTTCCATGAATAACATAAGATGATATGATAATGTTAGAAAGGTTCTGCCACTGTCTTTTGCTGCCTTACCACTGATGTAAATCTCTGGAAGACGTTTGTTTCTACTCATTATTATTGTCAGCTGTGCCCTGAAGGTGCAAGGACCCAAGAAATAGAAGCAGACTGAACTAGAATGGATCCCTTGCAGTATATTTCCCTTGCTTCGTTTTTGTTAAATGCATCTAGAGATTGTATAGTATATCACCAGATCTCCACATTTGCCTCTGGGCATTATAGCTGTATGTTTGTGGTGAAGTTTTGCTAAGGAAAAACTCTGATTGTGGTGAATCAAACACAAGCTTGACTTGCCTTTTTCTTATTGAAGTGATGTTTACAAAACGTATTATTTTGAAAGTGTATAGAATTCAATAGCAGACAGAACCATAAAAATATTGAGTATATGTTCAAAAAAACTTAGATAAATAAAATTATTGTAAAGAAAACAATCCAGTGCCAAAGTGTGAAAAATGAGCAGTAAAATGCAAGGAATGCCATAAGAGTACGCAAGTCCATAGCTATAAAATTCGTCACTGTAAGAGTGTTTGTGTCCAGGAGACGACTGGGTCCAACATGTTCTCGACTTTATGGGTTTTCTTTAAAATAGACATTTGAAGTCACATAAGTCAAATTGATACCAGCGTTCTGCATAATAGAATGGTTACTATCAGGTCATACCCTCGCAATGTGTAGTTTTGCAAAAATTGGGGAATTATTTGAGATGAGTCTATTAATATCAGTTGTGCGGAGCAAGAGAGTGAGATACAGAGTAGACTAATAATATCCTAAAGTACTTTTATCCCATAAGTCTGAATTTTAATGCAGATGATAGATAAATGGGTTGTGATGGCGGGCAGGATAGGACAGCAATAATATGGGAAATCACCGTAGCTCCCCCATGTTTGAAGCCCTTTAGATGTATATTATATATCCTGAATAAATTTGAAGCGCTGCATCGCCATTAATGAGATGTTGAGATCCAGTAATAAAACTTGAGAAAGGGATGTGACCAGTCTCCTTTGAGTTGTAGAGACTTCTAATGATGCCAAATAAAGTAAAACCATAGCAACTAAATTTCATGAAAAAATTATTCTGAACTCGGGGAGGGACGGCCTGATCTATTCACCCTGAATCTCAAAAAGAAAATGTCAAGTTCATTTTGTAAGATGGCAGTTGAAGAAGCTAAAAGTGCTTCATAGTTTAAATATTTCATCCACATGGATTGACGTTTTAACGCTTAAGTATGTGGTAGAAGGAACTCAGCAAGAATCAGGGCTCAGAATCTTCTAGTTAGACAAAATTTGTGTTTTGGTCACATTTAATAGATAGACAGAAACAGCACAGGGTGCCGTCATTTATTTTCATTTGCTGGAATGGTAATTGATGGATTGTAGAGCATTTTGATGGTAGTTAACTGGTTTCGTGTTTCCCTGAATAGATGATAAATCATTATTGAACAAGGAATGCAAATTTTCATTTTTTAAGTTCATTAATTATGTTCATAATTGATATTTTGTGAATCTATACATTTTATCCCTGAAAATTGTGAGTCCGGTCCTAAACTATACTGGTACTTTTGAGGTACTGCACAAATGGTGTTGCCAAAGCCCTGTCCTTTGTAAGAAGCGCATGGCCTGCGGACCATGCCAGCAGGGATTGCCAGACAGGGTACTGAACACAGAATACGGTAGCAGGGCTTCCCAAAGTGATCAAAGAATATTGTTAGACAACCCAAATAATTAACTGGAAGAACTAGAAGAGCTATAGTTGCTATCTACTGATATCATATGCTAGTTTTCACTTATAAAATAAGCATTGGCAAAGCAACATGATCTCGCCTTTCCATGCCATTACCCACCCTTTTGGTTTTGTTTTTTGCTGATGCTGTTAGGAGTTAGCAAAAATAAAAAGTAAATGTTTGTTTGCTGATGCGGAACATCATCATACGAGTGCATGCATTACCATGTACCAAGTAAGCAATTTTTTAAACTTTTAATTCACCATTTCAAGATGTCGAATGTCTGTCTTGGAGCTGTCATTTTTTTTTTTTTATGTGCAAAAGCACATCTAAGATAGAGGAGTAGCCCAGTTGCAAAATGCAGCGACAGGGCCCTCTGAAAACAGAACCATTTTGCAAGTCAGTGACCCATTTGGGGAAATGGAGAGGCTTTAGGGGGTTGAAAAATGAAAATAAAAATAAAATGAATAATCTCAGGTGGGGAAAGGGTACAGCTCCATGCTGAGATTAGGGAGCTGGGGATATGAGGGAAAGGAAAGAACAATAATCACACACACCACCCTGGATTGATGAGAACAAAAGAAAAAAGTAATTCTCTGCTGCAGAGCCATGGAATGGTACAAGTCACCTGTACATAAGGATGGTCAAGAACCCAGGTTGTAGGGAGGAACAAAAAATGAAAGTTAGGAAAACCAGCAAATGAGATGCAAGTAAATGAGATTAAAAAGATAGCCAACCAATGGGCTGAACCAAAGCCACATGTCAATATTGATTCAGCCTACAGTAGACAGTTAAAAGGTTTCAGTAGGCACTGCCTAACAATCGTAGGCAGTTCCAGAAAAAAACTTATGATACAGGATGACATTACAAATAACATCGTCTGCAACTCAGGTCATGTCCTCTGTTTGTTATGCCTCTGCATATAGCATAAACAGGGCATGATAAAACATAGTCCATACACTGTATAGCCACTGACCGTGTATGTAGATGGTGAAGAGGATAGCTAAATGTCTTTCAAAAGTCGATCTAGATAGAGACCTGGCCACAGGCCATGCCATAATTGCTCTGTATAAATCACCACTGATGGCATCATTGATGTCAAAGTAACTCGGAATGGCATGTGCGAAGTCATAGCAATTATTTTGTGGTAATTAACCATAGTTGTCGAATTACAACTAGCTTCCAGTTTTAGAATTTCACTGCACCAACCTCTAAATTGATGTTTTTTGTTTGTTTTCCCTATAATTCTGAACCCTCATTGAATGGTCCCTTGGGAAAGATTTTACAATTCGCATGGCCTGGAAAGTTACTTATTGTTCTTCATTTACTTGGCTTTTATTCCAATTAGTTAACCTCCTTTCTTTCCTTACAGAGTTCCTACAGACACCCCTCGGCTTCTTATCAACAAAGAAAAGACCGGAGGGGTAAGTGAATGCAGCATTCTAGTGCTCAATCCCTCCAAACAGATAGCCTAGCATTGTACTAAATCATCAATCAATCAAACAGCATTTGTAGAGTGCAGCACTGTCACCCGTAGGGGTATCAGGGCGCTAAGGGTGCTGTGTCTCTGTTGAAAAGCCAGCTCTTGAGCTTCTTTCTGAAGTCTGCCAGGGAGGGTGCTGTTGAGAGGGGGAGGGGTAGATCGTTCCAGGACTTGGTGGTGATGTAGGAGAAGGAGCAGCCGCCACTACAGCTGTGATGGATGAGGAGGGTGTGTGCGAGGGTGAGTGAGGCAGAGGAGTGCAGGTGTTTTGCGGGCAAGTGGAAGTCCAGTCAATGATTGATGTAGGTTTGTCCTTGGTTCTGTTGAGCTTTGTATGCATGCGTGAGGATCTTGAACTGGCATCTCTTCTGGATGGGAAGGTGAGGGGTGATGCGGGTCCATTTGGGGAGTTCGAGGATGAGTCTGGCAGGTGTGTTCTGTATGGTTTGGAGTCTTTTGAGGAGTTGGATGAAGATTCCGGCGTATAGCACGTTGCCGTAGTCGAAGCGGCTTGTGACGAGGGCCTGTGTGGCTGTCTTCCTGGTGTTGATTAGAATCCATCTGAAGATTGTGCAGAGCTCGCAGAGGATATGGAAACAAGAGGAGGCGACTGTGTTGACCTGTCGTCTCCTGGTCAGTTGGCTGTCGAAGATGATGTCATGATTTCCTGCATGGTCTGTCGATGTGGGTGTTGGTCTGAGTTCTGCTGGCCACCAGCTGTGGTCCCATGCGGAGGTGTTCTTCCCAAAGATCAGTACTTCTGCTTTGTTGGAGTTGAGTTTGAAGCAGCTGTCTTTCATCATTTTGGGTATGCCTGTCATGGCATTGCGGAAGTAGGTTTTGGCGTTGGTAGGGTCCTCGAAGAGTGAGAGGATGAGTTGAGTGTCATCGACGTAGGAGATTATGTCGAGGCCGTGGGATCTGATTACGTTTGCAAGTGGGGTCATGTATATATTGAACAGGGAGTGCTGAGGGATGATCCTTGGGGTATACCGCGTGTGATGTCCTTGGGTGCGGAGGTAAAGGGAGGTAGCCGTATACTCTGTGTGCGTCCTGAGAGGAAAGAAGTGATCCACTTGAGAGGGTTTAGCTGTATGTAGGCGTGGTGGAGTCTGTCGATGAGGGTGTGGTGGGAGACTGTGTCGAACGCAGCAGCGAGGTCGAGGAGGATCAGGACCGCCATTTCTCCGCGGTTGAGGAGAGATCTGATGTCTGTGGTGACAATCATCGAGGTCTCAGTGCAGTGGTTGGCACGGAATCCTGATTGTGAGGCATTGAGTAGGTGGTTGAGTTCCAGGTATTCGGTGAGCTGTTGGTTAAAAGACTAGTTTGTATGCTTATGCAACAGCAATGCCTTAAAGCATTGAGAAATTGTAAAAGTAAGATGGGAATCTGGAAAGACCTGAGATTGTAACATTTTATCACCCTTTCATCCTTGGGGATCTATACTTCAAAGTAGGTAAACCAAGGAATGGAGTAGTCCGAGTATGTTCCCGAAGGAGTGTATATGTATGCCATAAAGGCACAGAGGCGGATGTCAAATTATTCCCTCAATACAATTTTTTCTGCCAATTGTACTGCCAAGTCGATAAGACAGTAGACTGTTAATATTTTGTTTACAAACATTACAAAAAGGGCAAACCTGATAAAAGGTCTAATCCCTCCAATCGTTTTTTCTTTTTGCTGCAGTATTAAATTATTTTTTCGAGACATCTTACTGCTATCTTTTCTTTTCCCAAGGGTGAATCTTTTTTGGGGATGCTCGGCTTTGGTGGTGGAATGGATTTTGACTCTGACAAGGCATACAGGCAAGTCCAGCATGTACAAACATGAAGGGATAATGTGCAATGTGGGCTACAGGAAGATGTGTAATTACTATGGTGCATTTAGAGGGAGGCGGACCATGTGGAGAGTGACAGTAATGAAAGAAGAAATTACCAGAATCTGTAGGAAAATCAAACGGGTAGTGGGTAAAGGTGACACAAAGGTGTAAGAAATTTAATTAGTTGCATAGTGACAGCAGTACATGTAGGTAGGGGACAAAAATAATGGCTGTTGGGAGGAGGTGGGGAGATGACAAGTGTGGGGTTGCAGAATGATGAGGGGGGCTAGAGAGCGAGCACAAGCCTGACGGGGGACTGATTGCTGTTCAGTAGGAAGCGTGAGATTTAAAGGCAATAGCAGAGATGTGATGGGCGTGGAGTAGACCGCTGATTATTGGGGTAGTATGTTGGCTGGAATGGGGTAATGTGTTGACATGAGTGGGTAAAAATGTGACGTGGATCTTGTAGGTGTCACAAATTCAGATATACCTGTCTTGTAGAGACATGTTGGAAAGGCGTTCTCCGGGGGGCTTCGGAATACGTTCCTGACCACCCTTTGACCCACCTCTCCCAGAGTTAGGCCGAGCAAGGGCGGGGAGGCCCTTCCTGGAAGGGTCTTGTTCCTAGGATCGCACACGCTGAGCTTGCACTATCTGACAGAGGGACACCACACCGTAGTTCTTCGTAAGACAGTATACTTTATCGATAGTTTCAAGGGATCTTTATGATCCGAAATGCAGGTATTAAATCAGTGCCCCAAGCGGCGGCGGTCTCGTGATGGGGGTAGCGGGACAGTCTTTGAATTCAGTGTCTCTGCGGAGTATCCTTCGCACAGCTCTCAATCCTCGAGCTGGGGGATGTTGTTTCTCTCGGCAATCTCTGCCGATTCTCCTGGAGGGGAGTGCCGCGAGTCACTCAGCAGGCACAGGTGGTTTCGGAGTCGGGGAGCCGCGACAGCATCAGCAGGGCTCAGGTGGTTCAGAGTTCGGGGAGCCGCGACAGCGTCAGCAGGGCTCAGATGGTTCAGAGTTCGGGGAGCCGCGACAGCGTCAGCAGGGCTCAGGTGGTTCAGAGTTCGGGGAGCCGCGACAGCGTCAGCAGGGCTCAGATGGTTCAGAGTTCGGGGAGCCGCGACAGCGTCAGCAGGGCTCAGGTGGTTCAGAGTTCGGGGAGCCGCGACAGCGTCAGCAGGGCTCAGATGGTTCAGAGTTCGGGTAGCGTTCTTCGGTTCAGGGATCGATCGAGCCGCGACCAGGTCAGCAGGGCTCTCGTAGGTCCAGGTCTCCTCTGCCTCCCGTCCCTTCAGCACCCCTTGTTATACTCCCCCTACTCTTTGAAGTCCGGAGTCCTCGCTGAGAGGAGTCTTGGTGCCTGGGGGCGGTGTGTCGGGATTTCCTGTCGCTCGGCCCTTTGATCTGTTCAGGTGGGTTTGGGAGGGACTCCAGACACCCAGCAGGCGAGGCGCCCGCTCACCGGGGGCCTGGTGGCCGATCGAAACCCTCCCTGGGGGAGGAGAGCAGAGGTGTGACTGAGACGGCGTCTCCTGGTCTTGCTTGGGGGTTTCCCGCTCCCTCGGCCGGGCATGCGTGGTAGTGTTGTGGGTTCGGCTGGTGCCCCGGCCGGCCATCGGGTTTGTGGGGTCAGGGCGGCCGGAAGTCTGTGACATCGGGGATCAGGTGCGGTTGCAGGGTGGCTGGCTGGTAGGGAGGGCCCACGCCACGAGGCCGGTCTCACACGTGCCCCCCCCCCAGCTGAAAGGCGGGAGAACTACCCATCCACTTGGGGGTTCTCCTCGCTGAAGCGGAAGAATCGGGACAGGCCGTCAGCGTTGGCGTGGTCAGTCCCGGGGCGATGCTCCACAGTGAAGTCCATCCCCTGGAGGGAGATTGACCATCGTAGCAGCTTGGGGTTTTCTCCTCTCATTTGCATCAGCCACCGCAAGGGTCGATGATCCGTTTGAACTCGGAAGTGGGTTCCGAACAAGTAGGGCCGTAGCTTTTTGAGGGCCCAGACTACTGCGAAGGTCTCTCTTTCAATGGTGCTCCACCGCTGTTCTCCAGGTAGCAACCTTCGGCTGATGAAGGCTATGGGCTGATCTATGCCTTTGTCGTTGAACTGTGAGAGGACTGCCCCGATGCCGTGTTCTGAAGCGTCCGTCTGGACCACAAACTCCTGGGAGTAGTCGGGGGCTTTGAGTACCGGAGCAGTACATATTGCGGCTTTCAAGGCATCGAACGCTTCCTGGCACGGGGGAGTCCACTGCATCTTCTTTGGGTGCTTTTTGGAGGTTAACTCTGTGATAGGGCCTGCAAGGCTACCATAGTTCTTAATAAACCTCCGGTAGTAACCGGTGAGGCCCAGGAAGGCCCGGACTTCCGTTTGGGTCGTGGGGGGTTCCCAGGACAAGATGGCGTCGATCTTCGGCTTTAGGGGGGCGACCTGCCCGCTTCCCACCTGGTGCCCCAGATAGATCACTGAGCCTTGTCCAATTTGACATTTGCTGGCTTTGATGGTTAGGCCGGCCTGGCGCAGGGCCAGCAGTACTTGCCGGAGATGCTGGAGGTGTTCGGTCCATTGGGAGCTGAATACTGCTATGTCGTCTAGGCACGCTGCGCTGAACCCCTCTAGTCCGGACAGGACCCTGTTCACCAGTCGCTGGAAGGTGGCCGGGGCATTTTTCATTTCAAACGGCATCACCCTAAAGCGGTAGTGCCCATCCGGGGTGGAGAAGGCGGAGCACTCCTTGGCTCCCTCAGTGAGCGCAATCTGCCAGTATCCGCAGGTTAGGTCGAAGGTGCTGAGGTAGCGAGCGGCCCCGAGGCGGTCGATGAGCTCGTCTGCGCGGGGGATAGGGTGAGCGTCCGCTCGGGTGACCGCATTGAGTCCCCGGTAGTCCACACAGAATCTCAGCTCGGGGGCGACACCAGGGGCGGCCGCTTTCGGGACCAGGACTACCGGGCTGGCCCAGGGGCTGTCGGAGGGTTCAATCACCCTGAGGGCCAACATCTTGGTTACTTCGGTCTGGATGCAGGTTCGGACCCGGTCAGGGACCCGGTAGGCTCGGTGTCTCACTGGCGGGCTGTCGCCGGTGTCTACGTCGTGGACACACCAGTCGGTGACCCTAGGGGTTAGGGAGAAGAGGTCTGTGAATTGTCTTAGTAGCCGGCGTCAGTCGTCGGACTGTTGGGGGGTGAGGGTGGTTGACAGTCTCACCCCCTCTACGGAGCCATCTGTCTCTTTAGCACACAGGGGGTCTGGAAGGGGCTCTGTGTCTTCTTCAGTCAGATCGTCGGTGGCCAGGAGCAAACTCAACTCCGTCCTCACAAAGTGGGGTTTGAGGCGGTTCACGTGGAGGACCCGGAGGTCGTTCCGCGGGGACTGCACATCAACTAGATACGTGACTTGACTCTTCCGCTCGACCACTTTGAAGGGACCAGTCCATTTGTCTTGGAGGGCGCAGGGTTTCACCGGGGCCATGACCCAGACCTGTTGGCTCAGCTGAAACTCGACCAGCGTGGCATTCTGGTCATACCAGCGCTTCATCTCTTCCTGGCTAGCCTCGAGGTTTGCCTCGGCGAGCTCTCGGAATTTCCGGGTCTGGTTGCGGAGCGCCAGGATATAGCGGAAAATATCAGGAGGGGTCCCCCGGAGAGTCATTTCCCAGCCCTCTTTGACCAGGCTCAGGGGTCCCCGGACGGGGTGTCCGTACAGTAATTCGAACGGGCTGAACCCCAGAGATTTTTGGGGAACCTCCCGGTAGGCGAACAGGAGGCAAGGGAGGAGGATGTCCCATCTCCGGCGTAGGGGTTCTTCGAGGCCCATGATCATCCCTTTCAGGGTCCTGTTAAATCGCTCGACTAGGCCATTCCCTTGGAGGTGGTATGGGGTGGTGAACTTGTATGATACCCCGCACTGCTGCCATAGGGACCTCATGTATTTGGAGATAATATTCATACCACGATCACTCACGACTTCGCGAGGGAACCCCACGCGGGAGAAGATCCCCATCAAGGCCCGGCCTACCACGGGGGCCATCACGGTGCGGAGGGGAATGGCCTCGGGGTAGTGGGTGGCATGGTCCACCAGGACGAGGATGAATCGGTGGTCCTGGGCGGTCTTGGGATCCAGGGATCCCACGATGTCGATTCCCACCCGCTGAAAAGGGGTGCTAACAACGGGGAAGGGTTGTAGCGGAGCCTTGCGCTTCCCACCACTCTTTCCGCTGGCCTGGCACGTGAGGCATGACTTGCAGTGGGCCTCCACATTCGCTCGCATCTTGGGCCAATAGAAGTGGGTAACTAGTCGCTGATAGGTTTTGTCTTGGCCTAAGTGTCCTGCCAGGGGTACATCATGGGCTAGGCCCAGGAGGAGACTTGCTGGTCAGGAGGGCCCACGCCACGAGGCCGGTCTCACAAGACACCACAACCTCCGCATTACTTTTCAACTTGCCATACCAGTATTCACCGCCCAAAGGAAGTCTACTGTTGGTAAGGGAGAGTCCCAGGGGTAAAATGGATTTGGAAGAGAAACAATACAGCTGGTTCCGATGTATGGTTTATGGATTACTGGAGTGCTGATTTTCTAGTCTCTCTTCAGTGAAAATCTAATATAAAACAACAGTGTTTTTACTAAAGCGTATGATTGTAGCTTGGAAAATTCTCTCGCTTAGAACATTGCTATACCTGCGGATTTCCATCTATTTTCTCAGCTATCTCTTCTCTATGGTCTTCATCAAATAAGGCTGGCTGAAAAATGAGCTTAGCCTGGTAATTTGTGAACATAATTAAATACACTCATATCGTCAATAAGTGTTTTTACACCCACCTCTATAACCAGGATATTTGAGAGAAAAGAGTAGGTTTGTAACACAAAGCCTGTTAAACAAATAACTCTCTACTCACACCGAAATTGCCAAGATTCAGCACAGAACATTTCTAAATTAATCTCCAAAGAGGTTCATTCAGTCATCTTCCAAATGCCATGATTTATGGCTTGCAATCCTTTCACAAATAAAACAAAGTTAATCTACAAGTTCAGACAGTCTTTCTCCAAATGTCAAAATGTATGGCCTTTGGTACCTTGTTAAACTAAACTACAAACTAAATAGTGTTGAAAAAACAAATATGCACTTAGTTATTTATCAAACTTAATTATACAGAAAATAAAGCTTTGGGAGCATCAGGAATGTTATGGCAAGCTTCTTTCACTTAGGGACAGCTTAGTTCAGACACTTTATATTTTAAACAAGGGATTCATCAAATCAGAAATCTTCAATTTATATGTCATGCTCAGTTTGTTGAAGGTTCACACATTAACTCTGTGCCAAAAAGAATTCGAAACAGTTCTACCATGCGTCTTGGGGTCAAGGTTACAAACCACAATAACTCAAAATAATATTGTCTACTTGAAAGTTCCTTTGCAGCATACAAACAGAGACTGCAGCCAAGAAACAAGATTAACTAGTTTTGGAAGCAAGCAGCTTTCGAATTGTTATCTTAATATAACTTTCAAACTAAATACTTTCTCCAACATCTTGTGAGACAAATCTGAGTTCCTAAAAAACTTATGTGTCTAGTCTCACCACTTCATCAACTTTCGAGTGCCATGTTGGAAGTATTCTCATGCCACATTTTATTAAGGGACTCACCTTTTATTTTGTCAAATGTCACAGAACCTCTGTTATTTTTACCTAGACATTTAGTGCAGTTATTTCCCGTGACAGCCACAATATGCAAATGTGAATCTTTATTCACAATACTGACAGTAGGGAACTGACATGAATGAGACAAGAAGTCGACAACAATGAAGAGCAGAGCTGATGTGCATTGGGCAGGAAGCTGAAATTACTTGGAGACACTGGATAGAAGCAATATATGTAGTTGACAGGAGTCATTAAGGGTGCTAAGTGTAACACTCTCCCACATCACCTTGACCTTTCCTCACAGTTTCTTGGCTATAGGACCCTATGACACAGACCACTACAGAACACATAACTTCCAACAACCAGAAATGATTTTGAAGTTGGCACCTTCCATTGGCCTAAGTTCACATATTTTCTAATATAGAGGCTTTACTCTGTGAGCAGTATTGTGTGCCAAATACAAAAATACTTCCTAGACAGTAATGTGCCAAATCCATAAAGGTTGTCCAAAGAATTTTGAGTACATTTCCAATTTTCTGGAATTCTGTAAGAAGTGCAGGAATTGTCATAAAAAACTCTGATGGCCATAGATTTGCAAATGTGTACACAAAGGGAGAGACAGAGGCACAGACTTGGTCACATACTCCTCACCTATACATAATCACACTGCAACTGGCCAAGTTACTACAACTTGGCTTGGGGAAAGCTCCACCTGTATCAAAAAAAGATTTTGAGATATCGCCTCACCTAAAACTCATGGCATGCTTTATTATAGGCAATATTCTACACCAAGGTAGGAGAATACCACCATGGCGGACTCAACCATTGCTGGGAGTTCTTATAAATTGATGTTGGATAATCTCGAGGATCCAATTGAAGATAAACATTTCTTGAGATATACCCAATGGTTTTACCTTTATTATGGGAACCTCAGATATCATTAAAAGCACCACTGTTTCAGGTATTGGATGAGATATGTTTCCTCATCCACCCGTTCAGCTACACCAACATGTTTCAGCCATTCAAAAAGCCAATTCGGGTCTCCGGCCTTCGTCAGGGCCACTGCAAACCCTGTCTAACTACACACGCATTCCATGAAGTCAAATGAGGCCTAATGCTCTCACCTTTCCGGATGTCTTCTGTAAGAAATAAACCCTGAGGTTAGGTGGTGTGAACTATTACTGGTCATAACAGGGTGGCACTTCCTTGCACATTCATTAAGCAGATGTGCCAGCATGCACACCTATATTTTTCCTGAATGCCGGTGGGCGAAGGTGAAACCACTGGGTATATGAAGATATTTTAATCTTCAATTTGATCTCTATGATTATCCAAGATCAATGTATCTAAGAACTCCCAGCAAAGGTCAAGTCCGCCATAGTGGTATTCACTTACCATGGTGTAGAATATTGCGTAGATTTGCATAGGCATATATTTTTCCACATGCAGAAATTTCAACATGCTAAACTGAACAGAAATGTGCATTAGCACACTAAACCTTTATTCGTCTGCACAGGGAAAATATTGTTCCTTCTGGAGAACCCCTGCCTCTGCATTCCCATCTAATTTGGGGGGGTTTACGCCCCATTTCATCAATTGAATTGATATGCATGTATATCTACCCTTGCCGGAATTCGCCAGTCTGTTTGCTGCTAGGTTGTAAATTATTGAGGAATACCCACATGTACATTTTTGGCTGTTGAACAACTTTTCCAAATGAAACTACCCATGATAACCCAAAAACCTTCCCTGATCCCAGCATTGGCGAATGTGAACTTTCCACCAGGTTGGTAGAGTTTCGGTAAAACGTCATCTAGAGGACATAAATATTTCTCCCAAGCTGTTCTTACCAAAGAGAACATGTCTGCTGAGTTTATCACCCAGGTGTCATAAACTTTGGAAATCATTTGTTCGGCATTTGGGTTATGGTTAGCTTCTCCCCCAGACAATTGAATTCAACAAGGGACTGTAACCTAGACAAGTATTGCATTAGTGTCTGCTGGAGGCATTGAAAAAACTGAGGCGAGGAGTCCAAACTCCTGTTGTATTTCAGTAAACAATCTTGTGTAGTTCAAGCAATTACAACTTTTAACGAGCAAGTCCCTCTCTCCGACCTGTAAGAGACCAGTTCCCACTCATAATGGCGTTGCCCCAGTAGTTTCCCTTTCTATTCCATCATTTTTAGGGTTGCCTTTCATGTTGCCATGGTCACTTTTGATGCCGAAGAAGGCCCTGTTGGTCTTCCACCATCGAGCTAATTTAGTGGGGGATAATTTCCCAATCCACATAGCTTGCCCCGATACACAGGATCAGAACTCAAGCCAAATAGCCAGTCAATAATGACAACGAGGTGGGAAGCCTGATAATATGAAATCATGACTTCCAAACCCTGGTTGCCATTAAATGTGGATTTGTAACACATGGTAATGCATAACATTTCCATCTTGTTATTCCCCATGAATGCCCTGATCATAGAAGTTAGCTGTTTAAACAACAACTAGGTAGCTTATATGGGAGGTTTTGATTAACACAAAGGAACTCTGGGAGTACCACGATTTTCGTCAGTTCTACTTTTCCTATCAAAGACAGAGGCAGTGTTTTTCCGTGATGAAGATCCCTTTTCAGTGTATTCACCATTGTGTTATATTACCGCCTGTAGGAACTCGGCCTTTTCTGCATTGTCACCCCATATTTTTCCCCATTTGCCAGACCCTATATTTTCGCTGGCTTTAGAACTTTGTGCACTTTAACCCTGCTAACCAGTGATAAAGTGCCTTTGCTTCCACTTTAAACATGGTTGAATTGGCATATTCCTACTTGATATATTTAACTTACCTCTAAGTCCCTTCTGTATGATACAAGATGTAACCAGGGCCTCTGTATTAAATGTCACTAGTGCAGTGCAGCACCTACTGTGCCATCCTCTGCTGTGTTGGTGTAAAACATGGCTTCAGGCCTACAATCTTTCTCCTAGCCCAACATGTCCCAGGAGTCCAGAACACCATGGCAGATCTGCTCAGCAGACAGACGCAGCAGATCCACGAGTGGGAACTTCACCCGCAGGTTCTTCACCCGTTCTTTCAAACGTGGGGGCATCCACAAATAGACCTATTCGCCACCCACGAAAACAAAAAATGCCCAAGCTTCGCCGCCAGATGCCCACACCCATTGTCCAAAGAAAATGCGATATGGATGAACTGGTCAGGCAGATTTGCGTACGCCTTTCCACCTCTCCCACTAATTCCATTAGTGGTGCAAAAGCTACAACAGCAGTCCCTAACACTGATCCTAGTAGCTCCAACATGGGCCAGACAACCGTGGTACACCACACTGCTGGAACTCTCAGTAGTACCACACCAAAAGCTATACCTCTCACCATGCCTCCTAACCCAGAACCATGGAGAGATCAGGCACCCGGACCCAGCTCAGCTCAACCTTGCGATCTGGATCCTGAGGTCCTAGAATTTGGATACCTTAACCTTCCCCCTGATTGCATGAACATTATCAGGGAAGCTAGACGCCCTACTACTAGGGCATGCTATGCGGCAAAGTAGATAATATTTGTTGTTTACTGCCACAACAACACAATCAATCCTTTAAATGTGTCCATACAGCACATCATATGTTATTTACTCCACCTACAAAGGTGTAACCTAGCATATACTTCCATTAGGTTACATCTCGCTGCCATTGCTGCTTACTTACAGAACAGGCAGCACCTATCACTCTTCAGAGTGCCTGCCATCAAGGCCTTCATGGAAGGCCTCAAAAGAGTAATTCCACCCAGAGTACCACCCTCACCGGTCTGGAATTTGAATATAGTTCTTACACGGTTAATGGGACCCCCTTTCGAACCATTACATAAATGTGAGCTCCAATTTCTCACATGGAAAACAGCTTTTCTAGTGGCCATCACTTCCCTCAGAAGGGTTAGTGAAATACAAGCACTCACTATACAGGAACCTTTTCTCCAAATGCATCAGAACAAGGTTGTACTCCGCACCAACCCAAAGTTTCTACCCAAAGTCATTTCTCCATTCCATTTAAACCAGTCGGTAGAATTACCAGTCTTTTTCTCACAACCTCAAACTGTTGCGGAAAGAGCGTTACACACACTGGATGTAAAAAGGGCTTTACTTTACTACATCCAACGCACACAACCTTTCAGGAAAACCAAACAGCTATTTGTCTCCTTCTCTCCACCACATAAGGGCAACCCTATTTCTAAATCAGGGATAGCTAGGTGGATTGTAAAATGCATACCGATTTGCTACCACAAAGCAAAACAAACGCTATCGGTTCCCCCTAAAGCCCACTCTACAAGAAAGATAGGGGCTTCTATGGCTTTTCTAGGAAACATACCACTAGATGACATATGCAAGGCAGCCACATGGTCAACACCGCACACTTTCACAAAACATTACTGTGTAGATGTGCAAACCAAGCAACAAGCTAGTGAGGGCCAGGCTGTACTCAAAACACTGTTCCAAACTACGGCAACGGATGCTGGTGGTCGCCGCTAGGGTTGGGTACTGCTATATAATCTATGCACAGTGTATAATCTGCAGCTGATATGCCTCGAACGGAATATGCTACTTACCAGTATGCATCTGTTCTTGGCATGTAGAGCTGCAGATCTATACACGCCCACCCGCCTCCCCGGCTACCTGTATCCGTTCCAGTCTTATCTTATTGAGATACAACACACATGGGTTTCTTTACTGTTACCACTACGCTACATCTTTCCCTGCTGGCGAAAAACAATCTGAGGATGGAGCCGAAGCCCATGCGCAATACGAACCAAGGGAGGAGTCACCGAACTCGTGACTTCCAAAGACTTTCTAAGAGGAAAAGCAAACTGCAAACATCCGGGCCCAACACCAGATGGCGAGCTATGCACAGTGTATAGATCTGCAGCTCTACATGCCAAGAACAGATGCATACTGGTAAGTAGCATATTCCTTCTCTCTTCCCGGTCAAATGTTACCCGGAAGTCGATGTAACAGAAGAAGTTCTCCTACCCCCTGGTGACTTCTTGGCTATTGACCAAAGTTTGGAGCAATTAAATGCTCTTCATTGAAACGACCTGGTTTAACTGGAAATAACTTGTTCGCCTCGGACCATTACTTTAGTCGCTTTAATAAGAATTTAGTATAAAAGTTTTCTCCCTATCCACCAAGTTATCAATCTATAATTCTTATGATTTTAATGGTGTACCTTTTTATATATATATATATACTTTATATTTGCCCCCATTGTAGCTCTCCGGGATTGTCCTGATTTCTGTTCTTGCTTTAAATACTTGTTGGAAAAATGTAATTCACCAGGTCAAATTATTTTTTATTGTGATCACGGGGAGGGTATCTGGGCTTGCTGCTCTGGATACTAAGAACTCTTTAATCACCTTTTCTAATGCCTTTTCAGTAAAGCTTTGAAAAAGTTCACTATCCATCATATATACTCTTTATGTATGAGGACAGTATACCCATTTGCATAAGTTTCTTCCAGATGGTTTGTCCATTTGTCTTCTGAACCCATACAGTTGGTCTTATTTTATTTCCTGCCCTTCCCATTTTGGGCTAAATTCCTGAATTTACTTGTATCATTTCCCCCTAATTTGTATCATAATAAACTCTCCTTTTTTCTTGTATCGCTTACTTAGTCTCGGATCTTACCCTTAAAATGTTATTCTCCATATATTGTCTACCTCACTTTTTCCTTTTTTTGTTTTTTTTTTGTTGCAAAGCCGTAAACTGACTCTTTATTGCTTGACACTAAGGATCCACCCATCTTTTTTTTTTTTTGACTATCCCAGACTTGTTTCCTTGTTGAAAGCTTCCTAAAGTCAGAAGGTAAAATCTTTAACCAGGACGACTCTGGTTAGCGTATCTGACCCCCGCTCTATCGCGGTCAGCGTCAAATTACGCTTTGGTTCAAGTCTACCCTGATTATTGACAATGAATAGCACTTCATACTTCTTAGTGAAATTCGTACTTAAAGCTTTAAAAATTCATACCTCAGGTTCCCCTTTTAGGATTTCTGTCATTTTTTGTCATTGTGCTTATAAAATGTTACCATATTTCTCTAATTCCGTTGAGGATTTCTTATTGGCTTGTATTTTAGCTTTATTACTGTTTTGGTACTACATAAATAATTTACACATTGCCATCAGTTAATCCCCTCTGCACTGTGCCACAGGTACCAGCAGGTTGAGCTCAAGTTAATTTGGTGACTTTGAGTCTTCACCCTGACAAGGATTGTGAATATTCCTTGAGGTGGGTTGTCACCCCCTCTCCTCCAGATAATAATCCAATTTCTTACACCACCCGTGCCACCAATCCTGATTTGGCCAAGCATATCCCGATACTGAAAGCTCTCCAAGGTCATATCAGATCATGTTGTCCAGAATACATTTCTGTCTGCCTCTGAACTGGGAAGCCTATCAATTTGGTCTAATTTACTCTCATTCATACATGATTACTAAATTCATTGAGATTCGTTTTGATCTTTGGGCCTGAGCTAGCTGGTTTGCTGATATAAATCTGTTACTCTCCCGTCAAAAACGTTTATGATGAACTTTGCTTACTCTCCACTACAATTTTGCTTGGACATAAAGAATCTGCAGCCTGATTTTCTTGACGACCGCACAGTTTGTCATTCCAATCGCATCACATTCCTGGGACTGTGATCCCACAGATCTGCAGGAAGTACCTAAAATATTAAGGCTAATTAAGTCTGGCTCTCTTGATGACCTGCTTCTGGTCTTGTTTCTTCAATCATGCATACATGTTCTAAGACACACTATCACCATTATCGCTAATTTATCTTTCGGCTGGGATGGCACCACTCACCAAAAGGCAGAAGGTGTCACCTCTTTAATAAAAAAGAACAACCTTGACACCAGAGTAACAGAAAATGACCAGCTCATCGAGCTGCACCTTGACCTTGTCAAAATTGCTGAGCGAGTTTCAATAAATAAGTACCTATGGAGACAGGAACTGCATGGACCCTTGGCATCTGGGGTTTCTGAGAACATTTTGAGAAAAGAGTGGACAAACAATGCATTTTCAAGCAAATTTGAGGAAGCAGGAAGGTTAATAAAGCAATACGATTGAATTATTTATCTAAGAAATTGCTGGGTGTTGGATTTTTTGGGAGAGGTTATTACACAGAGGTCCACACAGATGTTGAGAGTGTGGCAAAAAAAAAATATGGTAACAGACAACACGATAGAGTGTGGAAGAGAGAGCTCACCTGTGCTAACTTTTACAGTGTCCACTGTTTCTGGCACCTCAAACTATCCACCAATGCCACCTTTACACACTGACCATGAGAGCCAGCTCATCTCTGCCCACCAGTGCCAGCTTCACACTGCCCTCAAGCACCTTACAGTGCTCGCCACTGCTTGTTGGAATTCAGAATGCTGTGAACTGGCATATGAGGCCTTTGTGTGCCTCATGTGAGCTATGGCTGTGCTCCTCCACCAATGGTGTGAACCGGGTATTAAATTGTGAAAGACTGAGGACTTAAAGGGGAAAAGTTTAGGGGATCCTGTACTGGTGAAAAAGGTGCAATGCAAGGGAGCTTTCTGACCGAAGAATATTAAAAGTAGAGATGAGCACATGAAAATGTGAGGCGTTTGTGTAGTTCACTTCTGTGCTAGCCCTCTTCTGTGAGGGTTTTGAAGTTTGCGCTACTGCTGCAATGCCTCAGTAGTTTTGTGAAGTTTATGTTAGATCCTTCACAGTTTTCACCAGTGCTTCCAGACAATAACCAGAGTATGAGCCATCACAACCTATGGTGGCCTTTACTGCGCAGAGCTGGCGTCCTGTCTAGCAGGGGTGCAACTCTAGGATGCTGTCTCCTTCATGTTGCCCTGCAGGCGACTTACCTGCTACAGAAGGTGAAGATTAACTTTCACATCTTTCACCAAGGGGAGCAGCAGGATGAGAAACACCTTTCATTTGTAGGCAGTTTAAAGCCACCTACGTAGCAATCTGGCATACATGTACATAATTGCTTCAAATCATCAAACATCCTGAGAGTAATGAGCTGACCACAGCCGCTTACAATGTTTGTGATGATAATCTGCAGTGTGGTTTATATTTCTGTAGCAGCCTAATTTTTAATTCTAACGGCTGGATTAAAAACTGTATTAGCTTGTTCCTTCAATATACCCTCATCCTTTTTAAACGTAAAACTATGTTTTCATTGTGCAACTCCGCAAACCTGTGCACAGCTTTACGATGCAGACTTTGAGGGAGTTTTTGCAAATAAAACAGAAACAAGCTTAGCAAATCAAAAGAGGGGTGAGTAGTGGTAATGTAATAATGTTCGAAATCTCCCAAATGACCAGGTAGAAATGTATACATACTAGAATTTTCGAACAAAATGAACTTTAGACAGACAGATAGATAGATAGATGTTTCTGTGTGTGTATGATTCTTCCTCCTTCTCCCCCTCCCCCTCCTCCCCCTCCTCCTCCTCCTCCTTCTCCTTCTCCTTCTCATGTTTACTTAATTGCTGACTAAACTTTGTGCTCTCTAGCTTCCCTGAAACATTTCACCTTTTTGGAACATAACATGAATGCAAACCGTGTCTGTTTCCTCTACATAAAATATAGCATTATGCCAATGTGATCCTAATATTTTCAGTCGTACGTTTCATTCAGAAGTGCTTCCTAGGTGAGAAAAGCTGCGATGCTGCGACTGCCAGCGCCTCTCTGGTGTTTCCGACCGATTGTCAGGTTGGTTGGCTGTGATAGTGCCTCAGACTGTCGAGGCAGTTTTTAGGCGCATTGCTAGAACGAGGAATAGTCGGTAAAGCTGTGAGAGTCTACCGAGGTCAGGCACCTCTCTGAGGCTCTGCTGATCCGGAAACGTGTGGGCAGCAGTGGAAGGCTGGGGCATCATATATGTGAATAGTACAGCAGGTGCAGTGCAGCAGGACCCTTGGGTCTGAGACTCCTACTGCACCTCAATCATGGCGTCTTTTACTTCTAAGCAGGGCCAGGAGACCCTATCGTCTCAGAATGTATAAGACCTCTGATGCCCTTCCTTGCTCCACTACTCGTGAGAGGGCGGGTGCGTGTTGCGCTTAAACTGACAGCTTCATGTGCAAATAAACTGCGCAGGTACGGTACTTCCTGGCCAGCCCACCGCCATCCGGTCATTACAGAGAGCACTTATGGTATGAACGTAAAACATTCACTTTCACCTCTAGCCGGTGTCTGTATATTAAATTTTTAGTTCAATCTATTTTATCGTAACTCAAGGGACCACACCAATAACCACAAAAAAGAAACATAAAAGCAGCCGAGGCCGGCATGCTCATGGGAGGGAGGGGGTGGGGCACGCGGTGGGTAATAACAATAAAACAATCAAACCAAACTTACCTTACCGCCGGTGCCACCTCCGCCCCAGGGTCCCGCATGTTCCTGCTGCTTTCCTACAGGAAGCAGCCAGCAGGTAGCCTCCTTCCCCGGCCCTAAGCCAATCACAACGCTGCAATGGCAGCGTTGTGATTGGTAAGGCGCAGCGAAGAGCGCCCCAGCCGGGCCATTTTCTCTATGTAGGCTGCAAGCAGCAGACTACATAGAGAACAAGCATTGGCATAGCCAATAGGTCTCGCCTTTGGGACCTTATAAGTGTTTAGCCATGCAACAGTTAATGTTACTGCACCAAGGATATTGTGCTGGATAACTAAACACTTAAACGGTCCAAAAGGCGAGACCTATTGGCTATGCCACTGCTTGTTAGCATTTGAGTGTGATTATAGAGGTATGGGCGAAACCGTTTAGGGCCGTTCCGTCCAGAATTTGATGGCCTGTGGTGTTGAAAGCACTGCTAGATAACAAGGGTATAAGAAGTCGGGAATGGGCACAAGTGAAGGGTATGACATGAAATTCCAAATGTCAAAATCATAAAATGTGTGATTTAAGATATGGATGTCGTTTAAGAACAAATGTGTTATTTTCTTGAAAGTTGAAAACAACCAATAACTGCATTGTAAATAGAGACACGAGTTTTCCATTTTTACTATAAATGCTTCCCTCTCTGTATTTTAAAAATCACAAAGAAGTAGAGGTAAAGGGTCTGATTTGCAAAGGGACTTACGTGTAGTAAAGGTACAAGTGTGGAGTCTCTGCACTCTGGGCAGCCTCTCTGTCCAGCGCACTGCAGTGAGTGCAGTGCGTAGATTCTGCCATGAGTGAAGAGACACGTAACTTTATTGCATATTAGTCCCTTTGTGATTTGAGCCCTAAGGGTCTCACCATATGTTCAATCATGTCTGCTAGATCAAACGTTATGCATATAATCAGAAGCCCTAGTATTAAAACATGCCATCTTGTAATGTGCCATACATTGTCATTACCTTTTCTGTTTACGAAAGGCACCAGTTATCGAAAGTAGTAAAATAAACTTTTACTAAACTCACCTTGGTGAAACTGCAACGATTGCTGCTGCTTATTGAGGAGCATAAGGGCTGGTACCCAGCTAATGCCCCGTGCGCTCATTGAGAAAAGTGTGGGGTGACCAGCAATATCAAAGGAGAGGCAGAACGATCTAAGAGTATGAGCATAGACAAGAACAGAGGAGAGGATAGGATAGTGGAATAAAGGGTCCCGAACACAGGAGAGGGTTGAGTAGTCGGTTACAGGACAGGCAGTCAGTGTGAAGGGAAACGCAGGGGAAACTGTTGGATGAAAGAGGCAAAGATTTGATGAAGGGAGGACGAAATGGTTACAGGGCGGCGCACAGGGTGGATTAGCTACTTTCATAAGAGGAAACGTTTGTTAGGAGGATGTTGTGTTAAATCGTAATAATGTAACTGCGCAGGGTTGAGGCGAGTGAGGACTTGAGCACTGTGGACTAATTATAGTGTTAATCTTGGAGCAGATGTAGCAGGGTGAAGTCATGAGCAGGTAAGGATGAACAATAGAATACTGATAATTGAAGATGATGGAGAGAGTAAAGAGCTGAAGGTTTGCACAGAGCGCTTGTGGATGGTGAGGTAATGAGGTCCTGGAAATAGATAGATTTGACACCTCCTAGATCATTATGCAGTGTATGAAGGGCTTGCTTGTTAACCAAGAAGTTAGCAGTGAATATGTGCTTTCACCATTTATGTACTGCTGCCCTCATTTACTGTTATGCGCTCTTATTTCAAGTGTAATTCATGGCTGAGGCCTATCTTTGGTACAAGGTGGATAATGAAGCAGTTGTATGAGCTGTAGTGCAAGACTGAAGTGAGGTCTTTATGAAGATCACGTGGAAAGCAGTGAGAGCAGTGGGGTCCTGTTTTCTACAGCAGATGGGTACATGAGAGAGTGATCTACAAGGAGGCGAACTAATTTGCATGTGAAATGTGTGATGTCAGATGGAGCGATGATGGGTTTAGATTTGGATAAAGTGTTTGAAATTAGCATGAAATTGAGTGGCTTACCTTGCTTGTGGGTGGGATTAAGGAAGGTGTCATTTGAGGAGTGATCATACCGAAGTGGAGACACTGCCGAAAGCATCAGTAAAATATTTTGGCAAGTTATGGTCACACCAGTGAAAGCAGAATCGTTTGGTGAAGGCAATAAATAGGTGTGTAGCATAATTTCCGCCAGCTGTAACTGAAAGCCATTACTATATAGTTACAGAGACAAATGTGTTTCCAGATGTTTGGAATGAAAGAGGCTTATGGTGCGAGTCCTAATGAGAAAACATCTTGTCATCCATAATAAAACACTGTCCAAGGAGAGTAAGATCACATAGGTATGCTTTACTAAGGTAATACCTAAAACAAAACAAATGTTAGATTGGTTTTGAAATAACAGTAAAATCATGAGTCTGAGTCTTAGGACCTGGAAGGCCAGTGCAATCAGGAGTGAAATACGGACAGTATTGGAGCATGCTAGTATAGACTATGTTCAGGATCCTTTGAGACCACTTTAAAAATACATTTTAATACAAGTAAAAGGGATAGCTCCTTTCCGCTCCTAAAGCGTCTTTTTTTAACGCAGAACAAAATGCTGTATGGTGCTCTGTAAAACACGTTAGCACCACCTGGTGTATTTCATGCAATACGGCCCCAGAAATGTTCTGCCAAATGCAATGGATCTCCGTCACATAAACAAAGGCAATAAAAATCAAACATCAAAGCGGCGAAAGTGAAAGTAATCGAGCAGAGCATCAAAGGGCTGGGTGAGAAGGGAGGGGGGAATGCAAGGGTCAAAGCGGCTAAAGTGAAAGAAAGCTATAGAGAAGGGAGGGGGGAGTGGGAGCAGCTGTGCACGTGCATGTGATCGTGCACTCAAGGTTTAGGCCAGCCAAAAGACTGTGGGTAGCACTTTGAAAATCCCACATACAAAATGTCTCTTCGAGCCTTTGGCTCAGCGAGACCTAAAAAGGGGGAGTGCGCATGACTGCTTTGTTCGGCCCTGGGGCCGACCAAACAGTCAGTACCCACAACAGTGGGCAAAGCCACTACCCCTCTGCCCTCGAGCAGGACCGCCCACCCACAACCAGGCACTCCAGGCACTTCTGCTTTCTCGCAGTGCGAGAAGCAGAAACATAAAATGGTAGTTTTACCATTTCATGTTTCTGCTTCTTGCACTGTGAGAAAGCAGTGGGTCGACGCCCCCACGCCCCGATGGAGGAGCGGCCACTGCTTGGCCTTGATAAATTCAGACTCATTTGGGATCAGGGCAACTCCTCGTTCCTGACCCTACTCAATCTTTCAGCTTCCTTTAATATTGTCAACCATTCCATTCTACCGAATCCACTGTCAGGAACTGGCATCAAGGGAGTATTAGCTGCCCGATTTCCCCTCACCCCCCCCCTTTTTTTGGGAGGTCGCACTCTGTCTCTCGCCCTTCCTCCATACTTTTCTACTATTCAGGCCGTCAGCTGTGTGGTGCACCAGCGCTCTCCGACGCTTTCTCCCATGTTGTTTGATATTTGTTCCTTACCTCTTTGCCAGCTGATCAGAACTTTTAGTTGAGTTTGTCTTCCTAATGCTGAAAACCTGTAACTGATTATTCACTTAGTCAGTAGAGTTCCTAATGCTGCAGACAGAATTGGTGCATGCTTGCAGGACGTTCGAGTCTGAATGTCACACAGCAAGCAAATCGGAAATCTTCCTTGGTGTAAACACCCTTTAGCGTTGCAATAACTCTCTGACCCCTTTTTATCAAGAAGGTTAACACTCTGGGAGTTCTACCAGATCATGACGTCTCGTCAGCCCCCGTTAATGCTGTCTCTACTTCTACCTCCTGAGGCTGCTGGGAAAAACTCTTCTGTACATACCCAATCATCTTCATGTACGGTTTACTTAGCATAGTTTGATTATTGTAACATCTTTTACCATTTCCTTCCAGAGTTTATCCTAGTCAAGCTTAAAGGATTCAGAATTTGGGAGTACCAAAGGTTTGCATTGCAGAAATTTGACTGTGTCACTCAAGCTCGCATCGAACTCCACTGGCTCTTGATTAAGGACATAGTTGTCTTGAAACCCTCTGTCTTACGCACAGGGTTTTTTATGCAATGCTCTTGCTTCAACACTACTTTCAACACTCTTATGAAAACTTTGTGCTCCAACACGCAGATTCCTGTTTGATGTCCCTCATGTGAAATGTTCTTGTAAAAGTAGCCTTTCCCTCAGACAGCTTGGCCCCCAACTCTGGAAGAATCTCCCTTTTCTATGAAAAATATTCACTTACACATTTCCTTTATGAATGCTTGAAACACTCACTTTTTTGCTAATTCTTCTTCCATAGCTGTTACCTCTTCCTTTATAACTGTTTCACACCACCAAGATTCCTTTGTAGGTGATTGAGTGCATTATAAATAAAACAATCAATCAGAAGATTGTCAAATGTATTCTTCAAGACCAGATCCTCATTGAAAACCTGAGATATCACTAGCGCCCTTGATACCTTCGGGAAGTGGCTCTAAGGTCATAAGTAGTGGTGTGCGTGGACATCCATCATGGGTGCCTCTAGCATTCAAGAAGGAGCTTGAGAGGGCCTCATTAGCCGCATTTGGTGTTTCAGCCCCTTGTGCAGCAGACTAACATGTGAGACTTACCTTTGGCCAGTTTCATGCTACTAAGGACTGAAAAGAGATGGTCCCAGTTTAAGTTGTTGAATGCCTTCTCAACTTCTAGCATGAGAAGTGGCGGGGATTCATTAAGCCTGTACTCCCGTTCTAGTGCATTAATCATTCCTTAATTGTTGCAGCAGGTCGATGTATTGGGCATGACACTGTTGACTGTGTCAACTTTCGGAAGGAAGAAATTATCTAAACAGGAAAATGATGTATGTGCTTCCAGGAAAAACGTGTAGGTGCTCTAGGCCAGGCAGCTTTCATGCCAAACATTGTTCAACCCATGGACTACACGAAAGTCACAAGGTGGATGGGTCCGCCCTGGCCTGCTGTCATTATGCCACTCCTGACTATGATATTATTCATAATTCTTTTTAACCCCCCCCCCCCCCACTCCCCATGCTGCTGCCTCCAAGAGGGTTGCACCCCAAGTGTGCAGAAATTCTTTCATGAGTGATTTGGAGCTGTAAACAAATATGAATGTATCTATCTGCATGGTCATGCCATACCCTCTCTGTCTGGAAGGACAACTGTTTGTCAAGATGATTTCGAGCTCCTGGAAAATTATGCATGAATTACCAAACTTTATCCATGTCTACCCCGAATTCCACAATGAAACTCATCTGGTGAGTTTCCTGGAGCATGAGGATGTGTGTCCCATATTGGTTTACCGCGGAGAAGACAGCTCTTCTACTAATTTTGTTTAGTAAACCGTTATTCCATTAAACCACCCTAACCCTTTGCCACACTATTAGAAGGCCTCTGTGTCATGTCTGTCAGTAAAGCCTGAGGAACTGGGGCTGTCCTGGGCACAAGCCTCAATGTCTTGAAGGTGAACCACTGAACTCACAACTTAACTCAATATTCAACAACCCTCATTCTTTCCCCTAAACTTTCAAACATGAAGCATCTGTTGATTAGCTTTCCCGCATCATGATGAATTGCTCTGAGCAACACACACAAAACCCCTCTTATTATATAACAAGCACCTTGGGAGCAGTTAATGAGCGACTATGCTGTTAGTGATGTCTTTACATCTACCGGTTTTAGCATCCTTAGCAATGGTGAGTGAACCTGCCTGTTTCTGAGTATCCTGTATCAGCATTTAGCATTCTCCATTTTAGTGTGGTGATTTCTTTTCTTGAGGCAATTCTAGAAGTCTCACTCTCCCTCCTTTATTTGTGTTCACTGTTCTTGTATTGTTGTCTGCTTCGAGGTCTTTATCAGATATCAGCTGCTACATGTACATCTGCTCCTTGTTAGTTGGCTGACATCATGGCCAAGTCTCAAGGGTTCCATGGGGCTAGCGGTTGAGGGGTTTCCCTTACTGGTGTTTCTCTGTCCTTCTCTTGGGCAAATCCTTCTGGTGAAAGGGTGTTGCCCATGATCTTGTAGCCCATTCAGACAAGGTCTGAAGGTCTTCCTTTCATCCACTCTGTCCCATGCTGCTTCAGGCAATACGAAAAAGTAGGGGTTGAATTTAAAATAACCCTCAGTTTTGCAGATTATAGGATCATATATAGTAAGTGCTCTAACTATTTGCTTGACTCTGCCAAACGTTTTTCTCTGCAGTTGGACCAGGACTGTACAGTACAGAAAGATCATAATATGATTTGATTGAAATCAGACAGACTCTTGGAGTCCTGCTGGCCTTGGGATTACAGCTCTATCCCTGTAGTTGAGGATTCCAGCAATCTGTGGCCTGGCTGGGGCATATGGGGTGGTGGGGATGGGTTGGGTTGTTCAGTACATGATGCATTTGCGTTATCACAAAGCAAGTGTGGCGCTGTAATGTTTGGATGATTTAATTGACCAATTTCTGCAAGAGCTGTTAGTTGGGTTTCCTCCACTCACTCTGGGAATCTCACATATCAAATAGCAAGTTGTTTCACCAAGTATGCCCCATGGCCTACTGCATCTTCAACCTTTTCTGAAAGATTTCTTGTTGTAGCTGCTATTTCAGCCACTCACTCTGTATAGCAGTGCTTCCCAAACTTTTTTAAAACGACAAACTTTTGTGACCCACCTTGCTTTAATGGATATGAGGCAGGCATTTTTTTTAAATGTAAATAAAGCATCATGTGGTAGCACACTGTCATTTACAGACAGCATATTTTCCATTGACAAGGCCACTATATTTACACATACATACAGTTTTACAGATAAAACTGTATTGGACACAAATGACAATGTGTTGAAATCGGGTCCAAGTGAATATTTATGAATTGTGCATCACCATGTAAAGTGTCTTGATTCGATTTAATCTTTGCTTCCATCTCACTTCCGAATTCTAAACACATGTGCTTCATTTTTGCTCTCCTAATCGCAGAATGTGTACAGTTTATTTACAGGTATTTTCATTTTATGTGTGCTACCACAAATGGCACCCTAAAGCCTTTTCTTTCACACTCAGTATGATGGTCACATAATTAACTTTATTTTTCTTTATCTGTGAGAGGAGTTTGTAAATACCAATCCCCATGGTAAAAAAATAAGCAGCAATTTGTCAGCCTGATGTGAGAAAATGGGGAGTATATGGTGTGGTGGTTCAACTTCACTGTGCAACATACTTACCAACTCCTTTAGGACCAGTAGGTTCCGCTTGTTACAACCTTAGCTCAACCCTGGGTAGTTATGGCTCTGATCAGTCAGGTTTACACAAATGACCAAGTGTAAAGCATTTAAACAGCCCCAACATAATACACAAGTCACTAAAGAAATCAGACACCGGTTTATACAAATAGGTTAGAATTTTGTGTAATTTTACACACTAAAATGAAAAAGATCTACCAGAGGATTCTGGAGATACAGAATTTTTAAGGTACAGTAAACTGGTACTTTTTACTGAACCGTGAAAAAATATTGACAAATTCAGTGACATTGACACTTAGAAACTTTTTCAAGAAAAACATTGGTAAGTGTCAATGCGGTTACTTAGAGTTACTTTAGGTGACCAACTCCAGAAGGGAACCAGTCAGAGGGAACAGTAAGGTCGACAGAAACTGTTACCTTTCCAGGAAAAGCAGTCTTCAGTTCATTTCAAGATTTAGTGGCTCCTTGCAATTGACTTCTATTGAGTGGTCCTTATGCATAGGATACAGGATGCTGAACATGCTCAAGGTTCCTGAAGATGTGGTGCAGTTGGCCGGGGTCTTCCTGGTGCTACTCGTCGATCCATTGGCTTGGTGAGGCAGTCATGGCCACAGGGGTCAACGTCCCTCAAAGTCCTCTTGAGCTTGGCAGAAATCCAGTCGATACTGAGCTACTAGTCGCACTGTACTGTGGTTTTCTTCTTTCGAAGGTAACTTGCCTTCTGGTCGACTTAGCTTCTCTCAGCCGACTCTCCCGGGTCCACCAGAGTCAGAGAACAACTTTTGAGCATCAGGTCTTGGTTCCTTGGGCTGCATGGCGGCTAGGAACAGTGATTCAGGACTCTGGGCTACCAACTCACCCAGCAGGCTGGAATCTCTTGCTCTGGCTGGGCTCAGGAGTCGACCTATACATGAGCAGGACACAGCAAGCACTGTCCCTCCTCCTTCACTAGCCACCAGGCTCAGCCGGTGCAGTCCACATTGGTGGAGTTTCTCGTCATGGGCCCTAGGTGCAGCAGGGAAGTCTTTCTTCTGTCCCCTTCACCAGTCCTAAGAGATCTGAGTTCTGAATGCCAGGGGTGCATTTTTAATGGTGTGGAAATGGCCTTGGGTGGTTGTGGTCACTTGCCAATGGCTACCAGGTCATGGCAACTTCCTGTGATGTGTAGGTAGCATCTAGCTATCCCAGAAGTCTCTATTTAGACCTCTCTCAAGATGGCAGTACCCCTCTCTCAGCTTGTAGAGCTCCATAGCCCAACCCAGAGGTGTGGCTACTAAGGGAACTAAATGTCCCTAAAAAATCGGTTTGGCAACTGGTTTCCCTTCTCTCTGGTGTCCAAACCTCCAGCCTATCTGCCTTAACAATAGAGCGGCCCCTCGACTAAGTGTTTCCCATTTGCCCTTTAAAGACGGCTTCTCCTTTGAAACTCGCCTTTAGGGCCAACATCCACCTGACTTCCTACCAGAAGCTGGCTTCTATTGGGTCCTTTTCTGGTGGTCATTTGCATGTCTCCCAAGAGGGCAGAAAGCTGCCGTGGGGACAGATCTCATGTGCTACAATCAACAGGCACAGGAGATTTTAGGCAACAAAGTGGCAACTTTGCAGAAGTTGCACACTGCAACACATTACATTAATTTTGACTTGGGCATCAAGTCAGCTTTAATGCAAGGAGTTGTTTGATACCTTACAGTATCAACTTTTGTAATCATAGTTAGAAATTAGCAAGTCTAACGAGTTAGCTTGTAACTCTGTACTCACTACTGGGGCTACTGGCCTTTTCTACAGTAAAAACGAAAGTGGTAGGTTACTGTTTGGACATGTAAAGGTACATGTTCCACTTTCTAATTTATAGCACCCTGCCTTGGGGCTCATAAAGCCTACTTTATGGGTAAATTACATTTATTAAAAGGGGATGATTGGACTTTGCCTATGTTTCAAATGACAAAGTCGAGCTAGCAGGTTAAAAATGCACTTTCAGTCTGCAGTGGCAGACTGGGAGCCCTATTTTAGCTTTGTCACACCCAGATTTGCACAACCAGTTTCAGTCCTGGGGTGACCCTCTAACTTACCGGTCCTAGGTACCATATACTAGGGACTTAAAAGTAAGTTAGTGTTCGAGGCATATGAGCTGCAGATCACTCACTTGTGCATAGATCGCCATCTGGTGTTGGGCCCGGATGTTTGCAGTTGTTTTTCCTCTTGGAAAGTCTTTGGAAGTCACAAGGTCGGTGACTCCTCCTCTGGATCGTATTGCGCATGGGCTACGGCTCCATCCTCAGATTGTTTTTTTCCGCCATCGGGCTCGGATGTGATCTTCGTGCTCCGGTTCCGAACAGCTTCCAGTTCGACGATCGACGCGCAATCCTCACCTCAATTTGCGGTATTGTTTTGGATCGCGATCTCCCCACTCGACGCGGCTCTCATCGGCAAGAACCTTCGATTCCGGTCGTCGAATACGGCCTTCGGGCCTACCCAAGCTCCGGTCCTGGCTAATGGAAAGGACTCCCTTCAAGAAGTGCCCTCGATGTGGGTCCAAATTCCCCCACACCGATCTCCACGAAGTATGTAATCTCTGCCTCTCCCCTGAACACGAGGCTCGAGATTGTCCGGCGTGTAAGTCCTTCCGGTCCAAGAAAACCATTTGAGACCGAAGGGCCAGAAGAACCATGGCACACTCGTCGACGGCGATTCAGGACGACATCTTCGGGGAAGGCGTCGACGCTCCAGAAGAACACCACACCGACGAGGGACTCGTCAGCGCCTCCGAAGCCGACGATTCAGATGTGGAGGACATCACTCCGGCAAAGAGGGTCGTGAGTACTAATCTACCCCTCCCCACACCCTCACCGGCACCGAAAAAGGCTTCGGTCACGCCTCCGTCTCCGGGCCTAAGCAAGACCAAAGACACTGCTTCCCACACCGCACCTTCGGGCCTGGTAAGGACGACGATTAAGCCTTCCTGCGGCTCGGGGTCGAGCCAGCCCACCGTCAGTGCTGATAAACACTCTTCCACACCGAAAAAGAAAATGGCCTCCACTTCGACACCGAGCCCCGCACCGAAACACTCGGTGTCGAGAACCAGCTCCAGCTCCTCGGTGCCCACACCATCTTCGGCACCGACAAAAGCACACAAGACCACCGACACTTCGAAGCCGAAATCCATCTCGGCGCCGACCAAACAATCAGACTTTTCCAAGCATAGTTCCAAACAACGAACCAGCGCGGATAAAGCCAAAACACCAACGGCCCGATGCCTTCGGCGCCGACGGACCAACCAACCTCACCAGAACTCTTTACACCGGATCCATTACAAAAAACACTAATCAAGGATCCTAAAACCGGACATTTGATGCTCTCCATCAAAAAGAGACAGCTGGAAAAACCTGCTCCACCTCCAAAGAGGAAGGACTCTGCTACCTCTCCTTTCAGAATACCTTCCCCACCTCCACCGCCCCCTCCACCTCCCCCTCTTCCACCGTCTCCGCCCCACCTCATCATTCCCCAACACCCTCTCCGGATGATGACAATCAGGGGGACCCATATGATGACATAGGAGACGTGCCCCAAGATTTACCTACAGGGGACCCCACTCCCACAGGCTCCCCAGACCCATGGGACGATTATAATATCCCTAACGTCCCACAGGATGATCTCTACCCTTCCAGACCTTCCCCACCATTAGACTCACTGGGGTTCAACCATCTACTACAAAGGGCAGCACACTATCACGGGGTAGATCTCCATACCGCCCCTGTGGAGGAGGATTTCCTCCTCGATACGTTTGACACAACACATAGGACTACCTCCATATTGCCTATGCTCAAGGGAGTTATAAAACATGCGCCAGAGGTCTTTAAAGACCCAGTCAGAGCCAGGGTCATTAACCCGCGCATTGAAAAGAAATACATATCCGCCCCTACAGATCCCTCCTACATCAGAGGGCCTGCACCACTAGATTCTCTGGTAGTGTCCACAGCACGTAAAAGGGCCAACTCCCAAGGGTCAGGCGAAGCACCACCACCTGACAAAGAGTCTAAACTCTTGGACGCATCAGGCAAGTGTACTGCATCCCAAGCTGCCAACATATGGCGTATCGCTAATACACAAGCGCTACTAGCCAGGTATGACAGGGCCCATTATGACGAATTAGAAGCCATAATGCAACATCTCCCTGCTAAATACAAACCTAGGGCCAACAAGCTAATTCAGGAGGGCAAAACCATTACTAATACCTCCATACGTTGTGCCCTAGATGCAGCAGACACAGCCTCCAGGGCCATTAATACTAGTGTCCTCCTCCGTCGCCATGCCTGGCTAAGGATCTCAGGTTTTAAACCGGTGGTACAAGCCTCCATCCTCAACCATCCCTTTGACCAGGAACATCTCTTTGGCCCAAAAGTGGATGAGGCCCGAGAAAAGATGAAAAAGGACACGGACACGGCAAAATCCATGGGAGCCTCACAATCACACACTCCCAGGCACTCTTTTCGCCGCTCTTCCTTTCGGAGCACATCCAGAGGCTACTCCTCCGACACCGCTTCCACCCCATATAAGGCCCCTACCCAGTCCACCTATACAAGGGGCTACCAAAGAGGCTGCTACAGGGGAAACAATAACAAAGGCAGAGGGAAGACAAACACCGCCCGATCTGCCACCGCACCTACCCAATGACTTCCCTCCACTCCCCCCAGACCATCCCACTCCGGTCGGGGACAGACTCAAAAATGTCCTCCCTGTCTGGGCTACCATCACCTCAGAAAAATGGGTAACACAAATAATTCAGTCAGGCTACTGCCTAGAACTAATATCTACCCCCCAAACATTCCACCCAGACAACGCCCAATGTCACAAGAACATCCAACACTACTAAAGCAGGAGGTAATCTCCCTCCTACAGAAAAGGGCGATAGAACACGTTCCTACCAACCAAAGAAATATGGGGGTCTATTCCTTATACTTTCTCATACCAAAAAGGGACGAAACTCTGCGGCCCATCCTAGATCTCCGCCCCTGAACAGATACATACACTCAGACCATTTTCACATGGTAACGCTTCAGCAGGTAGTTCCACTGCTTTCCCAAAACGACTTCCTGACCACTTTAGACCTAAAAGACGCTTATTTCCGTATTCCAGTGCACACCGCTCACAGGAAGTTCCTCCGATTTGTAGTGGACGGCCAACACTACCAATTCAAAATACTCCAGTTCGGAGTCACAACAGCACCACGAGTATTCACCAAGTGCCTAGCAGTAGTAGCAGCACACCTCAGGAGACAACACATCCATGTCTTCCCATATCTAGATGACTGGCTAATAAAAGCCAGTTCATACAGCCAGTGTGTACAACACACGTATGCCACTATCCAGCTACTTCACCAACTGGGCTTCACAGTAAACCACGCAAAGTCCCATCTACAACCATCCCACATAAAACAATACCTCGGTGCCACCATAGACACCTCAAAAGCGCTAGCCTACCCCAATCCTGCCAGGATTACAAGCATTCAGGCTTTACGCGCAAAATTCATGGCACAACAGCTCGAGTGTTTATGCAACTAATAGGGATGATGGCCTCTTGCATCTTCATAGTACCTCACGCAAGACTCCAGATGCATCCTCTCCAAGAGTGTTTAGCGCGCCAATGAAACCAGGCCCAAGGTCAATTAACAGATCTGGTGTTGGTAGACGGTCGTACCCATCGCTCTCTGCAGTGGTGGACCACCACAAACCTTTCCATAGGTTGACCGTTCCTGGACCCGGTTCCCCAGATAGTACTAACAACAGACGCATCGCTCTCCGGCTGGGGAGCTCATCTATTACATCTCACTGTGCAGGGCACATGGACACCGCAACAGAAGTTACTCCATATCAACCATCTGGAGTTACTAGCAATCTTCTTAGCCCTAAAATCTTTTCAAACACAGATTTCAGGCAAAGCAGTCCTAATCCGCACAGACAACATGACAGCCATGTACTATATTCAATAACAAGGCGGCACACACTCTCCACAGCTCTCTCAGCTAGCACAGAGCATATGGAGATGGGCCATACCCCAGGAAATCTTTCTCCTAGCTCAACATGTCCCAGGAGTCCAAAACACTATGGCAGATCAGCTCAGCAGACAAACACAACAAATCCACAAGTTCTACACCCGTACTTTCGAATTTGGGGGCATCCACAGATAGACCTCTTCGCCACCCACGAAAACACCAAATGCCCAAGCTTTGCCGCCAGATATCCACACCCATTGTCCAAAGGAAATGCGATATGGATGAACTGGTCAGGCAGATTTGCGTACGCTTTTCCGCCTCACCCACTCATTCCACTAGTGGTTCACAAACTACAGCAACACTCCCTCACACTAATCCTAGTAGCTCCAACTTGGGCCAGACAACCTTGGTACACCACACTGCTGGAACTATCTGTAGTACCGCACCAAAAATTACGCCTCTCTCCACACCTCTCAACCCAGAACCATGGAGAGATCAAACACACGGACCCAGCTCAGCTCAACCTTGCGATCTGGCTCCTGAAATCCTAGAATTCGGCTATCTAAATCTTCCCCCTGACTGTATGAACGTCCTCAAAGAAGCTAGGCGACCCACCACTAGGGCGTGCTACGCCGCCAAGTGGAAACGTTTTGTTGTCTATTGTCACAACAACACCATCAATCCCCTAGACTTCTCCATTCAACACATCATAGGCTACTTACTCCACCTACAAAGGTGCAATCTAGCCTATACGTCCATTCGCCTGCACCTCGCAGCCATAGCAGCTTACCTACAAAATAGGCAACATCTATCACTCTTTAGAGTACCTGCCATTAAAGCCTTCATGGACGGCCTGAAAAGAATAATTCCCCCCAGAGTGCAACCCTCACCTGTGTGGAACCTAAATATCGTTCTCACCAGACTAATGGGGCCTCCCTTCGAACCACTACACAAATGTGAACTCCAATTTTTAACGTGGAAAACCGCTTTTCTCGTAGCCATCACTTCCCTCAGAAGGGTCAGTGAGATACAAGCATTTACCATTCAAGAACCCTTTCTACAAATGCACCATAACAAAGTTGTTCTCCGTACCAACCCAAAATTCCTCCCTAAAGTAATTTCTCCCTTTCACCTAAACCAATCTGTAGAACTACCAGTATTCTTCTCGCAGCCACAGACCGTTGCAGAAAGAGCTCTCCACACACTAGATGTCAAACGAGCCTTACTGTACTACATCCAGAGAACAAAACCTTTCCGTAAGACCAAACAACTGTTTGTCTCTTTCTCTCCACCACACAAGGGCAACCCCATCTCCAAGTCGGGGATAGCTAGGTGGATTGTCAAATGCATTCAGATTTGCTACCACAAATTATTTATTATTATTAGGGAGGTTTATAAAGCGCTTGGTAACGCTCGAAAGCGTGTCCCCGCGCTACAGCTGAGAGACTCAGAGCAGTAGTGAGGAGTAGGCACGACTATCTTGAAAAGAGGAGAGTTTTTAAATTCTTCCGGAAGCTGGATTCCGAGGGGTCTAGGCGGAGATTAAGAGGCAGGGCGTTCCAGCGCTTCGCTGCCAAATGGCGAAAAGAGCGTCCACCCATACGAGCCTTTCTGACCCTAGGGACCACAAGTAGACCTCCGTGAGAAGAGCGCAGAGCGCGAGAAGGTTCATACCTGATAGCAAGGTTCTGGAGTGGTCTGGGAGCTTTCCGAGCAAGGATGCGATGGCAGGTACAGAGGGCTTTAAATTCCACTCTGCTTCTCACTGGCAGCCAGTGGAGAGTGTGAAGGGCAGCTTTCGAATCCGATCTATTAGGAATTTTAAGGATGAGTCGGGCTGCCGCGTTCTGCAATACCTGGAGGCGGTTTATTGCCTTACAGGTGGCTCCTAAGTACAAAAGGTTGCCATAGTCTAGGCGCGATGTCACGAGGGCATGTACCAACGTTCTCCGGGCGGACATAGGAAGGAGAGCAAGGACCTTGCGTAAGATTTTTAAAACGCTAAAGCAGACACCCGCCACTCGGTTTATTTGGGGTCCAAAAGACAGGTCAGCATCGAGCCATACGCCCAGGTTTTTTACTTCCTGACGGGGCATAGGTGCTTGCCCTAGGCATGGGGGCCACCATGCCGACGACCAGACG
The DNA here is from genome assembly GCF_964204655.1 of Triturus cristatus. Taxonomy (NCBI): domain Eukaryota; kingdom Metazoa; phylum Chordata; class Amphibia; order Caudata; family Salamandridae; genus Triturus; species Triturus cristatus. The sequence goes on from NC_140592.1 coordinate 311,906,719, forward strand.
GAAGGACTCCCCCCCACCACGAGTACCTCGGTCTTGTTGCCATTTAATTTCAGGCAATTAGTGGACATCCAGGTTGCAAGATCTTGCATGCAAGCTCTGAAGCTGTCCATAACAAGTCCGGGCGCTCGAGAGAGGGAGATAACCAACTGCGTGTCATCGGCATATGACACGATTTCCAATCCATGACTCGCGGCAATTGAAGCCACTGGAGAGACATAAAGATTAAATAAAGTTGGGCTCAGGGACGATCCCTGGGGAACGCCCTGTCCCAAACCTATGTCTCTAGAGTAGTGATCACCCAGGCGGACTTGGAAGCTTCTCCCAGTTAGGAACGATTGGATCCATTGAAGTGCAGCCTCAGATATTCCTCCGTTATTCAGACACTGTAGCAAGTTGGCATGAGCAACAGTGTCAAATGCTGCACTCAGGTCCAATAGGATGAGGGCCATGGTGTGACCCTCATCCGCCCCCTGACGTAGGGATTCCACCGCCGTCAGTAATGCAGATTCTGTAGAGTGACGGGGACGAAAACCGAATTGAGTATCGTGTAATAAGGTGGCTTTATCAACAAAGTCCATCAGTTGTAGATTGACCGTTTTTTCGGCTACTTTGGCTTAGTATGGTAGGAGAGAAATTGGCCGCAGGTTCTCAAGTTTCTCAAAACTAATGGTAGGTTTCTTCCTTAAAGGTAGGACCACCGCCCTTTTCCAGTCTTTAGGTACTGTCATGGTACTAAAAGACACGTCTAGTAGATGTCTGATGTAAGGTTCTAATACCACCAGACAATCCACTAGACGTTTAGGTGTGGTAGGATCCCGTGGAGAACCCGACCTCACTGATCTACAAATTTTTAGGAAGTCTTCTGGGGGCGGGACGAAAAAGTGGGTCAGTCTGCGTCTATCACCCCATTCCCTGGGGCTTTCGACAAATTCTGTCCCAGTTATAGGCTGCGTTGGGAACGCTGAATAGATTTTGGCTATTTTTTCTGAAAAGAAATCTGCAATTTTATTGCATGATTCGGGGGAACAATCAACTGGGGTATTGATTGATTTTCCGCTCGAAAGAGTTTTATAGAGTGAAAACAGCTCTTTCGTTGAGTTACCAGCTTCACTGATTCTGGACGCATAGTATGCTGCTTTAGATTTTCTGATTTGACCATGGTAAAGTCGTCTGTTAGTCAAGTAGGTGGCTCTAGATTCTTTGGAGAAGGTCCTACGCCAATCTCTTTCGGCTCTTTTCAGTGTGGTTTTCATGGTTCTTAGTTCCACGTTGAACCATGGGGCAGTTTGTTGAACACGGCCCCCGGATTTGGTTTTTTGAAGAGGAGCTGTAACGTCCAGTGCCTCAGAGATGCGATTGCAAAGATTAGTGTTAGCTGTGTCGGCGTCCTCCCCCCCCGGGCTCCCCCCCTTGGTCAGTGCCTCGCAGAATTTAGGCTGGGAGAAAGTAGCCCAATTCCGCCTAAGATGATACAATAATGTTGGCTGCGGGGGTGTGCTTCCAGGAATACGAATGGAGAAAGGGACTAGATAGTGATCCGACCAGGGGATGGGAATAGGGGTTATAGCTTCTATTTCCCCCCAGTTTACAAATATGGGATCCAGCAGGTGACCTAACTGATGTGTCGGACCGCTAACAATTTGATTCAGTTGGAGGGCACCTAAAGCCTGACTGAAATTCTTACTGGCGCAATCTAAGGGGTTATTGAGGTGTAAGTTAAGGTCTCCGAGTACCAAAAATTTGTCATTACGTAAAGCAGTCTCCATAATGCCTTCAACCAGACTTTCCTCAAACTTGGCTATAGGGCCTGGGGGTCTGTAGATTAGCATGCCCTTTATCGTATGGCTATTAGTCACTTTAATAGTGAAACTCCCTGCCTCACAATCCAAGGTGGGAGAACTGTCCAATTGGCATTGCAAGCTTTCTCGAGTTACAATTGCAATGCCCCCTCCTCTGCCTATGGGTCTGTCCTGTCTGTGTATTGTATATCCTACTGGAAGTGCCTCCAGGGCATCGGATGTAGACTCATTGTCTAACCACGTTTCTGTTAGGAATACAAGGTCCCAGTTTTTCTCAGTAAGTAGGTCATATAGATCTAACTTGTGTTTCCTTAATGAGCGTACATTGAGCAGTCCGCAGTGCATGATGTAGTCCTTACTGTTCGTATTCCTACCAAGGTCATAGGAGAAGTGGCAGTGTTCGCAGCCTATGTTGTCTTCTACTCGAAGTTTATGCTTGCAAGAAACATTCACATTTCGGCGTAAGGCAAGTAATTCCTGCTTACTCCACCGTGTGTGATTGTCCCGAGGGGCATGGGGTAAGGCCCTGGACCGTGTACGATCGCGGACGGGCGCAGACGGGCTGGACTTAGGCGCGACTTCGGCGCGATGCCGGCGCGCCCGCTGCGCTCGCCCGCTGCGCGTCCGGGGAAGGCGCATTGAAATAGGGGCGGGAGGCGTGGCCTCGAGAATGGGCGTGTCTGGGGGGTCAAGCGCGCGATGGCCGCAGCGCGATTCTCCACCTCCAACAACGCTCGAATCAGCTGCGCTAGTGCTATCCCAGCTGCAACTAGGTCCGTGGAGTGCAAGTAAGTGCAAAGTACTTTGTTTAAAACACAGAGTAAAATCACAATTTTAAAAATAATCGGCCAGAGTTCTCCCGGCTTTCCGCCTCAGGAGGATTTCAACTGTTGGCGCGTTAGAGTTACGTTGCGCTTATATAGGTCGGGGAAGTGGGCGTCGCCTCGGAATGGGCGTGGCCTCGAGAATGGGCGTGTCTGGGGGGTCAAGCGCGCGATGGCCGCAGCGCGATTCTCCACCTCCAACAACGCTCGAATCAGCTGCGCTAGTGCTATCCCAGCTGCAACTATGTCCGTGGAGTGCAAGTAAGTGCAAAGTACTTTGTTTAAAACACAGAGTAAAATCACAATTTTAAAAATAATCGGCCAGAGTTCTCCCGGCTTTCCGCCTCAGGAGGATTTCAACTGTTGGCGCGTTAGAGTTACGTTGCGCTTATATAGGTCGGGGAAGTGGGCGTCGCCTCGGAATGGGCGTGGCCTCGAGAATGGGCGTGTCTGGGGGGTCAAGCGCGCGATGGCCGCAGCGCGATTCTCCACCTCCAACAACGCTCGAATCAGCTGCGCTAGTGCTATCCCAGCTGCAACTAGGTCCGTGGAGTGCAAGTAAGTGCAAAGTACTTTGTTTAAAACACAGAGTAAAATCACAATTTTAAAAATAATCGGCCAGAGTTCTCCCGGCTTTCCGCCTCAGGAGGATTTCAACTGTTGGCGCGTTAGAGTTACGTTGCGCTTATATAGGTCGGGGAAGTGGGCGTCGCCTCGGAATGGGCGTGGCCTCGAGAATGGGCGTGTCTGGGGGGTCAAGCGCGCGATGGCCGCAGCGCGATTCTCCACCTCCAACAACGCTCGAATCAGCTGCGCTAGTGCTATCCCAGCTGCAACTATGTCCGTGGAGTGCAAGTAAGTGCAAAGTACTTTGTTTAAAACACAGAGTAAAATCACAATTTTAAAAATAATCGGCCAGAGTTCTCCCGGCTTTCCGCCTCAGGAGGATTTCAACAAAGCAAAACAAACGCTATCCGTTCCCCCTAAAGCCCATTCTACACGTAAAATAGGGGCTTCAATGGCTTTTCTAGGAAACATCCCATTAGATGATATCTGCAAAGCAGCTACATGGTCAACACCGCACACTTTCACTAAACACTATTGTGTAGATGTGCAAACTAAGCAACAGGCTAGTGTGGGCCAGGCTGTACTTAAAACATTATTTCAAACCACTGCAACAGATACGGGTGGCCGCCGCTAAGGATGGGTACTGCTATATAATCTATGCACAAGTGTGTAATCTGCAGCTCATATGCCTTGAACGGAATATGCTACTTACCAGTATGCATCTGTTCTTGGCATGTAGAGCTGCAGATCTACACACACCCACCCGCCTCCCCGGCTACCTTTATCTGTTCCAGTTTATCTTATTTAGATACTATACACATGGGCCTCTTCACTGTTATTACTACGCTCCATCTTTCCCGGCTGGCGAAAAACAATCTGAGGATGGAGCCGAAGCCCATGCGCAATACGATCCAGAGGAGTGAGTCTTCCCCACCAGAAGACTCACTGGGGTTCAACCATCTACTACAAAGGGCAGCACACTATCACGGGGTAGATCTCCATACCGCCCCTGTGGAGGAGGATTTCCTCCTCGATACGTTTGACACAACACATAGGACTACCTCCATATTGCCTATGCTCAAGGGAGTTATAAAACATGCGCCAGAGGTCTTTAAAGACCCAGTCAGAGCCAGGGTCATTAACCCGCGCATTGAAAAGAAATACATATCCGCCCCTACAGATCCCTCCTACATCAGAGGGCCTGCACCACTAGATTCTCTGGTAGTGTCCACAGCACGTAAAAGGGCCAACTCCCAAGGGTCAGGCGAAGCACCACCACCTGACAAAGAGTCTAAACTCTTGGACGCATCAGGCAAGTGTACTGCATCCCAAGCTGCCAACATATGGCGTATCGCTAATACACAAGCGCTACTAGCCAGGTATGACAGGGCCCATTATGACGAATTAGAAGCCATAATGCAACATCTCCCTGCTAAATACAAACCTAGGGCCAACAAGCTAATTCAGGAGGGCAAAACCATTACTAATACCTCCATACGTTGTGCCCTAGATGCAGCAGACACAGCCTCCAGGGCCATTAATACTAGTGTCCTCCTCCGTCGCCATGCCTGGCTAAGGATCTCAGGTTTTAAACCGGTGGTACAAGCCTCCATCCTCAACCATCCCTTTGACCAGGAACATCTCTTTGGCCCAAAAGTGGATGAGGCCCGAGAAAAGATGAAAAAGGACACGGACACGGCAAAATCCATGGGAGCCTCACAATCACACACTCCCAGGCACTCTTTTCGCCGCTCTTCCTTTCGGAGCACATCCAGAGGCTACTCCTCCGACACCGCTTCCACCCCATATAAGGCCCCTACCCAGTCCACCTATACAAGGGGCTACCAAAGAGGCTGCTACAGGGGAAACAATAACAAAGGCAGAGGGAAGACAAACACCGCCCGATCTGCCACCGCACCTACCCAATGACTTCCCTCCACTCCCCCCAGACCATCCCACTCCGGTCGGGGACAGACTCAAAAATGTCCTCCCTGTCTGGGCTACCATCACCTCAGAAAAATGGGTAACACAAATAATTCAGTCAGGCTACTGCCTAGAACTAATATCTACCCCCCAAACATTCCACCCAGACAACGCCCAATGTCACAAGAACATCCAACACTACTAAAGCAGGAGGTAATCTCCCTCCTACAGAAAAGGGCGATAGAACACGTTCCTACCAACCAAAGAAATATGGGGGTCTATTCCTTATACTTTCTCATACCAAAAAGGGACGAAACTCTGCGGCCCATCCTAGATCTCCGCCCCTGAACAGATACATACACTCAGACCATTTTCACATGGTAACGCTTCAGCAGGTAGTTCCACTGCTTTCCCAAAACGACTTCCTGACCACTTTAGACCTAAAAGACGCTTATTTCCGTATTCCAGTGCACACCGCTCACAGGAAGTTCCTCCGATTTGTAGTGGACGGCCAACACTACCAATTCAAAATACTCCAGTTCGGAGTCACAACAGCACCACGAGTATTCACCAAGTGCCTAGCAGTAGTAGCAGCACACCTCAGGAGACAACACATCCATGTCTTCCCATATCTAGATGACTGGCTAATAAAAGCCAGTTCATACAGCCAGTGTGTACAACACACGTATGCCACTATCCAGCTACTTCACCAACTGGGCTTCACAGTAAACCACGCAAAGTCCCATCTACAACCATCCCACATAAAACAATACCTCGGTGCCACCATAGACACCTCAAAAGCGCTAGCCTACCCCAATCCTGCCAGGATTACAAGCATTCAGGCTTTACGCGCAAAATTCATGGCACAACAGCTCGAGTGTTTATGCAACTAATAGGGATGATGGCCTCTTACATCTTCATAGTACCTCACGCAAGACTCCAGATGCATCCTCTCCAAGAGTGTTTAGCGCGCCAATGAAACCAGGCCCAAGGTCAATTAACAGATCTGGTGTTGGTAGACGGTCGTACCCATCGCTCTCTGCAGTGGTGGACCACCACAAACCTTTCCATAGGTTGACCGTTCCTGGACCCGGTTCCCCAGATAGTACTAACAACAGACGCATCGCTCTCCGGCTGGGGAGCTCATCTATTACATCTCACTGTGCAGGGCACATGGACACCGCAACAGAAGTTACTCCATATCAACCATCTGGAGTTACTAGCAATCTTCTTAGCCCTAAAATCTTTTCAAACACAGATTTCAGGCAAAGCAGTCCTAATCCGCACAGACAACATGACAGCCATGTACTATATTCAATAACAAGGCGGCACACACTCTCCACAGCTCTCTCAGCTAGCACAGAGCATATGGAGATGGGCCATACCCCAGGAAATCTTTCTCCTAGCTCAACATGTCCCAGGAGTCCAAAACACTATGGCAGATCAGCTCAGCAGACAAACACAACAAATCCACAAGTTCTACACCCGTACTTTCGAATTTGGGGGCATCCACAGATAGACCTCTTCGCCACCCACGAAAACACCAAATGCCCAAGCTTTGCCGCCAGATATCCACACCCATTGTCCAAAGGAAATGCGATATGGATGAACTGGTCAGGCAGATTTGCGTACGCTTTTCCGCCTCACCCACTCATTCCACTAGTGGTTCACAAACTACAGCAACACTCCCTCACACTAATCCTAGTAGCTCCAACTTGGGCCAGACAACCGTGGTACACCACACTGCTGGAACTATCTGTAGTACCGCACCAAAAATTACGCCTCTCTCCACACCTCTCAACCCAGAACCATGGAGAGATCAAACACACGGACCCAGCTCAGCTCAACCTTGCGATCTGGCTCCTGAAATCCTAGAATTCGGCTATCTAAATCTTCCCCCTGACTGTATGAACGTCCTCAAAGAAGCTAGGCGACCCACCACTAGGGCGTGCTACGCCGCCAAGTGGAAACGTTTTGTTGTCTATTGTCACAACAACACCATCAATCCCCTAGACTTCTCCATTCAACACATCATAGGCTACTTACTCCACCTACAAAGGTGCAATCTAGCCTATACGTCCATTCGCCTGCACCTCGCAGCCATAGCAGCTTACCTACAAAATAGGCAACATCTATCACTCTTTAGAGTACCTGCCATTAAAGCCTTCATGGAAGGCCTGAAAAGAATAATTCCCCCCAGAGTGCAACCCTCACCTGTGTGGAACCTAAATATCGTTCTCACCAGACTAATGGGGCCTCCCTTCGAACCACTACACAAATGTGAACTCCAATTTTTAACGTGGAAAACCGCTTTTCTCGTAGCCATCACTTCCCTCAGAAGGGTCAGTGAGATACAAGCATTTACCATTCAAGAACCCTTTCTACAAATGCACCATAACAAAGTTGTTCTCCGTACCAACCCAAAATTCCTCCCTAAAGTAATTTCTCCCTTTCACCTAAACCAATCTGTAGAACTACCAGTATTCTTCTCGCAGCCACAGACCGTTGCAGAAAGAGCTCTCCACACACTAGATGTCAAACGAGCCTTACTGTACTACATCCAGAGAACAAAACCTTTCCGTAAGACCAAACAACTGTTTGTCTCTTTCTCTCCACCACACAAGGGCAACCCCATCTCCAAGTCGGGGATAGCTAGGTGGATTGTCAAATGCATTCAGATTTGCTACCACAAAGCAAAACAAACGCTATCCGTTCCCCCTAAAGCCCATTCTACACGTAAAATAGGGGCTTCAATGGCTTTTCTAGGAAACATCCCATTAGATGATATCTGCAAAGCAGCTACATGGTCAACACCGCACACTTTCACTAAACACTATTGTGTAGATGTGCAAACTAAGCAACAGGCTAGTGTGGGCCAGGCTGTACTTAAAACATTATTTCAAACCACTGCAACAGATACGGGTGGCCGCCGCTAAGGATGGGTACTGCTATATAATCTATGCACAAGTGTGTAATCTGCAGCTCATATGCCTTGAACGGAATATGCTACTTACCAGTATGCATCTGTTCTTGGCATGTAGAGCTGCAGATCTACACACACCCACCCGCCTCCCCGGCTACCTTTATCTGTTCCAGTTTATCTTATTTAGATACTATACACATGGGCCTCTTCACTGTTATTACTACGCTCCATCTTTCCTGGCTGGCGAAAAACAATCTGAGGATGGAGCCGAAGCCCATGCGCAATACGATCCAGAGGAGGAGTCACCGACCTCGTGACTTCCAAAGACTTTCCAAGAGGAAAAACAACTGCAAACATCCGGGCCCAACACCAGATGGCGATCTATGCACAAGTGTGTAGATCTGCAGCTCTACATGCCAAGAACAGATGCATACTGGTAAGTAGCATATTCCTTATGCCAGTTGAGTATGTCAATCAAACATAAACATTTTAGGGTCAGGGCACTGGTAGCATCACAGTTGTATTTGGAGGCACAATAATGGGACATTCCGTGTAATTCTGGTCATAGTTTACTGATACATAGGCCCAGGGGCATCACTGCCTATCCTTAATTTCAGACAGCACTCCACTCTAGCTCAAGGCTAGAGTCCATGATGTTCACCTTAGAATATTAGATTTATGAATTCTTTCTTCTTCCTCTCCCTCAATGTATCAATTCTTGTTTTGATTTGCTGCAGGGATGTGGCCTGGTTGGGGAACTGCGATGATGGCTGTTTGGCACTGGCAGAGCTGCTTGGATGGAAGGTAAGAGGGAAGATCTACTCATTTTGGGAGTGGGTGCCAACTTGCACTACCAAACCAAGATTGTAAACACATGCTTCATTCTCTGTGTATAAATAGGAAATGTGCCTTCTTTTTCTCTACCTGCTAGAAGTGGGATGATTTATCCTTATAGCGTGAATGTGCGCTCATTAAAATGCTCACTCCTCTTCCTTTCTTCAAGTTGAGTGGTTTGTCATAATCTTACATTTTGGTTAAGCTTCTTGTATCTTGCATCACCCCTAAGATTCAAAGAGAATATTGTGTTCACCCTTGCTGACCTCAGCATGTGGAATAGCAAAATGCATTCCCGTCCTCCTTCAAATAGAAAACTGTATGTAACTAATGTGCATTTGGCATGGAGGTCTTGTTCATTATTCAACTCATGTATCCAATTTCTATGCCTTCTAATTGAAGAGGCTAGCCTTACTTACCTTTTGATGTGCTAGAATTATTTGCCATTTTGTCATAGTCCTGTCTTGCTCCTGTACATTAGTGCTTTCAACCAGTTTCCCCTTACAGTGTTGAAATTGTTGAAATTACTTATTCTGTGAACACTTAACCACAAGGAGGTGTGGGCGACACAGAGGTAGCCATCTAGCTGTTCTCCCTCTCTCTGCCCGAGGATAACCATATGCCCCCCCCCCCCCCATATGAATTTTTCCTTATCGTCAAACCTGACACTGTGAGATGTACCACTGAATTTTTATGTTGGTGCCATTTTCTCCTGGTATTTCCCTGTGTCTGAAGATAAACTGTACTTGCCATCCTTTATAACAACCCTCTGCGCTGGTCTTCGCAATTCCACTTAAGACCATCATCCACACAGTCAGTTGCTTAATCTCAGGAGGACCTGGCCTGGCAGTTCGGACTGGACTGTTCCCATGGGGAGCAGGGTCAAGACTGATTTGCATATAGCTGGGTCCAAACTGGGGTGGTGTGGCAAGCAAAAGAACAATGGATTTAACCCATATCTGTAATTTGGGGTGAATGCTTGACAATATTCAGCATTCCATCGTTTATCTTTTTGTGTTGCTTTAAGTCGCTCTTAGTGGGAAGGGTATGCCCAGACGTGGGTACTGTGCTCACTATTCCACTGGATTCAAACTAGCTTGTCTGGTGAGAGGTGATACCCCAAAGCTAATCCCAGGATACTTGTTTTCCGATCCATGGAGGACCTGGCTTCGTAGCTTGGGCTGAACTGTTCCCATGGGGAAACTGATTTGCATATGGCTGGCTCCAAACTGGGGTGGTATGGCGATCACAAGAACGATGGATTTAACCCAAATCTGTGATGTGGGTGAATGCTTGACAATGTTCATTATTCCATCCATTATCTTTTAGTGTTGCTATCCACCTATTTTGACATATGCCCTGCTGTGCCCACTTATAAATGTCTCCCTAAGCCTCTTTACAATCTTCCAACAGTTTAGCTCATTTATCAAGGCCCACATCTTCAGACAATAATACCCCCAATAGTTCATAATATTCATATCTTCATTGTACTTCTCCTGAACTATGTATCACAAGCTGTGTCCTGTATTGCCCACCATATCTTGTGTCAGAATCCTTTATCTCACATTGACTTTAAGCACTAAATGTTTCAAACGTTAGTGTAAATACTTGTTTGATGCCATGTGTGGCTGTAGTTACACATGCTTAGCATAAGTCCGCCATCTAGTGTAGGGCTCAAAAGTGTGCAAGTTGTTTTTCTTCTAAGAAGTATTTCAAATCACGCGGGGTAGTGAATCCTCCTTTTGCTTGCAATGTGCATGGTCCTCGACTCTGTTGTGAGATTGTTATTTCCTGCTGTCGGGGTCTGTTGTGTACCCCTTGCTCCCTTTTGGGATAGACGAAAAACTAGCATTTAGGCCTCTAACATCGGCATGGTTATCAGTCGCGGTTACTTATAGTATACTTTGGTCGCCTATCAACGATGACGCGTTCCAGCTGACCAAGGCCCTGGGGACAGTCGCACTTCGAGGCAGATTCTTCTTTACCAAATTTAATTCACATTATGCCCAGCTGGTGATGAAACTGACACCTTTTCGTTTTTGCTTTCGCAGCCACGGCCGGTTTCCACAAACCTACCAAGACCTGGTGTATAACTTGTGCTTGTCGCCAGATCATCAGAATCCATCTGGGAGGCGTGTAAGTGCTTCCAAAAGAAAAAGATGCTGCAAGATCGGCACGCAAGCAGACTCAAATCGCCAGACGAAGAGTGGACAACACTCAACGACATTTTTTAATCTGAAGAATACCAACACGAGGCACAAGCTCAAGCTCAGGCCTCAGCAGTGGATGAGGGATCCTTCTCCCATGGTTACAGTTTGGGATCGAAATCGAGCACATTCCAACAGGTCAAACTGTGAGTAATGTGCCCCATCCATCTGGACCACAGTCTCAACAAACTATCCCTGAGGGTCAGCAGTCTGGCTTAGACCATCTGAAGCCATCGCACGGGCCATCACTGCCTTCAGGTCATGGTCGGCACTGAACAGCTGTACTAGAAACGCCTAGCCCTGGCTCAGCACCCAAGCGTCCGCATAAGGCCATGCACCTGTCATTGGCCCCAAGTCGAGACTCTGAATCAAAAGCCCCAGCACCAAAACCTAGGTGTGCCTTGGCACCAAAATCAACTTCCTTCATCGAGAACATCGACATCAAAAACTGCTTCGGAACTGAAGTCACATACTTCAGTCAAACTAAAGACCAGCTCCGAAACTGTGGAACTGGTACTTCAAAGGCTACAGGAACATCTCGATAACAGACAAAAACAACTGCTAATTCACCCAGACACTGATAGAATTATGACTGTGACTCCACAAAGCAAAGAAAAGCCAGCAAAGAGACTGTTGACTTTTGAGGAAGCATTGGACCGCCCATGCCCAACCAAAGCACAGGAAAAGGGCAAATAAGGCCACCAGTCCTCCACCAATTAGCCCACCACCAGTGACGCCAAGAGCACACTCTGCACCACATTAACCTCCTGCAGACTCGCACTACTTCCCCGAAGGTTCTATTAATTCCTTTGAGGAACATGGGAACCATGAGGATGACGAGAACCAATGCTCTATTCCCCCTCAAGACTATCTGCGGGACACATACGACATAGCCCGCCTGCAGACATGGACCTGGATTTATACGAGGTTAAACCTTCCCCTCCAGATGATGCTACAACATACCATGGCATCATAGGTAGAGCAGCTAGTTCTCATAAGGATTAGCTCCACACAGAACCATTGGAGGATGATTTATTTATATGAAACACTTTTATCCACTCAATATTTGGCACAATATCTGCCCATGTTTAAAGGTATTTTAAGACATACCACAAACATTTTTAAAGACTCAGTAAAAGCAAGGGTCATTACACCAAAAGTGGATAAAAAGTATATGCCATCCCCTACAGATCAAACATATATAAAGTGTCAACTACCACCAGATTCCCTAGTGGTTGCTACAGCAAGAAAGAGGACGAGCTCACAAAGATCTGACGAGGCACCCCCACCAGACAAAGAGGCAAGAAAAATAGATGCTGCGGGTAAAAGAGTGGCAGCACAAACAGCCAACCAATGGAGGATAGCCAATTCCTTTGGTCTCCTTTCCCGTTATGACTGTGTACATTCGGATGAAATACAGGGGCTCCTCCAACATCTCCCGGAAGAATATAAGAAAAGGGAGCTTGAAATTGTTTCACTGCAGCTGCAAGAGGTATTAACACAGGTGTCCTCATAAGAAGACATACCTGGCTCAAGGTTTCAGGCTTCAAACCAGAAGTGCAACAAACTTCCTTTAGAGGGAGAGAATCTCTTTGGCCCTCAAGTAGACACCTCACTTGAAAAAAATCTAACAAGACCGTGAAAGAGATAAGGGCATCGGGTGGTGTTACAAACATCTACCCAAAAGAGGGAATTCTCGTAGCTTCCCATATCGTGGAGCAGCAAAAGTACATCTGCAAGTGCAGACACCTCCTCTACATATCGGTCAATAAACCAGCAGCTACCACCACAAAACCTTGACCTTCCTTTCCCCCTGATTATATTAGACCTGTCGGGGGACGGCTTCAATAGTTTTTTCCGACATGACGGACTATCACCTCCGACCAGTGGGTGTTGGATATTATCTTACATGGTTATTGCCTGGAGCTCACTTCCACATCTCCAAATATTCCACCCGCACACACAAGCTGTCAACAGACCATCAACAACTGCTCAAAGAGGAAGTGAAAGCTCTTCTTGAAAAGGGAGCAATAGAACCTGTACCACTACACCAACAGGAGACCTCAGACTCCTAAATGGATGCATACCCTCAGAGCACTTCCCTATGGTCACTGTTCAAGATGTAATTCCACTGCTACAACTAAGAGATTTCATTTCCACATTAAACCTAAAGGATGCTTACTTTCACAGCCCAATTCACACAGCACATCAACAGTACCTCAGATTTGTATTAAACGGAAAGCACTTTCAATTCAAAGTACTTCTATTCTGGGTCACTATAGAACCCAGTGTGTTCACCAGATGTCTAGCAGTAGTAGCAGCTCATCTACGCATAGAAAACATACACAATTTCCCTTACCAGGATGATTGGCTCATCAAAATGTTAAACTATCGAAACTGTTTTCAACACAGTCAAACTACTATAATCCTACTTCATCATTTAGGTTCCAGTCAATGCAGTCAAGTCCCATCTGCAACCCTTCAAATACAATCTTATCTCCTAGCCATCCTCAATTCCTAAACAGGAATAGCTTACCCAAATTTAGTAAGTATTCAGTCCTTTCAAAACCTTATCTGACAGTTTCAGCCTCATCGACCTCATTGACAAATACCAGTAAAAAACAGTAATGCATCTCCTAGGTACCATGGCCTCATGTATAGCCACAGTATCATATGTCAGACTGAATATGCACCCGTTTCAGGAATGCTTAGCACATCAATGGTCTAAAGCAAACGGTCATATGGAAGACCTGGTGTTGATCAGCCATCAAGCTTGCCACTCTCTGCAGTGGTGGAAATCCAACAATCTTCTAAAAGGACGGTCCTTCCTAGACCCAGTTTCACAGAGAACCATAACAACGGATGCATCACTCACAGTTTGGGGAGTGCATTCACAGGAGTTAACTATTCAGGGTCACTGGATACCCAATCAGACTCCTCTCCATGTCAGTCACCTAGAGCTGCTAGCTGTTCATCTAGCGCTGAAAGCATTCCTTCGACACCTTATATATAGAACACAATGGAGGCTTACTCCAAAACCGCCTGCTCAGGATGGCAGAAATCCCACTAGACACCATGGATAGGTGACCAGAAGAAAGAATTGCATGGTAAGCTGCTCCATCCTGCCATCAGGCTGTCAACTATCACAGGTCAACAGACAATATTTCTGCTCAGTGCGTAAGAAGAATGGGAGGTTTACTAAACAAATGACCCCCTCCCACCAACACTCATCGCAAACATGTCCAAGGAACCCTACCTACCTATGTGACTTGTGTGACTATCAGCGATTGTTAACATTATAGCAGTTTCCTCTCTCTTTCCTGGAGGATGGCTGCCACAATTGGGTCCAGGGACAGCCAGTATTCAAGGAACCCTACCAACTCTAGCCATTTTTATAAATTAGAGATCCAGGAGATATCTGGGGTGGTGTCGCTTCTGTTGATCTCAGTACATTGTTGTATCCAGAAAGACCTGCATATATGAAAACTATGTTGATATCAAAAAGGGGGAACAGTTCCTCTCTACGGGCCTAAGTAGAGAGTTACAATGACTTTCTACACTATTAAAGATGGTATCTAGGGGGATCTGCAAATTCAGATCGTAATGCCCTCACACACCTGTTAGGGTGTCATGCTTCATCATTGGGCGCTCCTCGTCGGACCGGCGCTGCAATGTCCGACGGGCCTGGTGGCATCTTTGTCAGAGATCTTTTGATCTGAGAACGCCGTTTGGTGAGTGAGGTGTGTGGGGCTATAGGAGAAACATTGTCTTCTAAAGGGTGCAGAATGTGGTTTAAAACAGGCCCCTGTCCTTGTTAGTTCACTTTATTAATGTTCAAGGATGGGACTTTATTAAAAACAGTGCGGCTACGTGTAATAAATGAGGGTATTCGAGTAGCCTTTTGTTGGTTAGGTCAACATGTTTCGTGTCTAGTGCTCTAGAGTAAAGCAACACTTCGTCAGGACCAAATTGAGATGACCGCTGTTTGTCAGTCAAGGGAGGAAAGCTCCCTTTCTTAAAGTCAAGATCCTAAGTCTATGGTTCTTGATATGGCATTCCACCTCAATAGAAAGGGCCAAAAAAGAAAAAGAAAGGGATATGGATACCATCAGAAACTCGTAGAGGTGGACTAATCAGCTATATAAGAGGCCAGTATATCACCCAGAGAGGGCCAGAAAGGACGGTCTCGTATAGTAACTGTAGGATAGGAGAACAGATAAGATATATCTGTTGAACTAACGCTAGGTGAACATTAAAAACATGACATGAAAAAGTTTAAAACATGACATGAAAAAGTTAACAGCATGATATGACTCAAGTGACATGACTAAGGTGAAAGATAACTCCACACACAAGGGGGAGGTGACGTTGTCAGGGGGGAGGAAAAAATTCTTACCTCCTAAAGGTTGGATGGAGAGCCTCATAGATGAGGGAAGACGACCCGACCACTTGCACGGGTATACTACATGACCGGGAGTAAATGAAACATAGCACCAAAAACAACATGACACTGTAAGTTGAGACACAACATGATAAAGCACATATATATATACTGAGACCATGTGGATGTGAGCTGTCAACTTGTATGCCTCTGGTCTGTGTCTGCATTAAATACTCACATCAAAACAGACCAGTGTATCGACAATAATGGTTCATGTCAAAACAAAGGGTGTAACAGTATTAGTTGTTCACCACGGGCAGGGTGACGATATCCCGCCTGCCTCTAGTGCCGCGCTTGTGCTAGTAGAGGGGGATATTAAAACGGGAGTACCTCGAAGATGAGTGAGGAGAGGGGCATTATGCCGTGGGTGTTCCGTGAGTTATGCTATAGACAGACTAAGCGTGCCGTACCGGATGGGTGATAAATATTAACCGTGCTCACAAATGGTCCCGTGGACTTGGATTGTGGATAAGTACCGGACTAATGTGGCAATACCAGCGTAGGTGAAGCGGTAACACCTCGATAATAAGTGAGGGGAGGGGCGTGTTGCCCCAGTTGTCCCGACAGTCACGCTGTGGGCGGGCTAAAAGTGAAAAACACTGGAGTGTCGTGCCGGAGAGATAAATGATGTATCTTTACCGTACTCGCAATATACACTGCCCTATGGTCTAATGTTAAATAAGTGAATTATCAACGAGCACAAGAGGCGCTACCAAAGAGAGTGAAGCGTATGCAGCAAGGTATGCGACAGTGAACTTAGACGCGTCAAGGGAAACAGAGGACCGACATGCTGCGGCTTCATGCAAGTGATCCGTACATTTGGTGACTATCAACGGGGAATGAGGGTTACACGGAAGCGTACATTGAGGCGCCAGACTTACCCTATGCCTAAAAACATCCAATTTCCTCTCACTTTCCATGGGAGATGGCAGCATGCATTGCCTTTGGTTTGGGCGGTTATATGGCAAAGGTGGAGATCAGGGGACTTTGGTCTACATCGGAGCAGAAGCTCCACATAAACCTTCTGGATTTGTGCCATTTAGTTATCTCTTAATGCCTTCCTCCAGTCCACCAAGGGAAAGCCGTTCAAGTCTTAACAGGAACACACACACACCATGCAGTACTGCAGCAAGGAGGTCAGCATAGGGTAATCCTGTACCAGAAGGCACTGCATCTCTGGACGTGGCTGGACCTTTCAGGGATCTCTTTAACAGCCAAACATTTCGTGGGCTTGCTGAACAGCAGGATAGACATGGACAGCTGATGTCAACTAGTGGACCACAAATAGTGCCTTCATCTGGAGGTGGTTCAAGGCCTCTTTGCTCAGTCGAGGGTACCTTGGTTGGAACTTTTCAGCACTACCCAAAACGCACAGTGTCATGATAATTACACTCTGGAGTTTCTGCCAATAGGTTCCTGGGAAGATGCAGTCTGCTTGCAATGGGATACAGATCTCCTGTATTCCTTCCATTACTGTCTGTCCTGCCTCGAGTTCTGAAGAAGATCAGGAAAAATGGCCTCAGATTATCCGGATATCCCTTATTTGGACTAGGAGAGTTTGGTACCAAGATCTTCTGATAAACAACAAGGCTCTGGCACAGCAAAGCACTCTTTGATTAAGCTAGGTGGGCCCGGAGGTGTTGGTTTTTGAACACAAGGTGTTGAACGAGATCAATCTGTTGGAGGAATCTTATCAGCAAAACTCCTTCAATAATATGAGCAAAAGTGAGTGGCAGGCAGTTAAGTCCTTACAAGACAATGTAGCGGTTACCATCAAATGTGCCGATAAAGGCGGGGCTGTAGTATTGATGAATACTTGTGATTATGAAGCCGAGATTTCCAGGTTGTTACGCGAGAGGAAGAATTATCAACCACTTGCGAGGGATCCTGCGGCAGACCTGCTTAGCACCATTACAACCTTGGTGGCACAGGCACGAGAGAATAAGTGGATCACGGCCAAAGAGGCCGATTTTCTCATTAATGTAAAACCTAGAACACCAGCGTTTTACATTTTACCTAAAATTCACAAGGCCCAGCGGCCCCCGCCAGGGCGCCCAATCGTTTCGGGTATTTCTTCTGTTTTGGAACCGCTCTCGCAATTTGCGGATTTCTTTCTGAGAGAATCGGTGATTCGACAATTGTCGTATGTCCAGGATACTACGGACATTTTGAATATCATTGAGGACATGGATTTTGACTCTTCCCAGGAGTTGTTGGTCACTATTGACATAGAGTCTTTGTACACCAGTATACCCCAGGAGGCGACGCTGGTGGCAGCAGCTCGGGCTCTTGGGGCTCAAGAATGGTTTTATGATACCCCACAATCTTTTGTGATGCAGTGTGTGGAGTTAGCCTTGACCCGGAACTATTTTTGCTATAAAGATGACCTGTTTTTGCAAGTCTCGGGTACTTCAATGGGCGCAACTTTTGCGCCCAGTCTGGCCTGCATTTATGTAGGCCAGTTTGAGGAACATCACCTGTACCAGCCTTCCAATCCCTTCCAGAGGCATATTGGCCTCTGGAAGAGGTACATTGATGATGTTTTGTGTATATGGTCAGGTTCACATGACTTATTGTGTGAGTTTCTGGACTGGTTAAACACTAGGGACGAATGTCTGAAGTTTACGTGGCAGATAAGTAATGATAGTGCAACCTACCTTGATCTAGATATTGGTGTGACCAATAACAAACTTAACACAACTGTGCATCATAAAGCGACTGACAAAAATTCCCTGTTGCACTACCAATCGTTCCACCCGAGGGCCTTAAGGGATAACCTTCCGGTTGGCCAGTTTCTCAGGTATCGCAGGAATTGCTCTTCAACATCTGAGTTTTTGCAACAATCTGAGGTTCTTAGTGAGAGACTTATCCAGCGAGCCTATCCTAAGAAAATTGTGACCAGAGCTCGTAAGAGGGCTCATTATACACCCCGAGAGACACTCCTTGAAAGAAATCGCAAGGAATCCAGGGACTGTATGCCGGTGGTTCTTACTTTTGACCCTCTGTCGACCAAGATTCGGCAAGCAATTAGGAAACACTGGTCATTATTATCCACGAGTGAGTTTCAAATGCCGCAACCGAGATTTGCGTTCAAACGAACGCAGAACTTGAAGGATAGATTGGTCCATACCAGACCAGTGCAGAGTAATGTGAATACAACTATTCCCCCGGGCCACTTCCCGTGTGGGGGTTGCTCGGTCTGTGAATTAACTGAGAAGACCTTAGAAATCCAGTTGCTAAATGGGAGAACATGGTTCCTCCGCCAGTTTAGTAACTGTAACACATCAAATGTGATTTATAGACTCACCTGCCCCTGTGGTCTACATTATATAGGTCTAACATCTAGGAAAGTGAAGGTGCGAATACAAGAGCATCTCAGTACAATCAAGGCAGGCAAACTAACAACCCGTTTGGTCCAACACTACAGAGATCAGTCACACAATCACAAGTCATTAAAATGGGTGGTTGTGGAAAAGGTAGTGGGTGATGTAAGCAGTATAGAGAAGAAACTCGCTGTGAAGGAAGCGCGCTGGATTTTCTCTGAGAAGGCGGACACACTCGGCCTTAATGACCAGATTGAGTGGAATAGGATCAGTAGATGAATTTTGACTTACAGGCACAATATCCGCCTTGAGGTGTCTGTCTGGCATGAGGCTGGCTGTGCTGATTTGGATCTGGATTGGTAGCGGAGACTCCTGCCCCCCGCATAATGTTTGCAGTAATGTGGGGAGCCTCTTTTTTGTCATCATGGTTGCAAGTGTCATGTGGACGAGCTGTGTGTATGGCATTCTGTTCCTGGGTGTGGCAGACCCTAGGATTGAACTACTAATGAACACTGATATTTAATCGGACAGATGCGCCTTCTTTCACGTTCCACTGGACGTATCCAGTGTTCTGTCTGAAAATATGAAATAACAAAGACAAAGAAAATGTGAGTGTTGGCGTGTGGCTTGTAGTAATTGTAAAGATGGCTAGACACTGTTGTACAGTTTTTCGCTATCTTGAAGTTATGAGTAGAAAATAACGAGTGGCAGTTGTTATGTTTTAATAAGAAAGGTGTCTCTATGAAATTGTCTGCACGTCAGTGTCGCTATTAAAATATGTTGTTGATGAGCTGCACTAGTGCTATGACATATCAAGCATTCTGTCGCATCTGTTCACTATTCAAAGATGGCCCCCGTCTTGGTGACACATGACGATACAAAGAGTTCCTGTCGTGTGACGGGAGCTCTCGCGAGAAGAGAGTCTGGCTGATGTTTTTAATGGGTGCACGTCGACCGGCAGAGTTGCTGCAGGGTTGAGTTGCCGCCCGGAACTGCGAGAGTGCGGTAAGAGTATGTGGGGCAAGAGCGTTATGCTCAAAAGGGATACAAGAATCAGAGAAAGTACGGACGATGTTAGGTCCAGCTCGTTTAATATAGAATGTCGAAGGAACACGATATTATAGATTGAACATTAGAGATGTGATGCCAGCTACGGAACGGGGAGGGTGTCCTTCTTTTTTAGGTGTTGAAGCTACTTTCCATAAGATAATTGTGGGATATGATTTAGTATGCTAGGTTGATCTGAAAACCAGTTGGGTACGCGTACATATAAAATGAGTGGTGTACGCATGATCGGCTGAGCGTCATAAATGTTAGAGTTGAAGTGTAGTACAGTGTCTTCAGTTTCACGTTTATTGAGAATGTAAAAGATGATAAATCTGATTAATGTGCAATATTCATGGGCATGTGAGACTATATCGTTGGGAGACCATCTAGAACACTCGGGAGTGGTCCCTACGTAGGTCCACCTTGTTGACACAAGACTGAATATATCAGCACATGTGCTAAACTCGGGGTGGGTTGGTAATCGTTGTCGTACATTTTTCCACAGATGCAAGCACTAGCAACGCAAGTGCTTTCATAGGGGAAGAAAACTGTAGACGATACAATTCCCTTGACTTGGTGGGAGCTGGTATGTGTGCCCATAACTCCCATTAGGTAAATATTGGATGATGCTACAAGAGTATTTTTTACCTTTACCGTAATGAGTTAATTCTCTTTCAAGTGAGCCTGTAGATGGGTATATCCCCCTTTTAAACTGAACCTCTTTCTTTTATTTGTGTCTGTCAGTCTATTTTTTCATGTTGTTTGTCCAGGGAGGTGACTGGTGACCTCGTTAGCCCTGATGAATTTGCCACAAAAGATTATGGCAATGAAACATGTTGGCCGTCATTAAAAAGGTTCACAACATGCTGTGTTTTTATACTTGGGATAGACTTTCAGGTTGGAATAAAGGAGAATAACACCTGTCAGTCCATTTCCCCTTTTTTTACTCTCTTGAGACCTTCTTGGTCTTTTCTGCTTCACGGGGGACATTTGTTTCTTTATTTTTCCTTTCCTCTTCAGTGGACACATCATTTTTGTTTTGAGAAAGTTATCAATGATGAAACAAACGTGGGCAAGCTGGTGAGAACCTGCCAGTAGCTCCTCTGGTGGTGCGCACGTGAGATACTTTCTCTTTTCTTACACATTTTTTCACATACACATAGTGGAAGATGGTGGTATGTGTTAATTAAATTTCTTTTAGTACTGACTGTTCACTCTCTTGACTATGTCTGTCTTTTCTTAATTTTTTGAAATAGGCACGCTGGATTGGGTCATACCAAGATATTAATCAGGGGAGTGAGGTTAATGATAATAATATCTTTCCTCTTCCCAATCGTAGCTTAATCAAAGAGTGCTTTGCTGTGCCAGATCCTTGTTGTTTATATGAATAGTGAGTGGAGGGCGATCTGGCATATGATCCCTCTGTAGCTCCTTTTTTGAATTACCAAGATCTTCTGAGTCTGAACATTTGCCTCCAAACTGGCTACCGCTTCAGGTGGACCGCTTGCCTCAGCACCAGGGCGTGGCACTGCATTAGAATCTCCACAACCTACACCTTGACGCTTGTGGAGATTGAGCAGCACGAAGTAAACAAATTTTAATTGCTTTCTGAAGTAGTGGATTGGAGTCTAGCGTTTAGGTGCCACTCTACCAAATATATTTATTCAGGTTATTGGGCGAAGTTTGTGACCTGGTGCGGAGACCATCAGGTTGACCCTCTGTAGGCCAAACAGTTGGATATGTTGTTGTTAGTTCCCTCTCTAGTGCTGGTGAGTAGGAACAATTGCTATTAAAAATGTTCCGGATCCAGTCTGGTGCCTGGTGAAATTCAAAAGATGAGGAATCTGTGGTTAGATAGAGTATTCCCCAGAAGTAGCATTATCAAAGGTAAGTGAGTTGTTCTTCCCCCCCAAATATGTAAAAGAAATCTCAGAAACTTTGATCCACTGGCTCACATCTTACCTTCCTGCAATCCCACACATCTTCCTAGAAAAGAGAGAGAGAGAGAAAATATGTAACAATGGAGAGACGACATTGATCTCACACAGTCCCTGTTTTGGCCTGTTCCTGTCGAGTACAATAAGTCCACCTACAAATGTAGGGTACTTTTTTGGTGAGAAATGGGGCAATGCAGGATGGAGATACTTTGCTATTGGCTGGAAGTTCCTCTGTTTTCTGTCACATGGACATTTAGTTTTTTCACCAATGCATTGCAGAATATTCTTGTAAGAAAATGCGGTGGGTTTATATTTCAGACATTTTTTGAGTTGCTAGATTTCCCTTTGTGCTGGTCGACCCATATACAGTAAATAGCCACATTCCAGAAATGTGGGTATGTCAGAGCAAAATCATCTTTATTTCGACATTGTATATTTGGGCCTTTCCTGTGCCCGGTGATAGGCCTAAATATACAAGTGCGGTTCTATTTTTATCATGCCAAGTGTGGGAATCCTGGGTAGTAGAACTTTTGTTGTTCCCTCCAAATTCCATCACTTTCCCTCGCAGAAAGTATGGTGATGTGCTTTTACCAAAGTATGATGTTTGTAGGGAATTCTGGGTAGGAAAAGTAGTGGGGCCCGTGTAAGCCACCCACACCACTGTCTTGTTTTCAGAAATGTCTGTGGTTGGTAAGTTTTCCTTGGTGCTAGCTGATCTGGGGCGCAAAAACTGCAGCTACCCACACCCTAAGAATGATTGTAGCTTAAAGCAAAAATCTTGATGTTCCCATAAAATATTTTGGGCCCTGGTTGTCCTGGGCGATAGGCCCACCCATACAAATAGGGTATGGCTTTTATTGGCAGTAGTGTGTGAACGTTGAGTGATAGGACTTTTGTCATACCCATTAGATGCAGGTACTTCATCTCACAGAAATGTGGGGAAATTCTGTGGTTTCAATGAGTCTGATATTTGCCGGGAATTCTGGCTAGGAAACAGTAGTGGGACTATCAAGCCACACCATCCTGGTCTCCCATGGTTGTCTAGTTTTTAGAAAAGTCTGTGGTTGATAGGTTTCCCTGCTTCCTGGCCGATCCCTAGGTCCTCATACTGCAGTTACACAAATCCCAAGATTTAGTCTTAATTTAAAGCAAAATTATTGACATTTCTATGGTGTTTTTTGTGCCTTTGCTCTTGCGAGCAATAGGTCAACCCACATAAGTAATGTACAGTTCTTTAATGATTGAAGCATGCGAATGCTGGGTGGTAGGACTTTAGTCATGCCACATAGATCACAGAATGTTCCCTCACAGAAATGTGAGGAAATTCTGAAAGTTTGATGTTTGGAAGGCATTCGGGGTGAGAAGACATGCTTGGATACTCACAAGCCAAGCCACTCTAGACTCTTCCTGGTCTCTAGTTCTCAGAAATGTCTGGGTTTTATATGGATGCAGGCAGACCCCGCGCCCAAATGCAGCAAACCACTATCACCATCAAAAAATTGTGTATCTGGTCAAAACATTTCTTCTCTTCAGAAGGTCAAGTTATTGAGTTTTAACTTTCCTGTTCGCTAGGTGCACCCATACATATGAGCTACTGTTTTTATTATGAGAAGTGCAGGCAATGCATGCTTAATGCTAAAACATTTTTAATTATAAATCGAATTTCTTTATATTTTTGGCATATGTTATAAGTTGATGTGCACAAAAAACACATTTCAAAAAAACAGTCAGAATCACCTGATGTTATGGGTAATCCAAAATTGTTAGTGTGTTACAAATAATCCTATCCATAGACCCATATTCTTGGACACATTTCAGAAATACATAGCTTTCTTTTTCCTTCATACCCATTTTTTAAATTATAGTTTTCTTTATGAGCTAGTTGATGTATGATCGAAACACAATTAACTATTGTTGTAAGCCTCAGCTCGGTTGATGGCTTTGGGTATCTTGTGCTTTTGTACAAATGAGAAACACTATATATCTCTGCGACCCGGGGTCAGAAATCTGGCCTGAATATCTTTTGTGGTAAAAGGTTCTATCAGTACTGTACTCTAACTGCCACAGCTATCCAAAAAGGGCTTAGTGCTACCCTCAGCACCTAAGGCGTTGGTATATAGAGCACATGCCAGAATTGGTACCAGAGTGAAATGGGAATTTAATATGAGAGCAGTAGATTGTGTGTGCAGTTTCTGATAGATACATCTAACCGCACATTTCTCACCTTTTGAATATTCCAAGACGTATGTCTGGATATGGAAACTTTTCAAGCAGTACCCCGTGTGCTCCAGTAGGTGATGTGCGGCTCCCACCGACGTTGTCCCACTCAAGAAGTAATTTGCAGAACTTCACCACCAGATGGAGATCCAGAGCTAGCCCTGGACTCTATAAGACTTTTTAAATCAAAATTCCTTTTAAATCTAGTCTGCAAGGGAAGATGTTACCCCCCAAGAATACAGGATTTAAACCTTTTAGGGAGCGTCACAGGCAAATGTCTGTGACAGACCCCCATCAGGTTTGCTTGAAGTGCCTGGGGTCGGAACACGACTCCAAGGCCTGCAGCGACTACGTCTTGATAAATTGCAAGGCCATATGGGACCACGAGGTAAAGCTCTACACCTCCCAACACCAAAAGGCTCCTCGCTGTGACCGAGTGTAGAGAAGGTTCTGTTCTTGCTCTCAAACCTATTCTCGTGGCCGATCATTGTCACTGTCAAAGTCTTAAGGTAAGTGGAAATAAAAACATAAAAAGTCCAACCAAGACTTGTTCCCTTCCTGCCACTCTTGAACTCTAGAGAAGGCGCCAGGGCCTAAACGTGCCTTCCCAGTCTTGCTCCCGAAGCCATTCCATGTTAGAGCTGGTTCCGACCCTTGTCCTGAGGCAAATTTCCAGACCCACCAGAGAGGCTGCAGCACATCAAAGAATTCCACGAAGCAGTGCCACAGCTCTTTGGCACTTTATCAGCTCGGCTCCCTCTGGTGCACCTCCGGACATCGGGGAACCATGAGGGCCTCCACCTGGGATTCCGCTGGCAGTTCGGGCTGGACTGTTTCCATGAGGCACAGGGTGAAGACTGATTTGCATATAGCTGTGCCTGAATTGGGGTGGCGAAGGGAGCTATAGACTGATGATAGATTCAACCCAGATCTGTGATTGGGGGTGAGTGTCTGAAAAGTTTAAGCGCTCCGTCCATCATCTTCTTGTGTTTGCTTTGTTTGCCCTAAGTTGGCAGGGCATGCCCAGATGTGAGTCCCTATCTCAGTTTGCCACTGTATTTAAGCTAGCCTGGCTGATGAGGGCTTTTAGCCCGAAACCGGTACTAAGATGCTTGTTTCCGGTCCAGGGAAGACATGGCTTGGCAGTTCAGGCTGGAATTTTCCCATGAAGCACAGGGTCAAGACTGATTTGCATATAGCTGTGTCTGAACTGGGGTGGCAAAGCGAGCTAAAGAAGGTTGATGGATTCAAACCAGATCCTTGACTGGGGGTGAGTGTCTGAAAAGTTTCAGCGCTCCGTCCATCATCTCCTTGTGTCTGCTGGGTTCGCATTTGGTGGCAGCAGGGCCCTCTGGACTCGCTGTAGGCCCCGCCTCCGATTTAGGCTCCCTGGCCCATGCCAGACCCTGGAGCATTGATGATGAATCTCAACCTAGCCTCAGAGTCGGAGCCACTTCGACAGAGGCTGCGCCATGAACACCTTTGGCAGTAGCTGTTGGGCAACCTGTTAGATTCTGATACTTTGACCCTGTCTCAAAAATGGGCCAGCCCAAACTCTTCATTCTTTATTTGGAATTGACTCTGACCACGACGCATATGATGCTGGATATGAATTTGCCCAACTATACATGGATAACAATAAGTATGAGGACCTGCAGAATACCTGTGGTCTAGACACCTTCCCAAGCACCGACTTAGTTTCGCAGAAGATGGTGCCTTCTTCATCATGGTCATGCGAGGGGCAGCCGAGATTCTTGACCTCTAGTTACTTACTACAGAGGCATGTCCTCACAGAGATACTTCAGTCTGGACAAACAAATACTGAGCTTCTGCTTCTCTTTAGCAAAGCCCTCACAGGTTCGCTACTTGGGGCTGGTGGGAAACTGTTCTGGGCCTCGAGTGAAAAGGCAGCTAGCATGGCGTCATCGTCAAGCCGTACTTCTTGGCTCAGCTTCCATCACCAGAGAGCCTAGTCATGCAGGCCTCAATAAGCAGGGTCAGCTCTAATGTATTCCCTACCATACCTCCGGACAAGGAATAAAAGCGCATTCAAACCTTTGGGAAGCGCATGTTTTCATCAACCAGTTTGGCACTAGGTTCTGTTAGTACCAGCTTCATTTTATGGTGTTATGCCCTCGGACTCCATTGCACAAGTCTTGCCAGGCATCCCTCTCGATTTGCGGCTTGTCTTTACATAGGCTATTCAGGATGGCTGTGGTGCGGCAACATTTTCTATCCTCTGTGGCCTGGACATCGTAGATTGCCTAGGCAGGGCAATTAGCACCGGTGTTGCTCTCATGATACACGCCTGGATGAAGACCATGTACTTCTCTAGCAGCGTCCAGTTCATGCTAATGGACATGCCTTTTGATGGCTTTTTCCTTTTTGATGATAAGGCCTTTTGAGTGCTTTGTGAATAGTCAGGCCTCAGCCCGCTCCTTGGGCCTGTCCTCTCTGCCACATCAGTTAGACCAACAGTTTTGCCCCCTCTGTGGCTATGGTAGTGGGTTTCCAATATCGCCATCAAGTTCAGCCTTCCCAGCAAACTGCTCAGCCTTTTCATGGCCTAGGCTGCAGCACCCACAGACCGTGTGGACAACAGGGGTACTCTGCAGCACAGTCTTCCACCCCTCCCAATGAAGCAGGCCCAAAACTCATTAGTAGATCCTTCGTGGCAAACAGCCACCCTGACGGAGGCAGGATCTGACATTTTCTGCGATGTTGGCAGGCAAAACCTTCAGACTAGTGGGCCATACAGATTGTCAAGTGGAGTTTCACTCTACTGTTTCTTGCCACCTGCTGCACCTTCCACTATCCTCAGACCGGCTGATGGACGACCATCTCTCCTGTTTTGCAGCAGGAAGTGCAGGCTGTTCTGGCCAAAGGAGCCCTAGAGAGTGTGCCGATATCAGAAGTAAGCTTTGATTGTTACCCTCACTATTTTCAGGTGCCGAAGAAGAAGGAAGGCCTTTGTCCTGTTTTACACCTTTGCTGCCTCAATGCCTTCCTGTGATTATTGTAATCATATTAAGGGTACCCATGAATAAAAGGATACTTTTGGGTATACCCTTAGATATTTTCAAAACACACCTGGACCCCTGCATTGTCCTGTTTAAAATAATTTTATTTTAGAACTTCCTTCATGTTGAGTCCACGGAAGGGGCACTGTCCTACTTCAGTGTGGGGGGCCGCCTATGATGAAGCATGCCACAAAACGTTGAGGCAACCCCAAAAATATCTTGTTTGTTGTAGGGCAGCTTTAGGGACCTTTATCTGAGCTTTAACAGTGACAGTACACAGACCCAAACACCATTTTGTGGACAACACTTAAATGTTGCCTGTAAACTCTCTTAGCATTTTTATGGTTGCCGGATAAGCTTTTTTTAGTTGAAATCACTCGATGTGATGTTTTTTTAAAAGGATTTGAAACATTTGGTTCGAGGAATATGAGCTGCAGATTGTACACTTAGCATAGATCGCCATCTGGTGTTGGGCCCGGATGTTTGCAGTTTGTTTTTGTTCTTTGGACAGTCTTTGGAAGTCACGAGTTCGGTGACTCCTCCTTCGGTCCGTACTGCGCATGGGCTTCGGCTCCATCCTCAGATTGTTTTTTTCCGCCATCGGGCTCGGATGTGATACTTCGTGCTCCGGCTTCGAACTTCTACGGTTCCAGCCTCGACAGAAAATCCTCGTTCTTCGAGTTTCTTCATCTATCTTCATCTCTCGAAGCGGCACTTTTCTCCATTCCGTACATCGGCACCGGCCTTCGGGCCCTCCTCGACTCCGGTCCCGGCCGATGGAAAGGACTCCGTTCAAAAAGTGCCCAAAATGTGGGTCTAAATTTCCCCACACCGACCTCCATCAGGTGTGTAATCTTTGCCTCTCTCCAGAACACGAGGCTAGAGACTGCCCCGCCTGTAAGTCTTTTCGATCGACTATCCGGGATCGAAGAGCTCGACGCACCATGGCGCACTCATCGACCGCAGCTCCACCGGACATCTTCGGAGATGACGCCGGAGCTTCGGGGCAACTACACACCGAGCAGGAGGACGACGTCATCAGCGCTTCCGAGGCCGACGACTCCGACCTGGAGGACATCACACCGGCGCAGCGGGTCATGAGTACTGTACCCCCTCCCACCCCCGTGCCCAAAACCAAAGAGACTCAGGTTACACCCTCGCCTGCAGGCCTGGGTAAAACCAAGCACACAGCTTCTATCACCCCACCTTCGGGCCCGGTGTCGAAGCCTCAGAAGTCTCACGGCAGCTCGGGCTCGAGCCAGCCGACGCCTGGTGCCGAAAAACACCATCCGGCACCGAAGAAAGTGATACCCAGCTCGACTCCGAAGCCACCGGTGCCGAAGCCTGGACTCTCGGTGCCGACAAAACACAAACACAAATCTGTCGGCACCGACGCTCCGGCGCCGAAAACTCCTTCGACGCCGAAAAAACCGGAGGTTCCAAAAAAGCATGATGCACAGAAACCATCGAAACCCTCGGCTCTGAAAACATCGGCGCCAGCGGACGATTCGGCGCCACTGGACCTCTTTACACCAGACCCTTTGCAAAAGACTCTATTTAAAGATCCAAAGACTGGGCTATTGACTTTAGTTGTCAAGAAAAGACGTCTTGACACACCGGCTCCTCCTCCACCGCCCAAGCGGAAGGACTCTGCTACTTCTCCTCTCAGAGTGCCCTCCCCACTACCTCCTCCTCCGCCTCCTCCACCTCCTCCACCTCCCAGGTCTCCGCCACCCTTACCTCATCACTCCCCGACCCCGTCCCCAGATCCGGATTACGGGGATCCAGATTATGACCCGGCGGACGCCCCAATGGACCCCACTCCACCGGGGACCCCAGACCCATGGGAAGACTACCAAAACCCTGACATACCGGATATGCCTCAGGACGACCTATACCCATCCAGGCCGTCTCCTCCAGAGGACTCCTTAGGGTTTCACCACTTAGTGCACAGAGCAGCACACTACCATGGGGTGGAAATGCATAGTGAACCAGTGGAAGAAGACTTCCTACTGGACACATTTGACATTCAGGACAAGTCCACATCTATCTTGCCCATGCTTAAAGGTGTCACCAAGCATGCTGCAGAGGTGTTCAAAGACCCTGTCAGGGCCAGGGTATTGAACCCTAGAATAGAAAAAAAGTACAAGGCGGCACCCACAGACCCTGCATACATTAAGGGCCCTGCTCCCTTAGATTCCCTAGTTGTGTCCACAGCTAGAAAGCGGGCTAACTCCCAGTCCTCAGGAGAAGCCCCACCGCCAGATAAGGAATCCAAACTTCTAGACGCGTCTGGCAAACGCACCGCCTCCCAAGCTGCAAACATGTGGCGCATTGCAAATACACAAGCGCTACTTGCGCGCTATGACAGAGCACACTACGACGAGCTTGAGGCTCTTATGCAGCACCTCCCCGAAAAACACAAACGCAAGGCTCATGACCTGATACAGGAGGGTAAACTAATTACTAACACCTCCATTAAGTGTGCCCTCAATGCAGCTGACACTGCTTCTAGAGCCATAAATACTAGTGTCCTGCTTCGTCGTCATGCCTGGCTCAGGATCTCAGGGTTCAATCCTGAAGTCCAGGCGTCCATACTAAATCACCCCTTTGACCAACAAACTCTCTTTGGGCCAAAGGTGGACGAAGCATTAGAAAAGATGAAAAAGGACACAGACACAGCAAAGTCTATGGGGGCACTACAATCACAGGCCCCTAAACGCTCCTTTCGACGCTCATCCTTTCGTAGCACAGGCAGAGGCTACTCCACCGATAGCGCCTCTACCTCCTACAAGTCCCCTCCTCAAAATACCTTTTCAAAGGGCTACCAAAGGGGTGGTTACAGAGGCAACAACAATAAGGGCAGGGGCAAAACTAACACCACCCGTTCTGCCACCCCGCCCGCACAATGACTTCCCTTCGCTCCCCCCAGACCATCCCACTCCGGTCGGGGGCAGACTACAAAACTTTATCCACGCATGGGAGTCCATAACATCGGACAAATGGGTGACCCAAATTATTCGGTCAGGGTACTGTCTCGAGCTAACATCTACCCCACCCAATATCCCACCAAGGCACTGTCCAATGTCTCAAGAACATTCCACACTGCTCAAACAGGAGGTGCTCTCCCTCCTCCAAAAACACGCTATAGAGCAGGTCCCCGTCAATCAGCAAAATCTAGGGGTCTACTCTCTGTATTTCCTAATACCAAAGAAAGACGGGACCCTGAGGCCCATTCTGGACCTCCGGCCTCTAAATGCATACATACATTCAGACCATTTCCACATGGTCACCCTACAACAAGTCCTCCCGCTCCTTTCTCAGGGAGACTTTCTTACTACCTTGGATCTGAAAGACGCATACTTTCACATTCCAATACACCCTTCTCACAGGAAGTACCTCAGGTTTGTGGTGGACGGCCAACATTACCAGTTCACAGTTCTCCCCTTCGGGGTCACCACCGCACCACGGGTGTTTACCAAGTGCCTAGCAGTTGTAGCAGCACACCTCAGACGTCAACATATTCACGTCTTCCCTTACTTGGACGACTGGCTCATAAAAGCTGCGTCCTACAACCAATGTGTGCAACATACCAACAGTACCATTCAACTGCTCCACCGGCTAGGCTTCACGGTGAACTACCAAAAGTCCCACCTCCTACCATCTCACACAAAGCAATATCTCTGGGCCACTATAGACACCTCCAAAGGTATTGCCTATCCAAACTCAGCCAGAATCGCAAGCATACAAGCCTTGCGCAAAACATTCCTTCCTCAACACTCTCTTCCAGCAAGAGTGTTTATGAAGCTCATAGGAATGATGGCATCTTGCATTTTCATAGTACCCCATGCAAGACTCCACATGCGTCCACTCCAAGAGTGCCTAGCACGACAGTGGAACCAGGCCCAGGGTCAGCTGACGGATCTGGTGTTGGTGGACGGCCGCACCCATCACTCTCTGCAGTGGTGGAACACCACAAACCTTTCCAAAGGGCGGCCGTTCCTGGACCCGGTTCCTCAGGTGATTCTAACAGCGGGCGCATCACTCTCCGGCTGGGGAGCGCACCTCTTACACCTCACAATGCAGGGTCTATGGACGCCACAGCAAAAGTCGCTCCACATCAACCATCTGGAGCTCTTGGCGATCTTTCTAGCCCTAAAATCTTTTCAAAAACAGATTTCGGCCAAAGCAGTCCTCATTCGCACAGACAATATGACTGCAATGTATTATATCCAAAAACAGGGGGGACACACTCTCCCCAGCTCTCCCGCTTAGCCCAGAGCATATGGAGATGGGCAATTCCTCAAAACATCTTTCTCCTGGCACAGCATGTTCCAGGCGTACAAAACACCATGGCAGATCTGCTCAGCAGACAAACGCAACAACTACATGAATGGGAACTGCATCCACAGGTTCTTCGCCCATTCTTCCAAAAGTGGGGGCATCCTCAGTTAGACCTCTTCGCCACCCACGAAAACAAAAAATGCCCAAGCTTCGCCGCCAGATACCCACACCCATTGTCCAAAGGCAATGCGATATGGATGAACTGGTCAGGCAGATTTGCATACGCCTTTCCACCTCTCCCACTAATTCCGTTAGTGGTAAGGAAGCTACAGCAGCACTCCCTCACAATCATTCTGGTAGCCCCAACATGGGCCAGGCAGCCGTGGTACACCACACTACTACAGCTATCGGTGGTACCACATCAAAAACTGCACCTGTCCCCATGCCTCCTAACCCAGAACCATGGAGAAATCAGGCACCCGGACCCAGCTCAGCTCAACCTTGCGATCTGGCTCCTGAAATCTTAGAATTTGGATACCTTAACCTTCCCCCTGATTGCATGAACATTATCATGGAAGCCAGACGTCCTACCACTAGAGCATGCTATGCCGCAAAGTGGAAAAGATTTGTAATTTACTGCTGTAACAATACAATCAACCCTTTAGATGCATCCATACAGCACATCATATGCTATCTGCTCCATCTTCACAGGTGTAACCTGGCATATTCATCCATACGCCTACACCTAGCAGCGATTGCTGCTTATCTACAAAACAGACAGCATTTATCACTGTTCAGAGTGCCCGCTATTAAAGCCTTTATGGAAGGCCTTAAACGAGTAATTCCTCCCAGGGCACCACCTTCCCCTGTGTGGAATCTAAATGTAGTTCTTACACGGCTAATGGGTCCACCCTTCGAACCAATGCATAAATGTGAGCTACAGTTCCTCACCTGGAAAACAGCTTTCCTCGTAGCTATCACTTCCCTTAGAAGGGTTGGTGAAATACAAGCGTTCACTATACAGGAACCCTTCCTACAAATACATCACAGCAAGGTCATACTTCGTACAAATCCGAAGTTTCTGCCCAAGGTCATTTCCCCCTTCCATCTCAATCATTCGGTGGAATTACCTGTCTTTTTCTCGCAACCTCAATCTGTTGCAGAAAGGGCCTTACACACACTTGATGTTAAGAGGGCTTTGCTGTACTACATACAAAGAACGCAACCTTTCAGGAAGACTAAACAATTGTTTGTTTCCTTCTCTCCACCACATAAAGGCAACCCCATCTCTAAATCAGGGATAGCTAGGTGGATTGTAAAGTGTATACAAATTTGCTATCAAAAGGCAAAAAGAACATTATCTGTTCCACCTAAAGCCCACTCTACTAGAAAGTTAGGGGCTTCTATGGCTTTTCTAGGGAACATACCCTTAGATGACATCTGCAAAGCAGCCCCATGGTCAACACCGCACACCTTCACAAAACATTACTGTGTAGATGTGCATTCCAAGCAGCAAGCTAGTGTGGGCCAGGCTGTACTAAAGACACTTTTTCAAACCGCTGCAACGGATACCGGTGGTCGCCGCTAAGGTTGGGTACTGCTAAATAATCTATGCTAAGTGTACAATCTGCAGCTCATATGCCTCGAACGGAATATGCTACTTACCAGTATGCATCTGTTCTTGGCATGTAGAGCTGCAGAGTTGTACACGCCCACCCGCCTCGCCGGCTACCTGTATCCGTTCCAGTCCATCTTATTTAGATACAACACACATGGGTTTCTCACTGTTATTACTACGCTCCATCATTTCCCTGTTGGCGAAAAACAATCTGAGGATGGAGCCGAAGCCCATGCGCAGTACGGACCGAAGGAAGAGTCACTGAACTCGTGACTTCCAAAGACTGTCCAAAGAACAAAAACAAACTGCAAACATCCGGGCCCAACACCAGATGGCGATCTATGCTAAGTGTACAACTCTGCAGCTCTACATGCCAAGAACAGATGCATACTGGTAAGTAGCATATTCCTTACCACCCTCTCTCTTTATTATGCCCCAGTGGGACCTAATCTTGGTCCTCACCTTCCTGGTGTATCATCCTTTTGAACCGCTACACAACTACCCACAAAGGCTTTTCACCACCAGGACAGTGTTCCTCATAGCCATAGCATTGGTGCAGCTTGAGAGTGAGCTACAAGCCCTCTCCATCAACCCGCCATACACTTCTTTCTTCCCAGACAATCTAGTCCTGACAATCTGAGCTTCCATTCTTCCGAAAGTGGTGACTGCTTTGTGTGTTTAAGAAAACATCATCCTACAGGCGTTCTTTGCTCCTCCTCCCCTGTAAGGAATCTGTGGTTAGCAGGATCTATCAGAAGAACAATTTACTTCCCTCCAATAACTTTCTATCTGGTAGATACTGTAACCGCAGATTTCTCACCAACCCTCCCATCATCCCATTCTGTGAACTAGGATCTTTTCCACTTAAAAAGGTCACAAGTGTAGTGATCTGCACACTGATCAAAGTAATTTGCTGTTGGGCTCTGTGTCTGGGGCATGGACTGCCTAGAAAGTAATTGCCTAAGTGCATGCGAGTGGTGACAATATGTGGTTTTGCAGGTCACTTCAAGAGAAGAACATCAGCACGGAGCTGCACAACCCCAACTACCGGCACTCAGGGTTAGTGCGTGAAACGTTTCAGGATCCAGTCTAACGCCTGGGGAATATACAATAGGTGAAGAATCTTTGGTTAAACCGGTAAGTACATTTTTTGTCTAGTGGATGGTGCACAGAAAAGGACCTGCAGCTTCTCAGGTCGAATTACACTAAGCTGTCCAGCTCAATGCCAGCAGGAGCATTGCCATGTCCTATCTTTCAAATTCTTGGCCAACCTCTGGAAGAAGCAAAAAAAAATAGAAGGTGTTTGCAGTCCGTACATATTCTGGCACGCTTCAGCCAGACCCGCTTTTAAATTGTAAACAGAATCCCAGCACTAGACAACTATATCATTCACATACATAGATGCCCTTTAAATGAGTTGTTCATATTCCCAGTGACCCTTTTCATCTTGCTCCTTTGTTGTGAGTCACTCTATGTTTTTTCCTTCTTGAATGCAGAAGGAGCTGGAAGAGCTGGTACAGCGGGAGCACATGGCTATCGATGCTAAATGTGAAGCTGAGGCGCAGGGAGCTGGTGCTTGTACTCCGGCCGTGGAGAGCGATGGAAGCAGCAGTGGAAATCCTGCTGCAGAGGCAAAGAACCCCACCAAAGGGGATGGAAGCCCAGCAAAAGCCAAGCCAGAACAGACCCAGGAGAACACAAATCCCATTGATACAGAAAGTGGCTTGCAAAAGGACTAGCTGAGATGAACAACACAGTCTGTGAACTGCTATGCTTATAATTTCCGCTTTGTGGCTAATGATTGGGTGCTTGGCTTCCACACATCCCACAAATCTTCTTATTTATTGTGTTCTGCTCTGGAGGTTTCTTTTAAAGTCCAAGTTTTCTACAGTGTTAATCTGAGAGGGATTGTTTCTTCATTACAGGGGGTGCATAACATGTGTGTTTTGAAAACAAAGTCCCTGTATGCCTTAGCCGTTTCTGGGCCCGTTCAGTAGGGGGCAGGTGCTATCACTCTCAGTGGAGGAGATGGGTGCGCTAAAATCTCACAGAAGAAATGACTGTTCTACTCTGATAACAGCTTACGCGTGGGAGACCTCTCTCATTGTCTAAATAAATGGGTGCCCAGAAAAAAAACATCAAAGGCTTTTTGAGTAGGTACAAGCACCGTTTTTGTTTTGGATTTTAAATGTTGTTTTCGAAGGCACTTGAGATGTCCTGAGCCTAAGAACCAGTCAATGAGGCATAGGATGGAAATCTTCAGGAACGTATGATATATGATGTGTTCCCATGGGCCATTATAGAACTGAGACACCAGGACCCTACTTTCAACCAGCATAGCTCCTTCAGCCTTTGACGTTCGTCTCAGGTATGAAGCACTCTTGAGTTTTGACTCAGAGCTTGAGATGTCTGAAATGGCTGAAAGGTTTCGTTTTTAAGTGGGAAATTTGCCCCCCTCTCCCCCAATACTTCCTGCTTGCTACTAATGAAGGCAAAGTGAAAAAAAGTTCCAGAGAAAACCTAAGGCTGCTATGGCATATGAATTTAGGGAACAAAGGTACTCGAGGAGAAAGCGAGCCAATACTGTGCATATCAGTGGCCAATACATAACTGGAGTCTGAGATAAAAAGAAAAGGCAGCACTAAACGGCAGTGATACAGCAGGAGTGGAAAGAGTGTCTAATTCAGCGGGGTAATGGGCAGGAATATGAACAGGAGATGCAAGAGCGTTGACAGAAGTCGAACGCATTGGGCACTGTAGCAACAGTGAATGATGAAGCAGGACAACGGAAGATATCGGGGTAGAAGGCAGGAGGGCTCAGTGAAAATACAAGGTCAGTTTTACAGCAGTAGTTTGAGGTTCGCACTGGAGTTCCCAGAGCAAGTCCCACATTGAAGAGTGAGGAGAACAAGAGTCACGACTGACGAATTCTGGCTTGCCGGCTCACTCCGTTGATGTGAGCCAGTAAAGTAGCTGCTGTAGGCCCAGTCACATGTGCATAGACCGCTGTTGCGTTAGTCCAAAGCACCACTAAAAGTGTTTGAGGTGCATACAAGATCATTCTCGTTCTTCCACTTGTAGAACAGAGATAAATGCACAAGTGAACAACACGACCAAAGACGTTTGTGTCAGAATATTATATACAGAAATGTAGTCTGACATAGTTATTGTGTCCTAAATATTGTTACAAAAATATCGTCCCATTAGGTGTAGCTTTTCTATTATTCACTCCTGTGGAGTGATATTTTTGTAGATAATATTTCGGATGCAATATTTATGCCCGATGATATTTTGACAATATTCTAGAACCACACTCCAGAGACGGCAGTATCAGAAGATGATGGATACTGCCAATACAAGGCACTACAACTTATCGGTGGAAGTAGGCGCTTTGACTTTTATTAGCCTCTTGTGACCTCTTCCTATGTTGGATCTGAGATTTTAAGTTGGGCTATTATGTAGGAACCTAGATGCCTGCCCTTGTTAACACCAACATCAAGTATTAAGTTCAGAGATCACATCACAACTGGCAACACCAGTGTATTTTTCGTTCTTCCACTGGGCATAGCCATGAAAAGAAAGCACTTTACCACCTCTCCATTTCCCCTTGAATGTGATGTTCATTCTGCAATATACGAAGTTGCTATATTTAAAATTTTTGGCAGATGCTAAAGATGTATTAACCCAGAGTTTACAGACAATAAATTTGTTTCAGAGTTTTTCTTTGAATAACAAGTGTTTTGGTTTAAGTCTGTTTTTCTTCTCAAGTGAGAGATGCCTTTGACTAGGAAATGGAGGGGAGATGAGGCATTAAATATGTGTATGGACTACAGCATCATGATGAGAACGTCCAGGCGATCTGATGAGGTTTTGGAAATGTATCATACTTTGATTCAGAGGTTTTGAGGTGCTTAATGTCAACTATCATGTCTGAAACAAGCCCGGATTGATTTTAGAAAGACTTATCATTAAAGGAAGTTTGTCTCAGTAATGAGTAATATTGAGTAATATTTATTATGCATGATTAATCAAAACCTTTGCATATACAAAAATAAAATTCCGTTCATTCCATGGTAAACACACTATATACAGTAGCTTATTTATCGCAGACAATAAAGTTATTAACACAATTGACAAAAGATAGCTGCTGCTGTTATTGTGGCTGTGGCTGAAGGTATTGGATTCTGGATTTAGTATTAGCCTTAATCTATGAGCGACTCAGGCCAGGTTTTTTAGTCTCTTTGCGGTAATGTCAAGGAATTTGATCAGCCTACAATTTAACTGTACCCGGTCTGGGTTAAAGCACAACATTAATGCTTGTCTGCATGATCTGACACCGTATTGTTTGAAGACAGGTTTTAATAGGGTGTACCTGATGTCTTTTAACTTATTGCAAATGCATATTGTATGAATTGCATCTTCTGGACCACTACTACATAGCCGGCATTTGGCGTTTTCGTCCTTTCTCTCCCAGGGAGGCAAGAATTGATTGAAGGGGCCAGCCCCCAGTCTTAGTCTGAGAAATTTTTCCTTTATAGTAATTTTTAAGCCCACTTTCAGGTAGGGTTGAGGTGTTAGTTTATTGTAGGTGTGTAAAACCATCCAGCCGTGTGATCTTTTGGCTAGGGTTTTTTTTATCTTCTAATGCGGATAGGGTACGAGTTACCTTTGTAACTGTTTTTTGGAAAATTTGATGGTTGCCCTTGACTTCCCACAGTTCTGTTAACCCCAGCTGTTTGATCGCTTCCTGAAGGTATGCGTTTGCAGATGTATTTCTTGGGAGAGAAAGTTCTGTCCAGAGTAACTCGTTCCGGGTTCCCTTGTCATCGTGTTTAATTTTATGCCAGCATTTCACATAGGTTCCCATGCGTTCTAGGGATTGTTTTTGAAGTCCAAATTCTAATCGAATTTGAGCGGGGGAGGCTGAGCTGGGGAGATGGAAAATTGAGCGGTATGCCTTGGATATTATATTATCAAGAGTTGCGGCATCTTTTCCTTTTAGCGCTTCACTCCCATAAAATATGGCTGGCTGAAATTTTGCTTGTATGATCCTTAGCAAGGGATCGAATGACAAATCCGGTAGGAGTTTCTTTAGGGGTTTGATTGTTAGATATGTTGTTACCCCCTTTATCCGCATGGCTTCTAGCTGTGGTTTTGCTGAGTTATTTTGGTCCAGTATGACCCCTAAGTATTTATAACTTGCACCTTGGTCCAGGCGATGGCCTTCTAAAAACCAACTAAGATGTTTTCTCTTGTGGTAATTAACCGGCTTGGTTTTTGTTTTGTTATAATTTATTTTTAGAGCGTTTTCTTGCGAGAACTGTAAAGTGGCGTTTAGTAGGCGTTGGAGGCCGGCGGGGGTCCTACTTATCAAAACCAAGTCGTCCGCGTGTAACAGGCAAGGGAGGGGAACATTTCCTAATTTAGGAGCGTGGCCTATGGTGCAGCTCAGTGTCTCTGGTAAGTCTGCAAGAAATAAGTTGAATAACATGGGGGCTAAAACGCATCCTTGTTTTAGACCTTTTGAGGTGGGAATTTTTCTTGATATTTTACCACCATTTGCAAGTTTTATCCTAACCCATGTGTTGGTATACAAATTCCTCAGTTGGGAAAGGAGATTGGAAGGAATACCCCAGTTGTCGAGCTTTTGCCAAAGCTTAGTGCGGTCGACGTGGTCGAAAGCTGCTGTAAAATCTATGAAACATAGGAAAAGTGGGTATTTTCCTTGTTTAGCAGCGTCCATGAGTAGGGTCAGTGCTGTTATGGTGCCTTGCCTTTTCCGGAAGCCAGTTTGGGTCAAGGGTATTACCTTGTTTTCCTCGGTCCAGGTAGATATTTCTTTTAGGAGGAGCCCTGCAAAGTATTTGGCCTCTGTATCAATCAGAGTTATGAGACGATAGTTTTTTGGTTCAGCCCTAGCCCCTTGTTTGTAAATTGGACTTATAATTGAGCCTCTCCAAGAGTCTGGAATTGTGCAATTTATGCTTGCATATTGAAAGATGGGCTCCAGTGCCTTGCTCCAGAAGACCGGGTCATTTTTAAACAGTATAGATGGTATCCCATTGGGGCCCGGGGCACCTGATGGACGACCCATTGTTATTTGGTTCATTATCAGTTTGTTAATTTGGGCCATATTCTCTCCGTTTGTGGGCGGTTCGGCTGTGTGTTCTGAGGAATGCTCTATATTTTGGGTTGGAGCTATTCTTATTTGGTTGTTAGGTGAATACTGGCTGAGGAGTTCTGATTGATTTTTGATCTTAATGCTAATCCCCGGCGTGTGGGGTTTGGAATAGGTTGTTGATTCTTCATTGTTATTAAAATGGTTGGAAAGAAAATTTGCCCAAACCTCTTCGGAGATGTTGGAATTAATTCTGTGATGCTGCGGCTGCTGCAATTTGTTTATTGATTGCCAAAATTTAACGTTGTTTTTTTGTTTGGCATCGTAAAGCAATTTGGCCCAGAAATCGTTGTTCTTTGTTGTTTTTCTTAGCCAACTTCTCTTTTTTAAGAGGGCTTTAGTTTCACGTAGCGATTGTCGAAGGTTTTGGTTTCCAGGTTGTCTCCGTAGCTGTCTTAGTGTATGGTTTATTGTTGTTTTCAGTTTCTTCGAGTCGGGGCTGATAGTTTTCAAATTTGGAGGGACGTTTGTGTACTTTTTGGAGCTTTTATTTACAGGAAATCTTTTAGCAAGATTGGCGATGAAAGAATCCCAAATTTCCAGTGGGTGAACCAGGTTGTCTTGTGCTTCCTTCAGCGCTTCTTTATCCTGTACTGCTACGTTTTCCATGTCTGTTGAATTACACCTAATGCGGTGGAGGTTTATTGATCCCACTGGGACAATAGATGTTTCTGCCTCCTGGTGTAATATAGCTGTAGAATGTAGTACCATCTCTTGCGGCATATGGTCACTAAGAGTACTGTTGCCTATTCGAAAAGATACAACTTTGTTGAACATAGCTAATGTTGTGAAGGTGAAATCTATCGTGGTCGATGCTTTGAGTGAATGGTACGTTGGTGCTGGAGGGTTATCGTCTTTGAAGCGGCCATTGGTTGCCCTCAGGTTTAGGTGTTCAAGTTCTGATAGAAAGAGTATTGAGCTCTTTGTAGATTTGTTTACCGATGGGAGGCCTTGGTTTGGGACTCCCCAAATGCCAGTCAGGTCAAGACAGAGGTCGTCTTCCTGTGTTGTTCCTAGGAGATGCATGTTGAAGTCTCCTGCCACGATGACTTTATCGGTGTTTTCCTCCTCCATTAATCTTGATATCTCTTTAACCACTTCCTTTGATGATTGTACTTTATTTTTCGGGTGGAGGTAAACATTTATCAATATTACCTTTTGAGTTTTCTGGTCAAGAGACATTTTGATTACTGAAGCTTGTATACAGCTTGGGGAAGTAATGTGACTTGTTAACGGATGCATCTCCCCGAATTTCAGTATAGAAGAAAAAAGGAGCAGACCGCCCGAACGGCGTCCGAATCTGGTGTTTTTTATTGCAGGTTTGAAACATGAAATGTATCCCGGGAGGTCAAAGGCTGTGTCCTCCCATGTCTCCTGAAGTAAGATAATGTCAAACATTTTGAGGTAGTTCAGAAATTCCGGGTCACTTTGTTTGGAATTAAGGCCATTAATATTCCAGATAGTTATTTTAATTTCATTAGAGCCCTTAAAGAAGGGCAATGTAGGTAATGTCTTTTGTCAGTTTGGATTTGTTAGTCGAATAGTCCGTTGTAAGCCTTGCCTTCCATTCATGGTCGAGGGACCCATTGAGGGGAACTGGTTGGCTGTTGGAGAACTGCTTCTTGCGCCCCTTAGGATTGAAATCGTTGTACGACGTGGGCTGTCTGAGATTAAAAATGGAGTTGGATATTGAGGTTTGGGGACTGTTATTAGTGCTACCCTCCAGTTTTGAAATGTTGTAGTAAATATGTTTTCGCTTTTTACAAAATGTTGATTATTGTTTTGTTCACAAAGTAAAGGTAGTTCTAATATCGACATTGACAAAAGAGAAATGCCCCACCATGCAAAACACCGATGTCTGGAATTTCGACAATTAGCTCAGAATTTGAATATAGAGTTGTGCTTGGGAACCTGAAAAGCTGAATTAATTTTGGCATTGGTTTTAAAAGTAATTTGTCTGTGAATCCTGCAATTACCTACCGTTAACTGCATTACTCTAAGTCCATCTCTTGCTGTGATGACGCACATAGTGAGGCCCCAATACCTCCAATCACACACCTTCCCAACTCATAAAATCCACCCCCCATACCTCCTATTCTGTACCAAAGCACCACTCTGTTGGACTGGCCAAAAAAGGGCAGGAGGGAGGGCCTGAGTCATCACAGCGTGAGAAGGACTCGGAGTAATGCTATTACCGGTAAGTAAGCGCAGCATTACCCCTTTGCCTCTTCTGCCATGATTACTCACAACCTTATGCCAAAAAGCAGACAGGACACCCACACGGATAATTGCACACGAGTCCAAGCCACAGACAAAACCAAGGACAAAACGGAAGCCAGAAATTTGGAACCCCACACACCCCACTAGCCGGATGTGAAACCTCCAAGAAGGAGAGCCAAGGGGAGAAACAAGCGCCCCAAAAGACAAACCAACAGAGAAACAGCCAAAAGGAAAAAGAAACGAAGGAGAGGGAGTCCTGCCAGCACAAAGCCTGGACCCCACCAAAGAAGAAACTAGCCACCAACACCAGCAGCAGGCAGATAGAAAAGTCAAGGAGCCAAAAACAGGCAACCGGCGAGCAGAAGCAACCAAAACAGCACCAGCCGGGCAGCCAGGACCCACAAAGGCCCAAGGCACAACCCGGGGAACCAGAGACGGCCGCAAACTCAGAGGCAAAGCCCAACGAGGACAGCCCCAGAGGGACAGGACCGAGAAACAAAAAACACTTTAAAAGAACCCGGACCAGGGCTGGGAAACTCACCAGACCCCCACAAAGGGACCAGAAGACAGTAAAGCCCCGCCCAGAGTAAACAAGCACTGGAGGCAGAGTAACAAAAAGCAGAACCCTGAGCGATGGAGCACACCTCTACAAAACATGGCTGAAACCCCAGCACTGGCCACCCAAGGAATAGGGCAAGAGAGAAGGCGGCAGATAAATATGAATAATGCAAAATATTATTAGATGCCCTGGTATAATGTGCAGGACATAATGTGCAACAGAACATACATCATGTAAAAACGTAAAGTGCATTGTGCTAT
This sequence comes from Triturus cristatus, assembly GCF_964204655.1. Classification (NCBI taxonomy): domain Eukaryota; kingdom Metazoa; phylum Chordata; class Amphibia; order Caudata; family Salamandridae; genus Triturus; species Triturus cristatus. Next base: position 311,948,900 of record NC_140592.1, read on the forward strand.
CATGAATCCTAATGAGCAATACATAGAATAACTACATACACTCTTCTGACTAATGATGTAACAGTGCTTCTAAATGTGAATAAATCATTCTTCTTCTTGTTGCCATTAATATAAGATTTAAAAAATGTAAAATTGATTTATTCATTAGATATAATTTCAAGAGAGGATCATTCTGCATCTTTAAACACGGGACACAGCAATTGTATTAAAAGAAAAATTAGATATAAGTTTAAAATTATTAGTTAAGTTGCTCCATCTAGAAGCATTATTTTGCAAAATAGTGAAACAGTGCATTCTAATAATTCCAGTTTAGCAATAAAACATATTCACTTCGCAAAACTTAAAAAACATTTTTTTAGTATTTTTTGTACGCTTATTCCATGCACAGCCTAAGAACTTGGCCACCCCACAAACCAGCGATGGGGTGCCATCTGTTTTTAGAATTCGGAGGGCGGCCAGATGCTTTGTTGTTCCAAGGTTTCTGCAGACTGGTTTTAACCATCTAGCCCTTGCCGGTTTATATGCAGGGCAAGCAAAAAGAAAATGGGCAATGCTTTCCTCCGGGGCAGGGCAGCATGGGCATGATTGTAGAGAGGATTTTGATGGATTCCATTTAGCTGTAAACTAATTTAGGGGTAAAGAACCTAATCTGAATTGAATGTACAAGGTTCTATCTCTTGGCACTTGAATAAAGTCCATGTATGGTTCGTAACAGCTATATTGTTTATGGGAAAAATACTCCTCAGTTAATTTCCCCAAATGGAGGGTTCTCAGTTCCCGTTCTGCTACCCAGTTCCAGTAAAGCAATTTGAGATCCTCTTTTGGAAGAGGAATCTGGCTTGCCCATGCCCCGGACATCCCTAGATCAGTTAGCAATTTCTTAAGGTTCGCCAACCATTTGACTTTATTGCCCAAATCTAATGACAATACCTCTGAAAGTGCGGCTGCATACCCAGAAAGCTCCTGTGTCCGCCGGAGACGTGCCCAAAAAAACAGGGGACGGGACCTGGCGATATCACTAAAAGAGCGCCTACCCATATCATATAAAATTGGTCTCAGGGGAGTACTAATGGGGAGTGAAACTAACTCTCTAGAATTTGTGTTCGGACTTAGAAATATCATCTGTATTGTCAAAGCCCCAGAGCTCCGCACCATATAGGGCCGAGCTCACTGCTTTGCGCTCATAAACTGCCATGGCAGGAGCGACCGGTTTGCTTATTGATAAGCTTTGTGCTTTCCTGATAGCTCCTGCCACACGCTTGTGATTTAGTAACATTTTGTCCAGATGAAATCTCCAATTCATCTTATCAGACAGTCGAACCCCCAAATAATCAAAGGTTTTGACTCTCTCTAGCTGAGTTCCATCTAAAATAAGGCTAGTTCTAAGGTGTTTACAAGAATTAAAAGCCATAAACTTCGTTTTTGCAGTGTTTATCTTGAGACCACGGGTTGTGCAAAAAAGATGGAATCGGTCTAATAACTTCTGCAAACCAGCTGGAGTTTTGGAAATAAGCAATGTATCATCGGCAAATAGGAGGGTCGCGATTTTTTCGCCAGCCAAGGTGGGTGCGTCGGCAGGATCTTTCCCCAGAAAGTCAACCACCCCATTCACATACAATGAGAATAGGGTGGGAGCCATGACGCACCCTTGGTGGACCCCCCTACTGACGATGATCCTATCAGTAACTTGGCCCTGGGCGCCCCATCTTACACGGGCATAGTTGTCCTCGTGTAAGGAAATCAATAGGTTCAAAACTTGTGACGGGGTGCCCATTTCTGCCAAAACTGACCACAAAATCCCCCTGGGTACCAGATCAAACGCGGACTTGAGGTCGATGAAGGCAAGGTATAAGCTGCCCCTACCAATCACTACCACTTTCCAGTAGAGGAGGAGCAGCCGAAACACCTGGTCAATAGTCCCGGTATTCCTTCTGAACCCCGCTTGATATTGGGAGATAATGTTACCATCATCTATACAGTCCTGAATCCTGTGTAGGAGGACCCTACCAACCACCTTTTGGATGCCATCTATCAGGCTAATGGGCCTGTAATTGGCCGGGTCCTCCCTATCCCCTTTTTTATATATAGGAACTACTTCGGCTCCTTTCCAGGAGTCTGGGACCGGTGCGTCCTTTGCAATTGAGTTAAGCAAGAGCAAGATGTAATTAGCCAATCTAACTGGATCTAGTCGCAGTAGATCCCCCGGAATGCCATCCGGTCCTGCTGCTTTGGCAGGAACGATGCAATTAATTGCATCTACAATTTCTGTGGTATTAAAAGATATGGCATCATCGACAGAGTGTGAATGGTATGCGCTCTCTGTGATCTGCTGGTTAGCCGAGGTATCCTGACATGAGTATAGCCTAGAGAAGTGGGCATACCATTCTAAACTAGTAATATGATTGGGTATTGAGACAGTGCCTTTATAGTCAGCAGTTTTAATCAGATTCCAAAAAGTTGTGGAGTCCCTTGGGTTGCAAGCATCTTTAAGTGCCTGCCAGTGTAATTCCTCCGAATCGCGTTTCGCTTTTTTAATGGTGGCATTATATTCTTTTCTGGCTTCTCTAATTTTGGAAAGAGTTTTTCCTTTTAGGGCGAGGGATAAAGCTTTCCTCTTTAGTCGACAGTCCTTAGTGAACCAGGGATTGAGTCCCTTTTTGTTGTTATATTTGCGATTGGAAGGTTGCCCAGACTGGAAGTGCAAACTCATCTGACTGATGGTTGCATCGTAAATAAGAGTTGCCTTAGATGTTGCTAATGGGTTTTTTGCAACTGCCTCAAGTTCCTTGGTTCTGATCGTCCAAATTTCAGAGATAGAATGAATTTTAAAATATTGCCCTACAACCTTCGTCCACTTCAAGAATCTACCGGAGTTAGAGGGGACAACATCTTTGGTGACTAAAAAAGGATCAGTACTTAGGACTTGCTTGGGCCGTAACCAAGAATTCTGCAAGCAGCAGGACAGAAAGTTATGGTCACTATCCACTGTGGGACCAATTACCATGTCAATAGATGCAGTCCAAAGACGGATGTCCACTAGGATATAATCAATGCGCGAAGTGGATCCTACTCTGTTGTAAGTATGAGCTCCTAGAGGGTCAGATAGAACTCTACCATTCAGTGCCCTCAAGCCAAATTCTAAAATAATTGCATTGATTTGAATAGCCACCTGGGTCCACTTCTTAATGGGTACTAGGTCTAAGGGATTTATTCTCCATTGGAGATCTTCGTCTACTGTCCCCAAGAGATCATCCGAACCTACAGGTTCGAAAGTACAATTGAGATCTCCTGCTACCATACTTTTCGCAAGTGCGTGGCAGCTGCTTAATTTTTCCACAAGAAGTGAGAGAGTAGGTGAAATTTTGCCCGCAGTCATCCCTCTTACGTAAACATTAAAAAGTTTGAGGGTTTCCCCTCCCTTTGGCCCTTTTATGGTAAGCCACAAGATATCTTGGGACGGAACTATATTTTGTTTTACTGTCCACCCTAGATCAATACTGACCCACACAATCAGCCCGCCAGATGGGCGCCCCTTACCAGCATGAACCACTGGGATAAAAAAGGTGGTGTAACCTGACTTATGGAGTGGAGTCAGACTCCAGGTTTCCTGGAAGATACAAAGATGGTGATCGTCAACTAAACTGCTCCAATGGGGCAGTGATAATTTATTCTTAAGCCCTGCGACGTTCCAAGAGAGTATTTTAAGGGGGGTATTACATTTCTCAGATTCCATGGCCACTGCGTCAATAGCTATATCCATTATAGATGTCATGGGATTGGTTTTTGGTTGGTCATAACCTAAGATTTTCTGGCCTACCTGAACTGTATTTAAGGAGACCGAAGAAATAACATGTGGGGAGGGTCCCCCTGGTGATGTGGAGTCCAAGGATGAGTTCTTTGGAAGATGAGAATTAAAGGTGGGCCCTTTACATCCCCTTCTGCCTAGGTCAGCAGTAGGTACTGTACTATGGTTTCGAGAACTAGCCATGTGCGGTGTCCAATACAAAAGGAAGTGAGAGGGACTGGGGGAGAAAGCTTTGTCCTGATGAAAATGTATATTCTGCCTTACAAACTGAACAGGGGTATTAGGTAGTCAGTCAATTTGAGTCAATGGTGAGGGAGGGTCACACACTAAAAGTTCTTGTTGGTAAGCAACTCTTTTCTCAACTATAGGCGGGCAACGCCTGATCTGTATTGAAGACGACTCTGGGGAAGATGTACGATACTCTAGCGCAATCAAATTATCCGCCAGATCTACGTTTAACAGAGTTAGTTCGATGTTGTCAAACACCCCATTTGCAGATGGACACCTGCTTGCTCTTAATATATACTCCCGTATGATGGAGCAGCAACCGCTAACATGTCTTAGCCAGTGGATAGACTTATTCACTAACGAATCTTTACTCTCGACACAATGGGTGGAATTAAGTTTAGGGACATTAACCATAAAGACAGTATGCATTGCTTTCGATTGGTCCCTATGGTTGAGAAAGGGTAAGGAAGTCGTTGGGACCCGTGATTTTGGATTAGTTTGAGAGTCAGGTAATGATGTAGTACTCCTGAGCATAGAATGTTTGTTGGCTTGAGAATAATTCTCAGAGGGATTATTAATAAAGGAAACTTGGGGTATCTTATAAACATTACGTTTGTTTTTGTGCACACAATGAAGCACGTTAACCTGTGCCATTCCTAGCCCTTCACATTCTTTACCAGTACTCGATATTATACTAAGAGGGCACTGTGAGGTGGTAGGATGCTGATTTGGATGACAAACCGGTGGGAAAGACCTAACTAAGGAATTAAGTCCTATAATCATATTTTTTAGAGATTCGACTTCAGCCTTGAGGGACTGGGCAATTTTAATCAGGTTATTATCAGGACATTTGCAGGAACAGTTCCCATTCAGATGGATTTGAGGAGACACATTGGGAGCCGTAATTTCCACCGGGGTAATAGTGGAAAGATCTGCTAGGATTTCAAACCTGTTTGAACAGGGTATTTGAATGCCTGATTGGCTCGTGGTTGGACTTAAAGGATCAGCCTGTAGATCCGAGGCAGTAACTACAAGTTGTTTGTGGCCCAAAGACTTAGCTGATTGCTCGTCAGAGTTACATGAAGATTTCTTAAACATTGATGGTATAATAATTGTCGGGCCAGTTTTTATATTGGCTACTATTGAAAAGGGAACGGGGGGTTTATCAGTCAAGAGATCCTCACATTCTCTCACAAGAGTGTCTATCCGATCCATAACACAGTTGTCACCAGCATTTTTAGGGGTCTTTCTGGCCTTTTTCATCTTCCCCACAGAGATATTGTTGCAGGGATGCTGCTTATGCACAGAACTATGCACAGGAAACCAGGACCTCAGTGAATTGTGGTGTACCAAAAACTCACCTCAGAACCCAGAACCCCTTATCCGACCAGCATCAGTGTCCCATTCGTTATCCGAGTTTTATCTCGGCGGTCCCAATGTATAGAGAGCCCAGAACAAGTGACTTAGGGTATTCTCAGGAATGGTGGGAATCAGAAATACCTGTTCGTAATTATTCTCATATCAGTCCACAACAGAATAAACAGAGACACGGTAAAGTTTAAAGAGTTTATTTTATAAACCTCGTGTCCTAAGATGCAGTACTTTGGCTAACATAAGCAGACAAATGATTAAGATCAAAACCATCAGCATAGTTACAATACCATAGAAAATGAAAGGAGTAATCATACTAAAATGACAGTGGATATCAGCCACCTTCCTTTCGCTAGTAAACTAATATTATTAATATTAGACTAATAAAAGGTCTCTAGACATGAATGGGGAGCCCCATACCGTAAAGATCAGCTTAGTAGAATCACATCACAGGATCAGCTAGACTCTGCTCCTGGGAAAGCTCTTCTTCCAAATGTAATGAAAAACATGCAACACTGCAATATTAAAAGCACCCGACTTTCAGGTATTTGCAGCTGCGTGCATGTTATGGCTAAATAGTGGGCCGATCAACCTGAACCCAACAACATGCACCGTCTAGCGACCCAGACTGTTTCTTTACACAATGTTCAGACCAAGGTCGCTGCTCACTGTTCGGGATGTGAACAACAGACAGTTCTCATGTGAAGCAAAGTCGAGCAAGCATTTCTCAATTAATAACATGTGACTACAGTGTCGTGTGCAAAAGCAGCAAAAGCGGCAAGATGGCTTTCTAACATCTAACGCGGTTGTGCTAACTTAGCATTGTACGTATATAGATAGCAATCTTCACTACACCCCCCCTTGATCGGACCACTAACCAGTAGGGGCGCACTTGCAAGAACGCAGAGTTCAAGTTTGATAGAATGGAACCATGGGCATAAATTGTAAGTCCATATAAGGTAAGTGAAAAAGTTCGAAGAAAAAAACAAAGAAAAAAATAAAAAGGATTGAAAAAAAACCCATATACAGGATGAAAAAAAACATAATTGAAGGATGTATTCCGAAATGAAGGGGCAAAAAAGTCAATCCATCAATGTATAAGCACAATAAGTTGCAACTGCTTCCAAAAGGAAATCATTGGAACGTTCTGCAAAATTATCTGCCATCTAGTTCAGCAAGGGGAAGGAACACACATGTTCCTCGATAACCGGAGCCTCCAGCACCATTCGAGGGCAACCGGTGTGTTCTTCAAGATAACTTCTCGCTAAGAATTCAGCTGCAGCCGTTCTGATGTCCCAATTCCCAAGGACTCCATGCGCTGCTCCACAGGCCATAATCCTGACGCCAGAACAGTCCAACTCATGAGCCACTAAGGGGCTCATTAGCCGTTCATAATCCGGGGCAGGAGACACCGAGTTCGACAGGCACAAATGCAGAGCCCATTGGAATGGACAATCTAGGCAATGAAAGACAGGCTGCACACAAGTAAAGTAGGGAAACCGGAAGGACAATCCATAGGCTATGCTTAAGGTCGCCAGTGGTAAAGTGCCATAGTATTCAAGCATCCGGTTACGAAGATGGAGCAGCCGGGACCTGCTGTCGTGTGACGCAAGTTGTGCATCCATAGCGTAGTACGCAGATCAACAAAAGCACCCCAGCTACGAGGGCGAGAAGCAAAGGGAGACCTCCGAAGACGCTGGAAAAAATAGAAAGAAAAAATGCCGGGATCACACCAAAAATAGTTTGAAAGGAGGTCACGAGGCCGGAGCCTACAATTTTAAAAAAATGAGCCAGGCCACTTGTTGACGAGGCATTAAAGATAGTCTGAATCAGAGCCCCAAAATTAAGTGGGAGATCAGTATTCAAAAGCGCTTGCACCTCTGTGCGCGTATTTGCTACGTGAAGGACAAATGTTTCCCTGGACGAAGTCAACGCGACTTCTTTTTGAGACAATAGAGCCCTTATTCTGCTCATCTTATTGAATTCTGCTTTCAAGGTTGGAATGGAAGGCCAGATGGATACATCGAGCCCTCCATGCGGGGGTGGGAAAGAACGTTATTACAGCAAACTACTCTCTGTGATACAGTCACTATGTAGGGAATTCCCACTAGCATCCCACAGCAAGATTCATTATTTAATAGCAAATAACTACCGTTAGCAAGCAGCGTAAAAGACGGTGTTATAACTGGCACAGGGATCCCTTTCAGGACGTAAGCTAAATTAGGAGCGTGCACATTACATGTACCATGCAATTGAATGTGCCTACACACTACAGAGTGATCTGGCGTGGAAGTGCACTCTTCACCTTTTAAATAATCCTCTTTTCCGTCCCTCACACATCTATACGTGAATGGAAGTGACCAAACCTTGTGCAGGAAGGCAGTACCAAGTTTTTTCATATCTGCCAAGGGCATAATGTTTCATGCACGAACTGAACTTAAACAGGGGAATGGTAACGTTATCAACCCGTGGATAAGCCACACAGCGGAATTTAATTCGGCAACAGAGAAAGGTAAAGGTTCTAACTTTTCAATGTGCAGTAAGGAGTATGTTGCATCTTTCATGGACATGAATAGTTGTTTCGCATTTAAATTAAAAGGGAGGAACAAAGATGAAGTATTCATGTAATCCCAAGGGACTTTCCCAGCCTTTAACGTTTGCAATGTCCATGCAAACTGCATAATGGAACGCAATTGATTCTGACCATGATACAATACAGACAAGTCATCCTGCACAATGTCTACCACAGATGAAACAATATTATCTAAGGTATAAATTCTGGAAGACCGGGTATTAATGCTATTATCTATTACAGCCAATAACTTTTCCATATTGGCTTGATCAATAGCTCGTAATTTGGATGCAGCCTCAATCTGTGATAGCTTCCAAACTTCGTTATAAATAGCATATACCCATCTTTTGGACCTTCCAACCGCAGGACCCTTAACAAAATCATTCAAATCTATTTTGTCGTTCAATTGTGATAAATGAAGTTTAACAGATGCTAAGGTGGAATGTTGCAGCCAAGATTGGCATAACTTCCCTACCGAGTAGGTAGTAACAGTGTGAGAAGATTCAAATCGGGGGTCTACACGAACTTGTGTATACCCCGGTGTTAAACCCAGAAACCGATGTTGACAGGAATCTGAGCTCGTTTGCCACACTAACCACCCTTCCGGATTCAATTCAGAAATATTGAAGGATGTGTTGGAAATGTATGACTGCAACGTAGCAAGGGACAGATCCGTATGATTATCACAATTAGGATAAGCACCCAGACCCGGAGTGGAGGGAGAATAAAATTTTTTAGAAGTAGCCAATCCAAAACAAATGGTCTGAAAAATTGATGAATTCAAAAATAACATGTGGTTCGGGATGAGACAGGCACAATGCAAAGCTTCTGTTCCCTGTACCTGCCACGGTTTAGAATCTCAAACCGATTTAAGATCGATAGTAGCTTTCCACAGATCATATCCTCCAATTGCCAACTTGTCCATAAAGGACTTGGAATACAACAATTTGGTGTGTGTCAGTCTAACTTTAGAAGCAGACTCAGCCGCAACCTTAAAATAAAAGGAGGCCGGATTTGACACACTGAAATCAGAAAAATATGTGAATTTGTCCACTAACGTGGTGGAGCTGCCCAGCCTAGGGGCGGGACAGTGTTCCCATTGTGTATAATTTACGAAATTTCTAAACGTATTTGCTTTGTGTAGGAAATGTGTGCCATAATGTTGATAGCAGAATTGCTCATCATAATTAGTAGTATCTAAATACAAATCTTCAGCATCAAATGCAGAATAATATTTCAAATCAGAAAACAGTGCTTCTATTGCTTGTACATCCCAATCATCCGAGTGGATGTTCTGCTTAACTACATCACCCATAAAAACACGAAATACATTTGGCACATTGATTATTTCAGTGGGGCCATGAATTAGAAATTTTACAGCATCCCAAGCGATCCCATCACGTACAGGCCAGGCAGTAATGTTCACAAAAGTCTGGTCCCTTTTCATGATATGTGATGAGGAGTGGGGGGCCAAAGTTCCATCAATTAGTCGAATTGTAGAGCGTTCTTTCAGGTAGTGTCCATTGATAAGTCTAAAAAACACTAACACAAAGCCAATGGACATAAACAAAAAAATACATATGGGCACCAGCCAAATGTAAGTCCAAGGGGGAATTAAAAAATGTCTTTTGAACCACTCAACAAAAATTGAAACTTTGGACGGGGCAATGGAAGTTATTGAATTAGTGTCAAAGGAGTACCGTGACTGGGTAACTGTGGTGGATTGTAAAACAGGCAATGGGACATCCGCAGGATAAGCATACTCAATATCTTCAGGTTAACTACCAGGTGTCGGTGGCAATAAAGGACCAGTAACTGTATGCATCTCAACGGCAACATCAGGCAAGGTGTTAGAAGCTGGGGCCACAACCGAATTTCTCAGCATCGAAGGGCAAGAAATTGCCGGTGTCATACTAAGAAGAATCGGCCACTCGCTGTAGCTTAACATTGTCAATAGAGATGTACCTGTTATCCTTTCGACCAGGTAGTGAAGGTAAAATGACTGTACGTGTACCCTGTACTCCAAGCACCGGAACTGGTGCACGATAAGAGGGGCCGAACTTCTTCTTGTTCTCCACCTTCTCACGGACCAGATCACCAACTCGAGGTAGCCAGCCGACTACCGGAATCTGAAGCGCAGCATCAGATGTGGAGGGTATGTGTTCCTTCGCTAGACTGTCTCTGGCTTCTTGACCGAAGTATTAGACGGAGATTAGAGGCAGGTCGTGAGGCTTTTCAGTCCCGATAACCGGCATGCCAAGTTGACCATTAATTAAATACGGCGTTTCTCTTGGACCTAAGCTGGTGGCATAAGGAGTCCCATAGCCTCTGTGGGTTGAGAAAATTTGGACCTTAATATTCAGTGCAACTGTTGCGGCACGGCACGTTTTACAACCTCTTATCGAGTGATACACATGTGCCACCTTTAAGGATCTCATAAGGGAGGAGACTGCCCCCCATCACAGAGAGAAAAATAGTACGATATACTCTGTGGTTGAAAGCTGTTATTGATGAAGGAGTGATAATTTTGAGCCTCCGGCATACCCTCAAATAGATATAGTCTTTGTGGGAGTTGTGTTACAAGCATTTGTGCTAGCCTGAAGAAGGTGGGGAATCACAAGATACCACCGAAACGCGTCGCTTTTTTGTACAGACTTTTTGGGAAGGATTCACACAACGACTCTGAACACCGAGAAAGTATCAGGTTCACAAAGGCACAGGCAATATCTTTGGATTCAATTGAAAGAGGAAATTGAAATGCTCACTAAATATGCATTTATGAACTTTTCTGTCATGAGCTATGCATTTTGAGTGCCTGTGAGAGACTTATACTACAATATATCGTTGCCTATGTACTTCCCTTAAAATCTTTTTGTCTCTCCCATGGAATTTGTGATAAATTGTTTTTAATGTTTTTAATGTTTTTATGATATAAATAATAAACACACTGATTATTTTCTATATATTACCTTTCCGGACTCCTTTTGGTGCTAATACCTGGCTCTTGTGAGCAAATGTGAATGAACGGATGTATGCTATATAAGATACCCAAGGGGGTCTTGTTTATTTGACATAGTTTCTTGAAGATTCTGCAATACAGCACAGTGATCATCTACGTCAAAGGGTGCGGCCGACGCCGTCATGTCTAGACCATCAAGGTCCAGGACAAACATTTGTATGCCAAAGAGCATCATGTATGGGGTCCGCCCACCCAGAGACCTTCTAGGGAGATTATTAAGTGCACGTTGCACGTCATATAAGTGGGCTAGCCAGTTCCGGCCAGTACCTAAAACCCTGGCTGTCAAAGATTGCTTTAAGTCACGGTTCATTCGCTCCACCACACTATTACCCTCAGGTCAGTATGTAGACGAAAATTTGACTTGGACCCCCAAATTTCTCATGGCTTCTTTGTACGCCTTAGAGGCGAACGCAGGGCCCTGATCAGAATGAAAGGTACCACATGCAAAACTTCCAACAAAGACACGCAAATTCTTGATGACAGTACGGGCATCAGCACTCCTTTGTGGCCACACCCACAGAAAACGTGTGCACGAATCCACTGCAACTAAGATGTATTTCTACGCAGTATCAGAGGTAAATGGACCGCAGTGATCTAAATAAACACAACCCAGTGGTTTATTAGATATGTACAACTGAGTTTGTGGCGGGCGCGCCGCAGTTGAAGGTTTTATCTGCTGGCAAATGTCACAATTAAGAACATAAGTGCGAGCTTGTTTGTATAAATCGCACCACCAGTAACGTTGTTGTAACAGAGATACAGTAGCTGCAACGCCGGCATGCGCGGACGCCATGCCGGCGTGATCTGCTAATATCAAAGATGGTCTGCAGTCCGCGTTGGGAATCAATCTGTCACCAACGTCGTTAATCCTCACTAATGGGACGTTATCAGGACTTAAGCGATAATGGTAACGAGAAGGGAAACCTCTTGGAAATTGTGTTCCCTTCTCTGTTTCAGCAATAGCTGCCAAGATGTCATCATCGATCTTACTTTGTGATCTTGTAACTGCTGCTACTAAGTATGCCGCCACTACTGTTTTTGCTGCCTCGTCAGCTAGGCTGTTGCCGACAGCATGGACACCAACTCGTTGGTGACCAAGAGTGTGAATAACATTCACAAGAGGCAGATGTTCTTTAAGGTCTGCCACTCGAACCCAAAGAGTTTTATGCTTAATCGTGCTACCTTTGGAATCATGGTAGTCATTCCGAGACCAAAAATGTAGATTGTCGTTGTAAGATTGGACACAATAAAATGAGTCACTCACTATAAGAGTAGTGACTCAGGGATCAGCAAACTCTAGTGCAAGCACCAGAGCACGAAGCTCTGCCAACTGTGCGGTACAATCACCCAATGACTGCGTATGCACGACATCGGATTGGAATTCACCATTCACGAAATTACCGACCACAATTGCGCAGGCCGCTGAATAGGCATGCTTCGATCCAGTAGCCGGTTGCGCAGAACCGTCAGTGTAAATGACATAATGGTAATCCTCGAGTGGGCGCAAAGACAGAGGAGCTGGATGAACGAATTCATACTGCAAAAACTCCTGAGTCTGAAGTGCTGCGTTAAAGATATATGTGACGTCAGGCGATGTCAAGGAAGTGGCCCATTGTATCCACCTTGGATGCAAAGCCTTAGAATTAGGTACACTTGCTTTCGTCACCGCCTCAAGGGCAGGATATGGTGTTACCACCAACATGCGTTTACCTTGCGATAGCGCTCGCTCTTTCAGAATCGCCATCTGTACTGCCCTCAGAACTTTCTCGACAGCGGAAAATCACAGTTCAGCCGAAGTGTACAAGTATGATTTGTAGGCAATGAGGACGTGTCGCCCTCATTGAACGTTAAGTATGTGAAACCCACTGCGCCTGGCACAATTCTTATTACCATGTTAGTGTGGTTATCACGCGTCAGTAAGTATTTTGAAGCAAGAAGGTCAGCTTGCGATGATTGCAATATAGCTGAATGCTCTGGCAGCCAACATGATTTGGAAAAAGTAGGTTGTACCAAGGCATAAAGCGGCTTGATACGCTGGGCATAATCAGGAATGTACGTTCGACCGAAATTCAGAAAGCCCAGCAGAGATTGTAATTTCTTCAGTGTCGTAGGAGCACGTAGGCATGCGCATTTCCCTAGGAAATGCGGAGCCAATCCTCGACCTTCATTGTTGAGTTCGTATCCCAAGAACAACACTGTATATTCCGAAATGTGAGATTTCGCAAAGTTGAATTTGTACCCGAAGTCTGCAAACAGAACAATAATGCGATCAACGCGATGGAGATGTGGTCCCAACTCGTCATCTGTGAGATAAATATCATCCACATACGAGTACGCATCAGAGTGTATGCTCTCTAACAGAGAGACCACACGAGCGGCAAAGACACCAGGGCTGTTTTTATAGCCCATCGGTAATCTTTTGAAATGTTTCTGTTTGCCACCCGAGGTAAATGCCATCCACTCACTACTAAGAGAGGACAGGTTATGGCTGTAAAAGCCATTGTAAATGTCAAGTGTGGTTTTAAACCGTTTTCTCACGAGACTATCGACGAGAGCCGAACTGTGGGTATTCTGTACTGCGCATGTCCGGCAATGAGAGTTTAAATGCCGGTAATCCAAAACTAGGCGTTAAGACCCGTCAGACTTCGTCACAGTGAATAAAGGATTATTCATCAGTGACACACATGTTTCAATTACACCTTGATATTCCAATTGTTCAAGGATAGCCGCGATGTGAGGTCTTGCTTCGCGACGCATGGGATATTGGGGTTGTGGCTGGGGCGTGGACCGCAACGGAATTTCATGGCTGGGGGACAATTTATCCCAGCCTACCTGATTACGATACAGCGCAGGTGCAAGCACCAGAGCCCACTCCTTGGCGAACTTTTTAGCTTGGTCCTTTGGCACTGTGTGCGCAAAGGAAGGGAGGATTACCTCCTCCCCTCTAGGAGCATCTAAAACGAAAGCCGGGGGCCAATCAGCCTCTGCCAATAGAATATCATATGAAGAGGTCAGATTATCCCAAAAAATCCCTTTAATCGTGCGTTGTATGTCACCTTCAATTAAAAGGACTATATTATATAGTCTGTCAGGGGGAGCCACTCTAGTGTCAGCAGTTTCTACAGTTATGAATGTATCAGTTGCTGTCGCCACCAGATATGGACGCAGTGCTTGTCGCACTACTGTAACTTCCGCCGCGCTGTCGAGCAGCGTTAGTGCCCATGTCAGGTTCTGAAGCTGCGTCCGCACCATCTGTGGCATACCTCGCTGTTAGCGCAGCAACTTTCTTCTTCTGAAACGGGGGTCGTTGACGTGCAGACTCGTCCTGCTTGCCTTTGCCGTCAGTCTGGCGGGGTTGCTCATGGCTTTGGGCACCCCTTCCTTTCCCACGGTCTCCGCCACCGGATTGTGAAGCCGATGTTTCCTGTGAAGAACGAGGAGAGCGTTGTTCAGAAACCTGAAATCTATCAGGTGACTTAATACGAGATCGATCGCGCAGATCATATGTGCGTTCGCTGGACGACTGCACGGGCGAGGCAGGACGAGAACCCTGTTTCTGTTGCTGCTTCCCCTGTTTCTTTGCTCGCCAACTTTGTTTAGGAAAATGTTGGGCGTTCGTCTTTAGTAGACGTGCTCACCTTAGTTTGCTGTACTATATCAGGAATTACCACGGCTGGTTTAACACCCAAAGCACTACGGCCCACAGTTCTATAGGCTTGCGCAATTATTTTAGCGAACTCCTTGGGCCTGTCGAGTTCATCCACGCGGTCCAGCTTATTAGCTACTTGGAACTGCATGGCATCGCCTTTGAGGTTGCCCATTACCATGGAAGCCACCACATCGAACACTCCGACAAGCCTCATTCCTAATTCAAGAGCAGCCTCCACACAGTGATTCTCTTGAACACGTTTGATGACGGAGGGTAGTACAGACATAGACGGAGTGCCGAAGCACTTCGAGTAGGTCGCGGCAAAGACCTTGCCCCAGTTTGTGCAATCAGCCATATCTGGGACTAAGTCTTTCGGCAAACTAATGGTGAGAATCCTGTGTTTCTCCACAGGAGTGGTATGCGGAAAAACCGCCTCCAGTTGGTCAAATTTCTCAGCAAGCCAATAAGGAAAATCATCCTTACTTTGGGGGCGCTTGCCCATTACCGAATTAACCATAACATGACTAATAACCACCGCGTGGTGGTCTGTTGGTTGTACCGCAACAGCAGGTGCCCCCACCTGCACGTTGCGTGACACGTACTGCACTAAAGCCCTATGAACTGTAATCAGGGCTGTGTGTAGTACCCGCAACTCAGACACCGCCACCGTGAGATAGCAGGGATGAGGCGTAAAGCTGGCCAGCACCGGCCATGTGGCCCCTGCAATAGACAACGGGCCCATTCTCGCCAGTGCTACCGCATGGGGAAGGGCGCCATTAAAACAAATGGTATGCTGCCAGGCAGAGATAGGAATTTCTTGTGTCCTATACGGGATATAGACCGCAGGTAGCTGCGTGGGAGTAAAGGAATGAAACGTATCATCGTCATCCACCGCCGGAAAAGTCACCCAAGAGTAAAACAACTCATATGGGTAAGACGCATCAGCGCTAACCACAAAAATAACAGCCATCCCATCATCTGGCACCCCATACGTCGTCAAATGATGGCGTAGAGGTGTACGACTATGCGCGGCTATATCGACCACCATTAGGACACACTAAAGAGTATCAACGATATCAACGATATCAACAGTAGCACTGGGTTTCAGTAAAAATACCCTTTTGATCAAGCTTGAAAGAACCTATTAGTCGAAACACAGGCAGGTTAAACCGTCACTCCCGTTAACCGGAAACCAGAGTGAGGGTGTTGTGGACTAATATAAGCACTACTAAGGCATTTCAAATCAATAGACCAAACGTTAGGTGCGCCATGTTGCAGGGATTCTGCTTATGCACAGAACTATGCACAGGAAACCAGGACCTCAATGAATTGTGGTGTACCAAAAACTCACCTCAGAACCCCTTATCCGACCAGCATCAGTGTCCCATTCGTTATCCGAGTTTTATCTCGGCGGTCCCAATGTATAGACAACCCAGAACAAGCGACTTAGGGTATTCTCAGGAATGGTGGGAATCAGAAATACCTTTTCGTAATTATTCTCATATCAGTCCACAACAGAATAAACAGAGACAGGGTAAAGTTTAAAGAGTTTATTTTTATAAACCTCGTGTCCTAAGATGCAGTACTTTGGCTAACCTAAGCAGACAAATGATTAAGATCAAAACCATCAGCATAGTTACAATACCATAGAAAATGAAAGGAGTAATCATACTAAAATGACAGTGGATATCAGCCACCTTCCTTTCGCTAGTAAACTAATATTATTATTATTAGACTAATAAAAGGTCTCTAGGCCTGAATGGGGAACCCCATACCGTAAAGATCAGCTTAGTGGAATCACATTACAGGATCAGCTAGACTCTGCTCCTGGGAAAGCTTTTCTTCCAAATGTAATGAAAAACATGCAACACTGCAATATTAACAGCACCCGACTTTCAGGTATTTGCAGCTGCGTGCGTGTTATGGCTAAATAGTGGGCCGATCAACCTAATCCCAACAACATGCACCGTCTAGCGACCCAGACTGTTTCTTTACACAATGTTCAGACCAAGGTCGCTGCTCACTGTTCGGGATGTGAACAACAGACAGTTCTCATGTGAAGCACAGTCGAGCAAGCATTTGTCAATTAATAACATGTGACTACAGTGTCGTGTGCAAAAGCAGCAAAAGCGGCAAGATGGCTTTCTAACATCTAACGCGGTTGTGCTAACTTAGCATTGTACGTATATAGATAGCAATCTTCACTACAATATTAGAGCAATTTCCACCCCCAGCCCCCTCCATGATTTTCCGCTTCCCCATTATGAAACCAAAGATATGCGGCGGGCCAAGGATACAAGAACAAGATGACAATACAGTTTGATTAATGTTCCTTAGGCCCCTTAGAAATTCAAAGGAGCTTTCGTTTGTCTCTCAATGTTTTTAACAAGGCGATCTTATAATCACAATACCTCTAACATGTCTGCAACTTACTGGCATGCGGAAGTGAGAGAGTGGGCTCAGCCCAGCCACCTCCAGGCAGTGACGGGCAAGGACGGGCCCGCCATTGGCCCGGTGTTGGAAGGCGTTCCCCGGGGAGGCTGCGGAATGCGTTCCCGACCACCCGGAGGCCCACCTTACCCAGAGTTAGGCCGAGCAAGAGCAGGGAGGCCCTTCCTGGAAGGGTCTCGTACCTAGGATCGCACACGCTGCGCTTACTCTCTCTTCGGATAGAGGGACACCACACAGTAATTCGTTGTAAGACAATATGCTTTTATCGGTGGTTGTCAGGGATCTTTATGATCCGGCAGGCAGGTGCAGAGTTAATGCCACAAGAGGCAGCGATCTCGTGAGGAGGGAAAGAGTAGCGGGACAGTCTTTGAATCAGTGTCTCTGCAAGGTATCCGGCGCACAGCTCTCAATCCTCGAGCTGAGGGGATGTTGCTTCTCTCGGCAATCTCTGCCGATTCTCTTGGAGGAGCGGGCCGCGAGTCACTCAGCAGGCACCAGAGGGTCGTAGTTCAGGGAGCCGCGACGGCGTCAGCAGGGCTCAGATGGTTCAGAATTCGGGGAGCCGCGACGGCGTCAGCAGGGCTCAGATGGTTCAGAGTTCGGGGAGCCGCTACGGCGTCAGCAGGGCTCAGATGGTTCAGAGTTCGGGGAGCCGCGACAGCGTCAGCAGGGCTCAGATGGTTCAGAGTTCGGGGAGCCGCGACAGTGTCCGCAGGGCTCAGGAGGTTCAGAGTTCGGGTAGTGTTCTTCTGTTCGGTGAGCGATCGAGCCGCGACCAGGTCAGCAGGCTCTCGTCAGTCCAGGTCTTCTCTGCCCCCGTCCCTTCAGCACCCCTTGTTATACTCCCCCTCCTCTTTGAAGTCCGGAGTCCTCGCGGAGAGGGGTCTGGTGCCTGGGGGGGCGGTGTGACGGGGTTTCCTGTCGCTCGGCCCTTTGATCTGTTCAGGTGGGTCTGGGAGGAACTCCAGACACCCAGCAGGCGAGGCGCCCGCTCACCGGGGGCCTGGTGGTCGATCGAAACCTCCCTCGGGGGAGAGACCAGAGGTGTGACAGGGTCGGCGCCTCTCGGTCTGGTTTGGGGGGGGGTTTCGTTCTCCCTCGGCCGGGCATGCGTGTTGGGGATCTGGTCGGCCCTCGGGATGTTGGCCCACGGGAGCCGGAAGGCCGTGTCCACGAGGTTCGGCGTGGTTGTAGGGTAACTTGCTGGTCGGGAGGGCCCACGCCACGAGGCCGGTCTCACACGTGCCCCCCCCAGCTGAAAGGCGGGGAGAACTACCCATCCACTTGGGGGTTCTCCTCGCTGAAGCGGAAGAATCGGGACAGGCCGTCTGCGTTGGCGTGGTCCGTCCCGGGACGATGTTCCACCGTGAAATCCATCCCTTGGAGGGAGATGGACCAGCGTAGCAACTTGGGGTTTTCTCCTCGCATCTGCATCAGCCACCGCAAGGGGCGGTGATCCGTTTGTACTCGGAAGTGTGTTCCGAACAGGTAGGGCCGTAGCTTTTTGAGGGCCCAGACTACTGCGAAGGTCTCTCTCTCAATGGTGCTCCACCGCTGTTCCCGGGGCAGCAACCTTCGGCTGATGAAGGCTATGGGCCGATCTATGCCTTTGTCGTCGAACTGGGAGAGGACTGCCCCGATGCCGTGTTCCGAGGCGTCCGTCTGGACCACAAACTCCTGGGCGTAGTCGGGTGCTTTGAGCACCGGAGCCGCGCACATGGCGGCCTTTAGGGTGTCGAACGCCTTCTGGCAGGAGGGAGTCCAGTGTACTTTCTTGGGGTGTTTTTTGGAGGTTAGTTCTGTGAGGGGGCCTGCGATGCTGCCATAGTTCTTAATAAACCTTCGGTAGTAGCCGGTGAGGCCCAGGAAGGCCCGGACTTCCGTTTGGGTTGCGGGGGGTTCCCAGGACAAGATGGCGTCGATCTTCGGCTGGAGGGGTGCGACCTGCCCACTTCCCACCTGGTGCCCCAGATAGGTTACGGAGCCGTGCCCAATTTGACATTTGCTGGCTTTGATGGTGAGGCCGGCCCGGCGCAGAGCCAGCAGGACTTGACGGAGGTGCTGGAGGTGCTCGGTCCATTGGGAGCTGAAGACCGCTATGTCGTCGAGGTATGCTGTGCTGAACCCCTCTAGCCCGGACAGGACCCTGTTCACCAGCCGCTGGAAGGTGGCCGGGGCATTCTTCATTCCAAACGGCATCACCCTAAAGCGGTAGTGCCCATCCGGGGTGGAGAAGGCGGAGCGCTCCTTGGCTCCCTCGGTGAGGGCAATCTGCCAGTATCCACTAGTTAGGTCGAAGGTGCTGAGGTAGCGAGCGGCCCCAAGGCGGTCAATGAGCTCGTCGGCACGGGGGATAGGGTGAGCGTCCGCTCGGGTGACCGCATTGAGTCCTTGGTAGTCCACGCAAAACCTCAGCTCGGGGGCAACACCCGGGGTAGTCGCTTTCGGAACCAGGACTACCGGGCTGGCCCAGGGGCTGTCGGAGGGTTCAATCACCCCGAGGTCTAGCATCTTCGCCACCTCGGTCTGGATGCAGGTTCGGACCCGATCAGGGACCCGGTAGGCCCAATGTCTCACTGGCGGGCTGTCGCCGGTGTTCACGTCGTGGACACACCAGTTGGTGACCCCAGGGGTCAGGGAGAAGAGGTCCGTGAACTGCCCTAGTAGCTGGCGGCAGTCGTCGGACTGTTGGGCTGTGAGGGCGGTTGACAGTCTCACTCCCTCCACGGACCCATCGGTCTCTTTCGCCCCCAGGGGGTCTGGAAGGGGCTCGGTGTCTTCTTCGGCCCCATCGTCGGTGGCCAGGAGTAAACTCAATTCGGTCCGTACAAAGTGAGGTTTGAGGCGGTTCACGTGGAGAACCCGGAGGGGGTTCCGCGGAGACTGCACATCGACAAGATAGGTGACCTGGCTCTTCCGCTCGACCACCTTGAAGGGTCCAGTCCATTTATCTTGGAGGGCGCAGGGTCTCACCGGGGCCATGACCCAGACTTGTTGGCCCGGCTGAAACTCGACCAGCGTAGCATTCTGGTCATACCAGCGCTTCATTTCTTCCTGACTAGCCTTGAGGTTCGCTTCTGCGAGTTCTCTGAATTTCCGGGTCTGGTTGCGGAGCGCCAAGATATATCGGAACACATCCGGAGGGGTCCCCCGGGGGGTTGTTTCCCACCCCTCCTTGACCAGGCTCAGGGGTCCCCGGACGGGGTGTCCATATAGTAGTTCGAATGGGCTGAATCCCAGGTATTTTTGGGGAACCTCCCGGTAGGCGAACAGGAGGCATGGGAGGAGGACGTCCCACCTCCGGCGTAGGGGTTCCTCGAGGCCCATGATCATTCCTTTCAGTGTTTTGTTAAAGCGCTCGACTAGGCCGTTTCCTTGGGGATGGTACGGGGTGGTGAATTTGTACGATACTCCACACTGCTGCCAGAGGGACTTCATATATCGGGAGATAAAGTTCGCACCCCGGTCACTCACGACTTCGCGGGGGAACCCCATGCGGGAGAAGATCGCCATCAAGGCCCGGCCTACCACGGGGGCCGTCACGGTGCGGAGAGGGATGGCTTCGGGGTGACGGGTGGCATGATCCACCAGGACGAGGATGAACCGGTGGCCCTGGGCGGTCTTGGGGTCCAGCGGTCTCACAATGTCGATTCCTACCCGCTCAAAAGGGGTACTGACGACGGGGAAGGGTTGTAGCGGAGCCTTGCGCTTGCCCCCACTCTTTCCGCTGGCCTGGCACGTGGGGCAGGACTTGCAGTGGGCCTCCACATTTGCTCGCATCTTGGGCCACTGGGCCAGTTCTGGCAAGTCCCCGAGTTTGGTCAGGGTTTCGGGGTCGGAAGGCACTGACCCTTCGTCAGGAGCGGTCGGTTCGTCCAGAAGGGGGTCGTTGGCCTCTGGTGGTGTATTCTGGATCTCGGGGATGGTGGCGGTGCTTAGCGGCATGGCCTCTCCCCCCTCGGAGGAAGGCGCCCTGAGAGTCATCGAGCGCGTGGTGGCGCATACCCACTCGGGTAGGCCCATCATCTCGAGGTGGGCTCTTCGTTCCACTTGTCCCCACGGGGAGTTCTCAAGGTCGTTGCCCAGGAGGCAGTCCACGGGCTGGGAGGTTCGGACCGCCACCTTTAACTTGCCGGTGACTCCCCCCCATTCGAAGGGGACTAGGGCCATCCGGCAGAGGCTCTCGGAATTGTCTGATGATATGACAGGGCAAAAGGCGCCAGGCAGGATCTGATCTTCGGAGATCAGGTGACAATGAACCGCCGTGACACTCGCCCCCATGTCCCGGAGGCCCTCGATGCGGTGACCGTTGACCGTTGACCGTTACCTGCTGTCGGTACTTCTTCGTGTTGGCGGGCAGGGACGTTCCGGGGACCATCTCCCGGTCCCCTAAGGAGACCAAGGCCATGGCGGCTGGTTCCCATTCTTCGGAGTCTTCCATCTCTTCCCCCAGGGCTACGGAGGCCATCTGTCGAGCCGGCGGGGTTGTTGTGGCGGTCCGCTGGTACAGGGGACATTGAGGGTCGCTGGCATAGTGTCCGGTCTGTTGGCAGCGGAAACAGGTGATCCTCACTCGGGGCCCCGGCCTCCCTGGTGGCTCGGTGCTGGCCGGAGGTGGAGCTGGAAAGGGCGGAGATTGTCCTCTGGGAGGGCTGAGCGGGGATCCCCCCGGGAGCTCCCTTTGCCGGCCTTGATTCCCTCCGCCCCTCTGGCGGGGGGGTCCCTGACTGTGGCGATCGTAGTCTCCCACGGGGCCCCAGGAGGCCCGGGTGTTCACCCACCGGTCAGCCTCGACGGCCAGTTTTGGAGGGTCTGTGAGTTTGCTGTCCAGGAGGTGCTGGCGCAGCTCTACGAAGCAATTAGCGGACAAGTGTTCCCATGTGATTAGGTCGAACAGCTCCTCAAAGGTGGAGACCTTGCTGCCCTTGATCCATCCGTCCAAGGCCCGGCTGTAAAAGTTCACGTACTCCACCCAGGTGGTACCGGGTATCTTTTTGCAGTCTCTAAACCGTTGCCGGTACATTTCAGGGGTGAGCCCATATCTGGCTACCAGGGCCTCTTTCATGTGACTGTAGGAGTTCATCACCGTGGAGGGCAGGTCCAGCAGGGTATCTCTCTCCTCGCTCAGGAACCGGCCCCACAGCCCAGCCCCCCAGTCTTTCTGCGGGACTCGGTGGGAGGTCATGGCGACTTCGTAGGCCTTGAACCATTGCTGAATGTCGTCGTTCTTATAATATTCTTTCACCACATCTTTGGGGATGTGGACCTTTGGTTCCACGGTAGAGGAGATGGGTTGGGTTTCCGAGGGTCGGGCCTCCGCCTTCTTGGCCTTGAGCTCGATTTCTTTTAGGCTACGTTCGTGCTCTAGTTGGAGTTTTCTTTCTTCGTGTTCTCTCTGTTGTTTCTTTTCCTCTAGTTCTCCTTGTAGGCGTAACTGTTCCACCACCAGTTTTTTTTCAGCCAGTTTTAGCTCTCCTTCGATTTTTAATTTTGCTAGTTCTAGTTCGTGGTTGCGACCTCTTTCTCGGTCCGCTAGTTCCTCTGGGGATAGGCCCCCCTCGGGGGCGCCGTTCCTCCCCGGGGTGCTTCGTGGTTCGTTGGGAGGCTCTCCTTCTGTTTGTGTCCGGGGAGTTCCCGCCTCGACACAGATTTTTAATGCCCCCTGGAAGTCCTCTTTCGTGCTTAGTCCGGTGGTAGCGATTCCAAAGTCTTTGCAAAATTGTTTCAGTTCTCGGTGCGTATAAGATTCTAACTGGTCCTTTTGGAATGCCGTGCTTGGGTTGGTGCCTGCGGCACCTAGGGAAGTTTCTCCTTCCATTTCTTCTTGGTAGTGCGTAAGCCGTCTACTGCACGATCTCTAGGTGTTAGCTCGGATCCCGTCGCCTGCCACCAAATGTTGGAAGGCGTTCCCCGGGGAGGCTGCGGAATGCGTTCCCGACCACCCTGAGGCCCACCTTACCCAGAGTTAGGCAGAGCAGGGAGGCCCTTCCTCAAAGGGTCTCGTACCTAGGATCGCACACGCTGCGCTTACTCTCTCTTCGGATAGAGGGACACCACACAGTAATTCGTTGTAAGACAATATGCTTTTATCGGTGGTTGTCAGGGATCTTTATGATCCGGCAGGCAGGTGCAGAGTTAATGCCACAAGCGGCAGCGATCTCGTGAGGAGGGAAAGGGTAGCGGGACAGTCTTTGAATCAGTGTCTCTGCGAGGTATCCGGCGCACAGCTCTCAATCCTCGAGCTGAGGGGATGTTGCTTCTCTCAGCAATCTCTGCCGATTCTCTTGGAGGAGCGGGCCGCGAGTCACTCAGCAGGCACCGGAGGGTCGTAGTTCAGGGAGCCGCGACGGCGTCAGCAGGGCTCAGATGGTTCAGAATTCGGGGAGCCGCGACGGCGTCAGCAGGGCTCAGATGGTTCAGAGTTCGGGGAGCCGCTACGGCGTCAGCAGGGCTCAGATGGTTCAGAGTTCGGGGAGCCGCGACAGCGTCAGCAGGGCTCAGATGGTTCAGAGTTCGGGGAGCCGCGACAGTGTCCGCAGGGCTCAGGAGGTTCAGAGTTCGGGTAGCGTTCTTCTGTTCGGTGAGCGATCGAGCCGCGACCAGGTCAGCAGGCTCTCGTCAGTCCAGGTCTTCTCTGCCCCCGTCCCTTCAGCACCCCTTGTTATACTCCCCCTCCTCTTTGAAGTCCGGAGTCCTCGCGGAGAGGGGTCTGGTGCCTGGGGGGGCGGTGTGACGGGGTTTCCTGTCGCTCAGCCCTTTGATCTGTTCAGGTGGGTCTGGGAGGAACTCCAGACACCCAGCAGGCGAGGCGCCCGCTCACCGGGGGCCTGGTGGTCGATCGAAACCTCCCTCGGGGGAGAGACCAGAGGTGTGACAGGGTCGGCGCCTCTCGGTCTGGTTTGGGGGGGGGGTTTCGTTCTCCCTCGGCCGGGTATGCGTGTTGGGGATCTGGTCGGCCCTCGGGATGTTGGCCCACGGGAGCCGGAAGGCCGTGTCCACGAGGTTCGGCGTGGTTGTAGGGTAACTTGCTGGTCGGGAGGGCCCACGCCACGAGGCCGGTCTCACACCTGCCCCCCCCAGCTGAAAGGCGGGGAGAACTACCCCTCCACTTGGGGGTTCTCCTCGCTGAAGCGGAAGAATCGGGACAGGCCGTCCGCGTTGGCGTGGTCCGTCCCGGGACGATGTTCCACCGTGAAATCCATCCCTTGGAGGGAGATGGACCAGCGTAGCAACTTGGGGTTTTCTCCTCGCATCTGCATCAGCCACCGCAAGGGGCGGTGATCCGTTTGTACTCGGAAGTGTGTTCCGAACAGGTAGGGCCGTAGCTTTTTGAGGGCCCAGACTACTGCGAAGGTCTCTCTCTCAATGGTGCTCCACCGCTGTTCCCGGGGCAGCAACCTTCGGCTGATGAAGGCTATGGGCCGATCTATGCCTTTGTCGTCGAACTGGGAGAGGACTGCCCCGATGCCGTGTTCCGAGGCGTCCGTCTGGACCACAAACTCCTGGGCGTAGTCGGGTGCTTTGAGCACCGGAGCCGCGCACATGGCGGCCTTTAGGGTGTCGAACGCCTTCTGGCAGGAGGGAGTCCAGTGTACTTTCTTGGGGTGTTTTTTGGAGGTTAGTTCTGTGAGGGGGCCTGCGATGCTGCCATAGTTCTTAATAAACCTTCGGTAGTAGCCGGTGAGGCCCAGGAAGGCCCGGACTTCCGTTTGGGTTGCGGGGGGTTCCCAGGACAAGATGGCGTCGATCTTCGGCTGGAGGGGGGCGACCTGCCCACTTCCCACCTGGTGCCCCAGATAGGTTACGGAGCCGTGCCCAATTTGACATTTGCTGGCTTTGATGGTGAGGCCGGCCCGGCGCAGAACCAGCAGGACTTGACGGAGGTGCTGGAGGTGCTCGGTCCATTGGGAGCTGAAGACCGCTATGTCGTCGAGGTATGCTGCGCTGAACCCCTCTAGTCCGGACAGGACCCTGTTCACCAGCCGCTGGAAGGTGGCCGGGGCATTCTTCATTCCAAACGGCATCACCCTAAAGCGGTAGTGCCCATCCGGGGTGGAGAAGGCGGAGCGCTCCTTGGCTCCCTCGGTGAGGGCAATCTGCCAGTATCCACTAGTTAGGTCGAAGGTGCTGAGGTAGCGAGCGGCCCCAAGGCGGTCAATGAGCTCGTCGGCACGGGGGATAGGGTGAGCGTCCGCTCGGGTGACCGCATTGAGTCCTCGGTAGTCCACGCAAAACCTCAGCTCGGGGGCAACACCCGGGGTAGTCGCTTTCGGAACCAGGACTACCGGGCTGGCCCAGGGGCTGTCGGAGGGTTCAATCACCCCGAGGTCTAGCATCTTCGCCACCTCGGTCTGGATGCAGGTTCGGACCCGATCAGGGACCCGGTAGGCCCGATGTCTCACTGGCGGGCTGTCGCCGGTGTTCACGTCGTGGACACACCAGTTGGTGACCCCAGGGGTCAGGGAGAAGAGGTCCGCGAACTGCCCTAGTAGCTGGCGGCAGTCGTCGGACTGTTGGGCTGTGAGGGCGGTTGACAGTCTCACTCCCTCCACGGACCCATCGGTCTTTTTCGCCCCCAGGGGGTCTGGAAGGGGCTCGGTGTCTTCTTCGGCCCCATCGTCGGTGGCCAGGAGTAAACTCAATTCGGTCCGTACAAAGTGAGGTTTGAGGCGGTTCACGTGGAGAACCCGGAGGGGGTTCCGCGGGGACTGCACATCGACAAGATAGGTGACCTGGCTCTTCCGCTCGACCACCTTGAAGGGTCCAGTCCATTTATCTTGGAGATATCAAAAACAGTGGTCCTTAACCAATGATTAATAAATCTGAGACATATATTTCGCTTAGTCAATTATTTAGCTAATCCTGAGCCTAAACGGAATTTTCTTTAAGAACAAAGGCTCGCAATATTCAATAAGTAATTCAATCCAACAGAGGACAACATCCAAAACACTGTGAGCTGGTATACATACGTTTATTTTTGGCAATTTTTTGCAATATTCATAGGACAGAACGAGGTTGCTCCAAGGAGAGACGTGCATCAAAGGAAAGTGATTGAAAAGTGCGTGAATAGGACAAGGAATGATAGATACATAGTAGTAAGAGTATTTAATCAATTACAGGCAGTGTGGATCGGTTGTAATTCACCGTCCAGAATCCAAGTAACCTGGTCACATTCATTGGATACAAAATTAGTATAATTCAAAAAATGACCCCATTGATGGTCTTGCACGAAAGACTGTAAATGTGTCCCAGGTAGTAAAGGGTGGGCGTCGACGTTTCGACCCGTCTTGATGGCCTTGGGGGATTTGAAGCCTTGGCCTTGCGGGTCTTCATCAGGACCAAATAGGGGGCAACCTGACTGGAAGGTGATCTTAACTGAAACACCTGAAACATTAAAACAAGGGGGTGTGAGGAGGTTGTCCTGATGAAAACCATTTAAAAATACGGTATGCTATAATTATTCACATACCTAGTGGATTAAATTCACTGGGAGAATTACCGGATTCAATAATTGGAGGGCTTGCTATGACAGGTCAGACAATTCGTGTCTAATTGAAAGAATAATAAAGTAGATTCAAAATTTGGACAAAGTCATTAACCAAAACATTTGATCAAAAAACATCGTGAGGATTGTTGGTCACTCTGATAGCCAACATCCAGCTAAGTGGAACTGATAAGGCTGTGACTATCTGGCAGGCCATTAGTGAGCAATAGAAAAACAAAAACAAAAGGCATCTTACCGCATCAAGAAATCAATAGAGACTGATAGCGATGTATCCGCTGTCTGTTCAGGGATAGCCGATGCATAGAATTCAATCAAGGCTAAAATCAAGGAAGGGGCATGGTCACTTAAAGCTACGCCTGAGTAGGTGGATGATCTACAGTGTGTAGATATGGGCAGTGGAAGAGCTTACCATGCGAACACAATTGATGTGCAGGAAAAACCGGAGCGTCCGTCTCCGTTCAAGCCCCAGCACAGTGTGAGCTCGTCCGCGGCTCCGTGCGGTTACCAAGGTAACCGTATGTGAGTTTATGACGATAGACCCGGAAATAGTAGAAGGACTATTATAATTGTTCGAGTCCCGATAGAATCAACATCAAAGCCCAATGCTACAGGGGGGGGGGGTTCAATCGCTGTCTGAGGTGTAGGGAGCGTGCAGTCCTCCTCATCCACTAAATAACGGAGCGTCAGTCTCCGTGCTTGATCAAAGTAAAAAGCGAGAACCCAATTATTTTCCCGTGTGGTTGCTATTGGCAACCGTATACATGTCTATAAGCAGTGTAGAAAGACTAGTATACACTGAGGGGGTCCCATTAATACATGGAATATGGAGAAAAAATTCAAATTAAACCCATGATGAAGCCAATCAACATATTTGAAAAATTATAAGGAACATTTGAGATACTTCAATAACTTACAGACACTACATAGAACCACAATTTCAGTTCACAGATCATGTATCCACAACTATTGACAATACAAAAAACAATATTATAAATTCACAGAACATGTGTCCACACGTATTGACAAATTATAAAACACAATTATACTGTAATGTAATTCTACAGTAAACGGGTGTCCAGATGAAAGTTACCCTCTACTCTAATTCAATACATGGTGCTGATTAAAGAACCCTTTAACCGCAGATTGAGTTATTGTGAGTGTCGGGGCTAACGGGGAAGAGATACACTCTATCTTTGGTTCATAATGGGAACTTGTTTGTTGGTTTCTTCAAGTTCGTTCAAACCCCTGGTGACAGTGTCCAAAGAATGAATCCATCTATACTCCCGCTTATTCAGTATATCAGTGAAGTCACCACCTCTTGGGTTAGGTTTAACTTTTTCCAAAACCCACCATCTCAGGCTGTCTGTTGTATGTTCAAAATTGGTGAAATGCTCTACCAACGGGGCACCAGGTGTCTTGCATCGGATACGGCTGCAATGTTGCAGTATCCGACACTTAACCTTCTGGATGGTTTGACCCACGTATAGAAAGTTACATGGACAGGTGATAACATAAATCACTCCAGATGTGTTACAGTTGCTGTGTTCCCTTAGTGTGTAGGTGTGGTTGTTATGTGTGAACTCTTTGATGGTTCTGGTTAGAGCGCATGCTTTGCATGAGCCACATTGGTAGTGTCCCATGACCGGGGTACCCCATAGGGTAATCTGTCCTACCGTCTGACTGGTAGGTAGTAGGGATTTGATCAGGTAATCTCTAATATTTTTACCTTTTCTGAAAGCGTGAAGTGGAGTGGGCATGTTACCTAATTCGTCAGCCACTAGATGCCAATGCTGGTTAATGGCCTTCTTGATGGCATTACTTTTGGTGTTGAACGTGGTCACACAAACCAACCGTTCCTCGTGGATCTTATCTTTAATTTTGGGTGTTAGCAAGAGTTCCCTGTGGTTATACCATGCACGTTTCCACGCTTTTTTCAGAAGCCTGATTGGGTAGCCACGGTCTATCAATCTGGACAATAAACCTGCCGATTCTTCCAGGAAATTCTCTTTTTTTGAACAATTTCGCCGAATCCGTAAAAACTGTCCAAAAGGTAAGTTATCACGTAAGTTGCGGGGATGGTGGCTTGAGTAACGTAGTAGTGTATTTCTTTCGCTACTTTTCCTAAATAGTGTCGTGTATAGTTTACCTGATTCTGAGTCTGATTTGATTGTGATGTCAAGGAAATCAATTTTTTCTCTACTGTAGTTCATCGTGAATTGTATGTCAGTTGAACATGTGTTCAACCAAAGATGGAATTTTTTGAGATCCTCTTCCTCACCTCGCCAAACAAATATAATATCAATTGTGTTCGCATGGTAAGCTCTTCCACTGCCCATATCTACACACTGTAGATCATCCACCTACTCAGGCGTAGCTTTAAGTGACCATGCCCCTTCCTTGATTTTAGCCTTGATTGAATTCTACGCATCGGCTATCCCTGAACAGACAGCGGATACATCGCTATCAGTCTCTATTGATTTCTTGATGCGGTAAGATGCCTTTTGTTTTTCTATTGCTCACTAATGGCCTGCCAGATAGTCACAGCCTTATCAGTTCCACTTAGCTGGATGTTGGCTATCAGAGTGACCAACAATCCTCACGATGTTTTTTGATCAAATGTTTTGGTTAATGACTTTGTCCAAATTTTGAATCTACTTTATTATTCTTTCAATTAGACACGAATTGTCTGACCTGTCATAGCAAGCCCTCCAATTATTGAATCCGGGAATTCTCCCAGTGAATTTAATCCACTAGGTATGTGAATAATTATAGCATACCGTATTTTTAAATGGTTTTAATCAGGACAACCTCCTCACACCCCCTTGTTTTAATGTTTCAGGTGTTTCAGTTAAGATCACCTTCCAGTCAGGTTGCCCCCTATTTGGTCCTGATGAAGACCCGCATGGCCAAGGCTTAAAATCCCCCAAGGCCATCAAGACGGGTCGAAACGTCGACGCCCACCCTTTACTACCTGGGACACATTTACAGTCTTTCGTGCAAGACCATCAATGGGGTCATTTTTTGAATTATACTAATTTTGTATCCAATGAATGTGACCAGGTTACTTGGATTCTGGACGGTGAATTACAACCGATCCACACTGCCTGTAATTGATTAAATACTCTTACTACTATGTATCTTTCATTCCTTGTCCTATTCACGCACTTTTCAATCACTTTCCTTTGATGCACGTCTCTCCTTGGAGCAACCTCGTTCTGTCCTATGAATATTGCAAAAAATTGCCAAAAATAAACGTATGTATACCAGCTCACAGTGTTTTGGATGTTGTCCTCTGTTGGATTGAATTACTTATTGAATATTGCGAGCCTTTGTTCTTAAAGAAAATTCCGTTTAGGCTCAGGATTATCTAAATAATTGACTAAGCGAAATATATGTCTCAGATTTATTAATCATTGGTTAAGGACCACTGTTTTTGATATCATTAATCCACCCAGGTCCTTTTTCCTTGGGTTACCCCATTTTTGTAATGGCCACCTTTGTGCAGGCAAGTCCTGCGAGGGTTTAATTGTTTAATTGTTCAATGTTTGTGTGCTTTTGAATTGTTCAAACTTTTGTGTTTTTTATTGTTTTGCTCACATTGTTGACATTATACAGACAAAATATTTTATACAAGTAGTTCTACTATGTCAGAGAGGGAAACACTGTCATATAGCGAGGACTACATTGAGAAACTATTGCAACTACAAGGAGGTAACACCTTCTTAGGTGGTACCACTACGAGTATAGATTTAACCCTTAACGAAAAAGTGTCTAAGCTAGAACGACTTGAGAAGAAATTGATTAGGACAAGATTACATGGTCATACTTTGGCTAAATATCTCCAATCTAATGTTATCCCGGTGGGATTACAAGTAAGAAACGAACCGGCTATCTTTCTTGATAATCCTAAATTTAAAGAGAATTTTAGTTTTGTGTCTAACAACTGCTCAAGGCACTGGATGGTGCTTGGTATAGAAACAGCAGTAGAAGAGGTACAACGCCTGATTAAGGAAATCACTGATCTAAAAAAAGAAATTATTGAAGATAGGGCTCTAGTTAATGCCAAAGAGGCATTAGAGAGATTAGAACGCACCATTCAGGACTTTGATACATACACACAGGCAACAAAACTAGATAAAGTGACTAGAGATATTAAATTCTATGACAAGAAGATCACTTACCCATATTTACAGGAAGGTTACTATATAAGGGAACAACAGGGTACCTTTTCCAGTAGAGGTAGGAGTGGGTTTAGAAGGTATACTACCTTCTCAGACTCCTCTTTTGGCAGCAGCTCAGGGAGCGACTCTGAACGTCCAGGACCTAGTGCAGCCACTCCCACTGGGGGTTCGAACCAGTCAAACCAACAGCCCCCTTCCTCTTTTTTACCAGAGGAACCATGGTGGGGCCAGCGAGGACGTGGTCGCCCCTGGGGGAGACCCAGGGGAACAGAGCACAGACATGGAATCAAGGGAGAGGCCAGACAGGGAGACAGGCACACTTCAAACAGGAAACACATGGGGAGATCCAAACACGCAGGCAACA
Source organism: Triturus cristatus (assembly GCF_964204655.1). Lineage (NCBI taxonomy): Eukaryota > Metazoa > Chordata > Amphibia > Caudata > Salamandridae > Triturus > Triturus cristatus. The sequence goes on from NC_140592.1 coordinate 311,980,045, forward strand.
TTACAGATGGTAATCTACAAACCGGACAACCCTGTTATCAACCTGTCAAATTATACCTTGGCACCTAATGAACAAGGGATCCTGGAAAAGGGTTTGTCATTTGTCCCGACCAACATGCCTAACAATTTTAACTTAAAGATTGAATTGCATCAATTCTTTCGCAAGTTGCGTCTAAAATATCATTTCTTGAAAACCCCTAGCAACCCCACTTTCTCTGCTAGTGGACTACGACCACCATCTAAATTCAATCCCCCTACGTCTCTTATGCCCCATAAACTTCTGGCTTTCGAACAGGTGGTTATGAGGGATGTGGACAATATACTAACTAACAGACAGTATGTCCAATATAACATAAGTAAACAAGAACGCGCAGCCCTGGACACATTAAAAAACAATCCCCATATTGTGATTAAACCCGCGGATAAGGGTGGTGCCATTGTTATACAGAACACCGAGGACTACAAAAGAGAGATTGATTCCCAGTTGGCTGTAGATGGGAACTATCTGAAATTACGTAGAGACCCCACCCAGGATATAAGTATGACTATAAGGAACCTTACTGGTACTGCTCTGGAGAATGGTTATATTAACAAACTAGAACATGACTACTTGAATAATAAACATCCCAGACTACCCACTATCTATACCCTCCCTAAAATACATAAACGGATGCAAAATCCCCCAGGGAGGCCAATCGTGTCTGGCTGTGGTTCAGTCCTAGAACCTCTATGTAAATACATCGATGTATTTCTAAAACCCATCGCGGAACAGACTCCCACCTACTTAAGGGATACCATGCAAACTATACAACTCTTGGATGAATATCCATATGACCCGGACACTCACTTATTAGTTACTATGGACATAACTGCCCTTTATACTAACATCCCACAATTGGCAGCCCTCCAATGCATTGAATTAGTACTGAATGCCAGACCTGCACCACATTTGGTTCCCACAGAATTAATTGTGTCATTACTTAAAATTGCCATGACCCAAAATTATTTCGCCTTCTTGGGTCAATTTTTCGTACAGACTAAAGGCGTGGCGATGGGGGCCAGCTTTGCCCCAAATCTGGCCATCATTTACATGAGTGAGTTTGAACATCAATATGTCCTCAACCAGGTAAACCAATATAGTGAGTGTATAGAACTATGGCGTCGATACATCGACGATATTATATTTGTTTGGCGAGGTGAGGAAGAGGATCTCAAAAAATTCCATCTTTGGTTGAACACATGTTCAACTGACATACAATTCACGATGAACTACAGTAGAGAAAAAATTGATTTCCTTGACATCACAATCAAATCAGACTCAGAATCAGGTAAACTATACACAACACTATTTAGGAAAAGTAGCGAAAGAAATACACTACTACGTTACTCAAGCCACCATCCCCGCAACTTACGTGATAACTTACCTTTTGGACAGTTTTTACGGATTCGGCGAAATTGTTCAAAAAAAGAGAATTTCCTGGAAGAATCGGCAGGTTTATTGTCCAGATTGATAGACCGTGGCTACCCAATCAGGCTTCTGAAAAAAGCGCGGAAACGTGCATGGTATAACCACAGGGAACTCTTGCTAACACCCAAAATTAAAGATAAGATCCACGAGGAACGGTTGGTTTGTGTGACCACGTTCAACACCAAAAGTAATGCCATCAAGAAGGCCATTAACCAGCATTGGCATCTAGTGGCTGACGAATTAGGTAACATGCCCACTCCACTTCACGCTTTCAGAAAAGGTAAAAATATTAGAGATTACCTGATCAAATCCCTACTACCTACCAGTCAGACGGTAGGACAGATTACCCTATGGGGTACCCCGGTCATGGGACACTACCAATGTGGCTCATGCAAAGCATGCGCTCTAACCAGAACCATCAAAGAGTTCACACATAACAACCACACCTACACACTAAGGGAACACAGCAACTGTAACACATCTGGAGTGATTTATGTTATCACCTGTCCATGTAACTTTCTATACGTGGGTCAAACCATCCAGAAGGTTAAGTGTCGGATACTGCAACATTGCAGCCGTATCCGATGCAAGACACCTGGTGCCCCGTTGGTAGAGCATTTCACCAATTTTGAACATACAGCAGACAGCCTGAGATGGTGGGTTTTGGAAAAAGTTAAACCTAACCCAAGAGGTGGTGACTTCACTGATATACTGAATAAGCGGGAGTATAGATGGATTCATTCTTTGGACACTGTCACCAGGGGTTTGAACGAACTTGAAGAAACCAACAAACAAGTTTCCATTATGAACCAAAGATAGAGTGTATCTCTTCCCCGTTAGCCCCGACACTCACAATAACTCAATCTGCGGTTAAAGGGATCTTTAATCAGCACCATGTATTGAATTAGAGTAGAGGGTAACTTTCATCTGGACACCCGTTTACTGTAGAATTACATTACTGTATAATTGTGTTTTATAATTTGTCAATACGTGTGGACACATGTTCTGTGAATTTATAATATTGTTTTTTGTATTGTCAATAGTTGTGGATACATGATCTGTGAACTGAAATTGTGGTTCTATGTAGTGTCTGTAAGTTATTGAAGTATCTCAAATGTTCCTTATAATTTTTCTAATAATTTTTCAAATATGTTGATTGGCTTCATCATGGGTTTAATTTGAATTTTTTCTCCATATTCCATGTATTAATGGGACCCCCTCAGTGTATACTAGTCTTTCTACACTGCTTATAGACATGTATACGGTTGCCAATAGCAACCACACGGGAAAATAATTGGGTTCTCGCTTTTTACTTTGATCAAGCACGGAGACTGACGCTCCGTTATTTAGTGGATGAGGAGGACTGCACGCTCCCTACACCTCAGACAGCGATTGAACCCCCCCCCCCCCTGTAGCATTGGGCTTTGATGTTGATTCTATCGGGACTCGAACAATTATAATAGTCCTTCTACTATTTCCGGGTCTATCGTCATAAACTCACATACGGTTACCTTGGTAACCGCACGGAGCCGCGGACGAGCTCACACTGCGCTGGGGCTTGAACGGAGACGGACGCTCCGGTTTTTCCTGCACATCAATTGTGTTCGCATGGTAAGCTCTTCCACTGCCCATATCTACACACTGTAGATCATCCACCTACTCAGGCGTAGCTTTAAGTGACCATGCCCCTTCCTTGATTTTAGCCTTGATTGAATTCTACGCATCGGCTATCCCTGAACAGACAGCGGTTACATCGCTATCAGTCTCTATTGATTTCTTGATGCGGTAAGATGCCTTTTGTTTTTCTATTGCTCACTAATGGCCTGCCAGATAGTCACAGCCTTATCAGTTCCACTTAGCTGGATGTTGGCTATCAGAGTGACCAACAATCCTCACAATGTTTTTTGATCAAATGTTTTGGTTAATGACTTTGTCCAAATTTTGAATCTACTTTATTATTCTTTCAATTAGACACGAATTGTCTGACCTGTCATAGCAAGCCCTCCAATTATTGAATCCGGGAATTCTCCCAGTGAATTTAATCCACTAGGTATGTGAATAATTATAGCATACCGTATTTTTAAATGGTTTTAATCAGGACAACCTCCTCACACCTCCTTGTTTTAATGTTTCAGGTGTTTCAGTTAAGATCATCTTCCAGTCAGGTTGCCCCCTATTTGGTCCTGATGAAGACCCGCAAGGCCAAGGCTTAAAATCCCCCAAGGCCATCAAGACGGGTCGAAACGTCGACGCCCACCCTTTACTACCTGGGACACATTTACAGTCTTTCGTGCAAGACCATCAATGGGGTCATTTTTTGAATTATACTAATTTTGTATCCAATGAATGTGACCAGGTTACTTGGATTCTGGACGGTGAATTACAACCGATCCACACTGCCTGTAATTGATTAAATACTCTTACTTCTATGTATCTTTCATTCCTTGTCCTATTCACGCACTTTTCAATCACTTTCCTTTGATGCACGTCTCTCCTTGGAGTAACCTCGTTCTGTCCTATGAATATTGCAAAAAATTGCCAAAAATAAACGTATGTATACCAGCTCACAGTGTTTTGGATGTTGTGCTCTGTTGGATTGAATTACTTATTGAATATTGCGAGCCTTTGTTCTTAAAGAAAATTCAGTTTAGGCTCAGGATTAGCTAAATAATTGACTAAGCGAAATATATGTCTCAGATTTATTAATCATTGGTTAAGGACCACTGTTTTTGATATCATTAATCCACCCAGGTCCTTTTTCCTTGGGTTACCCCATTTTTGTAATGGCCATTTATCTTGGAGGGCGCAGGGTCTCACCGGGGCCATGACCCAGACTTGTTGGCCCGGCTGAAACTCGACCAGCGTAGCATTCTGGTCATACCAGCGCTTCATTTCTTCCTGACTAGCCTCGAGGTTCGCTTCTGCGAGTTCTCTGAATTTCCGGGTCTGGTTGCGGAGCGCCAAGATATATCGGAACACATCCGGAGGGGTCCCCCGGGGGGTTGTTTCCCACCCCTCCTTGACCAGGCTCAGGGGTCCCCGGACGGGGTGTCCATATAGTAGTTCGAATGGGCTGAATCCCAGGGATTTTTGGGGAACCTCCCGGTAGGCGAACAGGAGGCATGGGAGGAGGACGTCCCACCTCCGGCGTAGGGGTTCCTCGAGGCCCATGATCATTCCTTTCAGTGTTTTGTTAAAGCGCTCGACTAGGCCGTTTCCTTGGGGGTGGTACGGGGTGGTGAATTTGTACGATACTCCGCACTGCTGCCAGAGGGACTTCATATATCGGGAGATAAAGTTCGTACCCCAGTCACTCACGACTTCGCGGGGGAACCCCATGCGGGAGAAGATCCCCATCAAGGCCCGGCCTACCACGGGGGCCGTCACGGTGCGGAGAGGGATGGCTTCGGGGTGACGGGTGGCATGATCCACCAGGACGAGGATGAACCGGTGGCCCTGGGCGGTCTTGGGGTCCAGCGGTCCCACAATGTCGATTCCTACCCGCTCAACAGGGGTACTGACGACGGGGAAGGGTTGTAGCGGAGCCTTGCGCTTGCCCCCACTCTTTCCGCTGGCCTGGCACGTGGGGCAGGACTTGCAGTGGGCCTCCACATTTGCTCGCATCTTGGGCCACTGGGCCAGTTCTGGCAAGTCCCCGAGTTTGGTCAGGGTTTCGGGGTCGGAAGGCACTGACCCTTCGTCAGGAGCGGTCGGTTCGTCCAGAAGGGGGTCGTTGGCCTCTGGTGGTGTATTCTGGATCTCGGGGATGGTGGCGGTGCTTAGCGGCATGGCTTCTTCCCCCTCGGAGGAAGGCGCCCTGAGAGTCATCGAGCGCGTGGTGGCGCATACCCACTCGGGTAGGCCCATCATCTCGAGGTGGGCTCTTCGTTCCACTTGTCCCCACGGGGAGTTCTCAAGGTCGTTGCCCAGGAGGCAGTCCACGGGCTGGGAGGTTCGGACCGCCACCTTTAACTTGCCGGTGACTCCCCCCCATTCGAAGGGGACTAGGGCCATCCGGCAGAGGCTCTCGGAATTGTCTGATGATATGACAGGGCAAAAGGCGCCAGGCAGGATCTGATCTTCGGAGATCAGGTGACAATGAACCGCCGTGACACTCGCCCCCGTGTCCCGGAGGCCCTCGATGCGGTGACCGTTGACCGTTACCTGCTGTCGGTACTTCTTCGTGTTGGCGGGCAGGGACGTTCCGGGGACCATCTCCCGGTCCCCTAGGGAGACCAAGGCCATGGCGGCTGGTTCCCATTCTTCGGAGTCTTCTATCTCTTCCCCCAGGGCTACGGAGGCCATCTGTCGGGCCGGCGGGGTTGTTGTGGCGGTCCGCTGGTACAGGGGACATTGAGGGTCGCTGGCATAGTGTCCGGTCTGTTGGCAGCGGAAACAGGTGATCCTCACTCTGGGCCCCGGCCTCCCTGGTGGCCCGGTGCTGGCCGGAGGTGGAGCTGGAAAGGGCGGAGATTGTCCTCTGGGAGGGCTGAGCGGGGATCCCCCCGGGACCTCCCTTTGCCGGCCTTGATTCCCTCCGCCCCTCTGGCGGGGGGGTCCCTGACTGTGGCGACCGTAGTCTCCCACGGGGCCCCGGGAGGCCCGGGTGTTCACCCACCGGTCAGCCTCGACGGCCAGTTTTGGAGGGTCTGTGAGTTTGCTGTCCAGGAGGTGCTGGCGCAGCTCTACGAAGCAATTAGCGGACAAGTGTTCCCATGCGATTAGGTCGAACAGCTCCTCAAAGGTGGAGACCTTGCTGCCCTTGATCCATCCGTCCAAGGCCCGGCTGTAAAAGTTCACGTACTCCACCCAGGTGGTACCGGGTATCTTTTTGCAGTCTCTAAACCGTTGCCGGTACATTTCAGGGGTGAGCCCATATCTGGCTACCAGGGCCTCTTTCATGTGACTGTAGGAGTTCATCACCGTGGAGGGCAGGTCCAGCAGGGTATCTCTCTCCTCGCTCAGGAACCGGCCCCACAGCCCAGCCCCCCAGTCTTTCTGCGGGACTCGGTGGGAGGTCATGGCGACTTCGTAGGCCTTGAACCATTGCTGAATGTCGTCGTTCTTATAATATTCTTTCACCACATCTTTGGGGATGTGGACCTTTGGTTCCACGGTAGAGGAGATGGGTTGGGTTTCCGAGGGTCGGGCCTCCGCCTTCTTGGCCTTGAGCTCGATTTCTTTTAGGCTACGTTCGTGCTCTAGTTGGAGTTTTCTTTCTTCGTGTTCTCTCTGTCGTTTCTTTTCCTCTAGTTCTCCTTGTAGGCGTAACTGTTCCACCACCAGTTTTTTTCCAGCCAGTTTTAGCTCTCCTTCGATTTTTAATTTTGCTAGTTCTAGCTCGTGGTTGCGACCTCTTTCTCGGTCCGCTAGTTCCTCTGGGGATAGGCCCCCCTCGGGGGCGCCGTTCCTCCCCGGGGTGCTTCGTGGTTCGTTGGGAGGCTCTCCTTCTGTTTGTGTCCGGGGAGTTCCCGCCTCGACACAGATTTTTAATGCCCCCTGGAAGTCCTCTTTCGTGCTTAGTCCGGTGGTAGCGATTCCAAAGTCTTTGCAAAATTGTTTCAGTTCTCGGTGCGTATAAGATTCTAACTGGTCCTTTTGGAATGCCGTGCTTGGGTTGGTGCCTGCGGCACCTAGGGAAGTTTCTCCTTCCATTTCTTCTTGGTAGTGCGTAAGCCGTCTACTGCACGATCTCTAGGTGTTGGCTCGGATCCCGTCGCCTGCCACCAAATGTTGGAAGGCGTTCCCCGGGGAGGCTGCGGAATGCGTTCCCGACCACCCGGAGGCCCACCTTACCCAGAGTTAGGCCGAGCAAGAGCAGGGAGGCCCTTCCTCGAAGGGTCTCGTACCTAGGATCGCACACGCTGCGCTTACTCTCTCTTCGGATAGAGGGACACCACACAGTAATTCGTTGTAAGACAATATGCTTTTATCGGTGGTTGTCAGGGATCTTTATGATCCGGCAGGCAGGTGCAGAGTTAATGCCACAAGCGGCAGCGATCTCGTGAGGAGGGAAAGGGTAGCGGGACAGTCTTTGAATCAGTGTCTCTGCGAGGTATCCGGCGCACAGCTCTCAATCCTCGAGCTGAGGGGATGTTGCTTCTCTCGGCAATCTCTGCCGATTCTCTTGGAGGAGCGGGCCGCGAGTCACTCAGCAGGCACCGGAGGGTCGTAGTTCAGGGAGCCGCAGCGGCGTCAGCAGGGCTCAGATGGTTCAGAATTCGGGGAGCCGCGGCGGCGTCAGCAGGGCTCAGATGGTTCAGAGTTCGGGGAGCCGCGACGGCGTCAGCAGGGCTCAGATGGTTCAGAGTTCGGGGAGCCGCGTCAGCGTCAGCAGGGCTCAGATGGTTCAGAGTTCGGGGAGCCGCGATAGCGTCCGCAGGGCTCAGGAGGTTCAGAGTTCGGGTAGCGTTCTTCTGTTCGGTGAGCGATCGAGCCGCGACCAGGTCAGCAGGCTCTCGTCAGTCCAGGTCTTCTCTGCCCCCGTCCCTTCAGCACCCCTTGTTATACTCCCCCTCCTCTTTGAAGTCCGGAGTCCTCGCGGAGAGGGGTCTGGTGCCTGGGGGGGCGGTGTGACGGGGTTTCCTGTCGCTCGGCCCTTTGATCTTTTCAGGTGGGTCTGGGAGGAACTCCAGACACCCAGCAGGCGAGGCGCCCGCTCACCGGGGGCCTGGTGGTCGATCGAAACCTCCCTCGGGGGAGAGACCAGAGGTGTGACGGGGTCGGCGCCTCTCGGTCTGGTTTGGGGGGGGGGTTTCGTTCTCCCTCGGCCGGGCATGCGTGTTGGGGATCTGGTCGGCCCTCGGGATGTTGACCCACGGGAGCCGGAAGGCTGTGTCCACGAGGTTCGGCGTGGTTGTAGGGTAACTTGCTGGTCGGGAGGGCCCACGCCACGAGGCCGGTCTCACACCCGGGCTTTGCCAGGGCGCGGTCCGCGCCGTGGATGTCAGGGGTGCTTTTTGAGCGCGAGGTTGTTGTTGGCTCCTCCCTCCAGGGAGTGAAGGTCTCTGGAACTTGGAGTCCTTGGAACAATACTGGCAAGGCGAAACAAAGGCGCGTCCCGCGCCGCGAATGTCAGGGGTGATTTTTGAGCGCGAGGTTGTTGTTGGCTCCTCCCTCCAGGGAGTGAAGGTCTCTGGGACTTGGAGTCCCTGGAACGATGCTGGCAAGGCGAAACAAAGGCGCGTCCCGCGCTGCGGATGTCAGGGGCGCTTTTTGAGCGCGAGGTTGTTGCTGGCTCCTCCCTCCAGGGAGTGAAGGTCTCTGGGACTTGGAGTCCCTGGAACGATGCTGGCAAGGCGAAACAAAGGTGCGTCTATATACCACTGCACTCTAGTCTGAAACAATCTACTCTGCCACTTCAATCTACGCCACTCTATTGCACGGTGCATCACTCCACACTACGCCATTCCACACCACGCCACTCTAGACCACTGCATTCTACTCCAATGCACTCTACACCACTTTACTCAAAACCAATACACTATACAGCACTGCACTTATGCCAATCTACTATGCACCACTGCTCTCTACACCACTGTATGCCACACCAATGCAATCTCTATGCCACTCTACTCCACTGCATTTTACGACACTCTACTCTGCAGCACTGCACTCTCAGCCACTGAACTCTGTTCTACTCTACTCTGTTCCACTTTACTCTATGCCACAGCGCTCTTCTCTGCACCAGTCTACGCCACTCCTCTGCACTCTGTCAATGCACTCTACAACTCTCTACTCTGCACCACTCTACAGCAGTTGTTCCTCATGCTAGTGGAGGAGCGTCACCCCTCCCCCCCACTCTGCTGCAGAAAGCGTGAAAAATTAAATGGTAATAAATTAAAGTTATTAGCATTTTGTACTCTGATGAACGGAGTGTGAGGGGCGGTGCCAGTGCGTCATTGCTGCTGATTGGCAGCAGTAAGGAGTGGCCACTTCAATTTGAAGTGTGCATGTGGGTTTGGTCGGCTGTCTTGCTGTGGCCAGCCCAACATGCGCAATTCAAACCTCTCCAATCCAGCTGTTTTAGACAGCTGGGTTGGAGAGCAGCACAGTCCTACTATGCTTTTTGGAGTGCTGAGCCGGCCTGCTCCAGCCAATACAGAGCCTGCTCCAGCCAATCTAGACGCTTCGCTCATGCTGATAAGCAGCATGATAGAAGCTTCTGCATTGGATAGTTTGGGAATGGGGTTCTGCTGTGAGACACACGCTCGAAGCCATGGCCAGACGTCTTCATGTACAGGGCTTTAAGTGGAATGAGAAAACTGGGGGGTCTCTCCAAGGGGCATGGTCAATGTAATGAAGGGCGTGGCTTTAAAACATGTAAGCTAAAAATCTGTGTTTAGCACAGTGTGCCGCCCGACTTGTATTTTGCTGTTCCTGTCATTGCGTCCAGATATATGATACAATAAGACACATCATACCTACAAGTCAAGACTTTTGGCTTTGTCAATAGTTGTTAGTTGCATAAGATAAATAAGCAGCAACTATGGCTTGTATATAATATTGAAAACACGTCCACTTAAAGCCCTAGTGACACCACGACAATGTTGTTGCTCCTGAGTTTTAAAAAGAGAAGGGAAATCCAGATAGAAAATGACTCTTTAAAGGATTTCCCTTCCTCTACAACGCTCACCACGCGCACATCGATGTGTCTGCTGTCACTTCAGTCCGGAAAAAAAAACCGGACCGCCTGTGCCAGGGCACAAAACAGAGCTCGATAGAGATCCGTTTTGAGCTCCCCTTAAAAGAACTGCCGGTGCTCAGACCCGGTGAGACCCGGCCCACTTAAAGCCCTCTTCATGCGTTAATTGCTCGTTTTCACCTGTGGGCCTGCCAGGATGTTTTAAGCCTGCTGTACCCTGTACTTCTACTTTGGGGAACCCACTCTGAAGTCTTGCTGGATTACTGCACGGTGAGAAACCCAAACCTTTTTGAGTTGGCAAGAAAACAGTTCATCTCTACTGTTCTTATTTTTGTGAATCTCTGTGAAGTTATATATTGGCCTCGCTACTCTCAATGCAGTGCAAGCATCTCCCGCGGGCTTTCTTATGCCCAAATGTAGGCTTAGAATGGCTCTGACTTAACTTAAATTAAATAGGTGTTTGCAGTTGTGGATTCCAAGTTAGCGTCTATTGTCTTGCCCCTTTGAGAGACTCGTCTTCCCTTTTCATCCCACTTAAATTATTACTATACCTGCACTGTTGATTGCAGTGTAGTAACTTTGTGCTAACCGGTAACATAGTACCCCCAGGGGCACCCCGCTGTCCCCCCTCCCCCATAATAGGTTACCCAAATGACGCACACAAGACAGTTGGTGTTGGGTAACAATGCTGCAGGTTTATTACATAATTCCAGTATATGTAATGGGTGGGTTATCTTACGGGCGATCCAAGGGCAGGCAACCAACTGGGTCGCCTGCCCGCCTGATGAGCCAGGCAGCGCGGGAGCGATGCCCGCCGTTGCTGCCCTCCAGGTGATTCTTTCTACGATCTCGTGCCGTTGGTAATTCTACTCACGCCCCCCCTCTCGGGGCGGAGCGTCGCATAGCAAGCCCCCGGTTGTTCAGGCCCACAACCGCCCGCAGGACTAGCGGGGTGCCGACACGGCTTCCGGGACCTCCCTTGAGGCTCCTCGGTTTTGGCTCAGGCACCCCCTATGGTGCCGCGCAGAGGTACCCTTTGTACCGGCCTGCTTCCAGATCGCCCTGTAACTCTGCCTGCAACGAAAAAAGAAAACATTACAACGCTCAGAAAACCCCCCCCCACCCAACGCCTACGCCGGGTAAGCGGAAGGGAGGGAAATGGCGAAGCGGGCGACAAAGAGGTCGCCAGGAGGGTGGGGGAAGGCTAAATAGCCTCCCCCTCACACCAGGGGCAGGAAGTGACACGCATTGCGTGTCCCTTCCGGCCAGCCCGGGGAGGGGAGCTCTGGTCTGCGTCCCCGCCCCCCCCCCAGTGGGAGGGGGTGGGGAGGGGTGACCGGGGCCCCGGGGGCACTAAGGCGCCGACCGCCGATAGGCCCCCTGCGGGGGCCGCGGTCAGCGGCATAGTACCCCCAGGGGCACCCCGCTGTCCCCCCTCCCCCATAATAGGTTACCCAAATGACACACACAAGACAGTTGGTGTTGGGTAACAATGCTGCAGGTTTATTACATAATTCCAGTATATGTAATGGGTGGGTTATCTTACGGGCGATCCAAGGGCAGGCAACCAACTGGGTCGCCTGCCCGCCTGATGAGCCGGGCAGCGCGGGAGCGATGCCCGCCGTTGCTGCCCTCAGGTGATTCTTTCTACGATCACGTGCCGTTGGTAATTCTACTCACGCCCCCCCTCTCGGGGCGGAGCGTCGCATAGCAGGCCCCCGGTTGTTCAGGCCCACAACCGCCCGCAGGACTAGCGGGGCGCCGACACGGCTTCCGGGACCTCCCTTGAGACTCCTCGGTTTTGGCTCAGGCACCCCCTATGGTGCCGCGCAGAGGTACCCTTTGTACCGGCCTGCTTCCAGATCGCCCTGTAACTCCACCACAGCCCTGGAGGCGGCTTACCGTCGCAGCCAGGGCCCCCCACCAACCCGCTATAGTCTTACCTGCAACCTTTCCTATTTAGGGCTTCCTGCAACTAGCTGGAAGGGAACCATCCTAGCAGAAAGAAGAGTTTGAAATTCTGCCACCTCATAGACAGTGTGACAGCGCTAGCGGGACTCAAACCCTGTGGGATCCCTTATGTCCACAGGCCCAAGACTTACCAGTGAGCTATAGCTCCTGGTGTTGTAGATGGCCCCATCTAGGTCCCCAAGGCCCCAGTCACTATCCTAACCGGATAGGGTCCGCTGCAAGAGAGGACCCGATGGGCCTGGGGAGATGCGCCAATAACTATACGTGCCCCATGCGGGCAGGTTACCCTCTTCACAATTCTGGGCCTGCCCTCTTTGGCTATGAAGGCGAGAAGGGTTTTACTTAACCTTTGGCCAGTCCCCTCTGATTGCTCAACCTGGAGCACAGGAGTGCTCCTGGCTGCCAGCGCGTGACCATGGGCAAGGGGCGACTTTTGCCCTTGCCCACCATCCCTTATTCCTTATGGGAATTATGCCCCTACAGATCCCTCAGTGATGAAACCCCCTAGGTATACCAGCTACGGGAATCTGTCTGGCTTTAAGCATTGCGCGCTGTCGGTAAAGTTCAAGCCTTGAGGATTGAGTAAGTCCTACTACACCCCTCCCATCATGCTTCCCAGTAGGAGGGTGGCGGGGGGGTACCCCCCCCACCAACCCAGAGCATCCCCAGCGGTGCCAAATTCCTGCTCCATTGAAGTAGAGATTTAGTGCACCCCGGGCGTGACAAATGTACTATTGACATAATGTCCCCTTGTGTTTGCCCCGCAGACACCCCAGTTATTGGGACAGCAGCACCCTATGTTGGCAGGCAGCGCCCCTAGCGCGGTAAACGTGTCCGTAAACCCGGATCCCAGACTCCCGCCGCTGCAGTACGCGACCAGTGAATCCGGTGGGGGGTACCCGCAACCGCAATGGTCCCCTAGACATCCAGAAAAGGCCCTATTTTACCTGGGCCTATCTCCAAATGATGGTGGTTTCACCCAGCTGTAAGGCCAGAGGCCCGCCTATGGAGCCTATTTACTTGTTTTGCTACTCGGCCCCTTTATGGGTGGGCCTCAGAATTAGGGAAACGCGCGTGCTCCCAGGGCACGGAGTTGCTGGAGAGCAGATGCCTGTTACCCACACGCTGATATTTTATCTGTTGCTGACAACAACAACAACGACACACGAACCAAGCCCCCCTTCAGCAAAAGGTTGGAGATGAGGGACACGTGGTCACGTGTGGTCAGGATCGGACAGCGCGACCCTTGCCGTGAATAGCACTTTTATATACGCGAACTCGACCCGAAGGTATAGCAGCGCTGTGCATGAGCACCATATTTACACCCATATTCGGGCACGGGAGTGAGATCATACGGCAATATTCACTGATTTACTCAGCGTCACCCACCCAGCGCGAACTCGATCCGAAGGTAATGGCGCGCCGTATGTGAGCACCGTATATACATACATCATCGGGCACGTGGATATTAATTAACTTATCTGCCCGGAGTCACAGCGTGACCCGCCCGAAGGTATTGGATTGCAGTACATGAGCCCCGTATCAGCATACCTATTCGGGCACGGTGGATTAGTGATTAGCTCCAACCGTAATGCGCGCGAAATTATTAGAGCGCCGGACACTAGCACCGACCAAATAACCCATTCGGGTGCAGGGGGTGTCGTAATGCCCGGAATCACCTGATGCTCGCGAATGAGGGCACGAGCAAATTAATACCTGCACTTGTATCATGGTCTGCATTATAGGAAGCCAGCCCATACACGTTGCATATTTATCTAGCGTTAACTCGACCCGAAGGTATTGGAGCAAAATCTTGTGCACAATGCCTGCAATTGTATCAAGTGTCTGCCTTATAGGAAGCCAGCAGATACAAGTTGCCTATTTGTATAGCGCGAACTCGACGCCAAAGGTCTTGGAGCGCTTTACATGAGCACCGTATCTACATTACACCATGCAGGCACGGGTAGCGTAAGCGATTCGTACCATATAACACAATCCCTGTGCCAAATCATGCGAACACCGCACCCGATTAACCATTGAGGTGCGGGGGGTTTAGTAATGCCTGCAATCGCGTGATGTGAACAATGCATGTACTTGTGTAATGTATCTGCCTTATAGGAGGCTAGCAATTACATGTTGCATATTTATCTAGCACGAACTCGACCGGAATGTAATGGAGGACTTAACATGAGCACCGTAATTACATTACACCTTCAAACAGGGGGTGCTTAAGAGAATCGTACCATATTACACGCTCCCCGTCCCGGATCACGCGAGCACCGCACCAGATTATCCATGAGGTGCGGGGGGTTTAGTAATGCCCGCAATCGCGTAATGTGAACCATGCATGCACTTGTATCATGTATCCGCCTTATAGGAAGCCAAAAATACAAGTTGCATAAATATATAGCGCGAACTCGACCCGAAGGTATTGGAGCGCTTTACATGAGCACCTTATTTACATACACCTGCGGACGCGACCTCAAGGGGCAGAACCCCACTTCCCTAAACCAGCGTTCAGCTCGCAGTCGTCGGACTACCCCACCTCTGCAGGTCACCCCGCCTACCGCACGCAGCCCACTGCGTGCCCCCCCCCCCCCCCCCCCCTCCCCCCAACGGCAGCCTAGCCGACGGTCAGCGGCACTTTTGAGGCACCATGCGTGCACACATACATGATACGTATCAGCGGGATTGAAAACGGATTGATGTGTTGCAGAAAGAAAAACTGTCGTTAGAGGTCGCTGTCTTCCTGTTTCCTCAAATTTCTAATGAGAAATAGTGCAGACTATCCGCACTATAATTAGTGAAATGTTTGGGAGCAGAAAACAAGTTCAGTGCATTTGTCCCTTTTCTATGTCCCTTATGAACCAGTAATGCAGAATGTTTTCTCCAGAAAGAGGGTTGATTTTGTTCTCTCCTTGTGAACCATTTCATTAACTGTTTTTCATGATTGTCGGTGTTGGTTAGGCGTAGGTACCAGAATGAATCTGACAACATTTTGCATTTTAATTCTGCAAGATTGATAAAGGAGAATGCGGTATGAGACCTGCCCGTCTGAGTGGCGTGTTACGTTTGCATAACAAATACAGATGTAGTACAGAAATATTATTTTTTATGACTAGGAAATGATTCATCTTGTTTTCGTAAGAGAAAATGAAGCATCAAGAACTCGGGGAGAATGCACACTGATTTCGTGGCATAGGAAAAGAGTCTGACTTCTCTGGTCATTAATTTTTAGTTGCAATAGGAAAATATTTAAAGTTACAATCCTTGTACAGGAGAGATTTAACAAAGAAGTTAAATGCTAACACAAACCTCCAAAGAATTCAGCTGCCAACATTTGATTGTAAGAATTAGTGCTGATGAAAAAACAACCCTATAAAAAGTGATTGGAAACTTCCAGATTTTCAAACTGTGAGCAGATGTCACTCACTTTGTCGTTAGTATTAGTAACTGAGTCGCACCACATGAGAGCTCTGGCGTTGAGGCTGAGGGCATATCGAGTTTCTCACAGAGCCTGTCAGTGGATGAAAAAGGTGTTCAGAAATCTTGATGCCCATCCAATCCGTGGCCTCTCTGCAGAGCGCACAGGGCCGTGGTCACTTGTTCCAGTTGTAATTGTGATTCTGTGCTTATGGGTTTGATGGGGGTACACTTCTTTAAAAATAACATGACAAAATAAAAATAAAATGTAGTGCTCACTCGCTACTTATAAGTCATTCCTAAATTTACACCTCACCACTTCCAGATGTCACCTGCCACCACTGCCACTCTACGCCAGTGCGCTCTGCCCCACTCAACTCTGCACCACTGCACTCTACACACTCCACACCACTGCACTCTACGCCAATGCACTGTATGCCACTACCCTATACCACCCCACTCTACCCTGCACCACTGCACTCTACGCCATTGCACTCTACACCACTCCACAACACTGCACTATATGCCAATGCACTCCATGCCGCTACTTATACTACTGAACTCTACCATGCACTACTCCACTCTACTGTGAAACAATCTACTCCACTGCACTTTATGCCACTTTACTCCACTCCGCGCCACTTCAGTTTACTACACTTCAATTAACACTGCACCACTCTACTCAACTCTACTCAACTCTACCCCACTGCCCTCTACACCACTACTCTATGCCACTGCACTCTACCCTGCACCACTTAACTCTACTCAAACAATCTACTCTACTCTACTGCACTCTGCGCCTCTCCACTCTACACCACTGCACTCTGCACTGCACCACTCTATGCCTACGCTATGCCACTCTACTCTATAGCTCTCCACTGTACACCAATTCACTCTACACCACTTTGCTTAAAACCAGTGCACCCTATGCCACTTTGCCTATGCCAATTACTTTGTACAACTGTGTAAGAAAGTGGGTTTCTGTTGCAGTAATCCCCCCCTTTTTTTTTGCCTAATAGCTGATGCACTTTTCCTTGTTGTACCCTGGGCTCCTGCCAATCAGGTGCCCAGGGCCTGTGTTCCTTCCCTAAAAACTGCCTAACAGCCAAAACCCAAATTGGCAAACCCTGGCCACATGTCAGCCCCTGGTAAATGGTACCCTAGGTACCCAGGGCCTTGTGACCAGGGAAGGCCTCTAAGGGCTGCAGCACTCATTGTGCCACCCTTAGAGGCCCTATACCCTAACACACACACACTGCTCTTGCAGGCTGAGTGTCTGGATACAAGACAAAACAGAGAGTCGACATGGCACACATCCCTGTGTGCCATGCCCACAACCTACACTGCCCTGGCATACATCAGCCACCCCTCTAGCTGGGTGCCCTATGCCAGTGGTGTGGGCACAGAGGCAGGAGCCCTGTGCCCCTACAGTACCCATATCCATTCCTGGGTCCTGTAAGTGCAGTGCTGCCATCTAAGAGTATATGGTGCTGGGAGCTTGTCAAACATGAACTCCACAGCACCATAATGGCAGCACTGAAGACTGAGAAGTTTGGTATTAAACTGCTCAGCACATTAAATCCACACTGATGCCAGTGTGGGATTTAATGTACCAAGCACCACAGAGGGCATCTTAGAGAGGCCCCCTGAAACCTAAACCTACTATCCACGTCTGTTCTGAGGCTGCCTAGGCTGCCACACAGCAGACATGTTGCTGGACCCCTGGGTAGGAGAGCCCCTGCTCTCCTGGGTCTGCAACAATGCACATCCTGGGCGAGGTGCTAAATCTCCTCCCCCAGGATGGGCAGGGGGAAGCTTCAAAGGCATGCCGCATCTGTGAGCTTCCCTAGGCCACTGCAACCCCCCACTCTGGCAGGAAGCTTGGCCGGAAACCCCAAATAAGGACAGGGGATGTGCCAGCCTGCCAACCCCACCCCTCAGGTGGGGGAGGCGAGGTGAAGCACATCTCGGGGCTCTCGCCATCTTGAAGATGGGAAGCCCTACCCAATCAGGACTAGGCTCCTGCCCCCCTCCCACAGGAGAGAGGCAGGATAGGGGGTGTACCCACCCCAGGACAGGGACCCATTGGCCCCTGCCCTTCACCTACCTGTAACGCCCCTAAATCTAGTATTTAGGGGCACCCTGAACCTTCCTTCCCCAGATTCCAGATTCCAAAATACAAAGAAGAGCAAGAAGAAAGAAGACCTACCCTGCAGCTGCTAAGAAGAGGAAGACACCAACTGCTTTGGCCCCAGCCCTACCGGCCTGTCGACCCTCGAACCTGCTCCTGCTCCAGCCCGGCATCTCTTGTGGCCAGCAACCTCACAAACCCCGGAGGACCTGGCTACCTTTTGGCTCTAAGCCCCTGGGACTCCCATGAGTAGAGGCTCTACTCAAAACCTACTTCTAATCCCTGGCAGCAGCCCGGAACCGCGAACCCAGCACATTCTGCACCAGCCAAGCCTGGCCAGTGCCAGAGTGAACAAAGACCACGAGGACGACCCCACGGCGACTGTGACCCCGAGTCCGGCACCCAAGGACCTCCCTCGACACTCCTGAAGAAGCCTGCAGCCTCAGAACAAGGTGCCCCCCCCACCGCGATCAACAGAGGGTAAGATTTCCCGACACCAAAAGGCACCCCTGCACGCGGCGCCCCGCGGCCCCCTGTGCCCAATACCGGGGTACATACCTATCCTCCAACTACCCAACTTACCTCTCGAAGTGGTGGTGGCACCTGAAGAATCCTCGTCCCCGAGCTTGCAGTCTTTTTCTAAACCGGAGATTTCCCATTGAAACCAATTGAGCGCCCGAAGGCTCAAAGCACCCTGCACCCAGCCGCCCGAGTGGCCCTGGCAGTGCAACCTCTACACCTACCTACTTCACTACTTGCCCTGAGTAAGTGACCAGGAGCCCAGCTCCCACAGCCGCGTGGCTTGCTAGTCAGCAGCCGCCAACCAAGGCCCCCCTATCCCTCATAGGATAACATTGGGCCTAACTCTCTCTGCACCCGGCCGCCCTAGAGTCACTGAGGGTGAACCAACTGTACATACCTGACCCTGGGGGACCCCTGAGTCTATGCCCAGAACCTCAACTCTGCCAGTCGAGTACTAACCTTTAAACCGATAACTCTATTTTCTTCATAGGGTAACATTGACTGGCTTTTTCCTGAAATTTCTTTTAAGTGTGGACTTTTCAAATCTCAAAATATTCACCAAAAATCAGCCGAGTAACAAAAAGGAAAATGCTCACCTGCTCTTAGGTGAGCTCCCAGTGCTGGATCTTGGTGCCCAGCACTGACTCTGAAAAATACTTACAACTGTACTTACCAGTAACCCAATTTTCTCCCATAGGAAATCATTGACTGTTTTTCTGTGAAATTTCTTCTAAGTGTCAATTTCTGCAATCTTTAAATATTCTTTAAAAATAGTATAATAGCTGAAAACGTAATTACTTACCTGTTTTGGATAAAGGTCCCAGTACTGAGTCTAGGTTCCCAGTACTGGATTACAAAAGTAACGAGAACATACTGTACCTGCGACTTGAATTTTCTTCCATAGGGAATCATTGACTGTTTTCTTTGAAATATTTTGTCAACTTTTAAAATAGCTAAATATTGTTTAAAAATCATCACAGTAATTAAGTCGACTTTCATCACTTGATTCCAAGTACTGACCCAGGACTGAATCTAGGATCCAGTCCTGGAATTCCAAAAGTAATCCTAAAAGTAATCTGTGGCAAATAACATGAAACTTCCATTGAACTCAATGCATTATTGTGTTGAAAATAGTGTTGCCTATTGCAACCACTTGTAACTGTTTACAAAAGTCAATTGCATATTACAAAAGTATTTATATAAAGCATCTCATTCTGAGAAAGTATATTTTAATTCCAATTGTTGGTTCTAAAATAAAACAAGCATATATTGTTTATATATAAACCATTGGCCTAGAGTTCAGTTATTGAGTGTGTGAGACCATTTGCTGACTGACTGTGTACAACTAATGCTTTACACTGTCCTCTGATACTGCCTTACTGCTCGACCAAGCTACCACTTTAGAGAGTAAGGTTATATCTAACTTTAGCCTCTGCCAAGCCTCTGTGGACTCTGTACACCCTGTACCTATTTGGGAACAGTATATACAGAGCCACTTTCTCACAAACTGCACTTCACATCACTGTACTCTATAACATTCTACTCTGTGCCACTGCACCCTGCGCCACTGCATGCTATGTCACTATACACCAAGGTGTTCTACGTCACTGCACTCTACGTCACTCTATTCTACTCTGCACCACTGTACTCTCCGTCATTGCTCTCTACACCACTCTATGCCACTGCACTCTGCAACACTACACTCTATGCCACTTTACACCATTGCAATCTATGCCAATGCACTCTGATCGTCTCTACTGCACTTTACGGCACTCTATTATGCAACACTGCTCTCTCCGCCACTGAACTTTACGCCAGTCTACTCTGCATCGCTCTACTCTACGCAATCTACTCTAATCTACTCTTCACCACTGCACTCTACGCCACTTCACTCTACTCTGAAACAATCTACTCTATGCCACTGCAGTCTACACCACTCAGTTTTATACCGCTTCACTCTACACCACTACTCTCTGCACCACTTAACTCAAAACCAATGCACTCAACCCCACCGCACTCTATACCAATCTACTCTGCCCCACTGCACTGTACTATACACTACAGTACTGCACTCTACACCACTCAACACATTGCACTCTGTCACTTTACTCTGCACCACTCTACAACACTGCATTCTGCACCAGTGCACTGCACGCCACTCAATTCTACACCACCCTACTCTGCAGCACTCTCTGACACTGAATGCTATACACTATACTCTATGCTACTGCAATTTACTCTATGCCACTCTACTGCACCCTACGCCACTCTACTCTGCACCACTCAACTCTACTCCACTGCAATCAATGCTTGCCACTCTACACCACTCTAGTCTATGCCACTGCTCTCTACCCTGCACCACTATACTCTACCCTGCACCACTCCACTCTACAACAATCTACTCTAGCCACTGTACTCTATGCCACTGCACTCTGTGCTATGACACTGTACTCTAAACCACTGCACTCTACGCCACTGCACTTTACATCACTTTACTCAAAAACAATGCACCCTTTCCCACTGCACCTACGCCAGCTACTTTGCACCTCTGGCATTTACACCATTCTACTCTATGCCATTGCACGCTATGCCACTGCATGCTATGTCACTCTACACCACTTTATTTTATTCTGCACCACTGTACTCTGCGTCACTGCTCTCTCCACCACTCTACTCTGCACCACTCTTCAGCCCTGCACTTCATGACCCTGTGCTCTATGCCACTGGACTCTACTCTGCACCTCTCAACTCTATGCCACTCTACTGAACTCTACACCACTTCACTCTATGCCACTCCACTCTACTGTGCACAACTCAACTCTATGCAACTTCACTCTACTCCACTCTGCACCACTTCACTCTACGCCATTGAACTCTACACCACTGCAATCTACTCTGCACCGCTCTGGTCTATGCCCCTGCACTCTATGCTACTCTACATCACTGCACTCAGCACCAATGCACTGTGTCACTTTACTCAAAACCAATGCACTCTACGCCACTGCACTCTATGCCAGTCTACTCTGCACCACTGTACTTCACCCCACTTTACTCTATGGTACTCAGCTCCACCATACTCCACTCTATGATGCTTTACTCCTTTAGACTGTGCTCCACTGACACTTTACTCCACCCTACGCCACTCCACTCCTGCCATTCTACGACACTGCTCCACTCTACAATGCTCTACGCAGCTCCCTCTAGGCCACTTTACACCACTCTATTCTGTGACACACTACTCCTCTCCACTTTATGACAGTCTACTCCGGTCTACACCGCTGTACTCTACAATAATCCACTCTACACCACTCCACGACACTCTATGGTGCTTCACTCTACGACTCTCTACTCAACTCTGACACTGTGCTCCCCTATATGCCACCCAACTCTACGACACTCTACTCCCTCCACAACACTGTACGCTACTCCATGACACTCCGCTCCACTTCATACCATGCCACTCAACTCTACCGTATGCTACTCTACACCACTACGTAACACTTCACTCTGCTCCACTATATGACATCCCACCCCACTCCACACCACTTTCCTTTACTAACTTCTAGGCATGCTGAACAGCAGCCATTCTGGTGTGAAAGATTGGTAAAACATATTTGCCAAGGAGATAGCTCTTGCATAGGCGAGACCTATTTGCTTTGCCAATGCTGGTTTTAGATAAGCTGTCCACGGAAACTCGGTCATGATTTGGCAACTAATCTCTTTCTCTCAAATAGATTTCAAAGTAACGTGGGTGATGCGTGCAATAAATGTCAAACAAGCATATGACATGTCATACATTTTAGAGATTGGCGTTGCAAAATAAATTGAATTTTTCTCTAACACTGTTTGGAAGTTTGCGGAAGTTCAAACAAACCCCTGAAGACTGAGTAGTGAATGGTTTTCAGACGATTAGTCAGCATCCAAAGAAATACTTGATTGCCATACGAAGGCTTGAAGTTTTGTGGCAACAACTGCCAAAATTGGCCCAGTCTAAGGCAAGGACAAATTTTTATATAAACATATAAGGGAAATATTGATGTTTCAGTTACGTTTTAGCTTTGATGTGTGATTGTTTCAGTGGCCGGCCTCAGCAAACCTCACCTCCAAGTACTTCTAGTTGTTTTCCCTTTTCTGTTGCAAGGTTCTCAAATTTCCATCTAACGGTATTGCGGCATCCACAACTTTAAACAAGAGCCCCAGATTTGTTAACCTTCACCGCCAACTTCCTTTTGAGATTGGAAGCATTTAAGATACCTAAAGAGCACTGCAATCATGTAGCTGCAAGATCTGATAGCAAGGTATTGCAGCATATTGCAACACCCATAGTTTGGTTGAGGCGTTGCAGCTACACAAGCAATTTCACTGACCTTATCTTCACTGTAGCGAATAAATAAAAGGGGCGCTAACAAGCATCCCTGTTTAAAACTTCTATTATTTGGACATTTGATAATCTATTATTAGGAATTTTTGTTAGTGAGTCGATTGTTATGGTCCAGTTTGACTTGTACTCGGCGATCCCCATACTAAGGATGGATGGCCATCAATAACTGCGGAGGAGCATTCCTTTCAAAAAGATTTTTCCAGGGAATTGAACGACCCACTGCATCAAGGGCCATTTTATTGTCTGCAAAAGCAAGTGAACAAACTGCAGGATTTCATGTGAGCTGAATTACAAATAAGCATTGCTGGGACGGTACTTTTTGGCTTAAATCCAGTCTGCTGGGCTAGGGTTAAATTAGCACTATTGGCCATCGCCTCTAGTGATTCGAAAGGTAATTGGGCGTAATACTTAGAATCAATGTCTAACAGTGTTATCATTCTACAATGACATGTGTTAGTGGAATACCCTTATAAATTAGCTGAAGTATTGATCCCTGCCATGAATGGAAGATGATGTGCAATTAAAGTGCTATAGTGAACAAAGGACTCAAGCATTTAGTCCAATAACACGGTTTGGTCTAAACAAAAATATCTAGAATAACATTTGGGCCAGGTCACCCAACCTACCCCGAGGCTTTAATTACTTGACCAATGCTACCAAGTGAAACATAGGCTTCGATGTAATTATGCAGGTATTGGGGCTCCCAACTGGCATTTCCATCCACATACCGTGACTGATTAAGGGGACTCACATATGTCTCCTGAAATGCTATTGTGACAGGGTTCCTGTAGTCAGCATCTAAGTTGTTAATAAAAATCCAGAACTTCTTTAAGTAACTTGACTTGCAAACGTGCCTATAGGGGCAGCCATTGCTGCACTTGATGGGCCTGTTATGCACCGATAATATTTGCCTAAAGTTTTTCTTAAGTGTTTGTACTTTCTAGACTAATAGGGGCACAAGTGCAGGTTGGTTAAACCTTGGATCTCTGTTGACAGATCTCCTGAGGATTTTAAGTTAGTGTTACACCATCCCTTATTTGAGATCAGGGTCTTAAAAGTAGAGCTCTGATGAGTAGTATCATCCTTGACTTCTAAATTTGAGTCAAAGGACATTGCCTGGAGGTACATTTGAAATAGGGAAGATTGTATAACTGCAAGCCTGGATTGTCCGAAAATACCACTTTACCAGGAGGGGATTGAACTTCTCCCTACCTTACACATTTATGATTTGCACTCTGGATCTGATTACGTAATTCATTATCCTTACTGTGTTTTGGCATAGACATATAAAAAGTTGCTCTCTGACCAGCATGGCCAACAACGATTGAAATTGAAAATGTCTTAAAGCAGAGACCGGTTTAAAAGTGTAGTTCGAAAACTCTATTACTCCAAGGTGAAACAATTTGGAAAATGTAATGGGACATCAAGAGACAGCCTCCCATTCAAAGGTTTAACTAGTGAAAAAAATGAATAAAAGACCGCACTAAATATCGCTACTTTTGTTCTTGAATTGAAGACTGCAGGAACTATAAGATGCATTTATCCATGCCTCTGCACCATCCTCATTATAGGGACTTACAAGTTTTAGATTAAAATCCCCAGTCATGTGACTTATTACAACCATCAGACTGGTGTGCTAAAATCTCGTAATAAAGAAGTCAGGCGTATAGTCCTTGTAATTTTCCATACTATACCGATCAGACCTATGGCCCCTGACATAACTTTCTAATGAACTAATCAAGCCTCTAGCATTTACCGTTGTTTTGTCACCACAGCCAACTCAGGTCTATGGTACTGAGCATAAGCTTTCCACAGAATGACCATCAGGCACACAGTCTTAAAACTATAAATATATACAAAATTACAGGTAAAAAAACACTACAGCCCCCCCCCCCCCATAAAAGGGCTAAATATAGATTCCCCCTTTACAAGTCTTCTACTTCAGGGTCCAATTGAATCACCCACCCATAGAATTTGTCAGATAGGCGGGTAACCAACGCCTCCACCCTTGCCTGCTATGATAATCTGGGAGATTCCTTGTAACAAAATAGTTGCTTTAGTGCAATAATCAGACCCTCCAGGAAATTGTGGCGTAGATCGATTAATTTTGACGCACAAAAATGAAAGATTTGAAGCTTGCAATTGCACGTTTTCAAGCCTTATTCCAGCGTGTAATTTTACTCTTAATAATGTTAAACCAATAGCAATCATTCCATCAGAGGGCCGCACATTGAAATAGGCATGCTTAAAGTATCTGGGTGTCTGTTTGCTAAACATTTCTTGGATTAATGTTCAAGAGCATGCATGGGTCAAGCCAACTACAGCAGGATAGGTTGGCCAGATTGTCGGGCTTTGGGGCTATCCGTCCCATGTCCTATAGCCAGCTACTCTGGGACACCGTATATCCCCATATTTGCCAGTCATGGAGTGGAGATGCAGGACGCCTGAAGCAAAGTGCCCCTCTGTTTTTTTTCAGCCTCAACTGATGTGACTGTCATTAGCTTTGAAAGGGTGCTTCTCTGCAGCCATTGTTTGTTTACAGGGTGGCTGGAGGAAGAAGCTAAAGTAGCAGTTCAGTTCCTCTTCCTGTGCCGCCCATCGCTCTGCATCTAGACCGCGCATTGCCTTAGCCTCGCATATGCGTGGTTCAGCTTGCGGGAAAGGGCACGCGTGGCTGAGCCCGCGTTAAGACATTTTCCCAAGTAGCACAGGTAATTTAATGCTCTGTTTTCCTGATGATGGTCCCAAGAAAGTGATGCCTCAGGGCAGTGTTTAATTTGAGAAAGAAAAAAAAAAGTGTCAGGGCTCTCATCAGGAGGCCACTGCAGCTTGCACAACCCATCGCCCCTGCTATGCTGCCAATAAAAGTACCAACACAACTACCTAACCATCACACTCCTACAAGTGTGACAATTCAGACTATCCCAGGCCCCCAAAGCTACAAGAATGACTTGGGCAACAGATAAGCCATTTTTAATGTATATTAAATTAATAATTCACTGTTGTTGTGGTCATCCCCAACTTAGCCAGACAGCGCCACTTTGTGGCAGACTCTCACAAGCCCTGGTGCTGACAATTAAGTGCTGGTGCCGAGCACCGGAAACCACCTGCTCAAATTTAGCATTGCCTCAGGGGAGTCAATTTTAAGTGTGCTGATCTTGCCCAAGTGGACTTTTAATTCTTTTGGGTATGTATCTGGCAGCATTACTGTTTTTTGCTCATTGGTATGGATTGTGTCTTATGTAAATTCATTTTTAAAGCCGGCAAGTGGTAGAAGAACTAACATGATTGAATGATATTTCACTACAGAACTGAAGAGTTTATTTTTCAGTGAAAAACACAAACTTAGAGGGCGTTTACAATTTGTGGCCAAGGGTGTCAGTATGGATTGTCTGACATAATTTCGAAAGTCAGAAAATCGACCTACAAATATATCGCAACAAAAATATCGATGTCAAGAATATCGACATCCTATCTACAACATGGTAAGTACAAAAATATCGATAATTAAATATCGATGTCAAAAATATTGTTATTAAAAATATCGTTTTTTTAACTTTAAAAATATAAGTAAAATAAACCAAATAATACTTATAAATAAAATAAACATAATTAAATATATTTTATAATATTTAAAATGTACAATTAATATATATAATTTAATAAAACTTTAATTAAACATACACATATAATATATAATATATATACTTACTTAATAATTAGTTTTAATATTAATTTCTATAACGTATAAATTATTAAATGTTTTTAAAAATTACAAATACATCTATACACATAAAACAATAACATTAATAAATATTAAATAATTACATATAGCAAATAATAATCAATATTTTTAATTTAAATATTTTTTATTATTAATGATATATTACAAAAGCTAAAATAATACAAAGCATATTAAATATCAGACACAATAAAACTACTAGTCAACTCCAACAAAAACAACAGTAAGGAAAATGTTGGATAGCGTAGGGGTAAAAATAACTACTCCAACTCCAGAGAGTGCAACAGTAGGAAAACGTTGGATAGCGTAGGGGTAAAAATTACTATTCCAAATCCAAAGAGTGCAACAGTAGGGAAAGCGTTGGATAGCGTAGGGGTAAAAATTACTATTCCAACTCCAGAGAGTGCAATAGTAGGGAAAGTGTTGGATAGCGTAAGGGTAAAAATTACTATTCCCACTCCACAGAGTGCAATAGTAGGGAAAGTGTTGGATAGCGTAAGGGTAAAAATTACTATTCCCACTCCAGAGAGTGCAACAGTAGGGAAAACGTTGGATAGTGTAGGGGTAAAAATTAGTATTTCAACTCCAAAGAGTGCAACAGTAGGGAAAGCGTTGGATAGCGTAGGGGTAAAAATTACTATTCCAAATCCAGAGAGTGCAATAGTAGGGAAAGTGTTGGATAGCGTAAGGGTAAAAACTTACTATTCCCACTCCAGAGAGTGCAACAGTAGGGAAAGTGTTGGATAGCGTAGGGAAAAAATGACTATTCCAACTCCAGAGAATGCAACAGTAGGGAAACCACTGGATAGCATAGGGGTAAAAATTACTATTCCCACTCCAGTGAGTCCAACAGTAGGGAAAGCGTTGGATAGCGTAAGGGTAAAAATTACTATTCCCACTCCAGTGAGTGCAACAGTAGGGAAAACGATGGATAGCTTAGGAGTAAAAATTACTATTCCCACTCCAATGAGTGCAACAGTAGGGAACACATTGCATAGCGTAGGGGTAAAAATTACTATTCCCACTCCAGAGAGTGCAACAGTAGTGAAAACGCTGGATAGCGTAGGGGTACAAATTACTATTCCCACTCCAGTAAGTGAAACAGTAGGGAAAGCGCTGGATAGCGTAGGGGTAAAAATTACTATTCCAACTCCAGAGAGTGCAACAGTAGGGAAAGCGCTGGATAGCGTAGGGGTAAAAATTACTATTCCCACTCCAAAGAGTGCAACAGTAGGGAAAGTGTTGGATAGCGTCGGGGTAAAAATTACTATTCCAACTCCAGAGAGTGCAACAGTAGGGAAAGCGCTGGATAGCGTAGGGGTAAAAATTACTATTCCCAATCCAATTAGTAAAACAGTTGGGAAAACACTGGATAGCATATGGATTCTATGAACATAATAACCAATTAAATAATTTGTTATGAACAAATTGCATGTTAATAATGTTTTTACAAAATAATTATTATTAAATACCAATTATTTAAACTAAATATTTAAATAAATAACTTTAAATTACATCCCACACTATTCCCCCTTTAACACACAACACACTACACATACAAAATACACAATACATTTAAATATCAATTCATCTATTATTTACAATTAATAATACTTTCTTTATAAAATAGTTATTAATTTACTAATTAATACATATTAACTACCAAATTACAATTATTCACCAATTAATTATTAATTAACAATACATTAATTAGCAATAACAAATAAAATTAAATAAAAAATATTTATATTTACTATATTTAACTAACTCATAACAATTAATTGCCAATTAATAATTAATTAACAATTAATTAATAATAAATACAAATAAATAACAATTATCATTATGTATTTTTATTTTATTACATCCCACCCTATTCCCCTATCAACCCACAACCCACTACACATAAAAATTCACATAATTAATTTAATTATCAATTAATCACTTAATAAAATTAAATCACCAATTAATTAGTAAATAACAATTAATTAATTAACAATAACAATAAATAAATATTAATAATAAACTAATTATAACTTATATAATTAACCAATTAATAAAATTAATTTACAATTAATAATTAATGAACAATTAATTAATCAATTAATATAAATAATTTACAATTAATAATTAATTAGCAATTAATTAATCATAAATACCAATTAAACAATACATATTAATTCATTAATTATAATTAAATTACTTCCCACCCTATTCCCTATAAACCCACAACCCGCTCTGATACTAAAACGCTAAATTAAATTTAAAATAATTATTAATCTCTAAACATTTATTTTTAAATGTATTAAAATACATTACAATAATCTTTAACATACCAATAAAATACATATTAAAATACATAACACTAAATAAATATCGATATGCTTGACATCGACATTTTTGCTTACGATATTACTTACATCTATATTAATTACTTCGATATTACTTACCTTGGGGTCAATATTCTGTCCATCGATATTCTTGACTTCGATATTCTTTCCCTACGATATTAAAAACTCGATATACTTGTAGGTCGAAATTAAAAAGTCGATATTTTGGCTAACCACCGTCAGTATGGCTATGAAGCCCTTCTCTGCCACAACAAGACAGAAGGTAAAATGCAGCATAATTTATATGGCCTGGGGCAGATACAGAGCACTCTCACTCGCTCCTTTAGTTTGGTAGTTTTTAGTGGCATTGTATTAACAAAGTTTTCATATGACAATTGCGCTGAATAATAATTTGTGTTTTTTTAAAAAGGTTCTAAATGCTGCTGTCTTTGCCATTTCCACGCACTGTAAAAATAAAAAAAAGTTCTCCTATAACTTAGCTTATAGCTCTTTAGTTTACCAGCATTGGAAGGATGAACGCCTGATTGATTCAGTCGGTATTCAAACACATAACTTGCTGGTTGTACTAAAACGTAAGCAGCTATTGATTGGTGTTTCTTTGACTTCAAAGTGAGAGGGTTTATGTGACAATCATGTTGGCTAATGAGGGTGTGCTTAATGAAAGCTGTATAATGTATTTTTTTTTATAGCACACAACAATATTTAAATGTCTGTAAATAAGCTGTGCAGATATTTCACAATATATCAGAAGTAGAAAAGCACAAATGAAGCACAGTTTTGGGTAATTCTAAAGTGTGTTGGAAACAAAAAATTTAATATGATCAATACATAGGTGATGACATTTCACTTGTGCTCTGTATTGTTTTATAAGTAAAACTATGTCTGTGCAAATGTAATATTCATTTCAATTGAAGATGTGTTGTCTGGTGTCGTAGTGCACTACCACACCTAGAACTCCACATTACCCCACTCCACTCTACTCTGCACCACTACAAACAACTGCAGTCTTGTCTGCACCACTCCACACTATGCCACTTCACTCTTTGCTTCTCTACTCTACATCTGTTGGAAAGGCGTTCGCCGGAGGGGGGTTCGATACACGTCTTGCCCACCCCTTTGACCCACCTCTCCCAAGTAAGCCGAACCAGGCGCGCACACCCTGAGATGCACTACGAACAGAGTGACACCACACGTATTCTTTGTAGGACGATAGGTTCTTTTATCGATGATTTCAAGGGATCTTTATGATCCAAAAGGCAAGTAGTACAGCAGTGGCACAACGTACCACAAATCAGTCGTGGGGCATGGGGGTAGCGGGACAGTCTTTCAAGATAGTGTCTCTGCGAAATACCCTGCGGAAGCTCACAATCCTCGAGCTGGAGGGTGTCGTGTCTCTGGGCGATCTCTTACCGAGTCGTCCTCAAGGGGAGCGCCGCGAGTCTCTCAGCAGGCACAGGTGGTCGGAGTTCGGGAGCCGCGATTCCGTCAGCAGGGCTCCGATGGTTCAATAGCTGGGGGCCGCGAGTCACTCAGCAGGCCTAGGTGGTTCAGTGTTCGGGAGCCGCGACTTCGTCCGCAGGGCTCAGATGGTTCAATAGCGAGAGGCCGCGAGTCACTCAGCAGGCCCAGGTGACTTCAGCG
The DNA here is from genome assembly GCF_964204655.1 of Triturus cristatus. NCBI lineage: Eukaryota > Metazoa > Chordata > Amphibia > Caudata > Salamandridae > Triturus > Triturus cristatus. Next base: position 312,010,318 of record NC_140592.1, read on the forward strand.
TTCAGGAGCCGCGACAGCGTCAGCAGGCTCAGATGGTTCCAGGTCTTCTCTGTCCTTGTTTCTCCGGCACCCCTTGTTATACTCCGCTGGTTCTTTGAAGTCCGGAGTGCTCGCAGAGGGGGGACTGGGGTGACGGAGGGGGTCCGGCGGGATTTCCTGCCGCTCACTTCTTTGGTCTTTTCAGGTGGGTCTGGGAGGGACCCCAGACGCTCGGTAGGGGAGGCGCCTGCTCCCCAGGGGCCTGGTGGCCGATTGAGTCCTCCCGGGGAAGGCGACCCGAGGTGTGACTGGGCTGGCGCCTCTGGGTCTGGCTCGAGGGTTCCCGCTCCCTCGGTTGGGCATGCGTGGTAGGGTGTTGAGTCTGTCAGGCCTCTGGCCGGCCCGCGGATCGGGGGTGGCTGGGGCGGCCGGAGTCGGAGATGTCGTGTCTTGAGGGTGGTTGCAGGTTGGCTGGATGATGGAGAGGGCAACGCCGTGAGGCCGGTCTCACACGCGTCCCCCCCAGCTGAAAGGCGTGGAGAACTACCCATCCACTGGGGGGTTCTCCTCGCCGAAGCGGAAGAACCGGGACAGGCCGTCGGCGTTGGCATGATCCGTCCCGGGGCGATGTTCGACAGTGAAATCCATCCCTTGGAGAGAGATGGACCATCGTAGTAGCTTGGGGTTCTCCCCCCTCATCCGCATTAGCCACTGCAAGGGCCGGTGGTCCGTCTGTACTCGAAAATGGGTTCCGAACAAGTAGGGCCGCAGTTTCTTGAGGGCCCAGACTACGGCAAAGGTCTCTCGCTCTATAGTACTCCAACGCTGCTCTCTCGGCAGCAGCCTTCGGCTGATGAAGGCTATGGGCTGATCAATGCCCTTGTCGTCGAACTGCGAGAGCACGGTCCCGATGCCGTGTTCGGATGCGTCGGTCTGGACCACAAACTCTTGGGAGTAGTCGGGCGCCTTGAGTACGAGAGCGGTGCACATGGCGGTTTTCAAGGCGTCGAACGCCTGCTGGCACGGGGTGGTCCACTGCACCTTCTGCGGGAGCTTTTTGGAGGTCAACTCTGTGAGGGGCCCTGCGGTACTACCATAATTTTTAATGAACCTCCGGTAGTACCCCGTAAGGCCCAGGAAGGCCCGAACCTCTGTCTGCGTGGTGGGGGGCTCCCAGGACTTGATGGCGTCGATCTTCGGCTGGAGAGGGGCGACCTGGCCGCTGCCCACCTGATGTCCCAGGTAGACCACGGAGCCTTGCCCGAGCTGGCATTTGCTGGCTTTCACTGTTAGGCCTGCTTGGCGCAGGGCCATTAGTACTTGTCGGAGGTGCTGGAGATGCTCGTGCCATTGAGAGCTGAATACGGCGATGTCGTCAAGGTACGCTGCGCTGAACTCCTCGAGTCCGGCCAGGACCTTGTTCACCAACCTCTGGAACGTGGCTGGGGCGTTTTTCATCCCGAACGGCATGACCCTGAAGCGGTAGTGGCCATCTGGCGTGGAGAAGGCAGAGTGCTCTTTCGCTCCTTCCGTGAGAGCAATCTGCCAGTATCCGCAGGTCAGGTCGAAAGTGCTGAGGAACCGGGCGGCCCCCAGGCGGTCGATGAGCTCGTCGGCTCGGGGAATAGGGTGAGCGTCTGCGCGGGTGACCGCATTGAGCCCCCGATAGTCCACACAGAATCTTAGTTCGGGGGCGACCCCTGGGGAAGCCGCCTTCGGGACCAGAACCACCGGGGAGGGTTCGATTACTCCCAGGGTGAGCATCTTCTGTACCTCGGTCTTGATGCAGGTGCGGACCCGGTCAGGCACCTGGTAGGCTCGGTGTCTCACAGGCGGGCTGTCGCCGGTGTCCACGTCGTGGACACACCAGTCGGTAACCCTTGGAATGAGAGAGAAGAGGTCTGCGAATTGTCTGAGCAGCTGGCGGCAGTCGTCGGCCTGCTGGGGAGTGAGGGTGGTCGACATTTTCACTCCCTCCACCGAACCGTCCAGTTCTTTCGTGCACAGGAGATCGGGCAGGGGTTCGGTGTCCTCTTCCGCCCCATCATCGGTGGCCAGTAGCAAACTTAATTCCGTCCTTACAAAGTGGGGCTTGAGACGGTTCATGTGGAGGACCCGGAGGGGGTTCCGTGGGGACTGTACGTCGACCAGGTACGTGACCTGGCTCTTCCGCTCGACCACCTTGAAGGGACCAGTCCATTTGTCTTGTAGGGCGCAGGGTTTCACCGGAGCCATGACCCAAACCTGCTGGCCCGGCTGGAACTCGACCAGGGTTGCGTTCTGGTCATACCAGCGCTTCATTTCTTCTTGGCTGGCCTCGAGGTTAGCCTCTGCAAGTTCTCTAAACTTCCTCGTCTGGTTGCGGAGCGCCAGGATGTAGCAGAACACATCAGGGGGTGTCCCCCGGGGGCTTGTCTCCCAGCCCTCTTTGACCAGGCTCAGGGGCCCTCGGACGGGATGTCCGTACAGTAGTTCGAAGGGGCTGAACCCCAGAGACTTTTGGGGGACCTCTCGGTATGCGAACAGGAGGCAAGGGAGGAGGACGTCCCATTTCCGGCGCAGGGGCTCTTCGAGGCCCAGGATCATTCCCTTCAGGGTTCGGTTGAAGCGTTCCACTAGGCCGTTGCCCTGGGGGTGGTAGGGGGTCGTGAACTTATACGTGACTCCGCACTGCTGCCACAGGGACTTCATGTAGCGGGATATAAAGTTAGTGCCGCGATCACTCACAACCTCGCGGGGAAATCCGACACGGGAGAAGATCCCCATGAGAGCCCGGCCCACCACGGGAGCCGTCACGGTGCGGAGGGGGATGGCCTCGGGGTAGCGGGTGGCATGGTCCACCAGGACAAGGATGAATCTGTGGCCCTGGGCGGTCTTCGGATCCAGGGGTCCCACGATGTCGATGCCGACCCGCTCGAACGGGGTACTCACAACGGGGAACGGTTGTAAGGGAGCTTTGCGTTTTCCGCCACTCTTCCCACTGCCCCGGCACGTGAGGCAGGACTTGCAGTGTGCTTCTACATTCGCTCGCATCTTGGGCCAATAGAAGTGGGTCACCAATCGCTGGTATGTCTTGTCTTGGCCTAAGTGTACTGCCAAGGGTACATCGTGGGCCAGGCCCAGGAGGAGGCTCCGGAACCGCAGGGGTACCACCAGTACTCGTGCTGCGCCTAGCTCGGCGGACTTTTGCTCGCTGTATAGGAGGCCATTGTCCCAATAGATCCAATGGGTTCCAGTTCGGTCACCGGCGGCCTGGGCTTCGGCTTGTTGTCTAAGTCCCTCGAGGGAGGGGCAGGTGGTCTGTTCCTGGCAGAACTCTTCACGGGAGGGCCCCCCTTCGCAGCGCCACTGGGCCAACTCGGGCAGTTCTTCGAGTTCCGTCGGGGCCTCTGGGGCGGAAGGTTCCGGTCCTTCCCCTGGGTTAGTGTCTCCTTCTCCCTCGGAAGGAGGGTTGTCTGCTTCTGGTAGGGGGTCCCGGCTCTCGGGGATAGTGTTCGGTAAGAGGGCTTCACTGCCCTTGGAGGGAGGCACTCGTGCGGTCATGGAGCGCATGGTGGCGCAGACCCATTCTGGTAGGCCCATCATCTCCAGGTGGGCTCTTCGTTCTACTTGCCCCCACGGGGAACTCTTCAGGTCGTTGCCCAGGAGGCAGTCTACGGGCTGCGAGGTCTGGACCGCTACCTTCAGTTCTCCGGAGATCCCTCCCCACTCGAAGGGCACCAGCGCCATCTGGCAGAGGCTCTCAGAATTGTCGGAGGATACGACCGGACAGAGGGCCCCGGTTAGGATCTGGTCTTCTGAAATTAGGCTGCGGTGGACCGCGGTGACACTCGCCCCGGTGTCGCGAAGGCCCTCGACTCGGTGGCCGTTGATGGTCACCCGCTGTCGGTATTTTTCTGTGTTGGCGGGCAAGGGTGTCCCGGGGTCCATTTCTCGATCACCAAGGGAGACCAGGGCCATGGCCGCCGGTTCCCATTCCTCGGAGTCTTCCATCTCTTCCCCCAGAGCCACGGAGGCCATCTGCCGGGCCGTGGGGTTGGTCGTTGGGGTTCGCTGATACTGGGGACACTGTGGGTCATTGGCGTAGTGTCCGGGCTGCTGGCAGCGGAAGCAGGTGATCCTAGCTCGTGGACCTGGTCGTCCTGGGGCTCCGGTGCTTGCTGGGGACTGTGCTGAACCCGCCGCTGGTGGGCTGCTGGGGGGGCTGGTTGAGGACCCCCCGGGGAAGTCTCTTGGTCGGCCGTGGTTCCTTCCGCCCCTCTGGCGGGGGGGACCCTGACTGTGGCGGCCGTAGTCCCCCACGGGGCCCCGGGTGGCCCGGGTGTTTACCCAACGATCAGCCTCAGCGGCCAGCTTCCGAGGGTCGGTGAGTTTACTGTCCAGGAGATGCTGGCGCAGTTCTATAAAGCAATTGGCCGCTAAATGTTCCCAGGCAATCAGATCGAACAGTTCTTCGAAGGTGGAGACCTTGCTGCCCTTGATCCACCCGTCCCAAGGCTCGGCTGTAAAAGTTCACGTATTCTACCCACGTGGTGCCCGGTATCTTCTTGCAATCTCGGAACCGTTGTCGGTACATTTCGGGGGTGAGTCCGTACCGGCCCACGAGGGCTTCCTTCGTGTGGCTGTAGGAGTTCATGACCGTGGAGGGCAGATCTAGCAGAGTGTCTCTTCCTTCGCTTAAGAACCGGCCCCATAGGCCAGCCCCCCCAATCCTTTTGCGGGACTCGGTGAGAGGTCATGGCGACTTCGTAGGCCTTAAACCACTGCTGGATATCATCGTTCTTATAATACTCCTTTACCACATCCTTGGGGATGTGAACTTTGGTTTCCCCGGTGGGAGCGGACGGTGGATTCCCGGGTGGCTGTGACTTTTCGTTTCTAGCCCGCCACTCAATCTCCTTCAGGCCGCGTTCATGTTCTAGCTGGAGTTTCTTTTCGTCGTGCTCCCTTTGGAGTCTCTTCTCTTCGAGTTCCCCTTGTAGCCGTAACTGCTCGACGGCTAACTTCTTCTCTGCCAGTTTTATCTCTCCCTCGATTTTTAGTTTTGCCAGTTCAAGTTCGTGGTTGCGGCTTCTCTCTCGGTCCGCTAGTTCCTCGGGGGACAGGTTCCCCTCTGACCCGTTGTTTCTCGCCGGGATGCTTGGTGGTTCATGGGTAGAATCCCCTTCCGTTTGGGTCGGGGGCGCCCCCGTCTCGACCCAGGCTTTCAGTACTTTCTGGAAGTCTTCCTTTGTGCTTAGTCCGGTGGTAGCGATGCCAAGGTCTTTGCAAAACTGTTTTAATTCTCTATGCGTGTAATAGTCCAATTGATCCTCTCGGAACGGTGAGCTTACTTCGGTACCTGCGGCACCCAGGGAGGTTTCTCCTTCCATCTCTGTTTGGTAGTGCGTCAGTCGTTCACTGCACGCTCTCTTTCGGTGTCGGCTCGGATCCCGTCGCTGCCACCAAATGTTGGAAAGGCGTTCGCCGGAGGGGGGTTCGATACACGTCTTGCCCACCCCTTTGACCCACCTCTCCCAAGTAAGCCGAACCAGGCGCGCACACCCTGAGATGCACTACGAACAGAGTGACACCACACGTATTCTTTGTAGGACGATAGGTTCTTTTATCGATGATTTCAAGGGATCTTTATGATCCAAAAGGCAAGTAGTACAGCAGTGGCACAACGTACCACAAATCAGTCGTGGGGCATGGGGGTAGCGGGACAGTCTTTCAAGATAGTGTCTCTGCGAAATACCCTGCGGAAGCTCACAATCCTCGAGCTGGAGGGTGTCGTGTCTCTGGGCGATCTCTTACCGAGTCGTCCTCAAGGGGAGCGCCGCGAGTCTCTCAGCAGGCACAGGTGGTCGGAGTTCGGGAGCCGCGATTCCGTCAGCAGGGCTCCGATGGTTCAATAGCTGGGGGCCGCGAGTCACTCAGCAGGCCTAGGTGGTTCAGTGTTCGGGAGCCGCGACTTCGTCCGCAGGGCTCAGATGGTTCAATAGCGAGAGGCCGCGAGTCACTCAGCAGGCCCAGGTGACTTCAGCGTTCAGGAGCCGCGACAGCGTCAGCAGGCTCAGATGGTTCCAGGTCTTCTCTGTCCTTGTTTCTCCGGCACCCCTTGTTATACTCCGCTGGTTCTTTGAAGTCCGGAGTGCTCGCAGAGGGGGGACTGGGGTGACGGAGGGGGTCCGGCGGGATTTCCTGCCGCTCACTTCTTTGGTCTTTTCAGGTGGGTCTGGGAGGGACCCCAGACGCTCGGTAGGGGAGGCGCCTGCTCCCCAGGGGCCTGGTGGCCGATTGAGTCCTCCCGGGGAAGGCGACCCGAGGTGTGACTGGGCTGGCGCCTCTGGGTCTGGCTCGAGGGTTCCCGCTCCCTCGGTTGGGCATGCGTGGTAGGGTGTTGAGTCTGTCAGGCCTCTGGCCGGCCCGCGGATCGGGGGTGGCTGGGGCGGCCGGAGTCGGAGATGTCGTGTCTTGAGGGTGGTTGCAGGTTGGCTGGATGATGGAGAGGGCAACGCCGTGAGGCTGGTCTCACAACACCCCTCTACTCTATGCTAATACACTCTACTCCACACTAGTCTCCTATGCGCTACTGCACTCTTCACCTCTCCAGTCTGCGCCATTCGACTCTATGCCACTATACTCTGCAACACTGCACTCTATGCTATTGGGCTCTACCCTGTACCACTCCACATCAGTGCACTCTATGCCAATCCACTCTACGCTACTCCAATCTACTCTGCACTCTAGGCCACTCTACTATATGCTATTGTATTCTACTGTTTACCACCCCACTTTACTCTGACACAATCTACTCCATTCCACTGCACTCCACACCACTGCGCTCAGCGCCAATCCACTCAGCACCCCTCCTCTCTAAGCCACTGCACTCTACTCTGCATCACTCCACTGTACGCCAATGCATCCTACTCCACTTTACTCAAAACCAATGTACTCCACGCCACTGCACTGTACATCGATCTGCTCTGCACCACTGCACTCTATGCAGCTATACCCTACAACACTGTATGCCACTGCACTCTACGCCACTCTAGTCTATTCTGCACCACTGTACTCTATGCCACTGCTCTCTGCGCCACTCTACTCAGTACTACTCTACGCCACTACACTCCATGCCAGTGCACCCTGTACGCCACTCTACTATACACCACTTTACTCTGAAACAATCTACTCTATTCCACTGCACTCCACACTACTGCGCTCAGCGCCAATCCACTCAGCACCCCTCCTCTCTAAGCCACTGCACTCTAGTCTGCATCACTCCACTGTACGCCAATGCATTCTACTCCACTTTACTCAAAACCAATGCACTCTACACCACTGCACTGTATAGCAATCTACTCTGCACCACTGCATTCTATGCAGCTATACCCTACTCTGCAACACTGTATGCCACTGCACTCTACGCCACTCTAGTCTATTACGCACCACTGTACTCTATGCCACTGCTCACTGCGCCACTCTACTCTGTACTATTCTACACCACTACACTCCATGCCAGTGCACACTGTACGCCACTCTACTATACACCACTGCACTCTGACAGTCTACTCTGCAACACTGCACTCTACACCACTGCACTGTACGCCACTGCACTCTAATCTTCACCACTCTATGCCAGTGCACTCTGCACCACTCCACTCTGCACCACTGCATTCTACGCCACTGACCTCTAGTCTTCACCACTCTACGCCACTCCACTGTATGCCAATGCACTCTACATCACTCGGTTCTACACCACTCTACTCTATGCCAGTGCACTCTACCCCACTCTACTATGCACCACTGCACTTTAAACCACTCCAGGCTAGCCCACTCCATGTTACTCTGCACCACTCCACTCTATGCCACTCTACTTTGCAACACTACACTCTATGCCTCTATTCCATGCCTCTGCACTCTGCCCTGCTCCACCTCACTACCCGGCACCACTCCACGCTGTGTCACTTCATTCTACAATCTGCTCTACCCCAATGCATTATATGCCTCTGCTTTGCACCACTCCACTCTATGCCACTTTACTCTGCATCACTGTACTCTACCCCACTGCTCTCTAAGCCCAATACTCTATGCCACTGCACTCTGCATTGCACCTCTCCACTCTGAAACTTCATTCAACTCTGAAACAATCTACTCTACGCCATTGCACTCTATTCCACTGCATTCTTTGCCACTCAATGCCACGCCACTCTACGCCACTGCACTATATGCTGTGTCACTACGCGTTTGTCCTCTACACCACAGTAGTCTAAACCACTGAACTTTATGCCAATGCACTCAACACCACTTTCCTCAAAACCAATGCTTTCTATGCCACTGCACTTTACTCCACCTACTCTGCACCACTATACTCTACTATGTAACACTCTATGCCACTGCATGCAACGCCACACTAATCATCACTGCATCGCTGTACTCCACGCTACTGCTCTCTGCGCCAATCTACTCTGCGCCACTCTACTCTACAACACTGTACACTGCAAGATTTCACTCTACGCCACTGAACTCAACACCACTCTACTCTGTGCCATTGCACTCCACGCCACACTAAACCATTGTGCTCTGTCACTGCACTCTACACCACTCTGTACCACTGTACTCTATGCCACTGCTCTCTGCACCACTCTACTCTGTACCATTCTACTCTACGCCACTCCGCTCCATAACACTCTAGTCTTCAAGACTACACTCTCCGCCACTGAACTCAATGCCACTCTACTCTATGCCACTGCACCCTACGCCATTCTACTCCATTGCACTCTGTCTCTGCACTCTACCCCACTCTAGTCTACTCTGCACCACTGTTCTCTACCCCACTGCTCTCTGCTCCACTCTACTCTGTGCCACTCTGCACCACTGTACTCTACTGCACTCCACACCACTCTACAATACACCATTCAACTCAATGCGTCTATTGCACTCTATGTCAATGCACGCCACTACACTCATCACTCCACGCCACTCTTATGCATTGTGCGCCACTTCACGCCACTGCACTCAACAGCACTGCACTTTACACAATTCTATTCTACACCTTTGCACTCTACCCTGCATGACTCCACTCTACAATGAGCTCCACTCTATGCCACTTCACTTTCACTCTACTCCAGTTCACTCAACTCTGAAACAATCTACTCTAAGCCTCTGCATTCTACTCTGTACCACTCTACTCTACACCACTTCACTCTATGCCAATCCACTCTACACCACTTTACTCAAAACCAATGCACTCTACTCCACTGCACTCAATGTCCTTTTACTCTGCACTACTGTTCTTTACGCCAATTCACTCTGGGTCACTCTACTCTACTCCACTCTACGACACTCCACTTTATGATACTCCACTCTATGACGGTCTCCTCCATTAAACTTTACTTCTCTGTATGACATTTTACTCCATCCTATGCCACACCACTCGACTCCCCTCTATGCCACTCTACAACACTACTCCATGGTGCGGCCTTAATCAAGGTGGTGATACTTGACATAAAGAATACCAGCTGGGGACAAACATAACAAATTGCTGACCCTATCATACTAGAGGTAAATTTTGACAACATGGTCACTCAGGGTGCATGGATACCATTAATAGCACAATTTCTGGGACTGGCATAATTTCGATAATTGTTGGCATTAGGGGGTCCTGCCACAATAGAGAGTATTTTTTCGCATATGGGGGCACTCATAGCACATTCTGAAAGAAGGGGGTCAACTCCTGAGGAACGGCAGGTTTCATTGGCTTGGCACACCATGAAAGGACGTATATATTTATCGAGTGCCCTTTCATAGCTCATGGCTTTTTAGCAGATTTATGTGACAAGTTTGCTTTATAATTCACTATTTTACCCACTTTTCCAATATGTTCATGTGGAGAGAACCCTTTACCCCAGAGTCCATTCAAAAGAGCTCTGGTTCATTTTAGAACAATTTAGGTTAAGTATTGTATTACACTCCATCACTTTCAAAGATTATGGTGCCGATCACGATCCGGTAAAAAAATTCCCCGTACGACTCGTATCCGGTCTTTTTACCGTACGAATCGTACAAGTGCCGTACAAACTGCCAATTACGATTCGCATGGGAAAAAGACCATACGAATCGCATTGGGAAGAATTCCCCACACGTCCTCGGGTCAGAAAATGTGTCCGACACGTCCACGGACGATTTACCGTACAAACGTGAAAAGTGAAGTCCGACCGAGGAATCACGATCCATCCCGTGCGTCCGATGTTACAACCGTATGGAAAAAACACTGTCCGCACCAAACACCCATAGCAAACATGGAGACATGTGCCCGCATATGCGCCGACCCCCCCCCAGCCCCCGTATGTACGCGCCGACCCCCCCCAGCCCCCGTACGTTCGAGTCGTACCCCCACCCGTGTATGTACACCCCTGTACGTGTCGTACTCCCCGTGTATGTACACCCCTGTACGTGTCGTACTCCCCCATGTATGTACACCCCTGTACGTGTCGTACTCCCCGTGTATGTACACCCCTGTACGTTCGAGTCGTACCCCCACCCGTGTATGTACGGTGCGTACCCCCAGCGCGTAGGGGGAGTACGACACGTACAGGGGTGTACATACACGGGGGAGTATGACACGTACAGGGGTGTACATACACGGGGGAGTACGACACGTACAGGGGTGTACATACACGGGTGGGGGTATGACTCGAACGTACGGGTGCTGGGGGGGGTCGGCGCGTACATACGGGGGCTGGGGGGGGTTGGCGCGTACATACGGGGGCTGGGGGGGTGTCGGCGCATACGTACGGGGGCGGGGGGGTACGGCGCGTACCGGACCACCTACTCTGGTCGTTTCGCGCCGTACTTCGCTTTTCCGGCACTTTTTGGGTGCCGTGAAAATATTGCCGTCCGGACTGCTGTCGGTTCGAATCGTACTTCCTGGGTCGTGAAACGCTGCCTGAAAGCGTCCCGACGTCACGTCGCAGCATTCCCGGATCACATTCGTATGTATATTTTCGTCGGTTGGTGTTTTTTACGAATCGTACGGAAATGGTGTTTCTGTGCGAATCGTAATTCCATGTTTGTGAAGTTTTACGACCGGGTACGAGTCGGACGGAGCAAACGCTCCGACCGACGGTTCGTACCTGGTTTTTACAGGATCGTAATCGGCACCTATGTCCGCACCGTAATACAGGTGTATCAAAAAGAGACATTTGTGTTGTATTTTCATATTAACCACACAGTTATAATGTAACTTCTGGGATGTCAATTATTGTGATATCATCCGAGTTAAAGTCAAGTGACATCCCTCCCTGGGAAGATTCAGGGTCAAAGGTCATTTACAGTCACTTCCTTAGATGTCAATATGGTCAAAGGGTGTGTGATGTCATTTTCACTATCTCTGGCATTTTAGTGAATCAACATCCATGTGTATTACCTTGCATAAAAACAAGCATTGACTAAGCCAATAGGTTTCAAGTCTGCAACATCTATCGGTTTTGTTAATGTTTTTTTGACATGTTACACAGCAGTGCTAGCTGCTGTGCATGCAGCATATTTAGATTTTTTTTTTTTAAAAGGACTGTGACGCGGTCAGCACTGACTGCATCACATCTCTTTTTTAAATAAAATAAAAAAAACTTTAAGCCATGTTATACAGCAGACAGCGCCCCTGTGCAACATGTCTTTAAAAAAAAGGACAAAACCAATAGATTTTGCAGAGGCGAAACCTATTAGCTTTGAAATGACTTGTTATTGGATCCAATCATTGGAAAGGATGCAGCATGTTCTGGGCCTTTATTTATTTATGTATGTATTTTTTAAGGAGTTTTCCAAGGTGCTCTTGTGTGGCCCTGCTAATTTTGTATCCGGATTGGAAAGACGTGGATGGGTGTGTTTTTTTGCAGTCTTATATAATGCGAACTCGAACTGAAGGTATTGAAGCGCTTTACATGAGCACCAGTTACAAAACACAAGGACACATTATTTTTTGGTTCCGAGATTAAGTGATTTGCCTACAATCACAGTATGTTATGCAGACGCATAGACTCGAACCAGGTTCCCCAGCTCCAAATTGTTAGCTCTGGCCGTAACTCCACATCCAGTTAATGAAGCATAAATCTCATTCTGATATTCTTTGTCAGAGCCCCTAAGAAAATAGATTTCAGATGTATGCAAGATGGAAAAGCCTGCTTTCAGATTCTACCTGAAACACAAACTCGAAAACTCAGGGCTGTTCTGCATGGGTAAAACTACAGGTTTGCTGTCACAATGTTTGCTTCCTCTTATCTCATGCCCCCTTGCCAGAGCTATTTGTCTCTCATTCCAAACCTGTTTTGTTACTTGTCATGGCTTGGACTCCATTGCAATAACCACTCAGGGAGGTAAAAGAAAGCTGGGTGTTAGACCGCTCAGAGGGTCAATGCGCCTGCAGCACAGAAAAGGCCAACATAAGCCCAACTTTACAATTTCAAGTTATTTCAACAGAATGTCCCTTTGTGACAGCGAGACTCCTGCTTTTATAGCATGCATTTTTGCCATTTAGCCACATGGTCTTTCTGACTCCAGGTTAGAAATCTACCTCTATGAAGACACTGTTAGAACTGCCAGTCTCTGTTTCTACGCAAAACAAAATTTTTTCAGTGTTTAAGGACCAGTTTCAGATAAACCGATGAGGGAACATAAAGCAGGGAAATCCTTTGAAACGTCTTTGTGTAATGTGGTCTCAATTCTTTCTAACCCCAATAGAAGAGATTATTTTATCGAAACACCATGGAATATAATTTGGTCGCTAGCTTGTGAGAACAGGTCTAAAAAGTGCAGCTTTACTTTTACGAAACAAAATAAGCTGTGTGTCGCTGAATAAAGACAAATTCGCACTTTGAAATCTGCTAAATCCTCTGTGGTTTTTAAGAAGCCCATAGGACCGAGTCTATTAAGCATGTTGAAGGTGCTAATATGCAGTGTGTGTATAATATAGATATAAAAAATGTGGCTGAATTATGGCAATTGTGAACAAAGCAAGCGTCATACAAAAACCAGATGGCCGGCACTGCTTTGGAACACATAATCGGAATGCATTATAATTGTGCGTTCCTAAGGAATGCCAGACTTTTTATATGCTGATCTTGAGGGGTGAGATTGTGGCGTAAGGGTTAGAGCAGCCGACCTTGAAGCTGGGAAACGGGGTTCAAGCCTCGATGGGAAGCTCCATATCCTATGATTCTGGGCAAATCACTTGGGGCCTGATTTAGATTTCGGCAGAAGGGTCACTCCGTCACAACAGTGAAGTATATCCTGTCCACTGAAATTTAAATCCCAAACTAGCCTATGGGATCTATATTTCGGCAGACGGGACACCTGTCACTGTTTTGACGAAGTAACCCGTTCGCCAAAATCTAAATCAGGCCCTATGTTTCTTAGGGCCTGATTACGAATCTGGCAGTCCGAGGACCGCCAGACTCATGGTGACGTGATGATGGTGGTCCAGCCATGCGAACGCTCCGGGACCGCCAACGACACCAGGGAACCGCCGTTCCCTGGAGGTGGCGTGGCGGTACCACCACAGTCCCACCAAGCATATTATGAGTTTCCTCTCCTCCAGGGTTTACATGTAGGTTCTTACTCCATGTAAACGCTGGAGGAGAGGAAACAAATAGGGCCCTACCTGTCCCCCTGTGCCCCCTACGCTTGTGGATGTACACACGGGGCATAACATGTGCCGCCGTGTGTGCATTCACAACAGTTCCTGTACGGCATGGTCATTTGAGTCCATGCCGTTAAGGAACCTTGTGAGGCGTTCCCATTGGGGTGCCTTTAAGGCACTGCTCCTTTGAATGAGGCACTACCATGCCGCCCGCCTGCCAGACTTCATAAAAGTCATAATCTGGCAGGCGGCGGCGACCTTCAGCGGAGCAGTGGCACGATGGTTTGCACCACCAGGCCGCCAAAAGTTGTAATCATGCCCTTAGTGTAGAGCGCTACAATGTCTTTGGGTTGATTTCGCACTGTGCAAAATAGCAAACTAAACAAGCATTGGCATAGCCAATAGGTCTCGTCTTTGGGACCTTATAAGTGTTTAGCCATGCAACAGTTGATGTTGTTGCACCAAGGATTTGTGCTTCATAGCTAAACACTTATAAGGTCCCAAAGGCGAGACCTATTGGCTATGCCAATGCTTGTTTTCCTTGTGTGCATTTTTACAGTGTGCTTGTTTTGTCAAGTAATTAAAGAACGCTCCTGAGTAAGTATTCTGCTTGAACATTGTCCATGTATTGACTATAACATTGCTGTTTTATCATACCTCCCCCTCCCCTCACCCACCCACCCAGTCGTCCGTAGAGCTTGGCCGTGTCTTTGGGCCTGGACACCTAATGGGCCTGTGCGTGATTAATGGCTGTGTGAACTGGAGCTGGCTGGTAAATATTTGGCAAGAGGATCCATTTAAAGATAGGGAGATAAAGGAAAATTGTATTTTGTTGGGGTAACTTCTGGCGGCCATCGCATTTGCCATTTATAGACGCCATCTTAGAATTCGCCAGTCTAGTTGTTCTTGTAGGAGGGACTGGAGGGAATGAGTTGGCTTTTAAAAACAGTGTTGTTGCGGACATCTGCACTCATCCGTGTCTGGACCGTTCCAGTGGAATTCCCGCTGCCAGCTTTGGCATCTGAAATCAGGCAACTTACACCTACATCTTTGCTAAGGGATAAGATCATCGATAACACCAAAGTTTGAAATAAGGCCCCACATAGTAGGATTATTTAAAAAAACATAAAAGCAGTAAAACAGTCCAATTCATACGAGCTTTAGAGGGCAACATGCACAAGGAGAACTATAAGATATTGATGGTGTCCGAGGCCATGCTCTGCTCCCTTACGACCAGAGAGATGGCAAAAATGATGCTCAAGAGGGCCTAGAAGGTATTAAATGTGAGGGCAATATTAAAATTGTACATTTGAAAAAATATAGGAAAATAATTTATTCTACAACTTCTTGGTTTGTATGAATAAATAATTCTGGTATTTGTTTAGTCCAAAACTAGCCAAAAGGAAGCGAAGCGCAGTACATGGTCCAAAGCGAAGATCTGTCAATCAGTGCTTGGAGAAGAAGCTGTGTTCTGAGATTGGAGTTTTTGGAAACATGATCTGTCAAGTCGTCATCAGTGTACCAAAAACAGTGAGCAGCATAGAAGCTGTCATCCTGATCAAGAACGTTACAATAAAATTAATGTGATCGGATCACATGAGACAAACAGCACACCTCGTTTTAAGTTTCAACTTCTGGAATTCTGGGCGAGTTCATGAGGGTGCACTCCATACAACCGCCCCAGGTGTGCACAAAGCAAGGCGATTATGCACTGCAGTTGTTCCCTAATCTCCTGAAAGAAAGCAAATCTATCTAATCTATTTGACTTCCGATGTTATCATGTTCGGCACATTTGGTGGAGTAAGTTTAATACTTAAGAAGAACCGTGTTACTCACTGACTTTACAGACAGAAATATTTGGCAAAATATGTCTCTATGCCTATTTAGAACAAGCATTTGCAATGCAATAGGTCTCGCAATGACATTATTTTGAGATATTGAAATTGTAAATGGTAATGCCTTTAAAAAAATTAAAAGGCATTGTTATTTACAATACCAAAAGCAACACCTATTGCATTGCATAGCGCGGCGCCGCGCTTATTAAAGTAAAAAAAAAAGTGTGTTGGGAAGGCAGAGAGCATTGGCATAGTCAATAGGGCTTGCTTTTGGGACCTTATAAGCTTTTAGTTATGCAGCACAATATCCTTGGTGCAACAACATCAACCGATGGCTAAACACTTATAAGGTCCCAAAGGTGAGACCTATTGGCTATGCCAATGCTTGTTATTTATGTTTTTTTGAAAACCTGCAAGATGTGCGTTAACAAGCACTTTGTACCTATAGTCCTTGCTTACAAGAAGCAAGGCTGGCAGTAGCTGCGCCTGTTTTACTGACAGCTTTGCTTCTCGTAAGCAAGGACTACAAGTACAAAGTGCGTGTTTGCGCACCTCTTGCAGGTTTTCAAAACACATAAATAAAAAGCATTGTCATTTACAATCAAGGATTGAGTGCATGTCTCGGTTGCCAAAACTGGGAAGCAGAGGCACGCTACCAGCAAGGTAACGTAAAATGATTGGCGTCTCAGCAGAATGAGTCTCCCACACTGCACAGACATTTGACCTTAAAGATGAATGAGGCCACTCTAAATGACTGAGGGCCCTTAAATGAGTGGGGTACTTACACATCCGCATTGGAGCTGTAAACACTTAGTGAGAAGGGCCCAGCGCTCAGAACCATGTTACTGGAATAGTGAAGGCCCCGCGGGCCACGAAAAACACGCGACAGCTGCCTCCATTTCTGCAATGAAACATTTTGGGGTGCTGCTAACGTCGGCGACTATATGAAGGCTCCAGTCAGATACCTGGGCCCTGGCTCGGCATCTACTTGGAAACTCGAGCCAAAAACGAGCCGATCTTTGAGGAGGCTTCGGCCCCCCTCTCCACTTCATGTGGTTGAAAACTGCACACAGGGCCGCGCTGGAGCTGTGGGGCGAGGGAGTCAAAGGGAGAATGGGAGTGGAAAAGAGCAATGGGGAGGGGGGGGGGCAGGAATGGTGAGTACGACCCTGGCTACGTGGACGTGTGGAGGCATGCACGGATGGAGAAGGGTGGACAGGTGCGTTTTTGCTGGCTGTCATTTTGGGATATTGTTGAAAGTTGGGGGTACTTTAGTTGTCTGGCCCCTCCCTTGCTTTATGTCAGCAAAGAGGAGGGAGTGGGAATCAAGCTGGCACACTGCACAGATCTGGAGGGGAAATTCAATCTTTGCGGTGGATAACATGAGAAGCGTGTTCAGCCGAAAACAAACAGACGAACACGATGTGAGAGCTACACTGTGTGCAGACGGCGGAGGAACAATAATTTAACCAAGAGCAACCACAATCACAAAACTGAATACAACACGTGTAAACTCGTTAGAGAGCAATGCCCTGCTGCCAACAGGCTGCTACACCTGCACAGCTATATCCGACCGGGACCCTCCAAAAAGTTAATTTTGTAGATTTGAGCAGATTTCAAATGAGCCTCGCATGCCAGTTTGATCACTTGATAACTACCCTACTGCTGGCTGGCCTCAATTCTTACAGCGCCTCGTGCTCTGAAACAATAACCAAATTGTTTGCACTTTATTTATCAAGCTTCGGAAGGGTAGACAGCCTGTTATTATCATGTTATGTGATCTCGGTAAACAGATTCTCAGCTGGAGGGGTGCACAGCGGAGCCGGGGGCTAGGAAGAGAACACTTCTATATGAAACGTGCCACTGTCGTCATCGAAAGCACACGTAAAGCACCTGGCTGAGATATAAAGTGTCACTCCATGGTTAGAAAAGCTGTCAGTCCCCCACCAACGGCGGTTGTGTGCAGGTATACACCAGGTACCCACACCAGAGCTTCCACGTGTCTGTGAGTGTGTGTCTCCCATAAACACGGCACATCTGACATGTCCGCCCTCTTTTATTCCTCCTTTGCAGCTGGGAACACAGTGCCTCAACGCGACGAAAGCTACGAACTCCCGCGGAGCACCTGCAACTCTGGATCATAAAATATAAATTTGGTGTGCGGTTTGAAAAATAAAGGACACGCTATGCCCTGCTGAGTTTGTTTTTCTGCCGCCAGCCTCTCACCCCGGCTTTGGCAATGTGACCTCTCCCCGGTGGCGATTTCGACATGAAGTAATGGCGACAAGTTGGACGTCCCCGTGCTCGACATGAACAAGCACAGATCTGTACATATGCAAACAGAAAGTCCCTGCTAGAATGAGTTTCTGTTGCGCGACCAAGGTTCTAAATAGGCTTCCTTTGAGCGACCACAGTGGAAAGACAGATTCCCAAATTCATTGTTTTACACCGCTTGTTAAAACAAGCAAAAGACAAAGCAGCTCCATATCCGGGCCGGGGAGGAGACCTGCGAGGGAGGGGGCTGCCCGCGCATGCGCGGTACCTGTAACTTTCGCGTGTTCTGCGGCTCAGCGCTCCTGTGAGCAAAACGAAGCCCCTCGTGTTGCTGCAGTGACCGGCAGGAACAGCAGAGGAGCAGCAAGAGCCGGTAAGTGCTTGGAGCGCGTGTGCGCATTTAAAAAAAAATGAAATTGCATGAGGCTGCTCAGGACGGAAGAGGACAGGAGATGTGCACACCGCGTGGCTGTACGTGCGCGTACACCAACTCAAATCCCCAAAGCCTGCGCGTGCCCATCTCCTGTCCCACTTCCAGCGCGAGTCAGCAACAATAGATCTCGCTGGCGACAGCAGCGCTTCGCGCTGCGTTCGCCAGGCGAGACCTAAAAAAACATAAGATTGGGGACATCACACACAGACAATGTACCGCGCTGTGAAGTGGACATCCGTTAATGACGTCACACTAGATCTCAAAACCCCGGATGTCATCATCAAATAAGCAACCTTCTGGAAAGTCTATTGTCAGTAAGAGCTCGAGACGCAGGACTGGGCAAATAAAACTGTTTGTTTCTCTGCACTCGATGGTCCCTTGAAGCTCTATAACCACAGCTACTGTTCATAGCAGCATCAGGATAGGAGCACCAATACGAAACACTTACTTGTCATAATAATTGCAACGTCATAGGAGGTTCGTAGAAAAGTTAAGCAGGCGAACTGCATGGCACTTGTTATGTTCCAAATGATTGTTAGCTCTCTAACAAAAAGATATCCAACTACTCAGTGATGCCTTGTATTGGACAGTACTTTGCGAAAAAGTACAAAACAGGCTGCCCTACTACATTGTGCTACGGACGTAAACAAAATATAAGTTTCAGCCTCGCAGTGTTAGAACTAGTGGTGCTTGTGGCTAGGAGTAAATAAAACAAGCATTGGCCGCGCGGCCGTGAAAATGACACGGCCGCGCGGCCCACGAAAGTGAAAGTGATCGCGGACACGATCAAGCACGGCGGAGGTAACACAGATGGCGGCTGCGCACGTGCACGCTCACGTGCACGCAAGCTTTAGGCCACAGGCAGCACTTGGAAAACCTGCATACAAAATGTCTCGGCCAGATCAGCGCATGCGCTGGATCTGGCGAGACATAAAAATGAATGCACGGCGCGGAGCGGGGGTGGGGGGGGGGTTGGTAAACAAGCACAAGGGAGTGTGTTAAACAATGGAAAGATAGAACATATACACTCGTATGGAGTGAGTGTAATAGATTTTAAAAAAGATTGTAAAAAGTATTCCAAAAGAATGGATATATACCGCAAACAGCAGAGCTACACAAACAACATGCAGTCACCAAACCTGCTTAATCATAAAGATAAAAGTAGGGCCATAAATGGTGGGGGGGGGGGGGAGTTCGAAATGAATAATTGGTCCAAGCTCCACTGTTAAGTAAACACACAAGGAAAAAGACTAACACAACAGGAAATAGCGTGCTTCGACCAACAGCAAGCAAGGAAAACAGAGTGAGGAGCACAAGAGCAAATGGAAAGTAAGGGCGGGCTGTAAGCCCTTTTCAGGATTTTTTTTTTCATTACAAATAGAAAAGATTTCACAAGCAGCTAGGCGAAACCTAAAAAAGTTCTATAGAGGAAGGTTCCTTTGGTGATAAGAGTTATTTATAGGTCGGCCCTCGTGCAAGAATAGAGTACAGCACATCTGACTTTGATCCTGTAACATTAGCTGCAGGATGTTCAGCCGAGCGTAGGTCTCCCTCCTCCGCACGTGCAGCCGCTCGAGGCGGAACCGCAGCTCCGTCTTCAAAGCCGCCGCTCGGGAAATAGCTGCAGGGCGGTCTCTGCCTTTGCACCTTTCTCACAAGTCTCTTTAGACTTCACAGACCTCTGCATTTCCCCCCGACTTGTCAAACCCCGGCCTGTCTTGAAACAGGATGAGGTGAGTTGAACCTTCTCTGACTGACGGCGGGTGCACACTCGACGAGGAGGGCATGCGGGGCTATGCCGAGTCGACGAGGAGGGCATGCGGGGCTATGCCGAGTCGAGTACCCTCCGTGCCTTCTGCTGGTGAGACTGACTGGGTCAGGGGCCTCTCAGTCACCACTAGCGACCAGTCTGTGTATCCGGAGCTCTGTTCTGGACCGTCGAACTTAACATCATCACACAGAAGCAGCTTCTTGTTCTGCAACATCGTGAGACCAAGGTAAACCGGAAGTCGTGGCTGTCTGTGACTGTGCGGAACCTTTAGAATCTTGTGATAGTGGCGCCCTTCCGATTGCACCATCCTGGGAGGTGCCATCAGCATGGGGTTGTCTTTCAAGTTCTTTAATACCATATCTGCCACTAGTCCTCATGCCATCAAGGTGATTTTCAGTCAGTTCTGGCTTTTCGCGGTGGCATGGTGAGCAAAAGAGTGATGGATTTAACCCAGATCTCTTGACTGGGTGGTGAATGTTTTGATTTGTTCTGCATTCCGTCCATCAATTGTGGGTCATGTTTAGCCACGTTATTGACAGGAAAAGTGAAACAAGTGCCAGCAAGTAAGTGCTGTTGCTTGAAATACTAGGACCTGGTTTGAAGGTCACCTTCATGGTTTGGAGGCAGCTGACAGTTATGCATGATATTCACTTCTGCTACACTCT
Organism: Triturus cristatus; assembly: GCF_964204655.1. NCBI lineage: Eukaryota > Metazoa > Chordata > Amphibia > Caudata > Salamandridae > Triturus > Triturus cristatus. The sequence continues at coordinate 312,030,893 of NC_140592.1, forward strand.
GTAGCTCAGACTAGGCCCAGGCCAACTTTCTGTTATGTCAGCAAAGTCTCCCTTAATTTCCTTAAAATTGCCTTATGCTTGTTAAATGAAATTATGCTATGTTACCACATTGTGTAATTTTCACTGTTTGCAGTAAATATTCATTGGGACTTCACAGGAATTACTTGTATGACCAGACACAAGTGCCGTCTGTTTGTGGCGCTTGTGTCTTTGTGCTATCTTTTTAGCTGGAAATACCTCCTCTCATGCATAATGGACATGAAGACGCATTTTGCCCTAATACATAGCGCCAAATGTCAGATTTGCATTGCGCCTAACTAGGCATAATTTAGGATAATTCTAAAATGTCATGTAACCATGCAAATACAAATGACACATATTTATCTCACCCCTATTTCAGACCTGAACTACTCCAGCTGGTGGCTGAGGTAGTAGGTCAAAAGAAAATGCTTTTAAATGTATGTTGTGTGCATGAGGCTCCTGGAGCTGAAACAAAACAGTGTCTTAACACTCGCCAAGAGACAGAACTGCTTCTATTTCCATGTGATTCTCCCCACCCTTGCCTCCCTTCATGGACAATGACCAGTGGCGGCCAGCATGACTCATGGGTGGCAGGGCGGGGGTGGGAGCAGGGGAGGGGGGTGAGGGGGCGTGGGGTTGGGGCTCGAGGTTGCGCAATGTAAAAACCCAAAAATCTGTATATAATACACTTACCTTGCCGCTTGGTCCCGCGTCTCTGCTCCTTGCTCCTGCTCTCCTGGTTCGACGCTCAACCAAGGAATGGGGACCTGGGCTTGTTCTTCACGCAGGCTGTAATGCAGCCTGCATGGAAAACGGGGAAAGTGCGCATTATTGGTTTGGGCGACCCGAGAGGGCCGACCAAAGTCCTTCGCCTTTGGGAGTGGGCAAACCACTCCTCCCCTGCCCTTCTCCGTGAGCAGAGCAGCCCCGCCCACCCGCTCGCAAAGGAAACATAAAATGATAATAACTCAAAGTTATCCTTTCCTTTCCTTTAAAAGCAGTGGGGCGACGCTCCTCCGCCATAGCGGAGCAGACGCCACTGGTGATTCTGTTGCATGCTTTTTATCACGAAAGCCCCCATCCTACAATCCATTATGATGTGAATAGCTGTGAAGGTGAGGGGGGCAGGTGGAACAGGGATATACACTCTTCTGTGCTATTGCTTTGCACAGTGAGTGGATCAGCAGTGTTGTTTGTGAACGGAGAGCAGGATGTCAAGCAGTCCAAAAGCACCAGTGGCTGGCTACCAGTAAGACAGACACTGAACTAAAACTCTAAGTAACTTTTTTTAAAATTAGGATTATTTTCGGGCTTATATGGGTGGGATATAAAGATCAGGCAGAGACATTAAAAGATGCTGTTTTTAGGTGGAACGCTACCACACAGCGCAGCTGTCTGGTTGCAAAGACATATTGGGGACCTGCTGAAAACTTCCCCAGGGATGCATACCACCCATTGATTGCCTCTGGCTCAGTGTTTTGTAACTCACATTTGCTAGCTTCCTTTTTTCTGGCTTTCTTCATTGAGCATAGCCTGTGGATCACCTCTCTGACTGGGTCATTGGATTCTTCCACCAGTGCTCACTTTCTAGGAACGGCTTTTTCAGTTTTGTGAGGCACGTGTTTTCAGTTGTTTCCTGTATGCTAGTTCACAGCAGTAAGTTACTGTATTTGTTTGAAAAGGTTTCCTGTCTTCTATCTTTCTGCTTGACTGATTCTACTTCTCTCTGCCAGTACATCAATATCCATGCTTGTGAAGCACAATATTCTGTCTACTAGCGTGTTTATTTTGGTCAATGCCCTTTACAAATAGCATAACTTAAACAACCCTCTTTCTCAATTTCATGCCCTGTCATAGGTGCTGAAAGTAGGGGAGTAGGCGGTGCTGAAGCACCCCCAAATAAACCATGCTTGAATTCTGAAGTTAATGAGTCAATGAACAGGCCTTTACACTTTGTTTTTATCTTTTCACGTTTGCTGCATGTCAGTCCAGGGAACTTGGTGTTTACTTTTTTTTTCTCTGACTGCAAAGTGAGAGGATTTATGTGACAATTTTGAGGGTTGGGGGACTGGGGATGTGAAAGGAAAGGCTTTAGGGTGATATATATTTTTTAGCACACAACAAAATGTAAATACAATTGAAATGAACTGTACAAATATTTCAGACTCTATCAGAATTAGGAAAGCACACATGAAGCAGATTGTTATGTAACTTTGAAGTGCAGTGGAAACAAACATTTTAATCCGACCACAACAAATCAATACACTAGGTAATGCTGATTTTCACATATTACTGTTTGTGCACTGTATAGTTTAATCAGTAAAACTGTGTCTGCAAATGTAATAGTCATTTCAATTGAAAGTGTGTTGTGTGTAATGGCCACTACCAATCCATGCATACTCTACTGTACGCCACTCCACTACAAGACACTATACTTCGCTCTATAACACTCTACTCCACTAGGACACTCCACACTTCTCTAATTCACTCTGCGTCACTCTACGACACTCCACTCTACGACACTCTACTCCATTCCATGCCACTAAATGCCACTCCGTTCTACAACACTCGCCAGCTCTACACTCTACTCCACTCTATGCCACTCCACTCTAAAGCACTCTGACATTCCATTCTTCTCTATGCCACTACACGCCACTTTACTCTACGACACTCGCTTCACTCTATGACACTCTACTTCACTTTGCGAAACTCAGCTGTATGATACCCCACTGCACTCTGTGACACTCCGCAACACTCACCTCTATGACACTGTACTCCACCCTATGCCACTCCACTCTACGACACTCCACACTACTCCAATCCACACCACTTCACTTTACACCACACCCATATAGGACACTACAGTCTACCCATTCCACGACACTCTACACCACACTATGAAACTCTAGTCCATGACACTCTACACTACTGTACTCTGCACCTCCCCACTCTTACTGTACTCCACTCTTCAACTCTCTACTCCACTCTATGCCATTCCATGCACACGCAACTCTCCGATATTCCACTCTAATATATACTCCACTCTAACACTCTATGCATCTCTATTCTACATCATTACACTCTACTCCACTTTGCACCGCTCCACTTTACAACACCCCACTCTACGCCACTCTACTCCACTCTGCTCTACAACACTCCACTCAATGCCATTCAACTATCTTCTATGCCACTAACTGCTAGTCATGTTGAACAGGAGCCACACTGGTATATAACATGGCTAAAACACATTGGGTGATGTGTTCTCATCGAGGGATGCCTAGGACGAGTCTGGCTGCGGTGTTCTGTATGGTGTGGAGTTTGCGGAGCAGAGACTTGTTGATTCCGGCATAGAGGGCGTTTCCGTAGTCCAGTCTGATGGTTATGAATGCGTGGGTGACGGTCTTTCTTGATTCGAGGGGGGGTCCATTTGAAGACATTGCGAAGGATGCGGAGGGTGTTGACCTGTCGGGTCATGGAGAAGGAGGAGTCGAGTACGATGTCGAGGTTCTGGGAGTGGTCCGTGGGTGTGGGTGGGCTGCCAAGGGTGGTTGGCCACCAGGTGTTGTCCCATGCAGTGGGGGAGGGTCCGAGGACCTCTATCTTCTCAGAGTTGAGCTTCAGACAGCTGCTGCTCATCCAGGATGCAACGTCCTTCATTCCTACCTGGAAGCTGAGTCTGGTGATGACGGAATCCTTGGTGAGGGCGAAGATGAGCTGGGTGTTGTCGGCGTAGGGGACTATGTTGAGTTTGTGCTGTCGGATGATGGCGGCGAGGGGGGCCATGTAGATGTTGAAGAGTACAGGGCTGAGTGACTATCCTTGAGGTACTTCGCAGTTGATCTTTGTGGGTTCGGAGAGGAAGGGTGGCAGTCGGATTCTTTGGGTTCTGACAGTGAGGAAGGAGCGGAGCCATTTGAGGGCTGTTCCCTGTATGCCATCGTTGTGAAGTCTTGGGGTGAGTGTGCGGTGGGAGACAGTGTCGAAGGCTTCGGAGAGGTCAAGTAGGATGAGGGCTGCGATGTGGCCTTGGTCGAGGAAGGTGCGGATGTCATCTGTGGTGGGGAGTAGAGCGGTGTCGGTGCTGTGGTTGTTGCAGAATCTGGATTGGGATGGGTCGAGGACGGAGTTCTTTTCGATTAATTTTGTTAGTTGGGAGTTGATGGTCTTCTCTGTAACTTTGGCCGCGAAGGGGAGGAGTGACATGGGTCAGTAGTTTTTGAGGTCCAAAGCATCTGCTGTGGGCTTCTTGAGCAGAGGCTTGACTTCTGAGCATTTCCAGTCATCAGGAAAAATGCCGGTTTCGAAGGTGGTGTTGGTGATGAGTTGTAGTTCTGGTGCGATGGTGGCGGCCGACCTTTGGAAGATGTGCGGGGGCAGGGGTCCGTGGGTGCTTCTGAGTGGATGCCTTTTATGGTCGATTCGGTGTCTTCAATGGTGGTTGGGGTCCAGGTGGAGATGGTGGGTTGGCTGGCGTTGTTGGAGGAGGGAGTGGTTTGGGAGTCTGGTGTCCTTTCGTTGAAGTTGTCATAGAGGGACTTGATTTTCAGATGGAAGTAGGATCTGAGCTAGTTGCAGAGGTCTTGGGAGGGGGTGAGGGACATGGCCTGGTTGGGGGGTTTTATGAACTCTTGGATGATGCTGAGAGTTCCTTCGAGTTGCTGGAGTTGGCGTTGATCTTGTTCTGGAGGAAGGTTCTTTTGATTGATCGTATGAGTTGGTGGTATTCTGTCATGACGTTCGTGTATGTGGTATGGTCTTCCAACATTTTGCTGTTTTGTCAATTCTTCTCAAGACATCTGCAGGTGCGTCTGGATTCTTGGAGGTCAGCGGTGAACCAAGTGGCCTTTCTGGGGTGCTGTCTGTCGGGGTTGAGAAGGGGTGCGACTTCGTCTGCGTAGTTGGTGATCCATCTGTGTAGATCTTTGGCTGTGAGGTTGGCGACGGTCGAGGTGGAGGGGGCATCGCAGTTGATGGTGGAGTTGAGGTGCTCCTCTGTGACTTTGCTCCAGTTCTTTTGTGGTGGGCGGGGTGCAGGTTTGGGGGCGGTGGGTTTGTCAACATGGAAGTGTATGCAGAGGTGGTCCGTCCAGATGGGTTGCGTGGTGTGGATGTTGTTCCCTCCTGTGAAGATGGGGTCGAGGGTGTGTCCTGCCTTGAGGGTGGGGGTGGTGACAAGCTGTTTCAGTCCGAGGTTGGTGAGGTTGTCCAGGAGGGTGGAAGAGTTGGGGTCGCTGAGGTTGTCGAGGTGGAAGTTGAGGTCCCCGACGAGTATGTAGTTCCTGGGGGCGGTAGCGTTTGGTGCGACGAGGTCGGCGATGGTAGTGGTGAACACTGTTCGAGGTCCGGGGGGCCTGTAGGCTGTGGGTGTGCTCGGTGGTGGACGGGGAGTCACTCATGCTGGAGGTGGTGAGCCGGAGGGAGCTCTTGTGTTCGATGGCAAGTCCTCCTCCCAGGCAGTTGGGGCGGTCCATCCTCTGGATCTTGTATCTGTCGGAGAGGGCTGTGGCGATGTTGGGGGCGGAGGTGGAGTTGGTCAAGGTTTCCGTGAAGGAGACAACGTCGGGCAAGATGGTGTCGAGGGGGTCCCAGATCTCTATGGCATGTCTGTGCAGGGACCACACGTTGGGAAGGATGCACCTCAGGGCTTCAGGGGTGTTGGCATTCAGTGTGGGGGCAATGGCCGTGGAGAGGGTGGTGAAGGATTGGCGCAGTGTCAGCAGGAGAACTCGCTGTGGGTGGATATCGGTTTGGACAGATGGCAGTTGTTCCTTCCGGGGCTGAGAGCGAGGAGGGCGGCTGAGTTGTAAGAGTGGGTGGTAGGAGATCCAGGGTTTCTGGTGCTGGTTGCAGTCGGGTCACTGACAGGCTTAGATGGGCATGCCTTAGGCGCGCCAGCAGCGTGGCCGCATAGCGGTCGCCATCAAGTTGGGAAGGGGGAGGGAAGCACAGCTGGGAAGTGGGAGCGGGACCGGCAGGGGTGAGGGTCCACGGGGAGCAGCGGCAGGAAAAGGGCAGCGAGAAACGGGCACACAGGAGAAAACAAGGGCACAGGAACAAAAAACGAATGGGCAGAAAACTGAGTCACAGACAAACAGGCACAAAATTACAATAACAGACAGAGAAAAGACACAAAGACGAAACGGGCACAACAACGCAGCAGGGGCTGGCGAGGCTAAAGCGGAGCAGCTTGGGCAGAGAGCGGGACTCTGGCCAGGAGGTCAGAGGTCCTGCTCATACAGCCGCACAGCGGATGCCATCAAATAGGGAAGGGTGGAGGGAAGCGCAGCTGGAAGCGGGACTGGCAGGGATGAGGGGCCGAGGGGAGCATTGGCGGGAAAAGGGCAGCGAGAAACGGGCACGCAGGAGAAAACAAGGGCCCAGGAACAAAAAACGAATGGGCAGAAAACAGAGTCACGGACAAACAGGCACAAAATTACAATAAAATTACAATGACAGACAGAGAAAAGACACAAAGACGAAATGGGCAGAACAATGCAGAAAGACAACAGTGGAACTGCAGAGGAGAAAGGCTCTCCCACTGGACCACCAAGGATGAGGCTCAGGCAGGAGCCTGCGGGTGGAGGAGGGCCTCGAACACCTACCTGGGAGAAAGGTGTCTGGGGCAGTGGCAGTCGAGGCTAGAGCGGAGCTGCTTGGGCAGAGAGCGGGACTATTGCCAGGAGGTCAGAGGTTCTGCTCATACACCCGAGCAGCAGCTGCCATTAAATAGGGATAGGGGATGGGATGCGCAGCTGGGGAGCGGGTACGGCAGGGGGGAGCAGCCACGGTGGAGCTGCGGCAGGAAAAGGGTGTCGAAAAACGGGCACGTAGGAGAAAACAAGGGTACAGGCACAAAAATCGAATGGGCAGAGTCACAGACAAACAGGCACAAAATTATAATAACATTACAATGACAGACAGAGAAAAGTCACAAAGCCAAAATAGGCACAACACAGACAGACAACAGTGGAAAAGCAGAAGAGCAAGGCTCTCCCACTGGACCACCAGGGATGAGGCACAGGCAGGAGCCTGCGGGTGGAGGAGGGCCTCGAACACCTACCTGGGAGAGAGGTGTCTGGGGCATCGGCAGGCGAGGCTACAGCGTAGCTGCTTGGACAGAGAACGGGACACTGGCTAGGAGGTCAGAGGTCCTGCTCTTTGAATCTTTATAATGCTACCTGCGTGATCTACACAAAGGTATGCACAAAGATAATGTGTACCCTCAAGGTTTGGCGCTACTACTGTGTTTGTTTAGGCCAACAAACTGTTCTTGTATTATTTGCATCTTTATATGTGTACGCCTGAATTTGTAATAACAAAATAACCCTGAATGAAAAGAAATGAAATAGGGTGATAAAATAACAGCATCTAGCATGTGGTATCTATGGCTTGCAAATGCTGCTAGCATCACAAGACACCTCACATCAGGCATTGTACCGTATCAAATTATTATCTGCCAATAGCTCTGCATTTTAAGGGCATAACTAAAGCTGGAAGCACAAGGCAAGTGCAAAAAGAATGAACATTCAGGACGATCTTCCCACACACACAATGGGACTAAGATTATTAATCTGCTGCTGTCCTGCACCTGCTGTGACTGAATTAAGCATTATGCTTCCTGTACTGTACCTATCATGTGTGCGAAGAGGTGCTTCCAGTGGTACTGTTTGTCCTGTAGTGATAATCAAAGATGCTTGGAAGTGTGCAAGAGAAGTTCTCATTCCTAGCTCATTCAGATCTTTGTCTCTTTACTGAGAGTGTAAATGTCTATTAGCAAAGCACAAAGAATTGAACATCAACCCTGCCCAACAGCCGGACACTAACAAATTAAAGGAGTAGCAATTCTGTGGTGAAATTACAGTAGTGTTTCTTAAGCATATATCAGCTCTGCTGAGAAGTCTGGCACAGTAAATAAAAAAGCAAAGTATGCAAGCTGGGAAATTCTAATACTGTCCCATCACAAATGTGGCATCCATCTTGAAAAGTACCAGTACCGCCTCATTCAAATTATAGGGTGTAAGTAATGCCCTAAGTATACTGCCCCATTTAAACATACATCCCTGTTTGCAAGAGTGGAGATAGTCTCATGGAAGGGTTAACACTGCTGCTAGAAGGTGCAATTACTTCCCCATTAAATACATAGAGACCATGCTAGGAAGTACAGCTAACGCCACATTTAACACTCTTGCAGCTCTTCTGAGACGTGCTAGTCCAGTCCAATTCACAGTATGGCATGCCTGCTCAGAAGAATCCACATCATTCCATTATATGCACAGCAATGTATCTAGGAGGACTTGTTTGTTCAGTTGAATTTAAGGTATAGTACCAGAGTTGGGAAATCCTGGTTCTGCCACATTTAATGCTTGGTGCCTTGAGTGAACATATCTACAATAATGTTGTAACTGTCCAGTTAAAAATAAACCACTGCAGCCTTCCTGAAACTGTGCACGCTGAATGCTTAGACAGCTAGCATAGTGATCAGACCCTGCGGTCACCACTAAGGCTAACCACAACTTAAAGGATCTTTGTCAGCTAGCCAACTTACAACGTGACAATCAACTTCATACTCATCCCACCAAGCCATACAGTTGTATAGCAGCCAGTTCTACTGGCTTTGTCAAAATTAGTCCTTCAGACCCAAGGATATCCACCTATTGGTTCAAATCAAACTAGTGCACTTGAAAAAAGATAGGACATAGTAGCACAAAAAAGCATTATGGCCTTTGAGTGTTATAAAGATCTTTTTGCTACCAAGGCGGTACGAGGTGGGTGGAGCTTAGGGTTATAGAAGGACCTGAACACACAAACTGCCTGCATTTGTTGACCATAGAGTAGACTAGGCAAAAGTGAATCTAAGTTGCCCATGTCTCCAATGGGGTTGAGGCAGGCCTGTTCCTTTGAAAATGCTGATAGAGATCCAGCAGAGTCAGCAACAACTAGGGCTTTTGCCTCAGAAATGCTGGTAAGCCTGTGGTGGACTTTCTAATGTCTGTTCTCTGCTGGGCTGTTTCTTAAGTCCTTTACCATTTCATGTCTCACAGAGCGACCTTCACAACTTGCAAAAACTGCAACTCCTATGATTAGTCTTCGTAGAGAAGCCAAACACTGAATGGGAATGAAGAATTACCGATGTGATGGTCGCTCGATCAGTTTGATGGACACTAGAGGATGATGTTAGATCCGGTAGAAAAAACACTTTAGTATGCTCAAGACTGTAGATTTCAGTAGCAACAACAAAAGCACCTAGAAGCAAGTTAGTTTGCATTACGTGCTTTGCATGTAAGCTCGTTCCTTCCTTTAAACTGTTTGCTGTCACACGTGCATCACTATTTTTGGTTACAGCAATACACAGGACCTAACTTTTATGTCCAATGTGTCCAATAACGAAGCTGGCGTACAAAGTGTAAACAAACAAAATGGTTCAGTGGGACTCTTTTCCTATGCAATCAATATAACTCTCTGTCTTCATACAGAAAATATTTTACTCCATTTATTCTCCAAAATAGGTATAGTACATCACATATAGAATACAAATGTAATTAAGTGCAGACGGCACACTGCTCTAAGGTGCAGTGGTGTGCAACATTTACAATAATATATATGTACAGGCGGGATGTCTCCAAAGTTCCATACTTTCAAAAATAGGGGGACAGAATAAGAGGGGCTCGTCCTTCTATTGATATGTATCAACACCCAAAAGAGCCCAACTGCTTGTATGAACTAACCCTCCACGAGCACAAGAAAATGCAATGTTTTCTTATAAAACCCTCACCCACCAGCGTTACTCCTTGGTGACATGCTTCATCATGGGGTCCTTCCCGTTCCGTTGCCGAACGGGGCGTGCTGTGACCTACATGTTACATAAGCACTTATTGGCGTCTATCATATATACGAAAACATAGCATTTTCTTTTCCATATGGAGGGTTAGTCCATACAAGCCGTTGGGCTCTTTCTTGGTTTTGATCCAAAGTTCCATAAACACAAAATAGTCCGAAATGGATTCACTGGTTCCTGTCTTCAATTTAATCTATTAATGTCAACGTTTTGACCCTACATGCAGTTTACAAGGGTCTCTTCAGGACAAAAACGTAGAGAGAGACTAATTTACTATATGCATCAGACATATGGGAACTTCTGCCTGCATCCCATATCCAAAATACACATCCCTGGGGGAGATTAATGTATAACTATGTAACCAAATTCGTCTTGTGTTAAATCATCAAAGTTCATGTGCTATAATAGCTCATGCCCGTAATCAATTGCATCATAACCTAGTCCTGTAAGTAGTGCTGTAAGACAGAACTCCTAGTAATGTGAGTACAGGTAGTAAAGTAGTAAAACCCATCCGTAATCCAACACCATGGCATCTGGCTTTATACTCCATGCATTAAAAGAAGTACCAATGCAGATATCACAAGAGGGACCCACAAATGGTCCCCCTCTCACCTAGTTGTTTTGACATAGAATGTCCGTCACCCTCCAATGGGTTGTGTTGAAGCACCGTGGAAAGTTCACAGCTTCTGCATCCAATGCTTGGAAGACAAACAGGACTTGTAGGGAGAAACATGTTTTTATCCCTCACAATCCTCATTAGAGGCTAAACCGCCAACAACGGCGGCCATGTTGGGTGTGCTGGCTATCTGTTTGCTATATATGTTGATTATGTACCACCAAATCCTCATCCATTCTAGATAAAATGCCAAATATCTGATAGGGATACAAATCATCATCAATCTTGACCAATAATTGTACATTACTCATATTTCATGTATACCACATTGATACAGATCTGATTATATCATGTACCCTCTATATCCAGGACAAACTGACACCATTCTACCTGTGATATTTATGATTCTATTCTAATGTGGTGAAAATGTCTAAGTCATTCTGACAAACAATCAAATGTTCTGGCCAGTATAAATGTATGATTGTACTGTATCACACTGTCTAAAAGAGCTTGTATGGCACAAAGTTGACAAACTGTATCATTGCACTGAAATGTACTAAGGAGGATTTTTATTTTAAAACATTTTTTGCAGAATTTTATATAGCGCGAACTTGACCCGAATTGGGTATCAGAGCGCTTTACATAGCACCAGTTATGTTACATGAGCACACACATTCATTTTTGTTAGGCACGGGGAGATTAAGTGATTTGCCCAGTGGTGCTCCTTCAGGTTTGCATCTAATGCAGCTTCTATGTTTGATTATTTGTGTGGTTTGACCTACGTACCTCAGGTTACATGGCCATATGATAAGGTATACAACATTACTACTATTGCAATTCTAGTGACCACTCAATTGTATTCTAACTCCTGCTACTTAAATTTCTTCAGCGCAGTTTGTGAATTTGCATACAATGCTGTTTCCACACCAGAAATAGCCTATAATAGGTGGTAGTCCCCAAGTCTGTATTATGGTCACTGTTTTCTCCTATTTCCTATATGCTCTCACTACATAGTCCCATATGCTCTTCTTTTTGTAAGCAAACAAAGGACGGTCTCCTTCTCCAATCATGTGCCAATGTCTGTTAATGATTTTACTCATAGATTTACTCACTGGACTGAACGTGGAAACCATAATGGTAAATTCCATGCTTTTATCATTGTCCTGACTTGGTGTAAGAAGTGTTTCCTTTGGACAGTACCAAGCTCTTTCAAGTGCTCTACACATCATAGTTTTGGGGTATCCTCTTACTCTTAGTTTAGTGGTAAGCAGTTCTGCTTCCTTAAAATAGTCACTCTAAAGTGTGCAACTCTGTCTGATCCGGAGAAATTGTCTATATGGTAAATTATCACACAGTGATCTTGAGTGAAAGCTATCATAAGTAAGGCTCCCTGTTTTCAGTTTTTACTGATTTTTAAAGATAAATACAGACAGAAAAACATTTATTTTCCTGTCTGTATTTATTTTTAAATGTGGATAAAAAAGGAAATTGGGTTGTTTTTTTGAGTGATTCCGAATGCTGTTAATCATGACTGCCAGGCCAAAAGCTGTGTGGATTAACAGGCAAGGGGACTACAAAAATAAAGGAATTTCAGTAAAGAGTCTTAAACAGCAGTAGATTTGCACATCCATGATAATAAAATGTGCATGTTTTCTTATAAGTGCATATTTGGTCTTCTGAATGTGTATATATATCATTGTTGTAACGTATATATCATTGAAACCTGTTAGGCTACTGCGGAAGGTGTGGACTCAGCTGCCAAAGCTATTGGGACATCATTTGGTGTTTGAGAGGCCCCGTCACTGTATGGGCTCTCACAGAAGACTTTAACACCCAGAATGCAGTTGTCCGGGAGGAGTAATGTGATGTGTCCAGCAGTCCTTATGGCGGAGGAGGGACAAGAAGTCACCTGACGGGAAGTGGTCACAGCAGACATCTATTTTAACTGACCCCCAAGGAAAAAGATAGCCAGAGAAATTGGCACTGATGAAGCTATTTTATAGCAGAAACGTGTCTGCAGAGCATTTCTTTGGACTCTGCACATGGAGTGTGAGAGAAATCAATAAAGCCCTTTTTAATCTACCCCGGAGCTGTGTTGCACTCTGTTCGTACTAGAAGAGAGCCTCGTTGTTGTGTTTTGCCAGTCAGCAGGTACTGGACAGCGATACGCCCTCTCGTTCAGGAGCTACGCGGGACACCTGCAAAGTTGATTTGGAGCACTGTCTGCAACGCGTCGCCCCCCCCGGTGCGACACGTCTCCACAAGGAGGTATCTGGCACATGGGGAGAGAGGAGGCAATATGACATGGCCTGATAAGGGGAGACTGGAATGGACTTGGAATCCTTCAGGCTACTGCAGAAGGTGTGGACTCAGCTGCCAAAGCGATTGGGACATCATTTGGTGTTTGAGAGGCCCCGTCACTGTATGGGCTCTCACAGAGGACTTCAACACCCAGAATGCAGTTGTCCAGGAGGAGCACACAGAGCGTGAGAGAAATCAATGAAGTCCTTTTTAATCTACCCCGGAGCTGTGTTGCACTCTGTTCGTACCTGAAGAGAGCCTGGTTGTTGTGTTTTGCCAGTCAGCAGGTACTGGCCAGAGATATGCCCTCTTGTTCAGGAGCTACACGGGACACCTGCAAAGTTGGTTTGGAGCACTGTCCGCAACGCCCTTTTTAATCTACCCCGGAGCTGTGTCGCACTCTGTTCGTACCTGAAGAGAGCCTGGTTGTTATATATATATATATATACATATATATATATATATATATATTATCTACTGGCGGTCGCCAGTAGATAGTTATAGTTAGGACCGTGTTTCCATAGGAAATCCGCAACATTCTATTTGGAATAACTTTGGAGCCGGTTGACGAATCCTTGCAAAATTTTCAAAATAGGTGGGGCGCTCCGCTCCGCTCCTACCCTGAAAGTCTCGGGGTGATTCGTCAAGCGGGGGCCGAGAAAAAAGGGGGGTCCCAAAACGTGTTTTCCCCATGCATTTTTCCATAGGACCTTTAGTCGCAGATACAGCCCGAACGGCTGAACAGAATTACTTGAAATTTGGCAGAGAGGTAGTCCTCAGGTCAGGGAAGTGCCTTTTGCAGGTCTGGTGTCAATCTGTTCAGTAGTTCCTGAGAAAATAGCATTTAAAAGCATATAAATATCTATAAGCGCGCACCGTGCTCGCACGGTGCTCGCACCCTAACGTGCGCGAGCGTAATTCTGATTGGTGGTTACATGTTAGTCAACGTTCGAATCGGTCGAAATCAGGAAGTGTCGGCCACCATTTTGTTTGTTTTCAGTGCGAGAGTGAAAAAGGAACGTGGCGAAAGTGAAAAGGGGGCAGGGTAGAGAGTTCCTGACCCCCTAGCCTTTGTCAGGGGGTCCCTGAAGGACCCCGAAGGCAGAAAAAAAAATGTAATTTAAAAAAAAAAAATCGCGGGGGTGCGCGCACGGTGAAAACCCCCCCCCCCCAAAAAACATTTTTAATACGTAGTTTATTGTAAAATAAATATATAAAAAAATAATAATATATAAATAAATTAGCATTTAAAAAATCGTACAAATTCACTGAAAAAACCATAACTCGCACGACTGCCACTCTATCACAAGGATGATGTCATGAGTGATGTCATGAGTGATGCCACTGACCATGTCATGAGTGATGCAATATGTGACGTCATGAGCAGCGGCTTGCGGGCGCGCGAGTTATAGTTATCTGAACTAAGTATAAAGGGGGAATTTCATTGGTTTTTTACGAGTGAAATATCCACCTAACTATAACATGTGTGAAACCTATGGTTTTTTAAGTGAATTTGCAAGATTTTTTAAATGCTAATTCCTAACTATAACGTGTGTGAAACCTATGGTTTTTTCAGTGAATATATATATATATATATATATATATATATATATATATATATATATATATATGTCACCAGGAATCGCCTCATCAGTTACGCAGCTTCAATATATATATATATATATATATATGGAATCAGATTTTGACGTGCATGAGGGACACCATGATTAGATCGAGGGCACGTGGTTATTCTGACACTGTACTTAATGAAGCCATGGCTAAGGCCAATGTACGACCTAGAATAAGCTTATTTAAAAGCAAGGCTACCGAAAGTCTTGTCCCATTGGTAGAGCCAGCCATTTGTGACCAAGTAGTAATCAAAGAAGGACCTAGATTGATCACTACTTTTAGCAGTGAGGAAAGAAAAATCAGATCTATAGTCAAAAAGAATTGGCCTATTATACTTACTGATGCTGTGCTTCGTACAAGAGTACCTGCCACTCCTATGATCACTTTTAGGAGAGCTAAATGTATGGGAACAATTCTGGACAAAAGTAGCCCTGAAACAAGACAAAATGCTATGTGGCTAAAACCTGCCCATGGCTTTCGTAAATGTCCCTCTTACATTTGCCTGTAAATTTGGCATAAATACGACTCACTATCGTACCCCCTTCAGCACAAAAGAAATAGCTATCATGGGGAGCTTCACCTACAGAACAGAATTTGCAGTATATGTCCTGATGTGCACCTGTGGCCTTGGTAGTACTAAGCTGCTGGTGCACGTGAGGATTTTGCAGCATCTTCGTGCCATCTTACACAGCGACCCTGCTTATCCAGTGGCGCGCCATTTCAAAAGGGCCCATAACAATGATGTCACCTGCCTCAAATATTTTGTAATAGGATCTATTCCTAAACCACAGCGGGGTGGCAATAGAGAACTTCAATTAAGGCAACTAGAGACCAGAAAGATTCTCGAATTCGACAGTATATGGCCGAACGGACTGAATAATACAGAAGATATGCACAACTTTCTCTAGTTAGCCCTTTGTTTTTGCTCGTTCTCTTTAGGTAATCTGATTAGATGACACAATATTATGAAAAATACCATCTATTCTTAGGGTAAAATTAAGATATAATACATGTACATATAGGTTCTTTCTTTCGCACTTTAGTGGATTCTTAACAAACTAAAATCAGTACATCAATGTGCAATGATCCATATACCTCTGATGCTTTAAAATTGAAAACATATGTTTATAATGTATTTGCACTTTTTTTTAGTATGATGAAATTATAGAGAAAATATTTATATGATTTTAGCAATAATTATCAGGATTGAATTTTTATTGTTATCAATATTTATATATTCATTTTTAATCATACAGTTGCACATTATATTTATATCTCTTAAAATTTGCACATTAGCATGGTTTTGCACAAGTCATTTAATTGCTGCTATGCACTTTTTGCACTCTAATGGGTCTTCCACAATAATATATATTGTTAATATATAGGAAACTCCTTCATAGTTAATGCTCAACCTTTTTGTCATCTGGTTCTATATCAAGGATTTATCCTGTTATGATTGATTGTGGAAATACTATACAAAAGAGTGTCTATTTAAACATGATATGCCACAGAGAGCTATCTTTCTGTTGCAAAGTGGGGATTTTGAATATTTAAAATAACAAATGATCAGTTACTATGTTTTACACATTTTTTCCCCACATGCCCTTATATCGTCATATTGTTCTTATTCTTGTATTTATACAGTAAGGCAGCTTTTCTTTTAAATAGAACACTCAAAAGGTTGAAATTCAATAATGAAAAATCAATTGATTTAAAAATATTTTTGCATTATTCTAATTTGGTTTATCCTAAACCTCGATGTGAAGATCTTTTAATGCCTATGAAGTCTGTTTTCACTGTCCATGATCATGTGACTCGGAATATGTGGAAGTGGGTGTATACTATGCAGCATTTAAAAACATTCAGTTTGACTATGGTCCGCATGTGAACAAGGGCTTTCGAGCCCGAAACGCGTCATTTGCTGTGAAGATATGGTCGAATAAACATCTTGCCTGAAGACTTGAGTGGTCCGTCTCTCCTTCTTCGCCGCCTGGAGGTTGCGGAAGTTTACGCGTACTGAATATATATATAATATATAAATTTTCAAAACTAATGGGGCGCTCTGCTCAGCTCCTACCCTGAAAGTCTCGGGGTGATTCGTCCAGCGGGGGCCGAGAAAAAAGGGGGGTCCCAAAACACGTTTTCCCCATGTTATTTTCCATAGGACCTTTAGACACAGCTACAGCCCGAACGGCTGAACAGAATTACGTGAAATTTGGCAGAGAGGTAGCCATAAGGTCAAGGAAGTGCCTTTTGCAGGTCTGGTGTAAATCTGTTCAGTATTTCCTGAGAAAATAGCATTTAAAAGCATATCAATATCTATACACACGCACCGTGCGCGCACTGTGCGCGCACCCTGCCGTGCGCAAGCGGAATTCTGATTGGTTGTTAGATGTTGGTAAACATTCGAATCGGTCGAAACCAGGAAGTGTCGGCCGCCATTTTGTCTCTCGCAGTCTGAGGGGGTGAAAAAAAAAGGTGGAGAAGGTGAAAAGGGGGCAGAGTGGCCAGTTCCTGACCCCTAGCCTTGGTCAGGGGGTCACAGAAGGACTCCCAAGGGAGAAAAAAACTATCTTTTTTATTTTTTAAAAATCGCGAGGTGCGTGCACCCTGCGCGCACGGCATGAACTGAGAACAGTGGGTGCTCGGTGCACGAAGCGCACCGAGTGCCCACAGAGCGCGCACGGTGCGCCAAGCGCACCGAACGCGCAGGGTGCGCGCACCTCGCGATTTAAAAAAAAAAAAAAAAATTCACGGTGCGCGCACGGTGAAAAACCTGAAGAAAAAATTTTTTTAATAAATATATAACTTAGCATTTAAAAAACCGTACAAATTCACTGAAAAAACCATAGGTTTCACACACGTTATAGTTACGAATTAGCATTTAAAAAACCTTGCAAATTCACTTAAAAAACCATAGGTTTCACACATGTTATAGTTAGCTGGACATTTCACTCGTAAAAAACCAATGAAATTCCCCCGTTATAGTTACTGCAGGCAACTATAACTCACGCGACCGCAATCCTCTGCTGATGACGTCAGATATTACATCACTGATGACATATGTGTCTTTATGAAAAATAAATATTTGTAATATATGTATAGCTAAAGATTAATGGAAGAAGACATGGGTAAATAAGTGTCTAAATACAGTGATGTAATATCTGACGTCATCAGCAGAGGATTGCGGTCGCGTGAGTTATAGTTGCCTGCAGTAACTATAACGGGGGAATTTCATTGTTTTTTTACGAGTGAAATGTCCAGCTAACTATAACATGTGTGAAACCTATGGTTTTTTAAGTGAATATACATATATATATATTCACTGAAAAAACCATAGGTTTCACACACGTTATAGTTAGGAATTAGCATTTAAAAAACCTTGCAAATTCACTGAAAAAACCATAGGTTTCACACATGTTATAGTTAGCTGTACATTTTACTGATAAAAAACCAATGAAATTCCCCCGTTATAGTTACTGTAGGCAACTATAACTCACGCGACCGCAATCCTCTGCTGATGCTAATACTGTATTTAGACACTTATTTGCCCATGTCTTCTTCCATTAAATTTTAGCTATACATATATTACAAATATTTTTTTTTCATAAAGACACATAGTCATCAGCAGAGGATTACGGTCGCGTGAGTTATAGTTGCCTACAGTAACTATAACGGGGGAATTTCATTGGTTTTTTATCAGTAAAATGTACAGCTAACTATAACATGTGTGAAACCTATGGTTTTTTCAGTGAATTTGCAAGGTTTTTTAAATGCTAATTCCTAACTATAACGTGTGTGAAACCTATGGTTTTTTCAGTGAATTTGTACGGTTTTTTAAATGCTAACTTACTTTACGCCATTCGTGGCGTGCGCGCCCAGTTAACGCAGTTCGTTCCAAACACCCCCTGACCCTCCACCCCCCATCGCAAAATGTAATGCCCGTGAAAAGGGTAGGTGGACGCAGTGTTATATAGAACATAGTCCTGAGAGCACGATTGAAAATGAAAACTAGATATAGTATATGGTATAAACTATGCACCAAAAAGTGTGATATAAGATGAACTGGGGCGTGAAATATAATATGCAATACATTGTGCGCAATGACAGATTAATTGGAGAGCGCGAGATAGCACAGGCACAAGCGCGTGCCATGCGATATGCGCCTTGGAGTGTAATATGCACAGGGCAGTGTTGTGTAACCTAACTAGTCTCTAAAGTTGTAATATAAAATATGTGCTGGGGAGTGTAACGTTGCATATGCACTGTGACAAAGATATGGATCCCTGATTGTAATATGTATGGCATAGTGCTGTGCGTTATAACATAAGCATTGAGGAAGGCACGTTAGATGGGGCAATATAACCCGTGCGGAGGCAAGTGTGGCATGACATATTCACGGGGTGGTGTTACAGTGCACATGGGCTAGAGAGTGTCATAGCATACGCACTAACTGGTGGAATACAACACAGAGGTGTGTGGCACTCGGCAGGCACTGGTGGGTGTAACACAGCATTGAGCTCAGCCAGGAGCACGCTGTGACTCTCATGTGAGGTTCGTCTCCTTTCCAGAGAGTAAAATAAAAAGTATTACACATCCGGCGGTGGATGTGTGTTTTATTAACCGTGTGGGGGGTTTCTTGCATAGTTTGGTCGAATTTTTGTCGAATCCCCTTTGAATGGCTTGGTGTGCGTGTGTATTAAATGTGCCCGTCAATAACTACCCATGTTTGTATAAATAAACGACAAGGGTGTCTACTTGGAGAGTACCCACAGGCGGGGGCGCCGGGATTAGGCACGGTAGGGTGTCAGACACGTCAGAGCTTCACTAGCAGTGTAAATACATTCCACATGGATTCATTGTATGCATAGTCGCCTTTTAATGAATATCATGCAAATCGTCATGGTGATAGGTACATACGGTTTGTCCAGCATGTCCTAGGTGTTTCTATAAATATATATTTTTTTAAAATAATAAAAAACAAAGGCCGGCCCGGGGGATGGGGTCCCCGGGACCATAAGTGGCCTGAGGAGGGGGGCAACGCAGCCCCCCTCCTAAAGAATAAAAAAAAAAAAAAAGGCCATGACCCGGGGGTTGGGGTCCCCGGGGCCGATTAAGGCCTTGGGAGAGGGGCCACACGGCCCTCTTCCAAATTAATTTTTTTCAACAAACAAATTAGGGTGCAGGCCCTGGGGGATGGGGTCCAGGGCCAATAAATCAGAAAAAGAAGGGGGGCCACACAGCCCTCCTTCTTAATAAAATAAAATAAATAAAAGACCGGAATCGCGCCGGAGGCCACGCCCCCTCCTTGCGGCACTCAGCAAACGCGCCCCCTGGCCAGTTGTAAGTTGTGGAATTAATTCCCCTTCAATACTGAGGGTCCCTGAGGGCCAACTAGCCCAACAGGTATCTTGCGTATGTGCCAGGTAGCTGCGTTGCAGACAGGTGTTCTGAGGCCACGCCCCTTTTTACACCTCTATGCAACGCAGCTCTGTGGCGCTTACTGGAGGTACCTAGTGGGCTAGTTTGACCCTAGAGACCCTTAGGATTCTAGGGGACTTAATCTCTCAACTTAGAACAGCCACAGGGCGCGTTTACACAGTGGTGAAGGGAGGGGACGGGTCCTGGGGTGACATATGCAAACACGCCCTGTGGTGCGTTTTAAGTTGGGGAAATAATTCCCTTTAATTCCTGAGGGACCCTGGGGGCCAACTAGCCCACCAGGTGCTTCCAGTAAGCGCCACTGCTCTGCGTTGCAGAGAGGTGGTCCAGGCCGTGCCACTTTTTACACCTCTCTGCAATGCAGCTCTGTGGCGCTTACTGGAGGTACCTAGTTGGCTAGTTGGACCCTAGGGACCCTCAGGATTCAAATGAACTTAATCTCCCAACTAAAAACAGCCACTGGGCGTGTTTACACAGTGGTGAAGGGAGGGGACGGGGCCTGAGTTAACGTGTGCAAACACGCCCTGTGGCGCGTTTTAAGTTGGGGAAATAATTCCCCTTCAATCCTGAGGGACCCTGGGGGCCAACTAGCCCACCAGGTGCTTCCAGTAAGCGCCACTGCGCTGCGTTGCAGAGAGGTGGTCTAGGCCGTGCCCCTTTTTACATCTCTCTGCAACGCAGCTCTGTGGCGCTTACTGGAGGTACCTAGTGGTCTAGTTGGACCCTAGGGACCCTCAGGATTCAAGGGGACTTAATCTCTCAACTTAAAACGGCCACAGGGTGTGTTTACACAGTGGGGAAGGGAGGGGACGGGGCCTGAGGTGACGTGTGCAAACACGCCCTGTGGCACGTTTTAAGAGGTAGTTTTAATCCCCTGCCCTATTATATACTAGGGGCTTACAGAGGAGGTCATGCTAATCACAGGGGGACCCCAACGCATAGTGTTCCCTAGTGTATGTAGGTGTTTTCACTGTATTCTGAGTGTCTTTTAACATAGCACTGGCTCTAGGACTGGTTAGTCAGACTCAGTTACCACCAGTATCCGTCTGAAAAAGTTGAGGGTGACAGGATGATTTTGCAACAAGGCTTCTTTCTGCTCTTCTGTTTGTTCTTTCTGCACGTTATCCTTCTTCCTGCACTTTTCTTCGTCTTTGAGGACTTCTGTTGCTTCTTTCTGCATTTCTTTTTTTTCTTTCTGTGCGTTTTTTCTTCTTTCTTCACATGTCCTATCTCTGTAGGCATAGTTAGAAATTAGCATTTAAAAAACCTTTGAAATTCACTGAAAAAACCGTAGGTTTCAGGCACGTTATAGTTAGGAATTAGCATTTAAAAAACCTTAAAAATTCACTGAAAAAACCATAGGTTACAGGGGCGTTATAGTTAGCTGGACTTTTCACTCGTACAAAACCATTGAAATTCCCCCGTTATAGTTAGTTCAGCTAACTATAACTCGCGCGCTCGCAATGCACTGCTGATGATGTCACATATTACATCACTCATGACATGGTCAGTGAGATCACTCATGACATCACTGATGACATCTCAAATGACATCACTGATGACATCATCCTTGTGATAGAGTGGCAGACCTCCTCTCCCCCTAATATAACCTTTGATACACACATTCAAAAAGAGAAACTAAAATTTTCAAAACAATGGACATACCAATACCAGTTACAACAACCTATTCAGTAATTCTAAGATCCACATACACATCCACTCATTCACCAACAGTCCTATACAGTCACTCATACATGTACTCACTCATCATATGTACTCATACACCTATACATCCTGTTACACAACACCACTCATCCATAGAGTTACTCACACACATACTCACTCATGCTAATAAAGAATCAAACATCCATTTACAGTTATACACACACCACCACACTTACTTCTACAGAAACTTACACATACTTAGTCTTTTAAACAATCACTTATAGAAACACATACTTATTCATACAGGAACTCTTCCAATCTCTCACTCTCACATATACTCACTTATATACACCAAAAGTCATATACACTAGTTTAAAACATATGTAGTTACTCATAAAGACACTATTGAGACAGTCATTCACTCACTAACACACCCATGCACACACTCATCCACCCATACAGTCCTGCACACATGCTGTCTTCAACACATACAAACAGTGAGTCACTCATTCATGCACCTATGCACTACGTAATACCCCCCACCGAACCATGCAGACACTCAGACACTCATACTGATACTCAAAAAAACAACTAATAACCTATATAGACACTCATGTAGCTACTCACCAACCCATGCAGCCACTTATACACAAAGTAAGAGACTGATACAGATATTTACATATTTAAACATTACTCACTAAGCCATGTATTCACTAAGATACACTTAATCAGTCAGTTATACAATCAATTTTTCAAAAACAAATCATCCATTTAGACACTTATATACCCATTTATTCTTCCATCGACCTTGAGATATACATATATAAAACATATGTAATTTTCAGAAAAACACACATTCACTGTATGTCATCAGTGATGTCATGAGTGATGTCACTGACCATGTCATGAGTGATGTAATATGTGACGTCATCAGCAGTGCATTGCGGGCGTGCGAGTTATAGTTAGCTGAACTAACTATAGCAGGGGAATTTCAATGGTTTTGTACGAGTGAAAAGTCCAGCTAACTATAACGCCCCTGAAACCTATGTTTTTTTCAGTGAATATATATATATATATATATATATATATATATATATATATATATATATATATATATATATATATATATATATATATATTTTTTTTCTACTGGCGGTCGTCAGTAGGTAGTTATAGTTAGGACCCGGTTTCTGTAGGACAAGCATTTATTTACTTGCCTATATCTTTGGACCCATTCGACGAATCTTCTGATTCTAGTTGTGCATGGAAAGTTTTGGGATGATCGGCTAAGCAGGAACCGAGAAAAAGGGAGGCCGAGAAAAGTGTCTTTCCCATGTTAATTTCCATAGGGATTTTAGACAGACCTACAGCCCGAACCGCTGAACAGAATTACACTACATTTGGTAGAAAGGTAGATCTTTGTCCAGAAAGTGACCGTTATTGTGATTTGGTGTAAATCCATTCAGTAGTGATCGAGATATTAACTGAAATCCAAATTTATATAGGGGCGCAAATCCTCCTTGGATTCACGAACCGATGCGCCAAGAGCAATGCCGTGATTATCTGGCGGCAACCTGAGAGGAAAGTTGCATCTGCCATTTTTTCCATCGAGGTAACCTGATCCCATGGCACTAATGGAGGTGTCTGTGAGGGACCCCTCTTGGGCAAGAAATTGTCTAAAAACCTTTCCTCTTGGGTTTGGGTCGATTCAGGTGGATCTGCAGCTCCAGACCCCAATTAAAAAAAATACACTCACTCACAGATCCAAATACCTATTCACACACTCACTCACACACCCACTTATATACCCACACAACCACTCACACACCCAGGCAGTTACTAACACACCAACTCACAGACCCTCCAAACCACTAACACACCCACTCACAGACCCACACAGCTTTCACAGACCCATCAGCCACTCACAGACCTTCAAAACCACTCACATAGCCACTCACACACCTACTACACACCAAGACAGCCACTACCACAACTAGTCACAGACCCACACAGCCAGTCCCACATGCACTCACACACCCGCCACACACTCAAACATCCACTTACACACTCACACAACCACTCACACACCCAGGTTGCTGGGGCATCACAGTTAGGAAATAGCATTAAAAAACCATAGACATTCGCTAAAAACACAAACATTAGAAGAACGTTATAGTTAGAAAATAAACTATAAAAAACCTTAGAAATTCACTAAAAAAACGAGATACAGGGACGTTATAGTTAGGTTCAGTTTTTCCACAAACACTGCTATAGAAATTCAGCAGTTATTGTAATATTTATCTCAATCAACTATAACTTGTTCTCTAAGGTAACTATAACTCACGCCCTTGCCATGCATTGCTAATTACCCAACATAATACATCACTCATGACATCCTCATTGATGATATCACTGCAACATTTGCAGTGAAATTATTGATGCGAAAACTGTGCATGGCGGGGACGCGAGCTATAGTTACCTTAGGGCAGGGTTCTCCAAAGTCGGTCCTGGAGGGCCAGATCCATGCCAGATTTTTACCTTAACTACATTTATCTAAATAGGGATATTCTAAAATTCTGGCCTGGATCTGGCCCTCTAGAACCTACTTTGGAGAACCCTGCCTTAGGGCACTAGTTATAGTTACTTGAGATAACTATAACTGCTGAATTTCTACGGGTTGGTGTGTGTAAACTCTGAAACTAACTATAACGTTCCTGTAACCTGTGTTTTCTTCAGTAAAGATATATATATCTATGTGTGTGTATATGTATATATATATGATGGCTTCAGAACACCTAATCAAGTATTGGACTATAAAAAATATATTGGTGCACTGAAATCCAATAAAAGCATTTAAATGTAAATTTTGGTGCATTGTGGGCAATGAAGTACCCTGGGACCATGAAGCGCGAGAATGCATATGTAACTGCTGTGGACATTTTTATAGCAATCAGTGCTGCTCTGTGATTAAGGCTTACCAGCCGAAACACATCAGAAATGATCATAATGTTGCCACTCTATGAGAGAATCAGAGATTTTGGTTCGGAGTTGTGCTTCGGTATCACTTTCCTTGTTTATGACAAATTGGTGGGGGGCTCTGTCCCTGCTGTTCGCCGAAGCTGCCCTGCAGGGTCGGAGGCTTCCCTGTAGGAGGTGTTTGAGCATATATATATATATATATATATATATATATATATATATATATATATATATATATATATATATATATAATAGAAACAGTTCTGTCCGCTCTCTTCTCAGCGGAACCTTAGGCACTGACCTCTCACCTCCAGAGATCAATTACAGAGTCCCACAACACGAAAAGTGGGTGAAGCAGTGGTGGTTTATTAACGAAATAAAACCAGGAAATTCACAGGACCAGTGTCCTCCATGACGCGTTTCGCTCCACGCAGGGAGGTTGATCACATGATATAGACATATATATATATTCACTGAAAAAACCATAGGTTTCACACACGTTATAGTTACGAATTAGCATTTAAAAAACCTTGCAAATTCACTTAAAAAACCATAGGTTTCACACATGTTATAGTTAGCTGGACATTTCACTCGGAAAAAACCAATGAAATTCCCCCGTTATAGTCACTGCAGGCAACTATAACTCACGCGACCGTAATCCTCTGCTGATGACGTCAGATATTACATCACTGTATTTAGACACTTATTTACCCATGTCTTATTCCATTAATCTTTAGCTATACATATATTACAAATATTTATTTTTCAGAAAGACGCATATGTCATCAGTGATGTAATATCTGACGTCATCAGCAGAGGATTGCGGTCGCGTGAGTTATAGTTGCCTGCAGTAACTATAACGGGGGAATTTCATTGGTTTTTTACGAGTGAAATGTCCAGCTAACTATAACATGTGTGAAACCTATGGTTTTTTAAGTGAATTTGCAAGGTTTTTTAAATGCTATTTCGTAACTATAACGTGTATGAAACCTATGTTTTTTTCAGTGAATTTGTACGGTTTTTTAAATGCTAAGTTAAGTATTTATTTATTTTTTTCCAGGTTTTACACCGTGCGCGCACCGTGCACGCACGGTGCACTTCGCGCACCGTGCGCGCTCTGTGGGCACTCGGTGCGCTTCGCGCATCGAGCACCCACGGTTCGCAGTGCGCGCAGGGTGCGCGCACCTCGCGATTTAAAAAAAAATAAAAAAATTCTCCCTTGGGGGTCCTTCTGTGACCCCCTGACCTAGGCTAGGAGGTCAGGAACTGTCCACTCTGCCCCCTTTTCACGTTCTCCACCTTTGTTTTTCACCCCCTCAGACTGCGAGAGACAAAATGGCGGCCGACACTTCCTGGTTTCGACCGATTCGAATGTTTACCGACATCTAACAACCAATCAGAATTGCGCTCGCGTATAGATATTGATATGCTTTTAAATGCCATTTTCTCAGGAAATACTGAACAGATTTACACCAGACCTGCAAAAGGCACTTCCTTGACCTTATGGCTACCTCTCTGCCAAATTTCAAGTAATTCTGTTCAGCCGTTCGGGCTGTAGCTGTGTCTAAAGGTCCTATGGAAAAATGCATGGGGAAAACGCGTTTTGGGACCCCCCTTTTTTCTCATCCCCCACTTGACGAATCACCCCGAGACTTTCAGGGTAGGAGCTGAGCGGAGCGCCCCATTAGTTTTAAAAATTTCGCGAGGATTCGTCAACCGGCGCCAAAGTTATTCAAAATAGAATTTTGAGATTTCCTATGGAAACTAGGTTGTAACTATAACTATCTACTGGCGACCGCCAGTAGATAATATATATATATATATATATATATTTATTTATTTATTTATTTTCACAGAAAAACCAAAGGTTTCAGGGACGTTATAGTTAGAAATTAGCATTTGAAAAACCTTTGAAATTCACTGAAAAAAAACACAGGTTTCAGGGAAGGTATTGTTAGTTAGACATTTCACCCATACAAAACCAGAGAAATTCGTCCGTTATAGTTAGTTCAGCTTACTATACCTCCCGCCCCCGCAATGCACTGCTGATGACGTCACATATTACATGGTCCGTGACATCACTGACATCTCAAATGACATCATCCAGTGAATGTGTGTTTCTGTAAAGTTTAAATATGTTATATATATATATATATATATATATCACTTAAAAAACCATAGGTTTCACACACGTTATAGTTAGGAATTGGCATTTAAAAAACATTGCAAATTCACTTAAAAAACCATAGGTTTCACACATGTTATAGTTAGCTGGACATTTCACTTGTAAAAAACCATTGAAAATAGTTAGTTCAGATAACTATACCTCGCGCGACCGCAATCCACTGCTGATGACGTCACATATTACATCACTCATGACATGGTCAGTGACATCACTCATGACATCACTCATGACATCATCCTTGTGATAGAGTGGCGGTCGCGCGAGTTATAGTTATCTGAACTAACTATAACGGGGGAATTTCAATGTTTTTTTACGAGTGACATTGGTATAATGAGATAATGCATATTTACACAGGAATGTGAATACAATCTTGATTAATAAATAGTTACAATAAGCCAACAAAGGTAAATATGCGAAAAACAGAGAAGATTTACATTCAAGGAGGTTTAAAATTTTCAGAATTTAAACGGGATTTATCTGCTAAAACTAGATTGTCTAAATAAGTAGTAAGAGGCAACCAAAAAAGATCTCTATTGGCCATTGGCTTACAGGAGGAGGCGAAAGCAATGTCAAGTCGATGAGAATGGCAAAGACTATTCCACCAGTGTTGGACAGAGAGTTTTGTAAGAGTTTTCCAGTTGAGAGAAATGTGTTGGAAAGCTAGGGCAATCATAAGGTCAAAGAGACCATGATTATGGGAGGAAAGATCTAAGGAATCAGAGAGACTTCCAGAGAAGAGAAGAGGAATTGAATGGGGAATAGAAATATTAAACAGGCGAGAAATATAGGACCAGACTTTCTACCAAAAGGTAGAAACCGAGGGACAAAGAAAGAAAAGATGTATGAGGTCAGCATCAGAAGAACCACAGGTCCAACAGTTGGAGACAGTGGAGTAGGAAAATCTAGCAATAGAAATAGGGGTGAGATAAAGATTATGGTAAAGAAAAAACATAGATTGAGTAAGAGATGCAGATAGAGAGATTTTGAGAGAACGTGACCAGAGTTTGTCCTAAAAGGGAATGGTCCATTCTCATCCCAGGACAGATTCCTAAGAAAGTTCCAGTTTGTTTTTTGCACATTCTAAATTAGGAGCTGAGAAGTATTTATAGATAAGAGATGCTTTGGGTAAAGAAAGAAGTATCTTAAGAAGAGAATTTTGAACTACAGGCAGAGATGAAGAGGGAATAGAGTAGTAAGTATCTAGAATGACCGTCATAAGAATAGTGAATTTCTGTTAGAAGGATCGAGGACAATGAAATAAGGCTTGGAATTGGGGAAAGGAGCATGGAGATTGCCCATCAAAAAGGTCTTTAACCCAAATTATACCTTTTAATCTCCAAGTTTTCCAAAAAATGGTTCTGTTGTTAATGAGAATAAGGGAATTCTGCCATATTGGAGATTCTAAGAAAGATTCTCTAGAGATGGGATTAGATTGCATCAGGGGTTTCAAAAGGGAGCAAGTGTGCTTAAACTAGGGAAGAGAAGTAAAGGGAGTTTTGGCTGAAAAAAACATAACTTCCTTTAGAGAGAAGGGTAGTAGTAAAGTTTGTTCAATGGACAGCCAGAGGGGAGTGAAGGGGGAAGGTTCGGAAATGAGCCACTTCGAGGCCTGACGGAGGGAGAATGACTTATGATATAGAAAAAAGTCAGGAAAGTTCACACCTCCATTAGACTTTGGTGTGCGAAGAGAAGATAAGGAGATCCTAGCTTTTTTGTTCTTCCAAAGAAACTTAGAAATACAAGAGTCTATTTCTTTAAAATAGTAGGTGGGAATATGGACGTGGAGCATGGAGAGAGCATAAATCAATACAGGGGTGATCATCATTTTGATTGAGTCTAACCGACCCCACCAAGAGAGAAAAAGGGGGTTCCAAGAAGAGAGTAATTTGTCAATTTGAGATATAACGGCAGACATATGTAATCTAACACAAGTAGCGACAGAATTGGAGAACCACATACCTAAATATTTTATTTTTGAACTCTTCCATGCGAAACAAGTGGAAGAAAAAGAGTGAGGTAGACAAAATTTAGTAAGGGGGAGAATTTCAGTTTTATCTGAATTAGGTTTATAATAAAGGGGGAATAGAAGTTTCGGGCGCAGAAATAAAAAGTAGAATATCATCCGCATAAGCGGAAAGTTTCAAATGATGATCCCCTTAAGAAAACCCTGAGATGGAATCATTATTGCGAATTGAGGAAAGGAAAGGTTCAAGAGCTAAGATAAAGAGGAGAGGAGAAAGAGGGCAACCTTGGCGAACTCCGCGTTGAAGAGGAAAATACGATGAGCTACAACCATTAACTAATACCGAGGCTCTAGGGGCGGAATATAGTAACGAGATAAGAGAGATTAATTTGGGACCAAAACCATGCCACTTCAAAGATGCAAATAAAAAGGACCAATCAGCTTTTTCAGCATCGACAGAAATGGCTGCTAAAGAATCGAAAAGGGAGGGGATTTTGTTTAAGACATTAAGGAAAAGACGAGAATTGTCTGAAGTCAATCTACCCCTAACAAAGCCACACTGTTCCTTACCAATCCTTACCAATCAAATGGGGCATGAGGGGGTCTAGGCATAAAGCAAGTGTTTTGGCAAATAATGTATAATCGACATTGACCAATGAAATCGGGCGATAGTTATTACAATACATAGGATCTCGACCTTCTTTATGTATAAGGCAAATTGTGGCTTCCTGAAAAGTGCCTTCTGTCTTACCAGCTAGAAAAAATTAATGTAAAAGATTAAAGAGCTTAGGAAGTAATAAGTTGGAAAAGTGGAGGTAAAATTCAACAGAGAATCCATCTGGGCCAGGAGTCTTACCTTTCTTTATAGTATGTAAGGCAGTGGATAATTCGTTAAGGGATAAATCTTTTTCAAGGTCAGAAAGATTATGGTGAGAATTGGACGGAGTTGGAAGTTTATAAAGGTATGTTTGGATAAGGGAATATGAGGGAGGAGACTCTGGGGTATAAAGGTCCTTATAGAAAAGTTTAAATTCGTTAAGAATGACCTGGTCTTTGTGTATGAGAGAACCATCTGAAGAGTGAATAGATTCAATTAAAGTCCAGTCTTTGCGTGTTTTAAGGTAATTTGCTAAACGTTTACCTGTTTTATTACGACCGCCATAGTAGCAAGCGCTACTACGAAAAAGTATTGAGGATGCATTATCGGTCGTAGCCTTATTGAATGCTAATTTGGCATGTATCAAGTCTGTTGGGATCGTGTCCATCGAAAAAGTATAAAATGTATGTTCTAACTTCTTAAGATGAGCCAAGGTGGCTTTTTGTTGTAGAAGGAAATGTTTCTTTTTTTAAAAAACAAAATCAATAATAAAGCCTCTCGCAGTGACTTTATGTTTAAAACGTTTTTTATTGAGACAAAACAAACCATGGGGGAGGGGGATAGGAGGGCAGGATACATGGAATACAATCAAAGAAAAAGGGTGCAACTCCAGAGGGTTGGCAATAGGTAGCGCGGTGAGTCGGGGGAAAAACACAGTAAATGAAAGCTAGAAATGCAAGCTGTGGAATCCCCGCACGTGTATCCCACACCCCAATCTAAGCAATAAAAGCCATCAGCCCCTCAACAGAACACAATCCCCCCCTCCCCATCCCCCATCCCCCCAGTGACGAAACAACAACACCCCCCCCCCCCCCGTCCTATGGTCCCGCATCAGAGTAATCCTAACCAGGAAGCCCCGCACCCCCCCCCCCTCCCCGGGAGGTCCCCGTCTCACATATAAGCTAGTCCGCCGGGGTCGCCGGCGGCGTCAGCCTGAGAAGCCTAAGATACCTCGGGCAGGTGAGCTCCCGGAATTCAGTGGACAGCAGCGCTAGAAAGGGTTGCCACAGCTCTTCAAATTGGTCTATCTCCCCCGCAACCGTAAGCGACAGCTTCTCCATCCCCAGCACATGCCAGAGCCTATACAACCAACCGGTGATGGAGGGGACGGTGGTTGTGCGCCAGTGGATTAGAATGTTCTGAACCGCAGACCCCAGCGCGATCGCGATCTGCCTACCCCTACGGGACTTCAGTGGGTACATTAGGTCATTGGGGAGGCCCAACAGGACATACGCCGGGAGTCGCGGCAGCTCTATCCCAAAGTGCTTATCCACCTCGTCCAAGACTTCCTTCCAGTAGGTGGTCAGCACTGGGCAATCCCAAAGAATGTGTGAAAGGGTACCTTCCTGCCCGCAGCTCCGCCAGCACCCCCTGTCAGTGTGTTTATGCATTTCATACAGTCTCTCCGGGGTGTAGTACCAGTATGTGGACACCTTAGTAAAGGTCTCCGTAAGGCCCGTGTGATATGCAGAGTGCCGCGCCCGATACGCAATTTTGTCCCATTCCTTGTGGCTGAGTGTCCTACCCAATTCCCTGTGCCAACGCTCCCTCCCCGGGTTATAGTAGTGAAACGGCGGGGGTTGTAGGTATTTGTACAGATCGGTGATCAGTTTAGCGTCGGAGGTCCGAGTAGCCAACCACCTCTCATACGGTGTAATTGGACGGGCGGCGGTGGCACGCACCTGGGGCTGGAGGGCCCAATGCCGAACCTGCATGTAGCGCAGTCTGTCCAGCTCCGTCAGGCCGAACTCCTGGCGGAGTTGCTGAAAAGGAACCACTCCTTCCGGGCCATAGATCTGGAAGAGTGCCCTGCAGCCCGCCTGCACCCAGTGGGAGAAAACCCCCGGCTCCATCCCTGGGGAGAAGTCCGGGTTGTTCGCAATGGTCGTGAGCGGCGAAGGGAAGGTGGTAAGGCCCCGGGCCTCACAGACCGCGTCCCACACCCGCAGGGGGACCCGCGTAACAAAGGAAGCGTAAAGATTAGGGGGGCGATGCGCGCGGCGCAGGAATGGAACCTCTTGTAAGGTGCGACCCGCCACTGCCTGGTCTTGGAAGAGCCAATGTTTGTCGGACTCCCACCTGCTCCACTCCACCAGATAGCGGAGCTGTGCCGCCTGAAAGTACTTACGGAGGTCTGGAATGCCGAGACCCCCCGCCTCCGGAGCAAGCGTGGAGAGGACCCTCTTCATGCGTGGTCTGCGGCCCTGCCAGACAAAGCGGGAGATGTCAGCCTGCATTTGTCGTATACAGCCCACCGGGGGTTGGAGCGGAAGGGCCCGGAAAAGATATAGTATCTGGGGCAACACCGTCATTTTGACCGCCGCGATTCGCCCCAGCCAGGACAGCAGGCCCTTGTTCCAGCGGCCAAGCTCGTCCTTGATCTTCCTGCTGAGGGAGGCATAATTGGCCGTAACCATCTCCGGCAATGTAGGCGCCAGCAGGATCCCCAGGTACGGCACCGTGGACGAGGACCACTGCATGGGGAAGAGCCGCTGAAGATCCCTCCTGGTATCCGCAGCCAGGGACACGTCTAACGCCATCGACTTGCTCATATTCATTTTGAAGCCGGCCACCCCCGCAAAGGCGTCCAGTTCCCGGAGGCAAGCAGGCAGCGACCTCCTAGGGTCGTCCAAGGTCAACAGGACATCATCCGCGTAAAGACTGACGGTGTGGACGTACTGGCCCATCCGGACCCCGACAGCATCCGGATTATCACGGATCCTCTGAGCAAACGGCTCCATGTAGAGGGCGAACAAGAGCGGCGAAAGAGGGCAGCCCTCCCGCGTGCCGCGCTCGATGGCAAAGCCACCGGAGCTGCACCCGTTGACCCGCACCGACGCTGAAGGATGCTTATAGCAGTTAATACCATGGTGCGGAACTTTTCGCCGATTCCCAGTTTCTTGAGGACCAGCTCAAGATACGGCCAGTGAACTCTGTCGAAGGCCTTCTCCGCATCAACGGACAGCAACATCCGCTCCCCCGAGATCCTTGAGGCCTTCTCCAGAACATGCGTCACCCTCTTGGTGTTGTCCACCGTCTGTCTGCCGGGCACAAAACCAGCCTGGTCCGCCTCCACCAGATCGGGGAGGTGTGGACTCAGCCTGGACGCGAGAATCCCCATGTACAACTTGAGGTCGACATTTAAAAGCGAGATGGGTCGGTACGAGCCGCAGAGGGCCCGGTCCTTCCCAGGTTTCGGGATCACCGTGACCGTCGCCCTCAGGAGATCCGGAGGGATGGCTCCCGGTTCGGAGAAAGAGTTAAATAGCCGAGTAAGGACAGGGGCCACGGCCGTGCAGAAAGTCTTGTAAAATAGCGACGTGTACCCATCCGGGCCCGGGGCCTTGCCATGTTTCAGCCGCGCGATAGCTGAAATCACTTCCTCAACATGGATGTCCCGCTCCAGGTGGTCAGCCCGAGCCGGATCAAGTACCGGGAGGGTCACCGACTCCAAGTAGCCGTCGGCATCCCGCGGCGAGGAGGGCTCCTCAGCATACAGCGCCTCGTAGAAGCCGCAGAAAGATTCCGCTACCTCCGCGTCCCCGGAGACAACCCCCCCGTCCGTGCCCACCAATTCTTTCACAACGCTACGCTGTTGCGCGACCCGGAGCCGGTGTGCTAGGAGCTTGCCACATCTGTCCCCCCCAGTGTAGTAGGCATGTTTCAAGCGTAGGGCGGCGTACTCCGCCCTGTCAAGATCCAGAGCCGACAGGAGCTTCCTCGCTGCCTTCAACTGCCTCCACACCCTCGGCGCCCCCGTACGGCGGTGGACCTGCTCAAGCTCCCGGACCTGAGCTGTCAGCTCATCCCTCTTCAGTTGCCGCTCCTTGTTTTCAGCTGCAGAGATAGAGATAAATTCCCCCCGGAGGACGGCCTTCAATGCCGCCCACTGTGTCGCCTGCGAGGTGTCAGTGTTGCTATTGTGGGTGAGATAGTCCTGTATGACCTCCCCGATGCGGTGCACCACCGACTTTTTGTGTAGAAGGGTATCCCGAAGGCGCCACACCCCCCGAGAGGGGGAGGCCGCCGGCCACTGGAAAACGCCGGTGACTGGGGAGTGGTCAGACAGGGTCAGGACCCCGATGTCCGCCGCCGTGGCCGCGGCACGCATCGGTCCACTCACCAGGAGGTAATCTAGCCGTGAGTAGGTTCGGTGTGCGTGCGAAAAATAAGAGTAGTCCCTATCCGTGGGGTGCATGGAGCGCCAGAGGTCGTGCAAGTCCATTTCCGCAATCCGGGCCCTCCCAGCCTGGGACAGTTCCCCCGTCTGCGGGAAGCGCTGCGCCGATCTGTCCATCACAGAATCGAAGACAATGTTGAGGTCTCCCCCCAGGATAATGTGACGGTCGGGGGAAGCAGTGACATCCACCAGCGCGGAGTCTAGGAAGCGCTCTTGGTGATCGTTTGGGCTATAAACAGAGCCGACCGTAAATGCTATGCCTCCCAGGCGCATGCGATACGTAAGGAGCCTCCTCTTCTGTTCAGCACACTTATGCAAAACCTCCCCCCGAAAGGAGCTCGCTAGGAGAATGGCTACCCCCGCCGTCTTGTTCGCCGCCGAGGAAAAGAACTGGGTAGGGAACCTAGCAGAACGCATCCTATGGCAATCTCGGGGCAATAAGTGTGTCTCCTGCAAAAGGCAAATGTCCGCCTGTGTCCCCTCCAGCAACGATAGGATCGCTCTGCGCTTCACCGGGTTATTCAGACCCTGAACATTAAGGGTCACTACCTTTAGGCCCGGCATTCCTCGCGGGGGTCGGGAGCGCCATGCAATGGGCAGGGAATCAGCGGGTGGGGCGCGCGGGGCCGCAGCGCAGGACAAGCCAAAACAAAGCGGGCATAGACAACATAGGACGGGACCTTCCCAACCCCAAAACAACCCCCTCCCCCACCCAAAACACAACCCTGGCAACTAGCCACCCTCAAACTCAAACACCCCATTGTCTCAGTCAAGCCCCAAAACAGGCAAGTCCGTAGAAAGGAACGAAGTGGACGTCCAGCCACTCACCTCCATCCACTCCCCCCCAACCCCCCCGCCCCGTACCAAGCATGTAAAGAAGCTAGAGACATCTCCCCCCGGAGTGTGTATTAGGCCGTCAAGGCCACGCTAGAGGAGCCGGTCGAGTCCCCGGCTGCCGCCCTCAGGGCGTCGGCCATGTCCGCTCTGATGGTAGGGGAGTCCGGACGCCCCACACTGGCCGCCGAGCGCCGCCTCGTTGACCTCCGCCGGTTCCGTCTCTCCGAGGACCTCCACGACGGCGTCGCTCCCTCCTCC
This sequence comes from Triturus cristatus, assembly GCF_964204655.1. Taxonomy (NCBI): domain Eukaryota; kingdom Metazoa; phylum Chordata; class Amphibia; order Caudata; family Salamandridae; genus Triturus; species Triturus cristatus. Next base: position 312,065,681 of record NC_140592.1, read on the forward strand.
TCCGCCGCCGTGAGCCCCAGGACACCACAAACATCCTGCAAGGAGCGTAGCTGGTGTAACACTCCATTCCACCGAAAAATCAGGCGGAAGGGGTGACCCCAAGAGTACGGCGTCTCATGCTCGCGCAAAAAGTCAGTGGCAATCCTAAAGGACCTGCGTTTCTGCAGCGTGATGGCGGAGAGGTCCTGGTAAAGCGCCACCGGCCGATCCCGGAAAGTCAGAGGCTGTTTCCTGCGGGCCTCAGCCATGATGCGTTCCTTTAGTGGAAAGTCGGGCAGGAAGGCCAGAATGTCCGGTGGAGGTGCCGATGACTGGCGCTGCCGGCCAACCCTATGCGCCCTGTCAATGCTGATGGGAAAGTCCGCAGCTTCCCCCAGGATCTCTCGGAACAGGGCCCGCAGGTAGCTCCCCAGGTCGGACCCCTCATCCGCAGTCGGCACGCCACGCACTCGGATGTTGTTCCTCCGAGATCTGTTCTCAAGGTCCTCAGAATGGGCCTGGAGCTCCACACACTGTTCCTGGAGGCGAAGAACGTCCTGCTGAAGGTGGACTATCTCCTCCGCTCGCTGTTGGCCCTCCGTCTCCACCGCTTCAACACGCTCGCCAAGGCCCTCCACCTCCCTGCGCACTTCTCGGACCTCGCTGGCCACCTCCCGCTTCAGCGTCTGGAAGTCCTCCCTGAGGGAGCTAAACAGTTCCTCCATAAAGGCCCTCGTGATGGGTGGCTCCCCTCCAGTCACATCCGCCGGAGCCCGGGAGGGCCCCGGCGAGGGCTGTGTCCTGTCCCGCAAGTGCTGGGCCCTGCCAAGCATGTCCGGCAGGGTACGGTCCCCTTTCTTCGGGCCGCCTCTTCCAGACATCGCTAGCTCCGCAGTCGGGCACCAATCCAGGCGCCCCAGGGATGCTCAGCCGCCGGCAAGCACTGTGTGTGAAGTCGCTGCGTCACAGGTGACAAAATGGCGGCCCAAACCGGTCACCGTCAGCCGCAGGAGCCCGTGTGAAACAACCAGGGGGGCCGCAGCGGGGGGGTCTCATCAGTACATCCCTCCGGTAGTCAGCCCAGCAGCAGCGGGGGTCGCTTGCATCCAACAGCCAGGACTCCGGCGAAGGCTGCCACCACTGCTCCTTCGGGGACAAAATGGCGGCCGGGCGGAGCAGGCCAAAACGACCAGGCCCGACGACACTACCGGGGCCCCCGAGGCACCCCACAGTAAAATAAGGTCCACCACCGGCCCCCGTCTGTCACGCACCGGGGCCCCGATGGTCCAATCCCATCAGGGAGTCCGCTGTACCTCGGCTAGGGGCTAGGGCCTCCACAGTGCGAAGTGTCGCCGTCACAAGTCTGAGTGCCGGGGCGCCCGTCCCAAGCCTTCCGCACCGTCGGGTCCCTTCCCACAAGGCTCCCTCAGTCTCCGTCGAGCGGCGGGCCAGATCCCCTCCAGATCGCAACTTTCAGCACCAGGCCCAGCCGAGGCGCCCGGACAGCTCTCCAATGCGCTCCGCCCCTCGGGCTCGCCGTCGTCCCTTGATCTCGATCGAACTTTTGGGGGGGTTCCCCCGAGGCGATCCGAACCAAAACAGCACCAATGTGCACCCCTGATGCTCCGCCACTCTCCTCTCCCGCGCTGAGCCTCAGCGGGGGGAGAAAGGCGTAAGAAAAGGGCTCAAGCTTGGCCGGGCCGGAGGAGCTACGGGAGGAAGCGTCCGCTCACCCCGCCATCTTGGCCACGCCCCCCTCGCAGTGACTTTAAAGGAATCCCATAATATATGGGGGGAAGTATTTGGATCACAGTTAAGGTAAAAAAATTCATTGGCAAAAGAATTAAAAGAGGAAGAAAAAAGGGGGTCAGAAAGAAGAGAATTATTAAAACGCCAGCGGGAGGACCTAGGACGCGGAGGAAGCAAATCGAGATCTGTCACAATTGGGGCATGATCAGAGATGACAATAGGTTCAATAGAGGAGGATTTCAGATTTTGAGATAAAGATTTAGAAAGAAAAATATAGTCTTGAATCCTGCAGCAGCGGGGGCGGCATCGCGCAGTCCGCCCCCGTCACGTGACGGTGGATCATGGCTTCAGGCCTACGCAGCCTTCTTTGAACTCCTCATAGAGAGCCGTGTCGATGAGGCTGCGACGGCAGCGGCGGGGTCCCAGACCTCCCCGCGGGCCCAAGGATGGCAGGAACAGACGACACGGCCCAGGGCCACGGCGGTAAGTTACCCTCTGGGGCAGCCCCGACTGGGGTGGCACAAATTAAGGGGTGGCGATGTTCTCAGCGCCTAGCGCTCCCTTCTTCCTCACACAAATTAAGGGGTGGCGATGTTCTCCGCACCTAGCGCTCCCTTCTTCCTCACACAAATTAAGGGATGGCGATGTTCTCAGCGCCTAGCGCTCCCTTCTTCCTCACAGCGATGCTCTGGCTCAGGGCAGGTGGGTTGGGAGGTGGCAGTCCCCACACCAGAGGCAGATCAAGATAGGGGGGGGCCCAGGCCCAGTCAGGGTAGTAGAAGATAAGGTCGTAGGTGTTATCTCCTTTCCCCGGTTCTCTTCAGGGGTCCTGGCTAGGCGGGGAGCACAGAAAGGTTACCGCGATCCCAGGGTCAGAGGCTGACGGCAGGGCTAGGTCACGAGGTAGGGGGCAGTGTCAACCGAGGGGGGAAGAAAGCAGGCCCTAAGAACATTCAGTTTCCCCCTCCAGCGCACCTACCTCCCCACTCAGGTGCCTTACTCCTGACTACCTCACTTCACACATAATGGCCGACGCACATCACCTCTATATATAGCCTGGGCCCTGACTGTCCAGAGTGGCCCAGAAGGTTCTGGAACTCCTCATGTCAGCCTATGGCCCAGTCTCTGAGGTGATAGTTTAGACCACCATTTTGTAGAGGAGCTCTCACTCTCCCTCCATTTTAGGGAAGCACCTTGCGCCACACCATCAGTTAGTGATAATGGGGCACCCAGAGCCTCTAAGTCAACACCAAAATAAAACTAGTGGACAGAAAAATTAGAGGGTAAAGGAAGAAAAATGAGGAGGGGACAGCCAAAGGGCTGGCAGGTCTAACACGCGTCCCCCCCAGCTGAAAGTGGGGAGAGCTACCCAATCCCTTGGGAGTTCTCTTCACTAAGGCGGAAATACCTGGAGAGACCGCCAGCATTGGCGTGGTCCACTCCTGGGCGATGTTCCACCCTAAAGTCCATTCCCTGTAGGGAGATGGACCACCTCAACAACTTAGGATTCTCGCCCCTCATTTGCATCAGCCACCTGAGGGGTCGGTGGTCGGTCTGAACCAGGAAGTGCGAGCCAAACAGGTATGGCCACAACATCTTCAGAGCCCACACCACTGCAAAAGCCTCCCGTTCGATCGCACTCCACCTCTGTTCCCGGGGGAGTAGTCTCCTGGATAGGAAAACCACAGGTTGGTCCAGACCCTCTTCATTGAGCTGCGACAGCACTGCCCCGATGCCATGCTCCGACGCATCCGTTTGGACGATGAACTCCTTGGAGAAGTCAGGGGCCCTGAGGACAGGCGCCGCACACATTGCTTGTTTCAAGGTGTCAAAGGCTCGTTGACACACCTCGGTCCAGATTACCCGTCGAGGGTGCTTCTTTGATGTAAGCTCAGTCAAGGGAGCCACGATAGTACCATACCCCTTGATGAAGCGTCGGTAGTAACCGGTGAGGCCCAGAAAGGCTCGGACCTCCGTCTGAGTCTTGGGGGGTTTCCAGGCCATGATGGTTTCAATCTTGGCCTGGAGGGATTGCACCCTGCCCCGACCCACCAAGTGACCGAGGTACACTACCGACCCCTGCCCGATCTGGCACTTGCTGGCCTTGATCGTCAGGCCTGCCTGCTGCAGGGCCTGAAGGACAGCCTGAAGGTGACCCAAATGGTCCTCCCAGCTGCTGCTGAAGACGGCGATGTCATCCAGGTAAGCAACCGAGAAAGCCTCCATCCCGGAGAGGTCCTGGTTCACCAGCCGCTGAAAAGTGGCGGGGGCGTTCTTGAGCCCAAAGGACATCACGCAGAACTGGTAGTGACCCTCAGGTGTGGAGAAGGCTGACCTTTCCTTTGCTCCATCTGTCAGGGAGATCTGCCAGTACCCGGATGTAAGGTCAAAGGTACTCAGGTATTGGGCAGCTCCCAACTGGTCAATGAGCTCATCCGCCCTCGGGATAGGATGAGCATCGGTCTTCGTCACAGAGTTCAGTCCCCTGTAATCCACACAGAACCTGAGTTCTGGGGTAGTGCCCGGCGGGGCAGCTTTGGGTACCAGTACCACCGGACTGGACCAGGGACTGCTTGAAGGTTCAATTACTCCCAGCTCCAGCATCTTAGTGACTTCACCATGGATGCTAGCCTTCACCTTATCCGACAAGCGGTAGGACTTGGACTTCACAGGTGGGCTGTCCCCTGTGTCAACATCATGGGTACACAGATGAGTCCTTCCCGGGATAAGTGAGAACAGTGAAGCGTACTGCTCCAGAACCTGGCGGCAGTCTCTCCGCTGTTCAGGAGTTAGAGATGGTGAGAGGATCACTCCCTCTACCGACCCATCCTTCTCTTGGGACACGAAAAGATCAGGGAGAGGTTCACTTTCCTCTTCCTCTGACCCATCAGTCACCATCATCAAAGTTACCTCTGATCTCTCTTGGTGGGGCTTGAGGCGGTTGACATGGAGCACCCGATGGGGCTGCCTGGGGGGGATGTATGATGCTACATCGCAAACGTTTTCATCGCAAGCATTCACATCGCCGTCTTTACATCGCACACACATTCACAACGCACGCTGTCACAACGCAACCCATTACATCGCTCCACCATTGAAATGCATACAAAACACAATCACTACGCACACAAACACCCCGCATGCTTTAACATCGCATATTTTTCCCGAAATAACACACACTACATACATACAATGCATACAAAACACAATCACTACGCACACAAACACCCCGCATGCTTTAACATCGCATATTTTTCCCATGAATCAGCTCCAGCCTTGATTCTTCCACAATCAGCGTCAATGGACCTTGAGCCACCGCCACTGTTCTATGGCCACAATGGATCAATCTCAGGACAGTATTTCAGAACGAAGAGTATTCCATGCTCTTCTAAAGCAGGGAGTAGGAAGGCCAGGGTCTTGGAGAAAAATGCCAGCACTAAAGGGAGAGTAGCAGCCTAGGGTTGTGGGGACGGCGGCTGCTAAGCTGACACGGGGAAAGAGGGCCACATGAAGAAAACCAGCTTGGCAGCGATGTCCGACAATATCAATTTCTGGTTTCTTAAATTAAAACACTATCCAGTCCTGACATAGCAGGACAGTCCATGGCCACAAAAGCTAAAGCCCAGGGAGCAATTTATCAGCATTTGACTCACAATGGTGGTACCACTTTCATCGTTTCGACATTGATTATGAAAACACCGGCTACCACCACAATTCATAGAGATCCTTTTTCAGGCAGCAGTGTCCACTACTACTCTTGCAAAACAGGTTTCGACCAGTCTGTAAAAAAAAATAACCCTCGTGAATAGGTCGAGGCATCTTCACTCTAGAAGTAATCGGAGGCCTTGGCTCGCTTTTGGGTAGGTGTGGACACAGCAGCAATGGACACAGCAGCAATGGACTTAGGGGTTAGTATGGGGAAGGCTGATGCTGGCTCCGAATGCTTCTGGGGGGGTGTGTAGAAGGCAGCATTTTTCTTCCGAGTGGGTGTCGAACTTTCTTCTTACTCGAACTCCCCGGTGTACTGCCGAGAGGTGGAGTCTTTAACACCCCATGTAGAGGCTTCTGCTCGGGATTGAAGGCGATTCGTGGAGCAACACCTGGGCTCACAAGAATACTCTTGTCTGTTTTCTTGAATTCTGCTGTCTGACGAAGGTACAAAATGAGCTTTAATGCCTTTTGCATTGTGGAGGAACTTGCACATTTGGCCAGGCGCCTATTTCTCCTTTCCACATTTGAACCCTTATTTGTTCTGTGACTCCGGCTCCTCTTCTTTTGGGGAGAAGACCCATCAGCTCACAGTGAGTTAGGGTTGCAATGCGAGACATTGAAGACTGTAAACAACGCATCCATTGTATTAATAAAATTGACACGTGTGACTCGGTTTGGAATAACGTGCACATAATAACGTTGTGCAATAACCTCATGGAGGAACGACATGGTCCTTTTGTACACATGTGCAGCTCCTGCCAATCTGAGCAGTGCTTTATTCGTGCTTTCTGCAAGCAGTATGGGCATTGTTTCTCAAAATATTTTGTCATAAGGGGGGTGAAAGTGTAGGAGTCACATGTCATCCATACTGGTAGGCAGTAGTTTAAGAGTGCTTGGTGTGGAGAAGCACAAACGCAGAGTCGAAAAAGAAACAGCATAGTTGGGAGTTTCCTTTAATAATAAGAATCGATTCTTAGCCAAAGTTATAAATTGCAAGTCACCAAAGGATGTCTCTTTTGAAAGCAGTAATCTGCAGATCTGTTTCCATCTTATGCACTCTGTAATCTACTTGGTACATGTTCTTTGCAGCAGGCATATTAACCCTCTGCACTAACTTCACAGAGGTCACAACCTCAACCGAAAGCTGTATAAACTTTCAAACACGGCGCCCCCAGGACAATTTGAGTATCGTCCACTTGGTGGCAGCGGAGCCCCATATGCTCGGATATGCGAAGTAAATGTGCATGCAATCTAAAAACATCATGTGTTTCCCGTTGCACTTGCTTGCGTTGTAAACGTTAGCGAAGTAAATGTGCATGCGATCTAAAAACCTGCGGTGTCAAGCCTCCCGCGATGTAAAAGCCGCGTTGCGATGGCAGCGCGTGAATACAGAGTTGTTGTAATGGGTGTATCCCGCCTGGGGGTCTTAAGATCCACCACATAGTGACCTTGCCCTTCTTCTCAATCACCTCAAAGGGGCCTGACCAGCGATCCTGGAGGGCGAGAAGCTCTCCAGGCTCCATGACCCACACCTTCTGGCCAGCCTCCAGCTCCACCGGGTGAGCATTTTGGTCATACCACTTCTTCATGACCGTCTGGCTGTCTTCTAGGTTTTCGGAAGCTTGCTTCCACAACCTAGCCATTTGGCTACGAAAGGCCAGCATGTAGCTCACCACATCCGGGGGAAGTTTTCTGGGAGTCTTTTCCCATCCATCCTTCACCAGGCTGAGGGGTCCTCGTACAGGGTGCCCGTACAACAGCTCGAAGGGGCTGAAGCCCACTCCCTTCTGCGGTACCTCCCTGTAGGAAAACAGTAAACAAGGCAGGAGGACATCCCATTTCCTCCGCAGGCTCTCGGGCAGACTCCTGATCATGCCCTTCAAGGTTTTATTAAACCTCTCCACCAGACCATTGGTCTGAGGGTGATAAGGGGTGGAGAACCGGTAGGTAACTCCACACTCCTTCCACATAGCCCGCATGTATGCTGACATGAAGTTGGTACCTCAGTCAGACACAACTTCCTTGGGGAACCCCATCCGGGTGAAAATCCCCATCAGGGCCTGTGCCACCACAGGTGCGGTAATGGTCCTCAGAGGAATAGCCTCTGGTTACCGGGTGGCATGATCCACCAGAACCAGGATAAACCTGTGACCGGCAGACGTTGGTGGATCCAATGGCCCAACAATGTCGATGCCCACCCTCTCAAAGGGGGTGCCAACGACAGGCAGTGGTTCCAAGGGAGCCTTCAGCTTCATCCCTGTTTTCCCACTAGCTGGCAGGTGACACATGTCCTACAAAAAGTGTCGGACGTAATCCTCATCTGAGGCCAGTAGAAGTGAGGGACAAGCCGAGCAAAGGTCTTGTCCTGTCCCAAGTGTCCTGCCAAGGGAATCTCGTGAGCCAATTCCAAAAGGAAGGCTCGGTAACGCTGGGGAACCACCAAGGCCCGGGATGATCCATGCACCGGAGCCTTGGGTTCGCTATAGAGGAGACCATCTTCCCAATATATGTGGAAGTTCCCCGGATCGTTACTAAGCCTGGGCAAAGCACTACGCTACGCTCGCGTAGTTTGCGAAGTTCGCGCTACTTCGCACTACGCGAATTGCACGTAGCACAGTGCGAACACGCTTAGCGTAGTGTTGCGTAGTGCTGCGGTCATTTTTTGCTTGCTCGCGGTCCTCAACGTCAAGTTGGCGACCGCGAGCAAGCAAAATGACATCCCGGCGAGACTTTTTCCTTGTTCGCGATCAGAAACATCAAGTTGGCGATCGCGATCATGGAAAAAAAAACTCCAGGCGAGATTCCCAACGCGAGGAGGTCAGGTTTCTCATTGCGAGTGGTCGCGTATGCTCGCGACCGCTCGCGATGAGAAACTACCAGTTCGCGTTGAGAAAGCTGCCGCTCGAGTAAAAATCTACTCGAGCAGCAGAAAACTACAGCTCGCACTCTGCAAGATGCCATTTTCAATGATTGCACAGTGCCGGTTGCTTATCCGCACTGAGCAATCATTGAAAACGACATCTGGCACAGTGCGAACAAGGTACTACGCAGTTCGCGAAGTGCTACGCGTAGCTCGCGTAGTGCGAACTGCACTTTGCGTAGCTTCGCGAAGTGCTACTTCGCGAACTACGCCCAGGGTTACCCGCTGCCTGGGCTTCGGCCTGTCGCCGTAAGCCCTCAAGGGTGGGGCACTCCTTCTGGGCCCGACAAAACTCCTCCCTGGTAGGTCCTCCCTCCACCTGCCATTCTGCAGGGGTAGGTAAGCCCTCCAGGGAAGTCACATCCCCCTCTGTGGACTCCGGGGCCACCTCAGTTGCCCCATCCATCTTACGAGGTGCAGATGCCAGGGCAGGCTTCCCCTGTCCCCGTCTACCCTTTTTGGCAGCTGGTTGGGCCTTTGTCCCAGGCTCCAACCTCTGTGAACTCCCCCTCCGGGCAGTCACGGACCGCGTGTTGGCATAGGTCCACTCAGGCGACCCCAACATCTCCATATGAGCCTTGAACTCAACCTCCTTCCAGGCCGTATGTTCAAGGTCATTTCTCAACAGACAGTCGACCGGCATGGCAGGGCTTACCGCAACTCGAAGAGGACCCGCAACCCCTCCCCACTCAAAGGGAATCTGGGTCACCGGATAGTGACCCTCTCGGTTGTCAGCCATCACAACCGGGTGGACTACGTTGGGAACCACCTGCTCTGGGGACACCAGCTGACTCCTTACCATAGTCATGCTGGCTCCTGTGTCCCTCAGAGCCTCCACCCTCTGGGCATTGATGGTGACCCATTGCCTGTACTTGCTAGTATTCGAGGGCACATGGGTCTTAGGAACCATCTCGCAGTCTCCCAGGGACACTAATGTTAGCCCTGCCCACTCACCTCCCTTATCTAGGGGCAACTCCTCCCCGAGCACTACACTCGCCACCCCAGGGGTCTTTCCTCCAGTGGGAGGGTGTGGTCTCTTGGGACACTTGGTATCCCCCTTGTAGTGCCCAATCTCGCCACACTCATAGCAACAGACAACCCTAGGCTGCTGACCACGGTCAGGATAAGGGGGTTTGTGGGGGCCAACCTTAGGAGGGAAACCTGATCCCTTTCTGTTAGAAATGAGGGGGCTCTGGTTGACGCAGGTGTGAACCCACAACAAGCAGGGACCCTTTACTTCTTGTCAGGGCGAAGGATGACTCCCCAGAATAACCCATGCTCACCCTCTAGGTGCGTGGCGCGAGCAGTCTAGGCTAAGTCTCAGGCGTACACGGTTAAGCAAATGCAATTACACATACAGTAAACCCCTTGCATGCACCACAAACGGACACCAATCAGGAAGTATATAAAAATAAGCTTTTATGTAGATTCAGCAGATTCAAATACAAGGCCCAGTAACGTTGAACTGATGGGGCCACAATTCTTGGAAATACGGTAAAGTTCTCTTGGTGTTACGGAAAGTTCTTTAGGCGGGCACAAGGTAACTGTAGGCCTCAGCGCACTTCGTGCTGAGGCAGCGCCCAGGAAGCACACAGCAGATGACAGGGAAATAAGAACGTTGCGGACCCTGGATCCGATGCGAGCTCGCGGTCGAGTTCGTAAGTACAGTACCTTGTTTCTTGACGCAAAGGCGGGTGCGGGATTTCAGCGGCTCTTCGACAGAAGAGCGAGGCGGCGTCCGGGGCTCCCACACTTCACGAGGGTGTCTGATCTTCAGGCTCACGACAAGAGCGGGGTGTTGCAGGTGGCGGGTGAACAAAGCGGGGCAGCCGGGCACGCAGTTACGTCCGGGCCGTCCGAGGCTTGGGGATGCTCACAAACGCCGATTCCGGCGGGAGGGTGAAGGTGCACAGCGAGCCTCCACGAGCGAGGTGACGGGGCAGCCCAGCACAGCGTAGGGGGAGCGGCTCCGATCGAGCGAGGCTCTTCCCAAGGCGGGGGCAGCTAAGCAGTCCTGGTCACGGCTCAGGGAGGGACTGGGCACGAGGGTCACAGCTCCGGCGAGGGAAAGGACACCACAGTCCAGCAGCAGGCGAGTGAAGATCAGGTAGAGCCCAATGGTCCTGGGGCTCAGTTCAGGGGGCAAGCTCAGTTCCAAGCCCTTGGAGATCGTTTTGGAAAAGCACAAGTCTTGAAAGTAAAAGTAAAGTAAAAGTCTTCAGCAACAGTTTCTCTTCTCTCCTTTGGCAGCAAGGTCACCACTGCAGGCCAATCCCCCAGGATAGGGACAGTCTTCCTCCTACAGCTTTCCCGGTGCCTCCTCCTCAGGCAGAGATTCTTCTTGGTCAAAAGCGGATCTAGTTTCTTAGGAGCAGGGCTCCTCCATTTATACCACAAATCTTTTGTTCTCCCAGGCCAGGGGGGCCCTTGCCTAGTTCAGTCCGGTTTCTGAGCACTTTGTTTACGTGATGCAGGCTTCTCCTTTCAGAGTGCAGGGCAGAGTCATCAGACGCTCCACAGGGGGTGGAGCCGGCATCGAGGTAGTGGAGCACTGTCCTATTCAGAGCCTAGTAGCACTCCTCCCACCCATCTACCTGTCGATCGTCCTATTCATACCAGGCTACCTAGCCCTGCCCATCTGGGTTCCCCCAGCCCTGTCACTCACACCACCCAGACATCAGATACACATCACGCAGAGGCGGCTGAAATGGTTAGGCAAGCAAAGGCCAACTTTCTGAAAGTGACATTTGCAAACCCGGAATATTAAAATAAACCTTGCGAAAAGATGTACCTTATTATTCCGAGTTCAGGCATACTAAACTCGATCTTCTACCATGTTCCCTGGGTCGGTTAGGATCATAGGGTGTAATAATCCGGGCCGCCCATACTGGCCTATGAGAACAGGGTAGCCTTGCAGTAGTGAACAACAAGATGGCGGTAATTCACTACTAGGACATGCCACGCATCTGGGCTTGTCCTACCTTAGGCTTACAACGCACCCTGCCCATGGGCCTACCAGAGGGGTGACTAACATGCAGCTAAGGGAAGGTTTTAGGGACTGGCAAGTGTGGGCACTTGCCGGTCAGCATGTCAGTACCAGACTGCACGCAGGTTCTGCGATGGCAGACCTTAGACGTATTTTACCGGCCGCATCTGTGGGTGGCACAACTTGTGCTGCAAGCCCACCAGCGGTGTTTGCCTTTACATGCCCTGGCGCTCCTGGCGCACTTTACTGGGGTCTGATAGTAAATCAAACAATCCAATCATGGAATCCAACCAACATATATAATTTACATAGGGAGCACTCGCACCGTGACACTGGTTGGCAGTGGCACAGCGCACTGAGCGGCCAACACCATAAAAACACATGAGGCACAGCGACAAAAAGAGGAAGGGAGACTCACGCCAAGGTGCCAGGTCTAACACGTGTCCCCTCCAGCTGAAAAGTGGGGAGAACTACCCTACCCCAGGGAGTTCCTCATCACTAAGGCGGAAAAGTCTGGACAGACCGTCAGCATTGGCGTGATCTGTACCAGGGCGATGTTCCACCGTGAAATCCATACCCTGTAGGGAAATGGACCACCTCAACAGCTTTGGATTCTCACCCCTCATATGCATCAACCATCTGAGGGGCCTGTGGTCCGTCTTAACCCGGAAGTGAGACCCAAACAAGTAGGGTCTTAGCTTCTTCAGCGCCCAGACCACAGCAAATGCCTCACGCTCAATAGCACTCCACCTTTGTTCCCGTGGAAGTAACCTCCTGCTAAGAAAGGCTACGGGTTGATCTAGGCCCTCCTCATTAATCTGTGAAAGAACAGCCCCCACACCATGCTCTGAAGCGTCTGTCTGAACGATAAACTCTTTGGAGAAGTTGGGAGCCAAGAGCACGGGCGCCGTGCACATAGCAGTTTTCAAGGCCTCAAAAGCTTTCTGACAGGTGTCAGTCCAGATCACTTTCCTGGGCTGCTTCTTCGAAGTCAGCGCTGTCAAGGGGGCAACCATGTTGCCATACCCCTTGACAAACCTCCTGTAGTACCCGGTGAGACCTAGGAAGGCTCTCACCTCCGTCTGGGTTTTGGGCGCCTCCCAATTCAGGATGGTTTCTATCTTGGGCTGAAGGGGTGCCACCTGGCCACTCCCAACTTGGTGTCCCAAGTACACCACGGAACCCTGCCCGATCTGGCACTTACTCGCCTTGATCGTGAGGCCTGCCTTGCGCAGCGCCATCAATACTTCCCAGAGGTGACGCAAGTGTTCCTCCCAAGTGGAGCTGAACACTGCGATGTCATCCAGGTAGGCTGCACTGAACGAATCCAGCCCAGCCAACACCTGGTTGACCAACCTCTGGAAGGTGGCAGGGGCATTCTTCATCCCAAATGGCATAACCCGGAACTGGTAGTGCCCATCTGGGGTGGAAAATGCTGACCTCTCTTTGGCCCCCTCGGTCAAGGCGATCTGCCAATACCCAGACGTTAAATCAAACGTGCTGAGGTAGTTGGCAGCCCCTAGCCGATCGATGAGCTCATCAGCTCTGGGGATGGGGTGTGCGTCGGTCCTAGTGACCGAATTGAGTCCTCTGTAGTCCACACAGAACCGGAGTTCGGGTGTGGCTCCCGGCGCTGCAGCCTTTGGGACCAAGACCATGGGGCTGGCCCAAGGACTGCTAGAAGACTCAATTACCCCGAGTGCAAACATCTTGGAGACCTCCTCCTTGATGCATGTCCTCACCCTGTCAGTCACCCTGTAGGCCTTGTGCCGCACAGGTGGACTATCCCCAGTGTCCACATCATGGACGCACCAATCAGTGACACCAGGGACCAGGGAAAACAGGTCAGAAAACTGTCCCAGCAACTGGCGACAATCATTCTGTTGCTCAGGGGTCAGGGTGGAAGAGAGGATGACACCATCCACTGACCCATCTTGCTCCTTGGCTGACAGGAGGTCAGGAAGAGGTTCTGTCTCCTCTTCCATTCCAGCATCTGTTGCCAAGAGCATGCCCACTTGGGACCTCTCCAAGTGGGGCTTGAGGCGGTTGACATGTAGGACCCTTAAGGGGTTCCTAGGAGACTTCAGGTCCACCACGTAGGTAACAGGACTCTTGCGCTCCACCACCTCAAAGGGACCGGTCCACTTATCCTGGAGCGCACACGGCTCTACGGGGGCCAAGACCCATACTTTCTGTCCAGGCTGAAGCTCTACCAGAGTGGCATTCTGGTCGTACCACCGCTTCATCTCCTCCTGACTGGCTTCCAGATTTGCCTCAGCAAGTTGCCTGAAACGCCTAGTCTGATTCCTGAAGGCCAGCATGTAGCTATATACATTCTGGGGAGGCTTCCTGGGAGATTGCTCCCAGCCTTCTTTGACCAGACTTAGAGGTCCTCTGACTGGGTGACCATACAGAAGCTCAAAGGGACTGAACCCCAGAGACTTCTGTGGCACCTCACGGTAAGCGAAGAGAAGGCATGGTAAGAGGACGTCCCACTTACGCCTCATGGCTCCTTCTAGGCCCATTATCATGCCTTTGAGGGTTCGGTTGAATCTCTCAACCAACCCGTTTCCTTGGGGGTGGTAAGGTGTGGTGAACTTGTAGGTTACACCACACTCTTGCCAAAGAGATTTCATGTACTTGGACATGAAATTGGTACCTCGGTCAGACACCACCTCTAGAGGGAATCCCACTCGGGAGAAAATTCCCATCAGTGCACGTCCCACCACGGGGGCCGTCACTGTCCTTAGAGGAATGGCTTCCGGGTACCGGGTGGCATGGTCCACCAGGACCAGGATGAACCTATTGCCCATCGCTGTCCTGGGGTCCAGTGGCCCTACAATGTCAATCCCCACTCGCTGGAATGGGGTACCGACCACAGGGAATGGCTGGAGTGGAGCCTTCTGCTTCCTTCCACTCTTTCCACTTGCCTGGCAAGTCTGGCATGTCCTGCAGTGAGTATCTGAACTCCTGCGCATTTGAGGCCAATAAAAGTGGGTGACAAGCCTTTCAAAGGTCTTGTCCTGCCCCAAATGCCCTGCCAATGGCACATCGTGAGCCAGCCCCAGTAGGAAGGCTCTGAAGTCCTGGGGTACCACCAGCGCACGGGCTGACCCAGGCTCAGCAACCTTAGGCTCTGTATATAGGAGGTCGTTCTCCCAGTAAACAAAATGTGATCCTGACTGATCACCTGCGGCCTGGTCTGCAGCCTGCTGCCGCATACCCACGAGAGAAGGGCACTCCTTCTGTGCCTTGCAAAAGTCCTCCCTGGTGGGACCCCCTTCCTGCTGCCAATGGGTCAGCTCCGGCAGGTCTCCCAGTTCAGCTATCTGCTCCCCTGTAGGCTCCAGGGCATCCCCCTCAAGGTCTGCTTCCTCCTGGACCGTGGGAACTTCAGGGGCCGGCTTCCCGCGCCCCTTGCTCCTTCTCTCTGAGGCCGGTCCCTGGGCCTCCCTCTCAGGCTCCAGGACCTCTTGAGTACCTCTACTGGCTGCCATGGACCGTGTGGTGACACACGCCCAATCCGGCATACCCAACATCTCCAGGTGAGCACTCCGCTCCACCTTAGCCCAAGGTGAGCTCTCCAAATCGTTCCCTAACAAACAGTCTACAGGCATGGCGGGCCTCACAGCTACCTGAAGAGTACCAGAGACCTCCCCCCACTCAAAGGGAACCTGAGCCACCTTGCAGTGTCTCTCTGTGTTGTCAGCGGCAACAACGGGATAGAATGCATTGGGGACCACCTGCTCCTGAGACACCAGGTGACACCGGACAGCTGTCACACTGGCTCCTGTATCTCTAAGAGCTTCCACTCTATGGCCATTTATGGTCACCCACTGCCTGTACTTCTTAGTGTTCTCAGGCAGCTGGGTTGGAGGGACCACTTCACGGTCTCCTAGCGAGACCAGGGACATCTCTGCGGGACCCCACCCACCTTGGACATCCCTCTCCTCCCCCAAGGCTACACTAGTCACCTGCCGGGGTGGAGCACCAGTGGGTGCTGGTTTACCAAACAATGGACACTTTACATCAGAGGCAAAATGCCCCAAATTGTTACACCTGTAACATCTTACGGGCCCCTTTGGAACAGGAGGACCTGTCGGGGCCCCGGTCGGTTTCTGGGGTGGGGGAGGCTGAGAACCCTTCCCTTGGTTCCCTTGGGGACTATTTTGGGGCCCTTTTTGGAACTGCTTCTGTTTACCCCTGTCCCCCCCACTCTTCTGCTGGGGACCCTGCCCACCTTTGGCGGAATCTCCTACGGTACCCTTGTGGACCCTGGTACTGACCCAGCGGTCCGCCTCCTCAGCAAGCTTCCTCGGGTTAGTCAGCTTACTATCGATCAGGTGCTGGCGTAGCTCAGGAAAACAATTACTGGACAAGTGCTCCCATGCCATTAAATCAAGAAGCCCTTGATAATAATTTACCTTACTACCCTTTACCCAACCATCCAGCGCTCTGCAAAAGAAAGTCACATACTCCACATACGTACTATTGGGAATCTTAGTGCAACCCCTGAACCTCTGTCTATATAACTCAGGGGTCAACCCATACCTAGCCATCAATGCTTCCTTCATATGGGCATAAGAATTACGAACATCAACAGGTAAATCTAACAGTGTGTCCCGCCCTTCACTCAGGAACCTTCCCCACAACCCCGCTCCCCAATCTTTCTCAGGGACCCGGTGGGAAGACATGGCTACCTCGTAGGCTCTGAACCACTGCCCGATGTCGTCATTCCTGAAGAACTCCTTCACTACATCCTTGGGAATATAAACTCTTGGTTCCGCCGGCACTGGCGGTGTGCTGCCACCAGAGGGATTAAGCTCCAAACTTTTTGCTTTCAGCTCCAGCTCCCTCAGCTTCATGTCATGCTCTAATTGTAGTTTCTTTTCTTCCATGGCTAATCTTTGTTTTTCCATATCCATCTGCCCATGAAGTTTTGCCATTTCCACCTCGTGTGCCCGGGTTGCGGCCCTGTCTGCCAACTCTTCTGGCGACAGGCACCTGCCAAACTCATGGACACTTTCTGGTGGAACCACTTCCACCTGATTCTCTGGTGCCTTTGACTCATACCAGGCCCTCAGCGCCTTCACAAATTGTTCCTTCTTTTTCAATCCAGTTTGGGCAATCCTGAACTTGGAGCAAAGACCTTTCAAGTCTTCATTGGTACGATTCAGAAGCGCGTCTTCTTCCCAATCTACGTCTTCAAATCCAGAGATTATGGAAGCCGCCCTTCCGGCGGAAAGTGAACCAGGCATGGCTCTAACAACGGAGACTCTTGGCAAAACAAAAACAAATGCTAGCCTTGTGGCTGTGTTACTGGTCTGCTCTCACTACGTGGTGATCAGTGATTCACTATACGCAAACCACAAATGCAAATCCGTAAATCCTCACCGCTGCCACCAATGTTAGAAATGAGGGGGCTCTGGTTGACGCAGGTGTGAACCCACAACAAGCAGGGACCCTTTACTTCTTGTCAGGGCGAAGGATGACTCCCCAGAATAACCCCTGCTCACCCTCTAGGTGCGTGGCGCGAGCAGTCTAGGCTAAGTCTCAGGCGTACACGGTTAAGCAAATGCAATTACACATACAGTAAACCCCTTGCATGCACCACAAACGGACACCAATCAGGAAGTATATAAAAATAAGCTTTTATGTAGATTCAGCAGATTCAAATACAAGGCCCAGTAACGTTGAACTGATGGGGCCACAATTCTTGGAAATACGGTAAAGTTCTCTTGGTGTTACGGAAAGTTCTTTAGGCGGGCACAAGGTAACTGTAGGCCTCAGCGCACTTCGTGCTGAGGCAGCGCCCAGGAAGCACACAGCAGATGACAGGGAAATAAGAACGTTGCGGACCCTGGATCCGATGCGAGCTCGCGGTCGAGTTCGTAAGTACAGTACCTTGTTTCTTGACGCAAAGGCGGGTGCGGGATTTCAGCGGCTCTTTGACAGAAGAGCGAGGCGGCGTCCGGGGCTCCCACACTTCACGAGGGTGTCTGATCTTCAGGCTCACGACAAGAGCGGGGTGTTGCAGGTGGCGGGTGAACAAAGCGGGGCAGCCGGGCACGCAGTTACGTCTGGGCCGTCCGAGGCTTGGGGATGCTCACAAACGCCGATTCCGGCGGGAGGGTGAAGGTGCACAGCGAGCCTCCACGAGTGAGGTGACGGGGCAGCCCAGCACAGCGTAGGGGGAGCGGCTCCGATCGAGCGAGGCTCTTCCCAAGGCGGGGGCGGCTAAGCAGTCCTGGTCACGGCTCAGGGAGGGACTGGGCACGAGGGTCACAGCTCCGGCGAGGGAAAGGACACCACAGTCCAGCAGCAGGCGAGTGAAGATCAGGTAGAGCCCAATGGTCCTGGGGCTCAGTTCAGGGGGCAAGCTCAGTTCCAAGCCCTTGGAGATCGTTTTGGAAAAGCACAAGTCTTGAAAGTAAAAGTAAAGTAAAAGTCTTCAGCAACAGTTTCTCTTCTCTCCTTTGGCAGCAAGGTCACCACTGCAGGCCAATCCCCCAGGATAGGGACAGTCTTCCTCCTACAGCTTTCCCGGTGCCTCCTCCTCAGGCAGAGATTCTTCTTGGTCAAAAGCGGATCTAGTTTCTTAGGAGCAGGGCTCCTCCATTTATACCACAAATCTTTTGTTCTCCCAGGCCAGGGGGGCCCTTGCCTAGTTCAGTCCGGTTTCTGAGCACTTTGTTTACGTGATGCAGGCTTCTCCTTTCAGAGTGCAGGGCAGAGTCATCAGACGCTCCACAGGGGGTGGAGCCGGCATCGAGGTAGTGGAGCACTGTCCTATTCAGAGCCTAGGAGCACTCCTCCCACCCATCTACCTGTCGATCGTCCTATTCATACCAGGCTACCTAGCCCTGCCCATCTGGGTTCCCCCAGCCCTGTCACTCACACCAGCCAGACATCAGATACACATCACGCAGAGGCGGCTGAAATGGTTAGGCAAGCAAAGGCCAACTTTCTAAAAGTGACATTTGCAAACCCGGAATATTAAAATAAACCTTGCGAAAAGATGTACCTTATTATTCCGAGTTCAGGCATACTAAACTCGATCTTCTACCATGTTCCCTGGGTCGGTTAGGATCATAGGGTGTAATAATCCGGGCCGCCCATACTGGCCTATGAGAACAGGGTAGCCTTGCAGTAGTGAACAACAAGATGGCGGTAATTCACTACTAGGACATGCCACGCATCTGGGCTTGTCCTACCTTAGGCTTACAACGCACCCTGCCCGTGGGCCTACCAGAGGGGTGACTAACATGCAGCTAAGGGAAGGTTTTAGGGACTGGCAAGTGTGGGCACTTGCCGGTCAGCATGTCAGTACCAGACTGCACGCAGGTTCTGCGATGGCAGACCTTAGACGTATTTTACCGGCCGCATCTGTGGGTGGCACAACTTGTGCTGCAAGCCCACCAGCGGTGTTTGCCTTTACATGCCCTGGCGCTCCTGGCGCACTTTACTGGGGTCTGATAGTAAATCAAACAATCCAATCATGGAATCCAACCAACATATATAATTTACATAGGGAGCACTCGCACCGTGACACTGGTTGGCAGTGGCACAGCGCGCTGAGCGGCCAACACCATAAAAACACATGAGGCACAGCGACAAAAAGAGGAAGGGAGACTCACGCCAAGGTGCCAGGTCTAACACTTTCCCTGCGAACTCTTTTGGGGGCCTTTAGGGAACTCCTTCTTTTTGTCTCCCCCTCTTTCTTCTGGGGAACGCCCTGTCCAGTCCTTTGTGAATCCCCCCCTGTTCCTTTTGAAGACACCCGGGTACTAGCCCAGATGTCCGCCTCCTCTGCAAGCTTCCTAGGATTAGTCAGCTTGCTGTCCACCAGGTGTTGACGCAGCTCCGGAAAACTTTTCTCGAGGAGGAGCTCCCTCAAAAACAGGTTATACAACCCCTCGTAGTCTTTCACCTCACTGCCCTGCACCCAGCCCTCCAAAGCCTTTTTGGCGTAGTCCAGGAAGTCCACCCAATTCTGGGCGGCCAGCTTTTGGCTACCCCGGAATCTCTGCCTGTACTTCTCAGGGGTCAGCCCAAATTTCCTAATCAAGGCGACCCTCATGATGGGGTAATTGGTCTGCTCCCGTTGTTCTAGGGCTAAAAGGGCATCCCTCCCCACCGAATGCATGTACCTGTACACACCACCCCCCCACTGAGCTTCCGGGATCCCATGGGCTCGTAAGGAGACCTCATAGGCAGCAAACCACTTGGCGATGTCGTCCCCAACACCATAGCTGGCAACTACGTCCTTTGGTAAGTGGGGTCTAGGCTCCCTGGGAACTTCTTTCTGTACGCTGCTACCAACAGGACTACTGGGGGTCCCTAACTGAAGGGCCTTGAGATCCAATTCTTTTAAGTGGAGCTCATGAAGGAATCTCCGCTCTTCCCTCTCCTTCTCCAAGCGGGCTAATTCCATCCTGAACTGCCTCTCCTCCCTCCTGTCGGCTAAGTCAGCTGAAGAAAGGCTTCCCCCTGAAGCGCTACTACCAGCGCTTGAAGGCGCCCTGGGTCCTGCAACCCTATTGCTGCTCTCAGTGGGAAGAAGTGACTCTGCCCCTTCCGTGGTGTCCGGTCCTGGTCCCCCCTCCTCCCGTCCCCCGCTAGGGTGGGCCATCACCCAGGCTCTCAAGCTAGTTTGGAGCTCCTCTCTTTTTGCTCCCCGCTTGAAAAATACCCCCCTCTCCTGGCAGAATTCCTTTAGCTGAGTTATAGTGTACTCTTCTAGACTACCCATCTCAAACTCCATCCCGCCAGGTGGGGCCCTAACAATGCGGAAAAGAACTCTCAAGGTAAGAGGAACCTTCTTTCAAAAGAAAGCCACTCCACAGGACAGGGATAATTTCAGAAAATCCAAAAGAATCCAATCAGGGAGACAACCTGGAGAAAACTCCAATAAAAACAAAAATCAGGTGTAGGGTGCGTGGCGCACACTGAATTGCTGATGAGTGGACGCAAGCACAAGCTCAGAATCCCACCACTGAACACCAACTTGTTGGACCTAAAGTCCTAGGGTAGCTTGGCTCAAGTGGAAAGGCCTCATTCCAGAGTAACATGTCGTGCTTGCATTCCACTCACCTCAGCACTCCAGCGTACCACCACTAAAAACGACACTACACCAGAGAATTTAGAAAAATTAGAAAAGCTTTATCTTTCCTTCTATCATGTTTTTCTTTTCCTTCAAATGAAACCAATCAGTTTTTATCTACATCACGTTAGGGTCAGAACATTTCATCGTAACTAGATTGGCATTGCATAAATATCTTAGACCTGGTATGAAATCAAGCGCACCATCTGGTGGTCAAACACAGCACAGCAAATTCCATAGCACTTTAATTAGAGTTATTAAACATAGCGCTGCTCATATTGATTTTATAGCACCTTAAATAGAGTTATTAAACATAGCGCTGCACATAGCGATTTCATAGCACCTTAAATAGAGTTATTAAACTTAGCGCTGCACATAGCGATTTCATAGCACCTTAAATAGAGTTATTAAACATAGCGCTGCACATAGCGATTTCATAGCACCTTAAATAGAGTTATTAAACTTAGTGCTGCACATAGCGCTGCATCTGGCAGAACATTCGCACTTCAATTATGGAATCAATAACACGTCAGATGTGGCCCTCCAGCATAACGTAGTGATCCAGGAATCAATAGCGCTTTAACACATGGCAAGTCTTTGAGGCACCTGCAGGACCCTTCTCCCCGTGGGGCACCTCGTGAAGGGGGACCGTGGTCCAGTTCAGTCACGCCCTGGGGTCGAAGGGGGCCTCACGTTGGATCTCCCCGGGGGAGGGGCGTGCTCCGGACCTTGTGGGCCTCCCGCCCTCCTCCCCGGAGATTACCTGTGTCTTCGGCCTTTTTCAGGCCCTTGCGCCGGTCTCTGAGGCTTCGGGCCCGGGCCCACAGATGTCGGCTGGGAGTCCCGCATTGCGGGGACTCCGGCAGATCTCCCCGTCAGCTCCGCATCGGGGAGGGATCCGGCAGAGGCGCGCCCGCAGCCGCCAATAGCAGTGCGGCCTGCGGGGGCGCGGCTCACAGATTGAATCCTGCAGCAGCGGGGGCGGCGTCGCGCAGTACGCCCCCGTCACGTGACGGTGGATCACGGCTTCAGGCCTACGCGGCCTTCTTTGAACTCCGGCGGCCCTCTCCTCACAGAGAGCTGCATCGATGAGGCTGCAACAGCAGCGGCGGGGCCCCGGACCTCCCCGCGGGCCCAAGGATGGCAGGAACAGGCGACACGGCCGATTTTCTCAGCGCCTAGTGCTTCCTTCTTCCTCACAGCGATGCCCTGGCTCAGGGCAGGTGGTTTGGGAGGTGGCAGTCCCCACGCCAGAGGCAGATCAAGATAGGGGGGGGCCCAGGCCCAGTCAGGGTAGTAGAAGATAAGGTCGTAGGTGTTATCCCTTTTCCCCGGTTCTCTTCAGGGGTCCTGGCTAGGCGGGGAGCACAGAAAGGTTAACGTGATCCCAGGGTCAGAGGCTGACGGCAGGGCTAGGTCACGAGGTAGGGGCAGTGTCAACCGAGGGGGGAAGAAAGCAGGCCCTAAGAACAGTCAGTTTCCCCCTCCAGCGCACCTACCTCCCCACTCAGGTGCCTTACTCCTGACTACCTCACTTCACACAAAATGGCCGACGCACCTCACCTCTATATATAGCCTGGGTCCTGACTGTCCAGAGTGGCCCAAAAGGTTCTGGAACTCCTCATGTCAGCCTATGGCCCAGTCTCTGAGGTGATAGTTTAGGCCACCATTTTGTAGAGAGGAGCTCTCACTCTCCCTCCATTTTAGGGAAGCACCTTGCGCCACACCATCAGTTAGTGATAATGGGGCACCCAGAGCCTCTAAGTCAACACCAAAAACAAACTAGTGGACAGAAAAATTAGAGGGTAAAGGAAGAAAAATGAGGAGGGGACAGCCAAAGGGTTGGCAGGTCTAACAATGCATCACAAAAGAAATGAAAAATGAGAGGGGGAAGGAAGCAAAGTAAACAGTAGGAAAAGGAGGAATGTAAGACCAATGAAGGAGAAAAAGGATTAGAAACAATAAGAAGGATAGACAGGAAGGGAAGAGGGAGTGAGAATAAAAGAAGACAGTACATGTCAAAACAATGACTGTAATACGTACCTTTAGGGAACAAGGGACAAGAATGAGAGGTCGCAAGGGACAACGGAAACAGCACACCCAACTGGGGGCAACACATCACACCAGGACATCTACATGATAAACACGATCAGGAGCGGGAATATAGAACATGGGTAAAATCTAGCAAATTACGTTGAACCTGTAAATAAAGAAACCTATAAGAAAAGGAAAACAAATAATAAAATTCAATAACATAATTTAGGCCATTACAAACCAGAAGTAGAGTAGGGAGAAGAAGAAATAGTATTATTCAGGAAGGTGATGAGCCAAATAAAAGGATGAGGTACTGACGGACAAAGAGAGGAATAGCACGAACAACAAGGGGGCAAACATTACAGCAGGTTGTCCAGAAAAATAACAGAAATAGGAGGGTTGAGCATGAAGAAGAATAAGATAAAGCCAACAATATGCCTGTAAAATAAACAAGGGATTATATATAATAGAATTAGGAAACATGATGGAGCCTAAAAAGCAAAAGTTAGAATAACAACTTCAATACAATAGTACAATAAAGAAGTACAAGAGTCAAGTTCCCGAGGAGGAAGGAGCAGTTTCCATTGATGTAGAAGAATGGGACTGTATAAATCTGCGAAGGTCAGCTGGATATTCAAAGGTGGAAGTTTTGTTGAGAAAGGTGACTTTAAAGAGGCAGGGATGAAACAATCCGTATCGTGCACCTAAGGAGTGAAGAGCAGGACGAAGATCCAGAAATTCCTTTCGTCATTTGGCAGTCATTGAAGAAACATCCGGGGAAATAAATACTTTGGTGCCTAGCCAGGAAAGATTCTTTTTGGCTTTGGTGGCATTGAGTACCAACAGAAGGTCAGTGAATTGTAGAAATAAGATAATTATTCCGAGTGGGTTGGAAGGCGCAGATGAAGAAGAAAGACGAGGACCCAGTCTATGAGCTTGTTGTATGTTCAATTTAGTTGTAGAGGGGAGGCCTGTGGTAGGAAAGATGCAAAGTATGTGACGGGGTCGTCACCTTCAAGGCCTTCAGGAAGACCATAAATGCGTAAATTATTTTCTAAATCTTCTGTCACTTTCTTCAGATGTAAGATTTCCTTCTCCAACAAGGATATTTTAGAAGATGAGGCTTGCACGTCAGTAAGATGATGTTTCACCACAGTAATACGGACTCCATAGAAGACCATTTATCGTCTAACGATTGTAAACAACAGTTTGCCTCTTCAATAAATGGACGAAGGGGGCACGGGCAGAGTAACCTTGAAACTGAGATAGCATGTACCCGGCCTCAGGGTTGTAGCTCATCCTTCTTTGTCTCCTTTGTTCACCAGCTACTAACTGGAAAATTCCAGTCTGGGCATGTCTTTAGAGGTATTGGAAATGTATATTACGTATTACCATGTAGACAGGGGTCGGTCCCTCTGCAGCAATCCAAGGAGGCTGGTCAGACTGGACTCCGCTCGAGTGTATGAATAATAAATACCCCTATTGGGTGTGGCCCTTTCTCGCCCACAGACGGGTGAGGAGGTCAGGCCATGTCGGGTCGGACGGGGATCCCTGCACGAGAGAGTCTGGTACTCGCAGCTGCCCCGTCTGTCTGACTGGGTGGTGCCACGCCCAGTGGTCATCCCGGCTGGGGTCCTGAATGGCTAAACCATTGGATCTGACCGTTTGGTCCAAAGAGTCGGCAGTGGAGAATAAATTTGGTTGGCCTGTGTGCACCAGGTGAGTTTGCCTTGGTTCTTTCTGGCTATGGTGCCATTTTGGTTTGTGTTTGGTGCGGTCTGAGAATCGTTGTTGGACAAGTGCTTGAATTTGTTTGAGTTCCTTGTGAACATGGTACCACTTGGGATTGTATTTGATGAGATCAGAGGACCAATTTTGGTAAGATAATTGCAAATATCTGCATAGCATCAATAGTGAACTTGCTTCTTTTTGAAAGATGCTGTGTTGAAGTAAAATGTTCTGTTTGGGCTGTCGTTGTGGTTCTACTGATGCTCGATTGGAAGTCAACCAGCACCACCAGAGGGCTCCCCAAATTTTGATATGTATGTCAAGCATGGCCTTGGCCCTATTATGTTTAGTATGTTATGGCACAAATATATGAGGGACAACGGCGAGTTGCAGTGGCCGTTGACGGGCACTTTTGATGATCAGAAAATACATTTTCTACAGGACAAATTGCTTGCGAAAAGAAGTAGGCAGTCAATGTTTGATTCCCTCAGAACATGGCAAAAGTAGGCAAAACAGAGACGAATGAAAGCAGAGAAAGAGGCCTAGAAAGGGAAAATGCAGACAGTGACTCAGAAAGCTGTAGCATATAATAGAGAGAAAGTAGACAAAGCAATAGAATGTGCTGATAGGACATTCCAGTTGCTATCTGAAAAGTCTTATGTTGCCCGAGAAGGCAATGATACGTTTGTGGCAGAATTGTTAGACACTCGACCTCCACCCCCATACGCTCCACAGAAAATATATCCTGCTGTCCCACAGCCTCAATCGCCCGTCTCTTCTACTGTTTCTGTTTCCTCTGCTGTTGACCCAGCTGCTTTGGCCACTGCGCCTTCTGCCCTTTCTTTGGCTTGGCCTTCTGTGCCTGCAATGGCCGCAAGTCTTCCTGCTATGCCTATTGCTTCGGCATCTCTCCCTCCAACTCTTACACCTACGACACAGTCACTAGCGACTTTGATGCCTGTTCTTTCTGTTACTACTCCTTTGCATTTACTTCATTCCCTGACGGTACTGAGTAGTGGAACGCCTGTACGTGGATTAGGAGATTGCGACTGGGCGGCAGCTAGCGAGCGCCTGGGGCGAATATTGATACGATCGGATGTGGGTGATGAAGAGAAGAAGGTGGTAACCAATCAGGCCGCTCAGTGAGTTCATCACCCATTTACAGTCTGGAGGATGTGTGGAATGTGATGAACGATTATGAGCCGTTTGTGAAGCAGCATGCCCTTAAGCACATGTCGGATACTTTGATTGGACTGTGGGAACAATGCTTCAATGATGTTGCACCCCAGATTATTTATGATATTAGGGACAATGTGTATGCTGCCGGTATGGCACCTGGTCAGGTTTTTAGTCATGTTGCAACTTTAGTCGCATATTGACGTAGGGGGGTTTGAGAAGAGCCCGAAGACAGTATCCCAGTTTCCGATGAGGGAGGTTTATCCCATATATCACCCTGAACTACCAGAGCTGCGAGATCAGCAGAATACTGTTGTTAGGCCAAGGGTAGAGGCCTGTTTCCAAGAACAGTGGGTTTATACTCCATGGAA
This sequence comes from Triturus cristatus, assembly GCF_964204655.1. Classification (NCBI taxonomy): domain Eukaryota; kingdom Metazoa; phylum Chordata; class Amphibia; order Caudata; family Salamandridae; genus Triturus; species Triturus cristatus. The sequence continues at coordinate 312,091,438 of NC_140592.1, forward strand.
AAGGAGTGAGGTTTTGTCCCTTAAACTCATTTACCCGACCCTAGGAAAATTCCTACTGCATATTATAAGGAATTTACGCAGGCCGCTTAATCAACAGTGATGACGCTGGCAGATATTGAAATGTTCTTTGGTTTACTGGTACCCATTGATATTTGGAGACCGGTACACACACAGGGCCACGTTACAGAGTTGGGTGGTACCTGGGATCAGATTAAAGCATGGAACCAGGAGAAGAAGCCTGGTATGTATGTATGTATGTATTGGATTTATAAAGCGCAGGAATCACCCCCGAAGGGGTATCTCCGCGCTATCTTAGCGGGAAAGTCAGACGACCATGTGCATATTTATTTATTTAAAAGGTTTTATATAGCGCTGGCTCCACCCGGGGGTATCCGAGCGCTTTACATTGGAATGACAATATTACATGGAATAAAACACAATGGTGTCCAAAAGAAGCATTCAGACATGACAGACTTTGAGGACCACATTGGGTAATATAGCATGGCTTAGTAAAAAAAATGCAAGGAAGTAGCAATTAACAAAAACAACACGTGATTAGAGTAATTACAAATTGTTACACAATATAAAGGAGGAAGACTCATTTTTTGTGTATAAGGAGGGGTTTTGCAAGTGAGAGAAACGGGGGGAGGGGAAGTGTTGGGCAAGAGGTGGTAGGGTGGAAGAAAAGGTGAAAATGGGTAGGGAAGGGGGTGAATAGGTGGGGTCGACACAGGAGGGGTGAAGAGAGGGGGAAAACGGGGTTGTTTGTTAACAGATTTGTTACAAACCTGCTTTCTGAGATCGCGACTTGGTTGCAGGCTTCGGAGAGCACTTGGACTACCTCCCCCCCTTCGGTAATATTAAGAATGGCACAGTATTATGAACATAGGGAGAATGAGGAGAAGGAAAAGGTGGAGAAGAAGCACAAAGAGTTGAAGATGAAGGTGTTATTGCAACAGGCTTCTCAAGGGAATGGAAGAGGACGTGGTGGTCCGGACCGACAGCTTCTGCGTACTAGCAGGAACACTACGCCAGTAGGACCAAATCAGTGTGCGTACTGTAAAGAGGAGGGACACTGGCGCAGCGAGTGTCTGGTGCTTCTGCAAAAAGTGGCAGTCCCGAGGGGATGGAGGTTTCGTGGATGGGGTCGTGGAGATGGTGGACGGGACAGGGTTCAGACTGCTAAGACATTAAAGGGTCACGCTGACCAGAACTACTTTGATGACCCTAGGGGCAGGCAGCATTACCACGATGACTATGATTTAGATGAGGTGACAGGGATGTCTCACAGCTAGGACAGCCAGGGACAGGGTGAGGGACCAGTTCAGATACCTGTAGATCAGCGTGGTCCTTATGTTACTGCAGATTTGCACGGCTCGGCTAAAGAATTTGCGGTGGATGCAGGTGCTATGAATAGCTCTATCGCCCGTTCACTGGTCCTGTGCAGCTCTGTCTGGCCATAATAATGTTTCGGTATGCTGTTCTGGTGTACCGGTTTTAAGCCCCATTTCCAAACCTCTCACATTGACTATAGGTCCTTTTCATGTTGATTCACTGCTCTTGTCAAAATCAAAGTGTGGGGAAAATTAATGGGTTTAGATTTACTAAAGAAGTTGCATGCAACAATTTATTGTTCTCTGGAAGGTGTTACATGACAATGGGTCCGAATGTGGTCAACTCAAAGCAGTGTCTATCCAAAGATGCACCCCACCCTGTTGAATTTAAGGACGTGCCACCCACATTGTGGCCAACAGGTGACACGGATGTAGGACTATTGCAAATTCCCCCAGTTTCCATTAAAGTTAAAGACAACACCATTTTACTTCATATTCCTCAGTACAAAATACCTCAAACAGGGGAACAAGCCTTGTTGCAGATTATAAAAGACCTGATCCAGTCAGGAGTTGTTGCAGAGATGACCGCGAATGTATGTAATAGCCCTATTCTTTCCATTCTTAAGAGGGCACCTTCAGGCTCCTCTGATGACCACCCAGATGTTTATCGTTTTGTGATTGACTTGCGGGCAGTTAATAAAATAGTGGTTGCTCAGTTCCCAGTGGTCCCTGACATTACTTCCCTTCTGACGATGATTCTTTCCTCTGCTAAATACTTTTCTGTCATTGATTTGAAGAATGCATTCTTTAGTATCCCAATCCATCCTGACAGCAGGCACTTGTTAGGTTCTACCCTAGCTGGCAAAAGCTTTTATATTCTGTCGAGCTCCTCAGGTCTATACTGAGAGCCCTAGCATATATAGCCAAGCCTTGAAAGCCCAATTGGACTCCCTCACGCTTCCCTCAGGTAAATATTGCTTCAATATGTGGATTATCTCCTTATTGCGTCTGACACTGAAAAGGGATGCAAAGACAGTACAGTTAAGTTGTTGCTGCATTTGGCTCACCACGGACATAAAGTGTCCCTTTCTAAATTTCAATATTGTCAACAGGAGGTCACCTATTTAAGTCACCTACTGTCGAAGGAGGGTAGGAGATTGACCCCTGAGCGCATCAGCACCATTGTTAAAATGCCTATCCCTAAAACTCAGAGGGATGTGCACGATTTTATTGGCATCACTTCCTACTGTCAACATTGGATCGCTAATTATTCGTTACTAACAAAATCCCTGCTCGCCCTAACCACTAAAGATGTGCATGAACAACTACCTTGGGCACCTGAATGTCAGCAGTCTTTTGAGCAATTAAAAGTTGCTCTTTACTCTGCACCTGTGCTTGGTACCTGACTGATGTTCCCTTATCTAACTCCCAAGGGGTACTATGTGTTGACGTCTCTTGTTTTAAGTTACCAGATGGCACTACAACTGCTGCATACGCAATCACACCACTTCACACGGTAGTTGAGACGTCACGACTTCCCTATCAGTTGGCCCAAGCAGCGGAACTTGTTGCCCTTATACGAGCCTGTGAGTTGAGCGAGGGACTGGCTGTCAATATTTATACTAACAGCCAGTACGCATTTGGAGTGGCCCATAATTTTGGGCGACTCTGGCCAGAGAGAGGGTTTCTCACTTCTCATGGATGAGAATACAGCATGGCCCTCTTATACGTTGGCTTTTGTCGGGTCTACACTCCCTAAGAAATTAGCGATAGTGAAGTGTGTTGCCCATAAGGCAATAACTGATGATGTGGGTAGAGGGAATGCATTTGCATATCAGACAGCTAAGGAGACGGCTCAAATGAAGATGAAAAGGATGTTTGTAGCAGGTCCAGCTAGGTGGGTGCCCGAGGTTACTATGTTTGAGGATACGTTGGCAAATGTCAAGGAGATTCAGAGTGAGGCAACGGTCAAGGAGTTAGCAGTATGGCAGGAAAGCACAGCACGTTTGGACGAGGAAGGGTGTCGGACGGACAAGTCAGGGAAACAAAGATGGATGTTACCAGATGCATATTTGCTCCCTGTAGTCACTATGGCACACGGGCCAGCCCATATTGGTGCAAAAGGTATCTGTAAATTGTTAGATTCTGTATGGCACAATGAAAAATATCCCAAATACGGCCGCCCATTTGGTCAAATATTGTATGGTGTGTATGACGCATAATCCTGGGAAGGGTACACCTACACCACCTGGCAACTGTGCACCCCCTACTTTCCCTTTTGAGGTCCTCCAATTAGATTACATAGAGATGGATCTAGTCAACAATTTGAAATATGTGTTAGTGGTTTTTTTGTGCGTTCAGCAAATGGGTTGAGGCTTATCTCACTAAAGAAAATACAGCCATAGCGACTGCAAAGGTACTCATGAAAGAGTTCTTCCCTGACTTCAGCTTGCCCCATTTGATTTGGAGAGACAATGGACACCACTTTAATTCAAAAGTCATACAGTTGGTTTTTGAAGGACTCCACATCAAACAGAAGTTTCATGCTTCGTATCACCCCCAGGCAGCAGGCCTAGTTGAGAAGTACAATGGTACTGTCAAACTGAAATTGGCAAAGATTTAGGAGAGCACAGGGTTGCAGTGGTCAGATGCTTTACCATTAGCCCTCTTGTCTACAAGAACAACTGCTCACTCCAGAACAGGGTTGTCACCTTACGAGGTCGTGTTCGGGCACCTGGCAAATGTCTGGGGTGTCCTGCGTCCTCGGAAATATTCTGAGATTGAATATCCTCTGTTAGTGGATTATTTGTATGAGTTTACTAAACGTTTGTGTTCCATTCACCAACAGATTCAGGACACACTTCTGCCAGCACCTGAGGGGCCCGGGCAAAACATTCCGCCTGGGGACTACATCTTGAGGCGTAACTTCCAGAGGAAGAAGGCTTTGGAGCCGAGGTGGAAGGGGCCATTCCAAGTACTCCTTGCCACCCGCACCGTAGTTAAGGTTGCTGGCCGAAAGAATTGGATACACTGCCAGCACTGTTGCAAAGTACCTCTTACTCTGCCTTACGACCAGTGGGTCCTTGATGGTAATGAGGACTCGGAGTGGGAGCAGGTGCCCTGCTTTTTCCCCTTTTCGGATGCCCAGCTAACGTGGACCCAATCGGAGGATGAGAATAATGCAATGTTGAATGCGGCAGTGCCCCCTGAGGTCAGGGCCATTCAGGAGCCCCGTTCTACTGGCTCATCTGTGCTCGAGTCCCAGTCCATTGGCCCCTCTGTGTCTGAGCCCTCTGAGTCCCTTTTTCTCAACCCCTCTGTGCCTGGAGCAGTTAGGTATCCCCTGACGGAGGAACAGTGCACCAAAGGAAAAGGCAGATTAACAGGGATGGACTCGATAGGTCAGGTAACAGTAGCATAGGGAGAGACGAGATTGGTGCATTGTTTGGACACTGGACAGGATTGACAGAACATGCTCCCCTGGAGGGGGGGTACCTTATCCTGAGCGACGTGGGTTTTCTTCAAGAGCTGGTTCACCAGCTCCACCGCCTGTGCTTAACAGCGCCAACGTTGATGAACAATAGGAGTCTGCCAGCGAGGCTCTAATCGACCCTGGGAACATTTGCCTTTTTCCCTTAGTTTCCTGGCTTTCATTCCCCCCTTGGTTCCATAATGTATCCGTTTGGCCGCCCCGTCGAGGAGGAGGAGCAGCCATTTGCGGAACCGCGTTCAGAGTGGGATGGATGTAGTTGGTCTACTTGGTCCACAAAGAGTAAAATAGTTTTTGTAGTGGTCATTGTGATTTTCTTCATAACAGTACTTGGGGTAGCATGGTTCCTGGAGGAGAGATACCCAGTACATTCGCTGATTGGTACAACACCTGTTCCCCCTAAACACATGTTTGTTACTTTGGCCCCCCCCATAAAGGAGAACATCTCAAAACATATATAGACAATGTATTTTTGCAAAGGCTCCATCAAGCCCATGATATTTCTAATGTTACTAATTGTTGGATATGTGGTCTACTCCCTTCAGTTACACTTAAGAGTGATATTCTGCTGTTGATGCCATTATCCTATCTGGGGAGCTGTGAGGGGTGGTTTGAACTGTTTACTATGGTGTATTATCACGTTCATTCCTTTGCTATGAATATGACATCTGCGGACTCTCGCACAGTGGTAGCATGTATACGCTTCCACCAAGGGTTTAATTCTACGCGGTAAGGAGGACAAGAGACCCCGGATTCATTGTCCCCATCAGCTTGTATGAATATATATGAGAAGGTAAAGAACAAAACATGGCTTCAAAATGAAATGTTAGATTTCCATGTGTTCAATGCCACTGAATATTTTTGATCCTTTCAGGTAAGCAATATCACTAAGGATGAGGCGATGCCGGTGTCAGTAGTTAACACCACAGCTGGGTTTTGTGTCCAGGGAATAGGGGAAGGTAAAAGTGGGAGAGAGTAATTGCAATTGCACATATACGCTGAGTACGATTAGTAGTCCGCCTTTGCTCCCACTGCATAATGTCTACTTTGTTTGTGGGGTCCCAAGCATATGTTTGGCTTCCTAGGGGATGGTCAGGCACCTGTTATCTCTCTTTCCTTCTTCCCCCAGTGTACATAGAACCGTCCAATTACCATAACAACCATTGATTGCAATGCAGGAGCACATACCTGTCCCGAGTCAGGAGGGTTATCAACACAGAAGATATAGATCAAGTAGACACCACTCTGCAACAGTTTACCGATGCCATGAAGGGTGTTATACCCTTTTGGGGCCCTATGTCCAATAGCCTTAACATTTTTCGGCTCACAAGAGTTGGAGAAGGAGTCATTAATACCGCTGCTGGGAGAAGGGGTCATTAATACCGCTGCTGGAATATTGACAAATATTACAGCCAAGCTCCAGGCAATGAGGCTTGGTGCTTTAACCCCTTCCATGCTGCGCAGATTCCGCCGCTGTGCTGACGGAATCTTGCGCGGGCGTGGTCATGACGGAACGGTTCCGTCATGAGCACAGCTCAACCGTGGCTCATGACGGAACCGTTCCGTCATGAGCACCGAAGGGGTTAAAAAACAGGATGGTGTTAGACATCATCCTTGCTGATCGGGGAGGGGCCTGTCATGCCATTGGCAGTAGTTGTGTATACATCCCAGATCACGCCCCTTATGTATACTTTGCCATACAGAAATTGCACCGGCTTGCATCTGACATCCATTAAGAGAATGGCACTTGGACTCTGGGTGGTTCTGGGGCCTGTTCGCATCCCGGGGTTGGAAGATTCTTATTTTCCTAGCTGTAGCTGCTGGTATAATTTTCACCTATTGCCTGTGTATACATTGTCTCCCTGCTTGTGCTCATTGTGTAAAGACTCTAACGCCCACACCAAAAGTTCAGTACCTGACACCAAGACAATGGCTATGATGATGCAGAATGTACAATACTTAATGTCAATAGATGAGGGCATTTTTGAATACTGATAATAAACATATTGGCTTGTATTAGCAGCCTTTCTGTTATGTAGTAAGTAATCTTTTCTTAGATAATAGCAAAATGTTAGCAAATGCTAAAAGGAGGGTCTGTTGGAATAGAAAATGTTTTGGGACATTTCCCCTTGCATTGTACGATTTAAGTTAGTATTTGTGGCACCATTTTGTATTCAGCCACCATTTTGTACTATGACCGAAACTAAGCTTCTGTCTCATTCTATTTGCTTCAGCAGAAAGCAGCCTCGATGTGTTTCTTTTATTTCTCCAAGGTTGAGCTTCGCTGCACTAATGAATAGACTGTTTTGTCATTACATACCTTTCTTGTTAGAATAGGCCTGCTCTCGCCCTTACAGTGGCGGGCACGAGCAGAGTAACATTGAAACTGAGATAGCATGTACCCGGTCTCAGGATTGTAGCTCATCCTTCTGTGTCTCCTTTGTTCACCAGCTACTAACTGGAAAATTCCAGTCTGGGCGTGACTTTAGGGGTATTGGAAATGTATATTACGTATTACCATTTTGGCTGGGGTCAGTTCCTCTGTAGCAATCCAAGGAGGCTGGTCAGACTGGACTACGCTCGAGTGTACGACTAATAAATATTTTTGGTCTGTATTCTCCACTATTTGACCGACTCTTCATCTGTTTGGAAGGCTGAGAGGTGGTCGCGAGTGACCTGGGTGACCCGATTCGGGTCACTTCCTTCAGGACTAAGCTTCAGTACCACAAAAAAAAAAATTTAAAAAGAAAAGGGGGCACGGTAGGGTATACCTTGACCCCTTAGTTCTGGTCATGGGGTACCGGAGGGACACCCTAACAAATAAGGCTCCCTCACGACCTATGTATAATTTCTTGTATTTATCAAACTGTTATTAAAAGATATAAAGAAACATGGGCGTTTGAGCAAACAAATCAATTTGCCACTCTAGTTTACTTCTTTACTCTTATTTATTTTGTTTTTAGATTATCCTTTTTTTTATATAAATCAATATTCATTTATAACATTATCACAGTTATACATTTCCATTATTTACATCAATTCCCTAATACAAAATTATTATTCCAAACCGAACCCAGGTAGAGAACACATATCACTCATACTACTCATTCATACATCCACATACCATACACATCCCATATGTAAGTCTAAATAGCTATCCCAGTTGGCGCTTGTAGGTTGATTACAGTCTCTATGACCCTAAAAGGGGACTACTAAAACATTACTAGGATTTGAAAAGTACTTGGTCAACGCGTTTCGGTGGCATAAGGAAACGTAGAAGCCACCTTCATCAGGACCCGCTACTTCTCACATCACAGGTTCTCAAACCCTGGGGTTTCCTAAAGAAATATATAAAATGAAATCAATTACTAGCCCAAAACGATCTAAAATTTAAAAGACACTGATTGGACCAGATAACCAACATTTACAATATGTACCAAATATTACAGTGCACAGGTATCGTATTGTCTCGTACAGAGGTACAAATATTGGTAACCCAAACACATGTGACAATACGCTTAATGATACCTTACATCCCCTATAGAGAAACAAATAGAGGGAAGTAATCTAGTAAGTCTAAAAGGAACTTATCCAGGTGAGGCTATATGACATGAGAAAAAATATTTCTAAAATACAGCTTGAATATTCTAGTCTAGTCCTGCCATAATTTTATAAATAGATACTTACTATATACGAATCTGATACTGGGGTACAAAACTTCCTGATGTTACAACAAACGGCAACCACAGATATGCCCTGTGTATCGATACCCTGACAAAGTCAAAACAAAAAGAAAACAAAAGGGTAGTTGTGATTATGTACTGGCTCTCATTTTACTATACTCTACTCCAATCTTTATGGGCCTTTCTTGTATCCAGACACAGTGCTTACTTACCAGCAAATAACACCTTCTATTTCTTCTTATTTTTGGAAAATGCCCCGATCCATACAATATTTGTCTAAATATATGCTCTGTATACCTGTATGAGAGAGTTTTCATTTTTAGCATTACCTCCCATATTACACTATAAATGGCATCCCCATCATACTCTCTCTCCAAGATGAAAAATAGAAAGACTATAATACCTTTGTATCGTGTCTCTTATTGGAGTCACAATGAGATTTCCATTTCATCAATATCCGGATACACAGCAGCGTTTTTATAATTCTTCGTAATGTCCCTATCACAAGAAAGGACATGAATGTAGTAATGTATTTTACTACGAAATCAAAAAAGAAGATAAAAAGAACGGAGCCTCAACAATATAAGTCACGTATTCGGATTCGACACAATATAATACCTACATCCCCTGGGTAGAAAAAAAATCCCAAACGGCAGACACTAAATAATCTAAGCTACTCAACATAGACTTGTACCCACATCCCCTAAACAAGAGGACTCCAAGACGGCAATCTCTTAGTAATTCAAGCTAACAGCCCCAATATCCATTTACAAGCGGAGGCTGAAAAAAGGACTCTGCAATTGGTAAAAGTCTAAAACTTTACCAATACAATAAACCCAGCCTATTCGCTCCTAACTCACCTTTTTTAATTTACGTATCAATCCTCCATTCACATATCGAAGTCGTCGGGTCTCCTTCCTGTAGGTCGGTGAGACGTACCGCAAAGAAATGTCTCTATTTATACTGTTCCGGTCTCCATTGCAACGCATACACGATTGCCAAAGCAGCATCACCTGTTAATTTCACAGACAGAGACAACGGACTACCCACCTATACTGCTGCTGGGCCGCCATCTTGAGTGAGTATATTGCATATCGCATGTTCCAGTCTCCATTGCAACGCATACAAGATTGCCAAAGCAACATCACCTGTTAATATCACAGACAGGGACGACGGACTACCCACCTATACTACTACGGGCGCCATCTTGAGTAAGTATATTGCATATCGCCTCAAACAACAAGAAAGGTACTTGTGTGATATTTAACTGACAGCGTAAAAAGACTTGTCATAATCAGACGAGCGACGCTATGTTGTGATTGATAAACAAAGTCAAGAGCATAGCCTATAACTATTCTTATCACTTATACCCAAATACCTAATACAGACAAAAAAATACAAAATCACAAGCTAATTACCAAAATAGACGAGTACCGGAGGGACAGCGCCAGGGCAAAAAAGGCATTGTTTTGTGTTTTTTTGCCACAGAAATGCGACTGAGCTCCGAATCCACAGCTAAAGTTTTTTAAAAATACTAGCGCGGGCTCCCGTGCTTGTTTTGAATTGAGCCCCCGGGTTGGCAAGGTCCTGGTGGCATTTATTTTAAAAGGAGGGGGCGCATGGGACCCCCCTCCTAAGGCTCATGTAGCCACAGGGACACCCACTCCCCAGGGATTCTTTTATAAAAAAGGAGGGGGCCGCATGGGGCCTCCTCCTTAGGCTCCATATGCCCTGGGGACCACCACCTCCCCAGGGCTAAAAACAGCTAACGGTCGGATCTTGTGGACCCCCACCTTCCCAGGATATATATTGTTTTAAAGAAAAGAAGAGAAGTTGTGTTGCCCCCCCGTCCCAGGCCACATAGGGCCCTGGGGACCACCACGTCCCCAGATGGCCAATGAACAAGAGAGGAGAGGAGCCTTGCAGTCCTCCTCCTGGAGCCATACAATTCCCTGGGGACTGCCACCCCCGAGGGCCGGCTCCTGCTATGTCCTAGGGTACCCACCCCGGAACACCGCTGTTTGCTCTTGCTGGGGAGAGCTGACAGCTCCCACCAAGCAAAAGCAAACACTCTGGTTCCAGCAGGCAGGAGCATTTCAAAGTGCTCCCACTCGCTGGAAGCGGATGTTTAATCTCTTTCCCTGTCTACATGGAGGGAGCTGCATTTCTATCAGTTGTCTGCGTGCAGCAGCAATACCAGCTCCCACAGGAATCGGAGAGCTGGCTGGGACAACGGGGCCTTGAGGCTTCCCTGCGTTCCCCATGCTGCACACTGGTTGAGCTCCAAGACACCCACGAGACATGGCCGGGCCCCGGGGAATGGGGTCCATAGCACCATAATCGGCCCAAGGAGCATGGCCACACAGCCCCCTCCCCTATTCAGAAGCCTGGACCCTGGGAATGGGGTACCCAGGGCTGAATCAGACTGGGGAGATGGCCATGTGGCCCCCCTCCCCCATTCAATTAACGTCAGCCCAAGGGTTTGGAGGTCCCGGGGCCGAAATCAGCCCAGGGAGGGGGGCCCCATGAGCCCCCTTCCCTGTGCAGAGTAGGGTAAAAAAATTGCAGAAAAGGCAAAAGGGAGGGCAATTAAAAAAGGAGAAAGGGCAAAACAAAAGGCAGAAAAAAGAGCAGAAAAGGCAAAACAGGGAATAGAAAAATAAGCAGAAAAGACAAAATAGTGGGCAGAAAAATAAGCACAAAAGGCAAAACAGAGCAGAAGAGGGCAAATCAGAGGGCAGAAAATCATGCAGGAAAGGCAAAACAGGCAGAAAAATGGGCAAGAAAGGTAAAACAGAGGGCAGAAAACAAGCAGAAAAGGCAAAACAGAGGGCAAAACAGAGAGCACTCAGACAATCACACACCCACTCAGAGAATCACTCTCCCACTCACAGATCCGCTGAGATACTCATACACTCACTCACAGACCCATTCAGAGACTCATGCGTCCGCTCACTGACTCACTGAGAGAGTCAAGCGCCCACTCACAGAGCCACCCAGACAGTCATGCACCCACACACAGATCCAGTCAGAGACTCAATCACCCACTCACAGACCCACTCAGAGACTCACACATCCAGTGAGACACTTATGCAGCCCTTCCCTGATCCACTAACACACTCACACACCCACTGACAGACCAGCTAAGACACTCTCACACCCACTCACAGATCTACAGAGACACTAATGCACTAACTCACACATTCACTGTCAACTGTTACTGGTTACAGTTAGAAAATAAAATGTAAAAAACCTAAGAAGCTAACTTAAAAAAATCAAAGGTTACAGAGAATTTATAGTTAGGAAACAGAATTTTAAAAAACGTAGAAATTCACTGAAAAAAACAAAGGCTACACAGGCGTTATAATTAGGCTCAGATTCCATTTGTACAAAGCCATAGAAATTCAGGAGTTATACTTGCCTGATCTAACTATAATGTATGCCCCCGCAATGCACTGCTTATGACCTCACATATTACATTGTCATGACACTGATTTTGCTCCACATATAAGGTTGTGCACAGTCAGTGTGTCCCCTGAGGGTGCCCTCACCTATCTGTGGAGGAGGGATGTCTCTACCCTACATTGAAAATGAGTCAGGGTGTCCGAAGGCAATGAAAGGCAGATTGCTTCAAACAGACTGTCTGCCTTTATCAATGTCCTGTTCATGGTATAGATGTGAGTGTGCTCCTGCACTCTGAACAGCGCACTCACTGTAATAGGGCGCATTGTCTCTGTCTGTGCCACGTGCATTCAGTTAAGGATTCTCCATGGCGCCGGGTGTGACAATGTACCCTCTCAGTAATGTGGGCTTCGGTTCAGGTACCTAGTCAATAGAGGATGAGCTTGACAAAGCGACTGATGGGGTTCTACCAAAGTGTTGTTTTGATTCTGGGGCATGGAAGATGCATGAAGGAAGGAAGAGATTGATAAGGGCATCCAGACTTGGAAAGAAGAATGTCAATGAAGGTGGTAATTCGTTGAAAGGAAGGTAAAGAAAATATAACATTGAGAACACTGCACATTGTTCTCAACAAATGAACATGTTACAAAATAGGAAAGGTAATTTGCAGTGATTTTTATAGGAAACACAGGAGTAACAGAAACGTACTCACTATTTTGAAAGTAAGCTTATTTTTGATCAAAAATGGGTCTTGATTATTTCTGGTAAATTTGGAAAAACATTAGTGTAAGTTGTAACTGATTAAGTTCAAATGAAGTTCTGTGACCAAACAAAGGAGTTCCCTCATTAAGGCAGATCATCCTCTTGAATGGATTGGACACTATAATAGTTGGTCACCTATCAAAATAGAGACGTAAAACACAGAGTGATGAAGAATAAATTAAAAAAGTTTTGAATGACCTTACAAAAACTGAAAATTACTTTAAGTACATATCAAACAGTGTTGGATTCCAGATTGGAATACAAATATCGAAAGCTACCCTAGTCATGTCAGACGTTTTTGTGGGGCCATGGTAAACAACACCAGGGAGTCATGCATAGAGTCGAGCCCTATTTCTAAGTTTGATAAAGCATACCCTGCAGGAAAAGAGGGCATGACTGATACAGTATCTCGTGCCATCTTGTGGTAAACGCTGCCTCGTCAATATTAAGCAGTGCGGATTTAATTTGAAATATATAAATAATGATTTCAGTACGATTACCTGCAGCCCTCCTTAGTACCACGCATTAGGGGTTAGACTAACACATTTTAGTGTTGGTGTCCACATCACCGCAATAAAATGTTTTAGTCTCCCATAGCTAAGCTTCTAGCAGTGTGAAAAGGCTCAGCAGGCACCTGTTTGCGATAACTCAAAAAGCAGGCAATCAGTGCTTAATTTGTGAAAAAAATAAGTGCCAGGGTTCTTGTCAGGAGGCTACTACAGCGTCCACCGCACATTGCCCTGCTATGCTGCCAATGACCGTAATGACAAAACTACTAACCATCCCACTCCTACACTTGTGACAATTGGGACTATTTCAGGCACCAAAACCTATAAGAATGGCTTGGGTGGCAGGTAATAGTCATTTTTAATGAATATAGCATTCATGATTAACTGTTGTTGTGCTCAACTCTAAATTAGCTAGACAGCGCCACCTTGTGGCAAGCTGTCACAAGCACCGGTGCTGACAATTAAGTGCTGGTGCCGAGCACCCGAAACCACCGGCTCAAAATAAGCACTGCAGGCAGTATTGATCTATTCTAGGCTAAGAGGTGAACTCATTGCTGGTAAGTTAATAGGCATTCACATTTTGCTTTCTCCAAATGCAGCGTAGTAGGTGAGGCCACTTCATACACTACTAGTTGGCTGCCTTGCACTGCGAGCGCCGAGTGGCCATAATTTTGTCTGAAGACATTAACATCTACCTCAAGAAAGTAACTGTCAATAGCAGGGGTGGTGAATAAATACTTAACTTTGCTAATGCTTTTTTATTTCCATTATGTATGGCGCACTGTTAACCAGGCCGGGCTTGGCCTCCAGGCCAGGTGGATCCTGGGCCTTCTATTTTTTTCGGGCCCACAGTTGTGGGTTTTCCAGCTCTCTGAGTAACTTTCCTGCTGCTGTGCCCCTGCAGGTGGTGGTGCCGCTGCCGCGTGGCTGCCGGAATGACGTGTTGTGGCAGTCGAATGTCCGTCGGGGAGCAAAATTATCAGGCTCATCTCCTCTGGCCCTGACAAACCTCGGTCCGATCTAGAACATTGCTGTTGTTGGCTCAAACTGAGTCCCCATGGGGTATATTATCGAGAAACGGCGTTAAAATTATCGCCGCTTTAGCGGCAGAAAACTGCCGCTAAAGCGGCGATAATTTTAATGCCGTGCTTGATAATATGCCCCCATGCTATTTAGAACCCACCTAGTCTCTTGACATACGTGTACACCGGGGCAGGGGTCACCATCCAGTCCGGCTAATGCTACCAGCAGTGTTAGAAGAGCCAGCGGCCCCCCCCAGCCTCAGCAAGGACTCCTCTCAAACCTCGGGCTAGCCTGCCCTGCCAGCGCGTGCCCAGCAGCCAGCAACAGAGAAGCAAGCAGTCTCGCGCCGAGCACGGCTGGGGGGTTGCAACAGAGAAGCAAGCAGTCTCGCGACGAGCACGGCTGGGGGGTTGCAACAGAGAAGCAAGCAGCCTGGCGCCGAGCCGAGCTGAAGGATTGCTGCATCATTCAAGGGGGGTCACCAGCAGGCTTCCGCAGTCTCATACTCCGTTGCGTGCAATAATAAACCGCACTGCAGCCCCATGACACTCAGCCTGACCAGAGCACGCTGCCAGTCTGGCACCAGTCACAACACTTTGAGGCGACGCTTGCAACGACAGGGACACGAGCGAGTCCGATGTCTCAGTAGCGAACTTTGCAAGAGGGTCACAGATGTTCTCTGAGGGGCTTCTGGCAGGGGGTAGTGTCAGCATCATAATATCCAATGAAGAATAAATTGAAAGTGCTAGAATTGGTGGAGGTCAAAAGAATGAGGGAATCTTCGCTGTATAATCAGAAATGCAGGGGCACAAGGGGGGACCCAGGGGGTGCAGGGCGCGAGCCAGGTCTCCCCCTGGGTGGCTTCGCACAATGGAGCGGCCACCCAGGTGTAGGGCAGGGGATTTAACCAGGAGGGCGCGCGGCGCGACGGAGGTCATAAGTAGGGGGAGGCAAGGGCGGGAAAATCACTGTGCCCTCGGGAGCGGGGAGGAGGGGCTGGTTGTAGTTTTGTCCCACCCACCCACCCTCTTTTTCATAACCATTGTTTTATTCCCCCTTTTTTCTTTTGATTGGCGTTAAGCCGCTATTATTTTCTTTTGCCACGCTAAGACAGGTTTTTCTTGTATTTTCAGGCCTGATAGTGTCCTGGGTAGGCGGGGTTTTGATGGGGGGGTGGGCAGCCTTGAGCGGGTTAGCCCATCCTCCAACGTGGGAGGGGGGGAGCAGTCACGTGAACCGGAAATGGGAAGTAGGGGAAAATGCACACAGGGGTCAGTGTTCTGGTTAGGAGTGGGGTTTTTTACATTGGGGGTAGGTTTTGGGGAGATTTGAAGACAAACTTTGAAAGCTATTGCATTGCAGAAAATTATGATTTGGCACCTGTCTTAATAAAGTGGCCTTTTTTGCTAACAAGTAAGTGGTGGTTGGTGATTTATTGTGCGAACATTGTGTGAACTGCTTTGATGGGTTTTAGCGCTCGACATTGTTTCTGTCGCTGCATTGCTAATATTCATGGAATTTTCCTCAGTTTAGTTGTGATTTTTATCTGTTTCGATTATGTGTCTCTTTACTGATGATTATCCCTGAAAGATTATATTGGTGCCCTGCATACTCGACCCACTGACGGACTGTGTTTGTGGTTGTTTAGAGTTGCCTGTTTACCACCAGTACCAGTCACTTGTTCAGGGGCATAGCTTCAAAGGGGGGATATTTGGGGTGTTGCACCCCCCTAATAAATGTATTTTCTGATAAATAGTTGAGTACAGGTGCTTTCAGTCCGGTATGGTGAGGTGTCTGTTGTCAGATTTCACCAGGAATTTTTGCAATACACACAGACAAAAATTCACACTCTCACTAACTCTCTGTTTTGAAACTCCTTGAAAATGTTTGGTATTTTACAAAATATTGTGTCTTCTGTCACTTAGTACTCTTACCAACCCGCATTCCACTCCCTTTCCACTGCCGCGAAGGCCCCTCTCATGCACCCTTCTTGTTGTGTAATGGTATTTTAACTTTATATGCCTGCGTGATTGTTGGAAAATCTGAAGCTCGCCTCCCCACCAAGCATACCGACCAAGCTACACCCCTGCACTTATTGTTTCCTCATCCCCATTTGGACCTGTGAACCAAACCATAGTCATTCAGTGGATCAAGGTCATCTACATATCCATATCCCTTTGCTAGTCCCCTGTTCGTGCTAAGTCTGCCAATTAAGATTTTGTGTTTACTAATAAAAATACCATTACAAAACAATGGGGTAACCAACACAGCCGAAGGACCTGGGTACAATGCGATACAGACAACAACACAGTCCTATCAGATAGTGCGAAACAAAGGATAAACAGATTTAATCAGCATATTTTGATCCTACACATGTAATCAATATCCTTCTATCCTAAAGTAGGGGTAAATATCATTACTTAGAGGAGGAAGAGTGCACACAATTACTATCACACACAAAAACACAATTGTATTGAAAGCCAATAGTATATACACATTAGTTACATGTTTGTTGCTCCATTATGTGCAAAAAGTGCTCAGAGGTGCTTGTGTATACGTGATAGAAAAGAAAAGACGTTAGCAGTTCAATTTACGGTCAGCAATGGTCACAAAACTTTACAAAGCAGCCTGCCTGCTAAGATATCCAATGACTTAATTTATATCCATAACATAGAGGCAATTGGTTTAGTCACTATTTGCCTCTCGCGATAGTAAAAAAACACAACAAACCAGGCTGAGGTGATTGTCAACGTTTTGACCCAAAATTGGGGAAAGGCCAATTAAAAACTTAGAGGTGCGTTTTCATCAGGACAGAGATAACCCAAAGAAGAAGGAGCAGCCGAGAGGGAGGCAGTGTGACTATGTACCGCAAAAGAGCTAGATTGCCGAATAAAATAGAAGGGGCACCCCCACCCACATTTATGCAGATTAATTCTGCTTTTAGGTGCCACCCACTTTTGGATTTATATCTTAAAGCCACATCTCCCTCACCTGCAGCAACTTAAGTGGCAGGAAGGTGCTATCCTAACAGATGAAGAGCGGTGGACCTTCGCCGGTATCTTGAATTATAGGTCATACGTTTGACAATATTGTGCAGTACTCAAGGTTGCTCCCCCTTCTTCTATGACTCAACCAATTGCCTCTATGTTATAGATGTAAACTAAGGTCCTCATTACGAAGGCGGTGGGCTTCCCACTGACAGGACAACCCTTTGGTCCGACTGCCACATTACAATGCTGGCAGTTGATCCTATTCTGTCGGGGGACAGACTGCCGCCTCCAACAGGATCTCAGATCCAGACGGGGCGGCGGTAGAAATCGTAGTCCCGTATGGAGGCGGTGCAGAGAGAGGCACCACCATCGGGATTACGATATCCCTTTCAAACTGCCTATTCATGGTGGGAACACCGCCATGTATAGGCTGACAGAAATGGACTTTGGGGGCCCCAAACAGGGCCCGTCCCTTGTGGGCCACTGTAAAGTGGCCCTGGGGGCACATGTGGTGCCCCCTCTCACATCCATAGTCAGTGTGCCATGCAGCACATGGAGCGGTCCATGTTTGTCAGGAATTGCTCATGTTCATGGCGGCTTGTGCTGCGGCCCTTTTCCTGGCCTGCAGCACAATCCACCGTGGAAATGAGCACTTTGTGACCACCAGCCCAGTGGTCACATTGTAATTGGGCGGTCAGACCGCTGCCTGCTTGTCCGGTGGTCTCCTGCCTGCCCTGATTTTTTTTTTTTGTTTGATCTGTTTATTGAGATATTTTGTATAGAAAGTAAAACACTTGACAGTCATATAGCTTAACTTAAGGAACCAGTAGGTAATCTGCTAGACAAAAGAAATAATTCAGCGATCTAACCATACAAAAAACATCTTAGTCATTAATCGTACCTGATCAGTAATAAAAGCATACCCCGTCCAACAGTTGACTTTAACCTCCTGCATTGTGGCTATCTAACCATGCTATTATATAGTATGGCTCCACTATGCATGTACATATTAATGGCATTTATACCTCATGTATGGCTTCACTCCGCCATATCACATTAATCTGCATATTCAATCAAACAATCTTATTTAATAACATCTAACAGATATAATACAATCAAAAGAAAATGGGAGGAGGACAAGGGGGGAAGCAGGAGCCTGACGGATGTAGGTAAGAATATAAATCTCCTTCAGAATGAGAAGATACCGTACCAACAATCATGTAATAGTATATCCCAACTACCTGGAGAATATACATGGAAACTCGGGGTATATGGAACGATCAGTACAGTCAGCCTATAGCTCGGGCCATAATTCAGCACATATGTTATATAGTAATAAATCAGTGATAGGAATGTCCGGAGGTTCATCCGACTCCAGCAGCTCCTGTAGCGTACAAAACATTGCATTCCATGCAGAAGAGATGGGGAATTTGCGAAGACCCAGAGCATCTTCTCATACCAAGGAGACTGCCTCTGCCTTAACCCAGTTCAACATTGAGTGGAACCATGCCTTCAACGGAGGGGGTTCTTCAGCCTTCCACCTGCGGGTAAAAAGCCGTTTGGCCACAACAAGGCCCAAATCCAAAAATCTAGAGGACGCCTTAAGCTTTTTGCTTCTTGGGAATACTCCCGTAATGCATGCCCATTACGTGTACATATTCCAGAAGGAGATGTGTTGGAGGTTCCTGTGTAATGTCCCCCCATCAGGTTCGCATCATGGCCGTCCAGGAGGCATGATTCAGGAATTGGCCCGGGGTAATCCCGTCCTTTTCTGTGATGGTAAGGAACGGCGTAATGTGCCCTCTACATATTAATCCCCCAGGGTGGTTAAGCCTGCTCCCGTCCAATCAGTAAGGTCCATACTCTGGACTCGGCCGCTCGCTGTCGGCATATCCAGCAAGGGCATAACGGGTGCGTACGGTTTAATGTGTCTAGTAAGACATAATGCCGTGCGGAATCATTTCCCTGCAATCTGTATCAATAAGGGGAGCATTTTGTGAGATTTATTACAAGGATGGAATAAGGAGAGGATCATGTCCCGGGAATATGGAGGGCCAAGGTCTGCAGAGACAGGCAGATGTAGCTCCACCACCCATTTTGATACCCACAGTATTTGGGACGCCAGGAAGTAGTGTACAATGTTGGGTAGGGCCAGTCCTCCCTGCGACCGAGGTAGGTATAACTTCACCAGGGCTACCCTACACCGCGTGTTGTTCCAAATGAAGTCTCTGATAACACCTCCCAAAGAGCGAAAGAAGGACGCGGGTAGATAAAGTGGGAGGTTAGAGAAATAATAAAGAAGACGAGGCAGCATGACCATTTTTATTAACTCCACCCCGCCTATGACTGAAAGATTGAACGTCTTCCAGAATTCAACTTGGGATTTGAGCGCTGTAACTGCCCTGGTAATGTTGCCATCCATAAGGTCCCGATCATTATGATAGATGCGTATTCCCAGGTATCTAAACGTTACCGGTTGCCAATACACTGCTGTCCCGTCCACCTCCCTACAGGGATCCCCCATACCAGGGGTAAGGGGAAACAAACAAGATTTACCCCAGTACACACCCAACCCAGACAAGGATGCGTGGGTCCTCAGCGTATCAGGAATGGCTTGAGGGATCACCTGGAGAACTTTGACGTATAGTAGGATATCGTCTACATACAGCGAAACTGCATGGAAGCCATCTCTGAGCTGTATCCCCTACTCCAGTATTGAACTCCACAGTGCAATTGCCAGTAGTTCTATCACCAGAACAAATATCAATGGAGAGAGGGGGCACCCTTGGCGAGTTCCTCTTTCTATCGATATAGGGTCAGAGAAGAGGGTTCCCCTCCACACCCGGACCGTTGGAGCCCATATAGTAATTTAATAAGACTTTGACCCAAAACCAAAACGATGAAGTACCGCGAACAGGAAGGGCTGCTCAACTGTGTCAAATGCCTTCTCCAGGTCCAACACAACAAAACCGGCTGTGGGCCAGTGCGCTGCAGCGCAGTGCATGACCCAAAACAACCGTCGTATGTGAAGTGAGGTATTGTGGGCCGGTACAAATCTATTCTGGTCATGGTGGACCAGTTGCGGAATCACCAGTGCTAATCTGTTTGCCAAGATACCCACTAGGATCTTATAGCCACCATTCACTGGCGCCAAAGGATGGTAGGCACTTGCAGAAGTAGTGTCCCTACCTGGCTTGGGAAGTGTAATCAAAGTAGCATCGGTAATTGAGTTCGGAAGATAGAAATTATCAAGCACTCCTGTGTATACTTTAAGTAATTGCGGACTTAAGGGGTCAGCATTTGACTTGTAGAATTCATGAGGAAATCCATCTGGGCCTGGAACCTTCCTGGATGGCAGAGCCCTCATTGTACCTCTAACTTCCTCAAGTGCAAGAGGGGCATCCAACTACGTTTGTTGGTCCAAGGACAGGGCTGGAAAGGATAATTTGTCTAGAAACTCCTGTATCGCCCCCTCCAGGGCCTTCGTAGTAGATCTATAAAGTCGTGTAAAATCGGTGGATAGCTCACCATGTATTTCTAACTGCATGTATTTGAATCTCCCATCTGAGGATCGGAGCGCTGTGATAGGCCCACCCGACTGTTCCTGTTTGATTAACCCGGCGAGGAGAGGCCCCAACCGGTCTGCCTTGGCATGTGCGGATGCTGACTGTGCCGCAAAATTAAGGCAGCGCTGTCGCTTTAACAGCTCTGCATGCTTCTTACGCGTTTCTACTAGGAAGGACATTTCTTCATCGTTTTCAACCGCTTTGGACTCCAATGGCAACAGATGTTTTTCTATATCGTGCAAGTCACATGTCACCTGCCTACGCAGCCCACAGCCCAGTCTCAGACACTTCCCTCGTAAAGTAGCCTTCATGGCTGCCCATTCGACTGCCGAGGAGGAAGCTGTCCCCACATTGAGCTCAAAGTACTCCTCTATAGCCTCCCCAACCGCCTCCCGTATCATAGAGTCCTCCAACATCGCTGGTTGCAGCCTCCAGGTAATAACCCAGGGAATGCAATCCTCCCAGGTCAGTGTCATATAGTGAGGGTTGTGGTCATAGTGCATACGTCACCAGTACTCCGAATCTCAGACGTATGGAAGCAGGGAGGGGGATCCGAAGAATCAATCAAGTCGGACATGCAGATTATGGGGTACTGAAAAAAAAGAATACACCCTCTCCCCGGGGTTATGATTTCTCCAGACATCCGCTGAGCCCCATCCATGAGCTCACCCGTTCAGTACCACGGAGTTAGTCGTGGCGACTGTACCTCAAAGTGGGGGGAAGGATCTATCCATCCCTTTGTCCAGTACGCTGTTGAAATCCCCGCCCAGCAACCATGGGATCTCACACCATTTCCTCATTACCATGGACAACTGACTGAAGAATTGACCCTGTTCCACATTCCGGGCATATACATTTCCCAACAATATGTGCCGTCCATCAAGCCTACCTTTTATAAGTACATATCTGCCCTCCCCATCTACAAGGACCTCATCCATTGCAAAAGGCGTCCCAGGACGTATCCAAATAAGGACCCCCCCAGCAAGCAGGGAGTAGTTTGTGGTATATATTTTCCCCCTCCATCTATGTTGTAACTTGGCAATCTCCACCGCATTTAAGTGTGTCTCCTGTAAAAATGCTATGCGCACATTATGGCGTTTAAGATAGGAGTATACATACAGCATACCTGCAGGAAGGCGTTCGGAGACCCCTCGCATTCCAAGTAAGTATCAAGTGACCCAACCTAAAGCTAGGGTAAGTAAACAGAAAAGAATGATAGCGTCCCAAGCCATCCGGACCCCATTAAATAGCAGTCGGGCATGCATGACAACATCTCCAATACCCCCGAGAGATTCCTGCAATCAAGGGGAAAAGTGGGTTAAGTCAACAGAGGGAAGAAAAAACCTTTATAGGAGCAACCCTCACAACCTTGAGGTGTCGCCCAAACATGAAATACAGCAGCACAAAAGTGTCCTACTGGTCCCCAGCAGAAAGGAAAAATAGGGGGTTGTGTAACCATGCAGAGTAACCCGCCCTCCATCCACCAGAATCGTCTAATGACACATCACTATAAGGTATATCATAAAACTGCCCCCCCCCAGGGACTCAGAGGTACATCCAACACATTAACCTGTTCTTAACCTAATCTCATGCAATTAACTATCTTTAGTGATATCACCCACAACAGTTTAAATAGTAATATTAATTAATAAATGTCCAGTTCAACCACATTTCATATGATACCATCCGCTGTCTGAGGTGCAACGTCCGGCATTCTTAGCGAAGTTTTGTCGGACGAGTCCACTAGCGAGGAACCCCTTTCCCCCGAAGAGTGGACAGAGACATCAACCCTGTCCTCTGGGACTGCTGTTTCCGCCATCTGTTCCGCAATGCGGCCACTGCCTGTTGCACCCTTCAGATCTGGTCTGGGCCAGGAGCGGCCGACAGCCCAGGGAATCGTCACCCCAGCCCCGTCTCCGAGACCCCTTTCCTCCTGCTGCCTCACACCATGGCCTAGCAGTATCCGTTGGCCGCGGACCAGTGTATTGTCCCGACATCTCCAACCAGTCCCAAGCGTCCTGAGAAGGATCGAAAAACCTTGACTTTCAATCAAAGACTACTTAGAGTCTAGCAGGGAAGAGTAGCTAATAAGAGATGTTTAACTGCCGGAGTTGACGCTTGACAGGCAGGAAGGACCCTTGCTGGTGTTCGAATTTCATTGTATAATCTGGGAAAAAAACAACACCTTGGCGTTCTCAAACTGGACTTCGTCAAGCTTCCTCTTCTCACGAAGAGTCACATCTCGATCTCTGAAATGTAACATTTTGAAAATGAGCGGTCTTGCTGGATCTCCCGGGGCCAGTTTCCTGCCCGGGACGCAGAGAGAATTCCGTGTTAGGTAAAATGGTCTTAAGCCACTGTTCTAGGAAGGTGACCGCGTCTTTTCCTTCCGCTCCATCCGGTAGCTCAATCAGCCGGACATTGTTCCGCCAAGAGCGGCCCTCCGCATCCTCCACCCGCTCCTCCAGATATCTGATCCGGGCTTCATGGGCATTCTGCAGTTTTTCTTGGAATTCCGTGACCGGCTTTAATTCAGCTACCTCCTGCTCTATTGTAGTGACCCAGTCTTTCGGGTTCCGTTGGTCGGCGTATAGCAAGTTAAGGTCTAGCGCCACTTTATCTAACTTAGCTTCCAGTGACTCATGGGAGCATTCGATGGCATTCAGGATAGCATCCAAACGATCATCCGGGGCCCTCTGCTCCACCGTCTGCTGCAGAAGGTCCACTTCGCTAGTGCCTACAGCTTGCGAGGAGGCCCTCGATCCGGCGCCCCTGGTGCGCCCCATTCTTCTCCTCACACCCAGTTTCACCCAGAGGGCCTCCCGGGCTTCAAATCTGCGAAAAAAGCTGGTCGGTGCAACACCACAAGCGTTTAGGCAGACATTGGCTTGTGAAGCGGCCAACCTCGCCGTCGTCGTGTCACAAGTCTACAGTGGCGTGGCTAGTGCCCTGCTCTCGACGCCAACTCCCCCTCTCAATATGCAGCACTGTATGTCGACTGAGCACCTCAGCATTCATCTGGTGTGGCCCAGCCTCGCAAAGCTGACCTCGTAACGTCCACACTTCGCCAATTATATAGCGTATTCCCCCTGCTGTCCGCTGGGCGAATGTTAGTCAATTCTGATTTTGAGGGGCCGCCACACTGCTATCCAGGCCCCCTTGCTCACCACTGGCGTGCTCCTCACCAGGCTGTACTTCCAGGCCTTTGCTTCATCCCTCCAGGGTGTTGCACCACTTCACCAACGCACTCCTGCGCAATGTTCCCCAAATCTCACCGCCTCCGGCTGTCGGTGTTCCTCGCGCTGTGGGGCTGGGCCTGTCTCAGGCATCACTAACACCCACAGCGCTCACCAGGGCCTTAGGGTCGGTGCCCTCCACCTCCGTCGGCACCTCTAGGGGGGAGGGGGAGACACCCTGCTCCCCTCACCCTCGGTCCGCGGACTGCAGCTCCGCCGGAACGGCTCTCGCAGGAGTCAGATCCCGGGATCCAGGGCCTAGCCGCAGGCGCCTCACCAAGTCAATCCCGGCCGTGACCTCTCGGCTGCTCCTCAGCGCTCCGGTACAATACGGTGAAACATGCTGCCTGGGCCAAATTTTGATCTCCACCGGCCCCCGGGGGTGTCACAGGAGCATTAGGTATATCGTGCTGTGTCAACAGAGCGTAGCGATGCTGGATAAAAGAGTCGGAATAAGGAGCTGGATGGTGGTGCGATGTTAACCCCTTCCCCGCTCATGACGGAACCACTCCGTCATGAGCCACGGGTGCACTGTGCTCATGACGG
This sequence comes from Triturus cristatus, assembly GCF_964204655.1. Taxonomy (NCBI): domain Eukaryota; kingdom Metazoa; phylum Chordata; class Amphibia; order Caudata; family Salamandridae; genus Triturus; species Triturus cristatus. The sequence goes on from NC_140592.1 coordinate 312,115,979, forward strand.
AGTGGTTCCGTCATGCTGCGGCCGTTGGCGGCCGCTCCTCCCACGCGGCGCTAATTCCCCGCCTGTGCGGGCGTTTAGCGCAGTGGGTGGAGTCATGACGGAACCACGCCGTCATGAGCACAGCTCACCTGTGACTCATGACGGCGTGGTTCCGTCATGAGCACAGCGGCGCCGTCAACCCCCCCAACCCCCCCCCAGCGCTGCGGCGGAATTCGCCCCGCAGCGAAGGGGTTAATATGCGTCCGCCATGCCACCCCTGCAGGCCACGTCCCCCCCTCCTGCCTGCCCTGATAACGGGCGGCTGTCCGACCACCCACTGTCATAATAAAGCTCTAAGTTATTGGATATCTTAGCAGACAGGCTGCTTTGTAATGTTTTGTGACCATTGCTGACTGTAAATTGAACTATTTGTCTTTTCTTTTCTACCATGTATGCACAAGCACTTCTTCTGAGCACTTTTGTGCACATCATGGAGAAACAATCAAATGTAATTAATGTATATATATTATTGACTTTCAATACAATTTGAATTTTTTGCATTCAAGGGTGTTTCTTTGTGTGATATTAATTGTGTGTACTCTTCCACCTCTAAGTAATGATATTTACCCCTACCCTTAGGATAGGAGGATATTGATTACATACATAGGATCAGGATATGCTGATTAAATCTGTTTATCCTTTGTTTCGCTTTTTCCGATAGGACCATTTTGTTTTCAGTATTACTAATAAAAAATAGGCAGCTTTAAAAAACTCAAGAGCTGTCAAAGTTGCAGTGACAGAAATGTCACTATAAGTGTTACATATTTGGTAATAGAATGCCACTCATAAGTACACTGAAACCATGAAAATGACGCATATAAGCAATCTGACAGCTTGCAGCTATGTTCTTGGCTCTGAGAAAGCACTGGGGCCTAAGCCCTCTCTGACACTCCCTTTTTAAGGCCTTGTGCTACGTGCATATGTACCCTTTATTAGAAGCTGCAACATGACAAAATGTTCAAGAATTAGCTGCTGTTTGTATTAGCCATGATCTCCCGGCCAAATTTGCGAACCACTGCTTATGGTATAGTCTTAGCATCAAAGCAGGGTAGCTTTGGGCACCAAAAGTAAGGCCCTTATTGGTTTAGGGTATTTGAAGTTACAAAGGCTAGGTGTGTCAACAAAAGGTTTCAGAATTCTAAATCCTGGAAGTATGAGGTGGTATCAAGACAAGACAGCCTTAGTATTCGGCAACAGGTGCATTTGGTACAGGCATCTTAAGAAAAGCGTTCTGTAATGCCCTGCTTCACAATCCATTATTGTTCCCTGTTCTCTGCATCTTCTCTATGCTGCCCTCATCTTCTTTGCTGGTTTCTGGGTGTTATTACATTAAGGCTGAATCAGGTGCCTTGCTGAAAGAACACTTGACAAGACACGTGCTAGGAGCCTTGGTACAAAGCAAACAAATTATCTCCGCTAAGGAGGACTGGTGTTTATAACCGGTTAGGTAATAGATTTTTGTGTGCATGGGGATTGTACTGTGATCTTAGTGGCTTGCTATATGTGCATGTATTTAACTTTTGAGGAGTTTAGAATCAAGAGCCAATGGTCTCTGAAGAGATCAGAGTGATGCTAATGGGCAGTGCTCTTAGGAGTTCTACCCTGCAACGCTTGGTAAGTATGAGACGGATCTGACATTGCCCCAGGATAGTGAACAGTGGATCCTGCAAATATGCAGGCAGAGGCCTGACAGAAAGGAACTGACATTTTGTGGGATTGCTGGAGCAGAGTTTTCAGTTTGAAAATTCTGGGGCTTTTGAAGCTCTGGCATGTCTATTCGTTGTATTAATTTATTAATAATTAATAATTAATTATTTGTCTTGTGCAAGTGCGTTTATATTAATCAATCCGTTTGTTCTAACAAGAGAGAGTTACACGTGAGTGTGCATAAATGTGCTGTTTTTAAAAAATAACGTGCGTGTTTTCATGTTTAAACGTTGCTATGTGCTGTTTATTTTTGAGCACAAAACGCTTTCCGAATTAATGCTTTTCCATGTTGCAAGTGCTAGATAAATGCATACACATAAGGGTATTAGTGGGGTTAACACTGTTTAATCACTATGCTGTAGTAATGTTGTTTTTGTCTTTTTTAATTAAGATGGTCTATTAAGGCCTATGTTGGCCTAAGAAAAGATGGCCGAATAGTGAGCCTGGCTGTGATTTATAATATGAAAACTGTGACGAGGGAGACCCCTGCTGGAAATGGTCCTGAAGCTAACTGACCATGGTCCTTGTTGAAAAACTTTCCATGAGGACAGCAGCAGTTTTTGGGAAGTCTCCAAGAGAAGTGAAAGTGTCCTTGGCAGCCTTGGGAAACAAAGGAGCCTTAGAGAGAAGCTCTGAACTGTGGCTCGATGGCCGAGGAGAAGCAGGATTATTGTGATACATGTTTTATTTTCTTGGTTCCTGTTCCGTAGTTTTCGTTATGTGTACTTTTCCTGAGCGGAGATTCTCAAATGTAGCAATGTTACATCCTTTCCTTCTCACTCTGCTCAGCAAGTCCGGCGGACATTATAGTTTTTTTCTATGTTCCCAATGTATCTTTCTATTGTTTAGAAACTATAAGATGTTAGTCTAGAGAGGGTCACTTGCCACTTGCCATTTTGCCTTTGCCGCGTATCGAATCTGCGTTGCTGAGGATTGATGCTGAAGGGACTTCGTCTTGAGAGACATTTACCGAGAGACTTGTCCTGACCCGTTCTGACATTTAGCTAGAATAGGTAACTATGAGAAATGATTTACTCTGATTGATTTCCTTTGACTAATTTTAGATAAAGCAATATAATTTTAAACATGGTGTTGGATATTCTTTCTTGTCAATTATTGGGTTTACGTTATTGGTTATTGTTGTATATTTTGTATAGATTATGCTTAGGGACAGTCACAAAAACCAGGTCTTATCGACCTCGGTATAGATGCAGGGTGTTTAAGAGTGTTTCCTTCCACAGGTTTATTGGTGGTAGAGTATTTGAGCGAATGTTAGTGAAATGGGCCCTAGCGTATGATGTATGCATGTGCGTGTAACTGTGAGATTACTCTATCCGTGGTAGTGGGAATATTGTACACACCCTGATCTCTATCAATTTCCTGGTAGCAGAGATTGATGGTTTTTGATGATTGTCTTGATTAGATAAGATTGTTTTTATTGATTATTGATTATTGGTTCATGTTGGTATATGTACTAATACTATATGTTGGAGTCGTAATGTTGAGTTATATGTAGTGCTTCTGGAACTTGGAAGCTGTAGCAGTTCCGTAGTAGGGCAGAGGGAAGTAAATGCTGCTCTCGGGAAAGACGGAATTGTAAGGAATAACGTGTGACAATTGAAGTTGCGCGTCACATTGTCTGGGTTCGGAATCAGTGACATCGTCGTATGTTACTATTAGATATTTCTGGTATATAAGGAGTGTGTATGATAGTGAAAGTTATCTGTGAAACTCTGGTCTTAAGTCCCAGGGATCCGTAAGGATTTCCGTTAAAGCTTATCGCGGGAGGAGTAATAGGTATTCTCTGAGCTTATTTGAAGAACTGGGCAAAGAAAGCTTGCTTAGTTGGTGTATGTTATAATTCTGTAGTGGAGCAGATTGTCTGTTCTCGGGAAGCAGGATTCTGTGCGTATGTACTATATTTCCTTTGTATGAATGTGCGTGAATGTTTGTACATTTAGTTGATTGTAAGACTCTTTGGACAAGTCCTAGAGGAAACAGTTAATGAATGTATGTTAGTAGGGCAGAGTAGAAGAAGTGCTACTGTGTCAATGAAAGATCTCTTATGAAATAGACTCTCTTTTACTATTCTGTGGTTAGCGAAGCAGACAATGGAGATGTTTTTATGTTGTAACTAATAGATTTTGTAGAAATTTTGACACGAAGTCTACTGAAAAGATTTTGTAAAGGAGGGGTAGACGAGTGACAGAAGACAAGAGACAAACTGCAGCGACTGTTGACGTCAGAAAGACCGCGCTCTGATTGGATGGTAGATCAGAATAGTGCTCGCGCTAGAATTGGTGCGTTAGTGTGAGCCGCGCAAGGATTGGAAGAGCTAATTAGTGACGTAGACGTTCCAGGATTGGTGCGTTAGTGTGAGTCGCGTTACAATTGGTTGAAAATTCGTATTGTATATTTATAATACGGAAAGAGTAGAGAGTTCTTTGTAAACGCTAAAATGTATTACCAAGAAGAGAAAAAGAAGAAAACATTTTTTGGTAAAGTTAAAAAGTGGTTTAGCAAGGATAAAGATGTTAAAACAAGAGAGGGCGAATTGTTACCTCCACCGAAAACACCTGCATCCTTCATGGCTGCAAGACATGGGTTTCATACCTGTATATGGTTGGAGAATTGGGTTAGGTATACTAAAGAAGATGGTGTTCTAGCATTTCCAGAACATGGTTCATTTAATCTGGCCGTGTTGAGAAATTTACGGGAAAAGATGTTATGTCTTGACCCGAAACCGAGACCTACACAGTTCGAGGCTTTAGTGGAATGGGAAGAGGAAGTACATGAGAGAGAGAAACAAAGATCTGGAGGGTATTATAGGTATATGTTTGGGAGGAGACATGATCGTGAGACTCATCATGATCGAATGAAAAGGTGGCGAGATGTTAGTATGTCAGAGGGATTATATCCGATGAGAACAGTTGAAGGAGGAGCAGAAAGGGTTCCTGAGTCAGAAATAAGAAAATATGGAGTTAATGAGTATGAGGATGAGGTCTTAAATGACATGATTTACAAAAGACCACCTCCATATAGACCAGAACCGGACAAAAGTACACCAGTTGTTTCTCCGATAAGAGATACAGTTTGTGTTAGTGAGACGGAAAATGAAACACATGAGGTGAGAAGTGATCATTACCTTGATGAGAATGCCAGACAATTAGCCAGAACTACAACAGAGTTGACTGAGAAGATTAGGGAGTTAACGAAGAATCTAGAAGCTGTTACGGTGCCTGTAACAATAGGTCCAGTTATGCCTGTGTTTGACAAACAGAGGACAGGTGAGAATGGACTGGTGATTCCATATGTTGGGAATAATCTGACAAATTCAGTTGGTCCTTCAGGAGATTCAGGTAAAAGAGCAGAAAGAAATGACCTGAGACAATCAAGACATGACACATGTAGTGAAACATTGGATGCTAGTGAAGCTAGTTGTTCAGGGATGCCAATTTTAGAACCGCAAAAGAGAGTGGTTCCTCTACATTTGAAAAACTGCTGAAATAACAGTTGATGATTTGAATGATTGGATGAAGGTTCTACAGAAAAAAGATAAAGATTCACAAGTAATTGATGTAGCTAAGTTACGTGTAGAACTAGAAGAGCTTGTCACAGGAACAGTTCCAACGGAGATTCTGAAGAGTCATCATGATGGTGAACTAATGTTTATGTGTAAAAGTGTTACCTGGAGAGCAAGGAATACACATGACAGGCTAAGAGCAATAGCAAATGAACAGGGAGTCGACATTGATAAAGTGAAAGCTTTACAAAGAACTTATAGGATGGATTTTACAGAGAAGGACATTGAAAATTTGAATGCTACTGGTAGAACAGGACAGATTAAGGAAATGGTAGCATTATTGCGAAGATGGGGTGATGTTGAAAAGTGGAAGGATAGGTGGTACAAGAAAAGAGATGAGACTGAAGATAGAACAACTTATTCAGCATTTCCAGTGAGAGAAAAGGAGAAACCAGTGGATAATTATCCTATGAGAGAAATACCTGGAGGAGGATATGTACATGTTCCATGGACCAGACAGGATATTTTATCATTTACGAATGATTTCCCTCGATTGAGAGAAAAGCCCGTCGAGTGGTATAGGCAGGTAGATAGGTTTGTGAAATTGTCAAAAGTGCTGTGGGTTGACCTGAATAGTCTGTTTGATATAATTGTTCCAGCAGACTTGTGGACTGAGTGTAAAATAGTTGTGAGTTGGCCTACTGAGGAATATCCAAGAGACCCAAGAACAGGGGCACCAGATCCAGAGGTAATGAGGAACTATGATCAGGTGATGGTATACCTGAAGAGTAAAGTACCTGCAAAAGAGACAGACTGGGTAAAGATAGATCGAACACAACAGGAAGCGAAAGAATCAGTTCATGCTTTTTATGAGAGGCTGATACTGGCATTTAAACAATTCAGTGGAGATGAACACCTGGGTGACAAAGATTTGAGTCATTTTGTATACAGATTTGTATATGGCCTTAGACCTGAAATTGGTGAGAGAATTCGTGAGCACACAGTGGATTGGCAGAGTAAGAAAGTAGATGAGATCCTGAGACATGCAAAATACTTCAGTGATGAAATTGAAGCAAAACAAAGAAAGCTGAAAGAAAAAGCAATGTGGGCACAAGTGAAAGTTGCAGAGAGACAGGAAGCACAGTTAGTGGAACAAGCAAATAATCCAGGAAACAATGCAGGAAATAGACCCAGATATGCAGGAAAAGGAAAAGGAAGTCTTGAGGAAGCGAAGAAAAAGTTCCCTTGTCACAACTGTGGCCAATTGGGGCATTGGAGATCGGAGTGTCCTAATCCACCATTAGTGAGTAATGAAAATAAAAATTTAAATCAACAGGTGCAGAACGAAGAAAATAATCAACAGCAGCAACAACAGAAAGTTGTGAGACAGCAGAGTCAAGAGCCAAAACCGCCCTTGCCGCAGAATAGAGGGTTACAAAAGTATAATCAGGATTCAGGATTCTACAATGATGAGCAGGTAAACAAACCAAGACGTTCTAACAAAGTACAGCAGTACTTGTTAAAGAGTGAAGGGAGTGAGTCTGAGGGTGATTATTGACGGTGCCGAGGAGAGGAAGAAGAGTGCATACTTGGTGCAACTCTAGAAATAGACCAGGCAGGACCATTTGTGGATGGGAAAATAAATGAGGAGAATGTTACTTTTTTGGTAGACACAGGTGCGACAAGATCAACTGTCAGGTCAACAGATGTTAGAAATCTTCCTCTCTCGGATGAAGCAATCCAAGTAGTTGGTGTGGCCAATACACAAATCAAAACACGTCTTACTGAACCTGTAAGAGTACAGATAGGGAAATTTTCAGACATGCACAGATTCATTGTCTGTGACACGAGTCCAGTGAACCTATTGGGTAGGGACTGTTGTGCAAGATGAACTGCACAATTTTTTGTACACCGGATGGAATAGCCTTTGAGACACCAGATGAAGATGCTTTGTACCGAGTGACTCTAGAAAATAGAGAAAGTGAGTTAATTGGTGCATTTGCTGTGTTTAATCCGGAGGATTTGCCTCAAGAGCTGAGAGACACAGTGAAAAGGACAGTTTGGGATTTTACTGGAGAGGATGTGGGATTGATGAATAATGTAGATCCAGTGAAAATTGCAGTAAAAGAGGGAATCACATATCCTAACATTCCTCAATACAAAATGACACCAGAAATAATTGAAGGGATAACTCCTATAATTGAGAAAATGATTCAGCAAGGAGTCCTGAGAGAACTTCTGAGTAGTCCGTGTAATTCACCGATAATGGGACTAAAAAAGCCCAATGGGAAATTTAGGATCGTACAGGATTTGAGAAAAGTTAATCAAATTGTGGTGGCATGTTGTCCTATTGTGCCAAATCCATCAGTGATCCTGTATCAAATTCCACACGATGCTGAGTGGTATACAGTGATTGATTTGTGTCATGCGTTCTTTTCAATTCCATTGCATCATGATAGCCAGCCGATTTTTGCATTTAGGTTTCGCCAGCGTATCTTAGCATGGTGTCGAATCCCACAGGGGTATACGGAGAGTCCTTCGATATTCAATCAGTTATTGAAGAAATCGTTGGAAAGTTTGATCATGCCTGAGAGTTCAGTGCTAGTGCAGTACATTGATGACCTACTGGTGGCATCAAAAACACGTGAAGCTTGTGAAGTAGATACCATAGCTTTACTGAATCATCTGGCAGATGGAGGGTTAAAGGTATCTCCAGCCAAATTACAGTTTTGCAAGAAAGAGGTGCATTATCTTGGACACAATATTGAAAAGGGTCTGAGAAAAGTGACTACTGACAGGATCAGAATAATCAGAGAAATGAAAGTTCCAAAGACCCAGAGAGAAGTGAGAATGTTCCTGGGTATGGTGGGTATGGTGGTATCTACTTTGTGGAGAAGTGTGGCTCAGGGGTTAGAGGCGGCAGACCCGGAAGCTGAGATCGGTCCTGGACCAGGGTTCAATTCCCCGCCTCGGCGGGTCTTGGGCTAAAAATTCCACGGACTTGATAATTCTCGCCCCGGTGCCTCCTCGACTCACGGGTTCACACTCTGCGACTCTGGGCAATAGCTTGCTTAATCTCCACAACGGCCCCTCGCGGCGGGATGCCTGACTTTCACCTTGTGGATACCCTGCTATCTCACAGGGGAATACCAGGACGGGTTCCCTAAGCAAGCGCCGGGAAACCCACAGCGGGTAGCTGTGCGCTATATAAGCTCAACTACATTTACATTTACATTTATTGTCGTCAGTGGATAATTAATTTTTCCTTGATAGCAAAGCCACTGATTAAACTGACAAAAAGTGAGATGACAGATCCATTGGATCTAGATGCAGAACAAATGGCAGCATTTGAAGAGCTCAAGAGTAAAATGTGTGAGGCTCCAGCTTTGGGTATGCCTGACTATGAGAAAGAATTTGAGCTGTACTGCAGTGAAAGAAATGGGTGTGCACTTTCAGTGTTAATTCAGAAACATGGATTACTGAGAAGGCCTATTGCGTACTTCTCATCGACACTTGACCCTGTAGCTGTGGGTTTACCAGGTTGTCTGAAATCTGTGGCTGCAACATGCAGGAGCCTGGAACAGAGTGAGGGAATCATAATGGGATATCCTGTAAGGGTATTCGTACCTCACAATGTGGCAATTCTTTTGACAAGAAGCAGAACTCAGTACATGTCACATAGTCGATTGACTAAATATGAAAAAGTGATTCTGGGAGCATCAAATGTGACTCTTGAGAGATGTGTGAATGTGAATCCAGCGACGCTTTTGCCAGACATTGAAAATGTGGGTGTGAAAATGGAAGATGATCATGACTGTTTGGATGTGCTTGAGTACTGTACAAAACCAAGACCAGACATAAGAGATCTACCCTTGAATGAGAGTGATCATGTGTTGTTTGTGGATGGATCATGCCTGAGAAATGATGATGGTGTGCTATGTGCAGCATATGCGGTATGCAAAGTTTCGGAGGTCATGGAAGCATCACCATTGAAAGGGGTGAAATCTGCGCAAGTTGCTGAATTGATAGCATTGACAAAAGCTTGCGAAATTGGGAAAGATTTGAGGACGACTGTGTTGACTGATAGTCAGTATGGATTTGGAGTGGTGCATGATTTTGGCCAACTTTGGCTACAAAGAGGTTTCTTGACATCGAGTGGAACTCCAATAAAGAATGCTGAAATGATTGGTAAATTGCTTGAGGCGATACAGCTGCCTAAGGAGTTAGCAGTTGTAAAATGTGCTGCCCATGGACTAGGGGAGGATTTTATAACGGTCGGAAACCGTTATGCTAACGATGTTGCACAGTATTGTGCAAAAACAAATCAGTCCATCAACAGGGACAGAGAAGGGGAAATGTCTTTACTCTCTGTGATGTTTACTAATGTCTTAGAGACCTGGGATGAAGTGAAACAGTTGCAAGATGAGACAGGAGAGGAAGAGAAAAAAAAATTGGATTAAGGCAGGATGTGCTCCAAGAGAAACAGACCATGTTTGGGTCTACAGAGATGGCAGACCAGTGATGCCCAACTCCATCTTGTCGTCAATGGCAAGGATGTATCATGGCCAGGGACATTTGGGGAGGGACGCGATGTTTAGGTCGTTCAAGCAGACCTGGTACAATGCAAAGTTCAGGACAATTGCAGAAAGCATCTGTCAGAGGTGTTTAGTTTGTCAGCAATTTAACACTGGGAAAAAGACAGTGGTGAGTCTGGGAACAATAGGCAGAGAAGGAGGTCCTTTTACAAGAATGCAGATTGATTTCATTGAAATGCCCCAAGTAAACAGACTGAGGTATGTTCTAGTGGTAGTCTGTTTGTTTTCAAGGTGGGTGGAAGCTTACCCGACTAGAAGAAATGATGGATTAACAGTGGCAAAGTTACTGTTAAGGGAGTTGATTCCTAGGTACGGGTTTCCAGTAACAGTTGAGTCTGATAGAGGTGGACATTTTCAAAATGAGCTCATGGCTTTGATTTGTGAAGCATTGAAAATACAGCAGAAGCTACATTGTGCATACCGACCAGAGGCTTCTGGTGTGGTTGAGCAGATTAATGGCACAATCAAGAATAGGATTGGAAAAATGTGCTTAGCCACTGGCATGAAATGGCCAGATGTTTTGCCTCTAGTTCTGATGACTATGAGATCTACTCCAGATAGGACTACTGGTTTGAGTCCGCACGAGATAATCATGGGACGTGCTATGCGCCATGCATTCGTGCCTGTCAATAAATTGGTGACAATAACTGATGACATGATTTTGGATTACTGTAAAGGCCTGGCTGACGCAGTTCATTCTGTGTTTCACCAGGTTGGAGAAGAAGCTACCACACTTGAGAAGAAGCAAGCCCATGATCTGAGTCCAGGAGACTGGGTGAGAATAAAAGTTCAAAGGAGAAGAAATTGCTTGATTCCAAGGTGGGGAAGGCCGAGGCAAGTTATTCTGACTACGACGACTGCAGTAAAGTGTGCTGGAGTGAAGCACTGGGTACATGCAAGTCATACTCTGAGAGTTCCAAACCCGAAAGAAGGGACTGGTAAAGAGTATTTTGAAGAGTCAGATTCCAGCGATGATGAAGATACAGAATCAGTGGGGAAAGAAGTAGGAAGAGCTTCGAATGAACCACTGCGAGTATCAGAGAAGAGATCAAATTCTGTAAAAGAGCCTGAAGTTTCAAACAGCAGCGAAGGAAAAAGAAAAGAAAAGAGAAATCATACAGAGACTACTCCTGAATCAGAAGAGGAGGAGATTGAAGAACCACTTGAGATTATACTTGAAGAAGTAGGGTCAGAAGAAGATAGAGAGGGACAGATTGCGGAAGACCCCCGAGGAGGTGTAGGGAACATTCTTGATGAGCCAGGTGAAGGGACAAGTGGACAGCAAGAAGATTGCGTGTCGGAGACCCGAGGAGGGACAGGAGTAGGGAAGTCTCAAACAGTGGTGAAAAAATCTGTGGAAAAGAAGAGAGCTGCTGGAAAACGGAAACAAGAGGCACTTGAAACAGATGATGAGGATGAACAAACAGAGGGTCGAGTTCTGAGAAAGAGAACTTGGATTGGAGAAAGAAGTAATAAAGAAATAAAGCCGAAAAAGGTGTTAAGAGGAGACCGTTGGCCTAACAACAGAGTTAAGAGGCTGAGATATAAAATAATAAGAGCAAATACATCGAAAGCTGAACAAGTGAATGAAGTTTCGAGTCAAAGTTCAAAAGCTGAAGGAGAAGAATCAAAGGAGTCAAACGAACCAGTAGAAATAAAAAGAGTAAGAAAACCCAACCAGAAGTACAGATCACCGGAATGGTCTTATGTGGCACTGTCTGAAGGAGGAAAGGAAGAAGCAGTGACTCGAGATAATCCGGAAGAGATCTTGAGAGAAGTGGTTGAGGAAGATACTGGTGAAATTCTGAAAGTACTCTTGACTGACATTGGAGAAGAGTCGAGTACTGAAGATTTTGATGTTGGAGATCTAATACAATTTGATGTTGAAGAAATTGAAGTGAAGAATGACAAGTATCCAAACTGAGTAAAAGAAGGATTCACTTGGATTAAGTGAACAAAGAGATCATTTGGATAAACTGAAAGCTGAAGAATTGCTGGAGAATTGAAATTGAAAAAGTTCAAACAGTAGTGGAGTAGTAGAGGCTAAACTAAAATGGCTAACATAGAGGATAATAGAAATAGATGTGCCTTCTTTAAAAGGTGGTGTAGGATGTGCTGCTGCTGTACTGGATTATTAATGCTTCTATGGGGTGTTTTAGTTTTATTATTGACTTTTAAAGTAGAGTTTGAGATGCATACAGAGAATGTGACAAATATAGAGAAGAATTCACAAAAAGTAGTTCCAATTAGAATTAGTAATACTTACATACATAAAGATAGGTCAATTAATAACTTTTCTAGTAATGTTTTTTCGAAACTGTTATATGAATATGTGAAGACAATGGAAGTAAGGGATTGCTACGTCTGTATGCAATTACCTGCATCCGTTTCAGAGGGTGTTACTTATCATCATTTACCAGCTACATATGGTATTTCCTGTAGTATCTTAAGTAGTGTTTTTTATTTGTTAGGGAAAGTAGATTATAAGATGTCTAACAGAGATAGTATTTTTGGGCATTTGCCAATGAACAAAGAGCTGAATCCAGCTAAAGAAGCTAACACTTTTGGTGAGATTTTTATTGAAGAAAAAGGATTAACATTAGATTACATTTTTAAGAATAATTTAACTTGCAGTTTGAAAGGAGAGGAGAAAGCTTTCCTGGATATGGTAGAAGAAAAGAGATTGAACATGCATGAAAAAGCAGGGAAATATAAAGTGAGTGAGACAATTTGGGACATTGAGATGGGAAAAGAGTTGAAGAATGGGGCTAGTCCAACTTTAGCTCTAGATGCACCACAGAAGGGTAAACTTTGTATTACAAGAAGGAAATCCCAATATGATACATATTTTGTCGGGACTAGTGAGTGCCATGATACATACTTCATTGCAACAGGTTGGGGTTTCAGAGGTGGAGAAGATACAATTTTTCCAGGAGTATATTATGTTTGTGGGAATAAGGCTTATTACAAGTTGCCTGACCATTGGTATGGCACGTGTTATGTGGGCCTAGTTTTTCCAAAGATTTTTCATATAGATAAAATAACAGATGTAGAGCATATTAATTTACTAATGCGTTTTAAGAGAGAAACTTGGTCTGAAATAGTGGGTGATATTTTTGGGGTTTTGATTCCAGCAGTGGGAATTTCTTTGAATGCTTATGGAATTCGGAAACTGTCCACAGTGGTTGATCGCTTATCGACAAATACCGCTGGAGGGTTTCTTTTGGTGAATACGGAATTAAGTGCCGTACGTGCCATGTCTATGCAAAATCGACTTGCCCTTGATATTCTATTGGCCAAGGAGGGTGGAGTCTGTGGAATGCTGAAAGTTCAACATTGTTGCACTTACATTCCAGACGAAAGTAGAGACCTGAAGGTCTATATCAAAAATATTACTGATTTGCATGAAGAATTAGTACCACTTGAAGCTGAGAGTTTATGGACTAAAATAGCTAATAAAATGATAGCTGTTAAGGATTTTATTGCAAAAATAGGTAGTACTATTATAGGTAGAATACTGTTTCCCTTAACTTGTATAATTGTTGCTTTATTAATAATAAGATTGGTGTGTGTGTGTTGTAAAAACAGGGGAGGGAGGAAGAAATTGAATAAAGAAAAGAAAAACAAGAGGTTGAAAAGAGAACCTCAAGAAATTGAACTAGAAGAATTGAGGGAGAATGTTTACTTAAAGACAAAAAGGGATGATGAAAGAGTGACTGGTGTTTAATGTTGTGTAAAGGGGAAAAGACATTTCCGATTTCTCCTAAAATGGGACTAAATTTTCACTAATTTTTTTTTTTTTGGGTTTATTTGGTGATAAAATCACCAAAGGGGGGATTGCTGGAGCAGAGTTTTCAGTTTGAAAATTCTGGGGCATTTGAAGCTCTGGCATGTCTATTCGTTGTATTAATTTATTAATAATTAATAATTAATTATTTGTCTTGTGCAAGTGCGTTTATATTAATCAATCCGTTTGTTCTAACAAGAGAGAGTTACACGTGAGTGTGCATAAATGTGCTGTTTTAAAAAAATAACGTGCGTGTTTTCATGTTTAAACGTTGCTATGTGCTGTTTATTTTTGAGCACAAAACGCTTTCCGAATTAATGCTTTTCCATGTTGCAAGTGCTAGATAAATGCATACACATAAGGGTATTAGTGGGGTTAACACTGTTTAATCACTATGCTGTAGTAATGTTGTTTTTGTCTTTTTTAATTAAGATGGTCTATTAAGGCCTATGTTGGCCTAAGAAAAGATGGCCGAATAGTGAGCCTGGCTGTGATTTATAATATGAAAACTGTGACGAGGGAGACCCCTGCTGGAAATGGTCCTGAAGCTAACTGACCATGGTCCTTGTTGAAAAACTTTCCATGAGGACAGCAGCAGTTTTTGGGAAGTCTCCAAGAGAAGTGAAAGTGTCCTTGGCAGCCTTGGGAAACAAAGGAGCCTTAGAGAGAAGCTCTGAACTGTGGCTCGATGGCCGAGGAGAAGCAGGATTATTGTGATACATGTTTTATTTTCTTGGTTCCTGTTCCGTAGTTTTCGTTATGTGTACTTTTCCTGAGCGGAGATTCTCAAATGTAGCAATGTTACATCCTTTCCTTCTCGCTCTGCTCAGCAAGTCCGGCGGACATTATAGTTTTTTTCTATGTTCCCAATGTATCTTTCTATTGTTTAGAAACTATAAGATGTTACTCTAGAGAGGGTCACTTGCCACTTGCCATTTTGCCTTTGCCGCGTATCGAATCTGCGTTGCTCAGGATTGATGCTGAAGGGACTTCGTCTTGAGAGACATTTACCGAGAGACTTGTCCTGACCCGTTCTGACATTTAGCTAGAATAGGTAACTATGAGAAATGATTTACTCTGATTGATTTCCTTTGACTAATTTTAGATAAAGCAATATAATTTTAAACATGGTGTTGGATATTCTTTCTTGTCAATTATTGGGTTTACGTTATTGATTATTGTTGTATATTTTGTATAGATTATGCTTAGGGACAGTCACAAAAACCAGGTCTTATCGACCTCGGTATAGATGCAGGGTGTTTAGGAGTGTTTCCTTCCACAGGTTTATTGGTGGTAGAGTATTTGAGCGAATGTTAGTGAAATGGGCCCTAGCGTATGATGTATGCATGTACGTGTAACTGTGAGATTACTCTATCCGTGGTAGTGGGAATATTGTACACACCCTGATCTCTATCAGGATCTCTGAGCTAGATGGCCTGGCACAGGCAACATCAAGCTTCATAGGAATAGATTTCACAAGGCCACCCGTTCCAATATTTCCATCTTCATGGATGCAGACCCACGGTTCCTTGAATGTCCTAACTGCTGGGCATAAAGTGAGTTGTCACAAAAGGCTACCAACCCCAAGGGTGAGTTACTAGAAACTAAGGGGACCAGCACAAACCTACAGATGAGGGTTCTTTCCCACACAGACGTGGTTACCGCCCTGGCCTCACCATTTAATTTTCTCAGGCAGATATCATTGGCACTTCTGCAGTGTTTAGCTGGACCCAAGAGGGACGTAGTAAAAACCCTAGAAAGACCGGCTTGTGTTACAGGTTGTTTGTCAATGTTTACCCTTCAGTGCCCAGGGTAGGTGGAGTACACTTCTTGTGGATACAGTTTCACAGGCAGTGGTAAAGTGCTCCTAGCCCAGATGGAGTGGTGGGAGAATAATTACCTCACAAAGCGTGTCTGCCTATTAGAACGCATGGGAATTAGGACATTGTGATTGAATATTTGTACCCTGTAAAAGCATATGAACCTGTCTTTTCTTGAAAGCTGTGAGTGTATTGTACATTATTCAGCTTGTTGCAAAAGGTCATACTGAAAATAAAAGTGAGTGTGGCACTTTACCATCTTGTTATTGTGTTTTATTTATACACCAGAATGGAGCCACGTTCATTGATAGGGAATAAGATGTCAGTAGCATGGAATAGCGAATGGGGGGAGGGCCATGCCTCATGGTTGGACTCCGACTAACCCATGAAGATAAATTATTATTCCAGCACTCTGTAGTAACCATGTTGGGATAAGTTGTGCTATGTAACACTCTTAAATAAATAACTGAACCACATAAACTTCTAAAGCCTGTAGAACTAAAAGATTCTGGTTTCTACGCTATTGTTTTTAAAGCTACCCAAAATGATGACATCTGAAAATGACACTACCGCCAACAGATCCAACGTCCTTTGAAGCCCAGGACCTATAACAATTTATGGCTTAGTGAAGACCCTTGCACTCTGCTCAATCTGGCCTCTACCTTCTTGAGGGATTGTCCTCCATATTTTAAAATCACTGCCTGCTCTGGATCTCATTGCCTACAGTGCATGCACGAGTGCAGCAGATGGTTGTAGGCAGAGCAGTATGCCGAGTGGAAGTCATGTTTTTTTTTGTTTGTATGTGATCTCAAAGAAAAATGATTTCGTGGAATACCATTACTGAGAAGCCATTTTATCTAAACTGTTTAATGTAAATTTTCAGAATGAATGGCATTTACCTTTTCATAGAAATATTCATAGAATGTCTTTTCGTCGAAATTGGCTTTTGAATTCTTATTTTTTAAGTGTAAATGCAATGGTTGCTGGTCTTTCTTTCAGAAACAATTTTGTCTGAGATATCTTTTTAACTGCTCTACTTCAGGGGATATTGTTTCATATTTACATATTTATATTGTCAAACAATTACTTTGGATGCTTTTAATTTGCTGACCCATCCCCACCCATAACCAGCATTTTGCTCTGACCCCTCACAACCTCTAAACACCATCAGTCTCTGCCACCTAAAGCCCCTCACCACACCTAAACTACATTCATCCCTGAAACCTAACAGCCCTTTCTACCCCAAAAATCAACCATTCCTGAACAATAATATCACTCACTACCCCTAACTTCGTTTGACCCCTTTTAATTCACACAAAGTCCAACCAGACTGTGGAGTACCAAAAGGTTCCTCCCTCTCAACACATCTCTTCGCCTTACACATACATCCCTAGTTCACACCTTCAAAAATATGAACTGTACGATCTACAACTATGCAGCTGATATGCAACTACTCTTTAGTATTGACAATTCTCCTGAGTCTAAGGAAATGTTCGAAATCACAATGCTCTTCATCTGGGACTGAATGAACAGTAACCATCTCAAATCAAATGCAGACAACACAGAAATTGGCATCACTAAGAGCAAGTTTGATTACTGAAATGTATCATTCTGGCCTCCAGAGATGGGAGTCCCCATCCCCCAAGAAATAAGTAAAAATTCTTGGGGTTCTTATTGATGATGAACAATATATAGAGTTCCAACTCAAGGCAGTGATCTCCTCCTGCTTCCTACAGTTTTGCAGAATAAGGGAAATTGCTAAATTCCTTTCTTCAGAGGCCCTCATTCAAGATGTTCTCACCCTAGTTCACTCTACAATAGATTTAGCCAACTCTTTCTATGAGGGCCTCCCTAAATGCCTCATTCACAGGCTTCAAATTGTTCAAAACCAAGCAGCAATAATCCCACAACCTAGACAGTGCCATATTACCCCCCTGATTAAAGCTCTCCACTTGCTGCTTTCGGATGAGAGGACTATCTTCAAAACAGATTGCATTGTTTTTAAGACTCTTAATGGTAAATGCCCTGCCTTCATCACATCTCAAATCCAGAAATACTTCCCCAAACAAACACTGCGGTCCTTTCTCATGAACTATCTGACGGCACCTAAGTAAAAAAAAAGAAGAGAACAGGCGGCTTTATTGCTCCCCACATCTGGAATTCCTTCCCTCTTGAGATCAGAACTGCCCCAAGTTACAGGAAATGTAGACAATTCCTAAAAACGTGGTTATTCAGACAGGTATATGATTAGTGCCTCATTCAGTAGCTCTGTGATCAGCTCTACCTTACGCCAGCGCCAAGAAACCAGTTGGTGTACATGCGCTAATAAATCCCGATAACTTAACAACACCCAGTCATGAACTCTAACAACCCCTTTCTATGCCTAAACCATACCCATCCCATACCCCTTAACACACCTCAGCACACCCAAATTCCACCCATTTCTGAACCCTTAAAAACCCTCACTGCCCTTAAACACCAGCCATCCATGACCCATAACAACGCCTCATCACCCTAAACTACTCATCCCTGAACCCAAAAAGCTTCTTTCTACATATAAACTCCACCCAACCCTGAATCCTGAAAACCTCTCACAACCCTAAATTCCACCCTATCCTGAACCCTAAAAGCTCTTCACCCCCTCAGCCAATACCTATATTTGATACCTAAATACCCTCACCAGCCGTAAACTCTGCTCATCGATGTACCCTAAAACCCCTCAACACCCTTACACTCCACCCATCCGTGAAACCTAAAAAAACCTCACACACCTAAACACCACTGATCTGCGAACCCTAAAAATACCTCACCACCCCTACACTCCACTTATCTCTTAACCCTAAAGCCCCCTTTTTATGCCTGAACCACAATTATTCCTGACCCTTAAAAAACACGTCATCGCCTAAATAATTACCCATCCATGAACCCCAAAACCCCACAGTAGTCCTAAACTCCTCCAAAGTTTAAAGACATTTTGTATTTTTCCTTACAATTACCTTTCTTTTAAAATGATTCCTTTCATTCTCGATTTTATTTTGTCTTTCCTTAAAATTGGTTTTGCATGATCTGGTTTCCTTCAATGTGGTTTCTCAGTTTTTGTTTTCCATTAATTCACACATCAGGTTATTTTTGGCCCTGTTTTTCATCATACATTTTTGTTTTAACTCAAATACCTTCTAAAGCAGGAGTTTGCTGCAGTAAAATAAAAAAGCAATAGTCTTGACACAGTGAGCTACTGATGATCTTCTTATAAGCTTCTGTTCTTCACCTCCAACCCCTCTGACTCCTTGACCAATCGTCAGTCCTTAATGCTTTTAGATTTTCTTCTTTGCTGGTAACTCTTTTACACCTCCTTTTTCTTCTGCCCTGTTTTCCCTGTTTTCCATTTCTCC
This sequence comes from Triturus cristatus, assembly GCF_964204655.1. Classification (NCBI taxonomy): domain Eukaryota; kingdom Metazoa; phylum Chordata; class Amphibia; order Caudata; family Salamandridae; genus Triturus; species Triturus cristatus. The sequence continues at coordinate 312,134,842 of NC_140592.1, forward strand.
TTTCCTCTTCTGCCCTCTCCTTTGTCTGTCCTTCATCCATTCCACCATTCTGTTGCTGCTTACTTTTTTGGCTCACAGACGAAGTAGAAAACAGACTACCGCAACTTCAGCAACTTTTAGATTCCTTTCATGTTTTACCCACCTTTCAATTTCTTTTTATAAAATAATTTTTGTGCATTTTTGTATACATATTTAATCTGGATCTTGGATATAATACTGGGTCCTTAATTTCTTTCTTTGTGTGTTTTCTTGTTAATTTCACATCAAGGCATTCATTAGTCCTGTTTTGCTAAAAGTTGGGGTGTGTTAATTTGCCTAATTTGCATTCATGTAACTAGGTCAAAATTACGCAAAATGCTGGCCCACTATTTTGCACTATATTTTTGCACGAAATGCATGTTCAGATCAATTTTTGCCAAGGACACATTTAAACAAAGGCACCATGAACAACAGCCGCTGGTGTTCGGTTGTTCTTGTGCCTTTGTGGCACATAATTATGCGAATTCACAAAATTAGATGAACTAAGCTGGGCTAATTTACATTTTGCCCATGACTATTTAAAAGGTCTTTTACCAAGATCCTCTTGAATAGAAAATACAGTTATCCAAAATCAAGAAAAATTTGCTACCTCTATCACCAAAACTAATATTATATATATTTTATATAATGATTTATAGACAATATAACCAAAGCCACTGGGAAGTTCTTGGTAAAACACAATACAAAACTCGAAATACATTTCTGATGCAACACTGTGACAACCATACTTGAATTTCAACTTAAACGCCAAGGCAATAACTTCTTTCTTATGCTTCAGATTCCTCCATCTACCTTTTTATCAGTTTGACGCACCCTGTGCTGATTCGTGCCCTGTGCCCCTTTTTATTTTGTACCCCTTTCGCTCCTCTGTGCCCTGCGCCGGTCTCCCGTCCTCCGTCCCCGCCGCTGCCTCCCCTGCGGCCCCGCCCCCTCTGCGCCCATTCGTCACACCCATCCCGCGCCTCCCGCCTCCCAGCTGCTCCTCCCTCCCCACCTCCCCATATATGGCAGCCGCTGCGCGGTCGCGCCGCTGGCACGCCAAAGGTGTGCCTCAGGCAAGCCCGTCTGCGCCCGTCCGCGCCTGGACCGCGCCCAGCACCAGAACCCCTGGCCCCCGCACCAGCCAGTAAGACCAGCTCCGCTACGACGCCAAGACCCTCATCGCTCTCAACCCAGGATGAACTCACACCTGCTGCAAGGCCGTCCCGAGGCGCACCCACGGCCCCTTCACCTGCCGGAACTGCTGCTTCTCCTGCCACGAAAGCGCCAAGACACCGACCACAACGGAAGCCAACCAGCTTAGATGCATTCTGATCAACACCCGCTCCGCACACAAACACGCCGTCGAACTCTGGGACATACTCAACACCACATCACCGGACGTCGCCTTCCTGACCGAGACCTGGATGAACGAAACCTCCTCACCAGACATCGCCATAGCCATCCCAGACGGGTACAAGATCACCCGCAGAGACCGCACCAACAGGCCCGGAGAAGGAATCGCCATCGTCCACAAAAACACCATCAAAATCTCAACAAACACCAACGACACCCTCAGCACCGCCGAACACATGCACTTCCAGATCCACACGGACCCAAAGACTACCCTAAGAGGCACCCTCGTCTACAGACCTCCAGGACCCCGGCCTCAATTCTGTGACTCCATCGCCGACCTCATCAACACACACGCGCTGACTTCCACCGACTACATCCTCCTCGGAGACCTGAACTTTCACCTGGAGAACTACAACGACAGCAACTCCTCCCCCCTGATCGACAATCTCGCCAACCTCGGACTGAAACAGCTCGTCACAACGCCGACCCACAGTGCCGGCCACACGCTAGATGTCATCTTCTCCTCAAGCCCCCACGTCACCTTCAGCCATGCCTCCGAACTCACCTGGACAGACACTACACACCACCGCACCCTACAGACCCCCATCCGCCGCTGGAGCAAAATCACTGAAGAACAACTACAGACAAACCTCGCACTCAACCCTCCGACAACCCCAACCAACCCGGATGAAGGTGCACTCGCCCTCAAACGCTGGATGAACGACTGCTCCAACACCGTCGCTCCGCTGAAAAACCCCACCAACAGAGACACCAGCAGAAGAGTCAGCTGGTTCACCCCAGAACTCCTCAACTCTAAACGTACCTGCCGGAAACTGGAAATCATATGGCACAGCGACAAGACGCCAGGCAGCCGCACTGCCCACAAAGACGCCATCCGCAACCACCACCACCTCATCAGGACCGCCAAAAGAACCTCCTTCACAGACCGCCTTGACAACAACACACACAACAGCAAGGAGCTCTTCACCATCGTGAAGGAACTCTCCAACCCCAGCTCCAACGCCAACAACATCCCACCATCGCAAGCCCTGTGCGACTCCCTCGCCACCTTCTTCCACCAGAAAATCACGACATCCATGACAGCTTCAGACCCCGGACGACCCTTGCCGACCGCACCAAACCCACCGCACCCCACCGCCCACGACACCCTGACAACCTGGGTAGACGTGAGCATCGAGGACACAATCAAGACCATGGGAACAATCCACTCCGGTTCCCCATCCAACCCCCTCCCGCATCACATCTTCAACAAAGCCAGCAAGTCCATCACACCCCACCTGCACAAAATCATCAACCTCTCCTTCGAGACCGCCACCTTCCCTGAGAACTGGAAGCACGCAGAGATCTACTGAAGAAACCGAAGGCGGACCTGAGCGACCTCAAGAACTTCGGCCCATCTCCTTGCTTCCATTCCCAGCAAAGGTCATTGAGAAGATAGTAAACACCCAGCTCACCCGGCACCTTGAAGACAACAACATCCTAGACCCGTCCCAATCAGGATTCCACAGCAACCACAGCATCGAGACCGCCCTCAACACCGCCACAGACGACATCAGGATCCTGCTAGACAATGGCGAGACGGTGGCCCTCATCCTCCTGGGCCTCTCCGCCGCCTTCGACACCGTCTGCCACCGCACACTATGCACGCGCCTCCACGACGCAGGGATCCGAATCAAGGCCCTGGACTGGACCACCGCCTTCCTCTCCGGCAGAACTCAGAGAGTCTGCCTCCCCCATTCCGATCCGAGGCCTCCAAAATCATCTGTGGCATCCCTCAAGGATCCTCCCTCAGCCCGACACTGTTCAACGTCTACATGGCACCACTAGCACGCATCGCCCGACAGCACGACCTCAACATAATCTCCTACGCCGACGACACTCAGCTGATCCTCTCCCTCACCGCCAAATCCAACCTCCACCAGGGAATGAAGGCCGTCGCCGACTGGATGGAGGACAGCCGCCTCAAACTGAACACAGACAAGACGGAAATCCTCATTCTCAGATCCAACCCCTCCGCATGGGACGACTCTTGGTGGCCCACATCACTGGGGTCCCCCCCGGCCCCCACCGACCACGCACGCAACCTGGGAGTCATCCTCGACTCGAAACTCTCCATGACCAAACAAGTCAACGCAGTCTCCTCCACCTGTTTCAACACCCTCCGCATGCTCCGCAAGATCTACAGATGGATCCCGACTAACACAAGGAAAATAGTCACACAGGCCCTAGTCAGCAGCAGACTCGACTACGGAAACGCCCTCTACGCTGGAGCCCCGTCCAAGCTCATCAGCAGACTACAGAGAATCCAGAATGCCTCCGCACGCCTGATCCTCGACGTCCCGTGCCGCGACCACATCACCCCCCACCTGAGGAACCTGCACTGGCTCCCCGTTGACAAAAGAATCTCCTTCAAGCTCCTGATCCATGCACACAAGGCACTCTACAAAACCGGCCCAGCCTATCTCAACAGTCGACTCTCCTTCTACGTACCCAACAGTTAACTCCGCTCCGCTGACCACGCCCTGGCCACGGTCCCACGCATCCGGAGAACCACTTCCAGAGGCAGATCCTTCTCCCATCGCGCCGACAAGACCTGGAACACCCTCCCCCTCGACCTGCGACAAACCGAAGACCTGCTGACTTTCAGGAGACAACTCAAGACCTGGCTCTTCGACCAGTAACAGCACCCCCTACCCGCCCCCCCCCCTCAATGCCTTGAAACCCTACCGGGTATGTAGTGCGCTTTACAAATTATGTGATTGATTGATTAATTGATGGAAAAACCACTCCAGAACAAAGATCACACGCCGTCTTTGCAACCTGGAGAGGAAAACAATGGAACACAGTATTTTTTTATGTCCCGAATCATTGGGCATTCGTAAGAATATACTGAAACAGCCTTTTAAATGGAAGGGAATAGAAAAATACGCGAGGCGATTTTATCCTGTTTCAGGGGCATCTTGCCAAAACAAGTGCGGCAGGTAACTACAATTTTAACTTTAGCAATTATGAGTTGGAAGTATAAACCTTTGATGACTTAAATATGGATACAATTAGAATAAAATGGAATTAATCATTTCGCTTTTTTAACATTTTTTAATTTGGGCGGGATTCTTCTTTTTTTTTTAATGAATGTTTCATATATTGTATATGGTTTTAAGTAACTGAAACAATACAATCCTATCGGATCTGATCCATATGGCATCAAAAACACTCAAACTGGGATTGTGAAATCGTTATAGGATATAGAAAGCTAATCAATAGCCGTTATGGCCTATTAAAGCAACAGGATAGTTTTTAATTTTCTTAAAGATTTTGTAAAGTAGAGGAGGTTAAAGAAGATGCAAATAAAATGTGGCATTTTTGATGTCGAAGATTTCAAATCAGGTATAGAGTGTTGTGCTGTATTCTCATATGTTGGAACAAAATTGTTGTTGCTTAATAATTCACTTTAAATTTTGCATACTAAGGAGCCGATTCCGATCTCGCTCGGAAGGGCTCCGAATGCGATCCGGCTGAAAAAGTACGAGCCGTACGCATGTTTTCCGTCCGACTCGTACAGCTGTACGAGCGAGCAAGTATGATGCGAGAAACGCAATATCAACAACCGAATCGTTTCCGGGTCCGAACCGCTCCGTACGTCTCGTCCGTAAGCAAACTGTGCTGTGCAATGGAGGCGATTTACGACCGAGCCAGTACAACGCACGATTTGTACAGCCGGATCGAGTCGGAGCATCCAACATGCAAACGGTCCGGGAAGCGGACTTCGGGGGTTTGCGCCGGACCCCCCTTTACCCGTAGCCTTACGAGTTGATCTAGACATGCATGTACGGTGCGGGTGGTACAGACGCGTTCCCACTACAGGGGGCGCCTTTGTGCGCAACGTACCTTTTTCATCGATGGGAGCCTATGTACACGTCGTACAACAGGCTCCCATTGACTTCAATGGGGCTCCGAGCGACCCGTGTCCGTCAGCGCTTGTTCGCATCGCTCCGAGCGACCCGTGTCCGTCAGCGCTTGTACGCATCGTGAGTTGGTCGGAAAGCCTTCCGGATCCGAGTCAGACAGAGCCTTCTTCCAGCGAGATCGGAATCGGCCCCTAAGTGTGTGTCCTCTTTCCTGCTGAAAATTTATTGATGTAAAAAAAAATAAAGTTGATCATTTTCTCATAAACATTTCTATAAAGACGTGACTACACTGTAAACCTTACTTGTGTGCACACCTCATTAAAGTGCAGAAGTTCCCTCATTTAGCTACATTAATCTTCTCTTCCCAGAGGTTCTTTAAACATGAGCTGGAAAGCAGCAACTTGGCAGATCATGGGTCAGAATCAGAGACTGGTGTCTTTCATGATGGTTTAGTTTCTTCTTGAAGGATGTTGAATACGAGCCACCAAGTAGGAGGAGGTATCTTGGAGACCTCACCAGGAAACATGAGGTAAATGGATGAACAGGAAAAACACAAGTAAAGTTTTGCCAGATGAGATTTTGTGTTTTTTTAAGAGGGATATTGTCATGGACATGTATAGCCTGTGGATTGAGTCCCAAGAGAACATAGCCGAAGAAGATCATAGATTATTCACTCGAAGAAATGAAACTAAAATGGATAGAAAGGTGAAATGGGCCATCTTAGAGCTGAGGCAGTAATAGGCATAAATCTAAGTAGTCACAATAATAGATGCCAGAGTCCAGTGACTAGATTTAAAGAATTTAAAAAAGGGTTGGGGACCACGTAAGAGCAAATATGGCTATTGACAGACTACAGCATGGGGCATTGTGAGAAAAGCAGGGGCCAGAGGATAATATAAAGGGGATTTGACCACAAACAGAAATTGGTATATTTCCCAATTTTTAGCACTCTTTTATCCTTCATATATCTGTGAATGTCACAAAGAGACAGTATAGGACTCAGCATCAAAAGCTGTGTAGGATAACTGACCTACTTACAAATCTTGTACAAATTGCCTATTCAATGTTAAAGCTTCCTATTTTAGCACAATGTCTGAATGATTCTGTCTCACGGCTGATGAAGATGCTGGCTCATGAAGAAGCAATAGACAGGATGAAGATGGGTTTAGAGAAGAATGTGCCACTTTTGGGGAGTTTTGAGTAGGGTGACCATCTCACTCCAGGTGATTATGGAAGGGAGCCTTGATTCACAAACTGCAAGAGAGTACACAAAGTAGTACTTCTGTAAACTGCTGGCATACTGCAAAATGCATTTCACAAACCTACAAGTGTAAATCTCCAACTCAACTGTTCTTATCTTTTCTGTTAGGCGATCCTAGCACACGTAAGTTTACTACTTGATAGTAAGTGTTGGAGGGACTAGGGGGGGGTGACTGAAAAAGGAGCATACTTACTAAGAAATGGGAGGACTTTAGGGAGGAGCTTTGGCACTCTCCAATGCACACATGACCATCCCATAAGGACACAGAGGCTTCTGTGCTTCTACAACAGGACTCTCCACCCGCTCTCTTGAAGAGAGCGTCCCTGTCCATAATTGTCAATGGGAGTTTGTGCCACATTTCTGTATCCTCAAAGAAGACACCCAAAACCCTGGCTAGGTTCGAGTGCAGGAAATGTTGCCTGTCCATCATTCTCTTGATTACTAGGTATTTAAAACCCAATCGCATTACTCTTAAGTTACTCTCCACTCAATCCAGGCCCTCTCAGTTTCTCATCTGGTAAATACCAGATTTCTCCCAGTAGATATTGAGTAGGTTTCAAAGCTACAGAACACCAACAGCACCTTTGGGATTGACATTTCTGGGTATGTAAGGTACACCAGAGCATCGTCAGCGTATAGCAATATCTTTTCTGGGTCCTCCAATGACCCAGAGAAGCTCAATGTGTCAGCTTTACAGCCAGCATGCCAGTGGTTCCAGACACAGTGCAAATAAGAGGGGTGACAGTGGACACCCCTGCCTCATTTTCCTTCCCAAAGCAAAAGCCTCTCTATTTACCCTTACGCCGTGTGGGCACCAATGCGCATAACTTGGGTCAAAATCAAAACTATCACAAGGTCCCAGTCGATAAAATTGAATGCTTTTTTCATTGTCTAGTGACATTATAGCTCTGGGGTCTTAGTCAGCTAAGTCTATCTAGCCATAGATGCAGCTGTCTGAGATTCAATTGTGTTGCCCGTCTCGGCATAAAATCCTTTTGGTCAGCATGGACCACATAGGACATCACCCTGGCCATTCTGTTTGCCAGGAACTTGGCTAGGATCTTACTCTCTGTATTCACTAGTGAGATGAGCCTGAATGAGTAACAGCCGTTACTTGGTTTACCATCCTGGGGATGACTACAAAGATTGGATGGTTATGGTCTGGCAGCAGGTCTCCTTTATCCCTGGCTGCAATTCAGCAAGTGGGATTTAAGGGGTGAGGTCAGCCTTTTATACAATTATCCAGGGAGACCATTGGCACCTGATGCCTTTCCTGACTGCTTACTCGTCAGTGCCTCTCCTATCTTGTCTATCAACAAGTCTACTCCTAGAACGTCACCATCAGCTTTGTCCAAGATGAGGACTGCCACCTCGCCAGGAATGCCTCAATTTATTGCTAAGTGCAGTCTCTCTGAGTGACATAGAGTGTTCTGTAGTACTTCATAAATGTCTGCAATATCTCCCTGTTGGAGTGGACCACTTCCCCTGTCTCAGTCAGCACCTCAGCCACCCAGCATGCCTCTTCCTCCATCTTACCTCGTTATGCAAGGAGATTGCCTGCCTTATCGACTGTTTCATAGAATTTCTTCTGTACCCCAAAGTAGTGTTGACAGGCTGCTTGTAGTGTGTGGTTACTGTATTGTTCTCTGGTCGCCCCACGTGTCATGTATATTGTTGGGTTCCCAGTGCTCGCCTATGTCTTCTCAAACTGGAGGAGGTGTTATTCCATCTGTTTTGTCTTTCATTCCCTATGTTTTTTTGATGGCTATTATGGTGTGGGCTCTATTACTGAACACTGTCTTATATGCCTCCCAAAGCGTGACCAGGGAGGCTACCGCCCCCTCAGTATCCTCAAAGTATATCTGGGAATCAACCCATAGGGACTTTGCAGTACCAAGATCTTTTAGGGACCATGCTTCTAGTTTCCTGGTGTGTACCCTGGCATGCTCTTGGGCACACAGCTTAATAAGCAGGGGTGAGTGGTCTGATATACCTCAGAATATAAATTATGTTTCTCTCACCCACGCGACCTCAGTCACCGGCACAAATACATAGTTAAAGCGCAACAGGGGGCCTTGGGTCCCCTTCATGAATGAATATGATCTATACCGTGGGTGCAGTGTTCTCCATACATCAGTAATACCCATCGCATGAGAGAAATGCCTCATCTCCGAGAGTGCGCTTGAGTGCATCGTATAGGGTGAATATCTACCCAATTCTCAGTTCATTACTTCATTAAAGTCCCCAAAATGTGGAGATCTCCAACGGAGTCTATGAAAATGGGGCACAGCTTGTCCATTAACCCCTTCTGGAGACTCCCGGTGTGCATATATGTTAATAATGAGGGTCCTTCTCCTATTCCACTTTCCCTTCACCGCTACGTAGTAACCCTCAGGGTGTACCCATTTTCACTCCTGAAAAGGTGAGATGGTCTTGGCTAGAAATGCTATTCCTTGGCAGTCCTTTGTGAACCCTGCATAATATGGTGTATCAACCATTTAAAAGACACTTAACAATTGTTTCCCCTCCAAAGGGTTTCCAGCAGTAGTACCATACACCCGTAAATTTGACTTCACCATGTGTTTCAGGTGTAGAAACTTGTAAGTCTATACTTTCGAGTAATTTTACAGGGCTATACACAAAGGTAACTTAGACATGAGTAATTTACATGTACAAGTTTCCTCCTACAATTTTGAGTAACTTTGCTGCTTTTGGCTATTCACAAAATCCAAGTGTAAAGTTAATCAAAAGTGCTGACTTGCATGTCTCCATCCCCTGAAAAGGGGATGGATCCAAATTTAAGATTGTAAGTTACTACTGCCAAAAAGAAACAGTACTACGTCTAGCACCACACATGACCAAACACTGATACTGCAGCACCCTCCAATAGAAAGTAATGGAAACAGGTACTTCAAATAAACCCCCATAGAAAATAATGTTAAAATAAATTAAATTACTTAAAATAGTTAAAAATAAAAATATAATTTTATTCCAAAAAATATGAAAATAAAATATTTATTATTTCAATATACAATATTTCAACAACCTTTTTGAATGTATACATCAATGTAACACTATTGTTAATTGAAATATAATTAAACTACTTTTAATTTATTCTGTATTATTTTTACTGTTATAAAATTGAATAAACTTTTTTTTAAATGTCCCTATACTTTACCCTAGGGCAATTTCCACTCTGACTGTGGAGTCTCCCTATTGTTTTGCATTGTATTGTAATTGCATTTATATAGCCCTTACTACCCCTGACGAGGCTTCGAAGCGCTTTTTCGGCGAGTAGCATGCTACTCCGGGACTCATAAAGGATTAGTGGTGAATTAGTATAGTGAAATATGAAAGTAATTTGAGTGGTGGATGTCTTAATCAGTTATTTGGATTAAGAAGGATAGTGGAGGTATAGAAGAGGGAAAAAAGGTTTGCATTTATATTGCACTTGCTACCCCTGATGGGGTGTTGAAGCGCTTTTTTGGCGAGTAGTACACTACTCCGGAACCCATTAAGGATTAGTGGTGAATTAGTATAGTGAAATATGAAAGTAATATGAGTGGTGGATATGTTAGTCAGTTATTTGGATTGAGAAGCGTAGTGGAGGGATAGAAGAGAGAAGTATTTAGATTTTTTTCCCCTTTTTTTGAAGCTCATAGCAGTAGGAGGAGGCTTGGGATGAGTAAAAGGGAGGTGGAGGTGAAAGAATCGGAGGGAAGGGCTTAGAACGGCTTGTTTGGGAGATCTGAATAGTAAAGAGGTATGAGATGATGCAAGTAGGGGTAGAGTAGGGAAGAGTCGAGAAAGGTTTTTTGGGGGGATCATAGTAGTGGTATGGGGTTTGGGATTAATGAGGGAGTGGAGGTAGAGGATATATTGATAGAGGCATAGGGTGAGAAATAGGGTAGTGCATCGGAAAGAGTAGTAGAAAGAGGTCTGAGATGAGTCAGAGGGTTGAGGTATAGATGATATAATGAGAGCGGTATAGGGTGAGAAATAGGGTAGGGCATTAAATATGCTTAATTAGTATATGGAGGGTATATATATATATATATATATATATATACACATGAAGCTTAGGTTTGGGTCCCTCCCGTTAAATACAATGCTGGCAAGCTGGAACCGCCAGTTTTCTACTTCGGATAAATGCCCGGGCTGTTCCGCCCCAACTGAATCTGTCCCTCATTTCCTCTTTGCTTGCCCGGCTTACAGGGCGGCTAGGAGGAAGTGGCTCAGTCCTATCTGTAGGAATATGAGCTTTGCAAACTTCAGGGTGGCGCTCCGCTCCTTTTTATCCAACACTTCCTCCTGGGCAATGGTTTCTGGGGTAGCCAAATTTATGGGGTGTGCCTGGCTGATACGCATTAAACTGATCAAAAATTCAGAGTCTGGCCCCTGAGATCTAGATGTATTTGTTTTATGTCATGAAGACGTGTCTCTAGGGCCTTTTACCTTGTATATATTTGGTTTTTATTGTCCTTTTAACTTTTTATGCTGTATTGTGAATGATGTTTTGCCATGTGCATACTTTTATGATATTTTATATCGAATAAAGTTATTCATACACATATATCTATATATATATCTATATATATATTCACTGAAAAAACCATAGGTTTCACACATGTTATAGTTAGCGGAAATTTTACTGATAAAAAACCAATGAAATTCCCCCGTTATAGTTAGTGCAGGCAACTATAACTCACGCGACCGCAATCCTCTGCTGATGCTAATACTGTATTTAGACACTTATTTGCCCATGTCTTCTTCCATAAATTTTTAGCTATACATATATTACAAATATTTTTTTTTCATAAAGACACATATGTCATCAGCAGAAGATTGCGGTTGCGTGAGTTATAGTTGCCATGCACTAACTATAACGGGGAAATTTCATTGGTTTTTTATCAGTAAAATTTCCGCTAACTATAACATGTGTGAAACCTATGGTTTTTTCAGTGAATTTGCAAGGTTTTTTAAATGCTAATTCCTAACTATAACGTGTGTGAAACCTATGGTTTTTTCAGTGAATTTGTACGTTTTTTTAAATGCTAAGTTACTTTACGCCATTCGTGGCGTGCGCGCCCACTTAACGCAGTTCGTTCCGTGCGCGCACGGAGCGCTTCGCACACCGTGCGCGCACAGTGAGCACGCGGTGCGCTTCGCGCACCGCGCGCTCCACTTTACGCAGTTAGTGCCGTGCACGCACGGTGGGCACGCGGTGCGCTATGCGCACCGCGTGCCCACGTTACGCTAGATGGGCCATGTACGCACGATGCGCTTCGCGCACCGTGCGCACATGGAGGACATATGATGCGCTTCGTTGTGAAAGGTAATATTTTAATTTTTCATATATATTAAATGCCATGCACAAATGGTGCCCTTCGGGCAACTTTTGCACATGGGGTGGGGAGAGTGTGGATAATCATGTTTTGTAAAATATTTTTTACCGTACGCGTACGGTAAGCGTAATCAGCGAAATTATCGAAAAATTTAAAATTCCGTTTTTAGCCTTGGGGGATCTTTGGGGACTCCCTCAACATGGCTAGGTGCTTTGGAGCTGTCTAAACAGCCCCTTTACATGTTTTTGTCCTTTGTTTTTTAATCCACACTCTGAGTGCGAGAGAGAAAATGGCGGCCGCCGCTTCCTGGTTTCGACCGATTCGAATGTTTACTAAGATCTAACAGCCAATCAGAATCGCGCTCGCGCACGTCACCGTACGCGTACGGTAAGCGCACCGTAAGCGCACCGTAAGCTGGCTCAGATATATATATTGATTTAAAGGCTATTTTCTCAGAATCTACTGAACAGATTTACACCAAACCTACAAAAGGCACTTCCTTGACCTGTAGACTACCTCTCTGCCAAATTTCAAGGAACTCTGTTCAGCCGTTCGGGCTGTAGCTGTGTCTAAAGGTCCTATGGAAAAATGCATGGGAAAAACGCGTTTTGGGACCCCCCTTTTATCTCAGCCCCCGCTTGACGAATCCCCCCGAGACTTTCAGGGTAGGAGCGGAGCGTAGCGCCCCACCTATTTTGAAATATTCGCGAGGATTCGTCGACCAGCGCCAAAGTTATTCAAAATAGAATGTTGCGGATTTCCTATGGAAACAGGGTCCTAACTATAACTACCTACTGGCAACCGCCAGTAGGTAATATATCTATATATATATATATATATATATATATATTACCTACTGGCGGTCGCCAGTAGGTAGTTATAGTTAGGACCACGTTTCCATAGGAAATCCGCAACATTCTATTTTGAATAACTTTGGCGCCGGTCGACGAATCCTCGCGAATTTTTCAAAATAGGTGGGGCGCTACGCTCCGCTCCTACCCTGAAAGTCTCGGGGGGATTCGTCAAGCAGGGGCTGAGATAAAAGGGGGTCCCAAAACGCGTTTTTCCCATGCATTTTTCCATAGGACCTTTAGACACAGCTACAGCCCGAACGGCTGAACAGAATTACTTGAAATTTGGCAGAGAGGTAGCCATAAGGTCAAGGAAGTGCCTTTTGCAGGTCTGGTGTAAATCTGTTCAGTATTTCCTGAGAAAATAGCATTTAAAAGCATATATATATGTGGGCGGAGCCTAACCACAAATCTCATCCTGAGATCTGATTGGCTGTCAGCACTTCATCCAAGAAGTGTTGGCAGCCATCTTGGGACCAATATACATGATAGCACCTCATTAAAAAGCATTGTAGTTAATAGAAGGTTTTAAGACTTTAGTTACATTATAAATCATGTGTTGATGGTACCATACTCATTTTAGGAATTGTGGTATGTTCTAAGGTGATTTCACCATGTGAAAAAGCCTTCTGCTGGGATATCATGATTGAGAGAAAAATATTTTCTCATGCTTTTACCACAGAGGTTTGGAAGGTGATCTATAAGCTAAACTGAGAGCTTATTTTCTGTAAATTCACATTATCTTTCTCAGTCATGTGAGAATGAAGTCTGACATTCTCAGTAAAACATGTACATCCAACAAGGGCAGAGACTGTCAGTTGATTCCTTTGTGTTCTACTGCAGCTTCCCAGAGTGTTCCAAAGAACTACTAGAGCGCTAACAGTCCTACCTATGATAAACGTATGGCACACCTGAAGCCATCTTGCTTGGAATAAAGTGGTAACTCTTAAAACATTTAATTTCAAAAGGAACAAAATGAGGGGGTTCATTTTTCCATAAAAAGTATGATTAGTGCTGCAGAAAGAAAAATTAGGGCACATTTTGAGTGACTTCTCAAATCCTCTTCTATTTCATTAAAAAATTCTGACATGCAGACTGAAACATGCACTTTCAATACCAGCAGCAGTTTTCCCTGGTGAGCAGTAGCTTTACTACAGTGATCTAATGAGCAAAAAGAGTGCTAACATTCTGAATTTATGGCAAATGTGTGACACATCTGAATGCCTTCTTGATGGAATCAAAGTAAAAAACTGAAAGTATTTCCTACTGAGGAGACTGCAGTAAATGAGGAAATTAGGAAACTTCATAACAAATAAGTCTCCCAAGATGGCCACCAGAGACAAAAGAGCCCAAATGTAGCCCAAATATCACCCAGATGTAGCCCAAGTATAGCCCAATGACAGAATGTCCCAGAATGTTCTTAAAAACAACTAGAGCGCTTACTGTCTTCATTATGACAAAAGTATGGCACACCTGAAGCCATCTTGATTGGAATAAACTGGTAACACTTAAAACATTTAATTTAAAAAGGAACACAATGAGGGGGTTCATTTTGCCATAGAAATTATGATTAATGCTGAAGAAAGAAAATGAGGGCACATTTTGAGTGACTTCTCAAATCCTCTTCTATTTCATTAAAAAATTCTGACATGCAGACTGAAACATGCACTTTTAATACCAGGAGCAGACTTCCATGGTGAACAGTAGTTTTACTACAGTGATCTAATGAGCAACTAGAGTGCTAACATTCAGAATTTATGGCAAATGTGTGACATATCGGAATACCTTCATGATGGAATCAACGTAAAAAACTGAAAGCATTTCCTACTGAGGAGACTGCAGTACATGAGGAAATTAGGAAACTTCATAACAAATAAATCTCCCAAGATGGCCACCGGAGACAAAAGAGCCCAAATGTAGCCCAAAATCACCCAGATGTAGCCCAAATATTGCCCAATGACAGAAGTGTGCAAAACACTTATTATTTAGTGTTTTTGCAGTGTTATATAGTGCAGACTTGTCAGGTATTGGAGTGCTTTACATGAGCATTGGTTACATCACACAAGCACAAATTCATTTTGGTTGTAGACATGGGGAGACTAAGTGATTTGACCAGAATCACAGAATGTCGAGCTGAAGCAGAAACTTCAACCTGGTTCCCCAGTTGCAAAGTCTGCAGTTCTGGAAGTAACACCACATCCTCTCCCCTAAGTGCAACATTTAATCAAGTGGTCAACTGGATAAAAAAACATAAAGATATCAAATAATTTAAAAGTGCTTTGTCGCTATTTGAAAACTCAGACAAAATGTCCTTATTTTAGTCTTTTAGAGCACTAACCATAATTTTGATGCCAATAAGACCCTCTCATATATGTAATTTCTAAAGGAAATGCTCTAGGTATTACAGTTTTGATTACATCAAGATGATGTCAGGCGTTCCACACTTTTGTAATAAATATAGAATGTTAGCAATCTAGTTGTTCATTGGGATACTGTTGAGAGGCAAAGGCCAGGGGCACGGACTCTGAAAATTGAAGGCAGGTAGGAGAGTGCAAAGGCAACAATTTAACCACACTGAGCAGGCAGGAAGGGCCGTGGAAGCACAACAGACTATGGAGGGCAGTGGAAAGGAGGGCAGGGGCAACAAACCAACAATACAGGACTTGCAAGAGAGGCTGTTGGAGGGAAGATCTATTACGGGTCAAGGAAGCTAGAGGCGGTCCCCAGAGCCCCGGGAGCCACCACAGAACTGAGCAGGAGAGTGAGTCAGGGACAAAAGGGGCACCTTAATTTGAGCCGGGGTGCCTAGGAACGCTTGCTCCAAAAATGAAGAAAACAGACATATGAGACATGGAATTGGTGGCAGAATACAATGGCAGTTTAATGAGAAGATACAACTTCAAAGAAACCGCAGAATAGAGACATAAAGTACAAAATACAGAATCCAGATAATCATACAGCTGTCATGATATTCTCTGTATCTCAATTAATGTACTGACAGAGAGAGAGAGAAAACACATCTATAAATGCATCATGAGAAACAAGTTACACCAAGGAAAATGTTACCTAGGAACACTCACGTTTACTCTTAGAGCAAGCATTCCTGCAATTACAATACAAAATCTTTTAAATGCAAAAGTAAAGAGAACAATGGTTAAACATAACATGACATTTCATATAGGTAAAATAGAATAAGATACTTCAAGCAAAGCAGAGCAAGACATTTTAAGCAAAGGAAGACAAGAGCTCCCAGCTCTTGGGGAAAACCTGCACAGCCTGTTAACCTACATACAGACGGCGAGGTAGTCCGTCGATATCTGTGGGTGCTCCCTTTTTATATCATTTTGTGGGCTCCTTTGCACGCTACATCTACCTACGTATGCTACCTAAAAGCTTCGTCTGCAGATTTTACCAGACATTTCGTCATTTACCCACTTAATGCTGACAATGGACTGGGTGAAAAGGTCAGTCTCTCAGGCCAATCGCTTATCGTAAGTTCCATAGAGCAAGCAGAAAATAATGGGTATTGTACGGGAATTCAATATATTCATGTACAAAATCTCCTCAGTTCTCCTAACTTGACGCTCTGCGGTTGCCACTTCCTTAAAAGCGGGAAACCTGCCCAGGAAGCAAGTACCAGTCCAGGATGCAGCCTACTGTATGTCGACAGCTTCAGTGGGATGTTGAACTTTGATACCGAGCACGGAGCACTCGGGTAGGGTGGGGGCTACTAGTTTGGAGCAGAAGGCCTCGCAGACCTGCCTTCAGACTGCTATACACTAAAATTGCAGAGCTATGGTCAATTTAACAAAGAGGCCTACATATTGAACAGAAGGGCCTACACAGGGGTTTTATGCTGGCTGAGTGGTAAGGATGTCTCAGGATAATTATATAGCAACACAGGACCCGCTGGTCAATTTAATACGGCCTACAAATGCGGCTGGCAGGGCAAGGACAAGGGTCTCATACTTCAGGTGTGGACAGAACGGGCCAGGGGCCCCCTGTGATACAAAATCTACCCTCCTTCAAGGCTGTGGCAATGTAATAGACCATTGTGGGCAGAAGGAAGAGGCAATGGTAGTACAACCATACATGCCAACAGACCCGATTCAGCCAGGAAACGTCCAATGTTTTTAAGCTCAAATGGGCTTTATTTGATCTGTCTCCTGTCTACAATATCCTCTTTTTCAATGTAACTCAAAGGGGAAAATCAATACCCCAGTTTTTTTCAAAATCTCCCTCTTACCAAGTTCAAAATGTTCGCAAGTATGGTACATTGGATCATGGAAGGAAATGGGATAGGGACATGGACTTGGATAACAGAGGACAAGAGGGACATGGAGAGGTGCACCAAACTGACCCTGCAGGGCAGGCATCAGGGTTTGCAGCAGCACAATACACCACACAGGGCATGCAGGACGGGAGTGCAGCACAACAATCCATAGAAAGCAAGAGGGAGGGGACAGGACCATGCACATGGACAACAGAGAACAGAGGGGCAAGAGGCAATGGTAGCTAGCTGACCATAATGGACAGACAGGAGAGAAAGCTGCAGCATTACAGACCATAAAGGGCAGGAGGGACGGATCAGGGGCATTACAATGGAACAGACAAGCCAGGAGGGAGGGAGTAGGGGTCTTCACATGTAAACAGAGGGCTGGGGGCAAGGGGGCAGGGCAGGAGCAGCAAGATAGCCATGGAGGTCAGGCAGGATGGGCACTAGAAGCAAGACACACCATGAAGAGCAACAGTGAGACTGTGATGGCATACACACAGACCATGGAGGGAAGGTGGGAGGGGGTCAGGGGCAGCTAACTGACCACACAGGGAAGGTGGGAGGGGCCATGGCAGCACAGAAGACCAATGGCTATGATGGGCAAGAAGGAGGGTGCAGGGGCATGCACAAAGGACGATGGAGGATAGAAGGGAGGGTCAGGACCTGTGCACAGACAAGAAAGTTCAGGGGAAGGGACCTCACAACAGACCACACGGGGCAGGCAGGAGGAGCAGTTGCAGCACAACAGACCAGGGAGGGCAGAAGGGTGTGGCAGTACAATGGACCATGTAGGACAGGAGGAAGAGGATAGGGGCATGGCATGTGGACAGGCAGGGTGGAGGTGGCAGGGACAGGTTACAGTCATCTGACAATGCTAGGCAGGTGGGAGGGGAGTGGCAGCTCAACAGAACCGCAATCACTAGAAGAACTCCACAGAGTGTGGAGGGGGGAACGGGAGGCACGGGGTGCTAGGAGCTAGCGGCCTCCATTGCTACTATTGACCACAAGAAGCTGCTCCTAGAGTGATGTGACCTTACTACAGTTGTGAGTTGAGTGTGGACATCTCACAAAAAGTGACGGACTGGCCTCACACACCACCTGGTGTCATGCTTCATCATCGGCCAGTCCTCGCCCTCCAAAACCTTCGTTTGATGGAGGGCGGGCATACACCTGGAGACAGGGATGCACTTCTAAACTAAAGAGTGGGGGCCCATGGGGTAGAACGTGAAGTTAAAAATCATTATAGTTACCAAGATATTTTTAATGTGATCAGTAACTATATGATGCTAAAAACAAAATTGCGGCAGGTGGGGAATTTAGGTGTCCCCTAGCCGTCTAGTGTAAGGTCGACATGTTTCTGCCTTCTTGGCCCGAGCGGGTCCAGGGCATTCATCAGGACCTAGATTTACAAAAAGAGGGCTCCGTTCTTACCAACTGGTAGCAAGAGAATACCACTGCGCGGGTGTGGCGTAGGCCACACTCCACTACCTAGATGGCTTCCAACTGTAAAGCCTGTAGGAAAAATCAAACAAACAAATGTATCTATATACACAACTGTAGAAGAAAGGTCAAAAGTGAAAACGTAAATTACAAAAGTTTCAAGATAAACGCATGCGTAATTACCTTAAAGTGAATGACTAATCACGTGACATGTGCCACTCTATGTGAGTACACAAACATGTTGAGAGTCAAAAGTGCTCTCATGAGGCTTACCCTAGTCAGACAAACTACTTGCCACATGGGGGGATAAGGAAGGAGACACTTCTGTTCAGTCTACAGGGAGAGAAGAAGAATAAAGTGATAGTCAACAAACTGAAAATGCCCAGAACGTGGACCCTTGCAAACCTGAAATCAGGACGGAACCGCAATCATTCCCCAGTAAAACCCACGAAGGGGTTAAAACAGCGCGAAACCACCATTCATACTCCTACTATCTGAGGCAGAGTGTCCCGTTTTCAGCCTAAGGTGTTGCTCCTCGTCCGCCCGAATGTGGGAGTGAGACCGCGGGGCGGGTTTAAATAGCGTGCTTAATGGTAAAATTAGAAACAGCCTGGAGTGATCACGGCTGTGCGGCAGTTCCTGGTGCGGTGCATCCGGGGTCCGGAGTTAGCGTGGCAGCGGCGCATGCAGTGCAGTGCCTGGTTGTGCAATGGCCGATGGTGCGGGCCTATCGGAGCGTCCAGGCTGAGTCTTGTGCCCAAATAAGGGAACGAATCAGGGGATCCGCCCAAGGAAGGCGGTCCCATGTGGGCGTGCGCGTCCGAGGTTGTCCGGGGAACGCGGGGCACGCATTCGGTGTTTAACCTGAGGATGGATGTAACACGTGCTAAGGTGCCCCGGGGGGGTGTGTTTGTGGAAGTCCAGAGTCACGTGTGCGCGTCCCAAATCGTAAGGGGCATGAACGGGGAGATATTATCGCCGTATGCCGCAAAGACCCTGAAAAAAGGTGAGAGGTCATTCATGCAACGTTCGTTTTGTGCGTTGGTTAAGAGAGTTTGTGAGGGGGTGTGGCGATTGCGGAAGGCAACAATAAGAGTCAACAACATGCCCTCTGTGTCACTCTCGGCTGGATTGGCTAGTATCCCAGGGCATAAGGAGAATCAGTCAGCTCCAGAAAGGGCCAGGGGGTCATAGAAAGAATACGGAGAGTACAGTGTATTGCCTAAGCACCCCTGTCGCTAGGATCATGTGTTGGACATCCCTGCGATGAAGATTACAAAACCCAAAGGGTTGGCAGATCGAGGGACAGGAGGTGTTTGATGTGTTAGGGCAAATGGCACACGATAGGAGGGATGTCCAGGTATTCATAGGTAGGTGGAGAGATCATCTAGTTAGATGGAGCCACGGTATATCATCGTTAAGTCCCTTTTTGTGGGACCGCAGGCGGAACACCCAGCGTTGTTCTCTGATATGGAGAGCTCTGGAGAGATCAGCTCTGCTTTTGTTCATGACCTCAAGGACTGTCCATCGGAGATCGGTGTCTTTGTGGTTTTGTTCCAAGAAATGGCGTGTGAGCTTAGTGTTTGTTTTCTTGCATCTTATGGTGCTGCAATGTTCGTTGATACGTACCCTGACCTTTCTGGTTGTCATGCCAACGTACTGGAGTCGGCAGGGGCATGTTAGTAGGTAAACCACATTCTCAGTATTGCAGTTGCTAAACTTGCGGAGTTGCCATGGTCTATCTGTGCCAATGTCGACTTCTTTGGTGTTAGAAGTGAGTTTGCAGGAAACGCACCCACCGCACGTGAAGTGTCCCACTACTCGTGGTTGATCCCATAGCCTCTGTTGTTCCGTGCCCTCTGTGTTTGGCATAGTGGCGTGAACGAGTTGATCTCGCAAATTTTTGTTCCGTTTGAAGGCAAAAAGTGGAGGATCCCACTGCTTTCCCGCACTGTTTAGAATATTCCATCTTTTCTTAATTATTTTTTGTACGGCATTAGAGGCAGGGGTAAATGTTGTAACACATACTGTTCTTTTGGTGTTCTCCTTTGTTACATCCTCCAAAAGTGCTTCTCTCGGGTTGTTCCTTGCTCGTTTCCTAGCCTTGCGTATCATTTTTCTGGGGTAATGGCGAGCAGCAAGTTTTTCTTCGAGGTGGGATGCTTGTTCCTCAAAGGTTGGGGTATCAGAGCAATTCCTCCTAACCCGAAGGAACTGTCCAACTGGGAGATTCTGTCGGAGGGCCTTGGGGTGGTAGCTTTCGTACAGTAGAAGGCTATTCCTATCCGTGGGCTTGTTGTGCACCTTTGTTGAGAAACCATCATTGTCCATAGTGATGTCTAGATCGAGGAAGATAGCGTGGTTCTTACTGATAGTGTGGGTGAACCTAAGGTGTACATCTTTGGTGTTCACCCACTGGACGAAGTTCATCGCTTCTTCCTCTGATCCATTCCATATTATCAGCACATCATCTATGTAGCGCTTCCAAAGTCTGAGGTTCTGTAGGAATGGATTATGTGGATTATATATGAAGTCGTCCTCAAACTGTTGTACGTACAGACAAGCCATACTAGGGGCAAAAGTGCTCCCCATTGAAGTCCCAGAGATCTGGTGGTAGATGACTTTCTCGAATTCAAAGAAGTTTTCCATTAACGCGAGTTCCGCACATTCCAATCGCTTATCGTAAGTTCCATAGAGCAAGCAGAAAATAATGGGTATTGTACGGGAATTCAATATATTCATGTACAAAATCTCCTCAGTTCTCCTAACTTGACGCTCTGCGGTTGCCACTTCCTTAAAAGCGGGAAACCTGCCCAGGAAGCAAGTACCAGTCCAGGATGCAGCCTACTGTATGTCGACAGCTTCAGTGGGATGTTGAACTTTGATACCGAGCACGGAGCACTCGGGTAGGGTGGGGGCTACTAGTTTGGAGCAGAAGGCCTCGCAGACCTGCCTTCAGACTGCTATACACTAAAATTGCAGAGCTATGGTCAATTTAACAAAGAGGCCTACATATTGAACAGAAGGGCCTACACAGGGGTTTTATGCTGGCTGAGTGGTAAGGATGTCTCAGGATAATTATATAGCAACACAGGACCCGCTGGTCAATTTAATACGGCCTACAAATGCGGCTGGCAGGGCAAGGACAAGGGTCTCATACTTCAGGTGTGGACAGAACGGGCCAGGGCCCCCCTGTGATACAAAATCTACCCTCCTTCAAGGCTGTGGCAATGTAATAGACCATTGTGGGCAGAAGGAAGAGGCAATGGTAGTACAACCATACATGCCAACAGACCCGATTCAGCCAGGAAACGTCCAATGTTTTTAAGCTCAAATGGGCTTTATTTGATCTGTCTCCTGTCTACAATATCCTCCTTTTCAATGTAACTCAAAGGGGAAAATCAATACCCCAGTTTTTTTCAAAATCTCCCTCTTACCAAGTTCAAAATGTTCGCAAGTATGGTACATTGGATCATGGAAGGAAATGGGATAGGGACATGGACTTGGATAACAGAGGACAAGAGGGACATGGAGAGGTGCACCCAACTGACCCTGCAGGGCAGGCATCAGGGTTTGCAGCAGCACAATACACCACACAGGGCATGCAGGACGGGAGTGCAGCACAACAATCCATAGAAAGCAAGAGGGAGGGGACAGGACCATGCACATGGACAACAGAGAACAGAGGGGCAAGAGGCAATGGTAGCTAGCTGACCATAATGGACAGACAGGAGAGAAAGCTGCAGCATTACAGACCATAAAGGGCAGGAGGGACGGATCAGGGGCATTACAATGGAACAGACAAGCCAGGAGGGAGGGAGTAGGGGTCTTCACATGTAAACAGAGGGCTGGGGGCAAGGGGGCAGGGCAGGAGCAGCAAGATAGCCATGGAGGTCAGGCAGGATGGGCACTAGAAGCAAGACACACCATGAAGAGCAACAGTGAGACTGTGATGGCATACACACAGACCATGGAGGGAAGGTGGGAGGGGGTCAGGGGCAGCTAACTGACCACACAGGGAAGGTGGGAGGGGCCATGGCAGCACAGAAGACTAATGGCTATGATGGGCAAGAAGGAGGGTGCAGGGGCATGCACAAAGGACGATGGAGGATAGAAGGGAGGGTCAGGACCTGTGCACAGACAAGAAAGTTCAGGGGAAGGGACCTCACAACAGACCACACGGGGCAGGCAGGAGGAGCAGTTGCAGCACAACAGACCAGGGAGGGCAGAAGGGTGTGGCAGTACAATGGACCATGTAGGACAGGAGGAAGAGGATAGGGGCATGGCATGTGGACAGGCAGGGTGGAGGTGGCAGGGACAGGTTACAGTCATCTGACAATGCTAGGCAGGTGGGAGGGGAGTGGCAGCTCAACAGAACACTCAGAGTAGATAGGAGTGGCAGGTCCATGGGACATGGTGGGCAAAAAGGATGGAGCAGGGGCATGCACAAAGACATCGGAGGGCAGGGGGAAGGAGAATAGGGGCAGCAAGCTAAGCACAGAGTTTAAGCAGGAGGTCAATGATGGGGCATAGAATTGGGCAATGGAGGGCAGGAGGAGTGGACTGGTACATCATACTAAATTGAGGGCAGTGGCAGCACATCAGACCATGCATGGCAGGAGGGAGGAGGCTATTCCATGGATTCACACAACAGAGGATAGGGAGGAGGGGGATGGGGCAGCAAGCTAACTGTTCAGAGAAGGCGGGTATTAGGAACTTTATTGTTTTTAAAACATTGAGTCTGTGCGAACTACTTAAAATATGAACAAGTATGCAGCATAATCTCACTTTTATTCAGGAAGAAGAGGACGTTTGTGACTGTGACTCCGGGCTCACTTGGCAGAAACACCCCCTGACCCTCCACCCCTATCGCAAAATGTAATGCCCGTGAAAAGGGTAGGTGAACACAGTGTTATATAGAACATAGTCCTGAGAGCACGATTGAAAATGAAAACTAGATATAGTGTATGGTATAAACTATGCACCAAAAAGTGTGATATAAGATGAACCGGGCGTGAAATATAATATGCAATACATTGTGCGCAATGACAGATTCATTGGAGAGCGCAAGATAGCACAGGCACTAGCGCGTGCTATGCGATATGCGCCTTGGAGTGTAATATGCACAGGGCAGTGTTGTGTAACCTAACTAGTCTCTAAAGTTGTAATATAAAATATGTGCTGGGGAGTGTAACGTTGCATATGCACTGTGACACAGATATGGATCGCAGATTGTAATATGTATGGCATAGCACTGTGCGTTATAACATAGGCATCGAGGAAGGCACGTTAGATGGGGCAATATAACCCGTGCGAAGACAAGTGTGGCATGACATATTCACGGGGTGGTGTTACAGTGCACATGGGCTAGAGAGTGTCATAGCATATGCACTAGCTAGTGGAATACAACACAGAGGTGTGTGGCACTCGGCAGGCAATGGTGGGTGTAACACAGCATTGGGCTCTGTCAGGAGCGCGCTGTGACTCTCAAGTGATGTTCGTCCCCTTTCCAGAGAGTAAAATAAAAAGTATTACACATCCGGCAGTGGATGTGTGTTTTATTAACCGTGAGGGGGGTTTCTTGCATAGTTTTGGTCGAATTTTTGTCGAATCCCCTTTGAATGGCTTGGTGTGCATGTGTATTAAATGTGCCCGTCAATAGCTACCCATGTTTGTATTAATAAACGACAAGGGTGTCTACCGGGATTAGGCACGGTAGGGCATCAGACATGTCAGAGCTTCACTAGTAGTGTAAATACATTCCACGTGGATTCATTGCATGCATAGTCGCCTTTTAATGAATATCCCGCAAATCGTCATGGTGATAGGTACGTACGATTTGTCCAGCATGTCCTAGGTGTGTCTATAAATAAATATTTTTTTAAAATAATAAAAAACAGTGGCCGGCCCTAGGGATTGGGGTCAAAAAAATATAATTAGGAGACAGGCCCTGGGGGATGGGGTCATCAGGGCCAATAAATTAGAATAAGAAGGGGAACCACACAGCCCCCCTTCTTAAAAAATTAAAATAAATAAAAGACTGGCATCGTGCCGGAGGCCATGCCCCCTCCGTGCAGCACTCTGCAAACGCACCCCCAACAGGCATCTCCAGTATGCGCCAGGGAGCTGCGCTGCAGACAGGTGTTCTGAGGCCAAGCCCCTTTTTACACCTCTCTGCAACGCAGCTCTGTGGCGCTTACTGGAGGTACCTAGTGGTCTAGTTTGACCCTAGGGACCCTTAGGATTCAAGGGGACTTAATCTCTCAACTTAGAACAGCCACAGGGCGCGTTTACACAGTGGTGAAGGGAGGGGACGGGGCCTGAGGTGACGTGTGCAAACACGCACTATGGCACGTTTTAAATTGGGGATATAATTTCCCTTCATTACTGAGGGCCCCTGGGGGCTAACTAGCCCACCAACTGCTTCCAGTAAGCGCCACTGAGCTGCATTGCAAGGAGGTGGTCCAGGCCGTGCCACTTTTTACACCTCTCTGCAACACAGCTCTGTGGCATTTACTGGAGGTACCTAGTGGGCTAGTTGGACCCTAGGGACCCTCAGGATTCAAATGAACTTAATCTCCCAACTAAAAATGGACACAGGGCGTGTTTACACAGTGGTGAAGGGAGGGGACGGGGCCTGAGTTAACGTGTGCAAAAACACCCTGTGGCCTGTTTTAAGAGGTAGTTTTAATCCCCATGCCCTATTATATACTAGGGGCTTACAGAGGAGGTCATGCTAATCACAGGGGGACCCCAACGCATAATGTTCCCTAGTGTATGTAGGTGTTTTCACTGTATTCTAAGTGTCTTTTAACATAGCACTGGCTCTAGGACTGGCTAGTCAGACTCAGTTACCACCAGTATCCGTCTGAAAAAGTTGAGGGTACGGGATGATTTTGCAACAAGGCTTCTTTCTGCTCTTCTTTTTGTTCTTTCTGCACGTTATCCTTCTTCCTGCACTTATCTTCGTATTTGAGGACTTCGGTTGCTTCTTTCTGCACTTCTTTTGTTTCTTTCTGTGCATTTTTTCTTTTGTTTCTTTCTGTGCATTTTTTCTTCTTTCTTCACATGTCCTATCTCTGTAGGCATAGTTAGAAATTAGCATTTAAAAAACCTTTGAAATTCACAGAAAAAACCATAGGTTTCAGGCACGTTATAGTTAGGAATTAGCATTTAAAAAACCTCAGAAATTCACTGAAAAAACCATAGGTTTCAGGGGTGTTATAGTTAGCTGGACTTTTCACTTGTACAAAACCATTGAAATTCCCCCGTTATAGTTAGTTCAGCTAACTATAACTCGCGCGCCCGCAATGCACTGCTGATGACGTCACATATTACATCACTCATGACATGGTCAGTGACATCACTCATGACATCACTGATGACATCTCAAATGACATCACTGATGACATCACTGATGACATCATCCTTGTGATAGAGTGGCAGACCTCCTCTCACCCTAATATAACCTTTGATACACACATTCAAAAATAGAGACTAAAATTTTCAAAACAATGGACATACCAATACCAGTTACAACAACCTCTTCAGTAATTCTAAGATCCACATACACATCCACTCATTCACCAACAGTCCTATACAGTCACTCATACATGTACTCACTCATCATATGTACTCATGCACCTATACATCCTGTTACACAATGCCACTCATCCATAGAGTTACTCACACACATAGTCACTCATGCTAATAAAGAATCAAACATACATTTACTTGCATATACAGTTATACACACACCACCACACTTACTTCTACGGAAACTTACACATACTTAGTCTTTTAAACAATCACTTATAGAAACACATACTTATTCATACAGGAACTCTTTCAATCTCTCACTCTCACATATACTCACATATATACACCAATAGTCACATATACTAGTTTAAAACATATGTAGTTACTCATAAAGACACTATTGAGACAGTCATTCACTCACTAACACACCCATACACACACTCATCCACCCATACAGTCCTGCACACATGCTGTGTTCAACACATACAAACAGTGAGTCACTCATTTATGCACCTATGCACTACGTAATACCCCCCACCGAACCATGCAGACACTCAGACTGATACTCAAAAAACCAACTAATAACCTATATAGACACCCATGTAGCTACTCACCAACCCATGCAGCCACTTATACACAAAGTGAGAGACTGATACAGATATTTACATATTTAAACATTACTCACTAAGCCATGTATTCACTATGATACACTTAATCAGTCAGTTACACAATCAATTTTTCAAAAACAAATCATCCATTTAGACACTTATATACTCATTTATTCTTCCATCGACCTTGAGATATACATATATAAAACATATTTAATTTTCAGAAAAACACACATTCACTGGATGATGTCATCAGTGATGTCATCAGTGATGTCATTTGAGATGTCATCAGTGATGTCATGAGTGATGTCACTGACCATGTCATGAGTGATGTAATATGTGACGTCATCAGCAGTGCATTGCGGGCGCGCGAGTTATAGTTAGCTGAACTAACTATAACGGGGGAATTTCAATGGTTTTGTACAAGTGAAAAGTCCAGCTAACTATAACACCCCTGAAACCTATGGTTTTTTCAGTGAATATATATATATATGCATACACATATATATTACTTTTAAATTACAATTCTATTTTAAGTGTCAAAACTTATAAGTATATGTGTATGTTTATAAATCTATGTGTGTGTGTGTGTGAGTATGTATATATATATATATATATATATATATATATATATTCACTTAAAAAACCATAGGTTTCACACATGTTATAGTTAGGTGGATATTTCACTCGTAAAAAACCAATGAAATTCCCCCGTTATAGTTCGTTGAGATAACTATAACTCGCGCGCCCGCAATCCTCTGCTCATGACGTCACATATTACATCACTCATGACATGGTCAGTGGCATCACTCATGACATCACTGATGACATCATCCTTGTGATAGAGTGGCGGTCGCGCGAGTTATAGTTATCTCAACTAACTATAACGGGGGAATTTCATTGGTTTTTTACGAGTGAAATATCCACCTAACTATAACATGTGTGAAACCTATGGTTTTTTAAGTGAATATATATATGCATAAGGAAGGTAGTATATGTATATTAAAGATGCATTTAATAAACTCCAGCTTTCAAGTGTTGTTGTACTTTAAAAAATAATTGTAATTCAAAAGTGAAGCAATTGTAGATAAATAGTTATGATAAAAGTTTTACTTATTTATGCAGTCACTTACATACATGTTAAACACATAGACTAAATTAACTATCAGTAATATGTACATTTGTTAGGCACAACTAATGAATATCTATATTTTTAAAAATATAATTATTCTGCACGTTTATACAAAGCAATACATATATATAGGCACATATCTATAGTGCAAATAAATGCTTATATACAGAGGTATATGCTGTATTTTTCTGTTTGCGTATGGTGGTTATGTGGGGACTAGTCAATTCTCAAGTAGTTTTCTGAAGATAAGGTGGATATCTGTGGATCTTATGGGGGGGGGGGTAAAGAGTTCCATAGTTTGGCTGATTGAACAGAGAAGAATGTGCCACCCATGGGTTTTTTATTGTATTTTGAGTTTTTGAGGCGAGATGCCACTCTAGAGCGGTGGCTCCTTTGTTGAATGTGTTTGGTGATTTTATTCCTGAAGAAGAGCAATCCCGTTCCATGTATCGCTTTGTGGGTGATGCAAAGCAGCCTATGGTAAAGTATACGGAAAAAAAGTTTCTTTAACAAACAAAAAATAGTAAAAATATTTTTATGGTAAATATTAATGTACATTTATGTTGTATTTTTATTTTAAATGTAGAACTAAGTAAATATGCTATAGCACTAATAAGTTAATTTTGAATTAAATCTTTGATTATTTCAGATAAATTAAGTTAAATAAAGATAATTTTTCCGAAGTTTCAATTAAAAAACAAATTGCCACCTAACATTAAAAGAATATATTTTTAATATGCATTTTTAATTATTCGAAGTGATGTGTAGTGTTAAAAGTAATTTAATCATGTTTTAATAAGAATAAATGTTTTCATGAATCTATATAAAACAGGATAAAATATTTAATAGTTAAATGTTTTATTTTTAGATTTGTTAACATTAAATTATATTTATTTATATGTTTAACTATTTTAAATAGTTTCATTTAAGTTAGTCTCTCATCATTTTTTAAGGGAGAGTGTTGCAGTACCAGTATTTGGCCACGTGTGGTGCTGGACTTACTGTAGCTCTGAGCTGGATTAGCTTTTTTCATAACAAATTTTTTTTTTGAATTTGCATAGCAAAATGTCAAATATTTTCCCAACTGCCCATCGGCATACATCTGTCCAGTCATAAGGAAGATATCAATATCACAAAATACATCCAACACTGCAATCCCTGTTAATCAGCCCAAAATAGGTCCACCCTGAGCTGGACTCATTTGCTACTGCTTTGGGTTCCTTTTTGGCTGTAGTAACTTTAGAAATAGAGTTTGTGATTAGCATCAGGCTTTATCTTTTTTTGGCGGATGCAGCTCCTTTCCTAAACATCTTCATAACCCTCTTACACCCCTACATGCTCCTCCCTAGACCCCTCCCTAAGCCTCCTAAACCACTACTTGCTTCTACTAAAACCTCTTCAATTTAGAAGTAAGTATGCCTCTATTTCCAGCCACTTCCCCCGGTCCTTTCCGCATTTACTACTAAATAGTAATCTTACACTGTGAGGATCTCCATATAGAGTAGGTAGGAGAGGTGGAGGTGGAGATTTACACTCACAGGTTTGTGAATAGCATTTTGCAGTACTTGAATACTACCATTCCAGTACTACTAAATGTACTACAAAGTTGAAGAGCAAGCTTACACGTTTAACTTGCTCACAAGTGTAACTTCCCTTTGTGACTAGCCCTGGCTGGTTCCAGCCCTGACCTATCTCCTGCAGATCATTGACTTCAGGTGTGTTGATGCATTATGCTATCACACAAAAGTCCAGTACCGGAAACAGTTTCTGTAGTGACTTGAATGCAGGTGCTCACCCCAGTTTGCAGGGGACTAACCGAGATACGTGCTGAGGTATACAGGACTCCTGAACCACCCATGGACCTTCAAACGTAGGGAATATGGAGCCAGCGGCACCCATCTCACACACCTTATATCTGCCCCACAGTCATGCCCCACATGCCAGCTGACTCAAAGAAACGTTATACTTACCGGTTCATCGGGAACAGCAAAAAGGCAACAGTTCAATATTGCCACCATAAGTGATTTAACCCTTTATACAAGAAATTCGCTCAGGTTTGTTGGAGATGTGCTTGGTTAAGAAGGTAATGAAAGCACAGGACACACGACAAAGAGTTGGGGTACCCTGTCATAACCTGTCCATGCTGCTACCTTTTCTGCGCGTAGTTTCTCATTGGGCACGAAAGGCCCACTTCAGAGCTGTCCCCACCAGCCTAGGCCATCCCAGTGTGCACAGGATAAAATGACTGCCCCTGCTCGATCTGGAAACTGACAGAGGGGGTGGGAGCCAGTATCTCCCATCCAGCAAAGACCAGCGATCGGTTCTCTGGCTGTTCCTTCTTCATGTTGTACATTTATCACAGTGATGTGGTTAGGGCACGGTCTACGCGCAATCTTGAGTCACAAGGCTCAGTAGGTTGCGAGAGAAGTTGCCACACGTGGTCCAGGCCCTTGGCCACTGGCCAGGGTTTTTCAGAACAAAGATAACAGTTATGGTTAACTTTGTTTGCTGCATTTTGAGCATTGCTTGGTAGATTTCTTCGAAGAATACGGGGGGGGGGGGGTTTAGTTGCTGGCTGGGGGGGGGGGGGGGTTGAATGTTTTGGAGGCACCATGTTCTATCTGGTGGGGGTATTTTGTATTTATTCTAGGAAAACACTTTTCGTGTGTACCTCACATGCGGTTTTGTTGCATTCTCAGTGTTTTAAATGGAACATTTTAGTTCTCTTTTTGTCTTGATGGAATAATGGAGCGGGAGGGTGTGGCTATTCCCAGTGGTGTGGGATTGCTTGCTTCTGTTGTAAGCTTGTTTACACAGCTTTCGTGGAGGCATGGTGTCAAGTATTTTGAAACACCTCCTTCCTTTGCCTGTCAGAACTAGCAGAGAGCTAATAACGGGTTCCTCGTAGTGATAACAAAATGCCAGGCTGAACATCCTGGAAGTGAAGTCATTGGCAGTTCCTGCATCACACCCTGCCCATCAGTGGGCCGGCACGGGGGATCAGTCGGGTGACACATGCTTATGAAATGATTGCTCTTTCTGTAGACACTGCCCGCGCGGTCCAGGGGTGTTAGCTTTAAGCCTATTATAATGACGCTTTCAACGGAAACTGGGGGGTAATGAAGGTATATAAAGTAAATAGAGTGATTCGTGGTAAAGGGCATTGAAGGGGTGATGCATGAAGTGGGTTGGGGTGAATGGGTACAGCGGAATGGACCACGACTGCGTATCAGGAACTAATGATGTGAATGGGAAAAGGAGAATGTGAGACATGCAGAAGAGAGAGTGATGAGGTGTCGAGAGAGTATTCTGTCCGAATTTTTCAAGTAAGTTGCAACTTGGTCTAGTGTAATGGTCTTGAAACCTTTTATTACCCCCCCCCCCCCACCCAGGTAAAAAAAAAAACTCATCGGGTCCCGCTCAGAATTTCCCACAGATTTTCTATTTAATTGACAATGTTTAAATATATCTAGACATATTTAAACATTGCAGTTAAGTTCTGTAACTATTTTTAAAATGAAATATAATACATGATTGCCAAACATACTCTTCAAGTCAAAGTACCCACAGTATGATTATTATAAATGGGAGTGGGGGTTTTGAAGAATATTAGGAGTCCCTTCCCTTTTTTGACACATACTCCCAGCCAGGATATAAACAACAAAATATGTTAGTGATGGCCCATTACAGAGCAGCTCACTGTCGCTCATTTTTTAGCAGCTTAAAACAAAGCACTGTTATCAGCATAATACTTCTTTTGGCAAGTGCCTGACGCCCTCCCTAGGATAACTTGAGCCCCCCCCCCCCAGGGAAGCCCACCCCCCAGTTTATAGACCCCTGGTTTACTGTATATGGGACAGTTGCTGCTTATGAACGAGGAGGGGTCTCTAGCAGTTTGTGACTGAGAACCGCTACTGTTTGGGACTACTGCTGTTTGCCTGCCAGTGGGACCAGAGGGACTACTACTCCCACAACGCTTTGGCCCTGTTGCGCCCGACGTCAGCAGCACCACGCACGGAGGCGCTTAAAAGCTAACGCGGCTCCCGGGCAAAGGGCGGGCCGTCTGTGGCCATCCGGGGCAGGACTTGGCAGGGCAGGGCCACGGTCTTTGGCGTTTGCAGTTAAGGTTTCCTGCTTAGTATCTAAGATATTATATTTTTAACTTATGTGTTTGTGATATTCATGATAGCTTGGGCGTTTCTGTTTAAATATCGTGTAGCAGGTTGTGTCTGTGGTTTTAACTATGTCCAAACAAAAAGCGTCTAAATCCTTTGTAGCTCCAGCCACGTTAGACAATTACTTAGTCAAAGTTGTTAATAAAATCAATACCGAACGTCGACTCTCCTTAAGCAGGGGTAGTCCCCCCGCTTCTTCGCCTATTCTGTCTACTGCCCTAGGTGTACCAGACCTGGATGCTAGCTTTGACCATGGCTTACAGGTGCTAACTAATAGTGATGACCTAGCGCTTTTGACCATTAATAAGGCCGTGCCTAATGATATTCCTGATAACCCTGGAGAGCACACCCCAGTATGTAGAGCTGTTAGGGCTTGTCGGAAAATACCTATGAAGCGAGGGGGCACCAAAAAAGCCAAGCGAATTCAAATATCCCCCAATTGTTTAGTTGGGGGGGAGGAGGGCCATGTAAAGGACAGCCCAGCCCACTTGAATTCCGAGCAATTCAATCTGTTGGTTAGCATCATTGATGCTAAATTTGATAAGATTATCCTACCGTTGATGGCTAAATTAGACCAGATCTCGAAAGAAGTTACTAGATTAGGTCACCTTTTGGATACCCACATCACCCAACCTAGCCCCCCTATGGCTATGGATTTAGGTAACACTGTAAGAAAAGATGTGGTAATTCCACCAGATGAGGGGATTAAGGTTAATCAAATAGTTATACCAGCCCAACGGCACATTGTGAGCAAAGAGAATCAGGCTACTATAGCAGCTGAAAGTAATGCGGGTTGGACCGAGGTGAAGAGAAAGGGTTTTATTAATCTGCCGCCAGATTGTGCTCCCTATGTGGTGGTTCTAACTAACGTACCACGGGCTGACTCACTCATGGCCCAGCCCCGGTATGAATCACATGATTCTTTGAAAAATAAAACTGTTTTTTGGCTGCATAAGCAATGCGGGTTTCCATCGGTCCTTTCCAATGATATACTAACTACTAGAAGGGTCAATTGGATTGGTAATTCTAGAAAGAATTGTAGGGGTGATTGTATTATTATTAATTTTAGACATCCTCAACATGTCGCTACAGTTCTGCTGAGAGCAGCCTCCCTACCGTCTACTGACAATGGTGTATGTGCACGACCGCTCAGCTATTTTTATAGCCATCTTGTTAATTTGCCCCCTAATGATGATGACCATCTACAGCCCCCTCCGCCGATCTTGCGGCGGGGTTTAGCTATCCCACTGTACAATCGTTTCCATGCCCTAAACAGTCTGGATTCTAACGACTGACTTAGCCCGGAGAGCCCTAAACCTTTGGGTAAGACTATTAACAATCGGGTTATTGAAACCACTATTGTTACCTTGGTTCCGGAGTTAACTAGGGTGGAGGATCCTCCTGATAATGATTATAGGGGGCCATTCAGTGGAAATCAAAGGGACGAATATAATTCTGGCATAATTATTACCCCAGTTAGGACTAACATAGGGGGTAAAGGAATAATTTTAGCCAGCTGGAACGTTGCAGGATTGAAATCCAAGGGGAAGGACACGGGATGTCAAACTTTTATTAACTCCTTTGATATTGTCTGTCTTCAGGAGACCTGGTGTAGGGAAGAAATTAATTACGAGGGGTTCGCCTCATATAACTTGGTGGCAAAGGGCACTGGGTTAGGCAGAGCCAAAGGGGGTTTGTTGACATTAGTTTCAATCCATCGCCCAATTATAGTAAAAAGGTATTTAACAGTAGGTGAATATGTCCAGATTCTTTGGTTGGTAGAGGAACAAACCCATAACATTTTATTGTTAAACTATTATAATAATATTTTTGACAGATCTAGGGATGTAGTCGTCCATGACCTGGCTAACGCCATCGGAAATTTACATCTAGAAGTCAATGTTTCTTTTGATTTTATTTGGGTTGGGGACTTTAACATCCCATTATGTGAACTGTCAACTGAAAAAGTTTGTGGATTTACCAACGACACGGGAGTAGATGACCTGCATTTCTGTCACAACAACTATGGAGATGTATTAAATTTTCTTATGGGTTGTTATGACTTAGAGATTTTAGGTCTCCCTAAAGAGGAATCTGGTCACATTATCCCTACTTTTAAGGGCCATCATTCTTACTCAGTTATTGATCATGTGATTGTCTCTTCTAATATTATTTCCTGCTGTGCTCCCCCCAGGATTGAAGTTACCGCTTTGAGCGATCATAATTGTATCATTCTGGAAACAACTTTCTGGGGTGATAGCCGTGTTATAACAGGTGCCTCGGTTTCCAATATAGAACCGTGTAGATCAAATGGGGTCCGTTTGAGATGGGCAGGGGACAAAGCTAGTGATTTAATTGGCTTAATTGTGAGGGATTGTCTGCTAAATATCAGGTTTTTTTTGATAATAGTACTGATGAACCACAGGTTTTAAATGCTTTTAAGGATATTAATAAAACTATTGAGGTTAGATTCACTAAATTAAGGGGTGGTCAGCGTAATAATGTACCAAGATGGTTCGATCATCTGTGTACCCGTTCACTAACTGATTTAAAACTTGCTCTTGGTAAAAGGCCTAGGGATACTAATTCTGTAATTAAATTAAGGAAAGAATACAAGCTTGCTCTAAAGCGGAGGAAGAGTGAGTTACAGCAGTTGGCATGGGACTCTTTGAACCAAGCAGCTGAATTATCTAATGGTACCTTGTTCTGGGCTACTGTTAACTCTCCCTTTCTCAAAGTTGAGAATACTCCAATGTTAACCTCTAACGTACCGAGTGAGGGCTGGATTGCCCATTTTTCAAACATTTTTGATTCTAATAGCTGTATGGGCGCGTGCCAGAATAGTTGGCCTGTCCTACCCTTGAACATCACAGTTAGTGAGGTTGAATCTGGCATTCGTGCCAGTAAGGGGGGGAAAGCCCAGGGCCCGGACGGGGTGCCCATAGATGTGTATAAAACAGCCCCTGAGATGTGGAGCCCGCTGTTGGCTATAGTTTTTAATGCTGCTATATGTACAGAGTCCCCCGAAACTTGGGGGGAATCTATCATTATACCAATACATAAGAAAGGCAGCAGGTCTGATGTTAAAAACTATAGACCCATTTCTCTCCTTGACTCATCTGTCAAAATCATGAGCAGAATTTTGTTAGTGAGGTTAGAGGAACGGGCCGACCAAGAGGGTATTTTAGCTGACAGTCAGTATGGTTTTAGAAAGGGCAGGGGCACACTCGATCAGTGTTTAAATCTTGATTTATTGATCGGGAAATACACCGAAGCTAAGCTAGGCTCACTTTACCTCTGTTTTGCAGACCTTAGTAGTGCCTTTGACATGGTAGACCATTCGATTTTATGGCCAACCCTGTTACAGTTAGGTGCTCCAGAAGGTATTATCTATTTCCTTGCTAGATTGTATGGGAATTTAAAAACTTGTGTGCGTTTTGGGACCAAAGGAGAATGTACCCCAAAATTTTGTGTTAAAAGAGGTATTAGACAGGGCTGCGTATTGGCCCCCCTTCTTTTTATTTCATTTATTAATGGAATCGACGTAATTTTAAAAACAATTAAAGCTGATGCCCCACAGATCAATGGCTCTCCTGTGCCAGTGTTATTATATGCTGATGACGCTGTTTTGATCTCCAGAACTCCATTAGGATTGCAGCGCCTGATTGATAGATTTTCTACCTTTATAAAGGATAGGAAATTGACTATCAACAAGAAGAAAACGTATATCATGACATGTGGGGCTAGTTGCAAAAAGAAAAGTAAAGTTTTAAATTCCTTTTTTATAGATAAAGACAAGGTGCTTCAAGTAGACACTTTTTGTTATCTTGGTATAACCTTCTCTAATGATAGAAAGTGGCATAATGAATTTAAAAATATTCGTATTAAAATGGCAAAAAATGCCCATGGTGTTTTTAGATTTGCTGCGAAGATTGGGGACCGTCGCACCAGGGATATGCTTAAGATCTATCAAGCTAGGTGTGTTAGTACTGCTCTGTATGGGGCGGGTGTTTGGGGACACTGTCATGCTCATACTTTGCAGACCGAGGAAAATGCCTTTTTTTAAAAACTCCTGTCACTACCATCTACTGCTAGTACTGAGCTTATCCATCGAGAGTTGGATGTTAACTTCCTTACTGACCTACTTTCTTTGAGGCCACTCATGATCTGGCGTTCTATCTGGCTTCAGGAAGATAAATCTTTTAATAGATTGGTCATTGAGGATTGTCTCTCGCTGGATAAATTCTTACATATACCCTGGTTAAATTACGTTGTAAGATGTTTTTCAGAGATCTTTAATTTTAACATCTTGGTGGACCCTAACGCAGCATCTTTAATATCGAAACAAGAGTTGAAAATTAATTTCCTGGCATTTGCTGCAAGGAAACGGGATATTGCTAACGGCTCTCTATCTACAGTTAAGTTTTATAATAAATATAACAATGTTGAAGGTTTACCGATTTATCTGGTATGGGTGACAAGGCCATCCCACAAGTTTGTGCTGACCAGATTGAGGTTTGGTATAGCTCATTATTTAGTGGCACTGCCAGTAATTAAGAAATATCGGCAGGGGCCTTGTATGTGTGATGGCATCTCCAAACAGAGCACTAAGCACTTTCTCTTAATTTGCAAACTGTACACGAATTTTCGTATTGCCTATTTAAAACCTATGTTTCTTAAATATGGTGTACGCACAGTTAATCAGGCTATGAGCTTAATTTTTAACCTACAACACGCCGATATCTGTTTTTTTACTGCTACGTTTTTCATTCATTCTATTAAGGTTAGGAAAAGTATGTGTTTCTAACCCATTTTATCTGTATTATTTAGGCTTGGTTTGTTAATTTGTCGTATATGACTTTTAAATGTATGTTTCATTCTTTTGTTGTGCTTTTCTGGTCATTTTTTATGCACCGAATAAAGCTTCATGAATTGAATTGAATTGACGGAGGCCCTCAGACGTACATCCTTCTGGCAGTACTGAGCTATTGCTGCTGACTATAACCAGAGCGGGCTCTGTGGTGGTTGATGACCTCCTGTGCTGCTGTTTAATTTCTCTCTCTTCTTGCCTAGTCCATCTTTGCCCCAGAATGGGGGTGAAGTGGATCCAGAGGAAGACATCTCGGGTTCACCTTCTCCATCCCAGCTCAGCCTCTTTGACCGGTTGATACTCACTCAGTCTCTCTGGCAGCCACCCAACCTCGGCTGCAAAGAAGCAAAAGAACTCCTCAGGAGGCATCACCCTGGGGTAAGTGATTTATCTGAAATCAATATCCTCAACTCCCCCAGAGTGGATCCATATAGCTGTAGCCACGGCCGCTGGAATTATGCTGCATGGGAGGGTCAAATTATGCAGCAGAGTTGACCAAGTTGTGCAACAAGAAAAGGCAAATTATGCGGCATAACATGACACATTTTGTGATAGTATTTCATTGTTTTGTTGTTTTTTATACTTGCTAACACTGTCTGGGAATAGGTTGCACTGTATTGGTACCTGTTCAACACCTACATATAGCAGAATGGTGACCAGTGAACCTTTCCGAAGAGCCTGTCACTACGTCGCAACACGTTGCTGCGTTTTAGTAACTTTTGATCCGTTTGAGCTACAAACAATTTTTTGGGTTAAAATCTGCAGATTATGCAGCAGATGATGTATTATGTGGCAAATGCGGCAAATCCCTAACTTTGTGAAAAACACCGCCCAATCACATAATTCCAGTGGCTCTGGCTGTAGCTGACAAATAAGATACAGGCTGTGTATTTGTCAAGCTTCCCACAATATGTAAACTACAGGCATTTAGTGTCCCTATATCGATAGTTTCCAAGAGTGTATGGATTGATAGCGTTGTGTGTCTCTCACAACCAGAATCAGTGAATTACAGTCTTGTTTTACCTCTAACTTCACAGCAAGAGTGAATTACAGGCTCTGTATATCGCTAGATTTTCCGAGTCGGTGAATTCCTAGCCCTGTATATCTGTAGCGTTAGAAAATGAGATGAATGCACGGTCTGTATGTGGTGTCTACCTTTCCAGACTAGGCTCTGCAGTTTGAGCATCAGCTAGGGTGTGAATGGAGGCATAAAACTTTGGATTAAATCAGGAGTGGGTGGGGCTAGCTGGATTTCAGGGCAAGCACTGTGGTGAAACCAAGTCTATCCATGTTTTCTAATGCGCCACACGGTCTGATAATCTGAGAGCACACCGGAATGTGGTGCATTACACAGAAGTAGGTGTTCAGATAGATTGGTTATCGTGCTTGAAACTAGTTTCAGAGGAGAGAAAAGGGGAAAGCTCAGGAAGACAATTTCCCTGCTCCCACTTGTGTTCAGGAGCTATTGTCAGGAGGTGGCTGTGAGGCGGGGGAGATTGAACCTCTAACAGGAGCCTAGGACAGAGAGGAGAGAGGAGAGAGGAAGGAAGCTATATGGGATGAGGCTTGTGGCATTAGGCTCTTTAATCCACTGCTGCGATCAGCTCTGCTTCAAGACCTTGGGTGTCTATCTTAGTCCCTGGTAGACCCCATGCATACATCCTTGCTGGACTGTGTGCAGAAGAGTTGGAAAGCCTTGTGGATCCAGTGCTTCCATTGTTGCTTTATAGCAGGTTTCTACCCTTTTGGGTTTCCACCTTGACTCATATCAGATACTGTTGGCGGCCATTTTGTGGTCACTAGGGCACTGTCTGCCGTGGTGTTCACTTGTGGTTGGCATTTCCGATTACAAGAAAGTATTCTGTGCAGCTGCACATTTCTTTGAATTGATGTGCAATGACCCATCACATTAGTCTTCTCTTCTGAGTTTTTTTGTTGGCTTCCTTGCTGACGTGTGAGCGAGTTTTGACACTGCATTGTGGTTGATTCTCCCTGACGAAGAAGCATAATGATCGAAACTACTGATACTGTGACTGGTGGGCATTCTCAAAATGTTATTAAATTGGATTCCAATAATTCCTTTTTTGCATTTCATTGCAAAGGCAGGGCTTCTTTTATCTTTTATGAAGAGGCATTTAAGTACCTTTCAGTTTTCAGTGGGAAGGGTTTTATTAGGCCAACACACTTTTTCTGAATCTAAGGCTATAGATTATCTTAATTCCATTAAACACATTGGTATAAATCTTTCGCCTCGCACATATCATGAAACCGTCTCTTGGTACCTAAATAGTAAGATAATAATTACCCAAATAAGTGATGTTCATTGGAATGATTATGAGAGCATGAAAGAGAGATCTCTGTGGGAAAGTTTATTATCTGTTTGCATTTTGGACATCATTAACAATGTGTAGAATGTATTTTCACACTCAAATTTCAAATGTACATACCGATATAATATTGTTGCTTTTGAAACAAATGTTCTATGATGTGTAGAAGGGTGTTTTACTGTTATATGTTAACCAGGTGACATTTTAGATGGAAACGCCTTGTTGTTCAAGAAGTCAGTCACCCCTGTCATTCATGTACTTTCCTCCCTGCCCTCCTCTCCTCTCAAACTTTGCAGCACACAGTCAAGCTGTGATGTACTTGTTTCTTTCTACTGTTATTCTGCTCTCAATGAGCTGTCAGTCACAATTCAAAACATTTCCAATGTTCTTCCTTTGTTTCCCTGTGGCTGTTCATTCAAATACCCCGTTATTTTTCTTGTATCTAGTTTTGTTCTAGCATCTCCGAATGACATTAGCTTAGAGAGGGCTGAATAAATATTCATGTAGTTGGTGTTAAGGGAATATGAAGTTTCTTTTTCATGTACCCTAATCTGCTGATGAAATCGTGCATTTGATCACAAGACAGTGAGCCTACAGAGATTGTAAAAATTTCACAGGCAAAAATAATGCATAAAAAACCCTGCATTTTTGGGGGTGAGTGGGAGATTTTGAGAAAGAAGACTTTCCTGTTCTACTATAGATGATGTCGGTTTATTTCCCAATTTGCTGCCCGTTTGTAAAAAAATCAGATTTTTGCATTCTCTGTATAACTCTGCATTAAGAGCCTTCATGGCATTGATTGTCATTTTTTTTTGCATCAGTACTCATGATATTTTTACTCCTCTTCATAGGCATCGATCAGTCATCTCACTGCCAATTTTGGCAAGGAGTGTTCTGTTGAGGTATGCTCTAAGTAGCACTTTTAGTTGTCCCAATCGGAAACCAGTCCTAATAGAAACCTCTCGAGCAGCATCAAGCACCTCTTCCCATTTCCCTTCTTGGAAAAGGCCTAAATCTTCCTCCCATTTCCCCCCAAAACCCTGTAAAATGTCTGGTGTATTGGTGATTATTTTCCTATAAATTTGGGATATGGCTTTCTTTTGCACAGCCGTAGATAATATTCTGTCCTTCAGTGGAGAGGCTTCCTCAATGATTGTTGCCCACGGTACATGCCCCACAAGAGCATGTCACAATTGCACATATTTGAATGTTTGAATGTTTTTGAATCTACCAATTTATATTCATCTTTGAGAACCTCCAGTGGCTTGAGCCATCCCTCCCCTAAAGATGCACTAGTTTGTTAATACTTATTATTCCCCATTTTGGAAGCCCTGTAGGCAGAACACGTCCCACAACAGGTTGCTTTCCTACAGAGGAGTTTCCCTCATCAGCCTCCCTATCAAGTGTTCTGTGGCACTATCCCGCCTGTTGATTACTAATAAATTAGTTTTCTACTTCTGAATCTCTATAGAGCAGCTGGGTAGCCATGTGGCTCTATTGTGTGCCTTGCATTCCACAGGGAGGGTGCATCCAAGTGGGCGAAGGTCCATTCATTAACTGTGATGAATTGAGTAGCTTGGTAGTATACTTGTATAACCGTGAGGGCAATAAACTCCTCCCACCCCCGCATTTTACAACTGGTGTTCTGGACAGTTTCCTATCTCACAGCAGAAACCTTACTTCAGGCTCTACTTTTTAAACAAATTTTGTCAGAACCCAATGCAGTGTGTTTTGGTGGCCATATCTGAATCTAGGCAGTACAATCATTTTAAACACTGCTGTCCTGCAGAGAAGAGACAACAGCAAACTCCTCAGTGCCTGACATCTTTTCAGAATTTGCAAAGGACTATGTACAGATTTCTGTGCAGGAACTCTGCCTAATTCTGCGTAATGTAAGTGCCAAGATATGTAAAGTCGACCCTATCAACGTAAATGGGCCATCGTAATTTCCTTATTGTTGACTTCGCCAACAGTGGCTAAAATACTTATTTTTTCAGTTTATACCAAAACCAGAGAACCTGACAAGCTGTTTGAATACCTGTGACAGGAGGTCAGTGGTCAGATCCTGTTCCACCAAGTAGAGCAGTATGTCACCTGCGTACAGTGAAATGCCCCCATGCCTAGGAACCCGTACAGAGCCAATAAGCCAAAGGTTCAATTGCCAGAGCAAAGATTATTGGATGCAATGTTCACCCTTGCCTAGTCCCTCTTTACAGTTGGAAGGGCTCCGTGCAGGTTCCTTTAAAAACTTTTTTTGCTCGAATTCGCCAAAGTTCACAATGTTGGTGAAAGTGATGTTGTCCAACTTTGCACACTTTTAAGTCCAATACCTACCATTTCGGGAGTGAAAACAGGCAGTTCGCCTACTTGTATGATTTATATCTATTTTTTGGGATAATATTTTTTATTTGTTTTCCACAACAAGTTAGCACAAACATTGACCCTGTCTAATTTACATAGAGATATACTAAGATCCAGTACAGTATAATTTTCCCATTGCCATTGGACTCCACAAGCCCCCGAAGAAACATTGGATCATATAGCCATTATACTAACCGTCCAGGCCTTGATAATCCCACCATTTCCTCCATATCTTAGTATAGTTCTGGGGGCAGCCTCTCCCCTCATACGTCACCCTCTCCACTTTGCCACACCAGTCCAAGCCTCATGTCCATGCCTTCACAGCTGGGGCTGCGGAGGATGTCCAGCGGCAGGCTATGCAACGTATAGCTATGAGTGTGCCAAAACCAACCTGAGAACGATCCCGCATAGGACCCCCAACATCCTCAAGAATTCTCAATAGTGTAATGTGTGCAGTCGATTTGATGGGTGCCTCCACAACTGCAGAGAGGGTACCGAGGACAGTATCCCAGAAGGTGTGAATCACTAGACATTTATAAACCATATGATAGAAGTCACCCTTTGGGTCTTAACATCTGAGGCAGGCGGGGGAATTACGAAGACCATCCTTCCATATGCGAGAGGGTGACAAATAGGATTGGTGGAGGCAGTGCTTAATATGAGCAGCTGATGTCCGGTGCTTGGCAAATGGCACTTAATTGGTTTCTGTGCTAGGCACCGGCGCTTAATTGTCATCATCACACTTCTAATTTAGAGATGAGCAGAACAATATTCCCCCACCCCTGTCCCATCCCTCCCCCTGGCAGCGACTGGCAAGTATTACTGGTTCCTGATAAGGTCAATCTGGCAGTGTACCTGCTTCATTCAGATGTTAAAAGTACAGTCTATCCCTTCACTCAAGATTAAAAGGATACGTGTCCCACAGCTGGTAAATGGATAGGCAATGTACAACTTATTTTGGCCGACCCAAGGTTCTTCGTGATATTTTCGTAGGCTGAATTAATCTGTATTTGAAGATGGTTGCATTAAAAGTTGCGTTAACTGTTTAATTTGTCAGTTGACAACTGGATGTGTTTGGTTTTACACCTATGCTTTGCTGTTTTTTCAAAAGTATAAACGTCTGATTTCCCCATCATCATCATCATCATGTATAACTTTATTTCGATCACAAGGATCTTAAAAAG
This sequence comes from Triturus cristatus, assembly GCF_964204655.1. Lineage (NCBI taxonomy): Eukaryota > Metazoa > Chordata > Amphibia > Caudata > Salamandridae > Triturus > Triturus cristatus. The sequence continues at coordinate 312,177,514 of NC_140592.1, forward strand.
TACTCAGCACGAAACTAAATTAGGACAATATAAGAATAAAAGTTTTAAAAACCATTCTAAAAGAGCACACGGCTGCTGAACAATACAATATAAAAATTAAAAACAGAGATAGACAATTCATACAATACATTTAAATCGCTGGATCCATAGTGCATACCAATATTTGGCCAAGCCGAAGACTAGTACCCTGCATTTATCAGTAAACAAAGTTCTCATCACCTCAAGGTAGTGTCTAGGGCCAACCAAACTACACAATGGGATAATCCACTTTCCCCTCAAAGATTATAATAGGTGCACAGTGTATTCTGAACAGATTTTGCAAGCTGGGCATAAGTCATCACTGGAGACATTACCACGCCATTTGCTACAAAACAATTAGTTCTTCATTCAGATTTTAAAAGTACTGTCTATCCCTTCACTCAGGATTAAAACAATACGTGTCCCACAACTGGTAAATGGATAGGCAATGTACAACTTATTTTGGCCGACCCAAGGTTCTTTGTGATATTTTTGTAGGCTGTATTAATCTGTATTTGAAGATGGGTGCATCAAAAGGTCAGTTGACAACTGGATGTGTTTGGTTTAACACCTATGCCTTGCTGTTTTTTCAAAAGTGTAAACGTCTGGTTTCCCAATCACATTTGACAACAGCACACTAGAAAGCTAATCCAAGGTGCTCCATATTCAAATAGACGAATTGTACAGTCTAAATTAGCATTGAGGTACTCAGAACCTGCTTTATGTCCCACAACACATCAGCTTCAGGACTAAAGGACTCTGGGTTCACACCATGCAAAGCTTTTTAAGGGTTTGTGTTTTCTACAATATGTCATATTTTAAATACCATTGATTTTGACAGGTTACTGTAGTGAATAAAAGATGGTCCAGTTCAGGTAGTTTCTTCATGTAGATTTATTTAGGATAAGATGTTAAACAGAGCCCCACCAGGAGCAGCCCTCCTGCTGCTCAGCCCATCCTCCAACTGATGTCCTCACTCATCCAGCATTCCACTGCCACCTCTCACACCGACATTCCATCAACTCAATCACACTGGCTGAGCAGCAGGTATAACACATCTTTATTCAAATGACAATGAAACGCCAAAAGAATCACAATATAAATGATGCATGCAAAAGATGACAATATAATTATTACATGCAACACAGGGGCATCAGAACAAAGGCAATGTCGTACATGTACTGATGGCAAAAATACATGTATGAAAGATAACAATGGATACATTTTTGGAAGAAGTAAACACACCATGCAATCCCGAAATTCTGTAACACATAAGCAGTACTACACTCACCACTTCTCCCTTTCCACCATGCAAAATAACAAATTACACGCTCCCTTTTTGACCAAACCAAGAAAACACACACACTACCACACCACAAAACACAAACTAAACCCCAGTACCAAAACAAGCTGACTGGCCAGGCCAACAGGAAAGAGTTAGAAAGAGTACCGACTGAAAGGCGTGGTAGGAAACAATTCTAACAAGAACTTCGAAGCTGTGGAAGATCGTTCCACAGAGAACTATCGGCATAAAAATTGCCCTCCACCCTTACCCGTAGTAAGGGTGGTACGTGTGGAACACAACTCCACACACAACCTACGGCATAAAATAATTGCCCTACACCCAAAACCCGAAGTTAGGGTGATACGTGTGAGAAGGCATTTCACACGGAACATGAAAAGTACACACTCAACACCCAATCAAAATATAAGAAATATAGCAATCCCAAGGGAAAAACACTCATTCTTGAAAAATACAGCTTGAACTCAGCCCTTCACCCAAACCCGAAGTTGGGGTGGAATGTGTGGAAAACACTTCACACAGAACATGAACAACACTACACTTAATGCAGTAGTAAGAAAAAAAACAATCAATATGAAAAAATGCTCACTCTTCAACAATCTGGCTTCAACTCAGCCCTTCACCCAAACCCGAAGCAAGGGTAGTACGTGTGGAAAAGGACTCCACACGGAACTTGTAAAAGTGCACTGACAAACTCCAAACACCAATAAAAAGGCAAAATTCTAGCCATCACTTTTATCCATACACCTGCCAAATTTCACATCCCAGGGAACACAACTCAAAGAATACACCACCACTACACACAGCACAATGATAGCTAACACAAAATGGTGGCACGCAGAACAACATAGAGCCGGGTGGCTCCAGGCAAAACTTTGCGGGACTGCGTGAACGCTGCAGAACATGCAGTGAGAAGACAGAGCTTGCACTGATACAAAGATCCGTAAGCACGGTCAGAATCCGTTGAGGTGAGTGCCAAACCTTTTAAAAAATAAGATGCGATTTCACGAACAATCAGCAAACTAATTACCAAAGCAGCCGCTGCCTTCATGCTTTGAATAAAATAAATGTCACCTGAATGCTATCAGTGTTTAGATCCACGACCCTTTGAGACTAAGCGGTCCCACAGCAAAAGGCTGATTAGACAAAAAAACACGGGTGTAACAGAAGAAGGTTCAGTCAGGGTTTGTCACACATAAAACGTGATGAATAAAGAAACCCAAACCACTGTATCGATTTACAATACTTCCTCCTCATTGCAGCTGTCACATAGCTCTTCAGCACAATTCTCTTCTTTTCCACATTAACTAAAAGAGAGAATAAAAACTCTGGGAACTCTACTTATGCAACGCTGTTCATGTGACAGAGTTTGGGTTTCCCTTGCCAGTTGTACCTCTGAATCTTGCAGCAGATGGCAAAACTCACACCAGAGTGACTGTAGCAGACCTGTAAAAGGACCATGGAGAGCACAGCTCCATCTCAAAGGAGAGCAGAAAGACACAGGGGCCGATTCCGATCCTGGAAAAATTTTCCCCGTACGAATCGTATCCGGAATTTTTTCCGTACGAATCGTCCAAGTAGCGTACAAACTGCCAAGTACGATTCGTATGGGAAAAAGTCCATACGAATCACATTGGGAAAATTTCCCCACACGTCCTCGGGTCGGAAAATGTGTCCGACACATCCCCGGACGATTTACCGTACGAATCGGAAAAATGAAGTCCGACCGCGCAAGTACGATCCGTCCCGTCCTTCCGAATTTACAACCGTATGGAAAAAACACCATACGGACCGAACTGCTATAGCAACCATGGAGACATGTGCCCGCATACGCGCCGAACCCCCCCAGCCCCCGTAAGTACGCGCCGTACCCCCCCCAGCCCCCGTAAGTACGCGCCGTACCCCCCCAAGCCCCCGTAAGCACGCGCCGTACCCCCTCAGCCCCCATAAGTACGCGCCGTACCCCCCCAAAGCCCCCGTAAGTACTCGCCATACCCCCCCAGCCCCCATAAGCACGTGCCGTACCCCCCCAGCCCCCGTAAGTATGCGCTGTACCCCCACCCCACCCGTGTATGTACGGAGCGTACCCCCACCCGTGTATGTACGGAGCGTACCCCTACCCCACCCGTGTATGTACGGTGCGTACCCCCACCCCACCCGTGTATGTACGGAGCGTACCCCCACCCGTGTATGTACGGTGCGGACCCCCACCCCACCCGTGTATGTACGGAGCGTACCCCCACCCGTTTATGTACGGAGCGTACCCCCACCCGTGTATGTACGGAGCGTACCCCCACCCGTGTATGTACGGAGCGTACCCCCACCCGTGTATGTACGGAGCGTACCCCCACCCGTGTATGTACGGAGCGTACCCCTACCCCACCCGTGTATGTACGGTGCGTACCCCCACCCCACCCGTGTATGTACGGAGCGTACCCCCACCCGTGTATGTACGGTGCGGACCCCCACCCCACCCGTGTATGTACGGAGCGTACCTCCACCCGTTTATGTACGGAGCGTACCCCCACCCATGTATGTACGGAGCGTACCCCCACCCGTGTATGTACGGAGCGTACCCCCACCTGTGTGTGTACGGTGCGGACCCCCAGCTCGTAGCGCTGGGGGTCCGCACCGTACATACACAGGTGGGGGTACGCTCCGTACATAGACGGGTGGGGTGGGGGTACGCACCGTACATACATGGGTGGGGTGGGGGTACGCACTGTACATACACGGGTGGGAGTACGCTCCGTACATACACGGGTGGGGTGGGGGTACGCACCATACATACATGGGTGGGGGTACGCTCCGTACATACACGGGTGGGGTGGGGGTACGCACCGTACATACACGGGTGGGGGTACGGCGCGTCCATCCGCGGGGCGGCTGGGGGTATGGCACGTGCTTACGGGGGCTTGGGGGGGTACACAGGTGGGGTGGGGGTACGCACCGTACATACATGGGTGGGGGGTACGCTCCGTACATATACGGGTGGGGGTACGCTCCATACATACACAGGTGGGCTGGGGGTACGCACCGTACATACACGGGTGGGGGTACGGCGCGTCCATCCGTGGGGCGGCTGGGGGTACGGCACGTGCTTACGGGGGCCTGGGGGGGTACGGCACGTACTTACGGGGGCTGGGGGGGTACGGCGCGTGCTTACAGGGGCTGGGGGGGTACGGCGCGTACTTACGGGGGCTGGGGGGGGTACGGCGCGTACTTACGGGGGCTGGGGGGGTACGGCGTGTGCTTACGGGGGCTTGGGGGGGGTACGGCACGTATCGGGCCCCCAATTCCGCTTGCATCGCGACGTACTTCGCTTTTCCGGCACTTTTTGGGTGCCGTAAAAATATTGCCGTCCGGACTGCTGTTGGTACGAATCGTACTTCCTGGTTCGTGAAACGCTGCCTGAATGCGTCCCGACGTCACGTCGGCGCTGTCCCGGATCACATTGGTATGTATTTTTACAGTCGGTCGGTCTTTTTTCCGATTCGTACGGAAATGGTGTTTCCGTACGAATCGTACTTGCAAGTTCGTAGGGTTTTTTTACCGGGTACGAGTCGGACGGAGAAAGCGCTCCGACCGACGGTTCGTACCCGGTTTTTCCAGGATCGGAATCGGCACCACAGTAGGAACTGGCACACTTGGGTTGGGGCGGCCGATCTCAAGGTCACTGGTGGGGCTCAGGGGTGCCAGTTTGCTTTAAATACGCAGCTGTTAGTTTGTGGAAATATGGATTTTTCTGGTCAGTTATGTCCCCTATCTTGGACCCCAACGGTTCTATGTGCATGTTACAAGTACATGTATGTTCCCTCCAGTTCCAGTTATGAAGACGCAAATACATGTGCGTCCACCGTCAACATGTCCTCTGTCAGATCCGCCATGAATAGGCCGGATATTCCATTCCTAAGTACGAAAGGCCACCGCCTTTATATGGTTCACTTATGCCATTTTACAGTCCAGGCAAGTAGGCCCTGATTCTGTCGTCAAACTCTTTTTGCCTTCTGCCTCTGAAAGCTCCAGTCTGAGCCTGCATCTGTGACCATGAACTTTGTCTCATTCTCTGCGCGGCTCACGAAGCCTGACATCAGCCTATTCTCTGCCAAGAACTGTATTTCACCTTCGAGTTATCTGCTTCCCCCTCAGCCGATGCATTCCTGCCTAGTAGTTTAAATAAACATTCTCCCGGCCACCGAGCAAAAAAAGCCCGGCTTCTCTGCCCTTATGCAAGTAATTCATAGTCCTGTTACTATGGAAGATTCCTGCCCTCGCATTTAGTGTAGACACTTAGACGCTTGTACACGCACGCACAGTCAGTATAGAATAGATTCTGTTCGAGAGTCCTTCTTTATGGATAACATAGTTCTTTAAACATAGGATGTTAGATATGATTTGGGATTAGGTTGACTTGACCCTCCAGACTTTTCGTCTCCACATATGGAGCTAAATGTCAAGTCCCCTTCACCCCCTAGTTACACGTCAATCACACGTCATACTGCTGCGCGCGCATCTATGCCAAGTATTATCTTATAGATCCACCTATATATGACATCATAACCAATTACGTTCCTTTTTACTCCTTATTACACCCATTTTCGGTTACGCATGATATTCGTCATTTTCCTTATCAATTGTTACGCCTACTGTATTCGCCTCATTGTAATGTATGATCTATAAAAGTCATTTTATGTCAATAATGTAGGTACTTCACTTCCTGAACCTCCGTGGTGATGGAACTTGGAGCAACCGATTATAATCGTTCTCTGGAATAAAGCCCGTTCCGAACCTCTAATACCACGGATTCTGCCTCTCATTTTACTGAGCTATTTAATTATGTTTCTGTATCAAATTCAGTCCCGGTAAAGGAAAATTATTTACCACATGAATGGCGCCCGAATAGGGACACTTTCTCATCTCACGCGCCGGCGGTGCATTACAGGCCCGGTCTCCTGCCACAGCTGGACGGACAATAACGCGTACCAGCAGGATTTCCTGTATCTCCCTCCGGTCAAGCGGGGGCGACTGAGACTGCGATCAACACCCAGACGAGGCGGTGAGAAGTGCGAAGTATCCCGACCAGAGCCTAGCTGAGAGAGCAAGATCCGAGGTATACAGAGACCCACCAGTCCGAAGTCAAGCCCAGTGTCCGACGAGTCGAGTCGAGTCGAGTCCAGTTCAAGTTCAAGTTACCGAGGCCTTCCGTTTCCGAAGCTACCCGGTGAGTACCATTGCTGGGGAGGCATTTCTGACGTGCACATAGGTTGTGCCGGTCAAGACGGGTTTGGGTACACAAATCCGGTCTGCACTGTTTCAGCAGTGTATCTGTACTGTTTAGCAGTATATCAAGTATTCCGAAGTATCTAGTTATTTTCAAAGAATTAAGCTTGGTGATTAGTTATGCAGACGATCATCATTGTTGTTTCAGTTAAAGGTTTAATGTTTAATGTTAAATGTGTTTAAGTACGTTCTGTATATTGTGGTATGAATGACTGTTCATTATTGTGTTTATTGTATTAAGTCTGTTCAAAAATCAAGTATCAGGTCAGTTGGTCAAAATCAAGTATAAGATCAGTTCTCAATATGCCGTTCTTTTCGAAACTAAGACAGATCACTACAAGAAAAGGGGTACTCGAAGAAGCCGTTCCCATTCCTCCTAGGGACACTCCAGGGTACTTCATGTATCATAAACACGGCCTAGACGCCATATTATTTCTTGATTTATGGGTAGACTACACCAAGGAATTACCAGAAAGTCAGAGGTGGCCCACAGCGGGAACCTGGGATGCAGAGTGCATCATGAAAGTAGAAGAAGAGTTATGGAAAAGGAAAGTCAGACAGTCACAGAAAGATGCCATTGAATTATGGCGTAAAGAATCACATAGACGAACAGAAAAAGCACGTAGACAGGAAGAGAAGAGTAAAGAGAATTCCAATAAAGTTCGAGAAAATCTATTAATTGAGGAAGGTATCCGAGTGAAAACAGAACAAGTAGACAGACAAAGAAATGCCCTTATGAATGGTATGTATCCCCTTCTGGCCGAAGGATTACCTAAGGCTACCCCGGAAATACCAAAAAACTTGCCACCCCCATTGTTCCCAATAAAGGTACATCCTAAGGGGCATCCTAGAACCGCAGAAGACGTTTTTCTTTCCTCATATTTAGATGACGCAGCTCCCGAATATGCTAATTCCGCCCCGCATAGACCGCATACCAGGGAGGTCCAACGCCAAGATCCGGCACCCGTATCCCTACAGCAACAAATCGAGTCACAAGTTCTGGCAAGCACATCTGTTTCTGCATCCGCTCCTACAGCTACTTCTATAGCTGTGTCCACACCTGTAGTTGCTGTGTCACGTCCGACGAATCCTTTCACACCCGACACCCCAGATGGGGCCACGGGAGGTGCTACCAATATCTTTTCTACGCCACCCAGAATAAATAAACTTACTTTTCAAGAGTCAGCACATTCACGTACACCCAAACTCATAAGTGCCCGTACGTTGAAGGAACTTCTTATAGATTGCAGATATGACCCTGTGCCCGGTAAAGAGGACGAAATGACCCTGGCGTCATTGCGTATCAGACGAGCCGCAGTGTATTTAGGGAAGTTACCAGGAATGACTGCGCATCTAGATAATATATACCATTTTGTCCAAACAGGGCGAGATCCAGAATGTGTTAACAGAGCTATGGAATACCAGAAAGTAGAGATACAGGGGGAACTGTTACGTTTCCTCATAAACTGTGTGATCAGAAATCAAGACCGACCGGGGGTAGACCCGGAAGCAATGCAAATTCTTACAAGATGGAGCCAGAATATATCAGAAGGGAGGCATGATAAACAAAATTGTATAATAGCCATGTGCCGAAAGATCCGTAAAGAAATAGAACGCCTACACGAAGAGAGATTAGAGATAGACGAGTTCGAACAAAACGAGGAAGAAGGGTCAGGACCGCCCACAGGACAGTCAGAAACTATAGCCTATGTAGGTAAAAGAAGATCTTGTAATAGTAATAGATGTCTTATTGACCCGATACGCCCGATATGTCCAGACAATAACAGGGGTTTCCCAACATCCATAGTCCATATAAGGTCTAACGAGCATTCGTTCCAAACAGCTGACAAATTACTCCGAGAACGAAGGGGTTATCATTTCCTCGATTCTATGGATGAACAAGATTTAGCCAGGGCAGCTGTCCATTGGGTGGACAGTCCCGGAAAATATAGTGATGATACAGTAGTACGCACATTCTTGAATCTTACCCCAGATGAACAGAGGTTAGCTGGGACTTATATGATTCAACAACTCATTATACTATATCGGAGTCAGCGTTCGGACCCTGGTCCCTTACCTGACATATTGACTGAATTGCTTATGAATAAATGGAGAGGTGCAGGTACTAAATTAATTAAAGAAATTCTAGAATCAAGAAAACAGTATATTCTTTTTGTATGTTCAGAACATGTTTCATTGCCCGTCAAGGAAAGAACCACGTATCACATGGATAGACAGAATCCCTTACGAGAAGTGCACCCAATAAAGGGCGAGGACAATGAGTTTAAACGCGTATTTGTATATACGCCCATATCGAAAATAGAATTGTTACAAATGAAGAAAGTGGTACCCAGTCATGACAAAGACCCAGCGGGTTTTCACCGAGAAATTAAAGACATGTTACTCATGGGAGAGTATACCTATCCCGACATTATGACAATATTAAAGGTATTGATGCCTGCTGGCATTTATGAGAAACTCAAGGAAAAAGAGTGGGAGGTAGGAGACCAAAAGATAGAATGGTCAGTGTTAGAAGCGGAAGAAAAGGCCCGAACTGCAGGAGCAGGACTTGGGGATAAAACTAAGGCATTACCAGGTTTATTAGTACAGGTACTGCCACGTTTATTAACTACGAAAAAGGAAGATTGGGGTACAATTTCAGCCTGTAAACAGAAGCAAGATGAAGACACTAGTGATTACTATGCCCGATTTGAAAAATGTTTTGGTATAAATAGTGGCATAAAAGCAAGTAGCGAATCATACCCACATCTGTTTGTAACAAAATTAGTAGAAAATGCCCTGCCACCAGTAAAGAATAGAGTATTAAAATTCGAGAGTACCTGGCAAGGTAACACTCCATCACAAATGTTACAAATGTTACAGTACCATCACAATAGAATTAGAGAGGAACAAGAACATGAACACAGACGCATGAAAGACACGAAAATGAAAATGTTAGTTTCCCAGACAGTTCCAGCTGAAGGACATAAAAAGGGTATGACACATTCCGATTCAGCAGGACCTGTAAAAGGGACATCCAATTATTGTAAAAAGCCAGGTCATTACGTACACGATTGTCCAGTTTTAAAACATAATATCGCCATAGGTAAAACACAAGAAAGATCACGGCCACTTAGACAAGATCAGAATGAACAAGGAGCTCTGCAGCATGCCCAGGCCATGCCAGCCGCACAACAGCCAATACAGTTTGTGCCAGCTGCACCACCGTTGCCTGCTGCTGCTTCACAGACAACAACACGACAAATGTATCAGACCGCACAGTATGAATATCCTGAGTATCAGCGTTACGCATGAACTAGCCTAGAGAGGGAAGTTGACTTACCCCTTATCGAGATACCTGTAGATCAAGAAGGACCTTATGTACACAGTGAATTATTAGGTCAAGATAGAAAATTTTTACTCGATACAGGGGCAAGTCGAACAACTATAAAACGTAGTGAAGTTCCAGGGGCACCCCTCTCAGGCTCACAAAATATTTCCCTTGGTTTTTCAGGAAAACCTATTGTTAATGAAGTGTCACAACCTCTGCCACTTACGATAGGACCTCTGACCCGAACTACAGATTTATTGCTTACTAAATCATGTCCAGAAAACCTGTTAGGAATAAAAACATTAAAAGCTCTAGGAGCTATAATATGTTGTTCTCCGGAAGGAGTAAGATTGTTTTTACGTGATTTTAAAGGTCACTATGTATCTAGAGACATGGATCCCCGACTGCAGACTTTACCTACACGTCTATGGGCACAAGGCCCTACTGATGTTGGTTGCATGAATATTACACCATATCGAGTTACATTAAAGGCAGGAGTGGTGCTACCACGAATGCGACAATACAAGTTACCACCAGATGCTGTAGTGGCTTTACTACAAATCATTGACGAGCTCATTACCCAGGGAGTAGTTGTAGAAACAGACTCCAATGTATGTAATTCACCAATAATTCCGATTCTCAAACGAACAGATCCGAAGGCACCGCCAGTCTATCGATTGGTTATTGATCTGCGCGAGTTAAACAAATGCATTGTGCCACAATTCCCTGTGGTCCCAGATATCTCGTCATTACTGACAGCTATTGATTCCGAAGCGACATTCTTTACTGTAATCGATCTCAAGAATGCCTTTTTCAGCGTCCCAATAGATCCGGAAAGCCAATATTTATTCGGATTTAGTTTAAATGGACGTAGCTTTAAATTCTCACGCGCACCTCAAGGATTTACAGAAAGCCCCAGCATCTATAGCCAAGCACTGAAACGAGAACTTGACAGTATCCACATGCCAGTTAACACTGCTCTGCTTCAATACGTCGATGATCTGCTGATCACCGCCCGAAGCGAACCCGAATGTGAAAAAGCATCACTGACAGTTTTACAATTTCTAGCCGAAAAGGGGCACAAGGTGTCCCCTTCTAAGCTGCAATTCTGTGTCCAGCGAGTTATTTATCTTGGACACTCGCTGTCCAAGGAGGGAAGGCAGCTTACACCAGACCGCATTCAGTTAATAGCTAACATGCCAATACCCAAGACACAAAAGGAGGTGCGGGCTTTCATAGGCCTCACTTCATATTGTAGACAGTGGATCCCGCAATATGCATTTCTAGCAAAACCACTCATTCAGTTGACAACCCAGGAGGCAGCCACATCGACTGTTCTCCCTTGGACTCAGGAACATACACAAGCTTTTGAAAGCCTAAAGAAAGCTTTATGTCAAGCACCTGTTTTAGCAACGCCATGTTACAGAAAACAGTTTACACTCTTTGTTACAGAACGCGAAGGTACTGCTTTGTCAGTACTCACACAGGAACAAGCAGGAGCACACAAACCATGTGCTTATTTTTCTAGTACATTGGATCCCGTAGCTCAGGCTTTGCCTGCGTGCCTGAAATCAGTAGCAGCGACAGCTTTAGCAATCAGACAAAGCGATGCCATAGTGTTAGGACATCCATTGACAGTTCAAGTACCACACACAGTAGAAGTCCTTGTAAATAGAACGCAAACACAACACTTGACTATAGCGCGACTTACAGGGTATGAACTTACATTGTTTCAGCCACATATAGAAATCAGACGCTGTAACACATTGAATCCTGCCACACTTTTGCCAGTAACCGGAACAGACCCACTAGCTCATGACTGTATTGAAGTTATTACTATAACGACAAAACCCAGACAAGACTTGACAGATGTCCCATTGTCAGATCCAGACCTGACGTTGTATGTAGATGGTTCATGTATGAGAACAAGTACAGGAGAGTTAGTGGCTGCTTACGCAGTCACAACAGATACAGAAGTCATTGAAACAAATCGTATTAATACTTTGTCAGCTCAAGCCGCAGAGCTCATCGCTCTGACACAAGCCTGTATTCAAGCCACAAGTAAAAAAGTCAACATATACACTGATTCACGTTATGCATTCGGAGTTGTACATGACTTCGGCGTGCTGTGGCGAGAGAGAGGTTATTTAACTTCCCACGGTGCCCACATTCAGCACGGACCCCTCATTCATGCCTTATTAGATGCAATACATCTACCTACTGCAATATCAATTATGAAATGTAAGGCTCATACGAAGGTTACTGATATCATTTCTCAAGGCAATGATTTAGCCGACAGAACAGCTAAACAGACTGCTCAAACTCAAACCCCCGACATGACAAAGACAATAGTCCCGATGCCGACACATTGTATGACAGTTAAAGATCCTACTCTTGACGTAATTGACATACAGACACATGCTACACCAGACGAAATAAAGAAATGGATTGAATTAGGAGGGATCCAAACGGACCAAGGATGGATGATGAAGGAAAGGTCTGTATGGTTCCTTCCTGATTCAATGGTCCAAGTTATAGTTAACACTATACATAGTCCAGCACATCTAGGAGAAAAAGCTATGCTAGACAGCATTCAACACATTTGGTTCAATAAACATTTACGAGCAGCAGCCAAACAAAAAGTCCGTACCTGTATGATCTGTTGCCAGTTCAACCCAGGAAAAAGTGTTCCCGTAGAACAGGGTGGATTTCATCCTCCTGATCACCCTTTTGAAGTCCTCCAGATGGATTATATCCAGATGGAACGATGTCGAGGATTCAAATATGTTCTCGTAGTTGTCTGCGCTCTGTCCCGTTGGACGGAGGCATACCCGGTTTCAGATTACACTGCCCCGACTACTGCCAAACAGTTGGTTCGAGAATTCTTCCCACGATACGGTTTACCACGTGTTGTCTACTCAGATAACGGCCAGCCGTTCTCATCCGAATTAATGAAACATGTTTCACTTCTGCTAGGATATCAGTGGAAATTCCACTGTGTTCGACACCCCGAGGCAGCAGGTCTCGTAGAAAGACATAATCAGATACTGAAAATCAGACTGTCCAAAATATGCAGAGAGAAAGGTGTCGACTGGATAGTAGCATTACCAGTTGCACTCTTTTACATAAGAATGGTAGCACACTCTCGAACAGGGCTATCCCCGTATGAGGTGATCTTCGGCAGACCACCAAATATGTGGGGGACGCCTATACCACGCAAAATAACTGATATTGACTGTAATATGCTGACAGATTACTTGGCTTCCTTGATGTCTGCACTACAATCTTGTCGTTCACAGGTTGCTGCAGCATTTCCCGACAACACTGAGGTGAAACCCCATGACATAGTCCCGGGGGATTTCGTGTTTGTGAAAAATTTCGACCGAAAGACTCAGCTGGAGCCCAGGTGGAAGACACCCAAGTTGGTTCTGCTGACCACAAGAACAGCCGTGAAGATCGAGGGCCGCAAGGGCTGGATTCATTCAAGTCATATCAAGAAATTTCATGGACTATCCTCGGATATAGACATTGTGCCCTGCACTCCCTCACAGACTGATTCAAAACTTCCTTTGGTTGAAAAGACTGAAACCGAACTTTACAAACTAAAGCTTAGGCCCAACAAGTCGAGCAATTTGATTGTTTAAGTCCTCTCCAAGGTGAAGCGGTTGAATTGTCTCTGACATGTATCCCTTGGACCTGAGTAGAGAAAATACCCGGAAAATGTTGAAACGACAGGCGTATTGTAAATCACTGCGTAGCCACTGCATAGTGACATTATTAATTCTGTTTTTATTAAGTCTTTTAATAATTGTTACAAGTATGTTGTTGCACATATATTACCCTATTTCTAGACATGTTTATAATATTGCTGCTGAACATTCTTTTAGTGACTTACCTCCACATGAATTGTCTTATAGACTTGCGCTGCGCAATAACACTTTCATTAGTATGTTACATCATTCCCATCAGACTAGTAATGCCACTAATTGTTGGGTGTGTGGCCGGCTCCCTCCCTATCAGAATTATGAAGGAGTCTTGCCATTCTTTCCGCACCCATTTACACATAATGGCTCCTGTGGAGCATGGTTTAGTTTAATCAATTCCATAGACTCAGACACAGCAGTTTACCAAGATCAGTGGGTATGGGGAAACCTGAACCTAGTTTTACTCAAGATCTGCTACCCTGACAAGGAGGGTCGCCCCAAACGAACAGGAACTGATCTAGAAAATGAAGTATATGGATTAGGTAATTTTACACCTAATCTCATGATTCTAAATGTCGTATCCGAAGTTGAACTAGTCTTACCCACCATGTCAGTATTCCCAGCGAAGGGTGAATTGTGTGTAAGAAAGGTTGGTTCCATACATATGGGCCATAGTAAATGCACTACTACAGTAGAATTCAGTGATCAAGGCAAATCCTCGTTCAGAGCTTATCGCCACTCCTACTTTATATGTGGTCAGACTGCATATATGCGTCTACCTCCAGATTGGGATGGTACCTGCTACATTGCATTCCTTTTGCCACCTGTTTTCCTTGCTCCTCCTGATTATTACAGAAATATTCATTTAGTACACAACAGAGAGCGGAGAGATCTCCCTATTGTCGATTACACTGAAACAGCATGGGAAAAATACACAGATTTCAATAAAGGCATCTTTCCTTATATAGGTACTGTTACTAATAGTAAACTGATACGTAGATTAACTAGAACCCTTGAAGCAGTAGTGAATGAGACTATTTCCGCCTTAGGCAATTTAACGGAAGAGCAGTCTGCTATGCGGATTGTTGTGCTTCAAAATCGTCTTGTCCTTGACGTCATCCTGGCTGATAGGGGCGGAGCTTGTAGGGTCATCGGATCAAGCTGCTGCGTGTTCATACCAGAAAATTCGCCATCAGTATATAAAGCCATAACTCGCCTTCATGAGATTGTAAATCAGATACACCAGAACCCAGGCACTTGGACTTGGTCCAGTTGGTTTTGGAGTATGATATCAGCCTGGGGATGGACAGTTCTATCTTTCCTAGGGATTGGCCTTCTCATACTATTCAGCTGCTGTCTATGTCTACAATGTGGACCAGCGATCTTTGGTCTGTGTACCACCTCGTGCATTCCACCACCAAGATTTCATTCGTCACGGAAGAAGAAAGAAGAACAAATGATGCTATATGAACAGATCAATGGATTAATGAAGATTGATATCTCTTGACGGGCAAGTAGGGGACAAGGAGGGAATGTGGAAATATGGATTTTTCTGGTCAGTTATGTCCCCTATCTTGGACCCCAACGGTTCTATGTGCATGTTACAAGTACATGTATGTTCCCTCCAGTTCCAGTTATGAAGACGCAAATACATGTGCGTCCACCGTCAACATGTCCTCTGTCAGATCCGCCATGAATAGGCCGGATATTCCATTCCTAAGTACGAAAGGCCACCGCCTTTATATGGTTCACTTATGCCATTTTACAGTCCAGGCAAGTAGGCCCTGATTCTGTCGTCAAACTCTTTTTGCCTTCTGCCTCTAAAAGCTCCAGTCTGAGCCTGCATCTGTGACCATGAACTTTGTCTCATTCTCTGCGCGGCTCACGAAGCCTGACATCAGCCTATTCTCTGCCAAGAACTGTATTTCACCTTCGAGTTATCTGCTTCCCCCTCAGCCGATGCATTCCTGCCTAGTAGTTTAAATAAACATTCTCCCGGCCACCGAGCAAAAAAAGCCCGGCTTCTCTGCCCTTATGCAAGTAATTCATAGTCCTGTTACTATGGAAGATTCCTGCCCTCGCATTTAGTGTAGACACTTAGACGCTTGTACACGCACGCACAGTCAGTATAGAATAGATTCTGTTCGAGAGTCCTTCTTTATGGATAACATAGTTCTTTAAACATAGGATGTTAGATATGATTTGGGATTAGGTTGACTTGACCCTCCAGACTTTTCGTCTCCACATATGGAGCTAAATGTCAAGTCCCCTTCACCCCCTAGTTACACGTCAATCACACGTCATACTGCTGCGCGCGCATCTATGCCAAGTATTATCTTATAGATCCACCTATATATGACATCATAACCAATTACGTTCCTTTTTACTCCTTATTACACCCATTTTCGGTTACGCATGATATTCGTCATTTTCCTTATCAATTGTTACGCCTACTGTATTCGCCTCATTGTAATGTATGATCTATAAAAGTCATTTTATGTCAATAATGTAGGTACTTCACTTCCTGAACCTCCGTGGTGATGGAACTTGGAGCAACCGATTATAATCGTTCTCTGGAATAAAGCCCGTTCCGAACCTCTAATACCACGGATTCTGCCTCTCATTTTACTGAGCTATTTAATTATGTTTCTGTATCAAATTCAGTCCCGGTAAAGGAAAATTATTTACCACAAGTTTCAAAAGAAGTTAATTTACCTTGCAGTTTCTTCAGGCTTCAAATTTCAGTGGAAAATGTTTCCAATTGTCAAAGCTTCCATCATACAGATGTCATACGCAGGTTCTTTTCAAAATCGTCGGCAAAATGCAGTGAATAAAAGATGGTCCAGTCCAGGCAGTTTCTTCATGTAGATTTATGTAGGATAAGATGTTAAAGAGAGCCCCACCAGGAGCAGCCTTCCCGCTGCTCAGCCTATCCTCCAACTGACATCCTCACTCATCCAAGATTCCACAGCCACCTCCCACACCAACATTCCACACCACAGTCACACTGGCTGAGCAGCAGGTATAACAGTTTTCCCCAAGTCAGGAACGTCCGTGCTATAAGTGGGGTTTCAACAGTAGACTCTTCCCTCAAGAGCTGGGATATGTGGGGCCAAGGACACGTTTGAAGGCCAGAATAGGGGCATGTAGCATGTTGCATTTTTGCATAAAGTCATTGTTCACAAAAGACGCGAGGTCCATTTTTAACTGTTATTTTACGTCACTGCTTCGCAATTTACAATGAAGGCCGGAATAGGGGCATGTATCACGTTCTATTTTTGCTCAAAGTCATTGTTTATAAAAGGTGCGAGGGCTGTTTTTAACTGTTATTTTAAATCACATTTTTATTTTTGCACAGTCATTGTTTACAAAAGGTGTGAGGCCGGTTTTTAACTGTTATTTTATGTTACTGCTGCGTAATTTGCAATGATTTTAAGTAATTATGCAATAGAATTATATTCATTCATTCATTCATGGTTGCCCAATCCCTAAACATTGACATTGATGGATATGTCATATTGCAACTCAAGGTGCAATGTCAGAAATAGCTCACTAGATGACATGTAAAATGTATGTAAATGCTTTCATTAAAACGAAGCAAACACTACCCTTCGTTCCAATGTGGCCCACAATGTCCAAACAAGTGCCTGTGTGATGCCACACGAATGCTACTTGGAAAGGTAAACACGTCAGCAAATGAATCTGAATCCAATAGATACCTCAAATTGGTTTCTCAGCTTTGTTTCATTATTGGGCTGTCCATCTTTACTAAATGCTTTCAACTTTACTATACATCTTTTAGGTTTCTGTTTCTTCTATGCCTGTGGAAAAAGTCGAATGTGACAATGGTTCTAGGAGTTGTCTGATTGTCACAATTTTGTGTTCATTTAAGAATGAGCTCTTGGTTTTTTACTTTAATGTGACTTGTTCTTTTATCAAATAAGACAAAGCTGGTAATGCCTCAATTCCTTTCCGGTAATTGCATTACTCGGAGTCCTACTCCCTCGCTTCCATTACTTACGCATTGAGGCATCCCTGCCTCACCAGACACCCATACCCACGTGATTTATCACACGGGGACTATAAGTAGCCCCCACCCCCCTCAAACCCCCTGTAATACCACATAGACCGAAACCATACCAAAAGGTTTGCCTGGACTACCAGGGAGGGAGGGAGGGAGGGAGGGTTGTAAGTAATGGAAGCGAGGGAGTAGGACTCAGAGTAATGCAATTACCGGTAAGTAATTGAGGCATTACCTCCTCGTCCCTCCCTCGCTTCCATTCCTTACGCATTGAGATGTAAAAAGCCAATCAGGACAACCAAAGAAGGTATGCAAAAACAGGTTTATTAAAAAACACAGACAACAAGGAAAAATCACTATTCAGGAACCATAGTGGAAAGAACCTTGTACCCAAAAACATCAGCACGGTCAACCTCCCAGCCAATCCTGTAATGAGAGGCAAAGGTCAACGGCGAAGCCCAGGTGGCAGCCCGGCAAACTTCAGAAATGGAAGCCCCTTAGACCTCCGCACAGGACGCCGCCATGGACCGAGTGGAACAACCCTGAACCCCCAAAGGAGAAAGGTACCCCGCCTCCTTGTACGCTGAACAAATCAGAGACCGAACCCAACGACTCAAAGAAGGAGTAAAAGGACACAAACCCCGATTCACAGGCCCAAAATTAACAAAAAGCGAATCAGAGAGACGGAAAGGAGCGACCCGCTCCAAATAGACCAGGAGAGCCCTCCGAACATCCAAAGAGAGCAGCCGCACCTCAGACTCCGAGGACGGGGAATCAAAAAAGGAAGGAAGGACCAACTCCTGGTCCCTGTGAAACTGAGAATTCACTTTAGGACAAAAGGAAAGAACCGGTTTCAAAATGATCCTGTCCTCAAAAACCCAACAAAAAGGGTGTTTGGAAGATAGAGCACCCAGCTCACCAAGGCGGCGAGCAGAAGAAATGGCCACCAAAAAGAAGGTCTTGAAGGACAAAAGGCGCAGGTCCACAGAAAGCAAGGGCTCAAAGGGAGGAGACATCAAAGCGTCCAAGACAAGAGAAAGATCCCAGGTGGGAAAATGCCACCGAGGGGTAGGAAGAACATTACCCAATCCCTTAAAAAGGCGACCAGCCAACCCATCAGGATCCAAAAGATTGCCCCAAGAGCTCCGAAACGCCTTAATCGCAGCCCACTGCAAACGAAGGGAAGAAACCTTCAAGCCCAAGGCAGCACCATCTTGGAGAAACATCATCACCTCAAACAAAGAAGAGGAAGCAGGGTCCAAACCCTTGTCACGACACCACCGACTGAAAGAACGCCAGTGCCTCAGGTAAGACTTGTTGGTCGACGGGCACCTAGCCGCCTGCAGAGTAGAGGCCATGCCAGCCGGAACCCCCTTACGCAGCAGACCTTAGCGTTCAACCTCCAGGCCGCCAAGTGCATCCTGGCCAGAACATCCTGCTGCAACACCGGGAACACCAAAGGGGACGGAGACAGAGGCAGCACCCACTCCACCTCTGACCTCATCTCCACCAGGAGAGGAAACCAGGAGGCACGAGGCCAAGCCAGAGCCACCAGAACCACCGAAGCCCCCAAGGATCGGACCCGCAGCAGGAAGCGGAGAAGAAGGGGGAAAGGAGGGAAAGCATACAGAAGCCCACGAGGCCAAGGGCAGGAGAGAGTATCCACCGCCCAGGCCGACCACTCCCGACTGCGGGAGACAAACCGGGCCACCTTGGCATCGCCCACACACGCAAAGAGGTCCTCAAGAGAATACTGCAGCACCGCAAATGGCCAGCGCGTGGTGCGCGCGTCTCAACAGGTGAGACAAAGAAAAAACAGGAGGTTTGAGGGGGGTGGGGGCTACTTATAGTCCCCGCGTGATAAATCACGTGGTATGGGTGTCTGGTGAGGCAGGGATGCCTCAATGCGTAAGTAATGGAAGCGAGGGAGGGACGAGGAGGTAATGAAGTTATAGGGTGGACTATTGGAATGGCAGGGTTGGAATTCCAGACCTTGGGGATGCGCACCCAGAGACGGATTGTTTAGAATATGTTTTCTATTAAAAGCGGGGATTTCTAGTAATTGTGAGTCAGAGATGAATAGTTAGTGGGGACCCACGGGGATCTTGAGTTTCTTTGCAGGTATGTGGGTGGTAAGAGTGGATGAGTTTACAAACTAGGCAAGCAGGTTAGAAAGTGGATCTAACATTGATTTAAAGCCAGTTCAAGGGTTGCAAAATGAGGGTGGTATGAGTGAAGCGGTTAGCCTCTGAAATCAGACAGACTGCTGTTTGCAAAGAGGCTGTAAAAGGGGCCAAGTGAATTTTGGGAATTGAGGGTGAATTTTAGGAATACCACATGGAAAACAATTACCTTATGTTTTGAAAAGGTTTAAAAACGTGGCTTTTCTACTATCTTTGTAGTGCGATCCTTAGCGCCGGGACACCCGTGGGCAATTCTCATGCTTAACAAATATTATTTACTCACAGAATAGCATTCCCATAACCTAATCTCGATAAAACGAAAGCTTGCACAACTTCCTTTAGGTCTTGTTTGGGTAAGAAAGGTTTGATCCCTGATTAGTCTACAATGACGGTTCACATTTCTTGCCAAGGTATTGATATATTAGTGAAGATTAAGTCTATTGTTCAGAATAATGCTAATTTATCTAATATATTTGTGGAGTCTAGTCATTTCTTCCACTAGGGCAGAGGAAGGCTGGGGCACATTAAGTAAAAGTTCAATCTTTTGAGTGTTAAATGATTTTTACACATATTTTATTTAAAGTTATCCCTTATCGCATAACAACATCACATAACCTCAACTTCATAATTACATTTTGTAGGTAAAATGTTTTTTAGTAGGATAACAAAGAGTGAAAAAGGATAAAGGCAATCAGTATAACACTTTGTAGTATTACAATATCAGATCTAGTGAATGTGGCAATAGAACGTATGAATTAGTTTATTTATTTATTTATTTATTTTTGGCGATTTTTAGAGCGCGCAAATACCCGAGGGTGTCTCGGCGCTGTGTCACAGAGCTCTCCGTAGGAAAGGAAACTAGGCATGGAATAGCCATGTTTTCAGATTTTTTCTGAACTTAAGCAGGGTAGGTGCACACTTAAGGTGGAGAGGGAGAGTGTTCCACAGTCTAGCTGTGGCAACGGTGAAACGTTTGTCTCCCCAGTTAGCCCTTCTTGTGCGGGGGACTGTTAGCAGATGGGCAGAAGATGAACGCAATGTTCTTTGCTGTTCGGGTGGGCGAAAGGCTTGTTTTAGAAATACGGGGCCATGGTTATGAATGGCTTTGTACGCTATGCACAAGGCTTTAAATTTGATGCGGCTCCCTACCGGCAGCCAATGCAGCTGTTGGATGTAGGGGGAGACAGATGCAAATTTAGGAATGCGTAGCAGGGTCCTGGCTGCTGCATTCTGTACAGTCTGTAATTTATTAAGGACCTTTCGTTGTGCATTTAGGAGTAAGGCATTACAATAGTCGGTCTTGGAAAAGACTAGCGTGCTGACTAAAGTTTTGCCTGAGGAAGATGGTAGGTACGGAATGAGTTTTTTTATTTTTTTTAAGGTGTGGAAGGCAGATGAGACCACTGAGTTTGCGTGCTGCTGGAAGGACAGTTTGTTGTCGAAGATGACCCCCAAGTTTCGTACCTTGACCACTGGTACTGGAGGTTTTCCCATTTGTTGGGGCCACCATTGAGGAGACCAGGTTGGTTGTAGTCTCCCGAATGTCATCACTTCTGTTTTATCAGAATTTAGCTTGAGGCAGTTTGATGACATCCAGGAGCTTATTGCTTCCATGCCAGATTGGAAGTTTGACGCTACTGTTTGGCCATCATTGAATACGGACAACACCAGTTGTGTGTCGTCTGCGTATGTAGTGAGAGAGATACCGTGGGACTTGATGACCCTCGCTAAGTCAGACACATATATATTGAACAGTGTCGGGCTTAGCGAGGATCCCTGTGGTACACCGCAAGGCAGGGAGAAGGTCTGGGAAGTGTATTGTCCCAGCTTCACCGTTTGTGGGCGGTTTGACAAGAATGAGGCCAGAAGCTCCTTAGCCTTGTCCCTTACTCCTATGGCCGCGACACGGTCGATCAGAGTGGCATGATCGACCGTGTCGAAGGCTGCGGACAGATCTAAAAGTATGAGGATTGCAGCTCCTCCATTGTCCATAATGGATCGAATCTCGTCCGCCGCCTTCAGGAGAGCTGTCTCTGTGCCATGTCCCTGACGGAACCCGAACTGGGTGTCATCCAGTAAGTTGTTGTTGTGGATGTATGTTGCCAGTTGCTGGTTCATGATCTTTTCAAAGATTTTGGCCGGAAAAGGAAGGCATGCAATAGGCCTGTAGCTGGATGGGAGAGACGGGTCTAGACTGGGTTTTTTGAGTAGCGGCTTGATAATGGCTTCCTTCCATACTGAAGGGTAGGTGCCGGATGTGAACATTGCGTTGCAGATCGTAACAACAGGCATCTCAAGTGTGGTGCTTAGCTGTTGTTTAATCTTGTTCCGTCCTGTGGACTTAAGTATTCTATTTGACATTGTTCAGCTCACAACATGTAAAGTGGGTGTGGCGTCTGGTTTGTGGCTGGATTTGTCCATGGCAATCTATCTCACTTCCAAAGACTTTTCTTGCTTTTCAATGTACTGTGTGTAGGAATGTTGTTTCTGTTGATGCCCATTTGATTAGTTCGGATTCCCATATTTCTATTATTTGTGTATGTTGGGATTTTCAGCAGCCAATGGTCACCCTCCTGTTGGCCAGCACCAGTGCAAGGTCTGCAAATCTACTGATACTTACTTGTAGTTGAGGGTTAAAATTCATGTGGGCATTGTCATTCAAGACTGTAAGTGGTCAAACGTTGAGGCCAGTCAGGAGATGACAGGAGATAAAACGATCAAGAAAGCAGCGGCATAGCTAGACCTGGGGCCGCACGTGGCGGTCCGTGCGTTTGCGGCCGCATGTAAGCGTGCGGGAGGGGGTGATGCTGCAGTTTCCTGCGGCGGCTGCAGGTAAGAGCGGGGAGCCGCCATCCACAAAACTTGAGCCCCCTCTTGCTACGCCACTGCAAGAAAGGCTTCAGAGTGAGCACGCAAAGCTGTAGCTGGATAATGGACTATATAGCAGTGGTTCATACTTGGTTATACCAAAGAGCGAATTTACCAGGAATTCACAGAATTAATGTGTCAGTCTGTATCCTTCCCTTTGTTGCCTGTAAGCTGTATGTGTCGCTGTTTTCCTCATAGCCCCAAAGTCACTGTGGGAACGTGCATGTCATGCCGGGCACCAAAAGAGTCTTTCGGAGCACTAACTATACATTTAAAAAACACATAGTCACTGTGAACGTTAGTCTCTTTTGGTGCAAGGTGATACAGAGGGAAAGTTTGGCACCATACAGAGGAAGAGTACCTGGTAAACATATATAGTGCATCTCTTTCAGGGTCCAGCTGAGGTACAGGAGCAGGCCTCTCAGTGACAGAAGTGATGTCCTTAGGTAGACCCTACCAGAATGCAGAGCTGTCTGGTTGCAAAAAACATATGTGGGCTTACCAAAAACATGCACGGGCTGGAGCCCTCCCATTGCTTACCACCGATTGGATTTCCTGTCACTCTCATTTGATTGCTGCTTATTTGTGTTTCAGCTTTTCAATTTTGTGTTTCTCCCTCCCATTGAGCATAGCCTATTTACCATTTTTTTTTGATTGACTGGCTTCTAAATTTCCACTGCTTGCTTTTCAAGCACTGCTTTTTTCTATTTGATTTGTTATGGGTAAGCAGTCCACAAAAGTACATGTGTTTTCCAGCTGTCTCGCTCATGTACTTCACTTCACCTGCATACGGTGTTGCTCACTGTCGCCCTTGGGCTTCACCCCAACCCCATCCATGTTGTGCTCACACTTGTTCCCTCCCATGTTGCTTTCTTCTCTGTGTGCTTTTCCCCGCCTGCTCTACGTTACTACCCTGATTGTTTTTTCTTCACCTAACCCTGCCTTCCATGTTGCTTCCCCACCATCACCCTCATATTGCTCTTCGCTTGCATCGATATTTGCATGTAAAGTTTAAGACATGAATATACGGCCGGCGGAGACCCTTTTCAATAAACTGTGGACTCAGGGCAGCAGTGGGCATAGCAGACACTGGGAGGTAAATTTCCTATTCTAACTCCAGTCCCACAATATTTGGGGAGAGGGAAACTTTCCCCAAATATTTCAGGAGGCGTATTTACTATTTTAACTCCAGTCCTGGACTATTTTGGGGAAAGTATTGATACCCAAAGTATTTTTAGGAAGGGTTGAAAAGTAGTAATTTTAAATTTCAGAAAGTTATGTCCTGAGGGCACAGCTCTGGGCAAAAAACTAAGAACATGCACAAGCGCTGAGCACTGGTAGGGCCCACCTCACCTAAAGCTCTTCCCTGGCTGCACAGTCCTACTCCAAACACAATTCCCACCTCCCCACCACATTCCCTTCACCCCCCTTTGGTACTAGCCCTCTCTACATGCTACTGGCCCCTCACCTTACCAGAAGTACTGGCTCTAATTGCACTCACTGCCGCTCATCCCCACTAAAGCCCTATATTGCCAGGTGCCCTTAACATTTCAATAAGTACTTTCAATTAACAATTTCACATTTTAAAGTCTAGCTTTCTCTATTTGTATCTGTTTAAACTTGCAATGCAATTCCAGGACATTACTACTGTGTAATTTTAACTCGTATTTACCCCACTAGTATCAGTTTAACAACTGCATACAGCAAGCAACAACTGAAAGGTGAACCATTAACCATTGCACTGTGCAGCACCACACATGGCACATTTTAGTAACTTTTGATCCCTTTGAGATAGAAACTATCTTTTTGTTGAAATCTGCAAATTATGCAATAGATGATGGACAGTGTGGCACATTCATAGTTATGCGTATAAGATAAAAGTTACAGAATAGCATAATTCCAGTAGGCCGGGCTATATGACACAGAACGTGATAACCTCTTACAGATTGGATTGAGGTTAAAGAAAAAATTCACTTAATTGCTGGCATGTCAATGTCATGGTCTCCACTTTTGATTGTATTTCATGTAGTTCCTCCTTTGTTGGAGCTGTTGGTCATACAGTGGCTGTTTAGAGGTTATATGGTTGTGAAGAAATGAATACTGCAGCTTTGGAAGTTGAGAAGAACCCCACTGGTTGGCCATTGGACAGAATCCATTTTAATTTTCCACATATGAAGATGTAATAGTTAAAAGGAGTGATTTGATGATATGTGTGGTGATTTGTTGTGGGATTTATGCTTAACCTTCTCTTCTAGATGTTTTGACTTCCCAGGGTTCCTCTTTTGTATCTTCTACTGGCTTTATGTTTGTTTGTTGTTTGGCATTTAGTTCTGTTAAGTAAGAGTAGTAAAAAGCTAAACCCTTTCCGGATTGGTGTACTCTTTATTGGGGTGGCATATGTTTAAATACCAATCCCATGGTAGATGTTTTCATGTGTAGGACTTTATCTGTGGACTTCTGCTTGATAGTTTTATCTATTAAAAACGAATACAATCTACTTAGAAAAGTGGTTTCCCTTCTACCTAGCTGACTTCAATGTAAACTACAGCTCTGGCGAAGAGCACCAATGAACAGAATCTGAAAGCTTTGTTTTGTTTGGTTACAGAGCTTTCTGGTGATTGGAGCAGAATCAGAGATGATACTGGTGATGGAAGTGTGCACCCGCCGGACAGGCGAAAGTGGCAAAATCAAAGAGTTTCTCATCAAACAGAAGAAATCTGGTATATATGCATCTACCCACCAGAGAACAGTAATTAGTAAATGAATGACCTGTGTACACTAACTAAACACAAGGCCTCGCTTCTGTAAATGTAGAGCATCCCTCTTTTAAATGCTTTACCCTACACCTCTAAATGTGAATATTCAGTCCTCTAAATTCATGATCTATCCCTTTTAAAAACATGGCCTTGCTCTTCTAAATGCTTGGCCACAGACCCATCTGTGCCATCTCTCCTATCTCTGGTCGTGGTCCAGCAGTAGCAGCATCCCCATCTATGCCAGCTCTCCTATCTCTAGTCTTCTTCCGGCGGTAGCAGCACTTCCATCTGTTCCATCTCTGGTCCTCTTCTTGCAAAAGCAGCATCTCCATCTGTGCGTTCTCTCCCATCCCATGTCTGCCAGGTTTCCCATCTTGGTCCTCTTCCAAGTGTAGCAGCATCTCCATCTGTGCTTTCTCTTCCATTCCTTGTAGCACTAGCTGTTGTCCCATGTGTGTCACCTCTTCTAGCTCTGGTCGTCTTCCAGCAGCATTCTCATCTGTGCCTTCTCACCCATCTCTGGTCCGACTCTATCACTAGCTACACTTTCACCTGTGCCAGTTCTCCCATCTCTGGTGCTCTTCCAGAATTAGCGGCTCTCTCATCTGTGCCATCTTCCTCATGCCTGGTCCTCTTCCAACAGTAGCCACTCTCTCATCTGTGCCATCTCCTCCATCTCTGGTCCTCTTCCAGCAGTAGCCGCTCTCTCGTCTGTGCCATCCCTCCCATCTCTGGTCCTCTTCCAGAATTAGTGGCTCTCTCATCTGTGCCATCTCTTCTAGATCTAGTCTTCTTCCAGCGGTAGCAGCGCCTCCATCTGTTCCATCTCTCCCATCTCTGGTTCTCTTCTCGCAATACCAGCATCTCCATCTGTACGTTCTCTCGCATCCCTTCTACCACTAGCTGTTGTCCCATGTCTGCCAGGTTTTCCATCTTGGTCCTCTTCCAAGTGTAGCAGCATCTCCATCTCTGCTTTCTCTTCCATTCCTTGTAGCACTAGCTGTTGATCCATCTGTGCCACCTCTCCTAGCTCTGGTCGTCTTCCAGCAGCAGCAGCCTTCCCATCTGTGCTTTCTCACCCATCTCTGGTTCGACTCAAGCACTAGCTACACTTTCACCTGTGACAGTTCTCCTATCTCTGGTTCTCTGTTTGTATTACTAGCTCTCTCATCTGTGCCATTCCTCCCATCTCTGGTCCTCTTCCAGCAGTAGCCTCTCTCTCATCTGTGCTATCCCTCCCATCTCTGGTCCTCTTCCAGCAGTAGCCGCTATTTCATCTGTGCCATCCCTCCCATCTCTGGTCCTCTTCCAGCAGTAGCCTCTCTCTCATCTGTGCTATCCTTCCCATCTGTGGTCCTCTTCCATCAGTAGCAGTTCTCTCATCTGTACCATCTCCCCCACGTCTGGTCCTCTCTTTTGCTTTGGGTCAAAATCTGATAAAGAAAAATGAGTCTCTGTGCCCAGCAGATCACTGACAGAATATTGATGCTGAAAATATCGACCTGACAAAATATCGAGGTCAAAATATCGAATACAAAAATATCGAATTCCTATCTTCAAACAGGTAAGTACAAAATATTGAATCAAAAATATTGTTGTAAAAAATATAGTTAGTCAAAATATCTAATTTTTTTAAATGTCTTAAAAGTACTTTAAAATTAATAAATTAATAAATATAATTAACTAAAACATACTTAAAAATACTTAAATAACTTTAAAATTAATAAATATTTAATGTAAGTAAAAAAAATAAACATACATTTACATTTTTTAATACATATATATTAACGTAACATTAAGAAAAAATATTCAATATGTTTACTGTAGGATAGCGGGAGGGTAAAATTTACTGTTACCACTCCAGAGAGTGCAACAGTAGGGAAAGCGTTGGATAGCGTAGGGGTAACAATTACTATTCCCACTCCATAGAGTGCAATAGTCGGGAAAGCGTTGGATAGCGTAGGGGTA
The DNA here is from genome assembly GCF_964204655.1 of Triturus cristatus. Lineage (NCBI taxonomy): Eukaryota > Metazoa > Chordata > Amphibia > Caudata > Salamandridae > Triturus > Triturus cristatus. The sequence continues at coordinate 312,204,946 of NC_140592.1, forward strand.
ACAATTACTATTCCCACTCCAGAGAGTGCAACAGTAGGGAAAGCGTCGGATAGCATAGGGGTAGAAATTACTATTCCCACTCAAGAGAGTGCAACAGTAGGGAAAGCGTTGGATAGCGTAGGGGTAACAATTACTATTCCCACTTCAGAGAGTGCAACAGTAGGGAAAGCGTTGGATAGCAGGAGGGTAAAAATGACTATTCCCACTCCAGAGAGTGCAACAGTAGTGAAAGCGTTGGATAGCATAGTGGTAAAAATTACTATTCCCACTCCAGCGAGTGCAACAGTAGGGAAAGCGCTGGATAGCGTAGGAGTAACAATTACTATTCCCACTCCAGAGAGTGCAACAGTAGGGAAAGCGTTGGATAGCGGGAGAGTAAAAAATACTATTCCCACTCCAGGGAGTGCAATAGTAGGGAACGCGTTGGATTGCGTAGGGGTAACAATTACTATTCCCACTACAGAGAGTGCAACAGTAGGGAAAGCGTTGAATAGCGTAGGGGTAAAAATTACTATTCCCACTCCAGAGAGTGCAACAGTAGGGAACGCGTTGGATAGCGTAGGGGTAACAATTACTATTCCCACTACAGAGAGTGCAACAGTAGGGAAAGCGTTGGATAGCGTAGGGGTAAAAATTACTATTCCCACTCCAGTGAGTGCAACAGTAGGGAAAACGTTGGATAGCGTAGGGGTAAAAATTACTATTCCCACTCCACTGAGTGCAACAGTAGGGAAAGCGTTGGATAGCGTAGGGGTAAAAATTACTATTCCCACTCCAGAGAGTGCAACAGTGGGGAAAGCGTTGGATAGCGTAGGGGTAACAATTACTATTCCCACTCCAGTGAGTGCAACAGTAAGGAAAACGTTGGATAGCGTAGGGGTAAAAATTACTATTCACACTCCACTGAGTGCAACAGTAGTGAAAGCGTTGGATAGCGTAGGGGTAAAAATTACTATTCCCACTCCAGCGAGTGCAACAGTAGGGAAAGCGTTGGATAGCGGGAGGGTAAAAATTACTATTCCCACTCCAGTGAGTGCAACAGTAGGGAAAGTAATGATTTAATATATTAATAAAAATAAATTAAATATCAATACCAATAAAATATGAATTAAAATTAATTTTCAATTACATATTATTTTATAATTAATCAATTTTAAATACAATTAAATATCAAGTAGTAAAAATTAATTACTTATTCATAATTAATTAACAACAAATTAATTTTCAATAACAAAAATTAATTAGTAATACAAATATATACCAATTAATAATTAATTAACAGTAAATTAATTATCAAGACACAAAAATAATGTTAATATGTAATTAATTACAATTAAATTACTTCCCACCCTATTCCCCTATAAACACTCAACCCACTACGGAAAATAAATTAATAAAATTAACATAATTATCAATTAATCAGTTGATAAAATTGAATTACCAATTAATAAAAAATAATTAACAATTAAAAATTAATTAACAATAAATTAGAAATCAATACCAATAAATAAATAAAAATACATTATTACAATTAAATTACTTCCCACCCTATTCCCCTATAAACCCACAACCCTCTATACAACTAAAACACAAAATTAAATTAAAAATAATTAATAATTCCTAAAAATTCATATTTAATTTACTATAATTAAATTACTTCCCACCCTATTCCCCTATAAAACCACAACCCGCTACGGAAGTAAATTACACAAATATTAAATTACATAAAATTCATTACTTAAAAAAAGTTAAACATACATTACAAAAATAACATACACTTTTCACACATATAGTAACATACAAAACACTTAAAAAAATTCGATATTATTAAAAATTCGATATAGTTTAATGCCTATATTTTATACTTCGATATTTTAACAATCAATATTACTTACCTTCAATTCGATATTTTTAACCACTATATAATGTCCATTCGATATTTTGTCCATTCTATATTTTTACTTCGATATTAGTCCAGTCGATATAATTTTTTCGATATTATGTCTAGTTACAATGCCCAGCACCTGCAACCACCGGAACAATTGAAGCAGCTCTGATGTCACCCACTCAGCTTTGGAAAAACTAGTCCTTTGTTTTTGTCTTTTGCAGTTGTTTCTCTGGACAGGTCCCGTCTGGGGTTCTTTGGTGTCAGCCAGCTGATTGTGTTCTACTCCGTTTTGGCGGCAGCGCCTCCTGACCCTCCCACTCTTACGTCATTGATCCACGTGCACCTACTTCATGTTCCCTAGTTTAGACATATTGCTTAGAGTAGGAATGGTGCAGGCACCCTCATTCTTGCCCCACTTCCTTTCGTTTCCTTATCATCTCCATTCTCAGCATCTTCTGAGTCATCTGATAGGATGAGAATCTACTTGCAGGGGCGTGGCACGGGACCCCCAACCCTTCAGTGGGGCTGTACCCTTTAAGGGCCCCCCATTCAGTCCAAAGTCAATGATTATCTGTGAAGTATGGAAGACTCAGGGGCCCATCATACCATTCTGCAGGGGGGCCATCATTTCGCATTACTCTACTGTCTACTTGGAAGGGGCAAGATGGGAAAACAGCAGGCTGTGAAATGGGAAGTTACATAGATGTGTAATTCTCTGTGACATAAAACCTCCAGGTGGTCAAATCTTGCACGCTCCCGGGTCAGCACATGTGTACTGTGCGTGTAAGTTCTTGTAAGCAAGAGGCGGGACTAAATTATGGTGTGGCCATCAGTTTATTTAGGAGAAGTGAGTCTTGTGCAAAGCGGGGAGCTCCACCTCATGTGCGCTACTGGACCAGCCGCTATTGGATTCTAGCGCTGGCAGAAGGTGTTAGATAGAGCTACAGTTGGGTCGGTGGACTAGGAACCCCAGGCTTCCCGATAGGGTTGCTGAACATCTTGGTCGAAAGCCTTAAATGGCCCAGGATGCTTCAAGCTTTTGAAAGACATTTTTACCTGTACACATGCAAACAAGGATGAATATGGGAACCTAGGGTGGTGCATTCTTGAGCCATCAAGGGAGCAGCCCAAAAGTACATAATGTCGCCTGGCCCATCCAGCATCAGCCAGGTTGAGATAATGGTCTGTTCTGTTTTTGACTCCAGGGCAATTTCCTTCCACTGGGCTGGGTGTATCAAAGGGGTTTTCTCATTCAGTGTCTATGGGAAAATGCTTTAGTAGATATGGGCCACTGTCACCATACTCAGGCTGTGTCATACAGTCTGTCTGTGGTGCCAAATACTGTTTGAATGTTTGAAATGGGGCTGTTTTTGGACCCGGCCCAGAGAGAATAGTGGAATCCATTTTAAATATATGTTGAGTTGCCCTAGGAATTGTCATTATTGAGTCCTAGCTGACCATACGTGGTTCACAGCTCAGTAAACATATTACTCACCTAGTGCTGGAGTGTTGGTCTGCCACAGCATGGGGGTGAGTGCTCGGGACAAGAAGTGGCCTAATGGCCAGAGCTGCCTTTTGGACTTGGGGGAACGAGGTTCGAAACCCGGCGTCGGTTTAACATCCTGTAATTCTGATTTTTTTAAAACGAGAATGAATTTGACCTTGTGTGAGGTAATCTGGTGCGTATATATCTGGGTGTGGGTGCATTGGGCCTGCCCTGTCATTTTCAAGTATGAATACCATCTGTAATACACGTTAATACTGCCAGATGCCAAAAAATACAGGGGGTGGGGGGGGGGCGGGGGGAGGGAACATGGTAAGGGAGGAAGGTGCCTGCGGAAAAAAAATCATGTCATTAACAGTAATGCTCTGATGTCATAACTTCGACGGCAGCGCTCTGGTGATGTCAGAGCGTTGCTACCATTAGAGGAGTATATACAGGATATAAGAAGCGATGCTGCTGGTAGTGTGCAATCCAGCATGCGTGTGTCAAACCCGAATCCGGTATGACTGTCCTGTAAGAAAGGGGCGTTGTTGCGGGGGGAAGGGGGGGCACAGTGCAGTCTGAGGGCTTTGCAGGGGGGGCACAGTGCACTCTGGGGGGGGAGGTGGGGTCTGTGTATGGAAGTCAGGAGGTGAGAACACAGTGGAGTGAGAAGTAACGTAACTAGGGGGAAGTGGAGTGGTGGTGGTGGTGGAGGCGGGGGAGGGGTCAGTGCGGAGGACAGACTCTTCTGTGACAGAAACGCAGGAACTGGTTGAGACACAGCACTAACGGCGAAACACACCCAACTCTTCTGCTTTTCAGAGATGTGCTGCCCAGCGTCCTGCGCCCGCCGCCTTCCTTCCTCCGCGCCCGGAGCAGAGCCCCTCTGCAGGCCATGGCCGCGCTCGGACTGAGTGAGTGTCACGCTGAACCTCCGCAGCACAGACAGTGTGGCGAAGAGAGGGTTTTTATCGCTTGTGTGTGCTGTTTTTTCTACAGCGTTGTTGCACGGGGAGGGGTGGCACTCACGGACCGTGATGCTGCCAAGTTTTACCAGGTCCATGCAGTGTGCTGGGTTGAAGTAAAATTCTAGTCCTTCTTCTGTTTCGGGGACATGTCCCAGTTTTTGGCTTTAAAATTCTGGTCACCCTACTCGAGGACCAAGTTGGCCCAGGCCGTTTTTTTTCTTCTTTGGATTCTGGGATTTGTTATCCCGGTTTTATAATGAATGACCAACTACAAATCTCCAACATTTAAAAAGAAAACAGCCAAAAACTGTTCCGGAGCAGCTTGTCACCCATGGACCTGGGAAACGTGGCAGCGACGCGCCCTTCGATGATAACCTGGTCGTGGTCATTGCTTTGGACATGATGACAAACTCGGACCCTGTTCGGATTGTATTGCGTCTCCTGACCATCTGTGGCGGAGCAAGGGTGCCTTGGGCTCTACCACCAGCTAGTGAAAGGCCCCTACAGGCCTGCATTCCAATTAAACGCCAAAAGATATTCCTAATTGAGGTCTAATTGGCCGTTCACACCCCTGGGCCCTGCTGCCACTGCGCCTGCTGCACGAATCTTAGTGAATGCTCCCGGTCACTTCTAGGAATGCCTGTGCAGTCACCCAGGGTGACGTTCTTCCAGAATATATAGTTTTTCCCACGACCTACAAATATATTGACTGCAGAATAATGTCTATCGTTATATATGTTCAAGGCAAGTACATGTCGGTGTCCGTCCTTAGCTATTCGTTGTTTTGACCAGTGGTAGTTGAGATGTTTGTAGGGCCATGTTTGTTGCCTCGATATTCTGAAATGCAACCGTGGCATCAAGATGACACTTTACTTTGGGCAACAAAATCTTTCGCACCAATCCTGCCATCCTTGGCGTCAATAGCTCCTTGAGCTGCACCGCTGGTTCACGGATCCCCGTGAGGTTTGTGAAGGAGCCTGGACTTGTTACTTCTTTGTCCATCGACCCACAGCTCATGATCAACTAGTGTTCCTATAGCGCCTGGAATGGATCGGAAGTTGTCCCACAGGGTGCTCAGATCACAGGGTCCTTACTTCTCCCACTGGGTCTTCTTGCTGATGAGATCTGTCCTTGCCCCCAAGGGTGCATAGATTGAGGGGGTCCTTTCTTGACTCCTTTGTTGCTCTCTCTCAGGAGATCACTTTGTGCCTCTCCACTGCTGTTCTTATTGTGGGATCACTGCTTGTCGAATGGGATTCTCTGAATATGAGGCTTTACCTTGTCCTGTAGATGGTCTGAAGTTACCTCATGTCAGTATGTTCCTCAGCTTGTTGTTACTCTCGAGGGAATTACCCTCCACCTGCTGCCCTAACAGTATGGATTATTCCTTGCCTCTACATGGCTCTGTCTATGGGGGGGGGGGGGGCTACCCCCCCCCACCCAGTACAGGAGGTGTGACAGCGGTGACCTTCTCTGTTTTATATAGGCATTTAACTTACTTGTAGTGATTTTCACCCTGTTCACTGGTTACACACTTATTCTTTGACACCCATGTGTGCCCCAATTCCACAGCCCCTACTGATAATTTTGACTGTAACAGTGACTCTGTGTGCCTTTTCTTTTTATGTCATTCATTTGTCTGTTTTTTTAGGCTATCCTAATGTTGATGTGTCCTGTTATCTGGATTCTCTATCAGAGTTTTGGACAGCATCTCCTGCTCCCAGCAAAGAGTTCTCAAGCATGATGGGTTCCGCAGAAGGGGAGGTGATGTTGAACCCTGGACCTGCTGAGGACTCCCAGAAGCAGCCGCTGTGCAGAATCCAGATCACCACTGAGAAGGGAGCTCTCTGCATCATCAACCCACTCTTTTTGGATGAGCATGGTGATGGCTGGCTCTCCCGGGACCTGCCAGCGCCCAGAGGGAGCCGGACTAGGTCCACCATCAGACTGAACAACCAGAGGAACCGGGTCAGTGCCAGGGTAAAAGCAAAGAAGATTTCCGTTGCTTCTGTGCCGTCAACTCAGGGGGATGAGAATGCTCCTGAGGCAGCTCGACCAGAGGAAAATGAGATGAAAGGACCATTCCCAGGTAAGGTCTTCCTGTGAGAATAGTCTTTTTGAAGAAGGTGTCTCTGATAAAATGCAAGGATAATACGTAATCTCATGACAGGAGTACTCTGTTGAGGTGTGCCCGCAGGTGGTTAACAAGAGGAGTCAGAATCAGGGTAGCAGAATCTCATAGTTTCAATAGGTGAGTTACGGGTCGCATTTGTTTTCAATTGATGTAAGTTAGTTCTAGATTTGGCCTTATATCTAGAAGAAGGGTTAGAACATGAGATGCCCTTCATCGCACAGATGACTTAGGAATGAGGGTTTGAAAAAGTAAAAACAATTAGTTACAACTGGTGCTGGTCCTAAGTAGATGAGGTGATCCAGGACCTACTAGTGCAATGAAGGGAGTTAGTCAAGGAGGAGGTGTGAGACCTTTTCTCAGGGCCCTGGGGCAGTCAGTGGAAATTACCCTTTACCACTGTTGTCTCTGGTCCTCTGGTGCTTTTACACTCCATTTGCATAACTGAGTTACTCCCCTTTTGCACTTGATTTTCTAAGGGCTACAAGTGTGAGCAGTAATGGGAAATTGCTTTTTCCAGAAAGTGGTAGACACCTTAGATGCCAGATTCTGTGTAACACAAGTAATGATACTCAATAAACTATCTACCCAGTCATGGCTATGAGTGTGAAAAATAATGGATACTTTATTTACCCATAGAAAATGAAGGCATTTAAACTGTAGATCAATTAAAAAATGCAAGGCTTGGCAATTTATCGAGCCTAAAACTGAAGATAATCACAAGTATAGTTCTTAGGCAGTAACACCTGCAAATCAAATAAGACTGTGCCTGTGTCTAATGCTACTCTATAGGTTTGGGTGTTCTTGTTAGTCTTCACAAACTCTCAGATTACAGTGGTTATTTTTTTCCTTCAGTTAATGTTGCATTGGTGCCAGGTTCAATCCTGCAATGCATGCAATTGGCAGTAATACCTAGCCATTGTCCTTCTTACTCGGTAGCTCTGGGTTCAAGGCTACATAACTCTGTGTGAGCTTGAGCCCATGTGGCTGGGTATGTAATAAAAATACTCCAAAAATACAGTGACGCAAACTCCCACCCCCAAATTTAACAAGGGCGATTGCATTTTGAAATACAGAGCACAGAAACATCGTAAATATCAGGGGCAAAATATTCAGGCCCAAAATGGCAAGAAGGTAAGTGCATAAAAGTAAGTATAGATTTACTATTCATGATTCTATATTCACGTACCTTGATCACTGCCTTTTGTCTTGGTTCACTCCATAGAAATTCTATATATACATATATATATATATATATATATATTCACTTAAAAAACCATAGGTTTCACAAATGTTATAGTTAGCTGGACATTTCACTCGAAAAAAACAGATGAAATTCCCCCGTTATAGTTAGTTTAGGCAACTATAACTCACGCGACCGCAATCCACTGCTGATGACGTCAGATATTACATCACTGTATTTAGACACTTATTTACCGAATTATTCTTCCATTAATCTTTAGCTATACATATATTACAAATATTTATTTTACAGAAAGACACATATGTCATCAGTGATGTAATATCTGACGTCATCAGCAGTGGATTGCGGTCGTGTGAGTTATAGTTGTCTGAACTAACTATAACGGGGGAATTTCATTGGTTTTTTTCGAGTGAAATGTCCAGCTAACTATAACATTTGTGAAACCTATGGTTTTTTTAAGTGAATTTGCAAGGTTTTTTAAATGCTAATTCCTAACTATAACGTGTGTGAAACCTATGGTTTTTTCAGTGAATTTCAAAGGTTTTTTAAATACTAATTTATTTATCTTTTTTTTTTATGGCATTTTCAGCTTGCGCGCACCATGCGCGGACTGTGCGCGCACCTTTGCGATTTTTTCTCACCCTTCGGGGTCCTTGAGGGACCCTCTGACAAAGGCTAGGGGGTCAGAAACTCTCTACCCTGCCCCCGTCTCACGTTCTTATATGTTTTATTTTTTTTAAAATGTTTTTTTACTGTGCGCACGGTGCGCGCAACCCGCGATTTTTTGAAAAAAAAATAAAATGTTTTTTTCACCCTTGGGGGTCCTTCTGTGACCCCCTGACAAAGGCTAGGGGGTCAGGAACTGTCCACCCTGCCCCCTTTTCACTTTCTCCACCTTTGTTTTTCACTGCCTCAGACGGCGAGAGACAAAATGGCAGCCGACACTTCCTGATTTCGACCGATTCGAATGTTTACTGACATCTAACAACCAATCAGAATTGCGCTCGCGCACGTCACCGTGCGCGCACCGTGCGCACGTATAGATATTTCTATGCTTTTAAATGCTATTTTCTCTGGAAATACTGAACAGATTTACACCAGACCTGCAAAAGGCACATCCTTGACCTGAGGACTACCTCTCTGCCAAATTTCAAGTAATTCTGTTCAGCCGTTCGGGCTGTACCTTCGACTAAAGGTCCTACGGAAAAATGCATGGGGAAAACGTGTTTTGGGACCCCCCTTTTTTCTCGGCCCCCGCTTGACGAATCACCCCGAGACTTTCAGGGTAGGAGCTGAACGGAGCGCCCCATTAGTTTTGAAAATTTCGCGAGGATTCGTCAACCGGCGCCAAAGTTATTCAAAATAGAATTTTGAGATTTCCTATGGAAACACGATCCTAACTATAACTATCTACTGGCGACCGCCAGTAGATAATATATCTATATATATCACGATCTGAAACGCTTTATGGCGACTGTGCATTGAATAAAAACTGAGGCACAAATACCGTGGTCCGTATCCGTTCTTGTGAGGAACCTTCGGTGAAACGGAATTGAAGGATAGATATATATATATATATATTCACTTAAAAAAACCATAGGTTTCACACATGTTATAGTTAGGTGGACATTTCTCTCATAAAAAACCAATGAAATTCCACCGTTATAGTTAGTTCAGATAACTATAACTCGCGTGCCCGCAATCCACTGCTCATGACATCACATATTACATCACTCATGACATGGTCAGTGGCATCACTCATGACATCACTGATGACATCATCCTTGTGATAGAGTTGCGGTCGCGCGAGTTATAGTTATCTGAACTAACTATAACGGTGGAATTTCATTGGTTTTTTATGAGTGAAATGTCCACCTAACTATAACATGTGTGAAACCTATGGTTTTTTAAGTGAATTTGCAAGGTTTTTTAAATGCTAATTCCTAACTATAACGTGTGTGAAGCCTATGGTTTGTAAGTGAATTTGTACGGTTTTTTAAATGCTAAGTCATGTATGTATTATTTATTTATTTTTAAATTTTTTTCACCGTGCGCGCACCTCGCGATATTTAAAAAAAAAAATTAAAATGTTTTTTCACCCTTCGGGGTCCTTTAGGGACCCCATGACAAAGGCTAGGGGGTCAGGAACTCTCTACCCTGCCCCCTTTTCACGTTCGCCACCTCTCTTTTTCACTCTCGCACCCAAAACAAACAAAATGGCGGCCGACACTTCCTGATTTTGACCGATTCGAACGTTGACTGACAAGTAACAACCACTCAGAATTACGCTCGCGCACGGCGCGCGCACGGTGCGCGCTTATAGATATTTATATGCTTTTAAATGCTATTTTCTCAGGAAATACTAAACAGATTGACTCCATATATGCAAAAGGCACTTCCTTGACCTAAGGACTACCTCTTTGCCAAATTTCAAGTAATTCTGTTCAGCCGTTCGGGCTGTACCTTCGACTAAAGGTCCTATGGGAAAATACATGGGGAAAACGTGTTTTAGGACCCCCCTTTTTTCTCGGCCCCCGCTTGACGAATCACCCCGAGACTTTCAGGGTAGGAGCTGAGCGCAGCGCCCCATTAGTTTTGAAAATTTTGCAAGGATTCGTCAACCGGCGCCAAAGTTATTCAAAATAGAATTTTCAGATTTCCTATGGAAACACGATCCTAACTATAACTATCTACTGGCGACCGCCAGTAGATAATATATATATATATATATATATTCACTTAAAAAACCATAGGTTTCACACATGTTATAGTTAGCTGGACATTTCACTCGTAAAAAACCAATGAAATTCCCCCGTTATAGTTAGTGCTGGCAACTATAACTCACGCGACCGCAATCCTCTGCTGATGACGTCAGATATTACATCACTGTATTTAGACACTTATTTACCCATGTCTTCTTCCATTAATCTTTAGCTATACATATATTACAAATATTTATTTTTCAGAAAGACACATATGTCATCAGTGATGTAATATCTGACGTCATCAGCAGAGGATTGCGGTCGCGTGAGTTATAGTTGCCAGCACTCACTATAACGGGGGAATTTCATTGTTTTTTTACGAGTGAAATGTCCAGCTAACTATACCATGTGTGAAACCTATGGTTTTTTAAGTGAATTTGCAAGGTTTTTTAAATACTAATTCGTAACTATAATGTGTGTGAAATCTATGGTTTTTTCAGTGAATTTCAATGGTTTTTTAAATGCTAATTTATGTATGTTTTTTTTTAATGGAATTTTCAGCTTGCGCGCACCGTGTTGAATTTTTCAAACTTCGCGTATTTTTTCCGTTTCTACCGTGCCCGCAGGGTGCGCGCACTCCGCGATTTTTCGAAAAAAAATAAAAACATTTTTTGGCCCTTGGGGGTCCTTCTGGGACCCCCTGACAAAGGCTAGGGGGTGAGGAACTGTCCACCCTGCCCCCTTTTCACGTTCTCCACCTTTGTTTTTCACCCCCTCAGACTGCGAGAGACAAAATGGTGGCCGAAACTTCCTGGTTTCGACCGATTCGAATGTTTACCGACATCTAACAACCAATCAGAATTGCGCTCGCGCACGGCAGGGTGCGCGCACAGTGCGCGCACGGTGCGCGCGTATAGATATTGATATGGTTTTAAATGCTATTTTCTCAGGAAATACTGAACACATTTACACGAGACCTTCAAAAGGCACTTCCTTGACCTTATGGCTACCTCTCCGCCAAATTGCACGTAATTCTGTTCAGCCGTTCGGGCTGTAGCTGCGACTAAAGGTCCTATGGAAAAATGCATGGGGAAAACGTGTTTTGGGACCCCCCTTTTTCTCGGCCCCTGCTTGACGAATCACCCCGAGACTTTCAGGGTTCGAGCGGAGCGGAGCGCCCCACCTATTTTGAGAATTTCGTGAGGATTCGTCAATCGGCGCCAAAGTTATTCCAAATAGAATTTTCAGATTTCCTATGGAAAATAGGTTGTAACTATAACTATCTACTGGCGACCGCCAGTAGATAATATATATATATATATGTCACTCTTCGTTTGGATATATATATATATATATATTACCTACTGGCGGTCGCCAGTAGGTAGTTATAGTTAGGACCCTGTTTCCATAGGAAAACCGCAACATTCTATTTTGAATAACTTTGGCGCCGGTCGACGAATTCTCGTGAAATTTTTAAAATAGGTGGGGCGCTATGCTCCGCTCCTACCCTGAAAGTCTCGGGGGGATTCGTCAAGCGGGGGCTGAGATAAAAGGGGGGTCCCAAAACACGTTTTTCCCATGCATTTTTCCATAGGACCTTTAGACACAGCTACAGCCCGAACGGCTGAACAGAGTTCCTTGAAATTTGGCAGAGAGGTAGTCTACAGGTCAAGGAAGTGCCTTTTGTAGGTTTGGTGTAAATCTGTTCAGTAGATTCTGAGAAAATAGCCTTTAAATCAATATATATATCTGAGCCAGCTTACGGTGCGCTTACGGTGCGCTTACCGTACGCGTACGGTGACGTGCGCGAGCCCGATTCTGATTGGCTGTTAGATCTTAGTAAACATTCGAATCGTTCGAAACCAGGAAGCGGCGGCCGCCATTTTCTCTCTCGCACTCCTAAGGGGTGAGGAAAAACAAAGGCCAAAAACATGTAATGGGACTGTTTAGACAGCTCATTACCACCTAGCCTTGATTAATGTGTCCCCACACTTCCCCCATGGGCAAAAATTCATTTTTATTTTTTTACGAAAAATCGCCGATTACGCTTACCGTACGCGTACGGTAAAAAATCTAAAAAAAAAAAAAAAAAATTATCCACACTCTCCCCACCCCGTCTACAAATGGTGCCCGAAGTGCAACATTTGTGCATGGCATATACGACTTATAAAAAATATAAAAGCTTACCTTTCACAGCGAAGCGCATAATATGTCCTCCATGTGCGCACGGTGCGCGAAGCGCATCGTGCGTACATGGCCCATCCAGCGTAACGTGGGCACGCGGTGCGCGTAGCGCACCGCGTGCCCACCCTGCGTGCACGGCACTAACTGCGTAAAGTGGGCGCGCGGTGCGCGATGCGCACCGCGTGCTCACTGTGCGCGCACGGTGCGCGAAGCGCACCGTGCGCGCACGGAACGAACTGCGTTAAGTGGGCGCGCACGCCACGAATGGCGTAAAGTAACTTAGCATTTAAAAAACCGTACAAATTCACTGAAAAAACCATAGGTTTTCACACACGTTATAGTTAGGAATTAGCATTTAAAAAACCTTGCAAATTCACTGAAAAAACCATAGGTTTCACACATGTTATAGTTAGCTGGACATTTTACTGAAATTCCCCCGTTATAGTTAATGCAGGCAACTATAACTCACGCAACCGCAATCCTCTGCTGATGACATATGTGTCTTTATGAAAAAAAAATATTTGCAATATATGTATAGCTAAAATTTAATGGAAGAAGACATGGGCAAATACGTGTCTAAATACAGTATTAGCATCAGCAGAGGATTGTGGTTGCGTGAGTTATAGTTGCCTGCATTAACTATAACGGGGGAATTTCATTGGTTTTTTTATCAGTAAAATGTCCAGCTAACTATAACATGTGTGAAACCTATGGTTTTTTCAGTGAATATATATATATATATGTATAGATATATTCACTGAAAAAAACATAGGTTCAGGCACGCACGTTATAGTTAGAAATTAGCATTTAAAAAACCTTAGAAATTCACTGAAAAAACCATAGGTTTCAGGGACGTTATAGTTAGTTGGACATTTCTCTCATACAAAACCATAGAAATTCCCCCGTTATAGTTAGTTCAGCTACCTGCAGTGCAGTTCGGATGCCATCACATATTACATCATTCATGACATGGTCAGTGACATCACTGATGACCACCTCTCTGCAACGCAGCTCACTGGCGCATACTGGAGGTACTTAGTGGGCTAGTTGGCCCCCAGGGACCCTCATTATTCAAGGGGAATTAATTCCCCAACTTACAACGTGCCAGGGGGTGCGTTTGCAGAGTGCTGCAGGGAGGGGGCAGGGCCTCCGGCGCAATGCCGGCTTTTTTTGTTTGTTGTTTTTTAGAAGGGGGGCTGTGTGGCCCCCCTTCTTTTACTATTTTTGGGACCCTGAGGCCTGACCCCTTTTTAAAAAGAAAAAAACGGGAGGGGTCTGCGCTGCCCCCCTCCAGAGGCCAATTATTGCCCCGGGGACCCCATCCCCCGGGGCATGGCCAGAATGTTCTTTTTTTAAAAATTATTTGGAGGGGGGCCACTTGGCCCCCCTCCCAGGCCACTTCTAGGCCCGGGGACACCATCCCCTGGGGCCAGCCTTTTAAATTTTTTTTATTTTTCTCAGGGGAGGGGGGCCACGTGGCACCTCTCCCGGGCCACATCTAGCTCCGGGGACCCCATCCCCCGGGGCCGGCCCTCAGCGTTGGGGACCGTGGGGGGAGCCCCAATGCACCCACGGTCCCGCCGGCTGCCCGCCTCCTGCGGTAGCCGGCATTGCTTTTCCACAAGGGGAGCTGCTGACATGCAGCTCCCCGTCTGCAGCTCCCCTTGTGAAAAAGCAATTCTGCTTTGCTTCATTGAAGCGAGAGCAGCCTGTCGTTGCAAACAGCAGTGTCCCCGGGGTGGGCACCCCAGGACACTGCAGGAGCCGGCCCTTGAGGATGGCGGTCCACAGGGCCACCGAGGGCTCCTGGAGGGGGACCGCGCGGCCCCCCTCTCTTCATTTTAAAAGCCCCGGGGAGGTGGTGGTCCCTGGGGCCTGGGTGTCCGTAACGGACCCCCCGATTTTATATTTAGAGTGCCCCAGGGAGGTGGTGGTCCCCGGGGCATGTGGTGAGGCTCAAGCCCCCTCACACGTTTTAATTTATAAAAGAGCCCTGGGGAGGTGGCGGTCCCTGGGGCAGCATGGGGGTGATTGGGACCCCCCCACACTTTTTTTTCACAGCCCCAGGGGGTGACGGTCCCCGGGACTGCGGGGGGCCACATGGCCCCCGCTGTTGTTTCTTAAAGCCCCGGGGAGGTGGCGGTCCCCGGGGCAGTGTGGGTCAGATTGGGACCCCCCCACGCATTTTTTTACACAGCCCTGGGGAGGTGTTATATTATACATACGTAACCCGGTGGTCGTCACCACCGGGTAGCTATAGTTAGTATTGTGTTAACATAGGAAATGCATTTTTTAGTGTGCTTATATCATTGGCGCTGTTTGAAAAATCTTCACAAAACTTGAAAATAAAAATACGTCAACTCTTTCCTGGAAAGTTTTGGGGGTGATCCGTCAAGCGGGGACAAGAAAAACAGGGGTCCCAAAACGCATTTTGTCCATTCATTTTGCCTTAGGAACTTTAGACATAGCTACAGCCCAAGATTTTCACCAAATTTGGCAGAAAGCTAGAACTTGGTCCAGACAAAGTGCCTTTTGTGGTTTGGTGTAAATCCGTTCACTAGTTTTTTAGCAATTAATGCTAAATAAATAGTATATTTCATGTTGCAGGGCTGTGTGGATCTGACAGATCTCATGCTCAGATCTGATTGGATGCCACCACATCAACACTGATGCCTTATTAGGTCCTGGGCACCCCATCCCCACGGCTGTGTGTCGTTAAAAAGGGGAGTGGGGCCACGTGGCCCCCTCCCTGAACATGAATAGGCCCCAAGAACCCCACCCCTGTGGCTGTGTATCATTTAAAGGGGAGGAGGACCGCATGCTCCTCTCCCCGACCTTTAATAGGCCCCAGATACCCAATCTCTATGGGCTGTGTGTCATATAAAAGGGGAGGAGGCCGTTCATGCTCCCCTCTCTGAGCTTTAAAAGGTCCTGGGGACCCCATTACTCAAGGCCAAACGCAACTTTAAAGGGAGGGTCTCAGGGCCCTCCCTAAGCCTAATAAGGCCCCAGGGACCCCATCCCCCTGGGTCAGTTCACAGACAGTGTCCCAGGAACCTCACCTCCAGGACACCTGTGAGAGCATTTTTAAATATCCCGCAGGTTGGTAGCAAACATGCTTTCCCTGCCTGCAGTAGCGCAGGCAGGAATGACATGTCTGCTTTCATTGAATGAACAAACAAATGAATGAATGCAAGGGACTTGTTAGGCACACAGCTACTCCACGGAGTGTCTCGGCGCTAACAGGCAAAGTCCACCGTTACCCTTCTTTTTTTGTGTCTCTCTGCCTTTAATGGCCTGCAGTGCCACTCTGTTCCCTATAGTACCCCTCTACCTATGTACTCTGTGGAGCTCGGTTGTAGGTTATAAAAAAAGGCACGCTGCCTCTGGCCCAGCAAGCAAGCAATAGACATCTGCTCCAGTTGGCTGGGATGGGGTCCCAAGGACCACAATAGGCTCAGGGAGGGGTCTGCGTGGCCCCCTCACCATTATAATGACAATCAGCCCCAGGAAAAGGGGCTCACTGGGACCTATTAAGTTTCGGGATACGGCCTCCAGGGCCTATGAAGGCTCGGGGAGGGGGGCCTTGTGGCTCCCTCTCCATATTATTGAAATCTGGCTGGGGGGATGCAGTCCCTGGGGCCTATTAAGGCACAGGAAACGGGCTGCGTCCCCCCCGCTCCTCGATACTTATGTTTTTGCTGCGGTTCCCTGGGCCACTATTGGCTTGGGATGGGGTGTTGTGCACCCCTCCCCTTAAAGGCCCCATGGTCCCTTCTGGCTTGGAAGGTATGGCCACATGCCCCTCTCCACTTTACAAGTATCGCGTGGGTCCAGAGATGGAGTCCCTGGGGCCCGAAGTGGCTGGGGGGAAAGGGACCATGCCCCTCACCTATTAAAAAAAAATGCCCGGGAGATGGGGTCCCCTGAGCCCAAAGGCTAACCCTCTGGCCGTGTGTGGCATGGGGTTGGCTGCTAGCTTGTGTTTAGCTGTAGGGCATGGCCACAGGCTGATGGCCATGTGCAGAGGTTGGCTTTACATATGGATGGGAGCAAGCATGCAGAGAGCTGGCTGAGCCGCAGTGGCCCTGGGGCTCTCCTGCAACCCACAATGTGTTGGACCCACCTATATTAAAATGAGGCCCAGGGGATGGGGTCCCCTGGGCCATAACAGGCTCAGGGAGGGGGCCATGTTCCCCCTTTTCCTTTAAAATATATACAGCATTAGGGATGTAGTACCCAGGGCCTAATGAGGCTCGGGGAGAGGAGGCATGTTGCCTTCCTCCCAATAAAAATTAAAAAAAGGCCCAGTGGATGGGGTCACTGGGGCCAGAGAAGGCTCTGGGAGAGGGGTTGTGTGGCACTCTTCCCCTTTTAAAACAAGGAACGGCCCTAGGGATGTATTTCTGAGGCCTAATAAGGCTCGGGCCACGTGGACCCCCCCCCCCCCCCCCGTTTATTATATTTGGCACCAAGGGATTCGGTCCCGGGATCCTTTTAAGGCTTGTGGATGGAGACCACATGGAACCCCTCCCCTTTTTTTCGAAACTGGCCCTGGCAATAGGATTCAAGGGTTAAAGTAAGGGTCGGGAAAGGGCTGCACACCCCATCCCCTTAATATACATGTTTGCCTTAGGGGATGAAGTCCCCAGGGCCCGAATGTCAACCCAACGATAAAGGCTGTGTGTTGTGTGTGGTGATCAGTCTGCTTGGGGTTTGGCCACAGGGCCTGGCAGCAGACCAAGCCCTGTGGCCAACACCCCACTGTGCACGGCCAAAGGCTGTGTGCAGTGTGGGGTTGACTGCATGCAGGAGTTGTTCGCAGGGCTTGGCTGCAAGACAGGTCCTTCAGCTAACCCCATGCCACGCACGACATAAGGCCCTGAGCGATGTTGGGGTTGGCTGCCTTCAGGTGGCTGCGTGTGTGCAGTTGGAGGCAGGGCGTGGCTTGGGACCAATCCCATGCTGCGCCCACTGTGGGGGTTGCCTACATGTGTAGGGGCGGGGTTGGTTGCCTCTGGGCGGGTTGGCCACAAAGATTTGTCGCAGGTCAGGCCTTGTTGCTAACCCCGCAGGATTGCCTGTGGGGGGTGTGCCACCTAGGCCTTGTGGCCACCCTTCTGCTGTGCACAGCCAAAGACCCTGTGGGGGGTTGGCTTTACATATAGTAATGAAATGTTACTTAAAATAAAATAAAAACTCGAAATTCACTGAAACAAAAGGTTAAAGGGACATTATAGTTTGGTGAAAATGTCAGTTAAAACATGCCGATTTAAGCAAACAAAATCACATAAATACACCAGTTATAGCTATGTCAAGTAGCTATAACTCGTGCTTTAAGGTAACTATTTTTTATTTATTTTATTTATAAAGTTTTATATAGCGTGAACAAGATCCCGAAGGATATCAGAGCGCTTTACAAAGGAAAGAAGGAAGGACATAAATCCAGTATTGACAACAAGTAAGAATACACAAGAGGAATAATCGCATACATCCCAGACAAATAATTGCATAATTTCCAGACATATGAATCAAGGAGAGTAGTACTATAACTTGCTCCCTTGCCATGCTCTGCTAATTACCCCACAAATTACATCACTCATGGCATGATCAAGTTGAAGGAGTTTCTTCTGCGTATCTGCCAGAATTTGGTATTCCTTAGTTAAATGGTGATTTTTTTCTTCCAATATCAACGTCCGGAACCTTAATCTTTACAGATCCTTCTTCTGTACAAAAGGTGTTACATAATGAATGGAAGAATGTGGCCTAACATGGTTTTCCACGTTTTTTGGCCAAATGTGTCTTTTGCAGAACTTTGCAGACATATTCCAGACATCCGTTAAGGTGAATTCCGTGTTGGCAGGGTTGGCCTCCCAGGATACGATCATACCTGAAGATGTCTCTCCATCAGGCTCAGTAGATAAGAGGGTTGGCTCTGCTGTTAAACCCACATTTGCTGCTTCTAATTTTACGATCAGAGCTGCTGCCTAATCTCCCTATATAATTGAATTCTTCCTCAAAGACTTACAATCTCTGGCAGAGTTGATGGACCAGGGGGAGGACGTCTCTTCTACTTTGCCTATGATGGAAAAACAGGTCAGACTTTTGTCAGACATTTCTTTTGACTCCCTGGGTGCGGCTGCATCTACTGCGGGGTCGTCCATAGCTGCTAGGAGCCAGATGTGGTTAAGGTGATGGAAGGCTATTGCTGCCCAGAAAGGGTTACTGATGAAAATTCCTTTTTCTGGGGTGAATTTGTTAGGAACTCCTTTGGTGAACATGGTGAACAAATCGGCTGCGGGTCACAAGCTGCTTGCTCTTGAAAAGGCTGGCCATCCTAATTTGTTTGGTAACCAGAGGACTTTTGATCCAGACCGCCAGGGTACATCTAACCATCCCTTTCTTGGTAGGGGGAGTGGCCGTGGTGCCCCTTCCTAAGATAAACCCCAGTTCCAGCAGCCACCTTCCTCTTCCCCAACTGTGTCTAAACCCTGACTATATGGCAGTGCTAGGCGTTCAGGGGGGTGCCCCATCTCTCGGTTTTCCTAGGTCTGGCAGCAGCTAGTTAAAGACCATTGGGGGCTTCAGTTGGTGGCGGAGGGATTCATAAGTGGATTTATGGAATCTCCCTTCTCGAGATTTTTTGAGTCATGCAATGGGGGGGGAGCATCATGCCCTCAAGGACGCAGTTTACATCCTCTTAAAGAAAAGTGCCATCATTCCAGTGCCTCATTTGCAGGCAGGGTAGGGATTTTATTCTACTCTCTTTCTGGTGGAAAAACATACGGGCGATCTCAGATCTGTCCTGGATTTGAATTAGCTGAACCAGTTCATTCCCAAAGTGAAGTTCAAGATGATGTCTCTTCAACTTATTATGCCCTTCATCAATCAGGGTGGCTTCCTGGTGTCTCTGGACCTACAGGATGCATATCTGCATGTGCCGGTCCATCTGACGTCACATCGGTTTTTGGGATTTGGTGTTCTGGGTCACCATTACCAATTCAAGGAATTTTCTTTTGGTCTGTGTTTTTCACTTAGGTTGTTTACTAAGGTTTTAGTTCCCCTGATTGGCGTTTTGCATTGAATGGGGATTCTGATTTTCCCATGTTTAGATGATTTACTGATTTCTGACTCTTCTTTTTCTAAGGCGGAACAGCATGTCACGAAAGTCTGCAAGGGGTTGCAGGATCGTGTTTTTTGGTGAATCTCAGCAAATAATTTCTCACCCCAACACAGGATCTGACTTACATTGGGGCCCAGTTCATGACTTTGGTGGGGAAGGTGTTCCTGCCTCTGGACAGGAAACTGACTCCGGTAAAGGACATTCAGGGGTTGCTGTCTCAGGGATGTGAGTCAATGGTTGAGGCTTTAGGGGCTTATGTCCGCATCTCTGATGGTGCTACCTTGGGCTCATTTACATATGCACCCAGGGATCAACCATGTGTTGTTCCATTGGCTGCCGAGTGGCCAGGATTACCAACAGGGGAATCCTGTGTACTCCCCACAGGTCCAGGACATTTTGAGCTGGTGGTTGAACATTGTGAATCTGTCCCAGGGACATTGTTTTCATGTGGAGCCTACCAGGATAGTGACCACAGATGCCAGCATGCTAGGCTGGGGTGTGACCCTGGGGGATCTTTCCACACAGGGGAAGTAGTCAAAAGTTCAGTCAGCTTATTCTTCCAACTACCAGGAGCTGAAAGCTGTTCATTTGGATCTCTTGGCTTTTGGCCCACATTTGTCAAATCATCATGTGCAGGTCGAGACGGACAACAAGGTTGTCATGGGGTACCTGAATCATCAGTGGGAATGCAGAGTGAAATCCTTCAGCTGTCCACAAGTTGCTGGTCACTTCCACTGATTCGCCGGTGGCAGAATTCCGCCTGTGGAACACGTGGTAATGTTCGTACACGGAAATAATGATCCAGGGCACTCCTTTACCTCGACATCGTGAATGAATTGGATATTTCACTGTGAAGGAGTACAACATATACATATATATATACATATACATATATATATATATATTCACAGAAAAAACCATAGGTTTCAGGGGTGTTATAGTTAGCTGCCCATTTCACTCGTACAAAACCATAGAAATTCCTCCGTTATAGTTAGTTCTGCTAACTATAACTCACGCGCCGGCAATGCACTGCTGATGATGTCACATATTGCATCATTCATGACATGGTCCGTGACATCACTGATGACATCACTGATGACATCTCAAATGACATCACTGATGACATCACTGATGACATCATCCACTGAATGTGGTTTAGTTTGAAATTTAAATATGTATTATATATATACCAATCTGTATTGAAGATTGAGTGGATATATAACTGTCTGGATGGAGGATTTAGTAGCTGTCTGACTGTCTTTTTAAGTGAGTAATTAAAAGTGTCTCACTTAATACATGGATTAGTAACGAAACTATGTGAATGTGTGCAGCACTGTCTCTGTTGTTGTATAACATGCTGCCTCAGTTGGTCACTAACTACATGAGTGTGTATATTAGTTATTGATTAGTTGGGTGAGTATTTGTATGGGACACTGAGTTTGTGTGTGGTTGGATGGGGTGTGTGTAACTCTATGCATAGATGTGTGAATGGTTGATTGACTAGGTGTATGGGTTTAAGAGTGCATGTGGAAACAGTTGTTTGGATGACTGAGTTATTTGTGTGTTGGTGAGCGAATATATGTTTAGTTGTACATCTTCAACAAAGTAAAAAAATAAAAGGCATTGTATGTGAGAGTTGGTGTATATAAATAAGTTTGTGTAAGAGTCAGTGATTGTGAGAGTAAATATATGAATGAGTGTATAATTGTAATGGTGCTTTTTTAACATATCAACGATGAGTTACTATGTGTTTGAATAAATGAGGTGTCATTGGATAATTGTGTAAGTGAGTAAATTTAAGTGCGATACATTTTTTTCATGAGTGAGTAGGATGACTGCATAACCGACTAAGATGACTGCTGATGTGTCAATGTCTATATATGTGTATAAGTGCATTTGATAGTGTTCTATTAATTAATGACTGCATGTATAGATGATTCTGTTGTTGAATGGGTAGTTGTGTGTGTAGACTTAGGAATCAGTGAGTGGCTATGTAGTAACTGGTATTGGTGTGTCAATGGTTTCAAATATGGTACTCTGTATTTTACAGTGAGTGATGAAAGGTTATAATAATGTATGATGTGGTGTATCGGATTGTCAAGTGGATGATGTCATCAGTGATGTCATTTGAGATGTCATCAGTGATGTCATCAGTGATGTCACTGACCATGTCATGAATGATGCAATATGTGACATCATCAGCAGTGCATTGTGGGTGCGTGAGTTATAGTTAGCAGAACTAACTATAACGGAGGAATTTCTATGGTTTTGCACGAGTGAAATGGGCAGCTAACTATAACACCCCTGAAACCTATGGTTTTTTCTGTGAATTTCTAAGGTTTTTTAAATGCTAATTTCTAACTATAATGTCTCTGAAACCTATGTTTTTTTCAGTGAATTTCAAAGGTTTTTTAAATGCTAACTTTTAAGTGTGATAGTAGTTATATCTATTTTTTTGTACTGATTTTCTACAGTTTTTTAACTGTTTATTTATAAATATTTTATTCATTAAATAACATATATTTTTCTGAAAATTGCAAAAAACATTTTTTAATTAAAACTGAAATATTGATTAATTTTCTTGTTTTCATTTTTTATTTTAATATATTTATATCATTTTCTTTAAAAAAAATAAAAAAAAATTCGCAGTCGCGCACTCAAAGTGTACACATCACGGTGGGTGCGCGCATTCTAGCCGCCAATTTAGAAAAGTCATGAAGGATCCGCGTATGGTGTGCGACGGCTGCGTGTTGTTTAGTTACATCATATACATTTAATATCACGTGATATGCGCGATTGGTATGCGACCAGTCTGCGACTCCTGCTCCCACGCATTCACGACACATGCGCATTACGGTACAAGATGTTTGCGCGCTTGCGGGTCCCGCGTGACATCATATACGTGCTGGGGCGCGCTGGGTGCGTGACTCCCGCAAAAAAAATTATGTTCCAAAATGGAATGTATGTGTCTTTAATATACATATTAAGGCAAGAGATTAGGTAAGATATTCATCAAAATAATATATTTGTACTTATAAGAAACTTATATTATTTTTAAATATATTTTCGCGAAGTCGGGTGCGTGCGTCGTGAGTGCAGAAAACCAGGTCAGCAGAGCTGCTGTAGAGCCAGAGGACCAGGTCAGCAGAGCTGCTCTAGAGCCTAAGAACTAGGTCAGCAGAGCTGCTCTAGAGTCAGAGAACCAGGTCAGCAGTGCTGCTGTAGAGCCAGAGAAACCAGGTCAGCAGAGCTGCTTTAGAGGGAGAGAACCAGGTCAGCAGAGCTGCTTTAGAGCCAGAGAACCAGGCCAGCAGAGCTGCTTTAGAGCCAGAGAACCAGGTTAGCAGAGCTGCTTTAGAGCCAGAGAACCAGGTCAGCAGAGCTACTCAAGAGCCAGAGAACCAAATCAGCAGAGCTGCTTTAGAGCCGCCATAGAACCAGGTCAGCAGAGCTGCTTTAGAGCCAGAGAACCAGGTCAGCAGAGCTGCTGCAGAGCCAGAGAAAACAGGTCAGTAGAGCTGCTTTAGAGGGAGAGAACCAGGTCAGCAGAGCTTCTATAGAGCCAGAGAACCATGTCAGCAGAACTGCTTCAGAGCCATAGAACTGGGTCAACGGAGCTGCTTTAGAGCCAGAGAACCAGGTCTGCAGAGCTGTTGTAGAGCCAGAGAACTAGATCAGCAGAGCTGCTCTGTAGCATAAGAACTAGGTCAGTAGAGCTGCTCTAGAGCCAGAGAACCAGGTAAGCAGACCTGCTGTAGAGCCAGAGAAACCAGGCCAGCAGAGCTGCTTTAGAGAGAGAGAACCAGGTCAGCAGAGCTGCTTTAGAGCCAGAGAACCAGGTCAGCAGAGCTGCTCTAGCTGACACTGACTGACTGACACTGATTGACTGACTGACACTGATTGACTGACACTGACAGACTGACTGACACTGACTGACTGACATTGATTGACATTGACTGACACTGACTGCCTACTCTCTGCTACTCTACTACTGACTCTCTACTACTCTCTACTACTCTCTCTCTACTACTCACTCTCTACTACTCACTCTCTACTACTCTCTACTACTCACTCTCTACTACTCTATACTACTCACTCTCTACTACTCACTCTCAACTACTCACTCTCTACTACTCTACTACTCACTCTCTACTACTCACTCGCTACTACTCTCTACTACTCACTCTCTACTACTCACTCTCTACTACTCTCTACTACTACTCTCTACTATTCACTCTCTACTACTCTCTACTACTCACTCTACTACTCTCTGCTGCTCTCTAGCACTCACTCTCTACTACTCTCTCTCTACTACTCACTCTCTACTACTCTCTACTACTCTCTACTACTCACTCTCTACTACTCACTCTACTACGCTCTACTACTCACTCTCTACTACTCTCTCTCTACTACTCACTCTCTACTATTCACTCTCTACTACTCGCTCTGTACTACTCGCTCTGTACTACTCACTCTCCACTACTCACTCTCTACTACTCGTTCTCTACTACTCTCTACTACTCACTCTCTACTACTCACTCTCTACTACTCTCTACTACTCTCTCTGCTACTCACTGTCTACTACTCACTCTCTACTACTCTACTACTCTCTACTACTCGCTCTACTACTCACTCTCTACTACTCTACTACTCTCTACTACTCGCTCTACTACTCACTCTCTACTATTCTCTACTACTCACTCTACTACTTTATCCTACTCCCTACCACTCACTCTCTACTACTCTACTACTCACTCTCTACTACTCTCTCTCTACTACTCACTCTCTACTACTCACTCTCTACTACTCTCTACTACTCACTCTGTACTACTCTCTACTACTCACTCTGTACTACTCACTCTCTACTACTCACTCTCTACTACTCTCTACTGCTCACTCTCCACTACTGATTCTCTACTACTCACTCTCAACTACTCTCTACTACTCACTCTACTACTCACTCTCTACTACTCTCTCTACTTCTCACTCTCTACTACTCTCTCTACTACACACTCTCTACTACTTGCTCTCTGCTACTCGCTCTCTACTACTCTCTAGTACTCACTCTAATACTCACTCTCTACTACTCTCTACTACTCACTCTCTACTACTCCACTACTCTCTACTACTCACTCTCTACTACTCACGCTCTACTACTCTACTACTATCTACTACTCTCTCTCTACTACTCACTCTCTACTACTCTCTACTACTCACTCTCTACTACTCTCTCTACCACTCTCTACTACTCACTCTCTACTACTCTCTACTACTCACTCTCTACTACTCTCTCTACTACTCTCAACTACTCACTCTGCTACTCACTCTCTACCACTCTCTACTACTCACTCTCTACTACTCACTCTCTACTACTCTCTCTCTACTACTCTCTACTACTCACTCTTCTACTCACTCTCTACTACGCTCTACTACTCACTCTCTACTACTCACTCTCTACTACTCTCTACTACTCACTCTCTACTACTCTCTACTACTTTCTACTACTCACTCTACTACTCACTCTCTACTACTCTCTCTCTAATACTCACTCTCTACTACTCACTCTACTACTCTCTACTACTCACTCTCTGATACTTTCTCTACTACTCTCTACTACTATCTACTACTCACTCTCTACTCTATTACTCGCTCTCTACTCTCTACCTCTCTCTCTACTACTCTCTACCTCTCTACCTCTACCTCTCTACCTCTACACCTCTACCTATACACCTCTACCTCTCTACCTCTCTGTACATGCACACATATGCACATATATATATGCATATATATGCATATGAATTTATATATGTATGTGTATATATATACATATATAAACATAGAATCTGCATATCTATATAAATATAAATTCATGCAAACATATACATATACATATATGCATACATATGCATGGTATGTATATGAAATTTTGAAAAACACTAATAAAAGCAAAGCTAAAAAGCCACCTAATTATAAACAGAATTGCTTTAACTTAAACGAGGGCGAGACCTATTGCATTTTCAATGCTTGTTTACTTTGGTTCCATCAAGAAGGCATTCAGATGTGACACATTTGCCATACATTCTGAATGGTAGCACTCTAGTTACTCATTAGATCACTGTAGCAAAGCTACTGCTCACCATGGAAGTCTGCTGCTGGTATTCAAAGTGCATGTTTCAGTCTGCATGTCAGAACTTTTTAATGAAATAGAAGAGGATTTGAGAAGTCAAAATGTGCCCTAAGTTTTCTTTCTGCAGCACTAATCATAATTTCTATGGCAAAATGAACCCCCTCATTTTGTTCCTTTGCAAATTAAATGTTTTAAATGTTACCTATTTGATTTCAATCAAGATGGCTTCAGGTGTGCCATACCTTTGTCATAAGTAAGACTGTTAGCGCTCTAGTTGTTCTTTAAAACACTCTGGGATTTCTGTCATTGGGCTATACTTGGGCTACATCTCGGTGATATTTGTGCTACATTTGGGCTCTTTTGTCTCTGGTGGCCATCTTGGGAACCTTGTTATGAAGATTCCTAATTTCCTCATTTACTGCAGTCTCCTCAGTAGGCATACAGTCAGTTTTTTACTTTGATTCAATGAAGAAGGCATTCAGATGTGTCACACATTTGCCATAAATTCAGAATGTTAGCACTCTAGTCGCTCATTAGATCACTGTAGTAAAGCTACTGCTCACCAGGGAAGTCTGCTGCTGGTATTGAAAGTGCATGTTTCAGTCTGCATGTCAGAATTCTTTAATTAAATAGAAGAGGATTTGAGAAGTCACTCAAAATGTGCCCTAATCTTTCTTTCTGCAGCACTAATCATACATTCTATGGCAAAATGAACCCTCTCATTTTGTTCCTTTTTAAATTAAATGTTTTAAATGTTACCACTTTATTCCAATCAAGATGGCTTCAGATGTGCCATACCTTTGTCATAAGTAAGACTGTTAGCGCTCTAGTTGTTCTTTGGAACACTCTGGGAAGCTGCAGTAGAACACAAAGGAATCAACTGACAGTCTCTGCCCTTGTTGGATGTACATGTTTTACTGAGAATGTCAGACTTCATTCTCACATGACTGAGAAAGATAATGTGAATTTACAGAAAATATGCTCTCAGTTTAGCTTATAGATCACCTTCCAAACCTCTGTGGGAAAAGCATGTGAAAATAGTTTTCTCTCAAACATGATTCATGATATCCCAGCAGAAGGCTTTTTCACATGGTAAAATCACCTTAGAACAGACCACAATTCCTAAAATGAGTATGGTACCATCAATAAATGATTTATAATGTAACTAAAGTCTTAAAACCTTCTATTAACTGCAATGCTTTTTAATGAGGTGTTATCATGTATATTGCTCCCAAGATGGCTGCCAACACTTCTTGGATGAAGTGCTGACAGCCAATCAGATCTCACAATGAGATGTGTGGTTAGGCTCCGCCCAGATATGTATATGATTTTACTTTTGATTTTCACAGGAACTACTGAACGGATTTACACCATATATGCAAAAGGCACATGCCTGACCTGAGGACTACCTCTTTGCCAAATTCCACGTAATTCTGTTCAGCCGTTCGGGCTGTACCTTCGACTAAAGGTCCTATGGAAAAATGCATGGGGAAAACGCGTTTTGGGACCCCCCCTTTTTCTCGGCCCCCGCTTGACGAATCACCCCGAGACTTTCAGGGTAGGAGCTGAACGGAGCGCCCCATTTGTTTTGAAAATTTCGCGAGGATTCGTCAACCGGCGCCAAAGTTATTCAAAATAGAATTTTGAGATTTCCTATGGAAACTAGGTTGTAACTATAACTATCTACTGGCGACCGCCAGTAGATAATATATATATATAACTCACGCAACCGCAATCCTCTGCTGATGACGTCAGATATTACATCACTGTATTTAGACACTTATTTACCCATGTCTTCTTCCATTAATTTTTAGCTATACATATATTACAATTTTTTTTTTTTCAGAAAGACACATATGTCATCAGTGATGTAATATCTGACGTCATCAGCAGAGGATTGCGGTCACGTGAGTTATAGTTGCCTGCACTAACTATAACGGGGGAATTTCAATGGTTTTTCACGAATGAAATGTCCAGCTAACTATAACATGTGTGAAACCTATGGTTTTTTAAGTGAATTTGCAAGGTTTTTTAAATGCTAATTCCTAACTATAACATGTGTGAAACCTATGGTTTTTTCAGTGAATTTGTACGGTTTTTTTAAATGCTAAGTTATGTATTTATTTTTTTAAAAAAGTTTTTCACCGTGCGCGCACCGTACGCGCACCGCGCGCTTCGCGCACTGTGCGCGCGCTGTGGGCACGCGGTGCGCTTCGCGCCCCGCGCGCCCACGTTACGCAGTTAGCGGAATTTTTCCGTTTCTACCGTACGCGCACGCTACGCGTACTCCGCGATTTTTCGTAAAAATATTAAAAGATATTTTGGCCCTTGGGGGTCCTTCTGGGACCCCCTGACAAAGGCTAGGGGGTCAGGAACTGTCCACCCTGCCCCCTTTTCACGTTCTCCACCTTTGTTTTTCACCCCCTCAGACTGCGAGAGACAAAATGGCGGCCGACACTTCCTGGTTTCGACCGATTCGAATGTTTACTAAGATCTAACAACCAGTGAGAATCGCGCTCGCGCACGGCAGCGTGCGTGTACGGTAAGTTTTACCGTACGCGCACGGAGCATGCCTATAGATATATATATTGATTTAAATGCTATTTTCTCAGGAAATACTGAACAGATTTACACCAGACCTGCAAAAGGCACATCCCTGACCTGAGGACTACCTCTCTGCCAAATTTCAAGTAATTCTGTTCAGCCGTTCAGGCTGTAGCTTGGCCTAAAGGTCCTATGGAAAAATGCATGGGGAAAATGCGTTTTGGGACCCCCCCTTTTTCTCAGCCCCCGCTTGACGAATCCCCTCCGAGACTTTCAGGGAAGGAGCGGTGCAGAGCGCCCCACCTATTTTGAAAATTTTGCGAGGATTCGTCAATCGGCGCCAAAGTTATTCCAAATAGAATGTTGCGGATTTCCTATGGAAACACGGTTCTAACTATAACTATCTACTGGCTGGCGGTGAATATATATATATATATATATATTCACTGAAAAAACCATAGGTTTCACACACGTTATAGTTAGGAATTAGCATTTAAAAAACCTTGCAAATTCACTTAAAAAACCATAGGTTTCACACATGTTATAGTTAGCTGGACATTTCACTCGTACAAAACCAATGAAATTGCCCCGTTATAGTTAGTGCAGTCAACTATAACTCACGCGACCGCAATCGACTGCTGATGACGTCAGATATTACATCACTGTATTTAGACACTTATTTACCCATTTATTCTTCCATTAATCTTTAGCTATACATATATTACAAATATTTATTTTACAGAAAGACACATATGTCATCAGTGATGTAAAGGCTAGGGGGTCAGGAACTGTCCAGGAAGCTGCAGTGGCCTTCTGAGGAGGGTCCTGTCAGTAAACAGTTTACAAGTAAAGTACCAGGAGAAAGTACAGACACCAGTCATGGGTGAATTGCACAAACATTACAGGGATGGGTCAGTTGACTACCCCTTTCCTGGTACAGATAATAAAAGGACAATTTATGCACAGCCACTAGCAATCACAGCCTAGACACTGCATTTGAAAATTAGCAGAAATCATGAAGTTTAACTAGTTTACTCAGGTATTGCCCTTTGATAGAAAACACAGGAAAACCCCAGACAATGTTAAGCTGGTGGAGTGTGACTTAGCCTTCATAGCCATGCAAAGACGTAGCAGGTGCTATGGTAAGGAAGCTGGCTTAGAATGGGAAGTTATCCTATATTGCTGAAGCTGTCAATATGTAAGTACCTTGAACCTAAGTCACAGAGATGAGTTAAAACTGGGGCTGGGCGGCATTTGATGAGGTGAACTGGATGGGGTATTATTGTGACAAGAGGATTTGAATTGAAGTTGGAGTTGGCTGTACATTGAGATGGTGAGTTAGAATTAGAGTTGGTCTTAAATCCAGGAGGTGAGCTAGTCTGAGTATCAGTTTAAATGGATAGTTGAGAAGAAGAGATAGGATGGACATTACTCCCAAGATGTGGTCATGTATAAATGGGATTTGCCCTAAGTCAGAAACTGAGTATGAACTTGGCTTGGTTCCAAATTGAGAAGAAGAGTTTGGAATGAAACTTCGGCTCAGCAGAGATGAAAAGTAAGATGGAAGATGGTGTGAGGTTGAGAAGATAAGTTAACACAAGAGTTGGGGATTTGTTGAAAATAAGAGTTAAGGCAAGAACTAATTCTAATTTGAGGAGTCAATTTAGAGGTGAAGTTAAACATAAATTGAGGGTGCAAGTTATGGTGGGGTCCAACACTTGGAAGAAGAGTTTTGGTTGCCACTGCTCACTTTTTAAAAGAGTTAAGGGATACATTTGGGAAATTTGTGAGGTTGAAAAGCAGGGTAATGTCAGGTTGGCAGAAAACATGCAATTTATAAAATGAGCTTCAATCTTCACTAAGAGTATTATTTAAGACAATTAGATAAAGTACAATTTAAAGAAGGGCATCACATTGTAAGGTGAGGTCTGTCAGGTGAGGGACCCTACCTTAGTTTATAAAGATGATTAGGATCACATTTGCATGAAGACATGAGTTGACAATTCAGTTTGAAGTTTGGTTTGGTGACAGGCATCAGTAAAGTTGAGTAGCAAGGGCAGATTAATAGGGTAACATCAGTTGTCAAGGTCATGTCGGGTAAGAATTGTAGGGGATCTTCATTCAAGAGTTTGAGAAGGTGTAACTGGTTACTGCATGGTGAATGTCTCCTTTTGACACATTTCTTCTTTTTCATATATCATACTTCACCCCAAACAGGAGCAGAAGACAGACAGAGTCCAGTTTCAGACAATTTGAGAAGGAAGAATCTTCAGCACCACCTTGCTCAGTGTGAGTCTATGCAGATGGATTCTGAGGTCACAGGACAGGGAGAATTGGCCAGGGGGGCATGGTTTCCAAAACAAGACTCTGAGGATGGCGAGCCAGAGAAAGGCTCCTTCCTGTCTCGTCATAGGGCCACGTGGATTGAAGAGGGTCACCTTGTCAACTGGAAACTGATGAAATCACGGTCTGAATCATCCCTTATTTCTGGTGATAGCTTCCTCCTCCCACCAATACCTGAGCTGGACTCCCTATCTTGCAGCAGTGTCGAGGATGAAGGGGACAGCCAAAATGCACTACCATCACCCCGCAAGAAGCGCCATTCTGCCACCATCACTGACAAAGTGCGTCACAGTTTAATGGTTGTGAGCAGTGCCTTTGCGAACCTACTCCCCCTGCATAAGAGGATCACCAACAGGGTTATAGATTTGTCCCATGACCCATCATCATCCTTTGGGAAAATGTTGCAGAGCTTCCTCTCCCACATGTTGAAGGGACCCAGCCAGCATCTCAACAGCACTGAAATGCTACAGGAAATTCGACAAACAATGACAAACCTCAAAACCTATCTTTGCGAGAGCTCGGAGTTACATTCAGCTCTGGAAAACGGAGGCCAATCAGACTTCGATCTAGGTATGTTCAATTCCTTTAAAACCTAATGCTTTGTCTCTAGTTAAATACCCACTTTAAGCGTCTATGCTAACAATTATGTATGGATTTTGTCTGAATTCTTTCTCTGCATCAACAATGTAACACTGTTATACAAATGCTAGAATACCTCCTGAAACACAGAAACATTTCTACCTGTATGTGGCAATCCTGATCTGTCTCACTTTCCTTCTCCCACAACTCCAATAATGGAACCCATGTCAGGCTATGTCAATGCCCCACTACTAAGGTTTATAGTACCTCCCGAGATCACAGTGCTTGGACTCGCGCAGAACTCCAATTTTTCTCGATCATAGCTTCCAGCCCCCCTGCAATTGGAACTGGCTTGGCATTTAGACTAATTTAACTAAGTGCTGGAAAGAGCAGCATTCCGCATTGAGGGCTCGCCTAAGACAGCGCATGTGTTCAACTGGTGTATGAAAGCATTACTATTTCTTGCACTTCTCGATTTTTTTGGTGCTACTTTTTTCATTTTATTCTTGTCTTCTTCTCCCACCCGTCTGTTGCTCTGTCTTGCTGGGAGTTGTTCCCCCCGCCACTGTTAATCAATCTTGGCATGTGCTTCTGTGCCCCCGTCTCAGTGTTGCTCTGTCTCCCGATGTACTCGGATCAGTAACTAGATATAATCATTTAAAAAAAGTGCCTGTGTGTCATTTTGTAGACATGAGCATGCGGGGTGCGCTTACCTGCTAAA
Source organism: Triturus cristatus (assembly GCF_964204655.1). Classification (NCBI taxonomy): domain Eukaryota; kingdom Metazoa; phylum Chordata; class Amphibia; order Caudata; family Salamandridae; genus Triturus; species Triturus cristatus. The sequence continues at coordinate 312,236,946 of NC_140592.1, forward strand.
TAACGCAACCTCCTGCGTAAGACAAAGTTTGGTTTTAAAACCAATTCTTTAGTGATACTGCACAGCATCCCTGTTCAGCATGGCTAAAATCCATTGGTAAAGCCAATAGGTCCCAAAGGTGAGACCCACTGGCTTTGCCAATGCTTGATAGGATTGGGACCACACACTTATCTCTCACTCTATTTTTTTGCTTACTTGCAGTAATCTGCGCTGATTAAGTATTAGGACCAACACATCGTTTTACCAATGCATCTCCTTACTGCTTTGAAAAATCCACTCAATTCATGTATTGTATAATGTGTACATTGTCGCCACTGAACATCAACACTCCCTTCTATACCAGTGCTGGAAAGCACAATCAGCTCTGCCAGTGCTCCTCATCTAACACTCACCACATCATTATTTTCATTTTCCCCACTTGGCTGCATGGCATGTTTTCATTGAGTACACTAACTTTCAATGGAATATCTTTGCCTTAAGTCTGATTCTTTTTGGTCTTTAATAATATGTGCACAGTCTTGGACAAAATAATTTAAATACCATGACTCAAGTCAATCTCTCTCCACCAGCATAGGAAAAGTAGAGCTAGCCTATTGGCAAACTATGTTACAAGATGGTATCATAACAACATAGTTAATGCACTGACTTTCAGGCTCAAGGATCCCAACTGTGTATTTGGTCCTCTACCCATTCATTCCTAGATCCCAAAAGATGTTGGAATTGTATTGAATATTAGTATTCAATCAATCAACTATTTCGTACTTGTAGAGCAAAGCGAATCACCCTGGAGTGCATCCAGCCGCTGTGCTGCAGGGATCAGTTCAAGAGCCAGGTCTTGAGTTCCTTTCTGAAGTGGGTCAGCGAGGGTGCAGTGCGGAGGTGGAGGGGGACGGTGATCCAGGCTCTGGCTGCGAGGTGGGAGAAGGAGCGTCCTCTGGATGGGCAAAGGCAGATACGTGGTGTCTGTGCTAAGGCGAGGTGCGCGGAGCAGAGATTTCTGGTTGGTTGGTGGAAGTTCATGCGTATTGAGCGGTCATAGTTCAATAGTTAATGTTGCAAAGAATTCATTGAACTATGGCATAGAATGTGAAATACATTTGTGTAATTCCCACTTGACCTATATGATATTATAGATAGACTTCCTACACCCTATGTAAGCTAGGTTGAGTTTATATAAATACCAATTCATGCATACATACAAGTGTCGGTTCTGTACCGCTAAAAGCAGTGGCACAACAAGCCCCCCCCCCCCTTTTTGCTGCAGGTGTCCCGGGACGGCCGCCACAGGAAACACCCACCTGCCCCTCTCAGCTGCAGCCATCGCTGGGCTGCCGACACAGGAATCGCCAGCACCCCCGCCACTTACATACGCCCACCGAGGGATGGCCACCGCAGGGACCGCCACGGGCGGCAAAATGTCTAGCTATGCCACTAGCTAAAAGTATATTTTTGTGTTTTCTTTGTAGTAAGTGTCACAGTAAAAGTTCAGCAGCCTCCTGAGAAGAGTAGGTAACTCATCACACCCCTACCAGTGTGCACTTTACATTCTCAGACCCGATGGCTACTCTATCTTTTATCGCCTCTCTTAAGACTACCAGCAAATTAAAGTACCCTCTTCAGATCTAAGCCGTATAAAACTTCTTTCAACCCACATCTTTGCACGCATCTCACTGAAGCTTTTCATTGTAATAAAGCCTGATCTATTGGCTTTGTCACTGTTTGATGAAAATGCTCTCTCAAATCAAGTGTTTAATTCAAGTATTGGTTTCACATCAAGGCAGCACAATTCTTCTAAAATAGGAAACAGTGCCCACTGGTACGGATGTTAGCCAGAGAGCTACATGTTTAGTTATTTGTGCAGATTGTAATAACCATCAGGTGAAGTTTTAGCTGCCTTTTAGTGGCACAAAGAACTATTTGCCGAACACAAGGAGAAGGCACGTGGGTGATGCGGTGCTTAGCAGGGGCGGGGATTGAATTCACAGATCGCATCGATTTTTGTGCCTCCTCAGACGCTGTTGGGGAAGAGGTCGACCAAGTAAAGGCTGGGGTCGTTTGACAGGGTGCATATTTCAAATCGTATTTAGTTTTCTGCTGTTTTTTAAAATATGAAAGTCTCTCTTCCCTTTCATGGGCAAACCGCTGGAGTTTAGTAGTAATTGTAATTGCATTTATAAGGCGCTTACTACTCCAGACGAGGGGTCAAAACTTTTTTCGGCGAGTAGCACGCTACTGCGGAACCCAAAGAGGATTAGTGTTGATTAGTATAATGAGATACAAAATTAATTTGAGCGGTGGACCTGTGAGTTTGTAATTTGGATTGACATGGGATAAAAGAGGGAAGGGTTTGCATATATATAGCGCTTGCCACTCCTGATGAGGTGTATACGTGCTTTTTGACAGGTAGCACGCTGCTGCGGAACCCAAACAGGATTAGTGAATATTAATTTGAGCGGTGGACAGGTTAGTCTCTTAGATGGATTGAAAAGGATAGTGGAGAGATAGTAGAGGGAAGGATCTAGAAATTGTTTTTCTGGAGCTCATAGCAGGAAGGGGAGGTTTGGGATGAGTAAAGGGGCAGTGGGGGGAAGAGTCAGAGGAAAGTATTTTGAAAGGCTTGTTTGGGAGATCTGAATAGTAAAAGAGGTATGAAATGGGGTAATGAGGGAAGAGTCTAGAAAGGGTTATTTTGGAGATCATAGTAGTAGAATGGGGCTTGGGATGAGTCAGAGAGTATAGGTAAAGAAAATATTGTGAGGCATAGGGTGAGACCTAGGGTAGTTCATTGGAGAGAGTAGTAGAATGAGGTTTGGAATGAGTCAGAGAGTGGAGGTAGAGGATATATTGAGAGAGGTATAGGTTGAGATATAGGGTAGTGCATTGGATATGCTGTATGATAATTAAAGTAATACATATAAAGATACATAAGTACATGGAAGGTATATATGTGTAAGGAATGATATATATGTAGATTTAAGTTGTGTTTAATAAGCTCAGACTTTCAAGTGTTGCTGTACTTTAAGTTAATGTATTTGTTTTTATAAAAATATTGTAATTCAGTAGTGAAGCAATTGTAGGTAAATGGTGAGGATGAAGATTTACTTATTTATACAGTGACCTATATACATATTAAACATAGAATAATATAACCATAAGTAATATGTACATTTGGGGTTGATTTTACTCGACGCCGAAAAGGCGTTAGATCGTGTCGCTTGGGACTTTCTTTGGGCAATATTGTATTGGATGGGGTTTGGCCAGGGGTTTATCCAGGCTATACAGGTATTATATCGATCTCCTCTGGCTAGGATTTGTTCTATGGGGTTAGTGTCGGAGCCTATAAAAATATCTAGAGGTACACGACAGGGGCGTCCCTGTTCCCCCTTGTTGTTTGCCCTGTATATTAACCCTTTTGTGAATATGCTGGAAAAGAGTACCTTGATCAAGCCATTCAGTGTGCAGGGAGATCACTATTCTGTCCTCGCATATGCTGATGACATAGCCATTGTTACATCAGACCCTGTCACAGCTATGCCCGAAGTGGAACGTCTGGCTCATGAGTTTGGAGGTATCTCGGGGTATAAGCTGAATATTTTGAAAACTCAGATCCTGTGTACAAATAATATTGTGGCTAACGACTCCAGAGTGGTTAGGGATGCTACGTATTTAGGGATTAAGATCCGTGCATGCCTAACAGACTTGGTCGCGGTCAACTGGGGAGCTAATATAGGTTATGTAAAACAATCTCTAGAAAGATGGGAGTGCTTGTCTCTCAAGTTGGTTGGTAGAGCTAACATTCTTAAAATGAATATACTCCCCAAGGTGTTGTATTTATTTAGATCAGTCCCTCTGGAAGTATCTCGCGGCCAACTACAACACTTACAGGCATTGTGTGCTAAATTTTTCTGGGCTCCGGGGAAACCTCGGAGAGCTTCACGATTTATGACCCATGACCCTTCCAGGCAGGTCGCTCCCTACGCCGCACAGCACCACCTGTGTGTCCCTGTCCTTGAGCCCCAGCTGCCGCTGCTGTCAGGAGTTCGAGGCCCTCCTTCGTAGGTGTCTTATTGTATTGTTTCTCTGGTTCTGTTATTTGTTGCCTTATTTTGTATTGTATTGGTTCTCTGGTTGTGTTGCTTATTTCTCCTTCCCCAATTTTGCTATGCTCCCTTTTGCCTTCTGTACCCTTCACCCATTTTTTTCCTGCCGCTGCGGCCCCGCCCGCCCATTCGTTCGCTCCTCCCTCCCAGCTGCTCCTCCCTCCCACCTCCCCTTCTTATGGTGGCCGCGCCTGGACCGCGCCTAGCGCCAGAACACCTGGCCCCCGTGAATGCCACGATGCCCGTCTCCGCTACGATGCCAGCACCCTCCATGCACTTAACAACAGACGATCACACACCTGCTTCCTGGCCGCCCCGAAGCGCACCCAAGGACCCTTCTCCTGCCGGAGCTGCAGCTTCACCAGCCTCTGAGCCACCAAATCATCCACCGAGAAAGGACGCAACCACCTCAGATGCATTTTACTCAACACCCGCTCCACCCTCAAACACTCCATTGAACGCGACTCCACCTCCCCAGATGTCGCCTTCCTGACGGAGACCTGGATGAACCCCTCCTCGGCACCCGACATCGCCATAGCCATCCCTGATGGCTACAAGATTACCCGCAGGGACCGCACCAACGGAACAAGAGGAGGAATCGCCATAGTCCACAGGAACACCCTCAGAGTCTCGACCAGCACCAACGACACCCTCAGCACCAGTACTTCCAGATCCACACTAATCCCAACACCACCCTCAGAGGAACCCTCATCTACAGACCACCTGGACCACGGCCACAGTTTAGCGACTCCATCGCCGACTTTGTCAGTATGCACGCCCTTGCCTCCACAGTCTACATCCTCCTCCTTAGGGACCTGAACATCCACCTCAAGAACAACAACAACACCTACTCCACCACCCTGATTGACAATCTCGCCAACCTCGGACTCAGACAGCTCGTCACAACACCCACCCACTCCGCCGGCCACACGCTTGACCCCATCTTCTCCGCAAGCTCCCACATCTCCTTCAGCCACACCACTGAACTCCACTGGACCGACCATCGCTGCATCCACTTCACCTCCCGGAAACCCTCCACGCACCTCCGCACTCAACAGATCCCCCGCCGCTGCTGGAGCAGAGTCACCGAAGACCAGCTAACACCACCCTCGCCCAAAGCTCTCCTGCCAACCCTACCGACGCCGACACCGACGCCTGCAACCTCAGACAGTGGATTGACGACGGCGCCAACAGTTTCGCTCCGATCAAGAAACCCTCCAACAGACACACCAACAAGAAAGCAAGCTGGTTCACCGCGGACCTCCAGGCCTCCAAGCAAATCTGCCGGAAACTAGAGAAGAAATGACACCGCGAACAGACACCGGACAGCCACGTAGACCACAAGAACGCCATCCGCAGACACCACCACCTCATCAGATCCACCAAAAGGGCCTCCTTCAAAGACCGCCTAGACAACAACACGCACAACAGCAAAGAGCTCTTCAACATCGTGAAGGAACTCTCCAACCCCAGTTCCAACACCAACGACATCCCACCATCGTAAGACCTGTGTGACTTCCTGGCCACCTTCTTCCATCGCAAGATCGCAGACATCCACGGCAGCTTCAACAACCTGACCGCCCGATAGCCACCGAGCCCTCGGACCTCACGGCCACCACCCACATCGATCCCATGCTCACCGGGACCAACGTAAACGACGACGATACCATCAAAATCATGAACTCCATCCACTCCGGCTCTCCGTCAGACCCATGCCCACACCACATCTTCAAAAAAGCCAGCGCCACCATCGCACCCCATCTCCGCAAGGCCATCAACATCTCCTTCGAGATCGCGACCTACCCAGAGAGCTGGAAGCACACCAAGATCAACACCTTACTCAAAAAACCCAAGGCTGATCCGAAGGACCTCAAGAACTTCCGACCCATCTCCCTGCTCCCATTCCCGGCGAAGGTCATCGAGAAGACCGTCAACAGACAACTGACCCGCTACCTCGAAGAGAACAGCATCCTGGACCCATTCCAGTCCGGGTTCTGCAGCAACCACAGCACCGAAACTTCCCTCATAGCCACCACCGACAACATCAGGGCTCTGCTTGACAATGGCGAGACCGCGGCCCTCATCCTGGACCTATCAGCCGCCTTCGACACTGTCTGTCACAGCACCCTATGCTCACACCTCCACGACGCAGGGATCCGAGACAAGGCTCTGGAATGGACCACCTCCTTCCTCTCCGGCAGAACCCAGAGCATCTGCCTCCCCCTTTCCGATCCGAAGCCACCGAGATCATCTGCGGCGTACCCCAAGGATCATCCCTCAGCCCGACATTGTTCAACGTCTACATGGCACAGCTCGCTCACATTGCCCGAGGGCACGACCTCAACATCATCTTGTACGCCGACAACACCCAGCTGATCCTCTCCCTCACCAAAGACCCCCTCACCGCCAAAGCCAACCTCCTCAAAGGAATGAAAGCCATCGCCGAGTGGATGAAGAACAGCTGTCTGACGTTAAACTCGGACAAGACGGAAGTCCTCATCCTCGGCTCCACCCCCTCGGCCTGGGACGACTCCTGGTGGCCGACCGCACTGGGAGCAGCTCCGACACCCACAGACCACGCACGCAACCTGGGGTTCATCCTCAACTTAACACTCTCCATGACCAAGCAAGTCAACGCCGTCTCGTCCTCCTGCTTCAACACCCTCTGCATGCTCTGCAAGATCTACAGGTGGATCCCCACCAAAACAAGAAGAACGGTCACCCAGGCCCTCGTCAGCAGCAGGCTGGACTACGGAAACGCTCTCTACGCAGGTGCCTCGGCCAAACTCCTGAAACGACTACAACGCATACAGAACGCCTCAGCACACTTGATCCTCGACATCCCTCACCACAGCCACATCACACCCCACCTGAGAGACCTACACTGGCTTCCCGTCAACAAGAGGATCACCTTCAAGCTCCTCACCCACGCACACAAGTCACTCCACAACACTGGACGGGCATACCTCAACAGACGACTCACCTTCCACGCCCCGAACCGCCAGCTCTGCTCCCCCAACCTCACCCTCACCACCGTTCCCCGCATCCGACGAGCCACCACCGGCTGCAGATCATTCTCCCAACTCACTGCCAAAACCTGGAATACCCTCCCCATCCTCCTACAGCAGACCCAGGACCTACTAACCTTCAGGAGGCTACTCAAGACCTGGCTATTCGAGCAGTAGCAACACCCCTCCCCCATCCTCCCCTCAGCGCCTTGAGACCCTCACGGATGAGTAGTGCGCTTACAAATGTTGTGATTGATTGATTGATTGATGACCCTCCCAAGAGAGAGGGGTGGGTGGTCGGTCCCCGATTTTACATTTTAATATTATGCCTGTCTACTATCTAATATGCGGATATTGTTAACAGGAGAAGAGCTGAGCAATGTTGCAGAAGCCCCCTCAATATAGCAAATGGTACTGGTCGCAGAGGTTAAGAACTGTTTGTTTAAAAAGCTAGATGGTAGCTATTACAAAAGAACGTGTTTTAAAATCCTAGGGGCTGCGTTTAAGGTATGGAAAGCTATTCGCAAAATTTTGCAAATAGAGGTGTTAACTTTTTACACACCTACCAACGCCGCAGGAATACTTCCATCAATTTTCTCAGATTACATGGCAGCCATCTGGAGTACTAAATGCATTTTATACATTGGTGACTTTTATGAGGTGGGAGGTTATATTCTTCCTTCTCGCATCTAGCGACTAAATACCATATACCAAAGACTCCATTTTTTAAATTTTTACAGATTCTGGATTTCCTTGGCAAACAGACCACTGTACTGACACCACACATATTTATAGAGGCTGTCAGGTGTCAGGAAAAAATTGGGGTTCTATATAAAATTATTGTAACATCTAGGACTGACGATCTGGAGAAATATAATTTTAAGTGGCCCAATTGCTTGGGAGAACAGACTGTTTCTTTGGAGAAGGCGATAGCCATGGCGGGTGAAGCTTTTCTATCTGCAAATCTGAAGACTCAACACTATAAAACCATATTCAATCTTTACCACACCCCAGCAAAGATGTTGAAATGGGGGTTTAGGAATACCGGTAAATGTTTTCGGTGTGGTGTGGATAATTCGATAGTGTCCATATATTTTATTCTTATACTAAAATGGCTCCATATATAGATCATATCGAGAAGTTCTTGACAGAGGTCTTAAGTGTGGCAATTAAAATCTCGGCCTCTATGATGCTACTTGGGATTGGTGAAGATCTAGAGCAAGGGAGCCCTATGTTTAAGTATCGACATTTACTCTTTATGGCTACAGCTGTAGCCCGGCTATGCGTAGCTTCTTCATGGCTGCAGCCTGAAGCACCATCTTTCGAAATGTGGCATGCCCGGTTTTATGGTATATTTAATTTGGAGTTTAGTCTGTATTCACTTAAGGGAACTAGGAAACGTAAATTGGGTTTGCATGTTTGGGGGGCGATTTCTGACCACATGAATATGTGAATGTGATGTTGGGATATTTATGTATGTTTAATTGCCATATTTTTATTTTTGTTTTGTTTCTCGTTTTTTTAATTTTAATTTTTTTGAATCCCAAAGTGTTTGTATTCAGTGATGTCCTCTTCTTTCTTTGTCTGATACTGTGGATAATAATAAAATATAAATAAAAAAAAAGTAATATGTACATTTGTTAAGCAGAACTAACAAATATTACATATTTATAAACATAATATTATACAAAGCAATACACATATGAAGGTACACAGATATAGTCCAAATAAATGCTTAAATTCACAGGGATATGCAGTATAGTTATGTTTGAGTATGGTAGTTATGTGGGGAAGAGCCAACTCTTGAGTAGTCTTCTAAAGATAAGGTAGTTATCTGTGGATCTTATGGTTGGGGGTAAAGAGTTCCATAGTTTGGCTGTTTGAACAGAGATGGATGTGCTACCTATGGTTTTTTTTCTTGTATGGTGCGATTTTGAGATGAGGTGTCAATCTGAAGCGGAGATTCCTTTCTTGAATGTATTAGGTGATTTTATTCCTGATGAAGAGTAGTCCTGTTCCATGTATCCTTTGTGGGTGATACAAAGTAGCTTGAATGTGGATCTTCTGGCAATGCGCCACTCCTACTTTAGAAGACTGTGTCTCTTTAGCAGGAACAGTGCTTGTTATTAAACTGGAACTAACAATTAAATCAATGCAGTCTAATGTTGTCAAGAAATGTCATTTTTATGAACTTTGTAATATTGGCAGGTGTGTCTGCTGAGCAGAAGGAAGTCAGTTCTAAATTTAATTCAAAGTAGAGACAATGTCTAGTGGAAGTTAACCCTTCATGGCACAGTAAGTTCGGAAAATGGTGTCATCTCTGAGAATTCTCTGACTGCTTCTGTGGTTTTCGTGAGTTTGTGAGGGCTTCATCTGTGCCTGAGAAGAGGCGATGTTGCCAGTGCTTGGCAGGAAGAGGTATAATTCCGTGGTCACAAGCCTAGCCTTTGAACAAGTCTACACAGAAGTTGAATTAAGTAATTTTAGCACAGAGGGTTAGATTTCAAACTTAGAGCTGAAAAACTGGCAGAATATCTTCCTGGGACGCCAGAAAGACGACTACTAAGAGTCCGCTCTAATTTTCTCATTTGGCAAGTTGACTCAATAAGTTTCATGCTTGGTGCAGACATGTTCTGTGTGGGTTTTAGGTCAAAATGTTATGTTTCAAAAGCACCAACAAAGTGTATATTTGAAGGCATCCTGTTCTGGTGAGGTATTTCTGCACATACGAAATGGGAATACCAGTTCTAGAAGTCGTTGTTATTCAGCGCCACGTGATTATATATAGGTAAATATTTATTTTAAAAAAATGCTTTGCAATGGAAATTGATCAGAAAGTAATAATTTGCCGCAAGTTACAGTTTTTACATTAAAACTAAATAGCCTCCTATTACAGAGGGAATTAAATCATCTTCGGGACCAGGAGGAAGTAAAAAGAATAAGGTGGAACTGTGGTAATCTCACATTTAATGAATTGAAAAGCAAAGAAGTTATTGGTGATGAACTAGATCCTCATAAAAATGTTTATAGAATGGAGGATCGGTGTCTTGTGCGCACAGATTATTAGTAGATTGCTGAATGCTCTTCTAATAAAAAGTACCCATTAAATACACAGCAAAAATAAAAAAAATCAAGCTGGAATTTTCCCCTAAGGAGCTTATTCAGATTTATAGTATTATCAAAATGAACTAGCAATGGGACTAAAAAAGGTTTAAGAAACGAAGGAAGACACGGATGGTTGGGTAATATTTAAACTGCTGAGGAAACAATAGAAGAAAATAATTTGAGCAACTAGAGTTGAGCTTTGCAATGAATGTTGGAACGAACAAAAAGAAGCCTTAAAAGAAAGGCATAGATGAAGATTTTGCAATATTGCTCGCGATACACTTTCTGTTAAGAATCAGATACCATAAATACAGTTTATGTTGATGAATTGGTAAGTTTCTTTAGAGACCAAACTGTTGCCCCATTGTTGTAGTTACCTTCTCTTCCAGATATCTTACCAGTGTCTATTGATTTCTAGTGCACCAACATGTCCTCAAGGCCACATCATAGTAACGCAACGAATAGAGAAGGCAAAGTGGGAGCATCATCAAGGCAGGTACTTAAGGATCAAAGGTTTCCTTGAAGAGTTTTGTTTTCAGTACTCTCAATGCTCTCTTTGAGGCGGTTAAGTTTGGCAGAGTTTGAATTTGAGGGTCAGAAGGAGTCCATAGTGAGATTCCTCAGTAGTTAGAAACATAGCAAGATGATACTTTCTGAAGGCAGATAGGAGTCTCACTGCTGTATGTATGTATATTGTACAAAGTTCTTTGAAGTTGATTCTTTGTTTTACAAGGAGCTGGTGTAATGGTCATAATGCTGGAGTGATTTTCTCCTTTCTTTTTAATTTCAAGCACATTGGGGCTGCTCGGCTTTGACTCCTTAGGAGTTATTGGATTTTTCTCTCTGCAGCATCCACATACACTGTGTTGTCAAACCCAGTCATGTTAGGATTCGTGCTCATGTCTGTTTTATGGTAGAAGCAATGGGAACATATTTCTAATACTTATCAAGGGGAGATAGCTGGTCATCGCTACAGTGAATATTTGGAGATAAAAGGCCAGATTTTGATTGAACAATCCTCGCAGATACTTAACTTTATTTGCTGGTATTGAATTAGTGTTCAGCTCAGTAGGTCATTTAAAGGGAATATCCTGGATATCGTTGCTTCCACATTTATGATTTAGTTTTTGGTTTCGTTAAGCAATCTCCTTAATCCAGTTGTAGCTGTGTCTCAGTCCTTGAGCAAACTTGGTTCCAAGTTTAGGTATTTTTTGGCATATGTCAAGTTGCATGTAATCCGCTTATATTTGGAATGTTAGGCCTTGTTGGGAGATCCCTTCTGCTAGAAGGCACATATAGATGTTGAATAGAAGTGAGGAGATGGAAGATCCCTGGGGATGCCACTTGTGATTGCTTCAGTAGTAGAATACCAGTTGCCTATTTTAAAGCAGAGGGTGCATTAATTTAAGAAGTAGTTAATCCAAAGAAATACAGGCCTAGTGACGAAATCCATTCCTCTAGTACTCTGTAGGAGTACTTTGTGATGTCATCTATCATACGCTGCTTACAGATCTAGGAGAATGAGCACTTCAGATCGGCCAGCATCCTATGAAGCTGGTAGATCTTTCCTTATATTGGTCTGTGTGGATTCAGTGCCTCTTCCTTCTCTGAATCAGGACAGACGATTGCTGAATATGTAGGACTCCTCATATTTGCATAGCAGTTGTGTGCTTCTAGTTCCCAAGATTTCGCTGACTATATGCTGGCTGGAGATGGGATGGTAGATGGCTATTAATCTTGGATCATCGTGTTTTTTTGGGTTTTTTTTTACTGGCTAATTGATATTACATCCTCTTAATATGCCATGCAGTCTTGCATGTGCTAAGAACTATAGAGTTATTGCCTCTCTTGAATTGGAAATCAAGCTGAATGCAAAAATGTTTTAGCAAAATCGGGAGGGTCAGTAGAAAGACAGCTGTTACTGCAGTTTCACCAACAGATTTTTGAAAGATTTTGAAATGTTAGACAATATTTTTGCTATTAACATTTTAGGCTTATGCCTGGAGTTACGCAGAAAATACATTTTTACACTTGTTTCTTAGATTATTGTGCGATCTTTGGCTGTTTTAATTAAGAGCTTTTAAGATTACAATTGAATAAATTCAGCACCTGAAGATCAGTGATTAGCCACTTTACCAAAATACCTGGGATCTAATTGAAAGTTGAAGGCAGTTCTAGGTTGATAGAAATAGACTGTGTAGTGGCCCTTATTCAGTTATTTTTGCATACAGCAGTTTTTTTAGGGGTCAGACTGTAAATGCTGTGTGTTTGTCCTCCAAAGCTAAGCTTGGCGATCTACTTGTACATTCCCTACAGTGTGCAGGTGACTCTATCATGGTAAATTAAACTACAATGAGTCTCCAACACTCTTTGATAATCCTGAACAATCTAATAAGATAAATAACTTACTGGTGAATATAAGTAAAACTAAAATGTTTTTTGGTAAAGAATTGTATAGCAATTAGGAGGTTGTAATCTACAATGTGTAGTATCTTGTAATGTATTGGGGCTAAGACTAGACCTTATAGCAAGTAATAAGGTTCCTATAAACGTTATCCAAACAAAATCTACATAACATAGGCATTTACAAAAATATGTTAAATTATCCCCACAGTGGCTCAGTTAATTAAAATATTTAAATAACAAATCTAGCCCTTCTACTATATATGTACTGTTAGTGTTTTTAGATAAGACTGCTTAATGACTAGACAAAATCATCAGCTTGTATTTAAAATCCTTCTTTCCTTTGTCACAAGCGTGCTCAAATTTGAAAATTCGTCTGAAATTTGGTTTGTTACAGTATCACATTTTTTTTAGGTTTCACCTGCACAGCATTGGCCCTTTGCTTGCGAAATCATTTGTAAATAAAAAAGAAAATCTTAAAATGGGCTCAAAGTCCACCACTCTTCACAACACTGCACACCGACAAATAGTACTGGGCCCCTGAAAAACCACAAGCGATTCTCTGCCCTTTATTAATACCATTCAGTCGAGCAGGCCTCCTGGGGGAAGGCCTCCTGGGGAATGTGCAATACATTGTATAGTAAAGGCCGGGTGGCGCTCTACATCCCTTCCAACCTTTACTGATGTAAAACAACAAATTAAAATAGCAAACAAAAATTACCGATGACTTTCAGATGCAAGTCCTTTGTCTTTTCAGCCACTTGTGATACCACATACACAATCTCCTACTCGTTGATTGTGGGCTAGGTTGGGACACAGTCCATACCTACCACTGCCTCGTATGTCCCTTTGACTTATTGTAATTGCATTTATATAGCGCTTACTACCCCTGACGAGGCGTTGAAACGCTTTTCGGCAATCAGCATGCCACTCCGGACCCCCAAAAAGGAATTGAGGTGAATTAGTGTAGGGAAATATGAAATTAATGTGAGCGCTGGAGATGTGGGTCTGTTATTTGGGTTGAAAAGGATAGTGGAAGGAAAGAAGAAGGTGTTTGCATTTATATGGTGCTTGGTACCCCTGATCAAAATCGTTTTTCGAGGAGTAGCACGCTACTCCAGAACCCAAATAGGATTAGTGGTGAATTAGTATAGGGAAATAAGAAATTAATGTGAGCGGTGGACATGTGAGTCTGTTAGTTGGATGAAAAGGATAGTGGAGGGATACAAGAGGGAAGGGTCTAGAAAGAGTTTATTTGGAGTAGGAGCAGGTTTGGGATGCGTAGAAGGGGAGGGAGGAGTCAGAGGGAAGGGTTTTGAAAGGCTTGTTTGGGAGTTCTGAATAGTAAAAGAGGTGTGAGATGATGCAAGGGAGGGGTAGAGGAGGGAAGAGTCTAGAAAGGGTTATTTTGGGGATCATAGTAAGGAAGAGTCTACAAAGGGTTATTTTGGGGATCATAGTAGTCAGAGAGTGGAGGTAGAGGATACATTGGGAGAAGTATAGGTTGAGAAATAGGGTAGTGCATTGGAGATGATGAATTAGGAGTAAAGTAATAAAAATAAATAACTATGGGGAGAAGATGTAGCCTAACAGCTAGGGCAGTCTCAAATCTGGAGAACCGGGTTCGAGTCTCGGCAATGACGCTCAACATCCTGTGATTCAGGGAAAATCACTTAATCTCCCTGCGCCTCACAAAAATGAATGTGTCCTGTGGTGCTTGTGTAAAGCGCTCTGATACCTGACACCTTCGGGTCAAGTTTGCGCTATATAAAACTACGAAACAATAAAATAAATAAAGATACACAAGTACATGGAAGGTATGTATGTATAAGTAAGGTAATATATCTAGATTTAAGTTGTACTAAATAAACCCGACTTTCAAGTGTTGCTGTACTTTGAGCTAATTTGTGTTTGTGTCTGTGTGTTTATATATATAACTATATAAATATCAAACAAAATGATTATTTTACCACAGCGCGCTCAGCCATCCGTTGTTGACATCAAGGGGTAGAATCCAATCCCATGAATTATAATTAAACAAAGGGATGTCGCACTCCAGTCTTGTTGCATTTAGAGGTATTTTATTTCTCACTGCCACCAACGTGTTTCACTATCAAGGCTTGTTCACGGTTAGGGAAGTCTGTTAACACTTTCCATTATATACTACTGCTCCCATGTGCCCTCAATGAGGCATACTGGGATATGTAGTTCATTTTAATCATATAAACAGCTATATATGCAATATGTACACATATTTACAATGTTCATATTCCAATTGTTTACTACAGTGTTTCTATATCATCATTAGTTAGTTTGATTCATGTTATAATTGGTTATACTTTCACAGTTATGAATTATGAAGTAATGTCCCAGTTTCTCTTTACATATCTCGTCTGAGTGACTAATCACATACTGGATGACCAAAGTCATGTATCCGTATACTCTGTCCTTGGTTTTGTATTGATCTATTGTACATAGTTATTCTTCACAGTTAAATCTGGGATCCTTTGTTTCAATATTATTTATCTTTTATACCGTTATTATCAAGTTGGTCATTTCTAAGTGACTGAATTCTAACTTCATGATGAAAAATTGTTCAATTATATGTGCTTGCTTCCTTCTTACAGATTATTACTTTGATCATAAATGGACAAAGAGATCCTCTTCCGCATTCAGTGCCATGGGTTGTTTTGTCTGAATCTAATAATCAGTTTGGACTCAAGTTGTCTCAATTTCAGTGTCCTGTCTCCTCCTCTTTCATGGGCTGATACAAGTGAAATCCCACTATACTTAATATTATTCCAGGTGTCACTTTCATGGGTTTCAAAGTGCTTCATTAAGGCATAGTTAGTATCTCCATTAGTTATTGCTCGTATATGCTCCAGAATTCTTTTTCTCTCTTGACAAATGGTGCTGCCTATGTATCTCTTACCACAGTCACAGGTAATCATATAAACTACGTAGTTAGTCTCACCATGTGATTCTGTGTTTGATGGTAAATTGTTTTTTTTTTTAAAATCTGTCAGGCTTTTGATGTTTTCACCTGTTTTGCAAGCTTTGCACTTATCACATTTTATAAACCCTTTTTGGCGAGTGGTAAGCCATGATTCATTGTGCGCTCTCACAAAATGACTCAGAGTTAGTCTATCTTTTAATGAGGGTGATTTCCTGAAGGAGATGTCAATGTTATCACTAAGTTCACTTGCAATATCTGTATCTCTCTTTATGACATTCCAATATTTATTCATAATTCTTCTGATTGAATTATGTTCTCTGTTGTATGTCATTAGGAATCTTATTTTTTTGTCTAATTCCATTTTCACTTTATTTGTCTGTTTTTTGGTTAATGTTTCCTGTTGTGTTAAGTTTTCTGTTCCTTTTCTCCCTTTTTCGATGTCAATTCTTTTGTACCCTCTTAGTTGGAATTTTATTACCGTTTCTTCTGATTTTTCTTTAAAGATATCATCATCTGTACAGTTTCTCCTCATTCTGAGTAGTTCCCCATATGGTATACTTTTTTTAAATGCTTGTGGGTGAAAACTTGATCCAGGTAAAATGCTGTTTGTTGACGTTGGTTTTGTATAGGTAGTTGTTTTTATTTGATAATCTTTGATATACACAGTTAGATCCAGAAACTGTACCTCTTTATCATCAATCTTATGGGGAAATGATAATCCAATTTTGTTTTGGTTGAGCGTTAAGAAATATTCCTGAAATTCACTTAATGTTCCATCCCAGATTATAAACAAATCATCGATGAAACGTAACCATAGATTAATTTTGTCAAGGTATTTCCAGTTGTCCTCTCCCCAAGCTATTGTCTTTTCCCACCACCCCATGGTGAGATTCGCATAGCTTGGAGAGAAGGAAACTCCCATTGCGGTTCCGCATGTTCGGAGATGCAACTGTTTGTCAAATAAGAAGATGTTGTTTCGTAGTCATAATTCCGTCATTTCCAATATTACTTCTGATTGTTCAAGGTATCGGATATTCCGTTGTGCAAGGAAGTACTTCAAAGCATTGAGTCCTACTTCGTGGCTTATGGAGGTGTATAATGAAACCACGTCAATGGTTACCAGTAATAGGCCCTGCTGCCAATTTATATTTTCTAGATGTTTAAAAAATTCACCAGCGCCTTTAATGTATGAATCAAGGGTAGTGACATATACATACATACACACACACACACACATATAATACCCCACAATAGTAAAACAATTGTAGATAAATAGTTATAGAAATGCACTAATTTATGCATTGACCTATATACATGACCATGTGTAATATGTACATTTCGTAAGCAGAAAAAAGGAAAATCTATATATTTATAAACCAGATTATTATACAAATTTATACAAAGGAATACACATATCTAGGTACACATATTTAATCCAAATAACTACTTATATACACAGGTATATGCTGTATATTTATGTTTGAATATAGTGGCTATGTGGGGAAGACCCAACTCTTGAGTAGTCTTCTGGAGTTAAGGTAGTTGTCCGTGGATCCTATGTTGGGGGTAAAGAGTTCCATAGTTAGGCTGTTTGAACAGAGAAAGATGTGCTACCTATGTTTTTTTTCTTGTATGGTGGGATTTTGAGGTGCAGTGCCAATCTAGAGCGGAGGCTCCTTTGTTGAATGTATTTGGGGATTTTGCCCTGTTCCATGTGTTGTGGGTGATGCAAAGCATCTTGAATGCGGATCTTCTGGCAACCAGTAACCAATGTAGGGCTTTCAAGGCTGGGTTTGATGTAGGCTTGTGGCTTTATATGTAAGAGTAGTCTGGCAGCAGAGTTTTGAGTCAGTTGTAGTTTTAGTTTTCGTGCTTGTTACAGATGATCCATGGTTGAGGCTTTTGGCGTAATCGATTCTTGACAGAACAAGAGAGATTGTAGCCTGGACCTTGTGTGGAAATCCCAAGTGAGGGAAAATGCTTTGCAGAGTTTTTATAGTAACGAAGCTGGATCTTGCTAGTTTGTGCACTTGGGCATTCATTGATAGTTTCGAGTCCATGTACGATGGTGGCTATTTCAGGGTCCTGTGTTTGGCGCACTTCATTAACATTATTGTTCAAGACTTTCTGAAAAAAGAAGACAGAGTCAGCAGCTTACTGACCACCTGCAGAAGAATCTGCACACATTTCAACCATAAAGCCCGGAAGCAGCTGAGGATCATTCAACGTGAGCATAGAGTGACAATTAAAGTGAGTTGGTGAGCTGTGTTGTTTTTGTAGAGGAGCTTTGTTGTGCAGTAGACATGGAGATGCGAAGTTGTGAAGAGTGGGATGCTATTTATTTTGTTTGAGTCTGTTTAGGGTGGAAGGTGAATGAGCTGGGGTGGTGGTGCAGCATCTGGGTCATGTTGTAAGGTTTTAAATTGTCCAATGGATGAGAGGTAGTTAAAAGAGAGTTGCTGTGTTGTATATGTGTTAGGTGTGGGTTAGAGCGAAGGCTTGTCAGTAGAGTTGGTTTAGGGTGTGTATTGTTTGTGAAGTTAGCAGGGTCCGAGTGGGTGTATATTTCTTATTTGTGACTGAAAGTATTATGGAATAGTGTGTGTGTGAGATTTTGTTGTGGTGGTGTGTGGGTTGTGTTGTTTCTGAGTAGTAGTGAGAGGAGATGATGAGGTGTTTGTTTTCTGAGAGGTATCTGTATGTAAAGTATTGTTGACAAGTGGAAGCTGCAAGCTAAAGGGGGTGGTGATGTGTTGTGGAAAAGAGTGTGTGTGGTGTGTGAGAGGAGATGGGCAAGAGTTAGGAGTGTTTTTGTTTGGTTTGATTGGTGGAAGAGGTAATATGTGTGGGAAGTGGAGTGTAAGGGTTGTGTGGTTGCGTTTTTTGGGTAAACGGCGGAGGAGGGTGTTGGAGGATGAAAATAAGATGGAATATTGAGTAAAGGTTTGGTGGTGACAGAAACGGTTCTGTTAGGAGTAATATGAGGGTAGAACTAGCTATACTCTACGGGAGGCACAAAGACATGTTGGACAGCCTAAAACAAATAAAGCCAGCAAACAGAAAGCAAGCACACCACACAACCAATGGTAAGCAATGGGCAGAATGCATTCCTTGGTCAGCTTCCCGAATGTCCCCAAGATGTCTTTAGAAAATCAGGCAGCTCTGCTGTCTGGTAGGCTCCGACCTAAAAATATTGACAAAGCCCATAGATCTTGCATTGGCAAAACCTATTGGCTTAGTGAATGCTTGTTTTTTTTCTTGTTTTATTTCTGTTTACTTTGGTCTCTTGGTATCTAGTTGGCCTTTCTTACCTCCTGTGAGAGAGGACATATGGAGGCGGGGGTGGGGGGTACAGTTCGGAGCAGACAGACAGTTTGCCTGGAGACAGGAATAATCTGCACAACTGCAGACCCGATGGAAGATTCCCCTTGATCTTCTTGAGGGGAAGATGTGAAATTTGTCACTTAGGCCCATGAAGACAAGATCTGCTGGGCAGATAGCAGTATCTGCTGTCTGACTCACAGAGACAGCAAGAACAAACCTAAAAGATATTGCGCATAGATTCAGAGCGCTTCTTAGGCTTGCAGGGTAAAAATGCTCTCCACACGCTTCCTGTAAAATCCGCTTCTGTGTTTTGAGGAAAGGGAATTACTTTTAATGCTGTTTTTATATAAAATGAGAGAGTTCATATTCAATTAATGTTGAATGAATGAATGAATGAATGATGACATTTATAAGGCGCAGGCTTTCACTCCAATGGAGCATCTTGGCGCTGAGGGCTGGTGTCAGAGGAAAGTAGTCACTAGTGTCACTGTGTTGGATGGATTAGATAAGAGAAAGGGCCAAACTATCTGGAAATGTAAATATCCAAGTTTTCTATTTTTTCTTAAAAATAGATTCTGTATGTATAAGTCTCAGGTAAGTGGGTAAATAGTTCCAGGCTTAAGTTCCTAGAGCAGCCAAGGACTTTCATCCTCTGGACTTCCAACGGAAATGTGGGGGTACTAGCCGATTTTCTTTAGAAGATCTTAGATTACGAACAGGTACATGAACGTTTAATCTAGGCCTGAGGTACTTGGGGCCACTTTGTTTTACAGCTCTAAAGGTAATCACAAGGATTTTAAAGAGAATTCTCTTGTGTATGGGTAACCAGTGGAGGGTTTGAAGAGCCTCAGATGCTGAGGACCCTTTAGGTAAATTCAATACCATTCGAGCCGCTGCATTTTTCACAGTCTGCAGCCTTTTTAGAGTACTTTTCTTTATGCCTGCATAGAGACTGTTGCAATAATCCAGTCATGAAAGGATTGTGGCCACTGCCACGGACTCGTGGGACGTGGTAGGTAGGAATTCAAAGACTTTTTTCAGAGTTTTTAATCCAATAAAAACAAGTTCCTGCAACCGACATGGCCTGCTGATGAAAGGAGAGAGAGGTATCAAAGTGTACGCCGAGATTTTTTGCAGGCTCCTCAGTATTAGGGGGTGGAGCTGCATCAGTTGGCCACCACATTTTGGGTGAGAAAAAATTACATTTTCCCAACAACAAAATCTCCGTCTTTTGGCTATTACATTTTAAGTGGTTGGTGTTCATCCATTCAAAGACAGCCGAAAGACAGTGTTGGAAGTTAGGAGAGGAATCAGCGTGCTCTGTGTTAATGAAGGAGCCGGTGAACGTTAATACTAATAATAGATTGTTAACAAAGGTACAGCTGTTATCAGACACACTCTCTTTTAGTGCCATAAATAACCAAAATGAACCAGCTCAGTGCACCACTTGTATCACTAGCGAAAGAATGAAAGGCTGATCCCCAGACCTTTTTTCGCAAATATTTCAGTCACTGCAGGGACTCCATTGGGCTCAAGTCTAAGGCAAGGATGTAGGTGGTGATCCTGGGGTTTTGTATCTCTCTTGTAGGGAGGACAAGGGTTGGCCATTGCTGGCAATAAAACCAAACCCTGGCCAGTAAAATGGTTTGTGAGCAAAATAGTGCTATCTATGTTTAGCAGAGAGCCACACTCTGTTTTCTCAATTTCACCATAGTACTAAAACCTTTTTGCCCGATGGAACTGATGGACCCAGTAACTGGGAACAAAAACATGTTACAGCTCTGTACACAAAGGATACAATCCAAAGCCTCCTTAAATGCAAGGGGAGAGGTGTCATAATGTCAGAGTTTTGCATGCCTCACAATTTTCTTCCATTAAATAGGAAATAATATGTGGAAATTAAATTCAGCGATTTGCACACTAAATACAATGAAGTGTTTTAAAATAGTCAATTGGTTGCCTTCTTGTGAGGACTTATGTTGATTGCATTTTCTGATGGGTATAATTGTTAAGCAAACTGCAGTCTAGTTTGAGTTAGGGGGTTACCTAGTGAAGCTTAACAACATGGACAGAGTTAATGTCCATGCTGTTCTCAGACCCCAATTTTGTCGAATCCGGACTCATAGCCCCAGCAGGACTATTTATTGAAGTTTCACCAGGTGAGTTAATCCCTGACCACTAAAGTTCATAATTTTCTTCTTGCTCATCGTCTATTTCATGCTAAGTACTTGTCTCTTGATCAGGCGCCTGTGATCTGATTTTCTTGAACCATGAAATGTTCCTTGACACAGTCACTTCTCCTTTCTTCACTGTTATCATGGTTCCTTTCACATCCACAATTTCCCATATTTCCTTCTCAAAGGGTGTTCGATACTTCCAGCTTGAATGATGATCTTTTATGATTACCTTGTCACCCACTCTCAAATCTTGTACCGCTGTACCTTGATCTTTACTGGCCCTCTCATGTGTTGCTTTCTGTTTGTCCTGAGCTGCTTGTTTATTGATGACATTGGGTTCCCGACACAGGCTTGTTGGCAGCACATCCTTTGTGCTCCGTCTCATAATCAGATCTTTGGGAGCACAACCAGATGTATTGTGAGGAGTCTGCTGATATGCTTTAAGGAACTGGTATAAGCAACACTCAATATCTTCACCCTGGTCCACCCTATTCCGGACCGCTCTATTTTTTGTCCTCATAAAGCACTCAACTTCACAGTTTGCTTGTGGCCACTGGGGAGTTATCTTTCGGTGCTTTAAATTCAATGCATGCAAATAATTCTGAAATTCCTGACAATTAAACTTGGGTCCGTTATCTGTTTTTATTTAATCAGGGAAGCCCTAGGTCGCAAAAATCTTCTCTAAGGCTGGCCTGACATTAGCAAATGACGTGGACCTCACCAACTCCACCACAGAATACTTTGAAGGACTTTCAATGATCACTGCAATTAGCTTTCCATCCGGAAAGCTTCTGAACTCCATGCTGACAGATGACCAAGGGTGCATAACCCCTTCCTCCATGATCACTGGCGCTACCAGAGGATCTCCACTTGTGATGACACAAGAGTGTCAACCTCTTACTTTGTCATCGACCATCATATCCATTTCTGGAAACCACACCTTGTGGAGTAGTTGAGACTTGGTTTACCAAGCCCTTGATGGCCCTGGTGTGCTAAATTTGCTGGCCCCTCAGCAGCAAACCTTCAGCATTCACACTCAGCTCGTCATGTACTTTCCACTTCTGGGTCATGAACAATTGATCTTTCACTGTCAGCACCTTGATGCCGTCCAGAAAGTTTCTCCGCCACTGATAGGGTCTCCATTACTTTCTTTATACATCCATCTTCGGCCGTTGCTTCAAGGATCTCTGTTATCAATAGCTCTACCAGTCGCGCCACTTCTGCAATCATCTTTACAAACGCCTCCGTGCCTTCATCCGCTTCTTTATCATGAGTGGTATTCGACCCCTGTGGGTGACGGGACAAGTAATCAGCAGGATTGTTCATGCCTGGCCTGTAAACCATATCAAATGCATACTGTTGAACCTGAACTGCTCAGTGCTCAATCCTTGGGGTCCATTACGAGTAGTGCCAGTGAACAGAGGAACTAACGACTTGTGACCAGTCATTACTACGAATTTCTGTCCACATAAGTAGAGAGGAAAATGCCGGCATGCCCATTGTAATGCCAGAGTCTCCCTTTCGATTTAGGCATAACGCATTTCCACTACCGCGAGTGCCCGGCTGGCATATGCAGTGGGCACCCATCAGCTTTCCCTTCTCTCCTGTAGTAACGGGCTCCAGGCCCACGGGACGAATATCGACCATCAGTTCTGCCTTCAATGGAGGACTGAAATACACCGTGGTAGCGTCATGCAAGAGTGCCTCCTTCACGGCCTTGAACGACTGCATGGCTTCTCCAGTCCACTCCCACTGTCTGTCATGCTTGGTTAGAGCCCTTAGCGGTTTCAGATAAAGTCTCCAACTTCAGAATGAATTGTCTGTAAAAGTTAGCCATCCCCAAGAAACCTCAAACCTCTGTTACATTTTGGGGTAACTCAGCTTATTTGATAACTTCCACTTTCTGGGAATCAACTTAAATGCCCTTGTGTGAAAAGTGATATCCCAAATATTCCCCTGAGTTTGTATAAAACAAGCACTTGTGACGATGAAGTGTCAAACCACTTTCTGCCAGGCGCTGTAGTGCTGCTCTCAACTTCACATAGTGCTCTCCCAAAGTCTTGGAGAAGATCAAAATGTTGTCACTTACATTGATCACCCCTACTAGGCCTAATAGGGTTTCTCGTAGACCTTCTTGGAACATCTCTGCAGCTGAAGAGATCCCAAAGCTGACCCTGTGTTATTGTCTCAATCCCACATGGGTAGAAAATGTTGTGATGTATCTACTCGCCTCTTCGAGCAGCAGCTGATGATATACGGTATTTAAGTCCATCTTTGAGAACCATTGAGCACCATTAAAATCTTCTATTATTTCATGCACATAGAGTGAGTGTGATATATCTTTCCCAGTGAAGTGCATTAATAGGTAATCTCATGTCAACACATAGCCTTATAGTCCCAGGTTGTTTTAGCTTTGGGGCCATCACGAGCAGGGACACCCATGGGGTGGATCCTGAAACTCTTTCAATGACCCCCAACTGTTCAAGCTTTTCCAATTCCTCCTCAATTTGTTGTCGCAAATGAAAGGGGACTCGTCTGTATCATAATGTCACCGGACTTATGGCTTTGTCGATCTGCAGCTTAACTTTTACTTCTTTCAAACATCAGAGTTCATTAAACATCTCTGGAAAGTCCGCCAAAATGGCTTCAGTATGCAATTGATGAATTAGATGAGCAAAGAAAATTAGCCCCAAATTCTCACCCACATGGCATCCTACGAGAGTCCCAGGGCCCGATTCACAGAACTAACTTAAGACAAAATCCTAAACTTACTACTTTTGGTGTTCACAGAAGGCATTTAGTAGTAGTACAGTTAGGATGTTGTCTTAATCTGTCTTAAGTCTGTCTTAAATCTGTCTTAAGTCTGTCTTAAGTCTGTCCTAAGTTTGTTTTAAATCTGTCTTAAGTCTGTCTTAAGTCTGTCCTAAGTTTCTCTTAAGTTTGTCTTAAGATTGTCTTAAGTCTGTCTTAAGTCAAACTTAAGACAAAATCCTAACTTTACTACTACTAAATGCCTTCTGTGAATACCAAAAGTAGTAAGACAGACTTAAGACAGACTTAAGACAGACTTAGGACAGACTTAGGACAGACTTAGGACAGACTTAGGACAGACTTAAGACAGATTTAGGGGCTGAAAGTAACAGGTGTTACTATTACCATATTTACGGTGCTCAGTTATACATTTTATCTTTATCGACCCTGACAGCATCTGCGCTAGTGACTGGAACGTCACAGCAGATGTCAACAGCTAGCGTTCAGCTTACTCAGACACCGGCCAGACTTAAATCTTAGATAAGAAGGGCATACAACCAGGAAATCGCCCTGTGAGACTTATTCAAATCAGTTGCATAATTTTATAACATGTCAAATCCAATCTAGCGGCAGCTATTCGCAGTCTTCAGAAGCATCTCATCTCCCATTGTGTACCTCAGTGGCGTAGCTTGGCCTTATGCCGCTTGTGGCGGTCCCAGCCTTTGCCGCCCGCAGCGGTGAGAGAGTGGGGGGCAGGGGGTCTTATGTCGGGACGATTGCCAGACAGTGTCCCGACATGAGATGCTGCCACCAGTAACTGCTGCATATGTGTTCAGGAATGCCACGTGGTGTAGGCCACAAATAACAGACACGTACACATGGAACCTTGTTGGTGCACACTCGTCCGGCTGGGAACTAACTCTCGCCTCGCGGCCACGTCTATTTATTTGCCACCACCCACCTGGCGTGGGCTCAACTACTGAGTTAACACATTGCCAGAGTGAGCCTCTCGACACCCCTGGCACTGAACAAACAATGCGACCGACTCGCAACAAGTATTGCGATGATCGATAAAACATTCCTCCCCAAAATAAATAAAGAAAACAACAAACCAAAATGGTAAACAGAATCATATGACACAGTAATACAACAATCATGTCCGTAATAGGCACCTAGTACCCAAACTGCCTACCGGGCTTCAGTACATGCATTTACTTATCTTGCAATGATAGTCCCTCAGTCGACTGGATGGCTCTGGGTTCTTCCTGAGTGCAGTGCATACTGGGTTTGACTTTCCCTGCTTCCTGGGCATTCCTCACTAGAGCTCGTAGGCGACGTGCTGGAACATATACCGATCTCCTGACTTTGGGGCGAGACAGTTGCACTATCAGTTTCAAAATCCTCTTTGAAACAGTCTTCACGATCTCTCAAGGTATTGTCGCTGCCAGCGCTGTCCTGAGGAAGTCCAAGGCAAGGATAGAACTTTTTCAAAAGCCGATATATTTCTCGTGACCAACTCCAGGTCTTTCCACGCCATGACCTTTGTGCCACAGATATGAGTGATGCGTCACGGATCTTTTTCGAAAGGCAACCTGAATTTACTGCCGGGGTGCCTGTCTTGAACCAGAACTACGTCTCCTACTTTGAGATGTGACTTTTACGCTCGGCGTTGCCGGCTGACTCGGTCATTCAACTCCTTTCTCCTGCTGTCCACAGCAAGTTCATTCACACTTTCCGGAGCCCATCGTGGATGATTGGGAATTGAGTCACTCACCACCCATCCCATTGACAGATAAATAGGGGCATGACCAGTGGTGACATGAGGAGTTTGTCGATAGTCCCATAGAAACTAATAAATAGACTGTTCTACAGAGTCTCCAGTAGCCATGGCTAGCCTTAGAACCTTGTTCAGAGTTCTCATAAAGCGTTCAGCTTCCCCAATAACTTGGGGCCATTTAGGCGTGACTTTTTTGTGATCAATTCCCAATGATGCCAGATATGATGCAAATTCTTGCCCCTGGAAGGGGGACCATTGTCTGTCCTGAGTTCCTTGATGAGCTCATGAGTAGCCATTACCTTCTCCAACTTTGGGATTACTTCCCTTACGCTCAGGGAGGATAGCACTTCTACCTCAGGGTATTTGGAGTAGTCATCTATCACTACTGAAGAGTGTCTCTCATCTGGGAGACTCCAGAAGTCCATGCTAACGCTTTCCCAAGGGCCGTTAGGTCGCTGTTCTGTTATTTCAGTGCAGGATGACTCTCTTCTCCCGTCACCTAACACCAAGGACACAATATCACTGCCTCCTCAACTTTCTCGTCCATCAGGGGAACCAGTCTTTTGTCCTGAGATGACTCTTGGTGTTTACCATGCCCTGATGCCCTGCATGCACTAACTGGACCATGCAATCCACCATAGTTTTTGGGATGACCAGCCGATGCCCTCGAAGAAGACAGCCATGGGGATCAGTGCTTAGCTCCTGTCTCACTTGGAACAGGCTCTCAATCACTGTCCGGGCTTTGGGAGTAAGAATCACCCCTTGGTTCCAGAGGAGGTGCCACTTGTTGTTTTTTCCTGCTTCGATTGTTTTCTGCAAGTATTCGTCTTGGCTTGTTGCATGTCACAGCTCTCCCAGAGAGATGGGTAATGGGCGAGATCTGTCGGCCATGTACCGAACATATTCCTCGGTCTCCTCTGCATCTTTCACCTCACTGAGCGTAGGAGCCCGGGGATGGCGGGACAGGTAGTCTGCCGGATTACTCGTTCCAGGTTGATATTTAATTGTACCGTTGTACTCTTCCAACTGCAGCATCCATTTTTCAATGCGAGGTGGAGGTTTCGACGTTGTTCCTGTGAAAAGCGGAATCAGGGGTTTGTGGACAATGGAGACCAGAAATGGTTTCCCATATACATACAAGTGAAAATTGTGACGCCCCCAGTGCACTGCGATTGCCTCCTTTTTTATTTGTGAGTACCTCTGCTCTGTGGCAGTCAATGATCTGCTTTTGTCCCTATGTCCCTATGTAACGTGAGCCCTGACTCCTGTATCCTTTGTAGCACTTGTATCAGCCTCGTGTTGTGCTTCCGGGATAGACTTTGCATGGACAAGAATATTGTCACTGACGTTGACCACCCCTGGGAGGTCAGCGAGGAGCACCTTAATGGTGTTCTGGAACACCTCAGCGGCGCTGGATATTCCGAAGCTCAGCCTCTGGTACCTTATCAATCCAACATGCATAGAGAATTTCGCGATGTACCGGGATGGTTCGTCTAGGACCAGTTGATGGTACCCAGCCCGAAGATCGAGCTTCGAGAACCATCTGGCTCCACTTAATTCGCCAATCAGGTCGTCAATGGTCGGGGTTAGAAGTCTTTCCCTCTTGATCGCAGTATTGGGGAGTCTCATGTCGACACAGATTCTTACCTCCCTGGGCTGCTTAGATTTTCTTGCAACAACTATCTATAATGCCCAGGGGGTTGGACTTTGCACCTTTTCGATAATTCCTGCCTCTTGTAGCTTGGTCAGGTCCTTTTCTACCAGTGGTCTCAGATGAAAAGAGACTCGCCTGTGACGAAGGGCGACTGGTTGCACAGATGGATCAGTGTGCAGATGTATTTGCTTGTCTTTTAGGCATCCAATGCCGGTGAACACCTTCGGAAACTCATCCGTATCTGACTTATTCCTTCTCGATGTATCTGGAAGTCGAATGTAACCATTCCCAGTTTTTCGTCCGACTTACATCTGAGTAGCATTCCATGCCCCTCCTTTGTCACGTACACCAATGCTTCAACCTCCTGGTGGTCATATGCAATGGTGGTCTTAAACTTGCCTCTGATGGCCAAAGGTTTTGTCTGACCATACCTAAAAACTTTGATTTTTGCGAGGACCAATGGCGGTGAGGATGGCATCTTTTCATACACATCCTGTGACATAATATTGATGGTGGCCCCGGTGTATATTATTGCGATTGAGGAGCATCCACAAAGCAGTCCTTTATTATTTACTGAGTGTTTTTATCAAATTAAAAGGAATAGGTTGCCATTCATGCATACCTTTTCAAATGCCAAAATGTGTCTTTGCCGCAATAATTTAGGCAAATTCATCAGGGCCAAAAGCACTTCGTCAAAGCACCCGTATTGGACACACCGTACAGGACCCACAGGGATAATGACCATTTGGAATCGTGGTTTCAATGTTTTTTAGTGTCAGTGGTAGACGGGTGTGGACTAATTTGTCCTTCAGATTGCATGCCCTCTGTTTTGTTTTTGTTCTTTGTCCCTTATGTGGCTAAATAAGGCTTTTTAAACTTCTTTCCTGATTTTACTTTAGATTGACATAATAACTATATGGTCATTTCGCAAGGAGGACTCATAAAAGGAGTTCTGTAGGTAACCTTAAAAGTGAAGCTGGTATACAAAACGTTGGCTATCTGAGGGTAAATATTGCCAGGCACACAGGTTGAAATATTTCCGGGCTGGTTGAGGGGTTAATGACGTAGTATTTTATTGTGTGTTTCTCTTTTTTTGTATTTGACAGTCTTCCATAACGCTGTGTCCAATACGGGTGCTTTGACGAAGTGCTTTTGGCCCTGATGAATTTGCCTAAATTATTGCGGCAAAGAAACATGTTGGCATTTGAAAAGGTATGCATGAATGGCAACCTATTCATTTTAATTTGATAAAAACACTCAGTAAATAATAAAGGACTGCTTTGTGAGTGTTTTCTCAATTTTAATATCACACTTGGTTACATCGAGAGATGTGACCTATTTCACTTCACTGCACTTGATTTTTATAATCTTTTGTTTGGACACTTTTTCGTTTCCTTTTTAACAAAATGACCGCCAATGATGATAAAAGTGGGCACAACTGGTGAGTACCAACCAGCTATGCCATTGGTGGTGCGCACGTGAGGGGTCATTTTGTCTTTCCACATTTTGTCTTTCCACATTTTTTGTATTATTTCTCACAGTTTGTGATTGCGTGGTTTACATCAGGCTAGTTTGAAGAAACCCTGTTATTGGAGGACTGCCTTCTGTAAAAAATTATTATTTTTTTTTAATAAAAAAGGCGACTACACGGAGTGTGACTACTATAAAAATATATAAACTAGAGTAGTACAACTGAGCAAATGGCAGTAATTCACACACGTTGATGAAAGTTGGAAGGTTAATAAAAAGCACCTTAGAATCCTGGTTTGGTTGTGTTGATCTTCCATTAATCCCACCAAGGGGACAGTCGCTTACCAACTTCTCAGCATACCCTCACAGGTGATTAGCATGCATTACAAATTTACTTGACATAACATAGCATAACAACATAGCTTGGTCCTTTCTTAGACTGCCAATTTCCAGTAAAGGGACAAGGTATCTTCTTTCCTGATCAGCACTATTGTCCTACAGACTTTAGGGGTGAAGGTGTCTTTTCAAACATTTATGCATATTTGGGTGTATCCCGATTGGGTTCCTAGCATAGATCTTTGTCATCTGAAGTTGGGCGTATTTTGTGATGATGTTTCCTGTGCCTGGTGGATCACAGTTTCTAGAGTTTCCAAATCTTTACCATTGCCATGGCTGCACCGTCACAGAAGAGAACCAAGCAAAAGTAAATCAGTCAAGGCTTTGCATGTTTACCAACCCTTGAGGCTCGGATATTCAGGGGAAAGTTATTAGAAGAAGAGAGATGAAGAAAGAAAGAGAGAGAGAAAGCAAAAGGGGCACAGAGTTTCCTTTATCAAAGGGGGGAGACAACAGTTGTATTCGATCATTCACTTAAACAGTTGTTCCATATGTTCAATTTTGGGACAGGGAACATGGATTGTGACCCTTACCATCCCCTCCAAATCCCCAGGCCAATTCCGTTTCTGAATCATTATCTTCGGAAGATTTGGACATTCTGTGGAGCCAACCCTTCCTCATCAGATCGGGACATGTCTTGGTATTCTTCAAACCACCATCTGGTTTTTAATATATGTCTTAAACGGTTTCCAAGTTCTTCGAATTCTAATTATGGTATTAGCTAGTATCTCCATCAATTTCTCCACTGAGTAAATATGCCAAATATTTGCCCACCCTATACCTAATGGGGGTGGGGTATTTAGCTTCCAATAATGGGCCAGGGTCATTCGATCAACTAACAGTACTTGTTTGATTAATTTCCCCATATGTGCATGAATGGGGGTATATCTGGCCCTCTCCTGGATGGCCCAGCAATATTACGACTGGATCAAATGGTATATCAATCCCTGTTATATCCTTTTCAAGCTTAATAAAGACATACAATGTGGCCGAATCAGAGGACAAGACCAGCAGACTTGTGCCATCATGCCCCTAACATGACAGTACCTCCAACATGCATCACAGCCTCCAGACATCACCTTGAGTCTGGTAGGAGTCAGGTGCTAGCTGGTAGTACCTTATACATGTTCTTGTAGTATTTTGTACAAAAAGAGGCGTTCGCTGCTCTTAACCAGAAGGCCTCTACACTTTGGACCCATTTATTCCCTGATCCAGACCAGTGTAATGCCTGTAATACCTGAAGCCTATTCCCAGGATGGATCTAGTGTAAATCTCTGAATTTCTTCTCTATTTGTTTTGTATTTCAACTAGTTTGATTGAGCTTTATGTCAAAAAAGAAATGTACAATACATTTCTGAAAGGAAAACAAGCCATGAGGATTATGATGTTTGGGGTAAACAACTATAGTCTCGTCATACTGAATTCCTCATCCATATAAGTATATAGTACAGTATTGAGATGCAGATTGTTTAAAGATAATAAGGTGCAGCACAGTACATTACATATCCGATAGAAAGCAAGAGTGTTCCTCCCCAATGAGTATACTAACCTGATATCTCAAACATAAATGCAAAACACCAAGAAAAAGCAAGAAGAGCAATTAAAAACAAGCGTAAGAGTAAGGGAAGCGAGGAAAAGGGAGGTGATTAGATTATGTGATGATGAACAAGTCAGTCAGAATCCTATGGCTGGGCGATTTCTACACGTTCCCTTATCGGTCAAATAGTGAACGCGATTTAGTGGTTTTAAACAAAAAGCAGCCACCATAGACTTACAGCGTGTGTAGCATAGCATCACCTATGGTGGTTCGAATTCCTGTAATTACGCCTCAAATGAGTCCCATAACTGTCTGACTCTGGAAGCAGTGTGTAACTTTGTGTACATTATATTGTCCGCACTTCTAGGGGTACAAAGTATGTTCCACCACTTTTTGAAGGAGATCGTGAAAGTTGATTTCCACTCCATCAAAAACACTTTGGCACCAACTGTTTAGAAGAAGGTCCGGAAGTATTGAGTCTAGCGTAGATTGGGACATTGAGCTTGGATTTGCGGAGATTTCCAGGGCAATTGTCAAAAAGTCAGTCTTGAAAGGTTTTTCAAAAACAACTTGGATCAATGACTGTATTCTGCTCCAAAAAGGTTGGACTAGAACCTGGTTTGTGGTAAAACCATAAAAGGTGACTGCCATATATTTCCCTATGTTGCATCCTTAAAGGAAGTAGTATGTGTAAATTAGGTGTATATGGACCATTTCTTTTTCAGACCTTTCACTAAATATTTTTTTGTGACGCCAAAAGGCCAATCTTCCTGAAGTTACCAAGCAGCCCTGGAAGATCAGGAGTATAGGAATGGGCCAGATTCCTAATTACACTTTTCAATTTCAGAAAGTTATAGAATTCTATGGGGTATATTCTCAAGAACGTGCGATAATCATTGCCAAAATAGGTTAACGCAATTTCACATATCGCTGGAAAATAACTCCGTGTCAACGTCACATTCTCAACACGGCAGTAACATGGGATAGTGTCCCCATAACGCGTCAAATGTCCGCGATAACATTACCGGGACGGCGATACAAATCCAAACCCGAACGCGAAAATAGTGGCGTTGGGCCAAACTGCGTTAAAAAGGTCAGCGATAAGCAGTGCCAGGCCTGCAAGTCCCACAAGTCAGGCTGCAAAAATCAGTATAAAAGCGGCAAAAAAAAACACAAACCGAACACAAACAACTGCGAAGCACCATGGAGGTAGCCGGAGCAAGTACAGAGGACAACCAGAACCCCACAAACCCCACGGAGGACCAGCCTGGGACCCCGGGATCAGGGAAGGGCAAGGAGAAGAAGAAGAGGAAGACGCGGTTCAGTCCGCAGGAAAACAGGATCCCGACAACGGAGGTGACACTGCCACCATCTAATTGCCATTGGTGAAATTGTCAGCACTAAATGTTGCACTTACACTTGTCAGAGTGATGTGCTAATGCAGAGGAGTGACATGCACACAGGGAATGAATTAATTTGCACATGCTATGCCTGTGGTCATTTTTTCCTGTTCCATGATTGCTAAGGACAGTCCCAATGTGACGTGCTCATGTGAAGAAATTGTTTATGATAGTGTCCCTTCGGGCTATTCCTGCTGCTGCTGCACTGGGGTGTGGTCCATCTGCCTCATCCTCATCTTTATCGTCCAGTGCATCTGGCACACAAATCCATGGGGTATTGGGGCATACACATATGTTGTGCAACACACAACATGCAATGATCATCTTGCACACTATTTGCGGGCTGTACAGGAGTCTTCCTCCTGTGATGTCCAGGCATCTGAAACGTGACTTCAACCCGCCAAATGAGCGCTTCACAATGCCCCTGGTGCGTTTTTGGGCTTCATTGTACTGCCTCTGGGACTGGGTGTTTGGGGCTCGGAGGGGTGTCATCATCCACGGGCAGAGTGCATATCCTTGATCACCTGTGACAGGGGAGAGAGATGTGTCAATCGGTGGTTCTGCATTCTGTGTTGGCAGGCTTATTAGTATAGTGGTGTGTGATGTATGGGACTTTGGGATTCATGTTTGACATGTCTTGCATGTGGCAAATGAGCGGCATCCATGTGTATTACGCTGCCTCACAGCTGCACCTCACTGAGCCTATTTACTTGTGTGCGCTGCGCGGTTGCATCACTTGCACTCCTAAGACACACCATTGTCATGAATGTCTGCGCATGTCCACAGGCCTGACAATGACACTGTGATATTGGCCATTGAAGGCCATCGGCCACGTGTGTGTAGGCCTATGGTGAGGATATGGTGGGCACAGAGACACACTCAGTAGTTGCTCTGGTGGCCATCCCGGAAGTGAACCACGCCCTGAGCCCCGGGCTATTAATTTCCACTCCTACGCTGGCCCAGCCCACTCCGCTTACGCTTACAGGGGGCGACTACATAGCTACATGTCCAAGGTCTACCCCACTGCCTGAGGTATCATGGTTGCCTCCACTGTCTACGACACTACTTACACCAGCAGTATATGTCCACGTGGACATGTCTGTGCTCTGCATACTTGAGTCTGTCCAGCACATCACCGCCTCACTTGGCATTGTGTTAATTCTGATTCATGGGTCACTTGCCTCCTTCGCACATACTTGGATCCTACCTCTCACCACATCCTGCTATTGTGTGGCAGAGGTGCCATGACGTGGATGGTTTGTCTACATGGCTGGCCCCTGTTACCACAGTTCCTTGTGTTGTCGTGACTGGCAGGTGGGCATGTTGTTTGGTATGTTGTTTGTGATGTTGTAACGTGTGCATTCCTACAGTTGTGAGTTGCATGGTTGTGGAGTTGAGGTGTGTGGTGTGTTAATTTGGTACTTACCAACGAGCAGTGCATTTCTGTAGGTGCCATCCTCACAGCGCTGTTTGATGATGGACTGTCGGAAGATGTAGGGATCATGCACACTGCCTGTGTAGTTGGCTACCACGTTGGTGAAGTGTCCCCGGTGGTCCACTATTGCCTGCACATTGATGGAATGCGTGTTCTTTCTGTTGCGGTCATTGTGTGCAGTGTCGGCAGGGGGCACAAGTAGGACATTTGTGCAGTCAATTGCCCCCAACACGTGCATGAAGCCAGCTATGGCGTAGAAGCCTTGCTTGGTCTCCAGCTGTTCCTGCGCAGTGTGGGGGAAGTGAAGGTGCTGGGGTACCAAGCTGATGATGGCATCCAAGACAGTTGTGATGAACCTTGATAGGGCTGGCTGTGAGACTCCTCCGACTCTGGTGGTTGTTGGTTGGAAGGTACCAGAGGCCAACAGGTGCAGCACAGCCAGCAGCTTTGTCTGCGGAGGGATGTTGGTTGTCTGCTGTGTTGGTACCGTCAGCCTGTGGGCAATGTGGGTCAGGATGCGGAGAATGGTTGTCCTTTTGAGACTGTAGTGGGCAATGACTTCCTCTGGCATTAAGTCTGTGAGGCTGGTGTGTTTTCGGAAGGACTGCTGTCTTATTCTGCACTGCCTCGGCGGTAGTCCGGGGGGAGACCTGGGGGTGGTGGCGGTGGGTATTGTGGGGCTCTTGGGTCTCTGAGCTGCATGATCAGTAGCTCCATGACATGTGTTGGTCTGCAGATGTGGCTCTGGGCTCAGCTCCCTTTTATACTGCAGGTTGTTGTTCTGCTTAACACAGGTAAAAGGCAGGTGTTCATTCCCTGCTGCTAATACACCTTATTGACTGTTTTTGGATCGCTTCGCAGATCTGGCTGATCGTTGAGACTATCGCGAAGTGGTGTTTTCGTGTGATTTTGTATGGGAACGCCTACTCTGCATATCATTAGCGTTAGTTGTCACTCTCATCCGTGGCGGTGTTTTTTGCAGAAGCTATCACTGGAAAACTGGCGAATCACCATTAACACCATAGCTATTGTCCTTGAGTAGAGCACCATAACCATTCATATAAAGTCCTCCCCCGATTGGTATTTGTGCAATTCTGAGTGTAGAAAGGTCTAGAACACATTATTAAAGACCTTTGCCACATCGAGGGTCAATGCAGCTGTAGGGAACTGGATAGTATAGCCTTGTCAAGTATATGGCAGAAAAGTCTGATGTTATCTTCAGTCAGTCTATCCTTTAGGAATGCAGTCTGGGAGGGTGGATTATGTTTTTGTGTAACTTTCTCCAGTCTGAATGCCATAATGTTAGCATGTATTTTGTAGTCAGTGCGCGGCCGCGCAGCTGGCGTGCCGCTGGCGCGCCTAAGGCAAGCCCGTTTGTTCCCGTCCGCGCCTGGACCACGCCCAGCGCCAGAACCCCTGGCCCCCGCAACAGCCACGAGGACCGCCTCCGCTACGACGCCAAAACCCTTATCGCTCTCAACCCAGGAAGGATCCACATCTGCTGCAAGGCCGCCCCGAGGCGCACCCACGGCCCTTTCACCTGCCGGAACTGCAGCTTCTCCTGCCACGAAAGCGCCAAAGCACCCACCACAACGGAAGCCAACCAGCTTAGATGCATCCTGATAAACACCCTCTCCGCACACAAACACGCCGTCGAACTCTGGGACCTACTCAACACCACATCACCGTACATCGCCTTCCTGACCGAGACCTGGATGAACGAAGCCTCCGCGCCAGACATCGCCATAGCCATCCCAGACGGGTACAAGATCACCCGCAGAGACCGCACCAACAGGGCCGGAGGCGGAATCGCCATCGTCCACAAAAACACCATCAGGATCTCAACAAACACCAGCGACACCCTCAGCACCGCCGAACACATGCACTTCCAGATCCACACGGACCCAAAGACCACCCTAAGAGGCCCCCTTGTCTACAGACCGCCAGCACCCCGGCCTCAATTCTGCGAGTCCATCGCCGACCTCATCAGCACAAACGCGCTGACCTCCACCGACTACATCCTCCTCGGAGACCTGAACTATCACCTGGAGAACAACAACGATAGCAACTCCTCCACCCTGGTCGACAATCTCGCCAACCTCGGACTAAAACAGCTCGTCACGATGCTGACCCACATCGCCGGCCACACGCTAGACACCATCTTCTCCTCCAGCCCACACGTCACCTTCAGCCACGCCTCCGAACTCACCTGGACAGACCACCACTACATCCACTTCTCCTTCCGAAAACCCCTCACACACCACCGCACCCTACAGACCCCCCGCCGCTGCTGGGGCAAAGTCACTGAAGAACAACTACAGACAAGCCTCGCACTCAACCCTCCGATGAACCCCACCAACCCAGATGAAGGTGCACTCGCCCTCAAACGCTGGATGAACAACTGCGCCAACACCGTCGCCCCGCTGAAAAACCCCGCCAGCAGAGACACCAGCAGATGAGTAAGCTGGTTCACCCCGGAACTCCTCGACTCCAAACGCACCTGCCGGAAACTGGAAAACATATGGCACAGCGATAAGACGCCAGACAGCCGCACTGCCCACAAAGACGCCATCTGCAACTACCACCACCTCATCAGGACTGCCAAAAGAACCTCCTTCACAGACCGCCTTGACAACAACGCACACAACAGCAAGGAGCTCTTCACCATCGTGAAGGAACTCTCCAACCCCAGCTCTAACGCCAACGACATCCCACCATCGCAAGCCCTGTGCGACTCCCTCGCCACCTTCTTCCACCGGAAAATCACTGACATCCATGACAGCTTCAGGCCCCAGATTACCCCTGCCGACCACACCGCACCGAAACCCACCGCACCCCACCGCCCACGACACGCTGACAACCTGGACCAACGTGAGCATCGAGGACACAATCAAGACCATGGGAACAATCCACTCCGGTTCCCCATCTGACCCTCTCCCACACCACATCTTCAACAAAGCCGGCAATTCCATCGCACCCCACCTGCACAAAATCATCAACCTCTCCTTCGACACCGCCACCTTCCCTGAGAACTGGAAGCACGCAGAGATCAACGCCCTGCTGAAGAAACCCAAAGCGACCCGAGCGACCTCAAGAACTTCCGCCCCATCTCTTTGCTTCCGTTCCCAGCAAAGGTCATCGAAAAGATAGTAAACACCCAGCTCACCTGGCACCTCGATGACAACAACATCCTGGATCCGTCCCAGTCAGGATTCCGCAGCAACCATAGCACCGAGACCGCCCTCATCGCCGCCACAGACGACATCAGGATCCTGCTGGACAACGGCGAGATGGCGGCCCTCATCCTCTTGGACCTCTCCGCCGCCTTCGACACCGTCTGCCACCGCACACTACGCACGCGCCTCCATGACGCAGGGATCCGAGACAAGGCCCTGGACTGGACCACCTCCTTCCTCTCCGGCAGAACTCAGAGAGTCTGCCTCCCTCCGTTCCGATCCGATGCCTCCGAGATCACTGCGGCGTCCCTCAAGGATCCTCCCTCAACCCGACACTGTTCAACGTCTACATGGCACC
The DNA here is from genome assembly GCF_964204655.1 of Triturus cristatus. Taxonomy (NCBI): domain Eukaryota; kingdom Metazoa; phylum Chordata; class Amphibia; order Caudata; family Salamandridae; genus Triturus; species Triturus cristatus. Next base: position 312,273,973 of record NC_140592.1, read on the forward strand.
ACTAGCACGCATCGCCCAACAGCACGACCTCAACATAATCTCCTATGCCGACGACACTCAGCTGATCCTCTCCCTCACCAAGGACCCCCTCACCGCCAAATCCAACCTCCACCAGGGAATGAAGGCCGTCGCCGACTGGATGGAGGACAGCCGCCTCAAACTGAACACAGACAAGACTGAAATCCTCATCCTCGGGTCCAACCCCTCCGCATGGGACGACTCTTGGTGGCCCACGTCACTGGGGTCCCCACCCCGACCCCCACCGACCACGCACGCAACCTGGGAGTCATCCTCGACTCGAAACTCTCCATGACCAAACAAGTCAACGCAGTCTCCTCCACCTGTTTCAACACCCTCCGCATGCTCTGCAAGATCTACAGATGGATCCCGACAAACATGAGGAAAACAGTCACCCTGGCCCTAGTCAGCAGCAGACTCGACTACGGAAACGCCCTCTACGTCGGAGCCTCGTCCAAGCTCATCAGCAGACTACAGAGGATCCAGAATGCCTCTGCACGCCTGATCCTCGACGTCCCGCGCCGCGACCACATCACCCCCCAACTAAGGAACCTGCACTGGCTCTCCGTCGACAAAAGAATCTCCTTCAAGCTCCTGACCCACGCACACAAAGCTCTCCTCAACACCGGCCCAGCCTATCTCAACAGTCGACTCTCCTTCTACGTACCCAACAGGAAACTCCGCTCCGCCGACCACGCCCTGGCCACGATCCCTCGCATCCGGAGAACTACTTCCAGAGGCAGATCCTTCTCCCATCGCACGGCCAAGACCTGGAACACCCTAACCCTCTACCTGCAACAGACCGAAGACCTGCTGACCTTCAGGAGACAACTCAAGACCTGGCTCTTCGACCAATAGCAGCAGCACCCCCACCCCTCCCCACAGCGCCTTGAATCCCTCTCGGGTATGTAGTGCGCTTTACAAATTTTGTGATTGATTGATTGATTGAATTAGGGATATGGGTCTAAAGTTCTTTACATCTAGGTGGTCCTTCCCCTTCTTTGAAATGATCACTGTTGTGGCTTTAGAAGCTGAGCCTGAGATAGACCCGGAGTCTGCATATTGATGAAAGACAGCCTTCAGTGGGGTCTACTACTAGATTTGCAAAGGATTTGTAGAATTTACTTGAGTAATCCTCAGTTCCTGGGGCGCTTCCAAACCTAAGGCTGTGAATGGCTTTCAGAATTTCCTCTTTTCGATGGGTGCATTAAAACTTATTTGGTCTTCATGACTTATGTGCGGGAAAACACATTAATCTATTCAGTACATACTATTGAGGAGACTGGTTTATTAGAATTGTAGAGTAGAAGACTCTAAAGGCGTCTAGAATGATCTGGGTCGAAGTGACAATGTCCCCCGTGGCTTTCCGGATGGTGGCTATGAAGGGTTTATTTTTAGTGTTTTTCAAGTAATTTGCATGCAATTTCCCAGCTCTGTTCTTGGTAAACATTTTCCCTGCTAAAGAGACATCGAACCACTTGGGCCCTTTTACTGAGTATTTTGTTGTACCCATATTGCAAGTCACATAATTTTGTTAGATCTTCCGAGCCCTTTGTATGTCTAGTGTTTTTTGCCTAAAAATTTAATTTCAGATTCTAAGCATGTTAATTGTTTGGAAAATGTCTTATTTTTGATAGACATTAAGTTTATCAGGAGCCCCCTAATTGTGGCTTTCAGCATGTCCCATCTAATTATAGCAGAGGTGTCCTCAACTGCGTTTTGTTTTCTTAAACTGGCTAATCGCTACTGTCATTTTATCTCTAATGGCATTGTTTTCAAGTATACCATCTGTAAGGGACAGTTGCTTAGGGCGCGGGGAAGGGTTGCCTAAGGCAAGGTCTAAAGACACGCAGGCATTGTCCGAAATTGCTATTGGTTCTATTGTAGGACTGAGGGACATAGAGAGTAGTGGTTTACTAACAATAATATAGAAAATTCTAGAGTGATGTATCGCTACCTGACAGTTTTTATTATCTCCAAACATCAACCAGGTTATTATTCTTGCAACATATTTTTATTTGGGAATATGGTCTGCTACCCAAAAATTTATTTTTTGATATTCTGTCTAAGGCGCCATCCATCGGGAGATTGAAATCACCTACTAAAATCACATAATTGTTGGGCAATTCTCATAGTGGCTTGTCAAGGTCTTTCTAAAATTCCACCAAGTTTTCAGTCAGAGCATATTCACGATTAAAAATGCTCTTTCCTTTTTCTTAGCTCCAGTTATAAGCCATCTACCTTGATAGTCATGGTTGAATGATAACACATTAATTTCAGATTTTTTCGATATGATAGTAATTACCCTAGTTTACTTGTGTGTTGCTGGGGATAGTATGATCTCCGTAATCCAATAGCAGTAAATTTAGCGTCTTTGAGGGACTTAAGACGTGTTTTTTACAGCATGATGAAATCCTTTCTTAAGCTATTGCAGTAGTCTGCAATCGTTTTATGTTTGACAGGATCTTTTAGGTCTCTGGTGTTCATTGAGAGAATCCGAATTGATGAGGTCATCATGTTATTTGGACATTGGAGTTAGTGTGCTCTATAGTCAGCCAGGAACAGAAAAAGAGTGTGTATGCTGTACCCACCAGTCGCACCTGTGTGAGCCTGTAAAAATGTAAATGAATGTGCATTATGTGTACAGTGGGTGACCGGAGTGGTGCAAGGTGTCCAAGTAATCGCAGTGGAACTAAATCGCAACTGCAAAGTGCAGAGAACAGTATATAGGGGTTGTGGGGTAAGGCAGACCAGCCATGAACATGATATTGGGAGACAGGCAAAAAGATGATTAGGACGGGGAGAGCAAATAGAGGGAGGAGTACCAACATAAAAATAGAATAAATGAGAAAAAAATATCCCCAAGAGCATAACCCACCCATGATTTGGTTGGAATTTCCCCACCCTTCTTTATATTGGGATGGGGTAAGCCACGAGTTGGCGAACAGACAACCACAGGATCCTCCAATTCAGTAGAATATATAGCCAAGTAATGGGTATAGGAATTGTTTAGATAACTTTTGCCCTGAAAACTCTATCCCCAAGGAGGAAACCTTTCTGTGTGGAGACTGTTTCTTTAGAATAATCCTTTGCAATAGTTATCTTGGCTCTGTTCCACTGTATGTTCTGAATTTTCCTCATATGTGACAGGATCAGCTCACCGTGCCTATTGTGCAGTGGCCTGAAGATCATGTCAGGAATGTCGAGGAGTTATTAGAAGTAGCCAGGAGATTACTCACAGAGATTGTGTGCGCTTTCTCTATTTTGAGCCCTTGAGCCCGTGGTATCCAAGATTCTCGAAAGTCAGCACTGGAGTTTGCATCACGTGCCGCATTCTCAGGTAGGCCAAAGATTTGCAGGTTACCTCTGTTGTTGCAGTCTTGAAGCTCCAAGAGCTCACTCACTTGCACCTTCATTCTATGGACTGTCATGTCTGTTTGTATTTTCCCACACATGTTTTAGTCCTCCAGAGAACTAAGGGGTAGATTATGTTGGCGGGCGGATCGCCATCATTCACCGCCCGCCTCCCATTTCCCCCCACCACATTACAATGGCGGGGAGGACCCCGGCGGATGGAAAGACCGCCCACCGGTTTTCCCCCGGTCGACTCGTCCACCAGGCAGAAAAAGTGTTTAATATGTTGGCGGTGTCTACAAGACACCGCCACCCATATTACTATGACTGCAGAGATCAGCCTTTCCATGGCGGCAACGCCACCATGGAAATTCTTGAGGATCCTGCATTTGGGGGCCCGTTGCGGGCCCCCAGGGTGTTGGGGGGTGCACATGAGGGGTACCTATGGTACCCCCCAACACTTGCATGCACATGGTGGCAGGCACCACACGGTGCCTGTCATGTTGTGCATGCAAATGCACAACATGCATTTTTTTCCCTGTGGCGGGTTCTGCTTGCAGCACCGCCTGCCGCAATGTAAAAAATACGGGATGCGCCCACCAGTGTGGCGGGTGCATCCTAATGCCGATGGCAGGACCGCCGCATCTATGACAGGCGGTCCCTTTAGCCGTTGCCATCGCAATAGACCCCTAATTCTGGACTCCGCCTCTAGCCCCTTGAAATAATTGTGGAGGGCTTGAAAGTTGTGGTGCATAGCGTTGGTATTGACTTTAGTTTCTTGAGCCAGGTTGTGGAGTGCATCCAGTCGCATAATGATATCTATATTCAATGCTGTCTTTGATTTAGATTTGACCGGGGAGTCTGGTAATGGCAGCCCCACCTTGGTGCTTTTCAAGCTAGATTTGATTTCTTTAGTGCCCTTGGTCTCTTTGCTTCTCTTTGCTTGTAGGGCATCGCAATTGTCAGTGAGAGAAGGTTTTAGTTATAATGTGAGTCTACAATGGGCGCACAGTCTGTTCAGCTCTCTGGCGTACTATGCAGGGAGGAGCAAAGGTCTGTTGATAGGGTCCCAGCAGTACTAGGGTAATATCAGGCTATGGAGTTTCTCTTGACAGTGACAAGCTTGCATAAGCTCTTTACAAAGACGCAGATAAGGTTGATATGGCGTAGTGCTCTTGGAACTTACAGTGTATCAAGAGTTCAACTTGGAAAGGATCGCTAAAGACGTGCAGCCTCCATGCTCTACTGGATACCAAAAGCGTGTCCGTCGGGCGTCTGAGGCCTTTGTGTGCTGTTCTGCAGGTTGGAATGCTGAGAGTCAGCAAAGAGAGAGCAGCTCGATCAGCTATCCACGCTGCTGTGGCCGCTCTCCGATAACTAATTGCACGGTGTGGGTACCTCCATTGCAGTGCCGATGATCTCCCACTAGACCTGCAAACCTACTTAGGTAGTCACTCGGTCAGCCCGGTGGGCCCTCCTTGCCTGATAAGTTACTCCCACACAGGGGCTTCGATAGTGGCTGTCATCTTGGGTCAGCCTGGTAGAGGTGAGCAAGAATAATCCACCAGATTCACTGACTCGATGAAGCGCTGACTGGCAGTGGGAATGCTATTTGAGATTTTCCAGGCACTCAGACCCCAGAAGCCTCCTTCTCGCTCATTTTGGTCCTGTTGGACTGGTGATGTGAGTGGATCAGGTGCGTAGCCCTTGGCTCAGGTAGCTGTCATGCTTGGATGCTAGTCACACACTCCATTTCTTCTTTAGTTTTTAAGTTTTCATTATCACATTGTTTTTAAGTCTTTGTGGACCCGACCAACCCACCCACTTCTAGGAAATATGAGTCATTCTTCCAAGGTAGAAATTTTAGATTACATGTTGGGGGGATAGAAGGGACGGGGAAGTTGTGATTTTTTTTGCAACTGATCAGAAACAATCAGTTATCTAATAATGTGTTTACAGAGTGCAGGAGTGTATTTTTTGGGGGCCTGTAATGACTAAGGAGCCATAGACGATGTTGTAGTGGGGTAATAGAAGTGTTTCTTTTACCATTACCCAGGGTGTCAGCCTGTCTGGTCTCATCCATTTGAGTGCCTGCAATATCTGGTCTACTTCTATGTATCGTGGAATGTCTTAAAGGCACAAGGACCCCTTCTATCTGACTCCTAGACAGAGTTGCCTTCGAGACCCTAGGATATTTACCCGATCATACGAAATGCAGCAAACAAGTCTATATCTCCTTCAGTAATTGTCCAGGGAATTTAAGGGGTAGAGCTTGTGTTACTTAAGCTATGGAGAAAATCTTCTTGATACTCTCAATTCAGCTGCTCTAGTACAGATCCAATCTACTCCATGATAGAGCTCCTTGAAAAGGATGTTTAACAAAACTGGCACGTTGCTAGCGTGCAGGGCATTTCAGTTTTCCAGTATCCAGCCTTCCAAGTAGCGCAAGGGCCCTTCTGTATCTGTGAAGCCTTTATTTTGCAAATATTGTCTCCCATTCTGGGTTGGATGTAATTGATTCTAAACTGAATTCACTAATAAACAAAACTCCCTTTTTTTAAACACACATTCATTGTCACATACCATACATTCAATATAGCTTCTGATAGAAGGATTAAACCAATTTTTTCCAATTAAGCTGTAAATACTATAACTAGGTCCCGTATTATGTAAAAAAGTCGAATTTATTACACGTTCATTTATATTTTAAATTATAATATAACATATACAATAATGAATCCTACTGAGTTAAAAAGAAATTATTATTATATACGTATTAAAATCCCTGTATCTAAATATCAGAATACACCAATTTCATTTCAATCAAATAACTTCTTATAATAAATCTAAGCAGCAACATTAGACATTCACAGATAATAAAAAACAAATTAAAAAACCTCAAATATTCAAAGGCAAATCTCATGAAAATGAGACTATAACTAAAGTTGTCGACCAGGCGTTTCTGTAGTTTTATTTGTTTTATCCACCTTCTTCAAGACAAACAATTATGATAAAAACACAGATTTATCTATCAATTGGGGGAAAGGGTTTTCTCCTTCTGTTTTTTTCTTTATTTATTCCTTTATATGATTACAGATTTTCTTTATTTGACCACTCTTTTCGTATTTCGTATTTTAGACTCCATTCATTCCTCATGTGGATTATATTACATCTAATATCTTGCTTTGTCCACCTCATTTATCAATAATGTAGTGAAAACGTATTCATTTCTTCTTTCTTTAAAGTATAATTCTGAGGGGAGCCTTTATAGTTTTCCTCACTTTATCAGGAGTATTGCAATTGATATCCTCCCTTGCGATCTTTAGTTTTCACAACAGGGTCCTGTCTCGCTAGCCCGTTTTTTTTCAAATTCAGCAATATCTGGCCTGCTTTTATATATCGTGTCTGTAAGGCCAAGGACCCCTTTTGTCTGTCTCCTAGTGAGAGTTGCCTTCAAGATTCAAGGATATTTACCCTGTCATACGAAATGCAGCAAACAAGTCTATATCTCCTTAAATAATTGTCTAGGGAATTTAAGGGGTATGCGGAATTTCATCTTGATACTAGTAATTCAGCTTCTCCAGGACAGATCCAATGAATCCCATGATAGAGCACCTTCAAAAGGATGTTTAACAAAACCGGCACATTGCTAATGTACAGGGCATTTCAATTTTCCAGTATCCAGCCTCCTAAGTCGTGCAAGGGCCCTTCTGTCTCTGTGAAGCCTTCATTTTGCAAATATTGTTTCCCATTCTGGGTTGGTTGTAATTGATTCTAAACCCTAACACTCTGTAAAGCTTCTAATTCCTCCTTAAAAGCTCAGATGAACTCTGCCGGGTTCTTTAGGAAGGGCAATTCTTAAGAATAAGGAAGACTTGCTCAACTGAGGCTTCGATGGAGAAGCGTACGTATTAGGAAATATGTTCTTGGTATAAATTTCGGTGAGCAAATCATACAGGAAACTGACCTGAAAGCAATACTGTGACACATGCTTCTCACTAAGGGGAAAAATAACTAGTGGTTTGACGAAGAATGTCTGTACTGTGTTGAGTAACATCCTTACCAAGTAATTTTATGAAGCATTAGGCAAAATATGCAGATCTAGAGAAAGGTGTTAAGACATGGATCTAGATTTGTGGGAAGTTTTTGGCTCCATGTTTCCTGATCGTCTGTGGTGTTTCCCAGCGCTCTCCATTATCCTCAGTCATTCTCAATGTCTAAGTACAACCTTTAATTACTTTGCTAGCTGCCCAGTGAGAATGGGGTGAATTCCACATATATGTAGATAATGACCATTTGTTTTTTCACTTTACTGGCAAAGTTGGGAAGGACTACAGGGAACTCACTTGCTCGACAGACATTATCCAGAATTGGATTCAAAATAATTGGTTAACCATTAATACTTCAAAAACACCATTGATGTTTGCGGAATCACAGGAGATCTATTGGTTTTGTCAATGTTTTTTATACAATTTGCACAGCAGTGTGAGCTGCTGTGCAAATGACCTAAAGTAAAAAAAAAAGAAGTTATGACGTGGCCAATGTTGACCTTGTCAAAGGATTTTTTCCCCCATTTAAGTCATGTTAAACAGGACCTCATTCTCCTCTGCAATCTGTGTAACGAAAGCTCTGAGCGGGTGTCAGGCGGGGTTTAAGCAATATGAGGGAGAAAAGTGGAGGACAAAATGGACAGCAGGGGCAGGTGGGGGCAAAATAGACAGCAGAGGGGGTGTGGCAAAACTGATGGGTTGGTGAGATTAAACAGACAGGAACGGGGGAAAAGATGGCGAGCCAGAAACAGACAGCTGGGGTGGTGGTGGGTAAACAGCCGGCAGGGTGGTAGGGTGACATCGGATAGTGCCATGCACTCTATAAGAGTGCATGGACAAAGGTTTTTTGTTAAAAAGTACATGGAAGGACACTGTCCGCGGACAGGACGTTGTGCTGGGTCCAAGCTCCACATTATGGACAGAAGCCCAGACAAGACTGCAGGAGGAGGTGAGCAGCCAGCAGCCAGCAGGAAGCAGGAGGTGTGACCAGTAAGAATCATGGAAACCAGAGGGAAGTGGAAGCCAACCAATGGTAAGTATCGGTAAATAATGGGAGGGCTCTCAGTCCGTTTTTAAGCATTTTGTTTTACAACAGCTTTTGCTGACAGCGCATGCGCGCTGTAGGCAAAACCAAAAATAGATTGGAACTGCTTGTTGACCGTAAATTAGAGATGGTTCTGTTCTTCTGGTAAATACGGAGAACACCTTGGGTTTAAAGTTGGACATCTACTTTAGGGGAGCAAATAAATATTTTGAGAACTGTTGGTATTAGATTTATCACATGAGGAAATTCTGCCCATTCCTTGAAATATGACCAAAGTGTTCTTATGCATTTGCTGGGTCATGTATAGTCTATATTATTGATTATCATATTAGTCTGTTTAATGTCACCATAACAAATCTGGTTGGAAGAGAACAGAAGAACGAGGATGCTGCAGCTAGAGTTATCTTAGATGTCTCTAAATTTCACCACATTTCTAGATCATGACGATTCCTTCAGTGGTTCTTTGTAAAATCCAAGATATTGTTTAGTGGTTTGGCAAATATGGTCTAGTCATGCACCAAGTTGTGCCAAAACAAAGGACTAGTCTGGTCCCTTGATATACTTCCTATCCAGCTTCTTGCTTGTCTCGTGATCTTTCTGTCTTTTACCTGGATACCCATGAGTCTCCCTAAATTTCTGTGACAGTCTCACAAAAAATGTTCACAACAAAGTAGGGGGTATCTACTCCAACTTCCTGCAGCAACCTTTGGCAGATCCCTTTTAACCTCACAGTTTCTCCACTGTCCAATTTCTAAAACCTACACTCTCCCAGTTGTCTTTGATCACAATTGCAATGATTTCATCTGCCCTTGTCGCCTGTCACTCTGGATTCCCCGATGATTCCTGCCCTCCCTACATCCTTGGGCTGGGTAATAATAGCATGGCCCCGCATTTATGTGAATTGTTCAACCTGTTTCATACCCCAGCTTAGTTCCCCACCAAATAGAAGCACACCAAGGTTATCCCCTTCTTCAGAAAAGGGCCTTGCTCTCTCATGCACTCCTGCCACTTGCAGCTGAAGCTCTGGAAAGATTGGTGAATTCCTAACTTTCTACAAGCCAGTTCCTGTCAGATTTCAGACCTCGGTATGACACACAATCAGCATTTCTAGAGAACGCATGGCACATTTGGCCACACTGGACACAGAGGGGTGGGTTGTCTTATCCTACTTGACCTTTCGGCGGCCTTTGATACAATCTGCCATTTCATCTTACTTCATCACCTCCACAACCCAGACTGCCTTATTTTAGCCCTAAACTGGCTAGCCTTTTTTCTTGAAGACAGAATCCAATCGGTTCTTCTCTTTGCCATCTATTGGCTTAAATTTGGTGGCTTGAAATTAGCCCTTCTATTATCCCCTCATTGTTAAATGTCCGTTGGGCCACACTGCTCAAATGGTGCTCCCCTATGCATTCCCTATTCTTTCCTATGCTGATGACACTCAACTCATTATCACAATTGGCAGTGGTTTTGCCACCACCCAGATTAACTTCAAAACCTACCTTTTTAGCAAACAGTACAAACAAAGGCACCTTTAAACACGCTTAGGGTGTTCTGTGAACTTGGTGTGTATTGTGACATTCCTGATAGTGAGTGGAAGTGGGCGGTGTGTTTTCCGTAGGCGGCATCCAGAAATGACCTTGTCCCAAAAAATTAAATTCCACAACTGCATCTGTCTTATCTTACACTGAGTAAGCTTCATAGAATATTCCCCACGGAGACGCACACCACTGGTGCAGGCTTCCTGCACATGTTCTGGGTATGCCTGACCCTGACGCTTAGTGGTGCTGTGTTTTCCAACAAATCAGTTGAATATTTGAGTTCCATGTACCAAGCACTCCTGAAACTTGTCCGCTTGGTATAATGCCACGATCTAAGAAAAACAGTGATGCAACCAGATTTTTGGACCTGGCGCTAATACTGGCTGACAGATTGCAATGCAGTGGAAAGGAGGGGGAGGCCCAGCATTAGCCGGGTGGTGGCCAGACCTAGGGAAATGGATGGGTGCAGAAGCACCAGTGTTAACTGACCTGCAGAGAGAGGGGAGCATAATGTCTTGCAGTACAAGCTGGGGTTTGTTCCTGTCCATGGTCGCGAAGGACGACAGTCGACCCCTGAAGAAGCGATTAATATGTTTAGTATGGGACCCATGTTCAATTGCAGACCAATGAATGTGTGATTCTGTCAACCAATTACCGTTGGCATCTCTCTCTGTTTCCTATAGGATTGCCGCCCTGCTTGCCCCTTATTGGCGGGGGGGGGGGTAGATGATCCACGGGACCATGTAAAGTCATTCCATAAGCATATGTTCTGTATACATCTGTCATTGCAAGTGCACTGACACTTAATATATCCAGGTAGCTTTGCATCCGTAGTATTGTTTAGGTTTCTCTCACCTCTTTTTCTCTGTCGTTTTCCACAAATGTTCTTCAAGGATGAGTTGCATATATCTCATGTTGTTAATGTTTATAAACTTTGTACTGTCTACTGCGCACTTGAGATTATGTATAAGCTGGTTTATCTTTATATAAAACCTAATAAAAATACTTGAACCATAAAAAACTCTTCAACGCCTGCCTGTTAGCAGTTGCTTTGTGGATGCATGACAGCTGCTTAAAAATTAATTATGACAAAACGAAACTATTATATTTATCAAAGTCATCTTAGCAGACTTCTGAATCTGGCAGTCAAGAACTAGGTATGAAACCAGTGGTGGCTGCTATCTAAGTGGTTGGTGGGGTTGGGTCGCAGTGAATGAAAGAAAATTAAACACTTACTTGTGTGCTGCCGCCTCTTGGTCATCTAAGCCCGCTTTCAGGGCAGGAACATGAATCACCCGGGCTCCCCATAGCCAATTACATGGCTGCAATGCTGCTCTGTGATTGGTCTGACTGCCGTGGTTTGGCACTCAGACAGGTAGTGGGAGCCTGGGCATGTTCTCCACCCAGGCTGTAATGCAGCCTGGGTGGAGAACATGCAAAGTGCTCATGATGGTTTGATCGGCACAAGACGGCCAGCCAAGGCCAGGGAAGAGGATGTGGTCCGTCGGCTTAAACTGCCGACTTTGGTGCTGGGAACCAGAGTTCGAGCCTCGAGGTTGCGTCCTCATCCTGTGATTCTGGGCAAATCACTTAATCTCCCTGTGTCTGAATGTGTAATGTAAATACGGTGCTAATGTAAAGCGCTCCAATACCTTCGGGTCGAGTTCGCGCTATATAAATATGCAACCAAAAGAAAAAAAAAATCATGTGCACTTAAGAGAGTGCAAACCACTCCTCCTCCAGCTCCTCTGTCAGAGCCATCCCCGCCACGCCCCTACCCCGCTGAGCAACAATGAAAAAATCAAATGTTAATGACAATGAGTTATTGTCATTTTATTTTTTCCTTTTTGACCTGCTCATTGGGGCGACGCTCCTCCGCCTCAGTGGAGGAGCCACCCCTGCATAAAACTCACTCAGGATCTGTCTTTCAAATCTCAGATTTTCACGGTCCGGGGACTTCTTAAATCTCTGAATTAAGTCCTGAACTTCCTTCCCTTTAGTGTAAAAAAGACGAGTGTGCACTCCCTTATCACATCTCAATTAGACTATTGGAACGCCTTCAACTTGGACCGTCCCAGATACACAGCAGCCTAACTACAGATAGTTCAAAATGCTGCCTCTAGACTCGTCCTTAAACTTCCTAGACATCTATCACTCTTTTCACATTCTAAATCTCCTCACGGGTGCCCTGTCTACAGCAGAAAAAATATCTTTAGCTCGTCTGTCGGGCCCTAACCAAGTCTATCCCCATGTGTCTCCAGAAGCTGGATCACTGATACACTCCACCAGGGCACTTAGATCAACAAGCATTAGCATAGTAAATATGTCTCGCTTTTGGGACCTTATAAGTATTTAGTTATGCTGCACAATATCCTTGGTGCAACAACATCAAATGTTGCATGGCTGAACACTTATAAGGTCCCAAAGGCGAGCCCTATTGGCTATGCCAATGCTTGACATCCTTGTCCCCACTTTCCCATCCTGGTGACAATGCCACGCGTGAACTAAGAGACAAGTTAGTGGTCATATGTACCCTGCACATGACCTAGATTATTTTAAAATATGGAGCAACATTATTACCTATGAAAAGTACGTCGTCTATTACAAGAGGTTTTTGTGCAGAGCACATCCCGTGCTCATGCATTTAAACTCGCGGTCATTTGTAGTAATGAAGTAAATGGAGCTTGCTTAAAATAAATATTTGCCTAGGATCACACAATTTTGTCAAGAGTGGGAAGCAGGGATTGATCCCAAATGTTCCGGTTTATTTATGCAATTCACCAACTAGAAGGGTATTCCTCCATTTCACATCAAAGGTTAATACTTTGACATTAATTTGTGGCATAAAATCGGAGCAAAGGATGTTTGTTTTAGCTGAACAGCTCATATGCTGGACACATAGGACAGGCCTGGAGTCCAGACTCTTAGAGACACACAGGAGGCCTCGCTTACAAGCACTGCAGCCTGAAGAAGAGGCGAGAGGGGGGCTGCTTCTCTTCACAGGTGAGTAAAAAAAAATATATAACGCTCGTTGCGTGCTTCTTTAGATTTCCCGGGAAGCTTGCCAGTCTCAAAATCGCGAAAAGCCTGCTTGACGTACAAACCAACGGGGCTATGGTCTCCAGGAACACGCAGACTCTTGGGGAACACCCAGCTGCACTCAGGAGGCGAGAGAGGGGAGTCGCGATGCAGAACACACGTCCCACAGGACGGTATTACACGAAAGGGAACGAGTTAGAAGTTACCTCACGAGACAATAACCAAAAACATTGAACGTCTGCTGAAAAGCGAGAGGAAATTGTGAAATCGAAGTACAAAGCACCGATGCATATCGCTGCCACGAAGAAGAATATCTAACTCCCTACGGACTTATTGATTACGGTTGTGTCCAATGAAATGACATCTGAAAGCAATACATTAATAAGTGCACATAGTATTAAATGAAATCTTACTGCGCCACGCTCGGGAGTTAAAGGAAATGCTGATCACATGTAAGAATTTGATTAGTGGGGGTCTAAATAAAGAACATCACACCCTACGATTACAAAAATAGCAGCACACTACGTTGCGGTAGTGTTTTAAAAAGTAAGCAATAAAATCAGAAAATAATACGGCAATTAATCTGGATAATTTCAGAAGGAAATGTTAATAAGAGAAACACAGGATTTACAGTAGACCAGTTATTGAATTGTTGATCAAGCTAGAATATACTGTACGCATGTGAGACTCCCAACCTTGAAGAATCGAAACGTAAATAAAGCACCTTATTTAAAATACACACAGCTCAATTGAGAGAGGGACTGAGGGAAGTGCACGTGGCAGTCGCCCAAGGGTTCTAGCGCTTTGACACCAGAGACTTACCTGAAGAGAGCTTAGAGATGACTGACGGAGTTTCATACTTTGCGGGATTTTACTTCCGAGGCGAAGCTGTATAGGGTTCTACGCTGCACTTTTTCCAGTTTTCCATTGACACAAATGAAATGCTTTTAAAAGCCAACTCGATGTAATAAAAATCGTTTGTAAGTGGTAGATGGAATTTCCACTGTCCTGGTTAGTCAGTGAAGTATGTGTGATGCAACAAGACTTGCCTCCGTCATTAAAAGAAACAAGAGTGTACAGATCAACTTGGTAACCACTGCCAGTGCCAACAAGCTCGAGTTGTGTGTGCGCGCGCGCGCTAAAAGAAAACAATCATTTACAATGCAACGGTCTCGGCATTGTTAAAGTTAGAGCTATTGGCATTGCTCATGACAATGCCGTTTCTTTAAATGTTTTAAAAACAAAATCATAAACAAAAATAATGTCATGAGCAATGCCAATAGCTCTAACTTTACCAATGCCGAGACCATTGCATTGTAAATGCTTGTTAAATCTCGCGAGCGAGACTGCGCAAGCTAGCCGAGACCTAAAAAGACACATAGAAGCACTGTGAGGAGACACACATGGCGACTTAAAGGAATACACGCAGGGGCTGAAATTAGAAACACACAGGGGTTGGAAGGATAAACACACAAGGGCTAAAAATATACTCTCACAGGGGGCGTCAGGATACACGGTGATGGGCTGACAGGATAGAGACTGGAGCTGAAAGAACACACGGGTCCGAAAAGATACACACTCGGGAATAATGGTAGAAAGAATACACACACAAGGGCTGGGAGAATACACTCACAGGGTCTAAAAGGATACACGGACAGGAGCTGAAAGGATACACACGGGGGCTCCCAGAAGAAAGGATACACACAAGGGCTGAAAGGCTGCACACTCGGTGACTGGAGGTAAAAACAGACACGGGGGCTGAAAGGTTAAACACTCTAGGACTAAAAGGATAAAGCAAACCGGGTCTGAAATGATGCGCGCAGAGAGGCTGAAAGGATATACACAAAGGTGCTGACAATATACACACAAAGGGGCTGAAATTATACGCACCAAGACAGGTGCTGAAATGAAACACATAGACAGGGACTGCAACAATGCACACCGACGGGGCTTAAAATATGCACACTCGGGCTGAAAGGATGCACACGCGGGGCTCACATACACCTCAGATGGCATCAACAGACGAGACCTTGGCAAGGAGGGGGTCCTGCAAAAGGAGCTCGGGACCGGGAATCACTGGGGAGCACCATACCTGGTGAGGGGCGGGGGCCACACCTGGCGAGAGGGCGGAACCTGGCCTTTACCTCGGGATGGAAACCCACCGGGGAAAGCCCTCACACTAAAGATGCTCTCCACTGGGGGAGGGGCGATGCCTGGGGAGGCTAGACAGAAAGGGGTCGACAGATAATTTGGAGAGGGTTGCTGATTTTGCTGCAACCCCCGACCAGGTACAGCTTCCAGCATGATGGGAGAGCATTATCTGAGGGGAGACACCCCCCCATACGAAAATAAACTTGTGAACAGCTCTGTAGCACCAAATGACGGGGTCCTTCCGAAAGCGCCCGGGGCAGGATGTGTGGCAGCTGATGAACGAAGCAGCAGTCCTGCTCAGGCTGCCCCGAGCAACAGAGCTGATGAACAGAGCAGTGGCACCCCACGGCAGGCACCCTGCCTGCCCGCATCGCAGCACATGAACAGGGCTACAGCGCTCGACATTCGGCGAACCGTGAAGACTGTCCTGGGAACGGACTGCGGAATCTGACGCACGCAACAGCTTCGACACCGAGGCCAGAACTGCCGAGGTCTCATCATGCACGTCAGATTGTGAACACACGTCAGATTGTGAACACAGCAGTAGCACCCCACCTAAACACCGGCTCCGTGCTTGCTGACCTCGGTTTCCCAGATAGCTCGGTGTTTTTTTTCGTGTCCTATACTGGATTTACGTGTGGCAGCACATGGATTGCCCGAGAGCAGGGGAGAGGAGGAGCACACCACTGCCTTTCTCCGAGGCGAAGGAGAAATGCCTCGGAGAAAGGCAGCGGCATTTTCGGATTCGGGGGCGTGTTTGTCTTTTCTCTCCTCCAGCCATTGGCTGGAGGAGATAATTAGACTTCTTGCAAAAAACACGCCCCCGATCCGAAAAGGACGGGGCCTGATCGTAATGACTGACCTCCTCTCCAATGGCTGGCCAGCATTCAGGAGGCCAGCCAATGGAGAACAGGGAAGAAGAGGGGCGGGTTCAAGCCCCTCTTCTCCAAGTCATTAAATCTCGCGAGCGAGACTGCGCAAGCGCAGCCTTCGCTAGCCGAGACCTAAAAAAAGAAAAAAGGACGCGAGTGAAAAAAGTGAAAGTGATTGCTAGACAAAAATGTTTGTTGCTGTGTACTTTCAACGTCACGTCGGGGGTAGTAAGCGGTATATAAATACAATTACATCCTTTTTGGCATTCGCAACACAGGAGCCAGTTTTATAGCAAACCACACTACCTGAACTTTAAGATATACAATAATGGTAGAGGCAGAGCCACCTACCAGGAGTCCATGTTCCTTAGTATAAAAGTGGCGGTTCCCAGCTGTATTGACTAATATGTAAATTAACACAAGTGTATGTGTTTTTTATTATACTGGCACCACAGATTATTGCTTGCAGTACTGTAGAACACACAGGGTGCATGGTTGCAGCGACCCTGTATAAAGAATTGGCCCTGATGCCGACCACAACTGACCATTGGGGGCCCTAGAGTGGTGGCCCTGGAATTGCTTAGAACCGATATGGAGGTGGGGAGGGTGACTCCGCTTGAGGGAACACGTGGCTGTATCTACATATGGTTGGGCGATGCATTATCGGCCTATTAGGAGCAAACGTTAGCATTGCGTTAACTGGCCATGTCATGGCGTTTCACAAAATGGTTGCCATGTTCTTGGCATTTAAAGGCACAAACGCCTAAGTGGACTTGCACATGCATTCTAGGTGTAATGAACATATTTGAATTATATTGTCGACTTGTGTTTGCTGTAAGCATATCTTGCACTCCATACTAACGCTCCAAATGGGTTGGGTCGAACCTTATCAGAGAGAGTGAAGGGGGCCATCCATGTTGACATTGCAGAGAGTGACTGCCACGTATGCCATGTAGCAGTATCAACAGCATTCACATTGTTTTAGTCAGGCATAGCATGACTGTGAAAGCACACGGATCTCACATTGAATGCCCAGGGACGGCTTTTATGGGATGTTTTGATTACTTGGGTTGAGATCAGGCCTGCCTTTCGGCACGTGTGCTCATCCTCTCTGTCAGTAGAGCTGCATATATTGAATGCTGTTAGAAATGAGGTGCAAGGGGCGCCTCCTTCCTTCCTTTCTGATATGAAAGAAATCAGCAGCCAGGTAGTCGTAGTGCGGCTGTGTGTTTCACCTCCCCGTATTGGCTCTGTCCTGAAATACAACGCGTACATCGTCAAGCTCTGCTATTGTAATGCCCTGTGTGCCCACTTTCGAATAAATCGTAAATGATGGCTGGAGGCCAAAGCTCTGTGTATGCCTAGTGACCACGAGTTGTGTTTGCTCCATGGTATCAGTGACATAAGGAAAATGTCCAAGCTGTCTTTGCAAATGCATCAAACCAATTGCCTCCCACCGGAACTTACACATGCACCACTCGAGGAAAAAACAGGAGTCGTGGTACTGTTTTATCAGCAATCGCTGATGTAAATGTGAGTGATTGTGCACCCTGTGCAAAAGGATGGCAGGAAAATCTAGGTCACGCCAGAAATTCGTATTTCATATCGGTGGCTTGAATAATTCACAGCGATGCAAGCCCCGCCCACGATTATGAGTCGGGCAGCCATTTTACATATGAAAAGGGTTTATACACAGCTACCTGTCTGTGGTTAATGTCATGGACCAGGCCGCTTCTGCTTTCCAACAACTGCATCGTTTTGTTATCCTCAGAAGAATACAGCTTACAAACGGGTGTGAACATCAAGTGTATATATGACCACATACAACACAGGCATACAATAACACCCCCGCATATAGGGAATAGGAGACTAGAAACATGCATTCTCAGGAACACATCCGGAACTATAACATTAGATTTACCAGCAGGAAGGGGGCTATCAAATATGAATATGCTTGTACTTGCAAGGAAGCACGGGAAATAAAAAAAATACACGCGAGTGGTGCGTGCGCAGCAGCGGCAAAAGTGAGAGTAATCGCACAGAGAAATAGCACATATTTTCAAAATTCAAAATGCGCGCAGTCTATTTCTTTAATACTAACAAAACGGAAATGTTTAAGCACAAAACATTAATAATTATGAAACGAGTACGTCATGGCACTGCAACACCACGATAGAAGAGGCAAATGAAGCTGACGAGGAGGGAGGGGGAGAAGGGAGTAATAATTATGAAATGAGTACGTCATGGCACTGCAACACAGTGATAGAAGAGGCAAATGAAGCTGACGAGGAGGGAGGGGGAGAAGGGAGGGGGTAGTGCGAGCAGAGGAGCATGATTCACAGTGATAGAAGAGACAAATGAAGCTGACGAGGAGGGAGGGGGAGAAGGGAGGGGTAGTGCGAGCAGAGGAGCATGAGTCACAGTAATAGAAGAGACAAATGAAGCTGATGAGGAGGGAGGGGGAGAAGGGAGAGGGTAGTGCGAGCAGAGGTGCATGATTCATATGCTGTAAGGCTTAAAGAGCCATTACAGAAAGCCAGATGGCAGCTGTGCACGTTCACGCACGCGTAACCGCACGCTTGAGGCCAGAAAAAGCTTGTGGGTAGCACTTTGAAAATCCACTTACTAAATGTCTCGCAGAGCAGCGCATGTGCTGGCTCAGGCAAGACCTAAAAACGCGCTCCTGCTGAGAGGTTCACCTAGCAATCAAATAAGAACTGGAAGAAGACTCTACTCTTTCTTGAAAGCCAAACTCTGGAATTCTCTCCTCTCCGATTTTACATTCGAAGTGCTTCGACTGAAAACCTGACTTTTTCCATTCAAACAGCTAGCGTATTACCTCGGCCTCTGTGGGCGTTAACCCCAGAATGCCCTATTTTTAGGGCATCTGTTGCACTCAATGAATAATTAATTCGTAGATGTATTAATTAATTTCTGTCAGTAGAGCAACTGGTCATGGCAGTGTGCACGCTTGCAAAACCATACAAGGGACACTCCTGTATCAACAATAACTACAGCAGCACCTGGAAGGCACACATTTCATAACACTGCTCAACTGTCAGTTGCTTATTGGCTATTCTCTTCCTGCTCAGGCCAGTGGATTTGACATCTTAACAGGTTCTATCTGCAACTTCTCCAAAAGCAGGACCATGTGCTAACATTAATTAATTGTCTGTTGTGTTGCCAGGACTGCAGCAGATTCCTGCCTATATACAGCAGCTGCTGCTCTCCTATGATAGAGGAGCTTCGCACCCCCCTGCCTGCAGCCTCAAAACAAGAAAAATAAAAAGATAATAAAACAGGTTTATTATTGGTTAATTTTTCAAGTTCTAAGGGCCAAGTCTTGGTAGCGGGGTCTTCGTGGGGTCAGTCACAGAGGGGAAGTGGTGGGCCCTGATGTCAGTGTGCATGTGGGTTTGGCTGTCCGTCTTAAGACGGCCAAACCGACATGCAAACTGAGATGTCTCCAACCCGATTTGCTTTGTAGGTTGGAGACAGCAGGTACAGGCTCCCAGTCTCCCTGGGAATTAAAATCCAGGGTGCTCAGGCTAATTCTGATGCTGTTCTTATGCTGCCAGCAGCATGAGAACAGCATTTGGATTAGTCACAAGGGAGTCTTGGAGCCTGTGCTGCAGTAGAGCCAGAGAGGAGCAGAAGAGCTGTGAAGCGGCGGGCTGCAGGCAAGTTATTATTATTTTTTTTTGTATTTTCTTGTCCGCCCCTGCCCGCCCCTTACTCTGCCCTGATACCAGCCTCTACTCCTGCCTAAATCAGTGGAACTGGTAATTATCATAAAGACAAGCCATTTTTGTCAAAGGCCTATGTATCCCACAGGTGTAGTACAGCATTAAAATTCCTACCATAAGTACAGTGACTTTACAGTTGCAAGTGAAAATTAATATTACGTCCATGGGAAGTAGGGATGGAAAGGTAATATTGATTGGCACAAAGAAAGATTGCAGTTTTTTGCTCAAATAGTTCTTGTTTTTTTCCCTAAAGATAACATTTGTATGGTTACAATTTTTAGTACATAGACTTGCACAAACTATGATTTGTCAATAAACATATGCCTATTGTATGTTTAAAACAATACCAGTTTTTAGCCTTATTCTTTGAAGAAAGGTTTCCTGTCTAATGTTGGACTCTGTCCATTTGAAAGGTTGTTGTGATTCAGAAAGCGTCCTGGCCTTTCCTCAGGTCACAGCATTGTCCTTCAATTGACCTGATGTGCAGCGGCAGCCCCCCCCCCCCAATTAGGGCAGAGGAGAGTCCCTCCCTGCTGCCAGTATAGCAAAAGTGAAAAATAAATAGTAATAGTTTTTTTTTCACCGCTCCCAGCCTGAGCAGTGTTTGGGGGCAGTGCATTGCTGTTACCACTTCTCCGTTTTCTCATGTACGACTCTTTTGGCTATCTATTATCTTTTTAACTTTCTTCCTTTCCTGTCCACCAGTATTGGACACAGCATGTCATACGGTGGGGGGGTGGCTATAATAGAGCCTCCCCTACCGGTCAAAGGTGCTTGGCTTTACTGATCCAGCTCGTCATTCCCCGAGAGGGCGCAGGTGAGTGCCTCTCTTTCCCGAGTTCCCAGCATTTCTTTCCGTAGAGGGCGCTGGAGATTGCCCCTCTATCTAAGCAGCGAGCCTTCCCCAGCGTGGCTGGAACCGCGAGCATTCCCCAAGCGCGGCAGGAGGCGCAAACCTTCCCCAGCGCGGCTGGGGCCGCGAGCATTCCCAGCGCTGCAGGAGCCGCGAGCCTTCCCCAGCACGGCTGGTGCCGCGAGCATTCCCCAGCGCTGCAGGAGCCGCAAGCCTTCCTCAGCGTGGCTGGAACCACGAGTATTCTCTATCGCAGCAGGAGCCGCGAGCATTGTCGCGGCAGGTACCGCAAGTGTTGTTTCAAAACACGGCCAGAGCCGCAATTATATTTTCCTGAACGCGATAGAAGCCGCAATTCAATAACGATCGTGGCAGGAGCTGCCAAAACATTTCCCTAAAATGACCGAGGTCGCCAGTATCTTTGTTAGAAAGCGGCAGGAGCCACTTGACTATTCTTTCAGCGGCAGGAGCCGCTCGAACTATTCCTTAACGCGGCAGAGACGATAATCAGTTTCCAGGAGCCGTCTAAAACTTTTAGTTAACTCGGTAGGAGCCACAATTTGTTTTCTTTTACCGCAACAGTAAAGACTTTCGACGATCAACTCCCATGTTCACTGAGGCGCACGGCAGGAGCCGGCAGCACCGCCTCCAATGCAAATTCGGGATGTTCTTATGTGTTTTATTCCCGTGGGTCGGAAAGAGCACCTCAAGGAGTTGCCATTACTTTGTTCCGCATCACTGTGTGAATTGGAGTACTTTTTCCTTCCCAACTACACCCCCATCCCTTCTACGCAGTTTCTATCCAGAACGCTTAAGTCCTCTGGACCGACTTCCTCTCTGTCCCCCTGCATTGTGTTCTACGCGGCATTCTTATGACACCCATGGTGAGTGTGTTCCTCTTCTTCGTCCTTTTGTTATAGTACTCGTGATTCGAGTGTATGTCCCACAACTTTGTTTTCCCCATTTAAAGTCCATCTATCTCTTCTGTCTTGCAGACCTAGGACTGTCCTTACCTTGTCTGAGACCACCCTACTGATGCTGTCTGTGTCCCTTCCACCTGATCACACCCCGATTTGACTTCACGTCCAGTACCTTCATTCCTTCCCTTACCACCAGGGTGGTGTGTATATCTCCCCTTTCCCCTTTGGACCAATTGCCCATACTGTAATAATCTGTGTGGAAGATTGGTCTGGAGGTGAGTGGGGAGGCTCTCTGTTCCTGCGGTTCTTGGTGTTCAGGTGAGTGGGGTTGTGACAACTGCTGCTGATTGACATCAGGGGAGTGGTGCTCACTCCACCAATTTACACTGCGCATGTCACTTTGGCCGTCTGTCTTACGATTGACCAGCCTGACATGTGCAGTGTGAACCTCTTCCTTTAGCTGTCTCAGACAGCAGGTGGGGAGCAGGCACCAGCCTCCTGTGCCTTCTCGAGCATCGAGGCAGTCTGCTACAGCCAATCCTGGCATTGCTCTCATGCTGCTCATCTACAGCATGAAAGCATCGTTGGGATTTGCAGAAGCGGGTTTCCTGAGGCTCCAAGATGTTCAGTCGCACTGATGGCATCCAAGAAGAAAGAAGAAAAAGACATAGGAGAGCAAAACACAGGTAAGTAAATTTGTAAATAAAAAAAAAATCTTTTTGCCCCCCCTTGGTTCGGCTCTCAGTCCTCTCAACCACCCTCCAGTTTTGAAGGTCACCACTCACCACTGCTGATGCGGCGATTCTTGTATATATTCCCAGTCCAAAAAATGGCAGCTGAGAGCATAATGGTACTTAAAGCTCTTGCTGATGTTTTGTGAGACTAGTAAATCATGCAAGAAATAGAATATAATGTTGTTGATGTTTAAGGGTGATACACAGCAGTTTTATTACACTTGTGTGGGCCGTTATTTTGTATTTCTTGAGTATATATGAAGCTGAATTGTATAAAGAATGTTCTCCTTACCTACTACCTCATTCACTTAAATTATTTTCTCACTTTAGTAATTCAGGATCTACTTCAGGATCCTTTACTGCTGCTTTGATTGTGGTACTTCCAAAACCTAATAAAGACCCCTCTGTTGTTTCAAATTACCACCCTATTTCTTTAATAAACAAGATTGTAAGCTTTATGCAAACATTCTTGCAATCAGATTGGCTTCTGTGCTTGATACTATTATTCACATTGATAAAAACCAGTTTCATGAAATATAGACATTCTGTAAATAACAGTAGATTATTATTTCATTTTATTGAAGATGTCATCTTTGCATCTTCCCGCTGATGTCCTTGCATTAGATGCTGAAAAAGCTTTTGACAAAGTACATTTTCAGTATCTTTTTCATACTTTATTTGCATTTAATTTTGGCCATCCCTTTATTTGTATGATTTCTGCTCTTTATTCTGGTCCATCTGCTAAACTTTTCATTAATGGTCAACCGTCTAAAAAGGTTTTCCTTTTTAGAGGCACTCGTCAAGGTTGTCCCTTGTGACCTTAACTCTTTCTCATTGCGATTGATCCTTTACTCATTGCCGTCAGATATTGCATAGAAATAAAAGATTTTACTATCATTGATGTTACTGTAAAAACCTCAGTTTACGCCGATGATGTATCATTATATATTAGTAATCCTGATTCTTCCATTCTTCCCCTATTAAATCTAATTCAAACTTATTCCCAAATTTCCGGTTATACTCTAAATACTAACAAGACTGAATTTTTTCCCCAAAATGTGTTTTGTACCCATCATGTGCTCCCCAATAATGATAGAATATGGCAAAAGGACAAACTTAAATATCGTGGTATTTTATTCTCTCATACTATAAAACAATCGATTACATTGAATTGTGAATATATTCTTAACCATATTAATGACAAAGTTCATAAGCGGTCTGCTTGACTCACAATCAAAGGAGTTAAGAAACCAAATTCAGCAAGAAACACCGAGAACTGAAAGAACAATTGATCCCGAGAGAACTAGCCTACAAGACCTAGACATTTCCACGACCCCTCCCTCTTCAATGATGGACTTACTACTGATGCTTCAAAAAACCATGCAGGGGCTGTTGGAAGTTACAATGTTGAATAATGGAGTTCTGAAAACGCAAAAGCTTTATTTGAAAAGGTTGAGGAGGAGCTGCAAGTAATTAGAGGTCAAATGCCACATATGATGAGACCAGTAGTAGATGCCCAGCCTAAAGAACAGAAAGAAGGCATAGAAACAGTAGGAACACCAAACAACGTATATATATCTAAGCGCCCGATGCTGATAAAAAGAAGATGGGAAATCCCAAGACACCGCTGCACGAACTTTAGGGGTCATTATAAAAGAAAGCTACGTAGAAAGAGAGAAACAAATGTCGCAATAATGGGAAAAATAAAGGAAAAAGTGAAAGAGGTAAAATCAAATATACCCACACTGGAAGTGATAACTGCCATGACCCCAAAGGTGGAGAGTAAGAGGAAGGGTCACAGTAATCATGTAAAGAAACAGAGTAGTAAAAGCCTTAGAAATGTTCAACTAAAAACTAATCCCATAAAAATAAAACCCATAGTAAATCCAAACAATGTGGGACATAATATAAACTATCAGAAGAATCAAAATCAAGAGAAAGTTGTCCCACAACGAGGTAAATTAGAAGCAAAAGGTAAAATGGGGGAAAACATTGAGCAGGTAGGTATAGAAGCTCCAAAGTTAGGAGCAGAGGGGGGAAGCGACAAATGGTTGTACTTTGAACCTGAGCAAAATCAAAACAAGGGAAAGAAAATTAGGAAGAATAAACCTCTAAATAGGTCTCCAATCCTATTCTCATTCTCTAAATGCCCTAGCCTGAGGGGAATAGGAACACAAGATTTGAGACAGGTGGGTTTTATAGAAAACATAAGTGGAAAAGAGATTACAAGAGTACTGGTCTACTCCGACCTAGTAAAAATGGCAATTTGGAAAGCGGCGAGTGAGATAAACCAGGAAGGTACACGGCTAATCCCAGAGAAGGAACTAAAGGGAAATGGCCAACTAGGAAGTAGCTTTCTAAACTGTCATGCAGGTCTAGGAAAGCGACAGGTGAGGTTACTAGAGGGAAATGAGGCCGGGGGATGTACTCTGAATGTAGTAGTTAATAATTCAGTAAATGATAACTCCTGGGATATTTGGAGCCAAAGATGTAGCCCTGCAGGACCGTCTCGGAGATATAAGGATATAATGGATGAAGATGGAGGGTTAAGTGAGGTGGAATAGGATGAAGGGGGGTCGCATAGCCTTAATATCGTATCATGGAACATAAATGGCCTTGGAGATATAATAAAACAGGAACATATAACTAAGCTAACAAATAAAGTGGAAATTGTTTGCCTGCAAGAAACTTGGCTATGCGACGAAACCCCAACCTTCGATGGTTTCCTCCAACTCCATCGACCGGCAAAGTAAAAAAGATTCGGCCGTCCTGCAGGGGGGATCATGACCCTATTGTCTACAAAAGTAACAAATAACGTGACCCCGCTAAAAGCAAAATGTAAATGGCTCCTGGCCTGTAGATTATCTCTGTTGACTGTAGACATAAAATATGAAAATATAATTATTATAAATGTGTATATGCAATGGAAGAATGCTACTGAGTTGGTATATTTTAAAGATGATATAGATTCTTTATGTGAAAAGTATGACTCTGACATATTTTTTATTTTGGGGGATTTTAACCATAAATTGTACCCAAAGGAGGCAGACCTCTGGCATAGGGATATACTGGACGCATATGAAGTAAAACAAGCAACCTTTCCAACCTGTGAAATATTAAGACAGGATAAAGAGCTGGGAAATTATTTTGGGGCGAAGGGCCTTTTCTGCCTGAATGGCCGATTTGAATCAGATTGCCCAGCAGAGAAAACATTCAAAATAGGCTCACGAAATTGCCCAATAGACTATGTCTTTATGTTTGCTTGGAACTTCTCTCTTATAAGGGAATTTAAGATATTACAGAAAGAAGGCAGCGATCACAATCCCCTGCAGATGAAGATCCAAGGAGGAGCCCCGAAAGTTCGAGATAAAGTAATCTCACAACAAGTTGAATATCCCAAGAGAGTAACAACTAGATTAACGGAAGAGTATATAGAAAAATTAAGATCATTTCAACAAAAGGTAATCTTGGGAGATATAGGGGGTCAAAATTTGGATTGGTATGAGGGAAAAATAGATCAAGTGGTGCAATGCCTTCGAACTGAATTAGCAAAAGTTAAAATAAATCAGCAGCAAATCCCTGTTAGACAACCAAAATGGTTTACTGCAGATTGCCTAAAGAAAAAAAGAGAGATAAGGAAAGTAAAAAGAAGCCTTAGGAAAAAGTATGACCGGAAGAGACAAAGTCATGTCAACACATTAAAAAGTGAATATAAAAAGCTAATGACAAATGCAAAAAGGGTGTATAAAGATAAATGTTGGGAACATTTACTGGAATCTATTGAATCGAAAAATATAAGACAATTTTGGAAGCTGGTGAAGGCAGCTGCCGATCACCCAGTGGGGGCAATGAACTGCTTGATAGCCGAGGCTGTATGGGAGAAGTACCTGAAAGAATTGTATGGCCCTCGCAGAGGCCTAGAAGCGGAAGTGCCCCAGTTATGGCACAACATAATGGAAGAATTAAAAACAGATTTTACAGAACAGAATGTAGAAAATACAATAATGAAATTAAAATTAACAAGAGCAGCAGGTCCAGACAACCTTCCAGCAATAATAATAAAGTCACAGATGAAGTGGTGGGCGAGATTCTTTTCTCGTATATTTCTGGAAATTTTAACGGTAGGGAAAATACCAAAGAATTGGAAGGGAGCGGTAATAAGGCCAGTCCATAAAAAAGGCAATATGAATGCACCACAAAACTATAGGCTGATCAACCTGCTAGATATAGGAGAAAAAGTCTTTTCAAAAATAATTTTAAATAGACTAAAGGACTGGGTAGAGGAGTTTTCAATTGTACCAGTTGAACAGGGTGGCTTCAAAGAAGGCCACTCTACGGTTGATCACTGCTTTGCACTGTGGGCAGTAGCACGCAAGTCAATAGAACAAAATGGTAAGCTGTGCTGCTGTTTTGTTGATTTTCGAGCAGCATTTGACTCAGTTGACAGAGAATGCCTCTGGGAAACCCTTGTAAACAAAAAGATCCCTAAAAGTTTACTTGTGATAATAAAAGAGCTGCATAGTGGAAACTGGGCACAAGTAATTAGAGACATAGAAGGGGCATTGACACAAAAAATAGCAATTGAGAATGGCCTTAGACAGGGCTGTGTGTTGGCCCCTTTGCTATTTTCCATATTTCTAGCAGATTTACCAGCAACCCTAGAGGTCGAAGGAAGCGCAAGCCCGAGAATGAATAGAAATAAAGTGTCCTGTCTACTATATGCAGATGATCTGGTAATATTAGACCAGACTGAAATAGGTCTTCAAAGAAAGTTAAGTGCCTTTAATGAATACTGTAAAAGGAAATTTTTAACAGTAAATATGGAAAAGACAAAAATTTGAAGCTTTGGGAAAAAAGAAATTCGATTTAATTGGTTTTTAGGAGACCTGAAACTAGAAACAGTGAATGAATATCGCTACCTTGGGATGTGGTTTGACAGGTCTCTGAAGTGGTACACCCATATAGAGGCCCAGAAGGCGAAGGCCTTTACATCGATCTGTGGCCTGAAAAATTTAATTGAGATTATGGAAACATGTCGCACAGACCGCTGTTAAAGGCCTTCAGCGCAATGATACCCCCACAAGTACTCTATGGAGCGGAAGTTCTCCACTTGAGTGGCAAATGTGATTGGGATCTAGAGGAAGGGAAATGCCTAAAAACATTAATGTCATTACCACATTCGGCGATGATCCAAGCAATAAGAATTGAGTTAGGTACAATTGCTTGGAGGGTACAGGCACAAACGGCCTTAATCAGATTCTGGAAACGCCTGGATATAGAGAGAGGCCAGAAAGTATCCCAATGGTGTAGAAAAGAAATTCAAAACAGTAATCTAAAATGGGCTAAAGAGAATAGGAAGAAAATACGATTAGCCTGTAAGAATTTAAAGGTGAAAATTGGTCAAGATTCCTTGGATGTAGAATTCACTAAAAGTGATCTTAGTAAGTACGGACAAGAAGTCTCTAGAAGTGCAGATATGGAGTATCTGGCAAAGAAAAAATCTGTGCAATTTATGAGAGATTCATGGTTAAATAAAAATTGGTTCCCTTACTTGGATTTATTACCAAATCATTGGTATAGACAGGAAATCTTAAGACTGAGAACCGGTATAAATCCCTGGTTGATAAATGAAGAATCAAAAAGAAAAATGTTAGGTCATGAAGGTCATTGTAAATGTACTTTGGGAACAAAAGGCGATATATTACATATTGTGTTAGATTGTGCAACTTTATTAGAGCAGCGTAAATTATGTCTCCGTCCAATGTTTCTAAAATATGGCATAAAGTTACGGACACAGGCGGTGGAGTTAATTACAGAAATGCCTAACCTCGAAATCGCGATTGCATTAGGCAACTATATGAAGGGAATTAAAAGTTATCTAAAAGAGAATTAGCTGTAATTTCCAGAAATTTTAAACTGTCTTAAATTTTAAACAAGGTTAATATAAACCTTCTTAAAAATGGATGAATTGCGTACTATTTTAAATTGAGTTTTTTTTAAATTATGTATAATGTCCATAAATGCTGCAGTTGATTTGTATAGAAAAATTACTTTTGTACTCCACTCTGAAAATTTTATTAACTTTTAACGTTGAGAAGGTATAAATCTGTACTGTTGAATTGTCATTTTTAACTGTCATTTTAACTGGTCATCACTGTTTAAAGACCAAGGTCTAAATAAACAAAGTATTTATCGTATCGTTGTCTATTTTAATAACCATGTCCTCATCTAACTTTTTAATACGAAGATCTGCAATACTAAAATCTACAAAATTAATATTGCAAGATTTAGATTGTATTTTTCAAACACCTATTTCTTATACCCTAAATATATCCTTATGCTATAGTCCTGTTATTAAACTTAATCGAAATATTGGCAATCTTGCCTAAAAGCAGGTATTTTTTATTTAAAAGATATATATCGTAATAATACTTTTTTTTTAATCTTTTGAAGAACTGCAACAAAAATGTATCTTACCTCAATCGGATATTTCTAAATACAAATTTTTATGTAATTCTATTCTTGATTAATTTCTCAGCAATTTTCCAATGGAAAACGTATCGGATTTAGAGAAGTATATTCAAACAATAGCTACTTCCTCTCATGCTGTTTCATTGTATTATAAAAAATTTAATAATTTTGTCAAAAATAACATTAATTTTATTTCTTCTTTATGGAATTTCTCAAGTCGTTTATTTGTTTATGGACTCCGTTAAAAATGTATAATGCAAAACTATTAAATTCACCTCATTGTTGGCACTGTAAATTGGTTCCAGGTTATGCTTTTCGAATGTAATACTGTGTTTTGGAATGAGGTTTGGGATGTTACTATAAAACAATTTCATTTATCGGGTAAACTCTCATATAATATGTTGATTTGTAAATCGATTTTACTTTCCACTAAACTGTCATATTCTAACAACAAGCTCTTTCTATCTGCTGCTCTAAAATCAGTTACTGCCAATTGGGAAAACGCTTCATTATTGTCACTTCATATGTGGTGGTCATATCATATCATATCACCAGAAAAGGAGCTGATTTGAATATGTTGGGTGTTGTTCACAAGTTCACAACACATCTTATTAGTTGTTTTGGAAACCAATTGACAATTATATAGCGCCATATCATTAATATTTTACATTATATAATAAGTAAAGTTTCTTAGATTTTATTATGTAGCTCTGTTATAATATACTTGATAAAACTAGCTGTTGCCCCCCCACCTTTTATTTTTAATTTTAATTTCGATTACATTGTAGTTATCGATATATAGGTACAATGCATTATATTTATGAAATATTGTAAATTGCTATGTACCCTATCAGTGCTCTTTTTTTGTGTGGTCTATGTTTTATCATAAATTCAATAAAATATTTTGAACCACAAAAAGTATGGTATCGTTGGGCTAATCCCAGAGCGCCAGGCAATCAGCTGCTACATAAAAATTAACTCATCCCCATCTCTTTTAGTTGCCTATTACCATATATCTAACAGGGTCTTAAACTGTAAAGGCAAAGCTGTTTGCTTCTTGCAAGGAACGGGGGGTAATGCCAGTAAAGTCCATGGTTTTACTAACTGAGCTAACATCCCTGTTATAGGATAAATACCTCCCTCTTGGAACCACAGCACTGTATACTGAATGTGAGTTCCAGTTCTAACATTATCAGGCAGTGGATTAGACATTACTAAGGTCTGTGGAACTGGTAGTGGTCTCCAGAGTGTCTCTGTCACTCCTGTTATTCCCTTCACATCACATACCTCTATAGTGTCTGTTAGACCCTCACATGTACATCCTCACATCTCCATCACTTCACCACCCCCAAACACACAAAGCACCCTCTCACCTTTAAGCAAAGCATTTACTTTTATATACAAGTCAGTATTTTGACAGCGGTATATCTCATTCACACACTTGTGCATAGAATCACAGTTGCAACTGACATACATGGCCATTGCTCCCTGAGCTCTGCAGGTAGGCCCAGGTCTGAGTGACCATGTATTCTGAACACCTTTAGTCCCAGTGACAGCTACTGTATAAGACTTGCATTGCCTCCGGCTCCAAGTCCCACTCTTGGCCCATTATAAACACATGGATGCGACCCAGTTCAAAGTATGTACTATAGGAGAGTAATATGCTTAAAAAAAACCTACAGAAACATTACATCCAAGAAACATCAAACACACTTAGGGCGCAAAAGATGAAGTAAAACATGTGAAATATAAACAGGAACTAAATCGTTAACTTTGATTACCTTAACAAGTTTTACGTTCATTGTCCCGAAATGTGGCAGTGTTTTTGACTGTAAAGATAAGGACATATTTATAGGGCCCAATAAGGATCTGTTTCAATATTAGCTTTTAGTTAGTACCGCGTCTGAGACCCAAGAGACCAGCCCCCCTAAAGCCCTGTTGGCCGTTGTCTGTAGTGGCACAGTGAGTAAAAAAACAAAGTGCAATGCAGCAGAGAGTAATTGGAGAATACCAAAGCACCACATGTAATATTGAGTGTATGTTGCCACCTGACATGTCAGAACAGGTGCAAGGGGCATTTAGGTTTACAAAGCCCAACTCTGGGGAACATGGCGGCTGTCAGCTAAGCGGCTGCTGGTCAACAGTCCCAGTCGGGCGATGTGATCCCTGGTCTTTCTAAGGGGCCTCCCGCATCTCATGTGCTAGCTGACTACTTTGTATCCCTGGCCCCCCATCCCCTCTTTCCCCCAGCAATACCTTCGTACCTCGCTTTCCTGCTTCTGTTCCTGCTGCTTCTAACCTCCGAAAATCGGAATTGACAGGCGGATGGCCCCAGAGCCCCAGGAAGCTATCTTAACACTCTGAGCCCCGCGATGGGAGGGCGCAGCTTGGGAGTGGCGTCTCAGCCGAGCTATGTGTTTCCAGGCCTGGGCTCTGAGACGCAGAGTCAGCACTGGTGATTGCGCTACGGAGGTGCCGGGACACGCTTTGTGGAACATGAAGGTGGGGAAGACCTCAAGGTGGGAAGCCGAGAGCTAAGACTCGACTTTGCTATGGCAAAACGGAGGTAAGGCTGCCCAAGAGGAAAGTAGGGCTAATAATATTGCGCACTCCGGGACCCTTCCCCTGCTTGGTCCAGGCCATATTCGGCAGAGTGTGACTCCTGTGGCTGATGGAAAAGGCTTAGGAGGAATTCTGTGCGCGGGAAAGTTAGGAGGAGGGGGAGGTTTTCATCTTATGGAGAGGAGTGAGGGCCAGCAGATAAGATTTGACAGATACACACTTCGTACAAGGGCCACACAATTGTTACCTCTTACTGATACTACTACTCAAGGCCCTCCCTCTTTAAACAGCATTAATTGCCGGAAAAGACTCAGATCACTCGAGGCACTAAAACAGAAGAGGCGAGGAGAAGGAGAAGGTGAAGGAAAAAGTAGCAAGAATAGAGCTATCTGCAAGTGCCAAGAGCCCTAGATCCAGAGGGAGAGGTAGGGGGGAAAAAGTATCGGTATCAAGAGTGAAGATCACACCCTCCTTAAAGTCTTACTATAAAGTTCTCGCCACTCCAGCTTCAACTACAGCTCTTACTATAGAAGGAGCCCTCTCCCAGCTACAAGCAAGATGGAGTTGAGCCAGCCTCAGACTATGCCGGTGGAAGATTCACAATCCTTCTCTTCCTACCCGGTCCCTACTCACTTGTCTGAGACGCCGCTTGAGGATTCTAGTAGCCCTCAAATACTCGTCCATTCCGCAATCTCTGTTTCAAATCGCTTCAGTGTGCTGGAGTCACAAGATGCTCAGCCAGACGCCCACCCAGAAATAGCACAACTTGCATAGTCTCCGCATCATACCCCCAAGGCAAGCTCAGATTCTCTGGCAGATATTCTTCTAGCTCTCAAGGTGGAGATGGGGAATAGATTTACAGTCACCGAAACCAACCAAGTGGGAATTCAGGCCTCCTGCGCAGTGTTAGCCCAGAAACTGGAGGAAGTATCTTTAAGAACAGATACTCTGGAGCAGGAGATCCCGAAGATTAAAGAGGCACTCGATACATCTGCGGTAGAAATGGCTAGACTAACGAGACAAAACAGAGAAATGAGAGATGATCTTGAGCGTCTCGAGAACCATTCCAGGAGGAATAATCTGAGATTGATCAATGTTGCTGAAGCTCTTGAAGGCACCGACATCAGGGGGTTTGTGATCTCGTTATTAAAAGACACAGTCCTAAAAAATTCTCCAAATATAGATTTATCCACAGAGATACAACGGGTCCATTGGACCCCTACAAAAGACACCCTGCAAAACAGAAGCCCAGGAAAATCCTGATAAATTTTCTCACCTACACTGCAAAAGAGATAATTCTATCAACGGCACTTAAGGAAGGCACCCTAACGTCAGGCTCTTTCACTTTTTCTATTAGATCAGAAGTGTGCCATGCTACTGCTCAGAAACAATGGGAGATAGGCAAACGGATGGAGGAGCTGAACAAGCTTGGGGCAATGAAGTTTCCAGCGTCACTTCACATTATGTGGAATAACCACATGTATGTTCACCATTCAGTAGAGGAGGTAGATGATTTACTAACTGATATTAAGAAGAAAGCGGGTGTATAGGGGCGGGGTGAGGTGGGAGCGAGGGAGGTTGGAGAGTCCAGGGAAAGGAAAACGTTGAAGGAAACAAGTTATCCTTGCCCGGGGGATTGAAGCCCCTTAGGCTTTAAGCCTAGTATAGTAGGGAGGGCTCCCCGGAGGGTTGGGGAGACTATAGGGGCACGTGGGTGGGGAGGAGGGGGGGAGTGGTGGGGGAACACGGGGTAAGGAGCAGTGGAAGAAAATCAAACAATAATCCTCAATCACATTTTTTATATCAGCTAGCCAGCTCTGTGTCGTTTTCGTTAGCTATAGCTATAATTAGATGGGCCCTTTGATGGATGATCTTTTCTAATGGGAGCTAGAGATCTAAAATTTATCTCGTTGAATGTTAATGGTCTAAGATGTCTGCATAGACAGAGGCTAGCCATGACATACCTAGAGCAGAGTTCAGCTCAGACATGTCTTATCCAGGAGACTCATTTGAATCTCCTAGAGAGCCGCACCATCTTTCCGCGGTATCCCTGGTTAAAATACTTTTGCACATCAGAGCAGACTGTCCATTGTAAAGGGGTCGCTATTTGATCAAATAGGGGGCGGATTGTGCGATAAAATCTTTTAAGACAGACCAAACCGGGAGATGGATTATAGCTAAACTAGATTTTGGCGGAACAGAGTTAGCATACATATCCTTCTATGGTCCGAACATCGACGACCCCACACATCTATGTAAACTACAATGGTATCTGATGGAAGTTGCTATTCCTATAATAATCGGGGGGGACTTTAATGTGTTGCTTGACCCCCTGTTGGATAGATCGAATCAGAGTTGTTTTGTAGGGGCGCCACTGGTCCGTCAGGCTCTAAATAATATGATGCACGATCTGGAGCTTTCTGATGTATGGAGGGTAACACACAGGGTTTCACCTTCCATAGCAAGAAACATGGACATTTCTCAAGAATAGACTATGTCCTGACAGATAGATCTATTATAGATGATATGACGTCAATCAGCGTTCAGCCAAGTCATATATCAGACCATTCTCCTGTTGCATTTTTCCTTAGCGGGGAGTAGGTACATATCAAGACCAAGATGGACACTCAAAAGATTCATGTTGGTGGATCCAGAGATAGTTGTAGGGCTCAAACATGCATCCCTTGACTATTTTACTATAAATATCGGATCTACGGCTCCCGATTATGTTTGGGATGCCTTTAAGGCATATTTGAGGGGTTTTCTGCATATTCTTATATGTACCAAAAATAGAGAAGAAACACGAGCTCTAAAAACGTTGGAAGGTAAAATCTCAGACCAGAAAGGGTTTAACCCTAAGAGGTATATCCAAGAACAGACACAGCAACTCATTGGCAATATAGATCTGGCAATAGCTTGATCCGAACCCTTGGCTGTGGTGGCACTTGATGCTGCCAAGGCGTTTGATAGAGTGTGCTGTGTATTCCTGTGGGAAATGTTCAGAATAATGGGCTTCAGTTCTATCTTTATTCAGTCTTTAGAAAAATGCTATCGGGGGCTTCCGCCAAGATACTGCTGAACGGGATTTTAACATCTGGTTTCAACATACTGAGAGGCACGAGACAGGGCTGCCCCCTCTCGCCCCTGTTGTTCAATATCTACATAGAACCCTTAGCGCAGGCAATAAGAGCAGACACCTCAATAACTCCCTTTAACTCCCACCATTATAGCAGCAAGGTTGCCTTAAATGCAGACGATTTGCTGCTATATACTGCTAACCCAGCTGTGGCAATACCAAGGGTTGAAACTCTGTTAGAAGAGTTTGGTTCCTTCTTAGGCTATTTAGCCAACACCTCTAAAACCGAGGTGATGTGTTGGAACATTCAAAACTGGGAGGGTAGAACAAGTCAAGATTTTAAATATTTGGGAATTATAATCGTTATAGACAGTGAGAAGATCCCACAGATTAATCTAAATAGGGTTATAAAAGAAATAGATCAATTATTTGCAAGGTGAAAAAACCTCCCTTTAACAATCTACGGAAGGGTTAACCTAGTCAAAATGGTTATACTCCCCAAATTAACTTACCTGTTTAATGCTATCCCCCTTGATTTTCCAAAGTTGGACATTAGTGAAATTCAGGGGAAGATTGTAAGTTTTATCTGGGCATACAAGGGTGCAAGGTTGACCTGGAAGAAACTTAGGCGAAGGCTTGTCAAAGGAGGATTGGCCCTCCCTGATATTAATTGGTACTGTGCAGCCTTCCAATTCAAGAACATTCGGATGTTGCTTGGGAAGCCAGATGATTCAACTTGGGGAAGACTTTTGGGTGAAATGACAAGGCAGGATGGTGGAGATGGTTTTTTGTGTAAATTTGGGGCACCTAGATACTTCCAAAAAGTACGTCTAAAAGTACTGATGTCCGCCCTTTGCTTATGGTATAGGGTGAGGAGTAGATGGGGGTTAGGTTATTACTCTGACTTTTCCCCAATTTGGGAATCTCCTGGGACCCCGTTATGCCTTAAAGATAGCCTAAGCATACCAATCAGAAAGGCGGAGAATTAAAAAATGATCAGACCTGATAACATCGGGGGGGTCCTTCCCTGGGAAGTTTTAAGAGCAAATATTGGAAGTGACCTCTCTAGATTTAAATATATGCAACTAGTATCATGGTTTATGTCTGAGAAGAAAGAAACCTGTGGTGATTGGGAGCTGGAGCAATTTCTTCAAGATGTAAATTTCAAGAGTAAGGAAATTTCTAAATGGTAAGAGAAGCTTTTGGAGGCAGACGAGAAGGAGTGTTTGCCGCAACACTCAGTATGGAATGAGGTTCTCGTTGAGTGTGATACTGAAGTGGTGTGTGAACGCTCGTTGAAGCTCCTATATAAATTTGTAAAGCCAGCTAATTTGAAAAAGAATAATTTCTTCACTATCAATCAGTTGTTATGGACTCCTGCCAAGATAGCAAAATTTGCCCCATTCCCCCCGCCCCAAGTGTCCAAGATGTGACTTTATATGAGCCAACGATCTCCGCATCTTTTATGAATGCCCAAAGCTGAGAGTTTACTGGAGTGGAATCGAGAACGCCCTCTGTGGGATTTTTGGCATGGAAGTCACCCTGAATGTGGCGCATGTTTTATTTGGCGAAGATGGCACGATCAGCAAGAAGCTGAAGCTCTCACATAGATCTTGTTCTGGTAGCCCAGAGTGAAATTTGTAAATATGGGGAGATCCCCTTCCCCCAAGGTTGGAAGATTGGGTAAAATCAGCTACCAAAATGGCCCAATTGGATCTGGGAGGAGTGAAGGAGAATTGCTCTAATATCTGGCTGGACTTTACATCGGGGTGTAGAGACTTGGGACTCAAATACCCCCCCATGGTCCAATGATTACACCAAGGCACCACCAAAGATGTGGGTCTGGACTGGTTTGCAGATCAAAGCTAATGCAGTGGCCGTGGGGTGCACAGGTTCAGAAGGGCGGCCTTATAAGAATTGCAGATGCTTTTTTGGTGATATGATGATAAAAAAAATACAAAGCCCAACTCTGCTTCCACTTGGAGAGAGCGTGGACCAGAGAGCATCTTCATACACAAAGAATTTTCACTAGAGACAGATTTTGTGGTTGTGCATTGGCCTGCTGTATGACTGTCATGGAGGACTTGCATAGGTTTACCCTTCATGTTTGGGGCCTTTTTCTGGCTTATTTCACTATTGTTGGTTTATTAGAAGAATCCAATTTTAAATGACATAAAGTAGTCCGTACACCCATGCCTGGGACAGCTAAGAAAGCTCATATGGGGTGCAATACTCTTGACTGAGAAGAATTTGAGTGAAGTCTGCACTTGCCTGATAGAGATGGAGTTTAAGCTTAGAATGGGGAGCTCGTAAAAGGGTTCTGGCAGGGCGTCAAATTTGCCTTTTGATCTCCCAAGACTAGCTATGGGCCCAGAAGACAATTTAAAAAATGGACAGTGCTGAATGGGTTTTAGGTGCAGCCCTAGAATACATTATTCTTAGGCAGCTTTTATCCTATCCAAATATGGCACGTACATACAATTAACCTACATACTTCTTATTACATAACCAGTGGTTACAATAGCAGTGCCTGTTCTATAACTTCACAAGAAAATTAGAAATCTTTGTTCAAAAACTTGAATTACATTCTTTTTGGCCTCCCCTTTTAGATTTTGTTTTCAGTTTTAATTATTTTGTAGAAGTGTTTCTTAAGAAGAGAACCCAGCTGTAGTGTGTTAATTATCAGGTAAGTATTTTCAATGTCGCACCTTGAATTTAACTCTACTGTACATCAGGAAAACAAGCAGTCAATAGAATGCCTGAGACTGGTTATTGGAGCCCAACTCCTTGTAAGATGATGAATAATGTGAACGTTTTTTGATGTGGAGAACACAATGTTATTTAATTGCTTTGAGATCATGAAGCACTAGCTGGTCCTAACAGCCTGAGCGGCAAGGGAGCAAATGTACAGTCTCGGAGAAGCCCAGGTCTGCTAAATAAGCCCTCAAGGAGTATTAGACATTTTGGCAATTTTCCTTTTGCATTTTGCTAACTTAGTTGCAAATGTATGATTAAGCTGCAGGAAATATGATTAAGCTACGAAATGTACCCCGAAATGGCAAAATGAACACCTACATATAAAGTATAAAAAGTTGTACTGATTTTCATTCAGATATTTCAGATCTGTTTCCTAAATTTCGATCGCCCTTCCCTATCTGGCCTTAACAGAGAGAATAAAAACAATTAATTCCTGTGTTGATGTGTTACCTGTGTCTCACCACCCATCACCTCTCTTCTACAGACAGCATCATTGAGAATGCTTTAGCCAAGTGCCTCTTGAAACCCCTGAAGGGTGCCATCTACTCCCAGCTCCTGGAGTTCCACACTAGGGATGGAAGCCTGAAGAAGCTTCGGGAGAACCAGAAGAAGATGAAGGCGCAGAGCCTGCCACAGCTGGGAGTCACAGCAGGGGTGCCCGATGAGGTAGTGATGGAAAAAATTCTCCTGAAGCTACAGTTGATGCACTCACTCTACACCCCGAAGGAGAAGGTCATCCAGCTGCTCAAAGTTTGCAAACTCATCTATGAAGCCATGAATCGAGTTCCGGGGAAAAAAGGTACGAGACCCTACAAGATGGTTATATTTCATGAGACACATTGGGGAGTTACGTATATGACCATCAACTCTGATCATTCGTATAAGCTATAATAGAGACTGAAATATAAGACAAACATCTCTTATTGCACCTGGAAGCGAAAGCGGATCAACATACCCAATGCTGGTCAATGTCGCAGGTCTCATAGGGGTAATGCAATGCACTGGTCGCTGTTATAGGACATAGGAAAGAGACACATAATCACTCCATTTTGACTCACTGATAGGTTCGCTGTCAAAAGAGGTATGATAACTCCATCCAAGTTCCTGAACTCTCATGCACTCAGTTTCACACACACAAAAACACACACAGAATAAACCACTTTCACAGCAAAATATGCCCAATTTCCACAAAAAGTAATACAACACCTGTCACCCTAACACAAACATGCATACATGCTATGGACCCTTTAATAAGTAATCCTGCCTTTCGCTCTCAGAATATGAATATTGGGACGTCTTACTTGTTCCCTCACCAGAGAAACTGAGTACTCCACTATATCCATGAAGGATCCATAATTGGGTTTCCCTAGGCCACTCATTTGTTGATTTTATTGTAAAATGGCTGATGTGGCCATGCAAGGTTTTTATTCAGCATATTTTGGACGACTGTTTACTTCAACGGTATTGGTTGGGGAGTGTTGTGCTATTCTACAACTTTTTGATAGATGATTTGTGGTGCCAGATGTTCATTAGATAGTCTAAGCTCTGTTCATAATCTGTAAATGTCTGGGTCACTCTTTAGCGGTTTCCTTACTCTATAGGAGGGAGCAGTGAGACCTGAAGAATGCAGCACTCAGTTAGAAGTATTGAAGTCCAACACAAACAAAGACGTGTCTGGCGGCCCTTCTATCAAGATTCTCTCTCTAGTAATGGCTGGTGCCATTAGGGGTATCAGTGATTGGAGGAAGGGAGCTTCTAATTGGCATCTCTTATCTAATCTTCAGTTCTCTATGTCGCACGAATGAGGTGCCGTAGCCTTTTTTCCCTAACCTGGAGAGCACTTCTTTTTCACACAGAGGTCTACGGCGCTGATGATTTCCTGCCTGTGCTGACCTATGTGCTGCTTGGATGTGATATCAATTTCTTGATGCTGGATGTAGAGTACATGATGGAGCTTCTGGATCCTTCCCAGCTGCAGGGAGAAGGTAAGAAAGCAAATCCACAGAGAACACTTATGTTTCACAGAAATATGATGTGATCCAGGGTAGAGCTTTACATTGTGCTTACAACAAGCTGCTTGTAAGCTGCACTCAATGCATTTTGTGGGGGGATTAGGCAGATTTGTAGATGGCAAATGAGGTGTAATCATGGGTGTTTCGTTTTTGTCTTACAGGTGGGTACTACCTCACCACGGTCTTTGGGGCTCTATTCCACATCGGTAACACTCAACACTCTACAGTGACAAGGCAGATCAGCCTGGATGCTCAGCGGTCGCTTCACCAATGGCAGCGCCGACGGACGATCCACCATGGTAATTCAACAAATCATATAAGCCAGGTATGGAACATTTAGCTTGATAGGTCCTTGCCCTAATCCTTGCCATTTTTGTAGAGCGATGAGAAGGCTCTTTACATGCATTGACCCCTATAAATCCCATGCAGGTTTAGCCACACTCCCTGTTCCTGGTGTGCCCTACAGTGACGTTTACAAAAGTATGCCCAAAAAAGCAGCACCATCCTAATGAGAGGGTGCCCTCAAACCATACCATCCTCCCTGAACTGTACCTCTGTCAGTGACCAGTACAACCCTGCCCCAGAGTGCTTATCCCACAGTGACAATATCTCTCCACCCAAAGTGTTACCCAACAGTACTTGAGTCACCCTGTCCAGGCTGTTCTTCACATTGAACATGCTTCCCTCCCATGGATTGGCCTGCAGAGGGATCACATCCAGAGTATCCCTACTGTGACTGCACCACATTGTCTAGTGTGTGTCCCTAACCAGTTTTTCCACATTCTGTTTCTACAATGACTGACAAACGATGTCCATGACCTAGAAAACACGCTGTCCGGGCCAGATCATAATTAAATCGCTGCACAGGTCAAATTTATGGTGCGCTCCTCTTTTTGGGAGAGAAATCCATAACCTGTGCATAACTTTCAACATTAAACTTCCAAAGGTCTGTGCTTCCCCAGATCAGCTCCTGACATTTCTGTATAGAGATATATCACCTTCCCAGCACATACATGCATTAGTAGGCGAGAAGAGGTAAACATTGTGAGCAAAGGGTGTCGCGAAATTGTATACATGTGCGGAAGCCAAGATGAGTAGAGCAGGATGAAATTGCAGCCATTACATTGAAAATCGAGCTCCAAAACTGTCAAACCTTGCTGTGAGATTTGCCTGGGAGGATAGCCAGGTGCAATAAGAGTCAGCAACCCTCAAATGAGCTCTTCAGAGCTGAGGAATAGCAGAGACAGAGTTCCTCAAGTATCTGCCATCATTATCAGATCCACACTGCTACGGTGTCTTGAAATTCTTTGGAAATAAAATTGAAAATATTTGATAAAACAAGATCTGCCGCCCACACCTTCCTTGTTTCACCACAGTATCAGCCATACTTAATTCCAGTACCTCAGCCTTCAAACTGTGGAGCCCACCCTGAGCAGAGGAAACTATTAAAATGAAAACATCTGTCATCCATTTGAACCCTTTCGTTATTTGGATCAAGGAATTTAAAGTTATTCAAGCCCCAGACCTCTGTGCAGTGTTCAGCACCCCCTTTTCTCAAGGCAGGGTCACAGACCCTTTGAAACATAGTTGTTGCCCTATCCTTAAATAAACCCTGCTGTGACAGAAAATGCCTGTCCAGCTCCTTTGTGATATTCATGTAACTTTTCCCAAGCAAGACCACTGAATGGGAGTACAAAAATACCTAGAACTTCATAACATTTTGCCCAGTGGCCACTTGAGCTTCCAATCCATGCAACAAACAGGATCTGTACTGATGGGTATTTATGAAAATATCCTCATTGTCATTAACAAAGGTCATTTGACAGCTGTAATCATAATCTATTTGCTCCCTGGAAGAGTGGACGGGATGGCCGGGAAACCTTCCTAATTAGATCAAAACCAACTTAACAGACTGAAACAAAAAATGTCACAATAGACCGTGCATTCTTTACATATTTTATGAAATTTCTAAATTACCTACAATAAAGTAGCTTACAATTTTTTCATGAGAGTGCAATAAATATGTAACAAATTGAAAATGACAAGAAAAGAAGGAAGAAAAGAAAATACGTCCAGCAGAAAAGCAATGGATTCAAGAAAGAAAAAAATTAAGATTTTTAAAATATGAAGCCTATTAAATAATGTTCTTGACACAATGAAAAGCTACAGGTTCAATCAAATGTCCCAATCCTCAAAATGAAAAATTGAGATACATGCAGTTATAGCCAGCCAACAGATGGTTCAAAGTTTCTCTTCCAGCAGATGAGATCTCAATGTTTTAATGACTAAGATCCAGAGTAGATCTTCATCTTCAAGTGGTAGCTCAGTATGAAAGAGAACTTCTAGCAAAACAGCCATCACAGATGTTACCGCCCATCCACGGGCAACACTGAGAAACAGAGCACCGATAACACAAACTCCAAAGGTTCAGCAGCTGGTCATTAATCATGTGGACCATGTGATCCAAGCAGCAACAGGAATCCTTCTTGCTCCAAAATAAAAACTCCCTGGATGTAAAGATGGGAGGGGCACAGTGACACAGTAGCAGAAAACTCTATTACTAGCGATAACTTGTGCTACTGAGGCTGCTGAAGCTGGGCTGCACAAGATAGAACTCTACAAGGAAGTGCAAAAACATCACCAGCATCACCTATTCAGCTGCCACAGCATCACATGCTTTGCATTGTATAACCAGTACAAATGCAGCAGAAGCAAACCAGCATGATGGGGGGGGGGGGGGGGGTGGTAAACTAAGCCAGCGCCAGTCCAGTGCCCACAACTGCATCAACTTCCCATAAATTAAATAGGTCTTTGCTTCATTACTAAGATCCAATGGGATCGTTACTCTTGACTTTGTTGCCTATCTCCCTACTCTTGGTGCCACACCTGGTTAGACTTCCCAACTCCTAGTGATGTGGAATAGCAGTGACTCT
The DNA here is from genome assembly GCF_964204655.1 of Triturus cristatus. NCBI lineage: Eukaryota > Metazoa > Chordata > Amphibia > Caudata > Salamandridae > Triturus > Triturus cristatus. The sequence goes on from NC_140592.1 coordinate 312,316,106, forward strand.
GAGGAGATAGGGAAAATGGAAAGGTATCTCACACAACCTGGCTATTGGCCTATGCTCAGTGGAATAAAGGTGTCTGGATAACCACAGACTTACCGGAGAATATTCAGCGAATAAGAGGAGCATTCCCTGTCACAGGCCCCCCAGATGCGTACACTCACAGCAAGAAATTATAATAATGAAGATTTATCATACACTACATAAAGATAGGAATCAGAGTTGTCTACAATATATTCCAAGCACTAGCAAGGAGAAATAAAATCTGAGTAAATAGATTAAAAATATCAAACATTATAATTTGTTAGACCGAATCCTAGCCTGCATTTGTTTGCCGTTCTGTTGAGCTATATAAAACATGCCTGCATACCTTTGTACAAACCACATGACTAGGCCCCTGGCACTCGCCGAGCACTGCTAATTAATGCACATCACTAATTACATCTTCTATGACATCATTGATAATATCGCTGCAACATTTGCAATTAAGATATTGATGAGAAAACTGTGCAAGGCAGGGGTGCGAGCTATAGTTACCTTAGGGCATGAGTTACAGCTACTTGAGATAACTATAACTGGGGAATTTATGTGTTCTTTTTAGCTTAAAATGTTACGTTGTTACTGAACATTTCACCTTACTGTAATGATACCTGAACATTTATTTTTTTCAGTGAATATATATATATATATATGTATATATATTCAGTGAATATATATATATATATATATATATATATATATATATATATATATATATATATATACACATATATATGTGTGTATATATTCACTGAAAAAACCATAGGTTTCAGGGGCGTTATAGTTAGCTGGACTTTTCACTCGTACAAAACCATTGAAATTCCCCTGTTATAGTTAGTTCAGCTAACTATAACTCGTGCGCCCGCAATGCACTGCTGATGACGTCACATATTACATCACTCATGACATGGTCAGTGACATCACTCATGACATCACTAATGACATCTCAAATGACATCACTGATGACATCATCCAGTGAATGTGTGTTTTTCAGAACATTACATATGTTTTATATATGTATATCTCAAGGTCGATGGAAGAATAAATGGGTATATAAGTGTCTAAATGGATGATTTGTTTTTGAAAAATTGATTGTATAACTGACTAAGTGTATCTTAGTAAATACATGGCTTAGTGAGTAATGTTTAAATATGTAAATATCTGTATCAGTCTCTCACTTTGTGTATAAGTGGCTGCATGGGTTGGTGAGTAGCTACATGAGTGTCTATATAGGTTATTAGTTGGTTTTTTGAGTATCAGTATGAGTGTCTGAGTGTCTGTATTGTTCGGTGCGGGGTATTACGTAGTGCATAGGTGCATGAATGAGTGACTCACCGTTTGTATGTGTTGAAGACAGCATGTGTGCAGGACTGTATGGGTGGAAGAGTGTGTGCATGGGTGTGTTAGTGAGTGAATGACTGCCTCAATAGTGTCTTTGTGAGTAACTACATATGTTTTAAACTAGTATATGTGACTATTGGTGTATATAAGTGAGTAAATGTGAGAGTGAGAGATTGAAAGAGTTCCTGTATGAATAAGTATGTGTTTCTATACGTGATTGTTTAAAAGACTAAGTATGTGTAAGTTTCTGTAGAAGTAAGTGTGGTGGTGTGTGTGTAACTGTATATGCAAGTAAATGGATGTATGATTCTTTATTAGCATGAGTGACTATGTGTGTGAGTAACTATGGATGAGTGGCGTTGTGTTACAGGATGTATAGGTGTATGAGTACATATGATGAGTGAGTACATGTATGAGTGACTGTATAGGACTGTTGGTGAATGAGTGGATGTGTATGTGGATCTTAGAATTACTGAATAGGTTGTTGTAACTGGTATTGGTATGTCCATTGTTTTGAAAATTTTTGTTTCTATTTTTGAATGTGTGTATCAAAGGTTATATTAGGGGGAGAGGAGGTCTGCCACTCTATCACAAGGATGATGTCATGGGGAACAACCTTTACAACGCAACTTTTACAACGCACTACCATTACAACGCATTTTTTACAACGCATAATCCATTACAACGCATGACATTACAATGCATGACACTACAACGCATTTTTAAAAACTACCTTTACAACGCATTCCATTACAACGCATACTACCATTACAACGCATACCATTACAACGCATAATATTACACTATACTATCCAACACTTACCCTACTGATGCACCCCCTGGAGTTAGAATAGTAATTTTTACCCCTATACTATCCAACACTTACCCTACTGATGCACCCCCTGGAGTTAGAATAGTAATTTTTACCCCTATACTATCCAACACTTACCCTACTGATGCACCCCCTGGAGTTAGAATAGTAATTGTTACCCCTATACTATCCAACACTTACCCTACTTGTGCACCCCCTGGAGTTAGAATAGTAATTTTTACCCCTATACTATCCAACACTTACCCTACTGATGCACCCCCTGGAGTTAGAATAGTAATTTTTACCCCTATACTATCCAACACTTACCCTACTGATGCACCCCCTGGAGTTAGAATAGTAATTTTTACCCCTATACTATCCAACACTTACCCTACTGATGCACCCCCTGGAGTTAGAATAGTAATTTTTACCCCTATACTATCCAACACTTACCCTACTGATGCACCCCCTGGAGTTAGAATAGTAATTTTTACCCCTATACTATCCAACACTTACCCTACTGATGCACCCCCTGGAGTTAGAATAGTAATTTTTACCCCTATACTATCCAACACTTACCCTACTGATGCACCCCCTGGAGTTAGAATAGTAATTTTTACCCCTATACTATCCAACACTTACCCTACTGTTGCACCCCCTGGAGTTAGAATAGTAATTTTTACCCCTATACTATCCAACACTTACCCTACTGTTGCACCCCCTGGAGTTAGAATAGTAATTTTTACCCCTACACTATCCAACACTTACCCTACTGTTGCACCCCCTGGAGTTAGAATAGTAATTTTTACCCCTACACTATCCAACACTTACCCTACTGTTGCATCCCCTGGAGTTAGAATAGTAATTTTTACCCCTATACTATCTAATACTTACCTTAAATGTAATTTAATATTATGCGTTGTAATGGTATGCGTTGTAAAGGTAGTATGCGTTGTAATGGTAATGCGTTGTAAAGGTATTTTTTAAAAATGCGTTGTAGTGTCATGCGTTGTAATGTCATGCGTTGTAATGGATTATGCGTTGTAAAAAATGCGTTGTAAGTGCATGCGTTGTAAAAGTGTGCGTTGTAACGTCATACATCCGATGTCATCAGTGATGTCATCAGTGATGTCGTTTGAGCTGTCATCAGTGATGTCATGAGTGATGTATGTGAGTGGAGTAAAAAGTGGAACGGCCTGGACCACCTCTCTGCAACACAGCTCAGTGGCGCTTACTGGAAGCACCTGGTGGGCTAGTTAGCCCCCATGGGCCCTCAGGATTGAAGGGGAATTATTTCCCCAACTTAAAACGCGCCACAGGGCGTGTTTGCACACGTCACCTCAGGCTCCGTCCCCTCCCTTCCCCACTGTGTAAACACACCCTGTGGCCATTTTTTAAGTTGGGAGATCAAGTCCCCTTGAATCCTGAGGGTCCCTAGGGGCAAAATAGCCCACTAGGTACGTCCAGTAAGCGCCATTGCAGAGAGGTGTAAAAAGGGGCACGGCCTGCACCACCTCTCTGCAATGCAGAGCTGTGGCGCTTACTGGAGGCACCTGGTGGGCAAGTTGGCCCCCAGGGTCCCTCAGGATTGAAAGGGAATTATTTCACCCACTTAAAACGCACCACTGGGCGTGTTTGCACATGTCACCTCAGGCCCCGTCCCCTCCCTTCACCACTGTGTAAACGCGCCCTGTGGCCGTTCTAAGTTGAGAGATTAAATCCCCTTGAATCCTAAGGATCCCTAGGGTCAAACTAGCCCACTAGGTACCTAAGAGCCACAGAGCTGCGTTGCATAGAGGTGTAAAAAGGGGCGTGACCTCAGAACACCTGTCAGCAACGCAGCTCCCTGGCGCATACTGGAGATACCTGTTGGGCTAGTTGGCCCTCAGGGACCCTCAGTATTGAAGGGGAATTAATTCCGCAACTTACAACTAGCCAGGGGGCGCGCTTGAAGAGTGCTGCAAGGAGGGGGCGTGGCCTATGGCGCGATACCGGTCTTTTATTTATTTTATTTTTTTAAGAAGGAGGGCTGTGTGACCCCCCTTCTTTTTCTAATTTATTGGCCCTGGGGACCCCATCCCCCTGGGCCTGCACCTTAATTTTTTTTGTTGAAAAAAATACATTTGGCCCTCCCAAGGCCTTAATCGGCCCCGGGGACCCCAACCCCCGGGTCATGGCCTTTTTTTTTTTCTCATTCTTTAGGAGGGGGGCTGTGTTGCCCCCCTCCTCAGGCCACTTATGGCATCGGGCCGGCCTTTGTTTTGTATTATTTAAAAAATATATATATTTATAGAAACACCTAGGACATGCTGGACAAACCGTATGTACCTATCACCATGACGATTTGCGCGATATTCATTAAAAGGCGACTATGCATACAATGAATCCACGTGGAATGTATTTACACCACTAGTGAAGCTCTGACGTGTCTGACGCCCTACCGTGCCTAATCCCGGCACCCCCGCCGGTGGGTACTCTCCAAGTAGACACCCTTGTCGTTTATTTATACAAACATGGGTAGCTATTGACGGCACATTTAATACACACGCACACCAAGCCATTCAAAGGGCATTCGACAAAAATTCGACCAAACTATGCAAGAAACCCCCCTCACGGTTAATAAAACACACATCCACCGCCGGATGTGTAATACTTTTTATTTTACTCTCTGGAAAGGAGACAAACCTCACTTGAGAGTCACAGCGTGCTCCTGGCTGAGCCCAATGCTGTGTTACACCCACCAGTGCCCGCCGAGTGCCACACGCCCCTGTGTTGTATTCCACCAGCTAGTGCGTATGCTATGACACTCTTTAGCCCATGTGCACTGTAACACCACCCCGTGAATATGTCATGCCACACTTGCCTTCGCACGGGTTATATTGCCCCATCTAACGTGCCTTCCTCGATGCCTATGTTATAACGCACAGCGCTATGTCATACATATTACAATCTGGGATCCATATCTTTGTCACAGTGCATATGCAATGTTACACTCCCCAGCACATATTTTATATTACAACTTTAGAGACTAGTTAGGTTACACAACACTGCCCTGTGCATATTACACTCCAAGGCGCATATCGCATAGCACGCGCTAGTGCCTCTGCTATCTCGCGCTCTACAATGAATCTGTCATTGCGCACAATGTATTGCATATTATATTTCACACCCCGGTTCATCTTATATCACACTTTTTGGTGCATAGTTTATACCATATACTATGTCTAGTTTTCATTTTCAATCGTGCTCTCAGGACTATGTTCCATATAACACTGCGTCCACCTACCCTTTTCACGGGCATTACATTTTGCGTGGGGGGTGGAGGGTCAGGGGGTGTTTCTGCCAAGTGAGCCCGGAGTCACAGTCACAAACGTCCTCTTCTTCCTGAATAAAAGTGAGATTATGCTGCATACTTGTTCATATTTTAAATAGTTCGCACAGACACACATTTTAAAAACAATAAAGTTCCTAATACCCACCTTCTCTGAACAGTTAGCTTGCTACCCCATCCACCTCCTCCCTATCCTCTGTTGTCTGAATCCATGGACTAGCCTCCTCCCTCCTGCCATGCATGGTCTGATGTGCTGCCACTGCCCTCCATTTAGCATGATGTACCAGTCCACTCCTCCTGCCCTCCATTGCCCAATTCTTCGGCCCATCATTGACCTCCTGCTTAGCCTCTGTGCTTAGCTTGCTGCCCCTATTCTCCTTCCCCCTGCCCTCCGATGTCTTTGTGCATGCCCCTGCTCCATCCTTTTTGCCCACCATGTTCCATGGCCCTGCCACTCCTATCTACTCTGAGTGTTCTGTTGAGCTGCCACTCCCCTCCCACCTGCCTAGCATTGTCAGATGACTGTAACCTGTCCCTGCCACCTCCACCCTGCCTGTCCACATGCCATGCCCCTATCCCCTTCCTCCTTGGTCCATTTTACTGTCACACCCTTCTGCCCTCCCTGGTCTGTTGTGCTGCAACTGCTCCTCCTGCCTGCCCCGCGCGGTCTGTTGTGAGGCCCCTTCCCCTGAACTCTCTTGTCTGTGCCCAGGTCCTGACCCTCCCTTCTATCCTCCATGGCCCTTTGTGCATGCCCCTGCAACCTCCTTCTTGCCCATCATAGCCATTGTGCTGCCACTAACCCTCCTGCTTGCCATGCATGGTCTTCTGTGCTGCCATGGCCCCTCCCACTTTCCCTGTGTGGTCAACTAGCTGCCCCTGACCCCCTCCCACCTTCCCTCCATGGTCTGTGTGTATGCCATCATAGTCTCATTGTTGCTCTCCATGGTGTGTCTTGTTGCTAGTGCCCATCCTGCCTGACCTCAATGGTCATCTTGCTGCTCCTGCCCTACCCCCTTGCCCCCAGCCCTCTGTTTCCATGTGCAGACCCCTATTCCCTCCCTCCTGGCTTGTCTGTTCCATTGTAATGCCCCTGATCCGTCCCTCCTGCCCTTTATGGTCTGTTATGCTGCAGCTTTCTCTCCTGTCTGTCCAATATGGTCAGCTATCTGCCATTGCCTCTTTCCCCTCTGTTCTCTGTTGTCCATGTGCATGGTCCTGTTCCCTCCCTATTGCTTTCTATGGATTGTTGTGCTGCACTCCCGACCCGCATGCCCTGTGTGGTGTATTGTGCTTCTGCAAACCCTGATGCCTGCCCTGTAGGGTCAGTTTGGTGCACCTCTCCATGTCCCTCCTGTCCTCTGTTATCCGAGTCCATGTCCCTACCCCAATTCCTCCTGCCTACCATGATCCAATGTACCATACTTGCGAACATTTTGAACTTGGTAATAGGGAGATTTTGAAAAAAAACTGGGGTATTGATTTTCCCCTTTGAGTTACATTGAAAAAGAGGAGATTGTAGACAGGAGACAGATCAAATAAAGCCCATTTGAACATAAAAACATTGGGCATTTTCTGGCTGAAACGGGTCTGTTGGCATGTATGGTTGTACTACCACTGCCTCTTCCTTCTGCCCACAATGGTCTATTATATTGCCACAGCCTCTCTTGCCAGTCCTGTATTGTTGGTTTGTTGCCCCTGCCCCCCTTTCCACTGCCCTCCATAGTCTGTTGTGTTGCCACTGCCCTTCCTGCCTGCCCAGTGTGGTCAAATTGTTGCCTCTGCACTCTCCTACCTGCCTTCAATTTCCAGAGTCCGTGCCCCTGGCCTCTGCCTCTCAACAGTATCCCAATGAACAACTAGATTGCTAACATTCTATATTTATTACAAAAGTGTGGAACGCCTGATGTCATCTTGATATAATCAAAACTGTAATACCTAGAGCATTTCCTTTAGAAATTACATATATGAGAGGGTCTTATTTGCATCAAAATTATGGTTAGTGCTCTAAAAAACTAAAATGAGGACGTATTTTCTGAGTTTTCAAATAGCGACAAAGAACTTTTAAATTATTTGTAATCTTTATGTTTTTTTATCCAGTTGACCACTTGATTAAATGTTGCACCTAGGGAAGAGGCTGTGGTGTTACCTCCAGAGCTGCAGACTTTGCAACTGGGGAACCAGGTTGGAGTTTCTGCTTCAGCTCAACATTCTGTGATTCTGGTCAAATCACTTAATCTCCCCATGTCTACAACCAAAATGAATTTGATCTTGTGTGATGTAACCAATGCTCATGTAAAGCACTCCAATACCTGACAAGTCTGCACTATATAAAACTGTAAATACACAAAAAATAAGTGTTTTGCACACTTCTGTCATTGGGCTACATGTGGGCTACATCTGGGTGATATTTCTGCTGCATTTCGGCCCTTTTGTCTCTGGTGGCCATCTTGGGAGATTTATTTGTTATGAAGTTTCCTAATTTCCTCATTTACTGCAGTCTCCTCAGCAGGAAATACTTTTAGTTTTTTATTTTGGTTCCCTCAAGAAGACATTCAGATGTGTCACACATTTGCCATAAATTCTGAATGTTAGCCCTCTAGTTGCTCATTAGATCACTGTAGTAAAGCTACTGCTCACCAGGGAATTCTGCTGCTGGTATTCAAAGTGCATGTGTCAGTCTGCATGTCAGAATTTGTTTATGAAATAGAAGAGGATTTGAGAAGTCAAAATGTGCCCTCATTTTTCTTTCTGCAGCACTAATCATAATTTCTATGGCAAAATGAACCCCCTCATTTTGTTCCTTTGTAAATTAAATGTTTTAAGTGTTACCACTTTATTCCAATCAAGATGGCTTCAGGTGTGCAATATGTTTGTCATAAGTAGGACTGTTAGCGCTCTAGTTGTTCTTTAGAATACTCTGGGAAGCAGCAGTAGAACACAAAGGAATCAACTGACAGTCTCTGCCCTTGTTGGATGTACATGTTTTACTGAGAATGTCAGACTTCATTCTCACATGACTGAGAAAGATAATGTGAATTTACAGAAAATATGCTCTCAGTTTAGCTTATAGATCACCTTCCAAACCTCTGTGGGAAAAGCATGAGAAAATAGTTTTCTCTCAAACATGATTCATGATATCACAGCAGAAGGCTTTTTCAAATGGTAAAATCACCTTAGAACACACCACAATTCCTAAAATGAGTATGGTACTATCAACAAATGATTTATAATGTAACTAAAGTCTTAAAACCTTCTATTAACTGAAATGCTTTTTAATGAGGTGCTATCATGTATATTGGTCCCAAGATGGCTGCCAACACTTCTTGGATGAAGTACTGACAGCCAATCAGATCTCACGAGATGTGTGGTTAGGCTCCGCCCAGATATATCTATCTTTTTAACTGTAATTTTCTCAGGAACTACTGAACGGATTTACACCATTTAAGCAAAAGGCACGAGTCTGAACTGAGGACTACCTCTTTTCCAAATTTGGTGTAATTCCGTTCAGCAGTTCGGGCTGTAGCTGCGTCAAAAGGTCCTTAGGCGAAATTGCATGGGGATAACGAGTTTTGGGACACCCCTTTTTCTCGGCCCCCACTTGACGAATCACCGTGAAATTTTCAGGATAGGAGCGGACCGGAGCTGGCCAAAAGTTTGGAAAATTTCGCGAAGATTTGTCAATCGGCGCCAACGTTATTCCAAATAGAATGTTGCGGATTTCCTATGGAAAATAGGTTCTAACTATAACTACCTACTGGCGAAAGTTAAAAAAAAAAAAATGGCCGGCCCTGGGGGATGGGGTCCCCGGGGCATTAAAGTGGCCAGAGGAGGGGGGCTATGCAGCCCCCCTCCATAAACAATTTAAAAAAAAAAAAAAAAAGGGCCATGCCCGGGGGATGGGGTCCCCGGGGCAAATTATGGCCTCGGGAGGGGGGCCACGCGGCCCCCTTCACGATTTTTTTTTTTAATAAACAAAAATTGGAGGCAGGCCCTGGGGGATGGGGTCCCCAGGGCCAAAAAAAATGGAAAAAGAAGGGGGGCTACACAGCCCCCCTTCTAAAAACAAAGAAGAAAAAAAAATGACCGGGATCGGGCCGGAGGCCATGCCCCCTCCTACACCACTCTGCAAACACGCCCCCTAGCGCGTTTGCAGAGGGGGAACTAATTCCCCTTTAATACTGGGGGTCCCTGGGGGCCAACTAGCCCACCAGGAACCTCCAGTATGTGCCAGGGGGGGCTGCGTTGCAGAGAGGTGTAATGAGGCCACGCCCCTTTTTCTACCTCTCTCCAACGCAGCTCCGTGGCGCTTACTGGAGGTACCTGGTGGCCTAGTTGGCCGCCAGGGGACCTCAGGATTCAAGGGGACTTAATTCCCCAACTTAAAACGCGCCACGAGGCGCGTTTGCACAGTGGTGAAGGTAGGGGGCGGGGCCTGAGGTGATACTGTGCAAACACGCCCTGTGGCGCGTTTTCAGGTGGGGAATTCATCCCTCTTCAAACCAGAGGTCCCCTAGGGGCCAACTAGCCCACCAGGTACCTCCAGTAAGCGCCACGGAGCTGCTTTGCAGAGTGTTGTAAAAAGGGGCGTGGCCTCTGAACACCTCTCTGCAATGCAGCTCCCTGGCGCATACTGGAGGTACCTAGTGGGCTAGTTGGCCGCCAGGGGACCTCAGGATTCAAGGGGACTTAATCCCCCAACTTAAAACACGCCACGGGGCGCGTTTGCACAGTGGTGAAGGTAGGGGGCGGGGCCTGAGGTGATATGTGTGCAAACACGCCCTGTGGCGCGTTTTAAGTTGGGGAATTAATTCCTCTTCAATCCAGAGGTCTCCTAGGGGCCAACTAGCCCACCAGGTACCTCCAGTAAGCGCCACGGAGCTGTGTTGCAGAGTGTTGTAAAAAGGGGCGGGCCTCTGAACACCTCTCTGCAACGCAGCTCCCTGGCGCATACTGGAGGTACCTGGTGGGCTAGTTGGCCCCCAGGTGACCTCTGGATTGAAGAGGAATTCATCCCCCAACTTAAAATGCGCCACAGGGCGTGTTTGCACACGTCACCTCAGGCCCTGCCCCCTTCCTTTACCATTGTACAAATATTCCTCTAAAATCAGCCGAACTACGAATTCCGATTTACTCACCTGTTATCAGGAGAGAACCCAGGGCTGCATCTTTTAGCCCAGCACTGACCCTGAAAAGTAATTCTAAGCGTACTTACCAGTAACTTGTATTTCCTTCCATAGCAATCCATTGTGTGGTTTTCACCAGAAAAGTTTCTGTGTCCAATTTTGAAACGTACAAATATTCCTCTAAAATCAGCCGAACTACGAATTCCGATTTACTCACCTGTTATCAGGAGAGAACCCAGGGCAGCATCTTTTAGCCCAGCACTGACACTGAAAAGTAATTCTAAGCGTACTTACCAGTAACTTGTATTTCCTTCCATAGGAATCCATTGTGTGGTTTTCACCAGAAAAGTTTCTAAGTGTCCATTTTTAAAAACTTACAAATATCGCTCTAAAATCAGCCGAACTACGAATTCCAATTTACTCACTTGTTTTCAGGAGACAACCCAGTGCTGCATCTTTTAGACCAGCACTGACCCTGAAAAGTATTTCTAAGCGTACTTACCAGTAACTTGTATTTCCTTCCATAGGAATCCATTGTGTGGTTTTCACCAGAAAAGGTTCTAAGTGTCCATTTTGAAACTTACAAATATTCCTCTAAAATCAGTTGAACTTCGAATTCCGTTTTACTCACCTCTTATCAGGAGAGAACCCAGTGCTGCATCTTTTAGACCAGCACTGACTCTGAAAAGTAATTCTAAGCGTACTTACCAGTAACTTGTATTTCCTTCCATAGGAATCCATTGTGTGGTTTTCACCAGAAATGTTTCTAAGTGTCCATTTTTGAAACGTACAAATATTCCCCTAAAATCAGCCGAACTACGAATTCCAATTTACTCACCTGTTATCAGGAGAGAACCCAGGCCTGCATCTGTTAGCCCAGCACTGACCCTGAAAAGTAATTCTAAGCGTACTTACCAGTAACTTGTATTTCCTTCCATAGGAATCCATTGTGTGGTTTTCACCAGAAAAGTTTCTAAGTGTCCATTTTAAAAACTTACAAATATTCCTCTAAAATCAGTTGAACTACGAATTCCGATTTACTCACCAGTTATCAGGAGAGAACCCAGTGCTGCATCTTTTAGCCCAGCGCTGACCCTGAAAAGTAATTCTAAGCGTACTTACCAGTAACTTGTTTTTCCTTCAATAGGAATCCATTGTGTGGTTTTCACCAGAAAAGTTTCTAAGTGTCCATTTTTGAAACGTACAAATATTCCTCTAAAATCAGACGAACTACGAATTCCAATTTACTCACCTTTTATCAGGAGAGAACCCAGGGCTGCATCTTTTAGACCAGCACTGACCCTGAAAAGTAATTCCAAGCATACTTACCAGTATCTTGTATTTCCTTCCATAGGAATCCATTGTGTGGTTTTCACCAGAAAAGTTTCTGTGTCCAATTTTGAAACGTACAAATATTCCTCTAAAATCAGCCGAACTACGAATTCCGATTTACTCACCTGTTATCAGAAGAGAACCCAGTGCTGCATCTTTTAGCCCAGCGCTGACCATGAAAAGTAATTCTAAGCGTATTTACCAGTAACTTGTATTTCCTTCCATAGGAATCCATTGTGTGGTTTTCACCAGAAAAGTTTCTAAGTGTCCATTTTTGAAACGTACAAATATTCCTCTAAAATCAGCTGAACTACGAATTCCAATTTACTCACCTTTTAACAGGAGAGAACCCAGGGCTGCATCTTTTAGACGAGCACTGACCCTGAAAAGTAATTCCAAGCGTACTTACCAGTAACTTGTATTTCCTCCCATAGGAATCCATTGCGTGGTTTTCACCAGAAAAGTTTCTAAGTGTCCATTTTTGAAACTTACAAATATTCCTCTAAAATCAGCCGAACTACGAATTCCGATTTACTCACCTGTTATCAGGAGAGAACCCAGGGCTTCATCTTTTAGCCCAGCACTGACCCTGAAAAGTAATTCTAAGCATACTTACCAGTAACTTGTATTTCCTTTCATAGGAATCCATTGTGTGGTTTTCACCAGAAGGGTTTCTGTGTCCAATTTTGAAACGTACAAATATTCCTCTAAAATCAGCCGAACTACGAATTCTGATTTACTCACCTGTTATCAGGAGAGAACCCAGGGCTGCATCCTTTAGCCCAGCACTGACCCTCAAAAGTAATTGTAAGCGTACTTACTAGTAACTTGTATTTCCTTCCATAGGAATCCATTGTGTGGTTTTCACCAGAAAAGTTTCTAAGTGTCCATTTTTGAAACTTACAAATATTCCTCTAAAATCAGCCGAACTACGAATTCCAATTTACTCACCTGTTATCAGGAGAGAACTCAGTGCTGCATCTTTTAGACCAGCACTGACCCTGAAAAGTATTTCTAAGCGTACTTATCAGTAACTTGTATTTCCTTGCATAGGAATCCATTGTGTGGTTTTCACCAGAAAAATTTCTAAGTGTCCATTTTGAAACTTACAAATATTCTTCTAAAATCAGTTGAACTACGAATTCCGCTTTACTCACCTGTTATCAGGAGAGAACCCAGTGCTGCATCTTTCAGACCAGCGCTGACTCTGAAAAGTAATTCTAAGCGTACTTACCAGTAACTTGTATTTCCTTCCATAGGAATCCATTGTGTGGTTTTCACCAGAAAAGTTTCTAAGTATCTATTTTCACAAACTAAAAATATTCCTAAAAAATCGTCTGTATGACTTAAACACATTCTTTCAACTGTTTACAGGAGATTAGCCAGTGCTGGATCCAGGATCCACCACTGAGTTAGAAAAAGTAACGATAACACTACTTACGTGCTATGTGAATTTTCTGCCATAGGATGACATTGGTGATTCTATGTGAAAATGTTTCCAAGTGTCAACTTTTAAAATACGAGACTATTCCTTAAAAATCACTACTGTAACCAAAAGGATTTTACTCAACTGTTTACAGGAGTTGTCCAAGGACTGAATCTAGGATCCAGTCCTCTGGTTAGAAAAGTAATCCATAAAGTAACTATTTGCGTTTGACTAGAAATTCACATTGAGCTCAATGTTGCATTGTGTTTGAAATTGTGTTCCCCATTGCAACAACTGTAACTACTGTACTTAAAAGTCTATTGCCTATTTGCAAAGTATTTAAACTAAAGTAATTCATTCTGAGAAAGTATATTTTGTATTGTAATGTATAATATAATTAAAAAAATAAAATATCTAAAAATAAACAGTTTACAAAATGTAGTAAATCAGTATCAAAATAATCAGTATAACAATTAATACATTAAAAATTGTCATTTACAAAACCTTTGAAATTCACTGAAAAAACCATAGGTTTATGGCCTGATGTAGTTAGGAATTAGCATTTAAAAAACCTTAGAAATTTACTCAAAAAACAATAGGTTTTAGGGGTGTTATAGCAAGCTGGACATTTCACTCGAACAAAACCATTGAAATTCCTCCGATATAGTTAGTTGTACTAACTACATCTCGCGCGCCCGCAATCCACTGCTGATGATGTCACATATTACACATCATTCATGACATGGTCAGTCACATCACTGATGACATCTCAAATGGCATCACTGATGACATCACTGATGACATCATCCACGTGACAATCAGATACACCTCATCATACACTAGTATAACCTTTCATCACTCACTGTAAAATACAGAGTGCCAGATTTAAAACCATTGACACACCAATACAAAATTCGAAACACCCACTCAGTGATTCCTAGATCTATACACACATGTAATCACTTACCTATAGATTCACTCATGCATGCTGTCAATGATCAATAGAACACTATCAAATATACTAATACACCTACATCGACATTACACACCAGCACACATCCTAATCACTTATGAAGTCATCCTGCTCACTTATGCAAACAATGGATCATACTTACTTTTGCTTAGCTATACACTTATAAAAACACCACTTCATCTATTCATATAGATAATAACTCATACTTAGTGTGTTATAAAAACACTATTACAAGTATACAGTTATCCATACAGTCACTCATACAATCACTGAGTCTTATGTATACTTATTTATATACAACAACTGACACATACACTGGCTTTTATTTTTCTAGTTTGTTGGACATGTACCATTGAGACATATATTTGCTCATCGCCACACCCATAAAGATATTCACTCACCCAAACAACTGTTATAACATGTAGTTTTAACTTCATATACCTACTGAATCAAATATTCACACATCTTTGGGCAGTCACACACCCCCCACCGAACTACACACACATTCACTCTCCCATACAAATACTCAGTTAACGAATCAATAAATAATATAGACTTTCACGAAGCTAGTAACCAACTAGTGCAGCAGTTTACACAAAAACTGACAAAGTGATACAGATATTCACACAGTTTAGTCAGTATCCATATATTTAGTGAGACACCATAAATTAGTCAAGTAAACAGTCAATTACACTGCTACTAAATCCTCCATCCAGATATTTATATTTATATATCCACTCATTCTTCAATGCAAATTGCTAGATATATAATACATATTTAAATAACGAAGCAAACCACATTCACTGGATGATGTCATCGGTGATGTCATCAGTGATGTCATTTGAGATGTCATCACTGATGTCACTTACCATGTCATGAATGATGTAATATGTGACATCATCAGCAGTGGATTGCGGGCGCGCGAGATGTAGTTAGTACAACTAACTATATCGGAGGAATTTCAATGGTTTTGTTCGAGTGAAATGTCCAGCTAGCTATAACACCCCTAAAACCTATTGTTGTTTCAGTGAATTTCTAAGGTTTTTTAAATGCTAATTCCTAAATATATCAGGCCTGAAACCAAAGTTTTTTTCAATGAATTTCAAAAGTTTTTTAAATGCAAATTCCTAACTATATCAGGCCTGAAACCTATGTTTTTTTCAGTGAAAAAAATATATATATATATATACCAGCAGGAATGGCATTGATTGACTTATCATTTAACCAAGTATGATCAGAGCGTCATTTGCACACGTTTGAAAATGCAGACCATGTGCCACGATCACATAGGTAAGGGCAATCATGATCATATAAGCAAGGGCAATCAAGTTACAATAGGGATTCGAGGGGAGCACTAAAGGAAATTCCACAATTTAGAGTGCGTGGAGCTCATCTGAACCAGCACAGTTAAACATATTGGACTCAATCCAATAGGAAGGTGGTGATCCAGTTTAGTGTCCTGCCTCTCACACCCAGTTCCAGCTCCAAACGTGTACAGAGCCACCCATGACTCACAGTTTCAAACGCAGCGGACAGGTTTAATAAAATCAAAGCTTCCGAATGTATACTGTCAGGTCACTCTAGTGATTGCTCCCTGATGTCCAAAACTGCTATTCTAACCCCTCTCTCATAACCCAGATTGAAAATCAGAACAAGACATATTGTTTCTTGAAATTGCTGTAACTGGACTCAGTAATCTTGGCTAAAAAAAGGTAATGTGGAACCAAACCTATAGATCACTTTTAACCTTGGATTTTAACTACGCCTTCTTTATTAATATAATTGGTTCTTCTTTAAAGAAATATAGTAAATAACCTGTTACAAAAAAGTGTCCAACAGGCTAGCAGTATCTTGTGACAAGCATTTTATGTACTCCTTTACAAGAGGAGCTAAAAAAAATATTACAATGTACTCAGTGAACCCACACAGTGACTGCCAGCACCCAGCCCTTGGTCTGCTCCAGTAGTCACTGATATCATCCACTAGACCTTCCAATGACCTCTCGTCCTCCCTCTGACTAGCACTTGACATATACTGTTATGTGTCTACTAGATTCATAATAATGTTATTGCAGTTTACTACATGTGTAATTTCATTATGCAAGCACTACATCTCACCTTTTCGCCTCTGATTTTCTTTTTTGCATCTATTTCCTGCTTTTCCCTATCAGGACTATACGTTTCTTTGTGAGAGCCCTTCAACAATCAGAAGGTCCTGACGGAGCCTACTGATATTACCACAGCATCAGTTTGTGCAGTGTGCCGACAGAAGTTCCAAATCCACGACAGAGAGGACTATGGACTCTTCCTCATAGGGAACAACGAGGTACAGCAGCTTGACAGTGACCGCTTTCCACAGCAGGAAAAGGCCGAGCTCCTGAAGGCTGGAGCCAGCACCGTGGTGTTTGTGTTTAAACCAAAGACTGGAACTTTGCCATGATTCCGTCAGATAGACCGAACAAGAAAGATGGCGATGTCCACCTAATGTTGCCCACAAGACCCAATTAAAAATTGACTGCACCACCAACTATAAATCACCGGGCTCAGCCACAGCTCCCCCATCTGTAATCACAGCAGTACAGAGCATCAACATCTGGGCACCTGTAGCTTTACAGACAGTTGTATTAACTATTAGCCCAACCATCAGAAGAAGACTTTACCACTGTTGATAAACTGTAGCATCATCAGATGGCGCAACATGAGTAACCACCAGTACCATCAGTAAGTGGCTGAGCCATCAGCAGACACTTGTACAATCAGTCACCTGCCATAGCATCAGCAAACAACTTAACTGGCAAGAAACAAGCATATTATTAACAGTTAGCCTTACCCATCAGCAGGTAGTGTTGTTTTCAGATATCTCTACAGCACTTGGAAGTTATGTGACCACATGCCATGAGGTGTCTTTCAACCACCCACAGCAGGCATGCTGAGGCTTGTAGTTTCACCGTTTGCGTTATAAGTATGTTCCTAAAACTCCCAGCATGCCCGATGCTGTTGGCTGACTACCATTGGCTGGTTGACATTAAAGCAACCAGTTGACAACCTAACAATAAGAACACCACTGCTTTATCTGTCACAAGGGCATTCGACATTAAGAAAGGAACCTAAAAGCTCTTTTCTCTTATAAATATCTTATTTGAGAGTAAACAAAAGTATACTATGGTGAGGACAGTGGAGTGGGTGGCTCATGCCAGACATCTGAAAAATAATTTGCATTGTCCAGCTACCAGTTTGAAGCACGTCTTTGAACCTCACTCATCTAAGCCAGTACCTTTATATAGGCCAAGCTGCCAACTATGTGCTCAGAATGGGTGCCAGAATTCCGGTTTTAATAGGAGCGCCTTGTGGCCTCATCAGAGGTATGAAGAGCTATATAAATGCCAAAGTACATTACAGTACAAATGAACAAGATTGCCCTCTTGTCCTCCTGATAATTTTAAGAAAGTAGAGCAATTAGTTTGCTACTAAATTGGATAGACCCTTCTTCAGCCATCTCTTTCATCAGGCCCTGTAAGTGTCTACCATGGGCAATATTTTCTCCAGATGTAATGATTATGCATTTTTGTTTAACAGCCCAGAAGGTGCGACATTATAAACTTGTTATTGGCCACCCATTCGCGCATAAGACTTGTTGGGATGTAAGGAAAGGTACATGAGGAATTGGTCACGTCTCTCCACCCCTGATAGTTTTCAGGCCAGAAATACAAATTGATGAAACGAGAACTTAAGTCTAAAAGCCTGGAGGTGGATGACGCTGCCAAACTTCAAGGCTCTCCCCCTGTCCCCCCTCCCCCCCTCTGTGGATAACTTATTTTATTTTCTCAGCTGTTTGGAGCACATGAAAATTTGGAGCAGGTTGTCTTTGGCAGCAAAAAATTATACCGTGAAATATTCATTTGTGGTTTTTATTTCTTGACTGCACCTCCTCTGGATAATCTCATGTCTATTAAATACTGTTTTTAAAAAGTAGTTTCTGATATTTATTTTACCATTCATGGTCCTCATTCTGTTTGTTTAAAAGCCACGAGTTTTTTCCATTTGCTGAAATGTCACCCTTGCGCCTCATTATTCGTTGAAAGTCTTCTCAAGCAGTTCTTCC
Organism: Triturus cristatus; assembly: GCF_964204655.1. Lineage (NCBI taxonomy): Eukaryota > Metazoa > Chordata > Amphibia > Caudata > Salamandridae > Triturus > Triturus cristatus. The sequence continues at coordinate 312,334,580 of NC_140592.1, forward strand.
CTGGGATAAAATTGTGAGAGCTACCATCCATTGTGTCCCTAACATTGTAAAGTATGCAAAGATGTGAGTACCTGGTTGTTTAATTTACCCTAAAATGTGTTTTTTGGATTAAAAAAAGGTAGTTGCTATTTACCCACCAGTGCGTAACTAGTGAACTTTCTTTGCTATTTACCCAGCCGCCGGCTAAATACTATTTGCCTATCTGTGATTAACTACCAAAAAAAAAATCACTTTTAGATGGCCACTGGTTAAAAAGGAGATATTATGCATTGTTTTGTCGGGAACCATGCAAATAGCAGAGAAATGTTATGGTTTACTTATCCACTGATTAGATAACAGAGGTAATGCACGGTTTGACTGGGGGGGGTGCAAATAGCAAAGAACTTCACATTTTTCCAGACGAAACAGCATTGATTAGGCAATTTTTGGCCAGTGGTCGGGCAAACAGCAAAGAATCTTCAGTGTTTAGTTGCTGCTGGCTAATTATCAGAGATTATTTACACTTTAGCTGGTGGTCATGCACATAGCACAGCCACTGGCGAAATAACAGGGCTCATGCCCATGCAAAGAAACTCTCTCATATTTATCTCTTAACAGGTAAACAAAACAGTTTATATCTTGTTTACTTTGTTGCTAGATAAATAATAATATTTCTCTGCTATGAGCCCAGGTATTGGCGAGGTAATACATGATTTCTGCTTTATACCTGGTTGCCGTGTAATAGTGCAGCATCTCTGTTAGGTACCTGCAGGGGCGGATCCTCCGCTAAGGCGGAGGAGCGTCGCTCCACTGCTCTGTGAGCAGTTGAAAAAGGAAAAATAAAATGATAATAATGTAACGCTATTATCATTTTTATTTTTCCATCGTTGCTCAGCTGGTGCGGGACGGGGCTGGCTGTCACAGGAACAGGGGGAGGAGTGGTGAGTACTCTCTTAAGTGCGAATGACTGTTTGGCTGGCCATCTTGGGCCGGCCAAACAGTAATTCGCTCTTTGCATGTTCTCCACCCACTGTATTTACGCGTCCTGGGTGGAGAACATGCACAGCCTGCTAGTCACTCACTGAGCGCCGAACCACTGCGCTCAGACCAATCACAATGCTGCTGTAACGCTGGGTTGCGATTGGCTAGGGGAGTGTGAGAGCCTGTGTGCTTCCTGGTTCCTGCTCCTGGAGTCAAACGAAGAGCCGAAGAGGACCGGGAGATGGCGGCCGTCCTGCAGGTATTTTTTTTTTGAAGTATTTTCTTTCATTACCCTCACCCCTCCCATCTGCGCCTTGCCATCCCCATTAAGTTGCAGCCACCACTACCTGACTGTAAGCTAAATATACAGAATCACGGCTAGACAGGCAATTCTACCACTTTGGCATTTACTCAGAAGGTTCAGGATGCTTTCAGAGCAAAAGGGACTGTAGTGGCTCAACAATGCTCCTCTGAACCCACTCAGTCTCGTGCAGAGCAGGGTTGGTTTGAACATTTTGCCAAGGCGGACTTTAGTCTCTAGTCACTGTACAGAATCTCTACTCTTTACTTGTATGTTGGCCTGTGCTAGCCCACAGGCATTTGGAGCTATTCATCCATCAGCTGCGTAGAAAGCAGATATTCTGTGCTACCCGGCCAACAGCAAGTACACAACAAAATTTCAGTACTAATAAGTCGACATCCAAGCAAATAGCAGAGAAATGTCACTATTTAACTTGTGGCGAATAATACACATGCAGTCATTATTGCGGTGGATGGTTAAACCTGGGGTATTGATGCTATTTGTCAGGCAGAAGTGAACCTTTCCATTTACCTTACTGCTGAGAAATAGTGCATTGTCGCTGCTATTTTGCAAACAGCTGAATGGACAGTGAAGTTTCTTTGCACAGAATAGCTGAGGTGACATGCTTATATCCAACAACATTACCAGATCTGGAACTGATTACCTGGAACAATAGTAACCAACTCTTTTCAAAATATGTATTTTTTTTTGTCATTATCACTATCACAATCACACATACAAACACAAGAACACTTGAACAAATGGAGCTAAATAAAGACTGCATGATCACAAAAAAAAGGATTCATATTTCAGAGCAAGTCTTGAAATTTGGTAGGTGTTGTACTTGGGCCTATTTCTGGGAGAAGATACTGACCGGAAAAACCATTGGTGTGAACCATTTTGTGCAAACAAGTCTATAAGTACGCATGCAAAGCTCTCCATTCAGACATCATGTCCTCTCTTTTGGTTCTTACCCCCCTATAACTGGTTCCTTTAGTCCTCTAGATGACCTTTGACCATCTCTGTCAACATCAGGCCTCAGAGCAACTCTGTGCTCTTTCTGCCAAACAGACAACCGCAACCCTTTTTACCAATGCTCCATACTCCACCAGCTTATCAGTGGCAAATTTGATAGTACCTCCAAGCATAGACTCAACTTAGACCATCTGACCAACCTCAGACAACCACTGCTGTTCCTCAGACCTCCTGTGCTGTGCACGAATCTCTTATCTGTGCTAGCCCTCAGGACCTCCTTGGTGGCCCTTTGCATTGTTGCCGAGTGGCTCCATGTCAACTATGTCAGAAACTGCTGATACTCTGAGACTTCCATGTAGCACAAAGAAACCCTTAACCATCTTAACTGAACCTCAAATGCTATATGTCTTCACTTAGATCAGTGCTTTAATGGCCTGAAAAAGGTGAGGCATTTCTAAAGGAAGAATAGCCAATTACACATCAATTAAGAACAGCTTGTAAGGGGCTTGGTCTCTTTAACTAAGGGCATGACCTAATACATGTGTTGGTCCTCCTAAGGCCCCCCTCTTTATTAGACTCTTTCATCTTTGCCAAGACACACCCTCATTATCTTGGTCCTGGTTTTCCTGCTCTTTCTGGTGCACCTGCTCTTCCTGATTGTCCTGGTTGCCCATGGTGCCCTTTTCATATCATATCATGACATCCATGTGGGCCTCCTCATCCAGGTACCTCGGTTTTCCTCATCGCAGTCCTTTTATTAGCCCTTATCTTTCGCTCCCTCCCCTCCTGGTTCCTCATTGTCATTGTGCTCTTGTTTCTGGTCCCCTGTTCCTCCTGGTGGTCCTCATCATCATGATCACTCACTTCATAGTCCTTCTCTTGATCCTCTTAGTCACCCTGGTTCCTGGTCCTTCTTATGACTCTCCTTCAGGTTTTTCTCTGCCCTGGTCCTCCTTGCCCCTATCTTCTTGTGTTTCTGACCTTTTTCTGTCCCTCCTCCCTCTGATATTCCCCTTCTTACTCCTAGTCCAGTGCTCCAGACCTCCTTGCGAATCCAGGGTTTGGTCTTTGTCATCCTCCTATAGTCTAGATTGGAGTTCCTGGTAGTTGTGCTCCTCCTGGCCCTGGTGCTGCTCATCTTCCTCCTCCGCCAGGTAATCCCAGTCTTGGTGTTACTCCTGGACCCTCTTCTCCTCACTGTCTTTCTGGTCCTCCCACTGCACCTAACGTTCCTCCTACTCCTGGTCATCTGGTTGTTTCTGCTGGTCCCCTCTTTCTGTACCGCATCTTCAACCTGGTTCCCCTCTTGCTTTTCCTAGTTCTTCATACTAATTGTTCAGCTGTTCTTGGTCTTGCTGGGCCTGATTCTCCACTATTTTCCTGTATGCCCTGTTTTTTTTGGCAGTGTACACCTCCTTGATTCTGTCTCCCTCCACCTCCTTCTCATTCGGGTTCCTGTCCTGGTGTTCTTCCCGGTCCTCATTATTCTGATCTTCCTGATCAGTGTCCTGGTCCTCCTACTCTTGCTGATTCTCTTACACCTGGTTGGCTGGGTCTTCTGTGTGGTCCTTTTATTCATATTCCTCCTCGTGGTCTTAATTACGGTTTTCCTGGTCCACATACAGTTCTTGGTGATGATGGCCCTCATGGATGGCCTGACCATCATGGTGCTCATCATGGTATTTGCATCCATGGTGGCCCTCCCTGTTCTCTGGTTTTCAATCGGGTCTTCTTTTTTAATAGGTCTACATGCTGCTCTCCTTTCTTCTTCCATTTGGTTATACTGCCTAACCCTCCTTTCAACTCAAGTTAGCTAAAGGACATAGGGACTTCTTGATGCCACTCACAACCCTGTTCAGAGATGCCTTTGAAGGGACCTAAGTTTGTTCACCAGTTGACTTTGAAGCAGGGACTGCAGCCCAGGTGTTCCCCTAAGATCTGTTATATAGAGACATTTTCCCTTTTAGAAATGCTAATAAGAAACATGAACTGCAGTAAATAGGTCCTGAAAAAGCAGAGGAGTGGCCCTAAACCAGCATGGGGTGACCACAAAGTACTCTTTTTTCATTTTTAGTGGAAAAGGGGTCAACTGTAGTCTCATTAACGCATTAACTAGGGCATTCCTCCAAACCCTCTATTGAATATGTGAATATGACTTCTACCAAGCTAGGCCCTCAAGAGTCCAACCAACCCTGTTTAGCAGTCCTGCAACTCATCCCATCCCTCAGATGTTAGGTCTGCTGTATTACCCCCAGTCTCACTCTCCATGCAATCAAAGCCCCTCACTCATCTCTGTAGCCCTTTGCTTGCCTTAAGATCCCCTGTCTGTCTTCATAGCTGAATCTCATTATTAAATTCCAATGCACTACATTCACTGGCCCTTATAGCCCCTCAGTCACCATAGGAACCTCTGCTGGCCTTCTGTACCCATTTTCTGCCATCACACCTGAATCTAATTGAGGCCCTAAGGCACCGCACTCACTGCTTGGACAGGCGCTTATCTACTGTGCACTGCACCTCTTGTCTAAAACTGGTCCTATCATTTGTTCGTTCGAAGCTGAAAAGCTGAGGACTGTCGCACTCCGCAGAGCAGATACAGCTGCAGGGCAAGAGCTCCTCTGCTTTTGCTGCTCATGGATTACAGTCTGTGAACAACGAGACCACATCTGCCACCAAAGCGTCACTGCAGCTATCTGAGATTTGCAACCCAACCCTGTACCCCCTCTAGTAAAGCCCAAAGCCCCCAAGGTAGCCCATCTTCCCATGGTTTGCTAGTTCTGTCCCCTGTGAATGCCAGCTTCGAAAATTGTGTAAGATTAGACGTTTTTTCAGCAGAGAGGCCTGCATTCAAATCGTGATTGCTCTTGTCCTTTCCAAGTTAGATTATGGAAATGCCCTTTATCTTGACATCCCTTTATACCTTAGACATCGGCTCCAGATGATTCAAAATCAGGCAGCTAGAATCATCTGTCTTAAGGATAGGAGATGTCATATCACCCCGCTCCTTAAAGATCTTCATTGGCTTCGAGTTGAGCAGCGGATGCTGTTCAAAACTTTCAAAGCTATCCTAGAAATTGGTCCTAGGTTTATTACTTCTTGTATTGGAAACATCGGCCTCAGCGCAATTTGCGACCTAGGTATCTTAATCTTTTGGAGATGCCCAGAATTAAACGGAAAAGAATGGGTGCGACCCGGCTTTCTTATCTGGGCCCGCAGTTTTGGAATTCATTGCCTAACTACATCAGACAGGAGACAGACTATATGCGGTTCAGGAAGGTTTTGAAAACCTGGCTGTTCTCTTCAGCTTTTAATTAGGTTTCTCTTTTTCTTTGTTCCTTCTTTTTTCTGCTTAGATTCACTAGCGCCAAGAGACCTGTTGGTGTATGTGCGCTCATATAAGTTCCGGTCTGGTTGCTGTCCCTTGAATCTGCCCACTTTCTTGTCAATCTGCCCTCCTTTCCCTCATCTGTCCATCCTCCTCAAGCCTCTTAACCCTCAGCCTGCATACTTTCTGGAGTCGATTAATTCTGTCCTTGCGTCTGCCCGCTTTCCCCCATCTGCCCACTCTGCTCCCCAATTTTGTGTGCTTTCCCCTTTGCTTGTCCACTTCCCCTACTTCATCCTTTATCCCTTGAGTCTGCCCGCTCTGCCTGCAGTCTGTCTGGTATCCTTGTGGTAAGACTGGTTACCCCTCTGCCTGCAAGCATTTCCCCATCTGTCTGTTCCGTCCCCAGGTCTGCATGCTTCCCTCAGTCTCCCTGCTTACCCCTCAGTCTGCATGTTCAACCCCCTCCCCCAATCTGCCCAATCCCACCAATTCTGCCCGCCTTGCTCTGTGCCTTATGGCTTCCACCCATTTCCCCTCCCGTTTGTCTGATTTCCACTCAGACTGTCTGCTTCCCCCCAGTTTGTCCAATCTCCCCTGGATTCTCCCTAAACTCCCCTAGTCTGCTCGTTCTCCCCTGGAGTTTCCCTAAACTCCCCTAGTCTGCTCATTCTCCCCTGGAGTCTCCCTAAACTACCCTAGTCTGCTCATTCTCCCCCAGTCTGCTCATTCTCCCCTGGAATCTCCCTAAACTACCCTGGTCTGCCCATTCTCCACTGGAGTCCCCCTCAACTCCCCTAGTCTGCTCATTTTCCCCTGGAGTCTCCCTAAACTCCCCCAGTCTGCCCATTCTCCCGTGGTGTCTCCCTAAAGTCCCATAGTCTGCTCATTCTCTCCTGGAGTCTCCCTAAACTCCCCTAGTCTTCCCATTCTCCTGTGTAGTCTCCCTAAACTCCGCTAGTCTGCCCATTCTCGCGTGGAGTTTCCCTAAACTCCTCTAGTCTGCCCATTCTCCCATGGAGTCTCCCTAAACTCCCCTAGTCTGCCCATTCTACCCTGGAGTCTCCCTAAACTCCCCTAGTCTGCCCATTCTCCCCTGGAGTCTCCCTAAACTCCCCTAGTCTGTCCATTCTCCCTTGGAGTCTCCCTAAACTCCCCTAGTCTGCCCTGTCTCCCTGATGTCTCCCTGGTGTCTCCCCAAACTCCCCTAGTCTGCCGATTCTCCCCTGGAGTCTCCCTAAACTCCCCTAGTCTGCCCAGTCTCCCCTGGAGTCTCCCTAAACTCCCCTAGTCTGTCCATTCTCCCCTGGAGGCTCCCTAAACTCCCCTAGCCTGCTCATTCTCCCCTGGAGTCTCCCTAATCTCCCCTAGTCTGCCCATTCTCCCCTGGTGTCTCCCTAAACTCCCCTAGTCTGTCCATTCTCCCTTGGAGTCTCCCTAAACTCCCCTAGTCTGCCCATTCTCCCTTGGAGTCTCCCTAAACTCCCCTAGTCTGCCCATTCTCCCTGATGTCTCCCTGGTGTCTCCCTAAACTCCCCTAGTCTTCCCATTCTCCCCTGGAGTCTCCCTAAACTCCCCTAGTCTGCCCATTCTCCTTGTTTCTGCCATCTTTGTCCTTTGCCTCCTGGTTTCTTGAGTCTGGCTATTTCCCCCTAGCTTGCCCGCTATGCCCAAGTCTGGCCACTTTCCTTTCAGTTTGCTAGTTATCTCCATTTGCCTACTTTCCCCCATCAGCCCATCCTTACCCCTATTCTGTCCACTTTGCCAAAGTCTGTCCATTCTCCCCTCCAGTCGACAGTCTGTCCTCTTTTGCCCTTATGCTTTGTCTCTGCCCGTTACCACCCGTCTCCCCTCTTTCCCAATCTGCCCCTTCTCCCAGAGTTTGCAAGCTTTCACACAGTCCACCAGCACTTCTCCAAGTCTGCCCACTTTCCCCTGAGCCTGCCTGCTTCCCCCCAGTCTCCCAGCTTCCATCGAGTCTGGCTGCCAAACTTCCAGCCTACCCACTGTCCTCATCTGTTCGTCTCCAGCGCTTCCTGCTTTCCCTCAATGCACTTGTTGGCCCTGAGCCTGCCAACTTTCAGCAGTCTGCCCAGTCTACTCCGGAACACTGCCACTTTCACTTGAGCCTGCTCACTTTCTGCCAGTTTACCTGTTTCCTCTTGAGTCTGCTGTTTTTTTACTGACTGCCTACCTGTTCCACAGTCTGCACATTTTTACCCAGTCTGGTCATTCTTCCCGATTCTGCCTTTTTCCTCTCAGAGTGCCTGCTTCCCCCAGTCTGTCTATTCTCCTCTTTCCTTTCTGTCTTCGTGCTCTTCCCAAATCTGTCCACTTCCTCACAGGCTGACTCCTTTCAAGCCCTCCATAGGTTTTCTCCCCGAGTCTTCCCACTTTCCCCTTAGCCTTATTGCTTCCCTTGAGTCTGTCTTTTTTCCCAGTCTCCTGTTTTCACCCAGTCTGCCTACTTTCCCCTAAGCCTGCTTCCGCCCCCTGAGTCTGCCTGCTTTCCCCTTAGCCTACGTGCTTCCCCCGAGTCTGCCTGCTTTCCCCTTAGCCTGCGTGTTTCCCATGAGTCTGCCTGCTTTTCCCTTAGCCTGCTTGCTTCCCCTGAGTCAGCCTGCTTCCCCCTTAGCCCGCATGCTTTCCCCTGAGTCTGCCTGCTTTCCCAGAGTCTCCTGTTTTCACCCAGTGTGCCCACTTTCCCCTTAGCCTGCTTGCGTCCCGAGTCTTACTACTTTCCCAGTCTCCTGTTTTCACCAAGCCTGACCACTTTCCCCTTAGCCTGCTTGCTTCCCCTGAATCTGCCTGCTTTCCCCTTAGCCTGTTTTGCTTCCCCTGAGTCTGCCTGCTTTCCCAGAGTCTCCTGTTTTCACCCAGTCATCCCACTTTCCCCTTAGCCTGCTTGCTTCCCCTGAATCTGCCTGCTTTCCCCTTAGCCTGTTTTGCTTCCCCTGAGTCTGCCTGCTTTCCCAGAGTCTCCTGTTTTCACCCAGTCATCCCACTTAACCCTTAGCCTGCTTGCTTCCCCTGAGTCTGCCTTCTTTCCCCTTAGTCTGCTTTGCTTCCCCTGAGTCTGCCTGCTTTCCCAGTCTCCTGTTTTAACCCAGTCTTCTCACTTTCCCCTTAGCCTGCTTTGCTTCCCCTGAGTCTGCCTGCTTTCCCAGTCTCCTGTTTTCACCCAGTCTTACCACTTTCCCCTTAGCCTGCTTTGCTTCCCCTGAGTCTGCCTGCTTTTCCAGTCTCCTGTTTTCACCAAGCCTGACCACTTTCCCCTTAGCCTGCTTGCTTCCCCTGAATCTGCCTGCTTTCCCCTTAGCCTGTTTTGCTTCCCCTGAGTCTGCCTGCTTTCCCAGAGTCTCCTGTTTTCACCCAGTCATCCCACTTTCCCCTTAGCCTGCTTGCTTCCCCTGAATCTGCCTGCTTTCCCCTTAGCCTGTTTTGCTTCCCCTGAGTCTGCCTGCTTTCCCAGAGTCTCCTGTTTTCACCCAGTCATCCCACTTAACCCTTAGCCTGCTTGCTTCCCCTGAGTCTGCCTTCTTTCCCCTTAGCCTGCTTTGCTTCCCCTGAGTCTGCCTGCTTTCCCAGTCTCCTGTTTTAACCCAGTCTTCTCACTTTCCCCTTAGCCTGCTTTGCTTCCCCTGAGTCTGCCTGCTTTCCCAGTCTCCTGTTTTCACCCAGTCTTACCACTTTCCCCTTAGCCTGCTTTGCTTCCCCTGAGTCTGCCTGCTTTTCCAGTCTCCTGTTTTCACCCAGTCTTACCACTTTACCGTTAGCCTGCTTGCGTCCCGAGTCTGCCTGCTTTTCCAGAGTCTCCTGTTTTCACCCAGCCTGTCCACTTTCCCTTTAGCCTGCTCCTGTACCCCAGTTTGCCCTTTCTCTCCAGAGTATGCCTAGTTTCCTCTTAGCTTGCCCTTTTGCTTACATTTGCATTCTACTAAGTGTGTCCACTTTCCTCTCAGCCTGCCTCCTTTCCCCTCAGCATGCCTGCTTTAATTCATTATGTTGGTTCTTGGTCCTCCATTAAGTCTGCCCAGTTTGTTCTTAGCTTAGCTCAGTTCTTTCCACTTGTCTTTCCGTTCTTCTCTCGAGTCTGCCAATTTTCATCACTCTGCGTATTCTTCACCCATTTCTGAACTCTTTCCATTAGCCTGTCTGGTTTCACACTAGTCTGCCGACTTTTCTCCCATTTTGCTCACCCAAGAGTCTATCCTCTTTCCCCTCAGCCTGCCCTCGAGTCTGCTCACTTTGCACCATGAGCCTGCTCATTTTTCATTCAGCCTGGCTAGTTCCCCCAGTCTGTGTGTTGTTCAAGAATAAGTCCATTTTCCTTTCAGACTGCCTGATTTTCTGCAGTCCCCCCCCCCGTTTCCCCACTCTCACCAGTCTGCCCACTTTCCCCTCAGCTTTTCTTCAAGAAGCGCGCTTCAAGCCCCGTCTGCCCCTTCTGCATTCAGTCAGTCAATAAACTTTATTCGGTTTTTGTTATTAAAACCATGAAAGTTACTCAGATACAATACAAACAATAAATTATGACATATTCTAAAAACAGGCTCCATTGCCACACAAGGATTCATCTGAAAACAAGTCTGGATAAAAAGACTCTACATGTCCATAGAGTGCCTAGATTTCAAAATTGCCTTTAAAAACCCTACAATAAAAATAATACAATCATCCTTCAACAGTTGGAGATGCATTAATGCAGGTCTAACCTGTTTAACATTCAATTTCTTTAAAATAGGAACTAAAAAATGCCTCCTGGGGACTTCATACAATTTGCAAAAGAACATAAAGTGCAGCAAATCCTGAGGAGACTTTCCGTCGCAGCCACAGGGAGCTAGCACTTGACCTCTAGAAGCCCCCTTGGGTCTTGCTAACAGGAAATGGAAAAGATTCATCCGGAACCTGGTTAAAATAAATTTTTCATGTGACGTCAAGGACCCCATAAGGTATGGTTCAGACAGTGGCGTCGATTTAAGCAATAAATATGCCCGAACAACACTCGGTTTCCGTACCTCTTCTGCATCCCGATCTGCTTGCCTCCTGCTCAAGAAGGCTGTCTTGGTTAATTCCACATCCTCTTGTACAATAACATCTGGTTTAAAAAATAAAACTCCCCGCCCAATCAATTCAAATCTCCTCTTTTAATATAGTTAAACCAGGGGATACGAGCCATATTATCTAAAGACAAACACTCTCTTAGGATCAATTGAGTGAGGAATAGCTCTTCAATCAAGGGATGCAGAGCAAGTGTATCACTTGGGTAGGAGACCCCCAATTCCTTATGTACCGCCATGTTTGCAGTTCCTCTCGGGACACATAATAACCTTTTTAAAAACCCATTTTCCACTACCTGGAGGGGCTCCGTTGTCGTATAGCCCCAGATCTCACTGCCATAAGTTGCTATAGCTAAGCTTTTTGCTTGATAGACTTGAAGCATAGCTCCTGTCGGTTTCTTTCCCACTTTAGAGGCAAAATTAAAAATTGCACCATTGACCCGCACCAGTTCCCCTTTTTTTCTTTTGATTAAGGCATGCCACCCAAGTTGATCATCAAATAAGATCCCTAAATAAGAAAATACCTTTGTGCGGGGAATCTTGTCCTGGCCAGATCTAAACTGGAAACTCTTTTTCGTATCTTTCCCTACTTTCATGACATAGGACTTTGAATTATTCATGGCTAAATCCCGATCTGTCATGAATCCAGGTAATGCAGTTAAAAGGGTTTGTAAGCCCAGTTCGGTTCTGGATATTAGAACGGCGTCATCCGCGTAAAGCAGAACTGGGATGCCCCGCCGTCCTACATAGGGGAAATCAGCGCCAGTTGCCCTCAACACACTGTCTAATTCATTAAATTAAATAAAAATGGCGCCAAGATGCAACCTTGCCGGACACCCTTCTTAATCTCAAAGTCCCTGGATACCTGCAGGTTCTGCGCGAACCTGACGTTAGCTTTGGTCAATAAGTGCAGGTCCTCAAGAAAATTAACAATACTGTTATCCACCCCCCTAGCCCTCATGGACTGCCATAGCTTTGCCCTATTTACACAGTCAAAAGCAGATGACAGATCCATGAAGGCAAGGTGGATGGTTCCAGGGTGTGCAACAGTGTATTTATTCAATATCATAAATAAATTAAGACACTGCGCAATGGTAGAGTGCCCCGGCCGAAAGCCATACTGGACTTCTGACAAAATTCTGCCCAAGTTGTTAATCTCTGTAAAAGGACACGGCCCACCACTTTGACCACTGAATCAATAAGCGAGATTGGTCTATAGCAGTGAGTACTATTCCTATTGCCCTTTTTAAAAACTGGGACTATGGTTGACGAAGCCCAGTACTGAGGACACCCCTTGTTGGCCGCCGCATTAAATAGGGACTCTAGAATCGGGGCCCAGAACACGGGGTCTGACTTAAATAGGTCCGGGGGATCCCATCTGGGCCCGGAGCTTTGTTGATAGTTAAACCTAGAATCCCTGCCAAGATCTCACTCCTGTCAAAACATATCACAGCTTCCTTCCTGTTCAGCGGTTCACTACGAGTAGGCTCGAGCGGGCAGTCAAACATGGTTTTAAAATGAGTCACCCACTCTTCCTCTGTGATATGAGCCTCAAGGCCCTCCCCCCCTTCCATGAGAAACAAAGGCCCATTTACAGCACTCCAAAACCGTGAGCTATTCCTCAGAGTACTAGAGTCAATCAGCTCCTTCCAGGCGTCTTCTTTCAGGGCTCCCTTACGTTTGGCCAGGGCTATCTTATATTCCCTACGACAAACTCAGACCTCAGATTGGATTCACACTAGTCTGCCGACTTTTCTCCCATTTTGCTCACCCAAGAGTCTATCCTCTTTCCCCTCAGGCTGCCCTCGAGTCTGCTCACTTTGCACCGTGAGCCTGCTCATTTTTCATTCAGCCTGGCTAGTTCCCCCAGTCTGTATGTTGTTCAAGAATATGTCCATTTTCCTTGCATACTGCCTGATTTTCTGCAGTCTGCAAGCCCCCCCCCCCCCGTTTCCCCACTCTCACCAGTCTGCCCACTTTCCCCTCAGCTTTTCTTCAAGAAGCACGCTTCAAGCCCCGTCTGCCCCTTCTGCATTCTCCTGCCAGCCTGCCCAGTTTCCACTTATCCTAGGTGCCCTCTTTTCCCTGGCCTGTCCATTCTCTCCTCGAAATATGCACACTTTCCCTTCGTCTACCCCACTTTCCTCTCACCCTGCCACTTTAACCCCAGGCTGCCCCTTATTTTCTCATGCCTGCTCACTTTCCTCTTCTCTCCCTTCAGTTTATCAGCTTTAAACCTAGGATTCACTAAGGTGGTCAGGAGGAGAGGTACACCCAGCTTGTCTCAAGATATGCTGGTCATGGAATGTATCCACATCTGGCTGAATGGTGTGAAGAGCTTGTTGTTTATTCGGCAGCTGGGGTACTTCTTAAAGGAAATATTCACCAGGATTCAAAGACTTTATTTCAGTCACCTTACAGAGACTTGACTACCTGGATTTACAGCTATTACTTTCTCAGTGGCCTACCAAATATTCATCTAGCCCCTTGAAAGTGGTGCTACATGCTGCTGCTCGCTGTCTCTCTGGATTCAAAACATTTGATCACATCAGTGCGGTTCTGGCATCAATACTCTGGCTTCCCCTTGCATCAAGAGCACAATGTCAAAGAACCCACATCACGTACACAGTCCTGGCCTCTTCCCCTGCTGTTGGTCCCTTCTCTTCTGCATCTGCCAACTGTTCCTCAGCCCGCCTATCCTCTCCCGGAGTCTGCACACTTCTCCCCGGCTTGCTCACTTTCCCCTCAGCTTGGCACTTTCACCTCAGTCTCCCCTTCTTATTTCATGTCTTCTCTCTTCAGTTCATCGCTTTAAAATCCTGGATCGAGTAAGAAGCTTGGAGCCACCTAGGCTGTCTCATCGAGTGCAGTGACGTGAGGGAACTTAACCCAATCCCCCCCCCCCACGCTATGGACCCAGTCAGGGGCTCTCAGGCCAGGGCCCCGTGCACAGTGCCGGAGGGGGCCCACTGGAGCTCTCCCCACCACCCACACCACGGGAGCTATTGTTATACCACTTATCAAGTGTCTACCTTTCCACTGTTTGTCAGAGAAATTGAAACTCTCGGGTGGCCAGCAGGGGTTATGAGAAGTGTCATCAATCAATAATGCGATCCCTTCTACCAGTCTCCCACGTTTAAACAAGAATAATGCAATTCGCAGTCCTTTACCAGCTCCAGCAGAATCTGGAGTTCACTTCCACTAGATCTCGTACCAGCCCTTGTCTTGCAACTTTCAAAACCGAGCTTACAATCCTTCTGACCCATAGATATTTTGACTGCTATTTAGACGTTTCAGGGGCTTTGTTTTATTCTTGCTCTTTGCCATCCTGTCTGGCCTCCGTTTATTTATTGAGGTTGGTTTGTACCATGGAGTGGTCTAGCCTTTTGTCTTTATTCACCCTGGTTTGCAATCTATGTCTATTTTGCTGTGATCATACATCTGTCCCATTTAGCCGCTAACGATACAAAAAATTTAAGTTTAAGAAAGCTTTACTGAAAGAATTTTATCAGAAAGGTACATCTTAGAAAGACAAGTCTGATAACTGAGAAAGAGGATATTAATAACAATATAATGCAGAGAAATACAATACGAATAAAGTAAATGTTAAAAAAGAAAAACTGCTTTAAAAAAACTGCAAACCGAAGAAAAAAAGACCAATAAAAATAGTAACATTTAAATACTGCATTTTATGTTTTGTATTAAGAGTTTTAAAGAAAGAATATTAAAAGAAAAGAGGAGAGAAGAGAAAATAAGATAAAATAAATAATAATTGCAATCACTCCAATAATTCATATTTACCAAAAAGCGTATAGTATGGATTAGCAAAAGCATTGTACACAAGGATAACAATAATTAAAATCGGTTAATAATAATAAGGATATTTGTATAGCGCACAGCTACCCCAGATGGGGTGTCCCGGCGATTGTACGGACAGAAGTAGCGATAGTGGTCAGTATACATTTGGGGGCATATGTATCAACCGATTTTGTATTCGCAAATGCTGCGAATCGCAAAAAAACAGCGTTTGCGAATACAAAATCGCAAAAGGAGATGTATGAGGCATTTCAGCCTCGCAATCTTAAGGAATCGCTAAATTTGCGATTTCTTAAGTTTGCGTAAGCATTTAAGAAATCGCAAATTGCGATTTCTTAAATGCAATGTAACACGCACCCAAGTTGTGCGATTTCTGCTTAAGAAATTGCAAATTACCACCAACTTCAAGTTGGTGGTAAATTGCGATTTCTTTTAAATATGCACTTTTTTGCGTATTTCAAAGTGCCATGTGGTGCACATATATGCCCTTAGGGCATGTATGTGCGCTATATGTGCACAGATGCTGATGTCAGGGGTGCATCAGGGTGTCATCATGACACCCTTGCACCTTTGAAATTATTCTCAATTTGCGATTAGCAAATAGCGAATCGCAAATTGAGAAGGAGTTCCCATTCATTGCTATGGGCCTCCTGGCCCATAGGAATGAATGGGAAGGTATTCCTTAATTGCGATTTCGCAATTTGCTAATCGCAATTAAGGAATTTTAAGAAATCGCAAGAGTTTTGCAATTTTTTAAATACATCCCGTTTTGCAATTCTCAAATAGCGATTCTCAAAAAATCGCTATTTGAGAATCGCAAATGGAGATGTTGATACATATGCCCCTTTGTCATTGCGACTAAAGAGCCAGGTTTTCAAGGCCTTTCTAAATTCCTGTTTGGACTGCAATGCGTGCAATTGAGAAGGTAGGTTATTCCAGCATTTAGAGGTCCCCACCTCGAATATCCTTCCCCCCATTCTGGCCTTTGCGAACCGGTGGGTGGTAAGGTATTGTTTGTGGTTAGACCTAAGAGATCTGTTCTGCTGGTAAGGACGAAGTCTCTTCCTCAAGTAGTTGGGCCCCCTACCTTGATGCGCCCGAAAGGCAAACGTAAGGGCCTTAAATTCGATGTGCTTGGCCACAGGTAGCCAATGCAGCTGTCTCAGGTAAGGGGAAATACGTTTGCAAAGAGGGACCTTGCAGACCAGTCTGGCTGCTGAATTCTGCACTATCTGGAGACTACTGATCAGTCCAATTGGCAGACCCATGTAGAGACCGTTAGCATAATCAAGATGGGAGGTGATTAGGGCATGAACCACGGTTTTGCGTGCTGACTCAGGCAAGAAGTCAATAACTTTTCTAATGATTTTTATCCTGCCAAAGCAGGCCGCGGATACCTGTTGGACATGGGTAGCAAGGGACAGGTCTTTGTCCCACCTGACTCCTAGATTCTTAACTGAATCCTTAGGTGTAGGGGGGATCCTAAATCAGCTGGACACCATAATGTTGAAGATGGTACTACAGCTTGATTAAAAAACAGGACCTCCGTCTTGTTAGCATTACGTTTTAGGAAATTAGTGCTCATCCAGGCAGAAATACTTTTTATGCACACTTTCAGAGAGTCAAAGGAAGATGCCGACACTCCACTGAAGGTAAACATCAGTTGAGTGTCGTCGGCGTAAGATATCACCTTGATGCCAGTGTCAGCGATGAGCTCTGCAAGCGGAGTCAGATAGATGTTGAAAAGTAGCGGGCTCAAGGCCGATCCCTGTGGTACTCCCCACTTTAATGGTTTCGCAGGGGAGGTGAAAGGTTGGATCGAGACCTGTTGTTCTCGGCCATGTAGGTAAGACGCGATCCAGTCAAGCACTGTCCCATGGATGCCAGTCCGCTTAAGGTGATCCAGTAAAATGGAATGGGACACCGTATCACACGCTGCTGACAGGTCGAGAAGCACCAGCATGACCGCAGAGCCACCATTCACCACCCATCGAATGGCATCTGCCATCTCAATCAGCGCTGTTTCTGTACTGAAGCCAGGGCGGAAGCCGGACTGGGATTCATGCAGTACGCCATTAGACTCAATGAAAGCTGCCAGCTGAAGGTGAGCTAGCTTCTCTAGTACTTTAGCTGGGGCAGTCAACAGGGAAATGGGCCTATAATTACAGGTGACTGCAGGGTCAGTATTGACTTTCTTTAGAATTGGAAGGAGAAACGCATGTTTCCAGGCCGATGGAAAGATCCCCTGTCTAAGTGAGGAATTCCAGATGGCGTTCGGGGGGGGGGGGGTTGAGCAACTCAGTCAAGGCACGATATTGTTTCGCTGGCTAGGGATCGCCAGGTGACCTGAATTTACATTTCTGGAGTTCCCCCAAGGAAGCCTCTAACGAGATAGTTGCAAATTCCGAGTACACTGACTGGGTGTCACAAGGGCTACTAAAAGTGCCCTCTCCAGGGTGAGGGTGTGCTACTGGGAAAGATGCGAAATCTTATTACAAAACTCCTGTGAAGGGGTGATAGAGTGCATGAGTGCTGTCGGGTTAGTGAAGGACATTACAACCTTAAAAACCTCTCTGGAAGAGTTCTTAGCGCTGGCAATGCTTCAGTAAAACAATCTCTTTTTGCTCCGATGAGAAGTTTACGATACTCTTTAAGTGCTGCTTGATAACCAATTTTGTCCTCCTGAGAATACAATAATCTCCATTTGCTCTCCAGTCTTTTACATTCACTTTTTTTGGCTCTGATATTCGCTGAGAACCAGGGAGCGGAAGGGGAGGTTCTTGCGGAGGTAACAGGCCTCTGGAGCGCAATTATATCGAGGGCGTCACTGACCCAAGCGTTAAGGTTTGTGATGCTGTTATCGAGATTATTCGATAAGGAAAGCTCAGAATCTTTCAGGAATGGGGTAAGGGACTCTAAGGAGACCTTACTCTATTCCTTCTTACGTCATTCGGCCGGGACGTGACCCTTAGCTCACCAATCAGGTGTACCTGAAAAGTGCTCAGGAAATGGTCCGACCAAATGACCGGCTCAGGGGTATGAACAGAGATGTCTGGTATATTCGAATAAATAAGGTCTAATATATGACCAGCTTTATGAGTAGGGGAGGAGACTAGTTGGATCAAATTGCAGCCTGCGAGTGCTGAAATAAAATTTGTTATGAGAGCAGGATGGATCGTCCACATGAAGGTTAAGATCGCCCAGGATGGTGAAATTAGAATAGCGCATGCTAGCCTGGCCAATATGATCCACTAGGGTGAGGGAAGAGCTATGACAGCAAATCGGGGATCTATAGAGGAGGAACCCCGAGTAGAGGATCGAGGTGGACAATTTAATATAGAAGGGGAGGCCTTCAATACTGCCTATCCGGTCAAATTTGGAAGTCGCGATCTACCAAGTGTCTTTATGGATAAACGCTAGCCCTCCACCTGGTCTATTGTCTTGTCTGTTAGCGCAGACTATGCCATAGTCCTGGGGGATAGCTAATGCTATAGCTGGATTCAAATCTTCCCGAAGCCATGTCTGAGTCAGGAACATGAGGTCCCAGTTGTTATCTACAAGAGACTGATGAATGTCTAAGGCGTTCACCATTTCATCCCTTCCTATATGAGCTGCTCAATGAATCTGCCTTGCCATTGGGTTTAACAGACAACCAGGTGACACCACCTTACCATTGGTTGAAACCCATATGTCATCTTCTCCTTTCTCACAACCTGCTCTGGTCCAACCCACTTGTTCCTGATCTGTAGCTTCCATCTGCAAATACCTGACTTCATTCCATGTGTCTGTGACAGCAAGCAGCATGCTGAGTTCGGTCTTCTCGGCACTCTTGCCAACATAATCCCCATTGAAAATACATGCATGTGTAGCACAAAAACAAGTAACTGAATCCGCATTGAGGTTTCTCATTGTGACAAAGTCGTCTCCCTTCCCATGGGCTGTCCACTTAACAACAGCCACTTCCTTTGGTAACAGCAATTCTATTCTTCCAACAGTTGTCTCACATATTCCCTGTTCCTAATGGGAGAGCCTGGTGATGTTAGAAACCCTTTTGGCTACTTGTGCTGAGTGTATTGCCTGTAAACAAGCGGCTTCCACCACTCCAGAAATGGTCCAGACAGCAATTGCTGCTCTCCGATTACCTTCATTGTCTCTTAGACATGAACCATCAACAAATAGGACCTGATTGGTGTCTGGCAATGGTTTATTGACAATGTCAGGTCTCAGCTTGGTACAAAGTTCAATGACGTCTAGACAGCTATGGTATTCACAAACTTCCCCATCAGCATTTGGAACAGGTAACAAGGTAATCAGGATTTAGAACAAAACAGTGCTTCAGAGTGACATTTTCTGAGGCAAGCAACACCTGTTCATATCTTGTCAACCTGTTATTAGTCAAATGCTGTGTTTTGGTCCTCGTCGTCAGAAGCTCTAGTGAGTGCGGGACATTCACAGTATGTGGATGATGTATCACAATGCTCTCACATCGTTCAATACTGACACCTGTTACAGCAACAGGTTTGAGACATCAGGGCAACGCTGAAGCTACAGGATGTAATGTAGTTTAAAAATAGGCCACTGGTCTACGGGCAACTCCATGTGGCTGGGTAAGTGCAAAAAGAGCACAAAAGCAAAAACGCATTGTTGTAATCAGGCATTCCTAAAGCTGGAGCATGACACAGGCACTCTCTCAGCTCCAAGAAGGCAAGCAGACAGTCGTTATCCCAAGGTACCGGATCACATACATTCTTGTGGGTCAACATCTGTAAAGGCTTTTCCAGCAGGGGGAAATTCGGGATCCATTGTCGGCAGTAGTCGACTGTGAGAAGGTGGCCTTATATATGCTGTCCACTAGTTCTAGTGGGCACCTTGTATCAGTCCAAACAACCCCTTATGGTGAATGGTTAAAGACAACCTTTATTGAAAGCTATCCTAGTGGTAGCAATGGAGAGCAGCCTTCAGGCTAAGTCTTGAAGGAATGTAAAGCAGCTTGTTTTACCAGTCTATAATCTCTTGAATGATCAAATGAAAGGACAACCACACCAGGTATATATTCAAAATATATGTATTTAAGATAGAACACACCCCTCTAGTCTCTTTATGAGACTGGAGTTTGAAGTACTTTGTTTACAAGTTAGCAATTATCAGTAATAGCACAAATACACGTTTGGGCCCTAGGGGCGTACCAAACCATATACCAAAAAAGTGGTATAAGAACCACGACTGAAATAGACACAAGGCCTAGAGCCTGTAGAATCACTGGGACCCCAAGGAACCACCCAAGGTAGTGACACAGGGGACCCACGGGGACTGTATTCAGTGTGTAAACACAAACGCGGGTTCCCGTCAGCTTCTATGGACAATGTCGCGATTGGAAATTTATAGATTAGGGGCACTTAGGATCAAGTCAGGACCAAACCCTTTTGGACTTAAGAAGTTCTAGGGCCAGCACCCACGGCAGCACTGGAGTACTCGAGTTACCTCACCCAGGGAAGCTGGGTGCATAGGTGTCTTTTGGTGTTGGGTTGCGTCGTCAAATTAAATGGAAACGTGCAAAGAACTGCTGCTGCCGTGAAGAGGAGAAGTGTCCGAAGAGATCCAAGCCTGGATCTAGGATGGAAGGAACCTGAAAGCAGAGGGGACAGAGTCTGGGTCACTAGCCAGTGACCAAGGGCAGGATGGACCAATGCCCACAGATGTCGGGTGCTTCAGGTGAGTTGATGGTGTTTTGACTCTTCAGCCACGAGGTCCAGGAGGTGTCTACGAAGTCCACGAGCCGGATTCGAGCTGTCCCACGAAGGCTGTCGAGTACTACAGTGTGGGCGACCAGAAACAGGCCTTGGCAGCGGCAAGTCACAGGAATTCAGAGAAAGGACTGCGGTGCAGACCAGCAAGGTCTGTGGGACTCACCCAGCAAGGGTAAGTCAGGGCACGTCTGGAGCAACCAGGAAAGCCCAATTAGAAAAGGAGTTGCCTTCGTGGGGACCTGCTAGCCAACGGGCTAGTGATCGCGAAGGAGCCTCGAGCGGTCGCACTTGAAGCTGGCCCACGGATCACTCGTGGAGTGGAGGCCAACAATCTTCAGTGCAGAAGGTGCTCAAGGCTGGGGCTACTCGGAGCCCAAAGCACAACTTCGAGGAGGTCCAGGAAGATAGTGCTGCTGCAGAAGTTCACGGTATCCAGGGGTCACGGTTCCACATCACCCACGATAGCCACGGGCCTCAGCTTTGCTCTGGACTCGGGGTAGCCTCAGGGAAGTCTGGAAATCCACCCCTGGTGATGCAAAGACTTTGGCGTCCGGCGGGAGCTTCAGCGATGCAGACCGGTCAGTTGCTTCTTTGGTGCCTGCCAAGCAGGGGAGTCACTCCTTGACCCCAAGGGAGATTTCTTCCATCTTCTAGTCGTGATTGAAAGTTGAAGGTCCAGGATATATGCTGCACAGGGACACCAAATGTGCCCCCAGTGCAGGACTTCTAAGGACCAGAGAGTGCTCCCTCCCAGCCCCAATACACATCTGCCTGTCTGGGGAGGTGGTTACACCTCCCTTCGACAGGAAACCTATTGTCCAGGCCTCCCCTGCTGGAGTTTCGGTCAACAGCAGGAGACCAGACCCGTGTCTGTGGCAGAGGCATCCATTTTGTGATGCCAGGGCTCAGGAAAGTCCTAACGGGTTTGACCAGTGTGAACATGTCTCTCCCTCTAGAAGGGTGGAATGCTACCCCCGCCGCCAGAACTGGCGGGGGGGGTAGTATTCCAAAGCGTTTGACACCAAACATGACATGTTTTGATGCAGCCATTCCAAAGTTAGAATTTACCGTGAGGTTATAATGCACTTAAGAGGATATGGTATGGCTGTATCACAGAATAGCTATAAGGAAGGATTTCTGAAAGCTGCAGAGGGGCTCAGCTCATGCTTGGGCACCCTCTCACACAAAACCAAGCACTCTGCCTTCAGGATTGTCAAGGCCTGCCATAGGAGTGGCTTATAGGTTTATATGTGTCTGTATAAATATGTGGATATAGGTAGCCTATACCACGGTAATGGTTGCAAGCACACCCTTACCCAGGCTGCAATAGCAGACCTGTGGTGCCATTTTGGAGTGCTTCTCAGGGGTGGCATAATACATGCTTCAGCCCCTGGTAGGCCTCTGAGGTACCTATGCCCTAGGTACATAGTATATCATATACTAGGGGCTTATAAGGCACTCAAGAATCCAATTAGATATGTACCTAATGTTCATGCAAACCATTTTAGAGAGGAAGCAGCTAGGCTGTGGTCCTGATTGGCAGGGCCACAGCCAGACTAAGGTCGAAAAACTGTGAAACACCAGCAAAAAGTGGGGGTACCCATGTGAAGCAGATCCTACTCTCCTATATCGACCATTCCCAAAAACATCCTGACCTCTTTTTGAGTAGTAGGCGGATTCATTTTCATGATCGGCTCCACTCGCTCTGGTGACACCTTCCTCTTGCCTCTCTCAATTCAATGACCCAAGTACTGAACTTCAGTCAGACAGTACTGATGTTTGCTTGGAGACACCTTATGCCCATGGTCAGCCTGGTGGTTAAGTAAGGCAATAGAATGACCCCTACAAGCCTCCAGTGTTTCAGAGGAAATAATGAGGTCATCAATG
This sequence comes from Triturus cristatus, assembly GCF_964204655.1. Taxonomy (NCBI): domain Eukaryota; kingdom Metazoa; phylum Chordata; class Amphibia; order Caudata; family Salamandridae; genus Triturus; species Triturus cristatus. Next base: position 312,356,648 of record NC_140592.1, read on the forward strand.
TACTGAACTAGCACTGAGTTCGGGCCAGAATTAAGCTCTGAAGGTTCTTCTTCAAGCCCTGATTGAATATGGATGGACATTCAGTATGCCCTCGGGGATACGACACCATGTATTCTCCAGATGGAAAGCAAATACAAATTGGCTTTCCTCATGCAAGAGGATGGAGAAAAATGCTTAACAGAGGTCAATCACTGTGAACCATTCAGCCTCACATGGAATATGAAATTGAATTGCAGATGGATTTGGTACCCAAGGACAACATGGAATCACAATGTTATTCACCTGTCTATGGTCTTGAACAGTGCGATTTTTTTCTGCTCGGTTTCTGCAATCCCATAATGGGCAAATTGCATGGACTTCCTATGATCTCCTTCAGAATGCCTTGCGCAATCATAAACTCAATTACGGTTGTAATCCCTGCCACCGTTTCCGGGGTCAGGTTGTTTTGAGGAGTTCTCAGGAATTCTGCATTAGGCTTAATCTGTGTGCGGACTGGCTCAATTCCTCTCCTGTGAAGTCCCATACCACTGGAGAGACAATGTCTCTCAAGTCCAGCAGAATGTCCTCAACTGTCAGTAAAGGAAAAATGGCTACATAATGATTTTAATTTGCCAACTTGAATGCAATGTCTTCATCATTAGTGAGCAATTCAATTCCCTTTGGCGTAAAATAGATGGTACAAGTCAATTTGCACAATAGGGCATGCCATAGTAAACAGACTTGACTCGTATCACACACCACGAACCGGCACCTCTTCTGTCATAGGGTTTGTCATTCTTTTGTTATCAACCCCTACAACGTGGGTTGATTTTCCCGAGAGGAGTAGGTTTGGGACTACTGCAGATCTCAAAGTATAATGCGTAGCACCAGTCTCAATCAAGAAGGGGATGGGATGACCATCTACGTCTGCCTCTACATATGGTCCACTCTAGTCTACCTCTAAGACTGCGTGAAGCGTACAGTCTTCCTCAGGCACTGTCATAAGGACGGGCCCTGATCAAATCCATCCAGTGCTTCCAATAGGGGCATCTGATGGTAAGATCGACTGCCCTATGAGACTCTTGGAGGTTGTGGCACTTGCACTAACTGGTCCTGATTCCCCCCTGCATTTAAAGATATTGGCCTAGTCACTGTTGGTAAATGATTTACCACATCTCCCACTTGCACAAATTCTGACCTCCTGCACCTGATTCACTAGCTTTAAGCGGCACTCACGATTCCAATGCCCAATCTTGTGACAAAAATGAGAAGCATTGGTCCTTTTCAGAGTCGCAATGTCTATCCCAGTTTTAGGGTCCATAGGGACACCTCTTCATCTTCCTCGTCCTGTCTGTCCTGTAACTGATGTAACTTGAACTCCTCCTAAAACATTCCCTTGATTACAACGTACTGTTCCTCCAGTTGCCGGTACCTGCTCTCCCTTCTGTGCATTTCGCATTTGAATCAGCATTAACTTCTCCTTTATTCTCCTATGCTTGGAACCCACCTCGTCTCTGCAATACCTGGCTGTTCTGCTTGGGTTTTCGGATCAGATAGAACCCGCTCAACAGAGCCTCTCTAACCCAGCCAGAACGTTACCCCCCCCCTCCCTAGGGCCTATTCACACCTAAAACCACATATATATACCACCTAAGGACAGGGAATTCCTACTATATATACCAAGACCTCTTATAATACAAATGGCAGCCTCGCGGTCCCAAACGGACCCAGGACTTCCTACCCAGACGGCAGCCTCAGCCTCGTGGTCCCAAACGGACCCAGGACTTCCTGCCCAGACGGCAGCCTCAGCCTCGCGGTCCCAAACGGACCCAGGACTTCCTGCCCAGACGGCAGCCTTAGCCTCGCGGTCCCAAACGGACCCAGGACTTCCTACCCAGACGGCAGCCTTAGCCTCGCGGTCCCAAACGGACCCAGGACTTCCTACCCAGACGGCAGCCTCAGCCTCGCGGTCCCAAACGGACCCAGGACTTCCTGCCCAGACGGCAGCCTCAGCCTCGCGGTCCCAAACGGACCCAGGACTTCCTGCCCAGACGGCAGCCTTAGCCTCGCGGTCCCAAACGGACCCAGGACTTCCTACCCAGACGGCAGCCTCAGCCTCGCGGTCCCAAACGGACCCAGGACTTCCTGCCCAGACGGCAGCCTTAGCCTCGCGGTCCCAAATGGACCCAGGACTTCCTGCCCAGACGGCAGCCTTCACAAGTTCATCCTATAATTACCATGACATACAACAAGGGAACCAGTGTTACTATGTATCAGATCACACAAAGACTGCTAGTTGAGCACAACCTGTTCCCCAGTTCGAGGGGCTCCTTTCTCCCTTATTCAGTTATCACTTACCTGATCAGGATTAACATCTGTTCATATCAAGTCACAACTGACTAGAAGAATAGGCTACCCTCTTATACAAGAACACGCAGTACATGTTGATTCACTACAAACTGGATACTTTATTTAGTCACTACATACACACTCACAGAACATAATACATATTACATATGACCTGCAAAGAAAAGCGATAGATTAAGTTGTACACTCTAATAATAAAGGGGTTGACATCACCTTGGTCGTATGTAGCCTGCACTCAATGGTCATCTAGGTTCCCTTCTCGTCTGTGCCTCGGCTTCGCCTGGAAGTCACACCTCCGCAGTCACGGATCTATTCCCTTCTCCTTCTCCGAGTCACTGGGACCTCTTCCTCATTGGCTACTCTCTTTTCTTTGGCTATTCTGTTAGAAGAATATCTATCTCTCGGTTTTTCTCCACCTTCGAGCTTGTCATCTGTCTTCCCTGGAATAAGTAGTAGCTTTACTGCTTAACGGCCAGGTGCCGCCTACGGACTAAAAAGCAAGTGCCAGTATCTGCCTCAGACTTTCACTAATATAGAGGTGCATTTTCTCATGGAAAATTCCAGCCCATAACCTGCCGCCCACCAAATTCTTGTACCTCCCCGTACCAAGGACACGTTCCCAGCCGGCCGGCCTGATGTAGTGTCTTCGGCATGAAGAAAAATACAATCCTTCGATAAGGGCCGGCCTGAACCGGTTCTCTCCAAGCGAATAACACCTCATAACTAAAACATCACCCTCGACCTAGAAACTTTCCAAGCTGCCGGAGAGGAAAGAAAGATGGAGTCTCTCCCGTTTAAGGCCTACCAGGCCTGGATTCAGCACGACTCCATGAAATACCCTCACTATAGAACAGATTACCCCTAATACTTAACGGATCTATCCTCTAGGATATATGTGCAAACCCTAATCTATGGGGAAGAACACAGGATCATGTCGAAGTGCCTAATAAATAGGCTCTATACACTACTCTAACCCTTAGACTTGGATGGAAAGAGACTGAAGTCACATTAGTCCCCTTAATCACCAGAGAGCCGGGAAAATCGAGCAGTACATTTCACCCTTGACTTCAGTCTATTATACATTCATTAAATGGAGCTAACATCTGTGGAAGAATAATATGAAACAAAGCTAACTGATCTATGTCTAGTACCGAGTGTACAGAATTGAAGCAGTGAAGGAATACACTGAATAAAGCAACAGATAGAAATCAAAACAGCAACAGCAATCAGAATACCACCTAATGTTTGACGTAGCATGTGTACGTCAGGCAACCAATTAAAGAGCCAGTCAAACCAGCCCTGGTCAACGTGTTTTCTAACTTCTTCCGTTAAATCACGCAACTTGTCAATGTGTGCACGAATGGATTGTGTATGATCGGACAAGTTAAAACAACAGAGACCTTCGAAATCGGAGCAGTCATGTCCGTGTTTAAGCAAAAGATAATCAATGGCCGCTCTGTTTTGCAGAATGGCCCTACGTTCACCCTGGGCATCTAGTAACATGTCGGACAGGACTGTAGAAGTATGATTAATGGATTTCACCATCCAGCAGGCCATTTTCCCAATGGATTTGGCATTATAAACTGCCAGAGCAGGAACACCAATAATTGAAATAGCTAGGCTAAGGTATTCAGACTTGGAATATAAATGCAAAGATGAGTCACAATCCTCCTGTAACATCACAGTATCTCGAATCACACGAGAGTTGGCATTCGGATGTGATGAAAACATTAACAAACTGAGTCTCGTAATAGCACAAGGGCCTCCGGAAATGTTTGCAGGGACATATGGCCAGGAAGTATTACCACATGAGAAAAGCCATCCGGCAGGTAGTAACATCGTGCGATAATGACTGGGGGTAACTACCAAACTATTGCAAGTCATATTGTTCTGAACTGAAACACATGTGGTCGGTGTCCTTTGAAAGCACAAAGTCCGTTCATGAGCGGTAAATGAAGTGGCGCCTTTTAGTTTGAGGCGTAGACATTCAGAGATCGCACTAGGATTACACGTAAGAAAGAAGCATAAATCACCTTGTGTGATATTATAGGTAACTATTTGGGACTGGATGGGGGGTGGCTCGTTCGGCAGTTCAGTACATAAAGGGCAATATACATGGGTAGCAAAATCACCCAGGAGAACATTGGGATGAGCCTTTGAAACATTAAAAATGTGAATTAGGGTTTCCAACGAGGCAGGGACAGCAACCAGACAGGTCGCCAGAATATCGTGTACAGATCTCATCGGTGTCAAACAGAAGTGAGGGGCATCAGTCACCCTCTTGGCCAATGCTGTCCAAAAGTTCGATGATGAATCCCACGCAGCGAAGGAACGCAACACTCGGGTTCTCAGTTCATCCCGGGTTGACGGGATCCCTCCTTTCTCGTCGTACCATCCCAAAAGGAGTCCAGTACTGACACATCCTGCAGCAACAGTCCAAAGAATGATCTGAAAGAGAATCAAATACAGGCATTAATCATTCTCGTAAATAACATTTGTCAGCCGGGACCGCCTCCCAGCTATCTTTCCCTGGTCTCATAACCAAAATGGTATTGTCCTGACCAGTGCAATAACCTCTGCTTGTTCAGGGGGATTTTTAGGCGACTGCACCCAAACCCTAGCCCCAGGGTTATCCGTAGAGCCAAAACCTTTCTGGCCTCGTACAGTTAGCAAAATTGGGGCAGTGCCTTTCATTAATGTACCGCTGAAAACAGGCATAATGAGTAATTGAGCCACTCGGTCAGTGCGGTGTATCAGTAAGTCAACCTCACTGCTATTCAGCAGGAGCACCTTAATCTCTCCCTGATAATCACTGTCAATAATTCCTCCAAGCACCTGAATGCCTTTTACAGCCAGCCCCGATCTAGGGGCGATTAATCCGAAATTCCCAGGTGGTATATGAATACCAACACCAGTAGCGACGATGATGACCCGTTCCTTACTTTTTAAAACGGTGTCATCCATGGCATGCAAGTCTAAACCTGCCGACCCTGGGATTGCTCTACATGGAGCCAAAGCTCCAGGAGTAATTTCCCAGTACATCACAGTCTCTCTTATTTCATTGGGCTTAGCATCAACATTCGGAGGAAACAAACGCATAAGTGGGCATTCAGCATTTAGGAAAGGACGGTTATTCAAAATCAATAACGCTTGAGGCAAAAAGTCTCGCCAATTCTTATACTTGTCATTTGTTAACTTACGCAGCTGGTCCTTTAGCAGGCCATTCAATCTCTCCACCAGGCCCGAGGCCTGTGGATAGTAGGGTATGTGGAATATCCATTCAATATTGTTTTCCGCACAGAATTCCTGTACCAATCTTCCACGAAAATGGGATGCATTATCAGATTGAATTTGGAATGGCACACCATAATACATCATAATCAATTCTAATGTTTTAATGGTATTCAATTGGGTAGCTTGCTTACAAGGAAGGGCTACCAGCAGGCCACTGTATGTATCAACAATAGTGCAAACATATTGACAATTCCTACTCATAGGAAGTGGACCAATGTAATCAATCTGCCAGATTTGAGCGGGCAGTTTTCCGCGATGTAAATGACCTTTAACAATTTGGGGCACTTTACGCTGTCTGATATGTTGACAAACGGGACAGTGTAAGATAACATTTTTAATTAAATCTAGGGGAATATAAATTCCTCGATCAGCAGCCCACCTGCTAGTGGCCTTCTCTCCAAAATGTCCTGCCTTCTGGTGTGCCCATTTCGCCAATCCCGCAATGTCAGAATCTTGCCTGTCCACCACTGCCTCAGCAATTTTAGATTTCTCATCTGCAATGTTATGAAAAAATTTGTCAAGAGAATCTATCGGGGTGTGAGCATCCACATGGAAGATTGTAACAGTACTCTGTGGGAGCATCTCCCAAATCTCTTGCCATAACTCTTTTCCCCACAATTCTTTGGAATGTAACTTCCAATTATGGGAATGCCAAGTCGGCAACCAAACAGCCAGTCCATTGGCAGTAGACCAAGAATCAGTGAAAATATGACATGTACCAGGTAATTCTTGTTTCAAAACTTGATAAACAGCGTACAGCTCGGCAAATTGGCTGCTTTTACCTTCACCAGTTGTGCTCAGCAATTTCTGTGTGACCGGATTATAGGACACCGCCTTCCAGTGCCGTGTCATCCCTATAAACCTCGCTGAACCATCCGTGAACCAAACATGGTTTCTGTCCGCTGCGGACAAATCATCAAAAGGCTTACCCCACTTGACAGGAGACTCCTGTGCTAAAGGTACGGAACATTCACTCTCAGTCTCAGTCGACGGCGCTCGCGCCACCTGCTCATGTAAAGAAGCAACTCCTTTCGGGCCCACACGTGCCCTATCTTGTATATACCATTTCCATTTAATCACACTCGCCTCTTGAGCATGTCCAATTCGGTGAGTTTTCGGCGAACTCAGAACCCACTGCTTGATAGGAATTTCAGGGCGCAAAACTATATCATGTCCCAAAGTCAATTGCTCGGTATCCACCAGAGCCCAATAACAAGCAAGTAACTGTTTCTCAAAGGGTGTATAACGCTCACCAGCATCAGGTAACTTTTTGGTCCAAAAACCTAACGGTACTCTACTCCTGCCTTGTTTCTGCCACAAACTCCAATTTGCATAAGGGCCCTGTACAGACACATTCAAATCCACGTCACCATCACGTACAGGCCATAAATCCAGAGCATGTTGAATTGCTTCTTTTGCCAGACTAAACGCATCTTGCTGTGGTTTATCCCATTCAAATGCATTCTTTTTACGCGTGACCCGGTACAAGGGGGCCAATATTTGACTCAAATGAGGAATATGCTGGCGCCAAAAACCAAACAGGCCAATGAAGCTCTGGGCTTCTTTCCTATTCCTCGGAACTGCAAAATCAAGAATCTTCTGTTTAACCTGAGGGATCACTTCACGGTGCCCTTCATGCCAATTAATACCCAAAAATTTTACAGACTGGGACGGACCTTGCAATTTATCTGGGTTGATTTCCCAACCTTTCCCACGCAGGCACTCAATGATCCTGTCCAATTGGGTCTGAACTTCCTCCTGTGTATCGCCTTGGATCAAAACATCATCAATATAATGACATATCTGAATTTGGGAATGAACCGGTACCTCAGCCAAATGCTCTGCCACCAGCCGGTGACATATTGTAGGACTATGCACATAGCCCTGAGGAAGACTCCTAAACGTCATCTGACGCCCGTTCCACGTAAAACTGAACTGTTCCTGACACTCAGGGGCAATTGGAATAGAAAAGAAAGCATTAGCAATATCAATGGATGCATACCATGTACCTGGATGCTTTTGGATTCTTTCAATTAGGGTAATAACATCCGGCACTGCAACAGTCAAAGAGGGCGTGTGTTTGTTCAATTCTTGATAATCAACAGTCATGCGCCAAGAATTATCACTCTTACGTACAGGCCAAACAGGATTATTCCAAGCAGAAGTAACCGGGGTTATAACACCTGCATCCACCAACTCCTGAATAGTGGTACCAATCTCCTCATGGCCACCTGGAATACGATACTGCTTCTGACAAACCACTTTTGTCGCCTGGGGAACTTGTATGGGAGGCATTCTTAAACGACCAACCCGTATAGGCCTAGACGATATATAATGCGTGGTTCCAAATTGGTAACACCCATCATCTAGATGCAACGTCATTCCTTTCAAGATATCAATTCCAATTATGAATTCTAAGATTGGCACCACTAGTACAGAATATTCTTTTCTAGGGATTCTACCTATTCTCATTTCAAGCAAAGTTTGAACTGCAGGGGTTTCTTTTCCACCTAATCCGGTAATAGTAAAAGGCTGACCTGTAAACTTCTTTGATTTTCCATGAATAAGAGTGGCCTCCGCTCCTGTATCTACCAATGCTCGGGCCCTTTGGATATTACGATGTCTCCAATAAATATCAATATCTACATAGGGTCTATTATCTCTGTGAGCCCATCTGTGTACCGGAGCTTGACCTATTTCCTAGTCATTCTTACTGCATTCTGTGTACCAGGACAAATCAGGATAAAGGCTCTCACGTTTCTTAGGTATCGGTACCTCCTGTTCATATCCATTCCCCGTACGGAACGGACTCGAGTCTTCAGCATTGTACTGCGGGTTACGATCGACCAAACTGTGACGATCCTCTCTCCTCCTCAAGTCAGGGGATTGATCCCTATCATCTCTACGTCTGCTGTAAACATAATCATTTCTCCCCCTTTCTCTTTCCCCCTCTCTCTCCCTGTCTCTCTCTCGACGGGGGGACATATCACGTACATAACGTCGATCATCACGACGAACAGAGCGCCCACGGCGGTCGTCATCACCGCTTCCGTCAGAACCGCCACGATCACACTCAGTGGTCCGAACACGCCGGGCACCCTCCTTCCGATCCAAGCCACGTTTGCGAAACAACTCCCACAAACGAGCGGTAGTCTCACCGTCAATGTCCTCCCTACGCACACCATCGGCCAGAAGACCAGAAAAGATATCACGCCTAGTAAGTTTATTTTCACCAGGAGTACGGGTGTCAGGCCGGGACTGACGTTCAGGTTTAAACCACTCATACAACTCACCGAGTTGGCGTACCGACTCCAGTACCGTAGATAACACATTACCAGTCTGATTAATCAATAAAGTCATCGTGACCTGCTTATAGGCAACAGGGGAAGACCGAATAATGCGATTCCGCACAGAAGATGTCAACAAACCATCAAGCAACCTGTCAGCAGTACCCAAAAAAATTGCCGTTTTCATCACCTCCTCTTTGAGACGTTGTGCAGCGTCGCGCAAAGTATACCACGGTTTGTCATTCACAGGCCAATCAGACTCAGTAGGATACATTTGATTACAACCCTCAGTCGCCAATTGAAGTAAAGAAATTTGACCACCACCATTATAGTTACGAAAATGATCTTGTACAGTAGAATCCGAACTCAAGGAACAAAACTTCAAACAATCGCCATTATCTAACATAATGCCAGCAGCGCCCAGTTCATAAAGGCGCACCATCCATGTGAGCAAGGTCTCACCAGCTCGCTGCCGAAATCGCTGCAAAATATCACTAATTTCTTGTTGAGTAAAGTCCTCTAAAGAGTCTAAAGAAATACCCTGCGGAGCAGCGGGAGACTGCTGCAACTTCCGACGAAAAACTGGATGCGCAGAGACCGCGGGACGAGCATCACAAGGAGCCCGATCAGTACTCGTAGAGGGATAATTAGTGTAAGAGGTATCGATCCCACCCGAAGAACGAGCGTAATCATGGGGTGCACCATCAGAGGTGCAAGAAGCAGACTTACAATCATGACGGGAACGAGAAGACTCGCGCTAGGCAGACTCCTCACCCGAGGAACAAGAATCACTCGAGTTCCAGATATTACCATCCCATTCATCAGGATTCCAATCCAGTCCGGCTTTCGCCACGACCAGACGCACCTTTCGCGTCGAAACCCGACCGCGCCTGTTCTTGTATTTATAACGAGCAATTCGCACAGCCGCCCTTTTGGCAATAGTTTGGTAAGTCTCCAGCTTATCAGCAAGCAACTTATTTTGACACCGCAACAAAGTATGAGAATTCTGAATCTCAACAAAGTGCGCTTCCACATCTTTAAGAGAGATCTGTAATTTCAACAATCTCTCATGTAGAATCCGATACGCAGACAGAACAATCCAACCTCTGCGCCCCAAAATAGGAATCTCTTCACCCTTCGATACGGGTGCCTTCTGCAAACAAGTAATCACATTAGCCGGCTCCGCCAGCTCCAAAGAAGAATTCCAATTCTCACTCAAACCAGTAGAATCAGCCCACTCACGGGCCAAGGCTTCATAAGGCGTTGAATCCCATCCGGGAATATCAACGGGCAACTTAAAAGTAGATTTAGATCTTCTAGAAAACATCGTGGAAAAGAAAAAGAAGAAAAAGAAGAAAGAAGAAAAATAAAAACTATACACACAAGTATACAAAAATAAAATGCAAACAAAACCACGCACGCGCCGAAAGCAAACACAAGACAACCACAACGCACACAGGTTTCGTAAACGGTTCGTGACGCCAAATGTTCTGCTTGGGTTTTCGGATCAGATAGAACCCGCTCAACAGAGCCTCTCTAACCCAGCCAGAACGTTACCCCCCCCTCCCTAGGGCCTATTCACACCTAAAACCACATATATATACCACCTAAGGACAGGGAATTCCTACTATATATACCAAGACCTCTTATAATACAAATGGCGGCCTCGCGGTCCCAAACGGACCCAGGACTTCCTACCCAGACGGCAGCCTCAGCCTCGCGGTCCCAAACGGACCCAGGACTTCCTGCCCAGACGGCAGCCTCAGCCTCGCGGTCCCAAACGGACCCAGGACTTCCTGCCCAGACGGCAGCCTTAGCCTCGCGGTCCCAAACGGACCCAGGACTTCCTACCCAGACGGCAGCCTTAGCCTCGCGGTCCCAAACGGACCCAGGACTTCCTACCCAGACGGCAGCCTCAGCCTCGCGGTCCCAAACGGACCCAGGACTTCCTGCCCAGACGGCAGCCTCAGCCTCGCGGTCCCAAACGGACCCAGGACTTCCTGCCCAGACGGCAGCCTTAGCCTCGCGGTCCCAAACGGACCCAGGACTTCCTACCCAGACGGCAGCCTCAGCCTCGCAGTCCCAAACGGACCCAGGACTTCCTGCCCAGACGGCAGCCTTAGCCTCGCGGTCCCAAATGGACCCAGGACTTCCTGCCCAGACGGCAGCCTTCACAAGTTCATCCTATAATTACCATGACATACAACAAGGGAACCAGTGTTACTATGTATCAGATCACACAAAGACTGCTAGTTGAGCACAACCTGTTCCCCAGTTCGAGGGGCTCCTTTCTCCCTTATTCAGTTATCACTTACCTGATCAGGATTAACATCTGTTCATATCAAGTCACAACTGACTAGAAGAATAGGCTACCCTCTTATACAAGAACACGCAGTACATGTTGATTCACTACAAACTGGATACTTTATTTAGTCACTACATACACACTCACAGAACATAATACATATTACATATGACCTGCAAAGAAAAGCGATAGATTAAGTTGTACACTCTAATAATAAAGGGGTTGACATCACCTTGGTCGTATGTAGCCTGCACTCAATGGTCATCTAGGTTCCCTTCTCGTCTGTGCCTCGGCTTCGCCTGGAAGTCACACCTCCGCAGTCACGGATCTATTCCCTTCTCCTTCTCCGAGTCACTGGGACCTCTTCCTCATCGGCTACTCTCTTTTCTTTGGCTATTCTGTTAGAAGAATATCTATCTCTCGGTTTTTCTCCACCTTCGAGCTTGTCATCTGTCTTCCCTGGAATAAGTAGTAGCTTTACTGCTTAACGGCCAGGTGCCGCCTACGGACTAAAAAGCAAGTGCCAGTATCTGCCTCAGACTTTCACTAATATAGAGGTGCATTTTCTCATGGAAAATTCCAGCCCGTAACCTGCCGCCCACCAAATTCTTGTACCTCCCCGTACCAAGGACACGTTCCCAGCCGGCCGGCCTGATGTAGTGTCTTCGGCATGAAGAAAAATACAATCCTTCGATAAGGGCCGGCCTGAACCGGTTCTCTCCAAGCGAATAACACCTCATAACTAAAACATCACCCTCGACCTAGAAACTTTCCAAGCTGCCGGAGAGGAAAGAAAGATGGAGTCTCTCCCGTTTAAGGCCTACCAGGCCTGGATTCAGCACGACTCCATGAAATACCCTCACTATAGAACAGATTACCCCTAATACTTAACGGATCTATCCTCTAGGATATATGTGCAAACCCTAATCTATGGGGAAGAACACAGGATCATGTCGAAGTGCCTAATAAATAGGCTCTATACACTACTCTAACCCTTAGACTTGGATGGAAAGAGACTGAAGTCACATTAGTCCCCTTAATCACCAGAGAGCCGGGAAAATCGAGCAGTACACTGGCATACCGCAGAATTTCATCCACTGACCTGTTTTGCCAGCAGATCAAATGTTGCTGGACCATGAGGCGGATTTCCGGCCTCCCTCCTGTCACAAAGTTTGAGACTAATTGGCCAATGTCTTTAGGGTGGGGTGTATCCAACCCACTGTACTGCTTAAAGACTTCCAACATGCTCTCGTAATAGGCATGCACTGACTCTTTAGGTTCCTGGGTCGTTTGATCTACTTTGACCCAATTGATATCTTGAGGGGCTATTTTGGACTACAACTATGTGATCTCCTGCTGATACTTCTTCATAACCAAGGGCGAAGGACCATGAGTTACAGGATCCTCTCTGGCTCAGTAGCAGGCCACTCAATAGCAATTTTGCAAGCAGAGCACTAGGAACCACAATTTCAAACTGAGGATTTAAGTCAATCCACAGTGCCTTCGAGATTTTGACAAAACAATTGACTTGTTCATACCATTTACCAGGTTTCTCTCTCAAACAGGGGAAATCATTTGTGAATGCAGTTAGGTCACCCCTACTCCAAGGGTTATGCACATACCCTCCAGTAGGCACCTCCCATAGTGGATATGCGATAACTCCTGACGTTCACCCTCCTGAAGGTGGCGTTTCCCCTGTCACCCTTCTTGTACTCTTCTTTTTAGACCACCTTTCCTCCCACTTATCCAGCATGCTCCAAGACCTTATTCCAATAACCAACTCACGGATATGTGTTTTCAGTCCCTTCACTCTTTTCCTCCAGCAACTGGTCACTGTTGTTAAGCCTATGATTTCCCTGAAAACTTGACGTTCAAGACAATTCTACTCCGTACTTCTGAGCTAACTCTGACAACTTCTCATGCACTCCTCTTGCCCTGCGGATGACATCCTTTGCTATAAACAACAGGTCATCCAGCTCATAGGTCTCTATTCTTTCTAAAGATAGATTCCTGCTGATGAACTCCTCTACCTTAGCCTTCAACCGCACACATCCAATAGCTTAATCTTTACTGTAGCCTTGATAGTTCCTAGACTTGATGTATTATTCTGACTCTCCTTGCTGTTATTGTGATTCCTCTACCAGGAGTCTAGGCCTGAAACATCCAAGACATGTTGATTTCCAGCAGTTCCCTGACTTGCACTTGCTTACGAGACTGCACCAATTGGTCCTCACACTGGAGTTTCTCACATCCATAAGTCTGAACTAGTGCTTGCCATATGTATAGGCTGTATAGTACTGGAACCAATGCGTACTCCAGAAGGATAGGCAGTAGCTGCTAAAGGGGTTCTAGACTCCCTAGGCGCCAACAATAGACCATTCCCATTCATGCTCCCTGATCTTCCCAATCCAGTTCCTTTCACCTGTATGGACTGTCGCTGACTAAGATTTCCCACTGAGTTCGGGGCATATACAGGAACAACAGGACCAATAGTGACCGGTAGTGTAAGGGCTTCTGGTAACCGTGAAGCAGCACAGACTCCGTTCTGTTATATACCTCCTAAGGTAGACACTCCTGTACCCACTACTCCTGCCGAAATCCTTCCCATTACTCCTGCACTAGGACCAAAATGAGCTGGGGCACTCCCTACAATTTCTGCACGTCCGGAATCTTGCCTCCCACTAATTGACTGTGGATTATAAGGTGGAGAAGAATCAGATAACAACCCATCTAACAAACTGTCATCAGTGTCACTACCATAGTATCCATTTAGCCTTCTATTCCTGTTCTGAGAATCTCCCCCTTCTACCAACATTGGGTACAACCTTTCTCCCTCACTGTCCAGTTTTGCGCCAGAGCGGGAGCCAAGGTCTCCCAGAGCCGGTTTGAACTGGACAATGCATGGGGACACCAAATGTGCTCCTATCAGACTGAGTGGTGCTGGCAGCGTGCCCACCTGCCCCCAATACACTAAATCCTGTCCGGGAGGTGGTCACACCTCCGTGGGACAGGATACCTATTGTTCTGTCTTCCTGCAGCAGGAGGGCAGAATCGTGTCTCTGGTGGGCAGCAAACATTTTGTGCTGTCTGGGTCTAGAAGACTGTACCTGGAGTACTGAGAGTCTAACGGAGAGCTCGTCTAGTTCTTTGAATCATACCTCCCACACTGTTTACGGTGTGGGGGTATAATTCAAACATGTTTGATACCAAACATGATAGGATTCATTGCAGCCAGTTTTGAGATGGTCATCACGTAATTACGCAGTGCCCCTCTATATACTATATGGCTGCTTCACTTACAACCCGGGAGAATGGACTCCGTAGGCTGTAGGGGTGTCCTGCTTATGCAGGCGCACCCTCACGCTTAGAACCAAGTACCCTGCCTTCAGGATTGCAAAGGCCTGCTATAGGGGTGACTTTTAGGTTTTAAGTGCAGTGACCCTAGATATAGGAAACCTATATCTTTAGTAAGTGGTTCTAGCACCAGCTTACACAGGCTGCAATGGCAGGGCTGTAGTTCCATTTTGAATGGTCTCCCATGTGTGGCTTAATGCATGCTTCAACCCATGGGGGACATCTGGTGTACCTATGCCCTGCGTAACTTAGTACCATATATCCTAGGGACTGATAAGGGTACCCCAGTATCCAATATGGGATGTACCTAAGTACTGAACATAACAATTTAAGGGAGACAGCAGAGAGACTGGGGTCCTGGTTAGTAGGATCCCAGTCAGACTAGTCAAAAACAGTTTAGCACAAGGCTAAAAGTGGGGGTAATCATGCAGAAGGATCCTACCTTCCTGCACATCCCTACTTCAACATTTTCATAAAGGAAAGTTAAAAGGTGTCAGTCAGTGGAGTCTACCTAAGAAGTCTCTCCACAACCAATGGGTCATGTAGCATAATGCTACCAAGACAGAGCCCGTTCTAAGATGCTCTCACCGCAGGCAGAAGAAGAAGTGGGCACTTTCCCTACTTTGAACATCCCAATATCTCAGGTATGCTTCCCATGTTTGTTTGCAGTCATGCCATCTGCTCTGAATATGATCTTAAAAGTAGTTTTCCATGGCATGGCGGTGTTTTTGTTTTGCAACAAGATGTCCTTGGTTCCCAGGCCTTCTCCTGAGTGAAGCACTACAACCTTCTTTTATCGACTCAAGTTTACAATGTAACTTCTTCTCTACTTGCCTGACTAATAAAACAAAGACATCATTTTAGCTAACAACAAAAAACACGAGAAAGAACAAATTCCACATCACACATAACATTCAGTTAGTAATTCTAAAGCGAGAGTTTCCAGGGAAATGCATTTCAGGCATACAAGATTCAGCTAACATAAGAAATCAGCATATGAACTTTACGAATTTGCACAGGAAAATAAGGCAAATTCAATGAATACATTTACCTACATGAAAAATGACACAATAATTAAACACGTTTAGTACATGAATAATTGTCAGTTGCACAACACGAATTCTACAAGTGAATGTTTTCTGTTAGTTACATTCACTTTCTACATTAATTCTCCATATTACTTTCACATGGGCCTAGGCACATAATGTTTCAGGTTAATACATTCCAAAAACCCTAACATTTCATCTTATTACAACAAAAGATTATAAATGGGTGCGCTCTACCCGTGTGATTATAATGCACCACTACAAATAAAATAAGATTTCCACTACATCAAACTTCAAAACAGAGCACGTCACGTTTGTATGTAACGAAGTTACTTTATAAAGACCATTTGCAGGGTAGATACTGGTCAGGACAACATATGGAGGATTAATCAGAACAATTGCAAAGAATAGAGGACAATAAACTGTTTCTGTCAAATTCACCTGTGCTCTGTGGTTAAGATAAGCAGGGGTTCATCTAGAGGGCAAGCCACCAAAGGATGTGTTTACCGCATACTACCCGAATAAAAGTTGAAATTCTGAGGAGGAAACTGAGGCAATTCAATGCTTGTGTCCTTGGTGAAGTATTGCACTGGCAAGTAAAAGCTATGAAAGCACAGATGTGCTGTGTGAAAACAATAAAAGCGCTGATGCGCTAAATATAAAAAAAATTGTGGGTGTGAGGAGAAGCAACAGGGGGGAATAAAGGTATAAGGCTTAAAAAACACCCAAGACCAAAAATACCTTATTCCCCCTCATTCACAGAGATGTTCTGGCATCGTCCATGTCTGCACGCATCAAATCAAGGCAGTAGCCTTTCGGTTAGAGCGGTCGACCTCGAAGCTGGGAAACTGGGTTCGAGTCTTACAACGACGCTCAACCTCCTGTGATTCTGGGCAAATCACTTAATTTCCCCGTGCCTAACAAAAATGTATGTGTCATGTAACGAAACTGGTGCTCATGTAAAGCGCTCTGATACCCCATGTCTCGGGACTAGTTCGCGCTATATAAAACTCTGGGGAAAAAAAGGTGCCGTCCTTCTCTCATGAAAGAGGCCGAGGAGCTCTAGAAACCCGCGTCCATCTTGCGGGGGGTTTAGTCCCCATCATAATGTTTTACAATTTGAACTTGGGCTATGTTGTGACTACCACAAATGGCCTTGAGCCATGTTCACACTATATAAAACTGGAAGAATAAAATATACGAGAATAAATCTTCTGGTGAGGAACCCAAAGTGTTGTATCTGAGGTTATCCTAGGACTTCTGAGACCACATTCAGAACAGGTGTTTGAGCCCAGCCTTCTTCTGATGTCTACATGACCTACATAACATATGTATTTGTAAAGCGCACATTCACCAATTGGCCTCTTGGCGCTGAATAACAGATGTTTATTGTTACCCAACTCAATGGTACTCATTTTATGGACCTCAGATGGATGAAAGGCTGAGTGGGCCTGCCAGGATTTGAACCTGTGACCATGAGGTCAAACACAGGCCCCTGCAGTGGATGCATTAGTCCACTGAGCCACCAGACCCAGCCTACCAAATTTCCCACGCTAATAGTCTTGGCTTTTGGACCTATTTGCTTTGCCAATTGTTTTTAGTGATGCTATACACCATGGGTAATCACAAACATTTTTCCAGGGTCCAGAAAGTATGGTCTGGGGTGTGGCCAAGGGCTGCATTAATGTCAGAGGGTTAGGGGTTAGGAAGAGGTGGGTGTAACATGGGTGTGGGTGGAGTGGAGCATGTACAAAGTATGGACTGTGAGTTGTGTAGTTATTTTGAGCATTTGATTCCATTCTACTATCTAAATTATACCACTAGTCTCTAGAAGAGACGCAGATTTGACAGTACAGTGTTATGCAGTATTGGAGTCGCTAGCCCTCTACCATATACTGGAGTATGACTTATCTGCTTGCTATTGCTACATTTAGCGAGTCAAGTGTGCAAAGGAAGCAACTTTAGTATTGCACTGGAATAAAATAGAATCATTTGCCCCATAATC
This sequence comes from Triturus cristatus, assembly GCF_964204655.1. NCBI lineage: Eukaryota > Metazoa > Chordata > Amphibia > Caudata > Salamandridae > Triturus > Triturus cristatus. Next base: position 312,374,285 of record NC_140592.1, read on the forward strand.
TCCTTATGCCTTTATTTTCTTATCCGTAAACTTTAGAAAAAGGCTTATTTAAGGTAGCAAGTGCTGTACAAAATCTATTAGTTACACACCCCCACTTTGTTGCTGCTCTGTCAAGGCTTACACTGGAAGCAGGGCCACTGGAGTTATGCGCCATTGTCCAGACATTCAGGAAGTGTAAGTTTAAATAACAAAACAAGATTTTTCGGTTCCTAACTGCCTCCTTGGTATGTGACCCTCGGTGCTTTAATGGCAATGAGGAGAAATGCACTTATAGTATGTGTGTGTTCCTTTAAGATGCTTACCTTACTAATTAATACTGTATAATAATGGGAGACAGACTCAGGAAACAGTGCTCCTAAAACCTCACTCCAGTGATTAACTGAATGTGGACTGGGAAAACCAGCTTGATGCACAGTATGCCAAAAGACAGAAAAACGCGCCCAGCAGTGTGCTGAATGCACGTTCAAATGACTTTACCTGATGCCAACTTCTCAAGAACAAAATGGTCCTTCTTGTTTTTAAAGGCTTACCCTCCAAATACCTGAAACAAATGCTCAAGAAATTGCTAATCGGTTGCACTGTATTTGGGATGGTGGATGGGTTTGGAATAAACTAGTTTTTCTGGGAAACCGAATGTGTTGCAGCATGCTTTGTCAATAGTGTTTCCAACTGAAGTGTGGTTGCAGCTTTTAAAAGGCAGTGCAGAATTTTCCAGAGTTTTAGGTTTCTTGGGCACCAAGACGACTGTCTTGACATTTAAAGTAATGTAAGCCAATGTCTTAGGACATGCAGCTGCTGGTGTGAAAGGCGCCTGTGTTCACTTCATTCTAGTCTCTGCAGAGAAGTGCAAGGAAAGGTTGCTGCATTTTAGAGTTTGTAACAATTACACGGTGTATTACTGATTCTGACTAATTTGAACAGATAAAGCTTGGATCCACATTCATTTCTAAAACTGTTAAACAAGAAGCGTATTAACAAAATATAATAAATATAGAATCCTGAGCGTTTATGCCACCACTTGCCTGTTTGAGAGTTTGGCTTTAAGGGCCAAGCTAGTGGCAACTTCACATGGAGCATGAGGATGAGTGAGGGGGTGCACAAAAGGACAGGAGAAGGAGAGAAGCATACAAGGAAGACAGCTGATGGCACGCACACGCTCATGGACTACTCATGAAAAAGAAAAAAAAAGAGTTCCTGCAGAGTGAGCAATCATGGAAGAATACAGGGAGCCAGTCAGAGATGTGGTAAACAGACTCAATGGGAGGGACAAAACCATGCAGGACAGCCTAAAACAATTAAAGACAGTAAACAGAAAGCAGGCCAAGTTAAGTGACAATCCACAAAGCCAATGGTAAACAATGGATGGAATGCATTCCTAGGTAAGCTTGCAGCGTGTCCTAGATATGTCTTAGGAAAGGCTTGGACCTAAAAAGCTGTTTGATTTCAGACCATTTTTTGCTACCATTTCCTTACCCTAGAGGGCACACATGCGCAATAGAAGAAATAAGCTTCTCCCTTACGTAATCCTCTCAGGAGCTGCTGTGAGGTACATGTTCCTGGACAGGTAGTATCGTGTCGGTTTAAAATCTGTCCGTTTGCTGTAAGTGCCGACATACCCAATTTTGAACTCAAGAAAGACTAAACTCCCAAAGTTTGTAGAGCAGAAGTGCCACAGAACCTGCGGCGCTTGGTACCAACAGAGGCCCTCTGGCTATCGCTGCCCCACTTTGCCCCCCCTATTTGAGGGGGCACAGTGTGGGGGCCTAGTGGGGCAGCGTCGGCCAGAGATAGCAGTTAACTGAATTTCAGGAACTATCACAAACTGATAAGATATTTATGTGTCTGTCGAACAGAGTGTGGCTTCTGACTGGCACAGGTCTATGCCGCCTCAATATTTATGTGTTTGGGTATGAGAATAATTTGTACTTGGAGCCACAGTTTTCCGGCCAAGCCTAAAGGAGACGTTCAAAAATTAATTCGGTGCCATCCTCTCGTAAATGTATAAACTGTTCATTGGCAGGTTTGCCCTCTCTCATGCCACAGCTACTCCAGCCAAGCCCGGTTGGCTCTTTTATGAGTACTCTAAAACATCTTGAAGTGCAGTTAGTTTTGGAAAGTGTGATTTCCAAGGTAACTGCTTGAGTGCTTGCCAAAGATTATTCTGTGAAAGTGCGTTTAACATTGGCGCCTCTGCGTAAGCGACCGTCTATTACCAGTTTCCTAGTCTGACACTCCATGACAGGTATTATTAACAGGGCCTTCTAGCTTCTGTGGCTTTTTAGGTCTCGCCTAGCGCATGCAGCGCATGCGCTATTTTCGCCTTGGCGAGACTATTGTTGTCGGTTTTGCTAGTTAGGTCTCGCCTAGCAAACACAGCGCTTGCGCTGTTTTTGCCTTGGCGAGACTATTGTTGTCAGTTTTGCTAGCGAAGGGAGACAAACCATGTGCGCGCCCGGACAGCCGATGTGCACGCTCATGGCGTCTGCATCAGCTTGGGCCCGGACAGCACATGGGCACGCGCACGGCGTGCCTTTCAGCTTGTTTTTTTTTTTATTATCAGGTAAGGGTGACTCTACTTCTTTTTAGAGTGTTGGATCACTTGGGTGACCTCATTGCTAAAGGTCTTAGCATCACAGCTGGCAGGCAATTTTTTAAAGTTTTTAAGGCGCTTGATCTCAAAGCAAGGCTGTGCAAGGCCTCTGAAGTCTAGCGGAAGGTCAGAGTGATTTCGGAGGTGACACTAGGGACGGTCAGGTGCCCCGTCCCATAACCTCACCTCAGTAAGCCTCACGCACGACATAAAAACACTTCTCACCCAGGCCCAAAACAAGCACACTCCCTATGGTGTAGCTTGCTGCCCGTGCGGTAAGCGCTGTAAAGCCTCACACATGGGTAGTAAGCACTATACACATGCTGCACAGCATGACAGCCTGGTAATGGCGTATCAGTGCTCCTGCAGGTTACCGAGGAGGGGCATGTGCTTGAAGTGAGGCCCTGTCATGGGTTGGACCTGACTGCCATCTAGCGTCCCAGCATGTGCCAAGTTGATGAAGCCTGCACAGGTGCCATGGCTTTATTGTTGTGGGTGAACTTGCGTATGTAGATGAGGCGATACATTTCATAGGTTGATCAGGAGCCAGTCACATGTGGAACCAACATTTGGACTACCCGAGCAGCCCTAACTGTAATTATTGCCCCTGTCAGGTGGTGAAGAGTTTCTTTGAGTGGCGACGTCCCCAGGACATTCATGCTTTCGAATGAATCCCTCCCACACCCCTTTAATTGCGCTAAATGAACAGTGGGGTTGGGGGACAAGGCGTCTCTTGAGACCTGCCATCCAAACCTGCGTGGTAGTCATGTAAGAGAAAGAAAGGTAGATTTTGTTGTGTGTATGCAGGGTGAAGGGTTCGGCCCTCCACCTAACCGATGTCAGCTGTGTTGTATTGTTCGCCATTTTGGATGTATTGGCGGACCTCAAAAGAACAGCATGATTGTTGCCGTCTCGTGGGCGTGCAGTGGTGTAACCGTGCCGCAGTGTTTGTAGCTGAGTTGTTCATTTTTCAGTGCCCCCTGGGGCTGATCTAGCGTTGTCGGGGGGTAATGCTGGCTCTTACATGGATATCTCACTTGTCAGTGGCCATGCATTCCCCACGTGGGCTGATAGTGCGAAAGCCCAGCTGAGCCGGGGTAGAGTAATTCAGCCCACAGTGCTTCTTTAAAGGGCACGGGACCAGGGCAGAAACAGTCATTTGTTTATGTGAATGTTCTAGGTGGCCTAGGATGGGACAGTCACACGTGCCTTGATGCAGATTTGACAAGTCATCAAGGGTGGGGCTGAATCAGTCATAAAGTGATGCAGCTTGGGAGGTTTATCGAGGGTGCATGTCACTTGCATGTCCAGACTGCCAAACCCAGACAGGGCAGTGACACAGATGTCCCTCGGAGACAGAGGCGTAGTTTCATCTTCAGAGCCTGTCTCTCTCTATCTACCTCTCTACCTCTCCCTACCTCTCAACCTCTCTCTACTACTCACTCTCTACTACTCTCTACTCCTCACTCTCTACTCCTCACTCTCTACTCCTAACTCTCTATTACTCTATACTACTCACTCTCTACTCTTTACTACTCAATCTCTACTACTCTCTTACTCTCTACCACTCTCTCTCCACTACTCTCTACTGCTCACTTTCTACTACTCTCTACTACTCCCTCTCTACTACTCTCTACTACTCACTGTCTACTACTCTCTAGTCTACTATCTACTATCTCTCTACTACTCACTCTCTACTACTCTTTACTACTCACTCTCTACTACCCACTACTGTCTACTACTCACTCTCTACTACTCACTCTCTACTACTCTCTACTACTCACACTCTACTACTGTTTCTCTACTACTCACTCTCTACTACTCTAATCTCTACAACTCGCTCTCTACTACTCACTACTACTCACTCTCTACTACTCTCTGCTACTCTCTACTACTCTCTACTACTCACTCTCTACAACTCACTCTTTACTACTCACTCTCTACTACTCTTTACTACTCACTCTCTACTACTCTCTACTCTCTCACTACTACTCACTCTCTACTACTCACTCTCTACTACTCACTCTCTGCTACTCACTCTACTACTCTCTACTACTCACTACTACTCACTCTCTACTACTCTCTACTACTCTCTACTACTCACTCTCTACTACTCTCTCTCTACAACTCACTCTCTACTCTCTACTACTCACTCTCTACTACTCTCTACTACTCACTCTACTACTCACTCTCTACTACTCACTCTACTACTATCTATTACTCACTCTCTGCTACTCTCTACTACTCACTCTCTACTACTCACTCTCTACTACTCTCTCTACTCACTCTCTACTACTCACTCTCTACTACTCTCTACTACTCACTCACTACTACTCACTCTACTACTCACTCTACTACTCTCTACTACTCACTCTCTACTACTCACTCTCTACTACTCACTGCTACTCACTCTCTACTACTCTTTACAACTCTCTACCACTCTCTGCTACTCTCTACTACTCTCTATTACTCATTCTCTACTACTTTCTACTACTCTCTACTACTCACTCACTACTAATCACTCTCTACTGCTCTCTACTACTCACTCACTACTACTCACTCTCTACTACTCTCTACTACATTAGCCAGGTGTGAGCCTGTTTACAATCTTATATAAATAGAATCATAAATAGCTAAAAATAGTATAAAACGTAAAAAATAAAAAACAAAACGTAATTGAATAAATGTAATTAATACATTAGTTTGTCTCACCAACACCAGTCACAATTTCACCCATGTATAATTCACTATATAGATTGTGCTATAAGGACAATTATCATATATTCCTCTTTGGCCTAAATAACAGGTTTTATTTAAAACGTATTATCGTGACATGGAGGCTGTACCTTGATTATGAGTAGAGTGCATAACAACGTTAATGCATATTGAAACGCACAGTGGAGATGTTGTGTTTGATGCGGCAAACGAATCTGATTTATTTTAACTAATTGTTGAAATAACCACAACTGTGGGTTAATGTTTTTCCGCCATGTGGGAATTTTTACCACATTCACACTGACTCGTCTGCTGTAATTAGATGTATGAATACATGCCGCGCTCGTAATTATTTGATAACAGAGGAAACAGCCACTGTCTTTTATGTTTATGAAATCTGTCTAAACCCAGTCATTGGTATTGACACAGTTAGTCGAAAGAATTAGTTATTTGATTATAATCGTTCGAGTTAGGATGTAATGAAGTACAAACTAGGATATTTTGTAAATATAATGCAAAGTATGAGTTTCATTAACTTGAAGGCTTATTTTAGCTGCAAGTAGTATTTTGTCTATCTTCACAATGACGAGGTTACTTTTAAAATGGCGACAGAATTGCTTTAACTTAAACAAGGGTGAGACCTATTGCATTTTCAATGCTTTTTTTTTCTTTTTTAGAGTTTTATATAGCGTAAACTAGACCCGAAACATCGGGTATCAGAGCACTTTGCATGAGCACCAGTTTTGTTACAGATGAACACATTCATTTTTGTTAGGCACGGGGAGATTGTCATTTGCCCAGAATCACAGGATATTAAGCATAATTGCCGAGACTCAAAACTGGTTCTCCAGCTTCGAGATCGACCGTTCTAACCGTAAGGCCACATCCTCTCCCCTTTATTGGCGGTGATATTTGAATTAATTTTCATTTCCATCATCTACATTTTCTCTTTGTGGGATTTCTCTGCATTATTCCTAATTCTTCGTCGCGGTCATTACTTGTGAGGTACCTACATCACAGTAGCAAAAACAAGCATTTGCAATGCAATAGGTCTCGCATTTTCAAAGGTTTGACCTATTGGTATTGTAAATGACAATGCCTTTTATTATTGCAGGTTTTTTAAAAATAAAAAGCACTGTAATTTACAATGCCAAAAGCGCAAAATCAGTCAAATTCGAGACCTATTTCATTGCCAATACTTGGCCAAAAAGTTAATAAAATTAAATTAAAAAATGGAAACTGTGGAGGAGCTACGCTGGTGGCATAAACAGTAAAGAGCATGTCCGCAACAGATTGGGGTAAGGGGCGTTTAAAAAACAGAGATGGGCGGCGAGGGATGAGGGAAGCAAGTGGACTTGGAATAAAACTAGTACAGAGAGCACAGAGTTTGTGGGCGAGTGCAAAGAACACACAGTGGAGTGGTGGCGAGAGCTAAAAAACACATGCACTCACATTGGAGTGTTTAAAGAAAAAAGTATTTCCCTGCATGTAAGCAGTGAAAGGTCATAAGTAATCAGATCAAAACATGGCAGAAATGGAATGCTCCAGAGACAAGACAAACCAAGAATGCAGAGGACAGCCATTGAAAAACAATCCAATACGAATTAGACAAGAAAGTCCTCTAATTAAGAGCAAGGGCTGGCACAAAGCCCTTTGCATGTGTATATTTTAATATATTTGAGGCTATTTACATTGTAAATGACAATGTGTTTTACTTATGTTTCAAAAACCAAAACCTAAATAAAGGCATTGCCATTTACAATGCCAATAGCTCAAACTTGTGTAAATGTGAGACCTGTTGCATTGCAAATGCTAGTTTACTCAACTGGTGGCTTCCACCGCGGAATTTATTTTTTCACCCATATTAAATGTATAATTCAGTAGGTGTCCCCGCTAATGGGATTGCCTCGTGTTTAGGACACACTGCATGGAAGCTTCCCTGCGGCATGCTCTTGATCATGTTTATAATTTACAGTGACAGTGTTTGAAATCCCAGCAGCTGTCTTACAAGGTCGGTGCCACAAGAGTTCATCAGAATTGCTTTCTGCATCAATCTTGTGCTCTGCCCTTTGACCTCTTAGAAGTATTTAATGGCTGTGGAGACTGACATTACATGGTTATGTGAGAATTACTGGCGCCCAGCAGCGTACCCTGCTTTCTATATGTGTGGAATATTTTAGTGGAGTGTGACAAACGGGGAGGGCAGGCTGTGATAAAATGATTCCTTGATAGTTTGCAAGCAGCCTGCCAGACAGGTCGCATGTTCTCAGTCCATCTCAGTAACATCTGTCTTTTGGCTGTATACAAAATTGTCTTATGTTTTTTAAACAAATTTCAAAAGTTTTTGCAAGCATGCTTATGATCTAAAATTGCATATACAGAAATGTCAGGCATAATTAAATTGAAATCTTGGCACCTATGTTTGGTTTTAGTTTAAAAGCCCTCTGCTGCTCACAACTCACTTTATGGTTTAAAACGCACTGCTCCCGAGATCATTTGAATCAAAACTGTTGAACGCAGGTGGAGGCCAACTCAACTGAAGTGTGATTTAAAGATCACTGAGCTAATTTAGGCTATTACGTGGGCCCTAAACATTACTTCAACTCAGCTACTTTATTTGTTTAACACTTTTTTTTATAATATTTATTTTTACTTTAAAGGTTGTGGTTTAAGATGTGTGGAACAAAAATAATCTAGGGCTGTGTGCATAACAAGAAGCGTGATTGACGAGAGAAGCTTGCATTAATTAGCCTCTGCACAACAGTCTGTTGGTGACTAAAAGAGCCGCACAAACGTTCTAATGGTTACGGGAGGGAGGAGTGCTGTGGCTCTCTTTGCTGCGTCGGCTTTTCCTTACATAGGCCCGCCTCTCCAATATACACTATTTAAAAATTCCATAAGTTCACGCTTTCTATGCCAGTCCCTCTGCTTCAGCGGCACGGGGATGTGCTGCTTCCAGCAGGGCAGTGATCGCTGCCCGCCATGAGCAGGGATTCGCAGTCCAGTCAAGGGCTGCCGTGGCAGTGACTAACACAAGCCGTGTGAGCAGTGCCCTAAACATAGTAAACGTACCACACAAACTTCATCCATAGTCAGGTGATGCTGTTAATTAATAGACCTGTGGCCATGTTTGAAATTTAGCAAATTTCTGTGCTGCATCGCAGTATCTAGGACCCGTCCACCGCAGCCTGACATCTCCGAAGTTCCCGCAACACTTACTGTCGGCTGTAAATCCTTTTATATGTGCGCTCGGATATCTGGATCGTTTGCCAGGTGACCAGCTAATCCGAGGACTAGCAAGATCAGCAGCACAGGCACAAAAAGTAGTGTTTTAAAAAGCGCAGCACAAAAAAACAAGTAGACAGTAGAGCATGTGAAAAGCCCAGTGCTCTTAAAAAACAAGCGAATGCTAATGATAAAGTTCGGTTGCCAGGCTGCTTTAAAAAAACAAGCGAGACGCGGCGGAGCGTGGCGGGGGCGGGGGAGCGCATTCCAGGCGGGGCAGTGGACCCTTTGAAGTATGATGCCAAGGGCGCCAGTGGGCTGAAGCGCTTCCCCAAACGGATTGCATGGCGGCACGATGCAGGTGATTGTGCGCGTGCTCGCCATGCAATCCACTTTTGGGATCACTTTGAAATGCCCCTTACTAGAGTCTTGCATAGCGATTGCGTAAACGCAATAGCTAGGCGAGACCTAACAAACTGGAAAATGCTATAAAATAAGTCCCACCCATTCCTCTCTGGGTGCCATAAAGGGCTTGCTGTTCTCTGCATCCACTTGTTTCGTTGGGTCTGGCCTTTGAGACAGCTTCAGCTCTCTTGTCAGAATATTTATTTTTTGCCAAAAAAATCCTATACATACATAGAAAAGCTTTTGGTCAGCGGGCTTCATCCATTGGTCTGATCAATTGTCATACACTTTTTGCTTCCACCCACCATGGCATACAGCATGAGGAAAAGGCCCAGACCACTTGACCCAGTGGCTCCTTCAATTCGAGTGACTGTACAAAGCCTGTACATATTGTTCACATTTGCCTAAAAATTGTTCCTTTCTCCTCAGTGTCAAAGCTAGATCAAAGTGTATTTTTTCAAATGTATTTGGAATTATTAAAAAGAAATAATAAAATACTTGCAAGCTAGCTACCTCTTCTATAACTGATTAACTTTATGCTTGTCTCTGACCCTTTACTGCGCTCCGCCGTCGTTTGACTAGGTATACACTATGAAATTAGGAGATACATATGTACATACATAATGCATGCTTGTTATTTTTACTTATTGTGTGTGCAATGCGGGTGCCCAGTTAGATGGTAATTTATTTTCCATCATTTGATATTTAGTTGCTGTTATAAAGTGCTTATAATTATATTGTAATATTGTGGGTGCCTCTGTTATGAGTGCTTGGTTAGGTCATGATTGAATCTTGTCTGCTTCACAAACAACAATAATAACAATAGGTCGTGATTTAATCTCGTCTCCTTCACAAAAGTATTAAAAGCAATAGGTTGTGATTTAGTCTTGTCTCCTTCACAAAGAGTTATTATAATGATAATAAAATGCATAGCATAACTGAAAGGCCTTTTAGTTAAAAAATCACTCAGCACCACCACAGCATCAGTCAGCACCACCACAGCATCAGTCAGCACCACCACAGCATCACTTAGGGCCACCACAGCATCACTCAGCACCACCACAGCATCACTCAGCGACACCAAAGCATCACTCAGGGCCAACACAGCATCACTCAACAGCACCACAGCATCACTCAGCACCACCACAGCATCACTCCGCACCACCACAGCATCACGCAGTGCCACAACAATATCACTCAGCACCACCACAGCATCAGTCAGCACCACCACAGCATCACTCAGCACCACCACAGCATCACTCAGGGCCACCACAGCAGCACTCTGGGCCACCACAGCATCAGTCAGCACCACCACAGCATCACTCAGCACCACCACAGCATCACTCAGCACCCCCACAGCATCACTCGGGACCACCACAGCATCACTCAGGACCACCACAGCATCACATGGTGCAACAACAATATCACTCAGCACCACAACAATATCACTCAGCACAACAGCATCACTCAGCACCACAACAGCATCACTCTGCGCCACCACAGCATCACTCTGCGCCACCACAGCATCACTCAGCGCAACCACTGCATCACTCAGGGCCACCACTGCATCACTCAGCACCACCACAGCATCACTCAGCACCATAACAGCATCCCTCAGCGCCACCACAGCATCACTCAGGACAACCACAGCAATACTCAGCGCCACCACAGCATCACTCAGCAACACAACAGCATCACTAAGCACCACCAAAGCATCACTTACGGCCAACACAGCATCACTCAACACCACCGCAGCATCACTCAGGGCCACCACAGCATCACTCAGCACTACCACAGGATCACTCAGCACCACCATAGCATCACTCAGGGCCACAACAATATCACTCAGCGCCACCACAGCATCAGTCAGCAGCACCACAGCATCAGTCAGCACCACCACAGCATCACTCGGCACCACCACAGCATCACTCAGGGCCACCACAGCAGCACTCAGGGCCACCACAGCATCACTCAGCACCACCACAGCATCACTCAGCACCACCACAGCATCACTCAGGGCCACCACAGCATCACTCAGCACCACCACAGAATCACTCAGGGCCAACACAGCATCACTCAACCCCACCACAGCTTCACTCAGCACCACCACAGCATCACTCAGCACCACCACAGCATCACCCAGCACCACCACAGCATCACTCAAGGCCACAACAATATCACTCAGCGCCACCACAGCATCAGTCAGCACCACACAGCATCACTCAGCACCACCACAGCATCAATCAGGGCCACCACAGCATCACTCAGGGCCACCACAGCATCACTCAGCACCACCATAGCACCAGTCAGCACCACCACAGCATCACTCAGGGCCACCACAGCATCACTCAGCACCACAACAGCATCACTCAGCCCCACCACAGCATCACTCAGGACCACCACAGCATCACTCGGTGCAACAACAATATCACTCAGCACCCCAACAATATCACTCAGCACCACAACAGCATCATTCAGCACCACCACAGCATCACTCAACACCACATCAGTATCACTCAGCAAGACCTAAGTATCATTCAGCATTACCTCAGCATCGTCTCAGCACCAGTCACCACCACCACCACCACCACCACCACTACCACCTCAACATCACTCAACACCACCTCAGCCTGCTCTCAGAATCTGCCATCTGTTGGATGCTCCCCTAGCGTCTGGCCGCTGCTAGTGTTATAATACAGGTACTAGTTCACAACCTTCAACCTCCAATTGTTTATGCCCCCTCAAAAAAAACTTTACCAAACAACCATTGAAATAGTCAAAAACAAGTTGCCAGCATTGCAAGAACATGAGAAAAATGAGGAATTTTTTTATTGTACATACATTTTTTAATATGGTCGTTCTGTTGGACATAATGCCTTCTTGGTCATATATAAGGTAACAAAAATGCTTCTGACACTTTTTTATTACAACTTGTCAGCATGCTGCACAGCAGCCACACTTCTCTACAGAACAGCTTAAACACATTGGCAAAGTCAATAGCTTTGCCTAAACACTTATAAGGCCCCAAAGTCAAGACCTTTTGGCTATGCCAATGCTTGTATTCTTGTGGCATAGGCTTTCAGTAAAATAGTATTCGTAACATCACTTGTCAAGGCCAGATCTACTGGCTTTGCCAATGCTTAGGAAAGAACGGGGTAAATGTCCCAGAAGGTGCCCATCCTTGAACAATGGGTAGAGTCATAGTGTTCGGATGTGCTTAAAAATAGGAACCCTCTAACCCATTGAAGCATTGTCCATAGGGAGATAAAGGACAGAGCTGAGTTACTGTATCGGGTTGTATGATGGTACAACGCAGGCAATTACTTTGCATGCCTTTCCACACATTTTTTAGCGTTCATGTTTTTACAGCGAAAATGCATTTACAACACATGCCAATACCCCGCATTGTTTATAGATTTAAAAACAATGTATTTGTGGGGGGAGACCCCCCAACTTACCTTGAATGCGTGGTATTGGCATGCTTTGTAAATGAATATTCGCTGTAAAAATATGCGTGCTAAAAAAGGCATGGTAAAGGCACAACGAGGTAAAAACCTTGTTGTAAAGGCTGTTTCCCCTGTATGGTACGTTGTTTCATGGTTCACATGTATTCAAAGAACCAGTGATCCTGGGTTAGTGCAGGGTGTTTTTTTATTTCAATCTTTGTACGAAAGGGAAGGTGCACCAAAAGTCGAGTCAATTTCCTCCAAGTGTATCCCAAAAATATCTCTTTATTGTTGTTGATAATAAAATATGGACATCAGCCAACGCATTTCGTTCCACTGAGGTAACTTCATCAGAGCTGAAAACATATATATAAAACATAACGTAAATCACAACGTCCACAGTAGAGTTACACAATTGAGAAACAGACAGAACAAGTTATACATACATATACAATAACATAGACGAACGACCCAGACTAAAGAGTTCCACAACGCATACATGGAAAACCATAAAGGACAGAAATATACACAGTTGAAAGGTGTTACATTGAAGCTACACTTAACATAAAAATGTTTTTTTTTTAACAAATAAAGACAGAACAGACATTATGACCCTTATAAATTAACTGGATTTTTACATATTATTGTCTGTATTGATAACCAAAATAGTTCCAAAGAAGAGGAATAAAGGGTGGGAGATGAAAACCCATAAGATTAGGGAAGACAGAGACAGAAAAGATAGGGTAAAAATAGAATATGTCAAATAGATAAAAGTCCAGATACACGTCCAAGTAAATCACCATATGCACGGTGATTAGTTAACCATCTAAATCCCAAAATGTCAACACAAGGCCACAATTCTCATCTCATATGGCAATTAGAGGGATAATGTGCCCGCGCTCTAGGTCAAAGGGTATCCTAATAGGAGTAAGTAAAATTCGTCCGAAATCCTAGTAAGGAAGATTGAATGGTGTTAGCCATAATTATGAATAGCGATTTGTAATACATATCAAACTTAATAAGTTGAGCAGGAGTCATTGCGCCTTATGTACAAGAAAAGTTGCAAGAGAGGTCTTACCTGACACATAGGTAACAATAGAATATATATTCAGTGTGTATCGTCCTTAACGAATACACGCCACAATAGTGTTAGCAAGTTTACCGGCCAGTGTCCTAGTAAAAGTGGACATATAACCCAATTGTAAATTTAAAACCGAGAATATGTATCACATCTACTCATATTTAGCGTGATTAAAATAATCCCCGATGATCAGCAGTGCAGTTGATACCATACAATAGTACATTATGCTGATAATAATCAACATGACCTGACAACCGCAATAGTCATAATATTTAAGTTTCAATGCTCAGCTTCAAATTATACATGCTCTGAAAGGGTAAAATAATCACCCAAACACCCAGAAATCGTAAATAAAACACAGGGCTACAACATACCAAGTCAGAGAGAGAATAAGATCCTAAATGTCATGCGATCTATTCAGCTGGCTAAAGCCACCTCATGTTTCCCAACAAACAGTTACAGTGCTCAGTGCTCAACCACACGCTCTGATAGGGCCAAACTATCAATCCAAAGCAGCGTACTTATCCGTATCACCGAAGAGCACGCCACCCTGAAAATTCCCAAATCTAAGTTCTAAGACATGGCCAGCCCGTAGTCTCACCTTGATAAGATACATCCACAGTCGACAGCAGTACTCTCTCTTGTGAGGATTTCAAACCGGACGCCATTATCCGGCCATTATTTAAAGGGACGTGCCCCTAATCCGTGTCATCTCTCCAAAGGGGATATTATTGATGACAGAACTAGGATGGGCGCTAGCGGCGTGCAATATCCCATTGCACGCTGTCTCCTTTCTGAATAGTGTACTTTGTATGCTGCCTTGTTTTGTGTAAAATTGGATATCTAAGAAGTTTATACTTTCTTTGTTACAAGACATAGTAAGCTTAACGTTAAAGGCATTGTCGTTCAGGAAAGAAAAATATTGTTGTTGTTGTTGTTCCACTGAACCAGACCATAGACAGATGATATCATCTATGTACCTCCCCCAGTACACGATGTAATTAGTCCAGGGGGCGGCACCTTTGCCCCAGGCATGATCCCTTTCGTACCACCCCATAAAGAGGCAGGCGTAAGAGGGAGCAAATTTGGAGCCCATCGCAGCCCCCTGTGTCTGCTGGAACCAGCGATTGTCAAACAAAAAAAAGTTATTAGTTAGGATGAAATCGATCATTTTCACCACTATTTCAACTATATGAGGTCCCAAAGCCAGAATCACAATGAATAACAAGCATTGACAATTTCATTAAGTTTCACCTAGGTGATTAATAATGAGCAGTATTTTGTTGTAAGTTGTAGCTTGCTGAGTAGTTGTACAATATAAGTTACAGAAACTCTGTTAAAGTGTTATGACTTGTTTATGTACAAACAGGCAATATAATGTGTTACTAGTGGTATAGTAAGGGTAAGTAGTACCAACAGTTTGAAAAATTAAACGAAAGAGAAAAATAATAGAATTAATTGATGTAATTGAAATATTATGTGTTTAGAGGAGGTCTGATAACTTTTTGACCTGGTGCCACTTCACCTGCGTCACTATAAGTACTCCCGTGGTTGACCAGTCAGCAAACAATAGGTGTGGCTAACTAGAACAAATTGCTGATGGTGGAACGATGGTATACCCTATTTGAAGTCTGTGACACCACCTAAGTGTGGGGAAGGAAGCATCTCCTTTTGTTATTATATTCCCTCACACACCCTAGTGGTGTCATGCTTCATCATCGGCACACCCCGACGCCTAGAAGTCAAGGTGGGCTCGACCGTTATTTCAGGGAGCACTTATTGAGATGATATTTGGCCAGGGGGTTAAAGATGAAAAGTAGGTGTCAGACCCCAGTTTCCCTTTATTCTTGGGTCTGGCACTGATAGTAAAAACAAAAATTAGGGGTTTCTAGGGATATTATGGTCCTAGGACCCTATTGCCAACATGTTTCTGTCCCTTACTGCCCCATAAAGGGTGCACAGACTTTCTTCAGGGCGTGGGCCCCCTGGGAAATTTAGATAGTAAAGGGGTTTTCCCTACACTACTATGCGATAAGGGCAGATAGCTGCTCCTTATAAATCAAACAATTGTCATCATAATCAATCCATCTGTAAAAAACAGAAAGACAGATAAAGTATAAAGCACGTTATGTCCTGATTGATAATGAAGTGAATAAAATATATGTGTATACCTTTGTTTTTTTCACATCATCATACGTGAAACAAAATAGAATGTGCGCGTGATTAAAGCATAACCCATCGTATATGTGCTACACTTTTCGTAGCGCGTAAATACATGGGTGGCGGTAATTTACCGCATTCTAATTTCATACACACTTTGGTGCGTGATTTGTAAACGTCAGTCTTCCCAGTCAGATGTACTAACCTGCTGCACCATTCAAATCATGCCTCTAGTGCCTGCAAGATACCTGCATTTGTAACTGCCTATTTAGTAGTAAAATATTGCAATATTTGAAGTTTAAAGTTGCTCCTAGAGCTTTTGGCCTCGGTGTCACTGCACCTGCTGCACCATTGAAATCATGCCCCTAGTGCCTGCAAGGTAACTGCACTTGTGGCTACCTGTTTAGTAGTAAAATTTAGCAATATTCTGCATTTAGTGGGGTCCCTAGAGTGTTTAGCCCCAGTGCCACTGCACCTGCTACACCATTCAAATCATGCCCTTTTTAACTGCAAGATAAGTGCAATTGTGTCTGCCTGTATCGTAGTCAAATATAGCAATATTATGTGCTTAGAGGAGTTCTGACAACTTTTGAGCCCGGTGCTACTGCAACTGCTGCACAAATCAAATCTTGACCCTGTTGTCTGCCAGGTAACTGCACTTGTGGTTGCCTGTTTGGGAATAAAATATAGCAATATTAGGTGTTTAGTGGGGTGCCTCGAGCTTTTGGTCCTTGTGCCACTGCACCTGCTTCACTATTGAAATCATGACTCTTTTGTTTCCTCGATAACTGCACTTATGACTGCCTGTTTAGTTGTAAAATATAGCAATATTAGGTGTTTAGAAGAGTTCTACCAAGTTTTGGGCCTGGTGCCAGTGCACCTGCTTCATCATTTAAATAATGGCCTTGTTGCCTGCAAGATAACTGCAATTGTGACTGCCTGTTTAGTAGTAAAATATAGCAATTTTAGATGTTTAGAGGAGTTCTGACAACTTTTAGGCCCGGTGCCACCGCACCTGCTGTACCATTCAAATCATGACCCTAGTGCCTTAAAGATACCTGCACTTCTGACTGCTGTTAGTTCTAAAATATAGCAATAATCAGTGTTTAGTGTGGTGCCTGGAGCTTTTGCTCCCAGTGCCACTGCCTCTGCTGCAATATTGAAATAATGACCCTAGTGCTTGAAGATAACTGCACTTGTGACTGCCTGTTTAGTTGCAAGACTAGGTGTTCAGAGGAGTTCTGATACATTTTGGGCCCAGTACCACTGCACCTGCTGCGCCAAAAAAGCAATCCCCTTTTAACTGCAAGGTAACCACAATTGTGACTGCCTGTATAGTAGAAGAATATTGCAATATTAAGTGTTTAGAGAAGTTCTGACAACTTTTGCGCCCAATGCCACTGCACCTGCTGCACCATTCAAATCATGACCCTGTTGTCTGCAGGTTAACTGCACTTGTGACTGCCTACTTAGTAGTAAAATATTGCAATTTCAGGTGTTTATTAGAGTGCCTAGAGCTTTTGGTCCCGGTGTCACTGCACATGCTGCACCATTGAAATCATGTCCCTGTTGTCTGCAAGGTAACTGCACTTGTGGCTGCATGTTTAGTTTTAGATTTTACCAATGATTTGGGTTTAGTGGGGTCCCTGGAGCTTTTGGCCCGGTGCCACTGCACCTGCTACACCATTCAAATCAAGTCATTTTTGACTACAAGGTAAGTACAATTATACTGCCTTTTTAGTAGTAAAATATAGCAATTTTAGGTGTTTAGAGGAGTTCTGACAACTTTTTGGCCCGGTGCCACCGCACCTGCTGTACCATTCAAATCATGACCCTAGTGCCTTAAAGATACCTGCACTTGTGACTGCTGTTAGTTGTAAAATATAGCAATAATCAGTGTTTAGTGTGGTGCCTGGAGCTTTTGCTCCCAGTGCCACTGCCTCTGCTGCAATATTGAAATAATGACCCTAGTGCTTGAAGATAACTTCACTTGTGACTGCCTGTTTAGTTGCAAGACTAGGTGTTCAGAGGAGTTCTGATAAATTTTGGGCCCAGTACCACTGCACCTGCTGCGCCAAAAAAGCAATCCCCTTTTAACTGCAAGGTAACCACAATTGTGACTGCCTGTATAGTAGAAGAATATTGCAATATTAAGTGTTTAGAGAAGTTCTGACAACTTTTGCGCCCAATGCCACTGCACCTGCTGCATCATTCAAATCATGACCCTGTTGTCTGCAGGTTAACTGCACTTGTGACTGCTTACTTAGTAGTAAAATATTGCAATTTCAAGTGTTTATTAGGGTGCCTAGAGCTTTTGGTCCCGGTGTCACTGCACCTGCTGCACCGTTGAAATCATGTTCCTGTTGTCTGCAAGATAACTGCACTTGTGGCTGCATGTTTAGTTTTAGATGTTACCAATAATCTGGGTTTAGTGGGGTCCCTGGAGCTTTTGGCCCGGTGCCACTGCACCTGCTACACCATTCACACCAATTCCTTTTTGACTACAAGGTAAGTGCAATTATACTGCCTTTTTAGTAGTCAAATATAGCAATATTATGTGTTTAGAGGAGTTATGACAACTTTTGGGGCCTGATGTTACGGTACCATTCAAATCATGACCCTGTTGTTTGTAAGGTAACTGCACTTGTGGCTGCCAGTTTACTAGTAAAATATAGCATAGCTTGTGTATATTAACTTTACTTTTGAAGTGTTATGTTTATTGCAACATTTAGAATTGGATCATTATGATCAAACAGTTTAAGTTGAAAAAATCAATACGATATTGCCTACAAAGTGCCAAGAAAGGTACTGAGGCATGAATAGGAAATGCCTCAAACGTTCTAAGTTTAAAGCATCATTAAGTAATAACAATCAAGCATTCCAGCATACTGTTAGAAGCTGTCTGCCTTTTTTGTGGGAAGAGATCTTATCTTGACAGTGACTGGGGCTTTAACAATGTGAACAGCTTTGGTAGAAGTATCCTAAACGAGTGCAGCCAGGGAAAGTTAACAAAAAAAAGTTTCATACAAAAGCAAATAAACACAGTAATTCGGCTATAGGAACTGATAGGAACCCCTTTAAGATATATCGTATACAAGAAATTTCACATGCACAGCGCAAGTGAATCCTAAAAAGCAGCCGACATGTGTTTCCCCTCCTCTTGGCGCACAGGCCTGGGGCTTTCTCTAGACTAACAGTGTAAACAACATTTAAGAAAAATAGATAAGAGTATACCGGGGAAACATACATTTAACAACCAGAAACGTGCAATCATATTAAGGACACACCAAAGTAGGAGGACAGTGAGGAGAAGAGAGAGGAAAGAAAAGTAGGTAAGTAAAAACTCAAATTCAGGTATGCACACATATTTGTATACAGGGACCCAACCACAGTGGCATAAAAATAGGAGTTACAGAAAAGAAAACAAAAAAGAAAGTAATAGGATTTTAACATGCAAAACAAACATTCAATACGATTGCAGAGATAATCAAAGCAGCACCCAGAGTTCGTATAATTGCAATGACATAACATTTCGAACAAGGTACAGACTGCAGTAATTTCTGTCCAAGGTAATGTACATACAGTATGCCATGTCCCATTCTTACTTTTGTTTTTGGCCGTCCTTCCAGATTTCTGGGACAACGGTGCTGTCTGCATTTCACTCGGCCCTGTGCTGGGACAGACCATTTGAACTGCACTTTGACAACACTATTTGACTACTGGTAACTTCTGTGCTTACCTGTGATTTACCATTCTCTGATCAGGTTAGAGCGACACAATCCTGACACATCTAGGGCCAGATGTACGACCGATTTTTGCATGCGCAAATGGGTTTACGACCCATTTCTGCACACAAAAAACCTGTGGGCCATGTACTAACCTTATTTTGCGAGTCGCTAATTAAATAGCGACTCGCAAAATAGGGTTAGCGACTCGCTATCAAGAAGGGGCGTTCTGAGGGCGTCCCTTCCTAATAGCGAGTCGGAACCCTATGTGAGAATGTTTTGCAACCGCAATTGCAGTCGCAAAGCACTCGCAGGTTACCACCCTCTTCAAGAGGGTGGTAAACCTTCCCCTTTGTGAATGGGTGCACAAACAGGGACCACTACCTGCCCTCAAACAAGCATTTGTAATGCAATAGTTCTCGCATTCACAAGAGTTTGAGCTATTGACATTGTAAATGGCAATGCCTTTTATTCGTGTTGTTTTTAAAACAGATAAATAAAAGGCATTGTCATTTACAATGCCAATAGCTCAAACTCTTGCTAATGCAAGACCTATTGCATTACAAATTCGTTCGCCACCCATGCTATTAAAATTTTTAAAAAGTGTTAGGAGAGACCTTGTCCTGCCTGCAACAGCAGGCAGGACAAAGCAATTTGAGAAAATAGCGCTCGGAGGCTGAAATTAAAGCCGACCGAGTAGCAACAAACGTAACAGGGGGTGTCGCCATGGGAGGTTACATAATGAGACAAGGTGGTACTAAGGAGGGACTACTAAGCCTATTGACCAATGAACAGCCACAGTTTACAGTGTACAATGACACAAGCCAATGAAAAATATAGGCAGAGAGTGGGCAGAGCTTCAAGTCCCTACCTGAATACAGCATGCCTTGCAGAGCAGCGCATGCGCTACCCAGGCTCGACCTAAAAAAACACCTGTGAGACTGCAAATTCCAGTGTACCGTCCTACCGCTAGCCTTTCTGACATAAGATCTGAATCATTATCAGGAAATTGCCCTTAACGCCTCAAAGTAGATGTTTGTAGAAAGTCAATTCATTTTGAACTTATTATGTTCTCTTCACATTTTTAAGGAACATACTTTGCAGCGTAAAATTACTAGTTTCTGTGCCAGCCTCCATCAATTTACAGAAAGATACCGCCATCTCAGGCTACACGACAGTTGAACACTGCCTTCCCAATGCAGACCCAATCCTACCTCCCTGGGAACTGAATAGTTCGGACATTACTGGAGCATTTGCCTAAATACCAGCCTTCATTTCTAAATTACATGTTTTAAAGACCTATAAAATTGCGTTTGGATATATGGCGCAACAGGACATTGCCTAACATGCGTTGTCAACTTCTGACAATGCCAGGATCACAGGGCAGTGTAATGGAGGACATTTCGTGTCCAATGAACTTCAAAGTGTGTTTACATTTCTCACTGACCAAAAAAGGAAAGATCCTCAGAGAAGTTGTGGGACAAGGGATTCTGTTGCTTAAAAAATATTATATGACTAAAACTCTCCTTTGATTTTTTTTATTTCGTTTTAAAACAACTAATGACCATAAAACACCTTCCTTCTTCTGAACATATTTAAAAATGGACCTTTCTGTAGTGCTTATTATGATTTAAATCGCCTCAGTAATGCCTAATTTAGAATGGTCAGTAAGTTAAATATCTGTTAATTATGCACTGGCCAGATTTGAACCTGTGACCCTCACAGTATGTATAGCTGTCTGCGGAAGGTGCATTCACCCACTGATGTTTCTTAGCAGCTTTTTGAAGACAGCCTTTTTGAGGAAAGGACATTGGTCAGAAATTACTGCATGAACCAACATATTTGCTCTCCATAGAAAAACATGCTCATGTTTGCACCTCTATGTGTGCCTTGCCTAGCGCACAGAAACTGGATCTGCATTGGTCTCTACCATGTACATATTAGTGTTTAGAATTCAGTATATATTTGATTGCAGTCTAAAGCATCAAATGTTTGCCCTTGATATCATCACTTTCTGATGAGAAGTGTTTACGCACCCGCTGTCCCTGACAGCAGTGATCACATACATGGGGTGCTTTATGCGGATGAATGAGTGTTTTAAAATAAATGAAAACAATGTTCATTTAATCGAAAATAAATATGGAAGCTGTGTTATGTTCAGTTCAGAGTAATTAGTTAAACGGTTTCCAATTTGCCATTGCCGACGGGGGGGAGGGAGGCAAAGTGAAACTGAAAGCGCAAGCGCGCCATGCGCGCGTTGTACTGAATGTGGCAGCCATACGCGTGCACATCTGTCCGGGCGCATGCACATCTACTGTACCCCTTCGCTAGCAAAACCGACGACAATAGAACTCGCCAATGCGGGCAGCGCATGCGCTGCGTCGTTAGGCGAGACCTAAAAATGAAACAAAAACATTTCTTTTTTTTTTTTAAATGCAGCCCGGTTTCCTTTAAGGAAAACGGGCTTCATTTAAAAAATAAAACTGCTTTATTTAAAAGCAGTCCCAGACATGGAGGTCTGCTGACCCCAGGAGGCCACCATCCCTGGGAGTGCCAGCCATTCGCAATGGGGTCGCAAATTGCAACAGCCTGATTAATATGCATGAGGCATGCAATTTGCGACCCGATTGGGATTCGCAAACAGTGTCTCAGACACTGTTGTACATTGGCAATTGCGAGTCGCAATTGCCAGTGGTCATACATCTGGTCCCTAGACCATATAATCATCATTATTTTAGAAACTGCTCAATACCATCCGCACCACTGGAGTTACTTCTTGTTACTCCTTCCCACGGTAAGACCCTGAGAGCACCGCAATTTGCATGCTACATGCCTTTCTTGCCCCCCACCCCCCTGGCTCCTGACACCAGGACCTGGGGCTCTACTCCTTTCCCCTGTGATGTTCACCATCCTGCAGCACTGGCATTTCATTGATTTCTGGCTCCATACCTGCTACCGGCATTTTGGCAATTCTGTCCTTGTGCACACACACGCCTACCTATCACCCTATCACGTGCCTGTACCTCACCGGGGTGCTATTTTTTATTTCCATCTTGCCTCTGAGGCAGCGGTGTAATGAAAATCGAGGGGGATCCCCTACAAAGTGCATGGATGCCCCCCCCCCATGCTCCGGACCCAGTCAGGAGCTCGCAGCTGCCACCCGTGCACCGTACCTGAGGGGCTCCTCCTGCACCGCGGGGGCTGTTGTTGCGCCACTGCTCTGAGGGACTGCACAGGCACACTTTTATTTTGCGCCTATTCACCCATCTTCCTGACGATCTCTCATATATTTCCTCCTGACACTGGCGCTAACCCCCACTTGAATTCGACAATGGGTTCCTGCTGCATTTTGGGACTTGTATGTATTACTTAGCTTATCACACACATACTACAAACACTGATATATTATGAACGATATGCCCTTCTACAACCATCTATGATTTTAAATACATTATCTTGGACAGGAATTAGTGCACTGTCTGTACTCTGTTCAAAATATCATGTCATTGCAATTATACCAACTCTGGGTGTGATGGAGCAAGGTTTCGCATAAAGAGAAACTTGCTTGTATGCAATCCTCTCAAATAACCTGTAACATTTTAATCAACCCATCTGTGAGTACTAACAGTGCACCACATTTTACATTTGTATCTAGGGGACGCTTACCTATGTGCCTTACTAATGAATAACACGAGTGTCCTAAAATGGCCACCGAAAACGCGGGAATTCTACTGCGCATACGTCTACTACATCTACGTAGTATGACGTTTTCTGTCGCTTGGGGGAAAATTCTGCAGCTGGGCAATAGCTTCTAATATGGGCACTTTAAAGTAACGCACTAATGCACATGCTGTGCTGAAACTAACCTATGCACGTACTACTAAGCTATTAATGCAAAAGATTTATTAAGTTAATGGGGTTAGAGTAGAAGTAAGTGGTATACAGTGAATTCATTTAAATTTGTATTCTAACATGTTCCTCTCTGACTTTATTAATAGTTCGTATTTGGGCCTTGGAGGGTGACCACGTCTCTGTTCCCTTGTGGTTTCTACACATACGCAAACTTCTGCTTGTCCTGGAACAAGTAAGCCCAGCAAGGACATGAAAAAGCCAACTCTTCACCCTACGAGAGGAAGAAGAAGCAACAATGTATAAAAGACTTATCGATCCACATATGAAATGCTTGTGGGAATAAAGCTTGTGGGTATTAAAATTAAGGGGCGGGAGCTAGACAATAGACTAAAGAAAGTTATTGCACTTAGTATGGTGTGATGTCCTCACCCCACCGCTTCGCCCAATCAAATTGCGGGTGAACTTGGAATTGAAACATTTGGGGGTGGATCATACATTTGAATTGGAATAACAGAGGTAAGATCTAGTTAGTTAGACGCACTTGATGCTGAGATGCTGATGCTAAGCTGAGATGCTGCCCGATTTTGACGCAATCTGACTGAAGAATCCAACACTAGGGAAATTCGCGGAACAACCTCGGAGGCACATCTAGGAAGGGGTCTGGACGAGCCCGAGCTGGAGAGAGTAGCACCAGAGAGGGGTGTAACGCTGGTGTTACACTAAAAGAGGTCACCTTCTCTGTCCTGAGCTGATCCTGAATCTTTGACACTCTGATGTCGGGGTCCTCACACCATTTCTAGGTAAATATAGTTGTAGGGTAAATGCTCCGTACTTGTTCTCTATCTTTTCTCTCCTCAGGTGCTGTCCTTGCAAAATAACTTATTAATGCAAATAATTTATAAGCTAACTGTACTATTTTTCCTGATGGAGAGTTCTGGTATATCCATGTGTATTTGATTCGACTCACAAAATTATTAATTCAGATAAACTTTTAAAACTCCTTCTGAGTCTGTGGTTCTTTAAATAGAAGTTAAATGCATTGTTGTATTTCCTCCCTATTCTAATCTACTATTAGATCTTTCTAAAGAGCATTTACTCAGGAGACAGGAATGGTAAGAATACTGGTGTAAAGATCTCCTAGGGTAAAATAACATTGATGACCAGTGGATATTTGCCAGCTCACTGAGTGTATGAATGTATATGGGCCCAAATGAGTGTTGTGTGTATGAATGCGTAGAGCTGGTAAACTCCGCTGCATCAGGTGCCT
This sequence comes from Triturus cristatus, assembly GCF_964204655.1. Taxonomy (NCBI): domain Eukaryota; kingdom Metazoa; phylum Chordata; class Amphibia; order Caudata; family Salamandridae; genus Triturus; species Triturus cristatus. Next base: position 312,398,751 of record NC_140592.1, read on the forward strand.
TCCTATATATCTATGCAATCATACTGAATATATGTTTTGCATGTTAAAATCCTATTTTTTGTTTACTTTTGAGGAAATCCTATTTCTATGCCAATGTGGTTGGGTCCCTGTACACACAAATGTGTGTATACTTGAATTTGGGTTTTTACTTACCTACTTTTCTTTCCTCTCTCCTCTCTCTTCGTACTTTGGTTTGTCATTATTATGATTACACGCTTGTGGTTCTTAAATGTCATATATGCTTCCACGGTATCCTTTTATCTATTTTTCTTACATGTTGTTTACACTGTCAACCTTGAGAAAGACCCAGGCCTGTGCACCAAGAGGGGGTGAAACACGTGTTGGCTGCTTTTTATTCATTACGGTTCTGGCTTTGGAACCTCATATATTTGAAAAAAAATCTGCACTAAGCCAGGGCCACTCATTCTTTGAATACATTGGAAGCACGAAACAACATACCATACAGTAACTCAGCTCTGTCCTTTATCTTCTTTGCCAATGCTTGTTTTTCCTGTTTCTGACTAAGACAAAGAACTCTAGGCCGTGTGGAGGGTCCTTTTGGGTTTGAGTCTCTTCTTTGTAATTCCCATTCTGCTGGGCTTGGGCAAAGGGAGTGATAAAAACATTGGAAATATTGAGGATTGTTTACTGTTGCGTGGATAAAGGAATTATTAGGAGCAAGTGGTCTTCGTGTGCAGAATACAGGAGGTGTGGCAGGTGCATAAAAGACGCAAAGACCTTTTCGGTCAGTAAGCAGGTATTGCATAATACTTTCTTTAAAGATGCTGTATTATTTCACTTCACCAGAAACAGAAGGTTAGGAGCGAAGCTGCATTTTGTCACTCACATGCACGGTTCTTGGATGTTGTGCGTATGCACGGGCTTTCAGTTTTGCCTTGTAAGAGCTATTTAATTCATAGGTTGCCCAGTAAACCGACAGGTAAGTGTGGTGTGTGTGTTTAGGCATATCTTTCGTTATTTTTAACTGTGAGATTAATTGAACTAAGACTGTGGGCAGTTTTCATATTCTTGAGGAGACATTTTGGTGGAACAAAGTGACATCTACAGTGTTTAAAGCAAACACAAGGAGATAATGGACGGAGCGCTCACATTTTTCAGACACTCACCCCCAGTCTCAGATCTGGGTTGAATCCATATTCGTTCGTTAGCTCACTTCGCCACCCCAGTTTGGACTCAGCCATATGCAAATCAGTCTTGACCCTGTTCCTTATGGAAAGTTTCAGCGCTCCGTCCATCATCTCCTTGTGTTTGCCATCTAAGGTGTTTAGCCCTTGACCTAGCACTATGAGTAAAGACTCTAAGAAACACCATAATCTTGAGTCTTCCTCCTCATCTATTTTCAGATCCTGCCCTCCTGCTGGAAAATAGTGAAAAGGGTCAGAGGATGAAAGACTCAGGAAAGTTGCTGTGAGACCACCATTGCATTAAGGTAAAAGCAACATAAAACTGTACCAGAGCAGTCTGTTTCTCCTAAAAGAGTTTCTTTCTCTGAACGTTCTGATTCAGATGATGAGCAAGAGATGCTTCTGGAAGATCAGATATGCAAATATATTGGAAAAGACAGGCTTCTAAGAATCAACAGGCACATGCATCAAAGTGAAAAATTGCGATTCCTTATTTGCGATTTTTAAGGAATCGCAAATAAAGACTCGCAAAACGCAATGCACCAAAAAAATTGCGAGAAAATAAAGAATCGCAAATAATCGCTAATATAATAGCGATTCCGGCAATTGCGAACTCGCTATTAGCGATTTTGCTAATAGCGAAATCGCAATTACCGAAGTCGCATTTTGATGCATCTTGATGACATCAGAACCAGCAAGTGAGCAGCTCCAGCCTCATTTTCAGTGCACAGTCTCAGGGAGAGGAGGGAGCTGGCTCTGAGGGCTGAACAGGAGTGGGAGAGAGACATTACAAACACCTTGAATCTCAACTAAATGGAAGCCTCACAAACAGCAGAGGAGAGCCAAACAGGCAGGAAGCGGAAAATAAAGTTTTCTGAAAAAGAAATTGACACCCTCATTGAGGGAGTAGTCCACAGCCATGATAAGCTGTTTGGAAAATTATCCTTAAAAGTGGCAGAGCAGGAGAAAAGAAAAATCTGGCTTCGGATCCAAAACAGGGTCAATGCCATTGGGGTGACACACCGCACCATCAAAGAACTGAAAAAACGATGGTACGACTTGCGCAGTCGGGCTAAGGTGCGCATTGCTGACCGGCTCAAGGAGGCAAAGAAGACAGGAGGGGGAACACCAACAGACACTGGGAACACTCCCATGGAGGACTTGGTCGAATCCACCATCCAGCCAGAAGCTGTTGTTGGTGTGACCCAGCTTGACACGTCAGGAGCAGCAAACACATCTGAAGGTAAAATGAATGCATGTTACCATTGTCCTAAAATTTAAAGGTGGAACATGACCTCAGTACAGCCCAAATGCACACTTTGAACATCCACTACACAAGGTATTCATAAAGGGAGGTGCATTATGGGAGATGTAGTCAGGTGAAACAGTCACAATGACAAACACACAAATCTGAGATAAAAAAAACTCTAAATAGTGTAATATATTATAAATTTAATAACAAAACAAAAAATATTTTACTGTGACATGACATCACAGACATTAATTTATGCAATTTTGCACTGTTTCACCTCACAGATGCACAACGTGTAGAAGCCGAGGATAGTGATTCCCACGACATGCAGGACAACAGCGCAGGTGAACACATGGACACACCCGTGTTGCAAAAAAATCCATCACGTGACCCAAACTCACGCAGGGCACCTGTCCCATCACTGGTCACCATGGATTCTGATGATGAGGCTGATGCAACACCAGGTGCCAGCCACGGCCAGGCCACTTCCATCCCAATACCCCAAACACAGGTCCACAGAAGCAATGTCAGAGTCCGGCGTAGAAGAGGAAGAGCACTGAGAACACAGCAGGAGGAGCAAACAAATGATGTCTGGGGTGGTCTTGAGGGACAGATGCTCCGTATGCAGCGCCTGCAGACAAAAAACACACGTGCAGTGCAATTACAAATTGGCAAGATGGCAAGCAACATTGCAGTACTGTCCAATAGTGTGCAGCAACTGACCAAGGTCATGCAGGAGGGACATGTATTCCACAAAAAACACCATCGCGAACTAATGCGGCACCTCAAACTGTTTGCCAAATCTAACAATAGGCTGGCCACGACAACTGCACTGCTGGCACGTAGTTCTGTGACCATGCAAACAGAAATGTGCCATTGGAGCGGGGATGTGGCTAAAGCACTGGACCAGGTGACCAATGCAGTAGATTTGCTTAATGCTTCCACAATTGCGGCCAACATTTCCACGCCGGAACAGGGTAGTGAGGGTGCCTCAAGCCTAAGTAGTTTGGCAATGCCAGTCGACACTGCAAGAAGACGCAACACACGCAGCAGTACCCCCTCCGCTTCCAACATTAGGGATGACCATGCTGGCTCTGACAGGCATCTGGGTGTTCGTGGAAGAAAGCACTAGACTGCCATGTAGAATTACATTCCACTATGGTGACGTAACCATTGTTGTGATCTGACCTTTTACTGACTTACAAGTACATTTTCTTTTGCAAACCAATTATGTCCATTACACTGGTCACATTAAAAGTGTGCTTCAACACTCATGTCATTCTTATTTAATTAAAGATTACTTTGATTGCAATATAAAGTTTCTGTGTCATCATTACTCACTTCAGAAATAATTTTGTGTGATGTCCAATCTCCTCCTGCGCCCTTCTGCTGTGCTTGCCCCTTGTGCTGCACGGTGGTGTGGCACTTGCTGGTTCCCATCCTCCGATTCGCTGTCAGACACCACGATTTCCATTCCTCCCTTTGTCACAATATTGTGCAGCATGGCATATGCTGCTACTATCTTGCAGCATTGTTCAGGGTTGTACTGAAGTGCTCCACCGGTCTTATGGAGACATCTGAATCGGCTCTTCAGCAGCCCAAATGTGCGCTCTATGATGTTCCTTGTTGAAATATGTGCTGCATTGTACCTCTGTTGATTGGCAGATGTGGGATTGAGGTAAGGCGTCATGAGGTAATAACGCAAGGCGTATGCGCTGTCACCTACATGTAAGGAAGCAAAGGGTCAGTGGCAGTTTGACATTGACATACGTACAATGACTGTGAGAAACAATTACACATATTTACCAAGCAGATGTCCCTCTCCAAATTCGCCCCTGACAAGACGGGTGTGTATGCCACTTTGCCTGAATATATAAGAATCATGTGCACTCCCGGGAAAATGCGCAACTATGTCAGTTATTATGTTTTTGGCATTGCAAACAACCTGAATATTGAGGGAATAGTAACATTTTCGATTTCTATATAAATATTCCTGTGCTGCAGGGGGACATATTGCCACGTGGGTGCAATCAATACAACCCAAAACATGTGGGAAGCGAGCTATCTGGTAGAACTCCTGTTTAGTTTTCACAACGTCAAGCGCGGTTGTAGCTAAATTGATGTGTGACCCGATCACGGCCATCATGGCATCAAGGAATGCTTTGAATATTCTTGAAAGTGCGCTTTGTGACACACCTCCCGCTACAGCAATGACCCCCTGAAAACTGCCTGACGCCAGAAGCTGTAGGCAACATAGGACCTGCACATGCGTTGGGATAGCATTGGTCCTACGTGTCTGTCGTTGCAGAATGGGATCCAATTCATTGATTAGATCATGGATCATTGCTGCATTGAGCCTATACTTATCATATATCTCATCCTCTTGCTGTCCTAGCAAAGTTATGCGGACTCTGAAAATGCGCTCATTTATTCGCCTCCGTCTGTGTGCAGCAGCCTGCAGCCTCATCCTCCTCGCCATCAGGTAAATCCCTGCCATTGTGAAATGTGCTAGCTCATTCTGGGTGTGTTTAAATAGGTTTTAGTTGATTTTCAGCTGTATCTGATTTGCACTCATGATTACCACTTGGTTGTGATCCTTCTTATTTTGCTCTCGCAAAATTGCGATTTTCGGGTAAATCGCAGTTTGCGATTTTTCATGCATATAATTTGCGATTCTTTATTTGCGATTCGCTATTTGGGAGACGCAAATACTGAATCGCAATATGAATCGCAGAATGTTTAGCGATTCTTTATATTTGCGAAAACCTGTGTTTTCGCAAATATACAGTTGATGCATTGCTACACCGTCTTTTGCGATCGCAAACGGCCAATTTTTGCGATTCACACCGTTTGCGATCGCAAAAAGGTTTGATGCATGTGCCTGCTTGTCTCATGTTTGTCAAAATATGGGGTTCCCAACACTAATGCTTCCAAGTACTTATGCAGAGACTTTCTTGTGGCGATTTCAGAAGTCTGCTTTATTGAAAAAAGTGGATTCGTCACTGAATAGGATATCTTCAGACTTTCACTTGGCGCTCAGGGCTGGAATTTATAGACCCTATTATCCTCAATCTTTGATTACAGATTTTAAAATGATCTTTAAGGCCATTGAAGAGAGGATGGATGGACAGCGTTTCTATCCAATGTCTCCTTTGATGTGGTAAGGGCGTCTGACCGAAGGAGTGGTTATTCAAGCCATAAGAATTGGAGGTTGAAAGAATGGCACAACGAGAAGAGACATACCAGAAGTCGGCAGCTTTTCACATGCATTTTCTGGAAAGCCATTTCTTTAGTCCAGAACTAGAAGAGACATTACACCATCTTTTAAAAGTTAAGAAGCATTCCTCCACTTTTCCGCAGTAGCAGCAGAATCATTCATCATGCTCTTCATTCTAGCAGTCATCTTCATAATAGATAGATGCTTACTTTCTCATTTCAGTTGTGGCAGCTCATCAAAAGTATCAGAGCTGAATTGGCATGTCCACTTTCAAGTCCTTGAATTGTGAACCAATTCAGCACCACAAGTTATTACAAAAATGATAGCATCAGTGTATTTACGCCGCTTGTAAATAAGGCAAAGCCCCTATCACTACCACAACGTCACTAAAAGTGACGTTATGGTGGCGATAGGGGCTTGTAAATATGCCCCTACAATTCTTATAGCCTGCCAGGTAAAGAAATAAGGTTGCTAAAAGCAATATGGGTTTATAATACATATTCGGCACATTTCCAAAGCTGACAACATCCATATTTGCAAGGGCCTTTTTAGTAAAATGATCTAAAAAATCCTCCTGAAACCTAAAACCTTTCATTGTTTTCAGTCTTTGTACACATTTCTCTAATGCCTTCATCACAGAACCACTCCTTCAGGCACAATTATTTAAATTGATGCCAAACTCTGTGTAGGTATTATAGTTATATACAGAGAACAGATATGTATGCACCTTGCCCATATGTGTAGGGTTACACACCTTGTTCACATGTATCGTAGTAGTGAGCAGTTTATGCACTTTTAAATACACAAAAAAGAAAAATACAGGATACCAATCATAGCAGATAAGATACTGATACCTCTAAAAAATATGTTGTCACAGTTATGATGAGACAACAATTGCTCATTCTTTTACAGTGACTGTGGAAACACAGATATGAGTAATAAAACAGCACACAGATAACATTAAACTTCCCTTCTTCTTGCGACTCTCTGGCTTTCAGCTCCCCATTAACCAGGAGATAGACGACCGGCAATATGCTGGCAATTGGGGGGGGGAGAACTTTTGTAGCTGAACCTCAGCTGTTATTTTGGTACAGCGACGCAGGTCCTCCCGCTGCAAGCTCATGTCCGAATTTTACAACATTTGAGGGCAATTGTGAACAATGATCCTAGCTACCCTGTAGCGAGACATTTTAAAAAACAACACAACAATGATCTCAGTTGCCTGAAATATTTTATTATCGACAATATTCCTGTACAACGGAGAGGTGGTAACAGAGAGAAGTTACTCAGACAGCTCGAAACCAAATACATACTCGAGTTTGATAGCAAAGCACCCACAGGATTAAATAACACTGAGGACTTGCACAATTTTATTTAAATTCTTGTAGCTTGCAGTTTGCAACATACCATACTCACTTGAACTTTAACAACTAACTGAAGATATTTTTGTGATATATTCTGTGTATCGACTCATGTAATGAAATTTTTCAGGGGTACACGCATATGCACATTTTGTTATATATTCTAATATAATTTTAAATGTATATACAATTTTAATTGCTCTGTCCAATTTTTGAACCGTTATCCTCGATTTCCCCAATGATATTTGTACAGGACTTGCGCATTTATCAAGCAGTGGACAGGTAAATCCTGAGTTTACAGCCTACAGTAATTTGTTGTTTAATTTCTTTTCTCTCATCTTTTTACATAAAGGTATCAATCTTCTTTTTTCTGATGTTGACGATTTCCGGTTCCCAAGTTGATGACCTACTTAATTAGGTTTTTTGTTATTCTTACCAACAATTCTCTCATGTGAGATTTTCGCAACTGGATCTACCGAATACTTTGTCTCGTCATATGAATGGCCAGGTGGACTGATAAATGTAAAACTTCAGAGTTACACTTTAAATACACATACTGGCTTACGTTGTATAGTATTACCATGTGTACATACATATGCATTCTTATTTCTCTTTTCCCCTCCACTCCTGCTTTTTACCTCATTATTATTTTCACTCTTTTCACTTTTGACAAGTTCTTTTTGATGTATAGACATGTATGAGATCTCAATCATATCCTGGGCCTTGTTGATCAGTTCTTCTTTTTGGTTTCCCTGCCATACAATGGAGAGTTATATATGTGTGTTCTATTTATTGATGAACTTCATGCATTAAATTTATTATGTAGTTACTAGGTGCATATATCATGTATTTTATATCTTCATTGCGTATTTTGCACATCAACATTGTAACTATGAATCCTGCACTGAATAATGCTAAGAATTGCACTAAAAAAATCAGCATATTTGCACAAATCTGCATTTGACACTTTAGAACTAATATGTAGTTACCAGGTGCACATACTATGTATTTGACATCTTTATTGCGTATTTTGCACATTAACAATGTAACTGAAAAAATTGTGCACTTAAATTGCTTGAATTGCACTAAAAGATTCAGCTTATTTGCACATATCTATATTTGCACTTTAGAACTATCGTGTTCAGAAGCTCATCATATATGTTTGAAACATACTCATAATATTACAATGGCACTAACCAAACATTAGCTATAGACAACACAGAGGCTATATATAAACCCGGGACACTTGAATTGAAAAAAATATTTGTATACTTTGCATCAAGTCTGTTTTCTGTGTATTTTTCTTTTATGTCTAGCATCACTAGCATCACAAGACCATAGAGTGCTTAGTATATAAGGACAATGTAAATGGCAGTTACCCTGTGTGATCAAGGCCATCTTGTGGCCGAAACGCGTAATGGCGTGCTATGTGGGTGTGAATGCTCATTAGAATCTTTGAAGCACGAGTCGGTGTCCGTGTGCTTTCTTCCTCGCTGTGTGGAAGTGGGAGACAGCGTTTGGATTTTGATATATATATATATATTTGTGTAAGACATAAATATATACACATACTCCTCAAAATTAGATTTATGTCTACTACCTTTAATATATGTGTGTGTGTGTATATATATATATATATATATCCCACAACGGTTCGGAGGTCCGGTTTTTTAGGCGCTTCAAAAAGGTGCGTCACCCTTGTGGTTTGAACCAAAACCGCTAAACATGCCACAATTTCCTTTTGCAAGAAAAATAGGGTCGCACTCCAGTTCGTGTCGATTAATTTATTCTTAAATCATTTGTAGGTCAGCAAAAAAAGCCACACAGGTCCCAACCAACGCGTTTCGGTATTCGCAAAATACCTTGTTCACGGTCGTTTGTTTTACTCATACTGACTCGTATTTAAACATGTGATACAAAAAAAAAACATTCCAAAAGGAAATGGTAATACCTCATTTCCTGTTCAGGGTAAGGGTTGGTCCTCAGAATTCTGGGAGTTGTAGTTCCACCTGTTTACTATTCATACTGCACAAATAAGCTTAGAAACAGAGCATCAACTTAACAAACAGTTATTTGAATGATCAGCAATTTTGAATGTTCAGGGTCGGCCAGACTAAGAGCCTTAGTTCATGTTGAGAAAATATTTACACAGTTATTTTGTCCAATGATTTAGATGTTAATTGTTCATGGAGTTGCACGGTCAAATAACCGTTCGATTATTGCCCCATTGGCTATGACTTCTGGTCCCAATATATTGAGTTGAAAATCATATGTCTGTCCCTTCAGTGGGAATTTATTTGTTTTTCCATTTTTATCATTAATTCGTTATGTGATTAGCTCCTCCAGTGGAGATAATTCACTGCTAGCAATATCGATCCAGAAGACTGATATTTAATTGATCATGCAGCTTGTCCGTATCTTTTGTGGAACAAATGTTCAATCCATTCAATTTAGTAATTTACTTCCTTTGATTAAATGTGTATATATAATTCCTCCGACTGGTTTAAACCATGTGGTGTCAAGCTTCTGAAATTTAAGATGTGACGTGATTCCCTTTGGCGTAGCATTTTCTCCCTGTTGCCACCACGTGAGGATATCGGTATGGTCTCTATTCCATAGAATTTTAGGGATTTCCAATTGCTATTGTGGTGAAGTTCCATATGCTTAGCCACCGCATTGTTCTTATCTTTGTTTTTTGTTGCACGGACATGTTCCAAAATTCTTTTTTTCAGTTTGCATATGGTGCTTCCCACGTATTTTAGCTTGCATGGGCATTCGATGACATATATGGTATACTGACTTTTACATGATATCAATTCCCTTATTTGCCAAATTTTCTCATTAGCCATTGTTGTTTCCGTGGTTGGTTGTGCAATTTGGCACACTTTGCAGTTGTGGCATTTGATGAATCCTTTGGTTTTGAGCCATGAATCTTTAGATTGTTTTGCTTTAAAATGGCTGTGCACAAGCCGATCTTTTAGGTTTGTAGCTCTGCGAAATGTTATCGTTGGTCGAGGTCCCATCTGTTCACCAATTGTGCCATCTAGCTGCAAAATTTTCCAGTTCTTTTTTATGATACCAACCACTTCCTTTGATTCCAACGAGAAATCCATTATTAGTATATTGGGTTCCATGTCCAGATGTTGTTCTCAAAATTCAAAATTGCTGATCATTCAAATTACTGTTTGTTAAGTTGATGCTCTGTCTCTAAGCTTATTTGTGCAGTATGAATAGTAAACAGGTGGAACTACAACTCCCAGAATTCTGAGGAGTAACCCTTACCCTGAACAGGAAATGAGGTATTACCATTTCCTTTTGGAATGTTTTTTTTTGTATCACATGTTGAAATACGAGTCAGTATGAGTAAAACAAACGACCGTGAACAAGGTATTTTGCAAATATCGAAACGCGTTGGTTGAGACCTGTGTGGCTTTTTTTGCTGACCTACAAATGATTTAAGAATAAATTAATCGACACGAACTGGAGTGCGACCCTATTTTTCTTGCAAAAGGAAATTGTGGCATATATATATATATATATATATATATATATATATATATATATATATATATATATATATATATATCCTACTGGCGGTCGCCAGTAGGTAGTTATAGTTAGGACCCTGTTTCCATAGGAAATCCGCAACATTCTATTTGGAATAACTTTGGCGCCGGTCGACGAATCCTCGCGAAATTTTCAAAATAGGTGGGGCGCTACGCTCCGCTCCTACCCTGAAAGTCTCGGGGGGATTCGTCAAGCGGGGGCTGAGAAAAAAGGGGGGTCCCAAAACGCATTTTTCCCATGCATTTTTCCATAGGACCTTTAGACACAGCTACAGCCCGAACGGCTGAACAGAGTTACTTGAAATTTGGCAGAGAGGTAGTCCTCAGGTCAAGGAAGTGCCTTTTGTAGGTCTGGTGTAAATCTGTTCAGTAGTTCCTGAGAAAATAGCATTTAAATCAATATATATATCTGTGGCAGCTTACGGTGCGCTTACCGTGCGCTTACGGTAAGCTTACCGTACGCGTACGGTGACGTGCGCGAGCGCGATTCTGATTGGCTGTTAGATCTTAGTAAACATTCGAATCGGTCGAAACCAGGAAGCGGCGGCCGCCATTTTCTCTCTCGCACTCAGACGGGGGGAGGCAAAACAAAGGGAAAAAACATATAAAGGAGCTGTATAAACTGCTCCTAACCACCTAGATTTGATGTAGGTGTCCCCAAAGAACCCCTAATGCCAAAAAGTCAAGATTTATTTTTTTCGAAAAATCGGCGATTACGCTTACCGTACGCGTACGGTAAAAAAGTATTAAAAAAAAAAATTAACCAAATTCTCCCCACCCCGTGTGTAAATGGTGCCCGAAGTGTACCATTTGTGAATGGCAAATAACAATAATTGAAATCTACATGTATTAAAAAAAAAAATTAACCATACTCTCCCCACCCCGTGTGCAAATGGTGGCCGAAGGCCCCCATTGTGCATGGCATATGTTTGGAATGAAAATGTAAAAGTTTACCTTGCACAACGAAGCGCGTAATATGCCCTCCATGTGCGCACGGTGCGCGAAGCGCATCGTGCGTACATGGCCCATCCAGCGTAACGTGGCCACGCGGTGCGCGTAGCGCACCGCGTGCCCACCGTGCGTGCACGGCACTAACTGCGTAAAGTGGGCGCGCGGTGCGCGAAGCGCACCGCGTGCTCACTGTGCGCGCACGGTGCGCGAAGCGCACCGTGCGCGCATGGAACGAACTGCGTTAAGTGGGTGCGCACGCCACGAATGGCGTAAAGTAACTTAGCACTTAAAAAACCGTACAAATTCACTGAAAAAACCATAGGTTTCACACACGTTATAGTTAGGAATTAGCATTTAAAAAACCTTGCAAATTCACTGAAAAAACCATAGGTTTCACACATGTTATAGTTAGCTGGAAATTTTACTGATAAAAAACCTATGAAATTCCCCCGTTATAGTTAGTGCAGGCAACTATAACTCACGCGACCGCAATCCTCTGCTGATGCTAATACTGTATTTAGACACTTATTTGCCCATGTCTTCTTCCATTAAATTTTAGCTATACATATATTACAATTATTTTTTTTTCATAAAGACACATATGTCATCAGCAGAGGATTGCGGTCGCGTGAGTTATAGTTGCCTGCACTAACTATAACGGGGGAATTTCATAGGTTTTTTATCAGTAAAATTTCCAGCTAACTATAACATGTGTGAAACCTATGGTTTTTTCAGTGAATATATATATATATATATCCAAGTAACGAAGGTGCTCCTGCTGGATTACGGGGACCCTTGGAGGTTGGCATACATTCCGGCGGAGCCAGCCGGCAACAATATCCAATTCAAAACCACAATGAAGTATGCTCTCGGTAAAGGAAGACGAAACCCTCAGTGAAATGTGCAGGTCAGGTTTAATTCACACAACGCGTTTCGGCACGCAGCCTTGTTCACGTGTGAAAACAAGTGAAACCAACAGTCTTACATCTCATAATGGTCAAATGAAAATGGACAACAAAATAGGACTAACTCCGCCGACCAGACCTAGACACAGCCGTAATCGGCGGCCATCTTAAGCTGTACACGAACCTAAATAGGTACACATGTAACCACATTCAAAGTAAATATAATGTCATGGAACTGGGCAGAGAATAGAAGTAGAAAAATTCCTACTGAGTAAATCCCAAGGTACATTTGAGTAAATTTGTAAAATGCAAATTACATCGCAAAAATATACTGTTGTCCATATCCGAGGGTGCAAAGTAGTGATTAAGTGATGACACGATATTTTAGCAAGTGCAGGAATCAAATTTTAGTGTATATATGTCCGCCTGCTGCTGATTATCACGAAACCATGTTGGAATGGGATGTGAGTGCAGAAAACGTATTAACGTATATGTTCTGCATAAAATTCACTAAAATGGAAGTGAAGGAGGCAGGATCTATAGAGCAGTCCGAGAGATAGACTTGCCCAAGTGGGCATCGAACTTAACTATGGTAATGTTGGACTCATATGTCAAAAATATCAAGAAAATCACTGAGAGTAACAAATAAGAAAGCTGTAGGTTAAGGATACAAGTTGTGAGACTCATGGATAGTGCAGGTGAAATCAAAGGGAAAAGGGTAGGATGCCCGTGCAGGTGCTGTCAAGTGATGGGGCCCCTTCCTTCTCTCCTGTAAGAGATACAAATAAATAAAATCTGGATTAAAAACATGAACTGTGGAATGAAAAACTTCATTCTAACGAGGAGGCTGACAGAAGAAGAGATAGCAGCAAAAAAATGTATATAAGCAAAATTATGCAGTAGTTACATCACATACAGCATACATTATTATACATCAGATACAAAAACATTTCAAACATTAGCAGTCAGTTTTGAGATGTATTGACATTTCCTCATCCATGTTAAGACCTCCAGGGGTCTTTGTTTGGAACTCTATAATGTACCTGGATTCTTTTTGTCTTAGGGCCAATACCCTATCCCCCCCACGAGGGTTCTTGGGTATGTGTTCCAAAATAAGGTAACTCATTTCTGCTACATTAGAGTAATGTCGATCAAAGAAATGGCGCGCTACGGGATATTTAGGATCATTATTAGTGATCGCCCTTTGATGTTCCAATATCCTCTTTTTAGCTGCACAAGTAGTGCTGCCAATGTACCAAAGATTGAATGTACACATAATGGCATAAATCATGAAATTGGTGCTGCATGTTAGAAATTGAAAGATCTTTTTAGTCACCCCTCGGTATTCTAATGATGCTTTGTATTTGCTGTATTTACAGGCTTTGCAGTGGCCACATGGGTAGAAGCCTATCAATCCATGATCAGTAGTGGTGGGGAAATTCGTGATATCATTTCTGACCACCCAATCACGAATGTTCTTATCTCTTCTATACGTGATAATGGGTCTGTCAGTAATGAGATTTCCTAGTGTGTTGTCTGCCTTGAGAATATCCCAGTGTTTGGAAACTATGTGCTTTATTTTGTGAGAGTCTGTGTTGTAAGTCAGGATGAGGCGGGTCCCCGCTTCACCTTGTTCTTCATCCACTGCACTGGTATCTTGTAAAGTCTCCTTGCGTTCTACTTTGTCTGCCCTGTCTCTGGCTTTGTTGAGGACCCAGCGTGGGTAGCCTCGATTTAGAAACCTGGCAGTGATGTTGTCTCTTTCCTCAAAATAAGAAGTAATGTTGTTACAGTTACGTTTGGCCCTCAGTAGCTCCCCATAGGGGATACTCCACTTGAGAGCCTCAGGATGGCTACTGAGGGCATGAAGCACACTGTTGCCCGCAGTGGCCTTGCGGAACAGGGCGGTGACTACCTTCCCCTGTTCAATTTTGAGGCTAACATCTAAGAACTCTGCCTTATGGGCATCGATGTTCCCGGAAAGTACAATGTTGTGTTCATTATCATTGAGAGTTTCAACAAAGATCTCAGCTTCTTGTTTCTTGCCATTCCAGACAATGAACAAGTCATCTATGTAGCGACGCCACATGATGACTTTGGAAAGGTGTTCCTGCAATGGGGTCTTGCTTAAGATGGTATGCTCCCAGTATCCCATAAAGAGATTGGCAAAGCTGGGAGCAAAGCAAGAACCCATTGCAGTACCGTTCACTTGCCTGTAGAGGGCGCCGTTGAAAGAAAAAATGTTATTTTGGAGACAGTATGTGATCATCTCCAAAATCATGAGGCTGTGCTCACGATATTTGAGTGGTATCTGTTCCAGGAAAAATTCACAAGCTTGGAGACCTTGACTGTGGTCAATTATTGTGTAGAGTGATTGTACATCTAGCACAATAAAGAGATAGCCGGGTTGCCATATCAAATCCTCAATTTTGCCCAGGAAATCTTTCGTGTCTCTTAAGTAACTGGGCAAAGATACCACATATTCCCTAAGAAAGAAATCAACATATTTCGAGATGTTTTCAGTTATACACCCGATGGAGGATACAATGGGGCGTCCTGGGGGTTTGATGTTACTCTTGTGCAATTTAGGTAAAAGGTATAAAATGGGTACCCTAGGATGATCTTTTTTCAGGTAACAAAACTCCTCCCACTCAAGAAGGCCCTTGTCTCTCCATGTAACCAATTTATCCCAAATACTGGTGATACTCTGATGGTAAATATCCCAATTGGCTGGAGTGTAGAAGTTAGTGTCTTCAAGTTGACGTAAACCTTCAAGGATATAATCCTCTCTGTTTAAGATCTCTATATTGCCTCCTTTGTCTGCAGGACGTATAATTATCTCGGTGTCAGAGGCTAGAGTTTTAAGTGCCTGTCTTTGTGCCCATGATAAGTTGTTGACCTTAGTGGAATGTTTTTTGTTTTTACTGAATCTCAATTCAGTGAGGGATTTGATGATGCAGTCTTGAAAGGTGTCAATGTGGTCATGTGGTAAGATGGGTATGAAAGTGGACTTGGTTTTAACCCCTTCCATGCTCATGACGGAACGGTTCCGTCATGAGCCACGGTTGAGCTGTGCTCATGACGGAACCGTTCCGTCATGGTCCCGCCCGCGCTCGAACCCTTCAGCACCGCGGCGGAATTCGCCCAGCGCTGAAGGGGTTAAAGGGGGTTTTTTCTCTACTACCTGTGTTGATTTCCATGTCACTAAGCAACTGTGTGGCATTGGTCTCGGTTGCATCCCCATTCTCACTATAGGCTAATTCGGTCATGGCGATTAGGGTATCTATATCTCCAATGGCCAAATTATCGTTGTTGCTGATAGTATTAGCTCTATTGTTAGTATTGGGGCTTTGTTTTTTCAGTATGTGCCATTTTTTTAGTTTCAATTTGCGCACATATTTAAACAAATCGATTCTAGTTTCGGTGTACTTAAATGTAGAGGAGGGACAGAAGGATAAGCCAAGACACAAAGTTCTTTTTTCAGTGTCACTCATAGGTCTTTTCGAAAGGTTAATGACTGTCAAATTTACCATGGTCATATCCATTAATAGTTCCTGTTTGAACGGGTTCTGCGACTTCCCATGGTACCCCTTCCTCTCTCTGTAACTACTGCATAATTTTGCTTATATACATTTTTTTGCTGCTATCTCTTCTTCTGTCAGCCTCCTCGT
This sequence comes from Triturus cristatus, assembly GCF_964204655.1. Classification (NCBI taxonomy): domain Eukaryota; kingdom Metazoa; phylum Chordata; class Amphibia; order Caudata; family Salamandridae; genus Triturus; species Triturus cristatus. The sequence goes on from NC_140592.1 coordinate 312,414,819, forward strand.
TAGAATGAAGTTTTTCATTCCACAGTTCATGTTTTTAATCCAGATTTTATTTATTTGTATCTCTTACAGGAGAGAAGGAAGGGGCCCCATCACTTGACAGCACCTGCACGGGCATCCTACCCTTTTCCCTTTGATTTCACCTGCACTATCCATGAGTCTCACAACTTGTATCCTTAACCTACAGCTTTCTTATTTGTTACTCTCAGTGATTTTCTTGATATTTTTGACATATGAGTCCAACATTACCATAGTTAAGTTCGATGCCCACTTGGGCAAGTCTATCTCTCGGACTGCTCTATAGATCCTGCCTCCTTCACTTCCATTTTAGTGAATTTTATGCAGAACATATACGTTAATACGTTTTCTGCACTCACATCCCATTCCAACATGGTTTCGTGATAATCAGCAGCAGGCGGACATATATACACTAAAATTTGATTCCTGCACTTGCTAAAATATCGTGTCATCACTTAATCACTACTTTGCACCCTCGGATATGGACAACAGTATATTTTTGCGATGTAATTTGCATTTTACAAATTTACTCAAATGTACCTTGGGATTTACTCAGTAGGAATTTTTCTACTTCTATTCTCTGCCCAGTTCCATGACATTATATTTACTTTGAATGTGGTTACATGTTTACCTATTTAGGTTCGTGTACAGCTTAAGATGGCCGCCGATTACGGCTGTGTCTAGGTCTGGTCGGCGGAGTTAGTCCTATTTTGTTGTCCATTTTCATTTGACCATTATGAGATGTAAGACTGTTGGTTTCACTTGTTTTCACACGTGAACAAGGCTGCGTGCCGAAACGCGTTGTGTGAATTAAACCTGACCTGCACATTTCACTGAGGGTTTCGTCTTCCTTTACCGAGAGCATACTTCATTGTGGTTTTGAATTGGATATTGTTGCCGGCTGGCTCCGCCGGAATGTATGCCAACCTCCAAGGGTCCCCGTAATCCAGCAGGAGCACCTTCGTTACTTGGATATTTACCGAGGATTACATTTTGGACCGGCTGCAGAGGACATTTGAATACTCATGTGCAAGCCTCCGACTTCGGAGAGATCGTCGTACAGCTGACCCCAAGGTAAGCCTGCCCGTTGCATGTTCGTCCTGTTAGGTGGGGGACTTAAGTTGTATCGCTGGAGAGCGTGTAGCTACAGTTACACCACCTCGGGTTAACGACTAGCTGGGCGACTTTACCCCCGGTCATATACGTACTTGATTACTTGTCTGCACCGAGTATTTCTACAGCAGGAGAATTCCTCACAGGATTCGGTTTCTCGTACTAGTGAATTGTCGCTACGATATCCGATCCTACAGTGTATTCTCGACGTATAATATAACCAGTTTGGGTCTTCTGCTAAGACTGTTTTGGCAGCAGAGGTAACTTCCGCATTGTACGGAAGGGTATTGTGAGACGATCCCCATTTCCAAGATTCCTTGGTCAGGTATCAGACAACATGGAGGAGGAGGCTGAAAGGAGAGCGGCAGCAGTGACGCTATTCAGCAGAAAAAATACAAGCATCACCAGACAAAACATGGCTAATAAGAATGATCTACCAACACAGGCGCTGGAAGAGAAAATAAAAAAACTGGAAAAAATGAAAAGAGCGGAGGTGTCAAAATGGTGGGAAGCTATTTCTCTCCAAAACTACGTGGACCAAAACATGGCACCGAGAGGATTGCGGATCTTTGTTACTCCAACTTATGAAGCTCCCAATCCCAAAATGCTAGAAGAGTGGTCACAACACTCAGCACTGAGCTCAAAAGGAATGATGGAAATACTCATTAAATATGCGTGGCAAGATAGAGATGATCTGTTAAAACAGATCAAACTTCTCATGACTGACCTACAACTACTCATGGACAGTGATGCACTAAGCAAAATTCTAGATCCTATGAAAGAACGTCTCGGCAAGCATGAGGAAGAAATAAAAGCAAGAAAAGCTAGAAAGATGAACCGGGACTATGCTGATTACGAAAGTGGAAGGATTTTAACTTTCAGTAAAAAATATGATCATCTCTACAAAGGACAAGAAACTACCACGACGAGCAATGTAGCCGCAACTGCCAATTCCATCAATTCAACCAATGAAAACATCCTGTTGAGTGACACTGAATCTGACATTTCTGGAGGCACAACATCGGGAGAAGAACACCACCCCAAACAAGTCAATTTTTTAGACGAGTTTCGGGTCCTACAAAAGGATCGTCAAACAACGAGAGAAAACCAACTACCGAAAACACGGGGACGTGGACGAGGACGTGGACGAGGAAGAGGCAGGGGAAACGCCGAAATAGAAAAAAGAGACTCGCACAACGATGGCTCAACAGAGAGAGGAAGGGGTACCATGGGAAGTCGCAGAACCCGTTCAAACAGGAACTATTAAGGGATATGACCATGGTAAATTTGACAGTCATTAACCTTTCGAAAAGACCTATGAGTGACACTGAAAAAAGAACTTTGTGTCTTGGCTTATCCTTCTGTCCCTCCTCTACATTTAAGTACACCGAAACTAGAATCGATTTGTTTAAATATGTGCGCAAATTGAAACTAAAAAAATGGCACATACTGAAAAAACAAAGCCCCAATACTAACAATAGAGCTAACACTATCAGCAACAACGATAATTTGGCCATTGGAGATATAGACACCCTAATCGCCATGACCAAATTAGCCTATAGTGAGAATGGGGATGCAACCGAGACCAATGCCACACAGTTGCTTAGTGACATGGAAATCAACACAGGTAGTAGAGAAAAAACCCCCTTTAAAACCAAGTCCACTTTCATACCCATCTTACCACATGACCACATTGACACCTTTCAAGACTGCATCATCAAATCCCTCACTGAATTGAGATTCAGTAAAAACAAAAAACATTCCACTAAGGTCAACAACTTATCATGGGCACAAAGACAGGCACTTAAAACTCTAGCCTCTGACACCGAGATAATTATACGTCCTGCGGACAAAGGAGGCAATATAGTGATCTTAAACAGAGAGGATTATATCCTTGAAGGTTTACGTCAACTTGAAGACACTAACTTCTACACTCCAGCCAATTGGGATATTTACCATCAGAGTATCACCAGTATTTGGGATAAATTGGTTACATGGAGAGACAAGGGCCTTCTTGAGTGGGAGGAGTTCTGTTACCTGAAAAAAGATCATCCTAGGGTACCCATTTTATACCTTTTACCTAAATTGCACAAGAGTAACATCAAACCCCCAGGACGCCCCATTGTATCCTCCATCGGGTGTATAACTGAAAACATCTCGAAATATGTTGATTTCTTTCTTAGGGAATATGTGGTATCTTTGCCCAGTTACTTAAGAGACACGAAAGATTTCCTGGGCAAAATTGAGGATTTGATATGGCAACCCGGCTATCTCTTTATTGTGCTAGATGTACAATCACTCTACACAATAATTGACCACAGTCAAGGTCTCCAAGCTTGTGAATTTTTCCTGAAACAGAGACCACTCAAATATCGTGAGCACAGCCTCATGATTTTGGAGATGATCACATACTGTCTCCAAAATAACATTTTTTCTTTCAACGGCGCCCTCTACAGGCAAGTGAACGGTACTGCAATGGGTTCTTGCTTTGCTCCCAGCTTTGCCAATCTCTTTATGGGATACTGGGAGCATACCATCTTAAGCAAGACCCCATTGCAGGAACACCTTTCCAAAGTCATCATGTGGCGTCGCTACATAGATGACTTGTTCATTGTCTGGAATGGCAAGAAACAAGAAGCTGAGATCTTTGTTGAAACTCTCAATGATAATGAACACAACATTGTACTTTCCGGGAACATCGATGCCCATAAGGCAGAGTTCTTAGATGTTAGCCTCAAAATTGAACAGGGGAAGGTAGTCACCGCCCTGTTCCGCAAGGCCACTGCGGGCAACAGTGTGCTTCATGCCCTCAGTAGCCATCCTGAGGCTCTCAAGTGGAGTATCCCCTATGGGGAGCTACTGAGGGCCAAACGTAACTGTAACAACATTACTTCTTATTTTGAGGAAAGAGACAACATCACTGCCAGGTTTCTAAATCGAGGCTACCCACGCTGGGTCCTCAACAAAGCCAGAGACAGGGCAGACAAAGTAGAACGCAAGGAGACTTTACAAGATACCAGTGCAGTGGATGAAGAACAAGGTGAAGCGGGGACCCGCCTCATCCTGACTTACAACACAGACTCTCACAAAATAAAGCACATAGTTTCCAAACACTGGGATATTCTCAAGGCAGACAACACACTAGGAAATCTCATTACTGACAGACCCATTATCACGTATAGAAGAGATAAGAACATTCGTGATTGGGTGGTCAGAAATGATATCACGAATTTCCCCACCACTACTGATCATGGATTGATAGGCTTCTACCCATGTGGCCACTGCAAAGCCTGTAAATACAGCAAATACAAAGCATCATTAGAATACCGAGGGGTGACTAAAAAGATCTTTCAATTTCTAACATGCAGCACCAATTTCGTGATTTATGCCATTATGTGTACATGCAATCTTTGGTACATTGGCAGCACTACTTGTGCAGCTAAAAAGAGGATATTGGAACATCAAAGGGCGATCACTAATAATGATCCTAAATATCCCGTAGCGCGCCATTTCTTTGATCGACATTACTCTAATGTAGCAGAAATGAGTTACCTTATTTTGGAACACATACCCAAGAACCCTCGTGGGGGGGATAGGGTATTGGCCCTAAGACAAAAAGAATCCAGGTACATTATAGAGTTCCAAACAAAGACCCCTGGAGGTCTTAACATGGATGAGGAAATGTCAATACATCTCAAAACTGACTGCTAATGTTTGAAATGTTTTTGTATCTGATGTATAATAATGTATGCTGTATGTGATGTAACTACTGCATAATTTTGCTTATATACATTTTTTTGCTGCTATCTCTTCTTCTGTCAGCCTCCTCGTTAGAATGAAGTTTTTCATTCCACAGTTCATGTTTTTAATCCAGATTTTATTTATTTGTATCTCTTACAGGAGAGAAGGAAGGGGCCCCATCACTTGACAGCACCTGCACGGGCATCCTACCCTTTTCCCTTTGATTTCACCTGCACTATCCATGAGTCTCACAACTTGTATCCTTAACCTACAGCTTTCTTATTTGTTACTCTCAGTGATTTTCTTGATATTTTTGACATATGAGTCCAACATTACCATAGTTAAGTTCGATGCCCACTTGGGCAAGTCTATCTCTCGGACTGCTCTATAGATCCTGCCTCCTTCACTTCCATTTTAGTGAATTTTATGCAGAACATATACGTTAATACGTTTTCTGCACTCACATCCCATTCCAACATGGTTTCGTGATAATCAGCAGCAGGCGGACATATATACACTAAAATTTGATTCCTGCACTTGCTAAAATATCGTGTCATCACTTAATCACTACTTTGCACCCTCGGATATGGACAACAGTATATTTTTGCGATGTAATTTGCATTTTACAAATTTACTCAAATGTACCTTGGGATTTACTCAGTAGGAATTTTTCTACTTCTATTCTCTGCCCAGTTCCATGACATTATATTTACTTTGAATGTGGTTACATGTTTACCTATTTAGGTTCGTGTACAGCTTAAGATGGCCGCCGATTACGGCTGTGTCTAGGTCTGGTCGGCAGAGTTAGTCCTATTTTGTTGTCCATTTTCATTTGACCATTATGAGATGTAAGACTGTTGGTTTCACTTGTTTTCACACGTGAACAAGGCTGCGTGCCGAAACGCGTTGTGTGAATTAAACCTGACCTGCACATTTCACTGAGGGTTTCGTCTTCCTTTACCGAGAGCATACTTCATTGTGGTTTTGAATTGGATATATATATATATATATATATATATATATATATATATATATATATATATATATATATATATATATATATATATATATATATATATATATATATATATATATTACCTACTGGCGGTCGCCAGTAGGTAGTTATAGTTAGGACCCTGTTTCCATAGGAATACCGCAACATTCTATTTTGAATAACTTTGGCGCCGGTCGACAAATCCTCGTGAAATTTTCAAAACTAATGGGGCGCTACGCTCCGCTCCTACCCTGAAAGTCTCGGGGGGATTCGTCAAGCGGGGGCTGAGAAAAAAGGGGGGTCCCAAAACGCGTTTTCCCCATGCATTTTTCCATAGGACCTTTAGACACAGCTACAGCCCGAACGGCTGAACAGAGTTACTTGAAATTTGGCAGAGAGGTAGTCTACAGGTCAAGGAAGTGCCTTTTGTAGGTCTGGTGTAAATCTGTTCAGTAGTTCCTGAGAAAATAGCATTTAAATCAATATATATATCTGTGGCAGCTTACCGTGCGCTTACCGTGCGCTTACGGTAAGCTTACCGTACGCGTATGGTGCCGTACGGCTGTTAGATCTTAGTAAACATTCGAATCGGTCGAAACCAGGAAGTGTCGGCCGCCATTTTGTCTCTCGCAGTCCGAGGGGGGTGAAAAATAAAGGTGGAGAACATGAAAAGGGGGCAGGGTGGACAGTTCCTGACCCCCTAGCCATTGTCAGGGGGTCCCCAAAGGACCCCCAAGGCCAAAAATTCATTTTTTTTTTTTTTTTTAAAAACGCCGATTGCGCTTACCGTACGCGTACGGTAAAAAAAAAAAAAAAATTATCCACATTTTCCACACCCCGTGTGCCAAAGATGCCCGCAGGGCACCTTTTGTGCATGGCACATGCATAATTTGATCATTTAATAGATAACCTTTCACAACGAAGCGCATAATATGTCCTCCGTGTGTGGACGATGCGCGAAGCGCATCGTGAGTACATGGCCCACGGCACTAACTGCGTAAAGTGGGCGCACGCTCACTGTGCGCGCACGAGACGAACTGCGTGAAGTGGGCGCGCACGCCACGAACGGCGTAAAGTAACTTAGCATTTAAAAAACCGTACAAATTCACTGAAAAAACCATAGGTTTCACACACGTTATTGTTAGGAATTAGCATTTAAAAAACCTTGCAAATTCACTGAAAAAACCATAGGTTTCACACATATTATAGTTAGCTGGACATTTCACTCGTAAAAAACCATTGAAATTCCCCCGTTATATTTAGTGCAGGCAACTATAACTCACGCGACCGCAATCCTCTGCTGATGACATATGTGTCTTTATGAAAAAAAAATATTTGCAATATATGTATAGCTAAAATTTAATGGAAGAAGACATGGGCAAATAAGTGTCTAAATACAGTATTAGCATCAGCAGAGGATTGCGGTCGCGTGAGTTATAGTTGCCTGCATTAACTATAACGGGGGAATTTCAATGGTTTTTTACGAGTGAAATGTCCAGCTAACTATAACATGTGTGAAACCAATGGTTTTTTCAGTGAATATATATATATATATATATATGTATTCACTGAAAAAAACATAGGTTTCAGGCACGTTATAGTTAGGAATTTGCATTTAAAAAACCTTAGAAATTCACTGAAAAAACCATAGGTTTCAGGGGCCTTATGTTATAGCTGGACATTTCACTCGTACAAAACCATTGAAATTCCTCCGTTATAGTTAGTTCAGCTAACTATAACTTGCGCGCCCGCAATGCACTGCTGATGAAGTCACATATTACATTACTCATGACATGGTCAGTGACATCACTCATGACATCACTGATGACATCTCAAATGACATCACTCATGACATCACTGATGACATCATCCAGTGAATGTGTGTTTTTCTGAAAATTAAATATGTTTTATATATGTATATCTCAAGGTCGATGGAAGAATAAATGGGCATATAAGTGTCTAAATGGATGAATTTTTTAATGAAAAATTGATTGTATAACTGACTGATTAAGTGTATCTTAGTGAATGAGTGATGTTTAAATATGTAAGTATCTGTATCAGTCTCTCACTTTGTGTATAAGTGGCTGCATGGGTTGGTGAGTAGCTACATGAGTGTTGATATAGGTTATTAGTTGTTTTTTTGGAGTATCAGTATGAATGTCTGAGTGTCTGTATGGTTCGGTGGGGGGTATTACATAGTGCATAGATGCATGAATGAGTGGCTCACTGTATGTGTTGAAGACAGCATGTGTGCAGGACTGTATGGGTGGATGAGTGTCTTTATGAGTAACTACATATGTTTCAAACTAGTATATGTGACTATTGGTGTATATAAGTGAGTATATGTGACAGTGAGAGATTGGAAGAGATCCTGTATGAATAAGTATGTGTTTCTATAAGGGATTGTTTAAAAGACTTAGTATGTGTACGTTTCTGTAGAAGTAAGTGTGGTGTGTGTGTATAACTGTATATGCAAGTAAATGGATGTTTGATTCTTTATTAGCATGAGTGACTATGTGTGTGAGTAACTCTATGGAAGAGTGGCGGTGTGTAACAGGATGTATAGGTTATGAGTACATATGATGAGTGAGTACATGTATGAGTGACTGTATAGGACTGTTTGTGAATGAGTGGATGTGTATGTGGATCTTAGAATGATTGAATATGTTGTTGTAACTGGTATTGGTATGTCAATTGTTTTGAAAATTGTAGTTTCTATTTTTGAATGTGTGTATCAAAGGTTATATTAGGGTGAGAGGAGGTCTGACACTCTATCACAAGGATGATGTCATCAGTGATGTCATCAGTGATGTCATTTGAGATGTCATGAGTGATGTCACTGACCATGTCATGAGTGATGTAATATGTGATGTCATCAGTAGTGCATTGCGGTCGCGCAAGTTATAGTTAGCTGAACTAACTATAAAGGGAGAATTTCAATGGTTTTGTACGAGTGAAATGTCCAGCTAACTATAACGCCCTTGAAACCTATGTTTTTTTTCAGTGAATTTCTAAGGTTTTTTAAATACTAATTCCTAACTATAACGTGCCTGAAACCTATGGTTTTTTCAGTGAATTTCAAAGGTTTTTTTAATGCTAATTTCTGACTATTCCTACAGAGATAGAACATGTGAAGAAAGAAGAAAAAACGCACAAAAAGAACAAACAGAAGAGCAGAAAGAAGCCTTGTTGCAAAATCATCCTGTACCCTCAACTTTTTCAGATGGATACTGGTGGTAACTGAGTCTAACTAACCTGTCCTAGAGCCAGTGCTATGTTAAAAGACGCTTAGAATACAGTGAAAACACCTACAGACTCTAGGGAACACTATGCGTTGGAGTCCCCCTGTGATTAGCATGACCTCCTCTGTAAGCCCCTAGTATATAATAGGGCAGGGGGATTAAAACTACCTTTTAAAACGCACCACAGGGCGTGTTTGCACACGTCACCTCAGGCCCCGTCCCCTCCCTTTACCACTGTGCAAACACGCTCTGTGGCCAATTTAAGTTGGGAGATTAAGTTCCCTTGAATCCTGAGGGTCCCTAGGGTCCAACTAGCCCACTAGGCACCTCCAGTAAGCGCCACAGAGCTGCGTTGCAGAGAGGTGTAAAAAGGGGCACAGCCTAGTCCACCTCTCTGCAACGCAGCACAGTGGCGCTTACTGGAAGCACCTGGTGGGCTAGTAGGCCCCCAGCGACCCTCAGGGTTGAAGGGTAATTATTTCCCTAACTTAAAACACGCCACAGGGCGTGTTTGCACACGTCACCTCAGGCTCCGTCCCCTCCCTTCCCCACTGTGTAAACACACCCTGTGGCCGTTTTAAGTTGGGAGATTAAGTCCCCTTGAATCCTGATGGTCCCTAGGGGCAAATTAGCCCACTAGGTACGTCCAGTAAGCGCCATTACAGAGAGGTGTAAAAAGCGTCACGGCCTGCACCACCTCTCTGCGACGCAGCGCAGTGGTGCTTACTGGAAGCACCTGGTGGGCTAGTTGGCCCCCAGGGTCCCTCAGGACTGAAGGGGAATTATTTCCCCAACTTAAAACGCGCCACAGGGCGTGTTTGCAAACGTCACCTCAGGCCCCGTCCCCTCCCTTCACCACTGTGTACACGCGCCCTGTGGCCGTTCTAAGTTGAAAAATTAAGTCCCCTTGAATCCTAAGGGTCCCTAGGGTCAAACTAGCCCACTAGGTACCTCCAGTAAGCGCCACAGAGCTGCGTTGCAGAGAGGTGTAAAAAGGGGCGTGGCCTCAGAACACCTGTCTGCAACGCAGCTACCTGGCGCATACTGGAGATACCTGTTGGGCTAGTTGGCCCTCAGGGACCCTCAGTATTGAAGGGGAATTAATTCCCCAACTTACAACTCGCCAGGGGGCACGTTTGCACAATGGTGAAGGAAGGGGACGTGGCCTGAGGTGACATGTCTGCAAACATGCCCTGTGGCGCGTTTTATGTTGGAGAATTAATTCCTCCTCAATCCTGATGGTCCCTGGGGGCCAACTAGCCAACCAGGTACCTCCAGTATGCGCAAGAGAGCTGCATTGCAGAGGTGTTCAGAGGCCACGCCCCTTTTTACAACACTCTGCAACGCAGCTCCATGGCGCTTACTGGAGGTACCTGGTGGGCTAGTTGGCCCCCAGGGACCCTCAGGATTGAAGAGGAATTAATTCCTCAACTTAAAACGCACCACAAGGCGTGTTGGCACACATGTCACCTCAGGCCCCGCCCCCTCCCTTCACCACTGTGCAAACGCGATTCGTGGCATGTTTTAAGTTGGGGGATTAACTCCCCTTGAATCCTGAGGGTCCCTGGGGTGCAACTAGACCACCAGCTACCTCCATTAAGCGCCACAGAGCTGCGTTGCAGAGAGGTGTAAAAAGGGGCGTGGCCTCAGAACACCTGTCTGCAACGCAGCTCCCTGGCGCATACTGAAGATACCTGTTGTGCTAGTTGGCCCTCAGGGACCCTCAGTATTGAAGGGGAATTAATTCCTCAACTTACAACTCGCCAGAGGGCACGTTTGCACAATGGTGAAGGAAGGGGCCGTGGCCTGAGGTGACATGTCTGCAAACATGCCCTGTGGCGCGTTTTAAGTTGGAGAATAATTCCTCCTCAATCCTGAGGGTCCCTGGGGGCCAACTAGCCCAACAGGTACCTCCAGTATGCGCAAGAGAGCTGCATTGCAGAGAGGTGTGCAGAGGCCACGCCCCTTTTTACAACACTCTGCAACGCAGCTCCGTGGCGCTTATTGGAGGTACCTGGTGGGCTAGTTGGCCCCCAGGGACCCTCAGGATTGAAGAGGAATTAATTCCTCAACTTAAAACGCACCACAAGGCGTGTTTGCACACATGTCACCTCAGGCCCCGCCCCCTCCCTTCACCACTGTGCAAACGCGCCCCGTGGCATGTTTTAAGTTGGGGGATTAACTCCCCTTGAATCCTGAGGGTCCCTGGGGTGCAACTAGCCCACCAGCTACCTCCATTAAGCACCACAGAGCTGCGTTGCAGAGAGGTGTAAAAAGGGGCGTGGCCTCAGAACACCTCTCTGCCACACAGCCCCCTGGCGCATACTGAAGGTTCCTGGTGGACTAGTTGGCCCCCAGGGACCCCAGTATTCAAGAGGAATTCGTTCCCCATCTGCAAACGCGCCAGGGGGCGCGTTTGCAGAGTGCTGCAAGGAGGGGGCGTGGCCTCCGGCGTGATGCCGGTCTTTTATTTATTTATTTATTTAAGAAGGGGGGCTGTGTGACCCCCCTTCTTTTTCTAATTTATTGGCTCTAGGGACCCCATCCACCAGGGCCTGCCCCCTAATTTTTTTTATTTAGAAGGGTGCCACGTGGCCCCCCTCCCGAGGCCTTAATCTGCCCCGGGGACCCCATCCCCTGGGCATGGCCTTTTATTTTTTAATTATTTAGGGGGGGGGCTGCGTTGCCCCCCTCCTCAGGCCACTTATGTCCCCGGGGACCTCATACCCCAGGGCCGGCCTTTGTTTCTTTACATTTTTTTAAAAAATTAAAATTTTTGGGAGGGGGGGCCGCGTGGCCCCCCTCCCGGGCCTCTTGTAGCCCTGTGGACCCCATCCCCCGGAGCTGGCCCTCTCCGTTGGGGACCGTGGGGGGGTCCCCAATCCCCCCACGGTTCCGCCGGCTCCCCGCGTCCCTCGGGAGCCGGCATTGCTTTTCCACATGGGGAGCTGCTAAGATGCAGCTCCCCATGTGGAAAAGCAATTTGGTTTGCATTTTGAAAGAGAGAGCAGGTTTCCCTGCTCTCTCTTTCAAAATCCAAACCAAGTTTGCTATGGAAGGGCGGGAGCCGCAAGGCCATAGCAAACTACAGTGTCCCGGGGGTGGGCACCCCGGGACACTGCAGGAGCCAGCCCTGGGGGGGTGGTGGTCCCCAGGGCCATTACAGGGATCCAGGAGGGGGACCACATGGCCCCCTCCCACAATTTACAAAGCCCCGGGGGGTGGTGGTCCCCGGGTTTGGGGGGGTCCGTCACAGACCCCCCAATTTTAATATTTAGAGCCCCGGGGAGGTGGCAGTCCCCGGGGCGTGTGGGGGGGCTTGAGCCGCCCCCCCCCCCCCCACACACAGGTTATTATTTTTTTTAAAAGCTCCGGGAATGGCGGTCCCTGGGGCTGCGGTGGTGCAGTGTGCCCCCCGCAATAACAATTAAGTAGAGCCCTGGGGGTGGCGGTCTCCAGGGCTTGGGGGACCAAATCAGTGGTTCACAACCGGCATTTTGGGAGAGCTATTTACTTCCTATATATTTTTTTAAAACCGGAAACCATACGGACAGCAAGTTATTGGATAATTAAAAATATGGTATGTTTGCACATGTAGGCACGAAGACGATGAATGGTCCTTTAACATAAGGCGATTACTAACGTGTGTATAGAGACTTTAACCAACCCAATGGCAAAGATTTATCGACCATATTAATATATTTGGAAACAGCATTATATGATATAAGGAGTGATTAACAACGGCAACCAACCAGTGCCTATAACAAGAGGGACGTTATTGTAGTCTTGATAAAGATGGAGTATTAATTAAAAACCATTGAAACGCGTCAACGCTATCTTTGACATAATCCGTATGAATAGCTTTTCTTTGAGACACATTACGATTAGATTGTTCTTAAGAAAAGTTTCTTGAAATTTTTAAAATGGATGTGTTATAATAATGACAAAATAAACTGTCTGTTTCTGTCTCTCTGTTAAGTGTATGGGTTTAGAATAGGAATCAGATTAAATTGTTTTTATTGTGATTATTATATCCTATATTGGTACTGTTGTGCATTAATTTTTCTAACTTCATAGGTTTGTATAATGTGATATGTAACGGTGGGAATATATTTGTTTTTGTGTTAACAAAACCAAAAAAAAAAATTATTGTCATTTTATATACAGTAAAAATCAAAATCTTTTTAATCATTTTAATATTGTTATAGTTTAATTTGACATTGTACATGTTCTAGCATATGGGCTTTACACTGTATTTGTCACAATTATTGTGGTATCTATTTTAGTTTTCTACCAGGGAATTCCTCTTTTTATTTCATGAAACTGTTTGTGCCAGACCTTGATGGTCTAGACTTGGCGGCTGCAGCCGTCCCTTTTGACGTAGATGAACATTGTGCTATATTACAGAACCTTCAAGACACAAGAGACAGTCTAGCAAAAGAACATTTACCTGCCGCTGCTGATGGTGCACTGCAGATTCCAGTGATCGGCTGGCTGCCTAAAGTTGGAGAACTGGTGCGAGAGAAGGTGGAGAACAAAAAATAATTTGGTCCATCATATCGAGCTCTGGTTCCAGTGCTGGGTGTGCAGGGAACTCGTACAGTAATTTTACCACCACTTCCAAGTCGCAAGGACAACAGATATGTCTCAATTGACAATGTCAAGCAACAACATCTGGCCGATTCTGAATAGTTTGCCACCCGCTTCATTGTATGCCTCTATTGCAGGAAATCCTGACACTGCCATAGAGATGGATTCTGTTGCTAATCCTTTGCTGGTCCCACACTCCATAGCTGCCATAGAAGAGCCGGATTATACTTACCCTATAAGTGAATCTTTGCCTGGATTAAATGCTACAGCCAGGAACGAGTCGCGTTTTTCATTTGACTCTCATTCAACATCGACTTTGACCCCAACAAAATTTGCAATGTTTATATCCTGGTTTAAAGCGGTACAAAAGGGGGTGGTGATGGACAGAGCATCAGAACCAATCAAACACTCACACCCAGTCAACAGATCTGGGTTTGATCCATCACCGTTCTTTAGCCCACTATGCCACCCCAGTTCAGACATGGCCATATGCAAATCAGTCTGACCCTGTGCCTCATGAGAACAGTCCAGCCCGAACTGCCAAGACATGCCTTCCCTGGACCGGAAACAAGCTTCCTAGGACCGGTTTCTGGCATTTCAGCCGTCTTCAGCCAGGCTTGCTTGAATCCAGTGGCAAAGTGAGCAAGGGACGCACATCTGAGCATACCCTGCCAACTTATGGCGAACAAAGCGGTACAAAAGGGGGTGGTGATGGACGGAGCATCAGAACCAATCAAACACTCACACCCAGTCAACAGATCTGGGTTTGATCCATCACCGTTCTTTAGCCCACTCTGCCACCCCTGGTTTAAACGCACTTATTTGGTTCCCCCATGAATATATATTTGGCTGGTGCTCATCCTTATTTTTCTATTTATGTCCATTGGATTTGTGACAGTATTTTTTCTTTTGATCAATGGACACTACCTTAAAGAACGCTCTGCTGTGGAACTGGTGCATGGTACTTTGGCCCCGCATTCTTCATCGCACATCATGAAGAGGGACCTGACTTTCGTCAACATCACAGCCTGGCCAGTCATGGATGGAATAGTTTGGAATACAGTCCCGTTTCAAATTCATGGACCGACAGAGATTGTTAATGTTCCAAATATACTTCGTGTCTCAATGGGTGATGTGGTTAAATATAACATACGTTTAGATGACTGGGATGTGCGGGCAATACACTCTCTGTTTTCAGATTTAAAATGTTATGCAGCATTTGATGCTGAGGACTTGTATTTGAATAGTGCAAATTATGCTGACTTGTTTTGCTATCAGCATTATTGTCACCATTATTTGCACAAAGCATCTACTTTTAGAGCTATTGTTAATTACACTCAATGGGAACATTGCCACGCACAACCAATAGGGAGTTTCAAAACCCTGTTGGATAAATTTACATATTTTACTAGTTTTGATCAGTCGAACCTTGGATCTTACTATTTTAGATTAAATTCTAAATCCAATACGAAGGTTATGCTTACCCACACTAAATTGTTATACTCTGATTACTTCATCCTTAAATTGGCGGTGGGTGGCTATGATCATTGGAAAGGTACAGTTGATTTGAAATCAGTTTGGGGTTCCAAAACCGTGCAGGTGTAGGGCACAGAAGCTTTGTATCGTGCATGTCTTATACCAACGCAAATACTGTTTTTAAACTATTCTATCTATCAGACTACTTGTCTGAAGGCTTCTGCTTTTCCTTCCCTTGCTGAATATCCACACTGCAATGATACTACCAATTACACATTTGAGGAGTAGCAGTCTTCATATACAAATGCAACATTTAATATCTCGAGTCTTGACTCTATGGGGTGGTTGGTTTGGCAGACCAGTGCATATGCATGCCAAATGCGTTTCCATAACAGAGCGTTACAACGTATTCTGTTGGAAAATGATGTCAAACTTGGTTACAACACTCTACCTTAGCTTCTGTTAAACAGCATTTGTCAATGTTATCGAATGATGTGGATTTATCAGATTTCATAAAAGGCCCGGTTGGCCCAAGGCCTAAACGATGGATATATGCAGTTTATAATGAAATTTGGAAAATGTCTCAAATTGAAGCCCCTTCACGTTTGAGGGCTATAGACCAAGCTAATCGTGAAAAAGTTCTTGCTGTAGTGGATAACAGTATTAATACCCTTTCTTCCAGGATAATCACATTGGACAATATTGTTTAGTCTGTTGTTGATATTGTACAGGATAATGTATCTGTGTTATATCATGGCCAGAACCAATTGCGCTCTATTATGCAGTTAGCATTGACCTTGCAGACACTTAAAATGGGTCGCGTGCCATGGGACTATGTAAACGCGTCCTCTTTGTTTTTGCCTTTTAATTTGACTGAAAGACAACAGTCTATGTCCATGAAGATGCCACTTATACCCTTTTACAAATAGAAAAAGTAGACCCTTTACCATTCTCAGTAGCAGAAACAAACTCTGCAGTTTGGCTCGTTAATGGGGTTATAACACTGCCGTTCTCCTTATTTAAATTTACATCATGCATGAAACATTTTCCCCATGGACGCTATGAACCATTAGGAAACTCGTTCTTTCATAAAGTTTGGTCACTCCCGTTCATCTTTAGATGTTTGCGTGATGACACAGAAGTGTATCTGGCTGGTGAGTCTTGTGATTCTTCCATTGGACACTCCCTTGTGTGCATAAATATACAATTGCACGGCTCTTGTAATTTAGAGGCGCCTAATTTAGCGTGCATTTTAAAAGGAAAACCGGTTCCCTCAATTAAGCCAACATTCACACTGTTGTCTAACGGCAGTTATTTACTTCTGAATAATGAAAAATGCTGTGGCATGTTAATAGGCATACCGTACATTGTGACTGTGTCACAATGTGTAGTTTGCTGCAAAAATATGCTGTTTCCTCCACCTCGTGGGAGCCCTGATATCTCAATTTGGCCTTCCATTCTGACCTTGAAGGCAGAGTTTGACAAGCTGAGCCGAATAAGAGCTTTATTGTCTCAAAAAGAAGTTTCTCTCACTTCTGCCCGTGAGACCTATGTCCTGCAGGTGGCTAATACAAGAACAGAAGTTCAAGCACTTTTAAACACTGACCTCCTACAACATTTTGGTGAGCTAATTCATTCTATCTTCAATGCTTCGCATACAACCAGGCTGGCTCATTTGTTTTTAAAAACTGTGGGCTCTGGCCTTGTAGCATCTTTTCAAATGATTTTTGGTGTGATCCCGGCTTTTATTCATTCTATTTTTTCCAGCGTCTTCGGCGGATTGCCGCTAATACTGGCCTTAGCTGCCGGGGTCTTCCTGTTGATTTGCCTAATCAGAAATGTCTGGCCCTCTTGTGGTCGTTCACAACCCGGCCCAGCAACAGCTGCTTCGTAACCGCATGCTTCAGAGCTACGGTACCTTGCCACTGGCCACTCTAAGCGTGGCTTATAATCTGTCTTTCTGATATGCATGGTACACTTGCGTGCAACCAGTTTTCTCATGCTTGGAGTGTCCTTTTCAATGGGCTTTGGATCTCTGCCTCACAAACACAGCATATCCTGACCCTGACTTTGCCTTTCTGATGAGCCCCCTAGTGTCTCATGAGAAGGTTCCGGTATGGGTCTGATGGCCTGTGCAGCTGCGCTCGGAAGGCTAGCTCAGTGGGATATCGGTGCAGCAGCACATGATTTCCTGCAACTGAGTTACATCGAGTACCACGCAAGTTGCCCACCGTTAGTGCTGGAAGCACCCATCATTAATGAGCATGTTTGCGCCTTTGAATTACTAAACTGGATGGCGTCTACTTTTTAAGACGATGACAATGATTTCCTGTAGGAAGCTGTCGCCACGTTTTGTGCTTACACACTGACGGATTGATAGGACCAGGCCACTCAGACATTTTTTTAAAAATTTTCTTTTTCTCATTCCATTTCATTATTTTTATTTCTTTGATTTACTTCCAAAAGGATGTTTTTAAAGACGAAAGGACCATTACTCTTTTTCACACCCAATTGACATTCTTTGCTTCCAGGTTGCATAAGCTCTTGCTGCTCAGACTTTTTTAACTCTGTGTTCTAGTTCGATCACTGTGTGTAGGACTGCCCAAGGGGAGGGTGTCATGAGGGTTTAGGGGTGCCAGCGGACGTTGCTTAGTTAGCATTAGTTCATGCTTTGCATCACCGCCATCTTGCCGCTTATGCACACAACATTACATGCCTTGGTTCCCGTAAACACTTTTGCTCGTGCTGCTTCACATGGGAACTGTCTGTCTTTCACCATTTCGGCTGTGTTCTGAGTTCTAGTCTGTACACTGTGTTCAAGGACAGAAAACAACTTCACTGGTTAATTGACTTTGGTCCGTCCCACACACATATAGACATAACATGGAACACAGTTGCGCTACTGACTTTTCGGGTGTTTTTAATATGGCACGAGATGCAACACTTGGAGAAAACCTTTCCAGAGGAAGAGCTGTGCTTGTCCGGAGATGGAAATTCTATCATCTAGGACTTGAGGTAGGGGGTTCCGCTGTCCAAGCGCAGAGGTCTTCCACTGATATAATAAACCTAGCTTGTAGCACGGGGAGGGTGGCAAAGCGCTATAAGGCTTCATCCACTGTCATTATAATATGCTGTCCCTGTTCAAATTATATGGAATTGTAACTATGCTGATTATAATGGTTTTATGCATTTCTTTGCTAATGTTAGCACATGTACTGCATTACAGAGCATGTTACTTGAAATAAACATTTTAAACTATACAGTGTCTCTGGTTACTCACATTGTGAACAGGTATGAGTATCTAAGCGAAAGAGTGTCTTGTTCCCACGAATTCTGAGAGGACCTGAGTTGCTTGTTCTGGGATATCCAATCATTGGTAGCTCCGCTGTAGTACGGAGAACGAATGGGATACTATAGCTAGCCGGATGGGGGTTCTGGGCACTTAGGCGTATTTTTAGTACACCACAATACACCGAGGTCCTGGTTTCCTGTGCATAGTTCTGTGTATATGCAGAATCCCTGTAACACTTTAAAGCATATGATGTAAGTTTGTGTGAATCTCTTTCAGTTGGGCAGAACTATTCCTTCTGATACTTACGCCACAGGATAACATTAATTTCAGATGTTTCCTGTGCCACAGTCCTCCTGATGAAAATATATTTTCAGTAACTTATAGGCTGGAGGCTGCCTGAAAGGATGCACGGCTGAAAACTGTGCCTGAGCCCGCCAAGTCTCTCCACCATCTAACTTTGTTGTAATGGTCTTCATGTAGGTTTTGTATAGGGTGTTGGAGCTTCTTGCTTTGTATATGAAGTGATTGAACTTTATGTGCATTGTGATTTTTCTTGGAGTGGAAATTGGGGTGAATGTCTAGTAGCATCAAAAACAGTAACATTATTTCCGTTTCTCATAAACCAACAATGAAGCATTATATACACACAAAATAAAAATGCTAAACTTCATTTTCCAAAAAGATTTGAGTATATCATCACATGAGCCATTTACAAGGTAGTGTAAGTGCTCCTTCAAAATATATAGGAAAGCTGAACTGCATTCTCCTTTGAAATCAGGATGATATATTGCCTACGAAGGTCTACAAAATAACAAGAAAAACCTTTTGCTGTAGGAATTGTCACATGGTCACAGATCATAATTATCCTTTAGACACTGAATTTGAGAAGGCCACAATATACAAAGTACCTTTCTGTTAGAAAATGGATCTCTAGTTGGCAGAGGTTTGCACCATGTCCAAGTTGGGACCACATTCCTAGTCAGAGTATGCTAAATAGACACTCTAATCTGTGCTCACCCTCTGGTAGCTTGGCACACTGCAGGCAGGCTTAACTTAAGAGGCAAACACAGGCAGGCTTACCTTAAGAGGCAAACACAGGTTAAAGAAAATAGAGAATAATTTATCTGAGTAAAACACGACCAAAATGACAGAAAAACAATCAGTAGAAGTCGAGATATGAATTTTTAAACAATAAATGCAGAAACAGTGCTTTGAAGTCAATAGTGCTAAAAGGTTACATGAGGTCGCAAGGGACGTGGTGAATCCAAAGTTCAGGCCAACTGCGATGGAGGGCAGCCCGGCTATGAGACTCAAGCACCTTGGATGAAGCAAAGAAGCAAAGAGGGCAGGATGTGTCAATCTTTTCCAAGGAGTTGGGTGGCTGCGTCGTCTTTGAGCTCCACTGAGATGCAGACAATGCGCAGTCGTCAAGCCACACAGAGCATTGGCGTTGGACTGAGCAGGCTGTAGGATCGCTGTGTTCGAACACCCTCTGTGTCGGTGTCAAAGGGCAATGCCTCAGGTCCAATTGACACAAGAGTGATGATGCGTCGGTTTTGTAGTAAAGCAGCTGCAAAACCCACTTCTGAGGCCCAGGACTGGAGAGGGGCATCTCAGACAAAGGTATGACTCACAGATGGCAGAGTCCAGCAGTACCAGCAGAATTGTAGGAAGTATTTTGCTTCCCTGAGACTTCATACTACAGGAGGCAAGCCAGCATGCCCTTGGAGTCACTCTAGATTCAAGTGAGATGGGTCCAGTCCTTGTCCTCAGCAGTGCAGAGATCAGCAGGGCAGCTCAGCAGAGCAGAGAAGCAGTTCCTCAGAACAGTCAGTCAATGCAAAGTGGCAATCCTTACAGAACAGCAGTCTTTACTCCAGCACAGTTCTTCCCAGGTCCAGTAGTGTACTGATTTGGTACAGTCAGAGCCCCAGTACTTATACCCAAATGTGGCTTTGAAGTGGGGGGTGACTTCAAAACAGCACCTTGAAGTGCAAAGGTCCCCTTTTATCCCAGCACTGTCTGCCAGGCTTCTCTGGGGGGTAATCAGTCCTTTGTGTGAGGACAGGACACAGCCTATTCAGATGTAAGTGTGAGATCCCTCTCTCCCTTCCTACCTGGGAAGGCTATCAGAATACAGATGAATGCAGATAAGTCCTCTGTCACAGCCACTCTTCCTGTGCGTGTGGCGGTCCAGAGGTAATGCACAAAGTGTCGCTGTCACCCAGCCTAGACGTGTATTGGAGACGGGTTGCGGCACACAGAGCAAAGTTAAGAGCAGACAAATGTCCACTTTCTAAAAGTGGCATTTCTAAAATAGTCAAATCCAACTTTACCACTAAAAAGGATTTATCATAACTGTTCCAAATATATAAAACATGATTTAGCTACTCCTTTCTAATCAGGAAATACAGCTTAAATGTGTTTTAAGGAATTCCCAATGCTAGCCTATGAGAGGAGTAGGCCTCACAGTAATAAAAAACAAATGTAACTGTTTGTCACTACCAGGACATGTAAAGCTTAAAAGCAGCCACGGGCCATGCAGGTAAGTACGGTGGGGCGGTGGGGGGGGGGGGATTTCGACAGATGACGACGAGGGAAAATCAATGATTTATTTAATTACCCTCCCTAAGCTGGCCCCACCGCTCTTACCTGCATAGGCCGCGGCTGCTTAAAAGTGCAGGTCCTACCTTTTACTTACACAGCACCCTGCCCTTAGGGCTACCTAGGGCCTACCTTAGAGGTGACCTATGTGTAATAAATGGGAAGTTTGAGGCTTGGCAAGTGGTTTTAAATGCCAAGTCGAAGTGGCAGTAAACTGCACACACAGGCCCTACAATGGCAGGTCTCAGACAGGTTTGAAAGGCTGCGTTTGTGGGATGCACAACAAGTGCTGCAGGCCCACGAGTAGCATTTAAGATTACTACTTTACAAGGGACTTACAGGTAAACTAAATATGCAAATCTGATAGACACATCTAGCCTCAGATTCCTTACATTTGAATTTCCCCAGGTGTCAGACTGCATCTGCGGCTAGATATTGTCACTACCAGATAAGGTGTTAACGAAGGTAAGTCATTTGTTCATCAGGTATACAGCAATGTCACCATATTTTAGGGAAGAAGCACACACACTTTAGCATTGACTAGCAGTAGTAAAGTGTCATAAGGCCAACAGAAAGATACAGGAAAAAGTGGAGGTATGCAGGCAAAATTTTGGGTTATAGACAGATCTAACCCATTTCAAATTTGAATCTATTAAAAAAAATCCCTTTTATTGTATTGTTTTGTTGCAGAAAAAAATGCTCTAATAGAGCTTTGTAACTCTGGACTATCTCTTTCCATTGATTTCCAGGCTAAAAAACATTTATGACCCATTTCATATCAACTTTCACATTCTTTCTGGTTTATTAAATGGCCCGTGCCCAAACTAACATCCTAAATGTTTTTTAGAAATGGTATTTTCCTCCTTTTTTCCAGGGAAATATTTTCAAAACACTATAGGCACTTATTTATAAGAGCAGCACATGGACATTTGGACAAAAAAGATTGTAGCATCTTCTTAGGCTCAGATAACATTGCCAGTCTTTTATTTGAGCTGTGCTCATTACCCAATACTGACAGTGTGCAGAGTTGCCCATTTTTTTTTTACAACGTTTGTGCAGGTTTAAGGGATCTTTAGAACGTATGACGTTTTTCATTTTGAAGATCTTTGGATAAAGGTCCTGCAAACAGCAGTCCCTCTGCCTTGGCTCCAGTGAGTCAGTCTAAAGCACTTCCAATCATTCATAACGTGCCCGAGCCACTGTTTTAACACCTTATGAACCCCTTTCCTTGCCCTCCCAGATACCTGTCACCACCTGCTGCCATGCACCCACTCCCCAACGCCAACAAACAACTTGGCACCACCCGGTGATTCAGGTAAGGTGGAGGAGGATGGAGATATTTGTGTTCAAAGGCAGATCATCGAGGTAGCCGGCTAGAGACTAAGGAAAGATCCCTGCTGTATCGTTTCGTTGATAAGTAGCAGGGTGGCACATTTCTTTCCACCCAGGGCGCCGTCTGAGCAAGGCAGGGACGTAACGAAACTTGAAAGGCCAATAGCGTGTGAGCACCACATGCACGAGCTTCTACAAAAGCTGAAGTGATTCCAAGAGGCCGATTACTAGGGCAGCGCATGCGCGCTGCGCTAGGCTCGACCTAAAAAGAGGCTAATATTATGTCATCCTTTACATAATTCAAGCCCACGTACTCATGCCTAATTAGTGATGGTGTTGAATGAGACAAATATAACAGGTGTCTTAGAAATGTTTTCTTCTGCCTGGATAGCTGAAGTGTTGGCTGATCTCCAGATTCCTGCACCATAAACCAATGATGATATGCATTTAGCTATATAGGCAATTACCATCTCGATTAACCGTCTTTTACAGTTGTATAAGCTTCTTTCTGGGTCCTACTAATTAGGAGATCTGAGCAGGCCAGCTTGGAATTGAAAGTAATCCAAAAATACTCGAAAGCCTTTGCAGGGCTAAGCATTGTATTTTGTATAAACATGTTCTTGCTCTTTATAGTTCTTGGGTCAAGGGGCATAACCTGTAACTAAGTTTCCTTACAGATTCCAATCATTCATACATGCCATGTAGCCCTTCAGATGTTCTCACGAAAGGACAACATCATCTGACTAGAGGAGAATCAATATATATATTCTGCCCAGCATAGCTTTGTTCCCATACAATTTGTCTACTCATCCTCCACATGGTTTCTAGAGAGTGTGAAGAGAAAAGGAGCCAAGGCACAACTCTGCTGTACACTTGTCTTGGAGGGGGAGATTCAGAACATTCCCCTCCTGTGCTGTAGCGAACTCAGGTAGTCAGATTTTGGTGCATATGTAAAGTCAGGAGCTGCCCGTGTGGGTAAGAGCGATGGGCCCGGGTTGGGAGAGGATTTGACAGACGACCACGAGGGAAAATTAAATAAATAATTAATTTTCTCTCCTCCTCGGCTGTTAAAATCCCCCCAACCAGCCATACCGCTCTTACCTGCATTGGGCTGCAGATGTGTAAAATTATTTTGATCGGAGCATGTTTGACCCCCCATTTTAATCATAAATTCCCATAATTTTGGCCTTTTGACACAATCAAAAGCTGTGGTTAAATTCAGATGTAATGTGCCCTTATGAGCCTTGATATAGTTTGCTGCTTTTAAATAGGGGTTAAGACATTGTTTTACAATGCCCAAACCAGGTCTTAAACCATATTGTGTCTCTGCCAAAATCCCTCTCCCTTCAGCCCAAGACTGGAACATCTGTGCAGCAATTACAGTGGCACCAGGGACCAGACATCTGAGAGGTCCACTGAACCCCAATGCACGACCCAACCAGGTGGTGCACGTTTTCCTTGCTTGTATTAGGAAGTGCATTGCCCGTGCTACTCTACCGCGATAGGCAATATGTCATTATTTCAACTAGAGGAGAAGATACTAAGATTGTGAGGACTTAAGACCCCCACCAGGAAGAGAATGTAGGTGTGTCCAGGAGTTGGAGGGCAACCTTCCTCAAAATGCTCAATGGGGATCCAACTTATGTGTAGGCGCTGGGAGTTTCTGATCCTAAAAATGTATGGGGCAATGGAAGTTGCTTGGCGAACACTGTGAAGAACAGTATGAACTATCACCTTTTTTGTGGCACTCAGTTATGTGACGTTTTCTTAGTGTTCATATGCATCAAGTCTACTAAATATTGCGTTAGGTCTTTTTAAACAGAGGCTTTTATTTAGTTCTTCAATGGGGTTGAAGGCTGTAGGTCTGGTTTAACAAAAGTGAAAGCATCATGAAAGGCAGTTGACCTTTTCTATTGATTGAGATTACCTTGACAAAGTATATAGCCCTATCTGTGTTGATCTTGAAGAATTTATTTTATTGCATATGCCTAATTAGGAGTATTACTAGTTGCATAGTTTAGGGCCTGCATGCATGCAATTTGTCACATGGTACCTTGCAGATAACAGAAATAAATTTGGGTTAAGAGGATAGTTCCTCTCTGGCATGAATCCTAAGGGTAGTTTATTTGCATTCTGTCTGTCTTCATTCCCCTTTTAGTAGGGATTTACACATTTTATTCAGGGTAACGAATTAAACATACAGCGGCTTATATCCAAAGACCTGCACTGATCATATGGTGAATCATCACATACCTAAACCATTCAGGCAATAAGCTAATGCAGTTGTGGCATCCCTGTCTTCAACTAGCCCATATATATCCCCCCTGTCAATTGTGTGCTCTCCCCTGAGCCATTCCTGGGCCAGGACTGGTCAGTCACTTGGGAGGAACTCATTTCGTGGCTCGTCAAGTTACAGTGCATGAAGTGCCATCATTTCAATAAGGCCTATTCACTCGGATTGGCATTGATGCTTGAGGCTGTCCTCTACAACTCTTGGGCCACCTCCTACTGCTTGAGCGGCGGTACCATGCCGGCACAGTGCCTCAGTACGGTCCTTTTCTTCTGGGCCCACTGCTGTGTGAAAGCCCAAATCTTCTAGCTCCCATGGCCGCATTGAAGAGTGGGGGGGAGAGATCTGCCCCAAGACGGCAGGTAAGAGCGGGAGGATGCCGCTGCCTCCTAAAGCTCGTGCCCCCCCCCGGGCAGACCCCCCCCCCCTTTGCTACTCCACTGCAATGTGGAGTCGGTTACCACTGTCCATACTTGGTATTTTTTAGCGCATCGCGTTCCACCGCTTCTCCTTTCTTTGATTACCCGGGCCTGCCAACCTGGGCTGGGCGTTGCCACCGGTGAGGTCGCGGCTCAAGTTTGCTGCCATGAAGCCCCAGCCAGAGCCGGCGTCAGGGCATTGCGACTGGTGCGGCCGCACTGGGCGCTGACCCGTTCAGGGGGGCACTGTGACCTCTGGGGAACTCTGCGTTTAGCAATATCATTAGATAGGAGAGATGTGGGGCACTTTTGCAGGTGGTAAGGAGAGAATCTTGGAGGCGGTCATGAGATGTGGGGAGGTGCCAAAAGTGATCGTGGCACAGGGCGCCATCAGTGCTAAAGCCAGCCCTGGCCCCAGCTGCCTCCTTTAGGTGCCGGGGCCTGCACCTCACTGCTGCTCCGGGGTCTCTCGTTACCAGGCATGCCATCTCGCAGGCTAGGGTGACCAGATTTTGAGAAACAAAAACCAGGACAGGCCAGGCATAAAAGTAGGACTAAAGACTTTAGCCTTACTCATGATTAGCCTGTCCCAAATTTTGCGGGAGGGGGGGTTGTTTGAGGTGCTTGTGTGTGTGTGTGTGTGTGCATTCATAATATGGCTACACATTTACAAGCTATGCCTACATAACATTAGCTATGGCATCTGCCCACACTCATTTGGACTGGTACCGCCTAGGCCCCTCCCGTAAAAGCAGATGATCCCAAAAAGGTGGTGGGCCCCTCCCCCACCCCCTTTCCCTTGCAGCAGATAAGTCAAACCAACTTCACTACTTGTTTGGGTAAGGGGTCGTAGACCCCCAGCCGTATTTTATTACAATATTAAAACATTTAGATGATGATATTTACAATATATACAATGCGCAGAAAGCCCAAATACAGATAGGTACAAGATGTTCATCGGCTAACCTTAACATAGTACACATCGCTCCTATCGTATTCGAATTGAAAATATGATTTCCTTTCTGCGCAACCCGTTAGAGCCTACGGCAAGGTCAATGACTAGCAGCCCTCCCGATCCCAAAAACGAATTCCCCAGAGACTCCTGCCTAACAGGAGCAATGTTGCGAAGGGAGTCCAGCTTACCGGAAGGTACTTCCCCCAGGCCCCCCCCCTTCGCCCACCCTCTTGACTCCATAAAAACGGGGCCCTGCAATTCTGCACCCTTGTGCCTTTGAGCGCATGCGGGTGCGGGAGTGGACCAAGGCCTACTGGAAGCGTGGCCCCCACAGCCCCCGCACCCCTTCAACCTACTGGCTGAAACTGTCCCTTGGAGTTCTATGAGAGACCCTCTGTCTCCCCCTCGGGCGTCCCCTTTCATAAAGGTAATGCCCTCTCAAGGACCACAAACTATGCTCACCAATCATGACCTTACCGCCACAGGCCAGCATAGTTGACCGACTATCTGGCCTCCCCCTCTGCCCCAGAAAAAGGTCATGTCCTGCGCCTTCTAGCCATGCTAGAATGTCCTCCATGAAAGCCTGATTCCCTTTGGCTGATAAGTGAACCCCATCTTTCAAAAGAGAACTGGTTGCCCCGAATATACCGATGTGCTATCGACCTAAGCTTGGGGGTCCTGAACAACCTTTCCATCTTGTTGTTGATCCTCTTTACCGAGTGATTCAACGCCTTCACTGACTCACCTCCCCTCCATTGGAATCTCGGGATCATGTGAGACCAAACAATTATTGTCTCAGGGCATTTCTTCGCTAGCCATCCCACCTCAGTGAGCAGGTCCTCCGCCACGGCCCTTCCGCTCATGTGCACCAAATCGCTGCCCCCAAAATGCAAAATACAGGCGGCAGGTGGTCTCTGGCTTATACGCATCGCATTCTCCATCAGGTCCCTGAATTGCCTAATGCGCAGATCTCCCTGCCCATGGAATACCAAATTCACCTTTGGCTGCTGGGCTCTAACCTTGAAATCACCTGTAAAGAAGCTAGTTAATTGGCAAACGTAAGAATGGCCGAGGATCCAAACATCTTGTTCTTCTTGGGTCCAGGCGTACACCTGCGCCAAAACGTGTGCTGTCCGTTCTTGTACCGTTGATCGCTGACCTCCTCCTGCGTGGCAGGCGGATGTCACCTCTGCAGGCTTCCTCCCTGCTTTGCAGGCCGAAGAAACTGCTAAATTAAATAGTCAGAAAAAACAACCGTCAGTTGATCTCTCCGCCACCTGGTCCGAGCATATGCAAGCGCACATAGCGTTTATAGCAATTTGATTACCATCTCCCTATCTTCTGCACCTCCATTCCGCTCAGCCCCCTGGCCACTGCTTCAGTGGTGGCCTCAATTCTGAAGGAGTGAGTACCAAAATTAGCTGGGTCCATATTGGCTTTATTCATCGCTAGCCCCATAACCCTCCTGAACTGGAAGATGGTAAGGGGAGTCCCATTTGTATGAATCAAGAGTGGGCCCCTGCCGCCTTAGGTCACTGTGCCATGAATGTCTTAAGCCGCGCACTAGGCAGCACAAACTCCCCCTAGCTCTGTGTAGCACTATACCTTCTCCTCTGCTGTCTTGATACGTTTTTGACCTAGGGAGTGATATGATAACCGACTCCTCCCCTACCCTGACCTGACCCACCTGGAGGCCCCCTTACCAGTCATTTTTATTCTTTGCTACCAGTTCTCCTACCCTGAAAGCCCCATAGAAAGCTAAGCAAAATGCAGCTTGGAACAAGATCACTTCCCCGGGGGAGCTACAGGTCTGCTGCAGGGTCTCCATTAAGGTGGCCAAAATGTTCAACTCTATTGGCCTCCTCTCGTCGGGCTGGCCACTTTGTAACCATTGCCACCCCTTGAGAGCTTTCCGCACCATGAAGGTACCTGTGGGATCACCCCCCCTTTCAGTTTTGCAAAGAAGGAGATAGCCATGACGTGACGCCTGGCTGCTTCCTCAGAGCACCCCTCTTCCTGCATGGCCCCCAAGTAGGAGACTAAAGATACATTATCCTACCACTTTTGTTCCCATTGGTCCCCCAAATAATGGCAATATGCCCACAATGCCACCTTAATATGTCTTCCTGGCCCTGGGGGCTAGGCTAGCTACCACGAGGTCCGATAACTGGGGGCACCGAGCTGCCAAAGTTGCTCTGGGAAAGGCGATGGCCGTGCTGCTGCCTCCGGGTGGTGAACCCTGAATACCTGAAGTTTAAAATGAGACAAGGCATCAGCAGCATTGTTGCGTACCCCCGGCACATGTTTAGCCCTAAACAACATATTCAGCTTCATGAATTTCAGTATTATTTCCTTGAGTAGCCGCAATATCATGCTACAATTTGCCGTCTGGGAGTTAATTCACTGTACCACCGCCATGTTGTCAGACCAAAATACAACACTTTGATTTCTCAATTGCTCGGGCCAAACTGACAATGCCACCAGGATGGGGAATAGTTCCAGAAAACGTATGTTACTCGTGAGCCCAGACTTTTCCCACCAAAGTGGCCAACGTTGCGCTACCCATTCTGGGCTAAGGATAGCACCAAAACCCTCGCTTCCCGCTGCATCAGTCATTAGCCCAATCTCTGGGCTAGACCTGGGGGGGGCCAGGCCACATCACCCTACAATTGAAATCGCGCAGGAATGCTTGCCCTATCTGCATGTCCTGCTTGACCTCGCCGGATAGCCTGGTGTGATGATGCTTCTCCTTAAGTCCTGACACAGCCTGCGCGATTGTGCATGAGAAAGGGCGTGCCATGGGGATTATCATAAGAGCAAAATTTAGCTGGCCCACCACTTGCTGCAACTGGTGTAGAGTAACCTTCCCTTTGTTTAAGCAAACCTGCAGTGCCCTTACAAATGCCTCCACCTTTCCAGCTGGCAAGCACGACACCCCCTCCACTGAGTCCAGCTCAATTCCCAGAAATTCGATCGTTGTGGCTGGCCCCACCATTTTGTCCCTTGCTAGTGGAGCGCCTAGCTCCTGCATGATCGCACAGAACTTAAGCAGTGCCAGCCTGCAGTCATCTGAAGCAGGTGGGCCCAGAAACAGGAAGTCATCCAGGTAGTGCAGCACCCAACTGTGCCCCGTTATCTGCTTGAACACCCACTCCAGAAAGGTACTAAATTTCTCAAAGTACGCGCATGACACCGAGCAACCCATGGGCATGCATTTGTACACATAGTACATCCCTCTGAATTGGAAGCCTAATAAATGGAAGTTCTGTGGGTGGACTGGCAACAAACAGAAGGTGGATTCAATGTCGGATTTTGCTAGGTGAGTGCCCCGTTTCAAGTCCCTGAGCATGCCCACCGCCTGGTCAAAAGAGGCGTACTTGATGCTGCATAAAGCACCATCAATGGCGTCGTTCAGTGACTGTCCCCTGGGTGCCGAGAGATTGTGATTCAATCGGTATCCCCCCTGTTCTTTCTTGGGAACCACCCCCAGTGGTGAGCAAACAAAATTTGGCATTGGAGGGGCCATAAATGGGCCCGCCGCACTCCCCAGATGAACTTCTTTTTCAATTTTTGACGCTGCCACCTCCTCTTTTTCCCTGACTGATGCTTGATTTCTGCAGTGTGCCACTCCGGCGTACCCAGGCGCAGGGATTCTGAAACCCTCTAAAAAACCTTCCCTGAGAATTTTTGCGGCCTCTGGGCAGTGATATTTGTTAAGCCAAGGAATCATGGCGCTCATTACTATTGGGGATCCGGCCTTGCAAAATGGTACGGTTTCAGTCATGTTTCTTGCCCCCCTTGTCTTTTGGCTTCCTGAAGCATTTGGTTTCAGGGTGGGAGGGATTGCCACAGAACGCACAAACATGTTTGAATCTACATGCTCCAGCTAACCTGTTGCATTTGCCCTTGTTGAAATCCCAACAGGCCCCTTTCTTACCTCCACCCCCTGCCTGACCTGCCTGACCTAGGGGGCCCACCCGAAAGGTCTGGCCCCGAAATGTGTCCTGAAAACTGGCCCTGTTGCTGTTGGTGGAGACCTGCCCCAGGCAATTATCATGTCCTGCTGGCTCCAACATAATGTGGGATCAGCTGCTTTTGCCCTCTTAAACTCCTTATCGTAACTGTTCCACCCTTGACCCCCCATACATGTCATGCGCACACGTTATCCTGTTCTGGTAGCATGCAATCTCAGCGCCCAGCGCCGGGAAACGCTCGCACATGACTGCCATATACGTTGTAAAACCCTTCACCCAATTTGCCAGGTTCTCCTCTACCCTGTACTTTAGCACAATACTGGACCATTCCCTGGGCAGAAGCCATTCCTTATTTTTCTTGGCCTCCTCTCTTTCCGCATCGTCTATCAACAGGGAGAATATATTAACATAGGTC
This sequence comes from Triturus cristatus, assembly GCF_964204655.1. Taxonomy (NCBI): domain Eukaryota; kingdom Metazoa; phylum Chordata; class Amphibia; order Caudata; family Salamandridae; genus Triturus; species Triturus cristatus. The sequence goes on from NC_140592.1 coordinate 312,445,271, forward strand.
CCCTTCCAGATTTTCTCTTTTGTCTCCTGGGACAAATGTCTGCCCAGCTGTTCCCTAGAGGACCTCACGTCCCCCAAACCCAGAGATGGTAGGGATTTGTCATTACCTGTTGGTGTGGACTCCGTTGGCTTGGGTGCTCCTGCGCCTGCAGGCGGTAGTATCAGTGCGGGAACCCCGCCGTTCTCCGCTAGGGTTGTGTTCCCTGGTGGCCCACCACCTGCCGGTACTGCCGGCCCATCTTTTGGCTTACCCTTGCTAAGTTCCTCAATTATTCTCCTGGCTCTCTCTGCGGCGAGTAAGGGTTGGGGGGTATTATCGACCGCCTAGGCCTGTTCCCTGCCAGCCCTTCAGTCTTCTCCCTCAATTCCGCTAAGCCTTGTCTCATTTCTGCCATTTCCCGCAACATTCTATCCATGAACGCCTCCATGCAAGAGGGCTTCTCTCTCCACTTAGCCTTCGGGGCCATTGCTTCGTACCCATGTACCGGGCCTCAAATAATCACACAGTGCCTGCCCCTTGAGCGTCGGTCCGGGCAATAACCCAAACCCTTACCTGGAGTTGTAGCAGCTACCAGCCAGCCAAGCACTCACGCAACCAGAGCCATGCCCACAAGCTAATCTAGTGGGTCAGGTGAATAAGTCCGAACCCGCGTGGTCACCAGAAGCGATAGTAGTGCGGCTTGCCAGTGCTGCCCCCCACACTAGTACTGCCGACAAATGCTCTGCCGCGTCGCAGTACACTGCTGTCCGCCTCTCCTGTGTATCTTCTCGTATGTCCTGCAGCACAATGAGGTTGGGAAAAGGGGGGAGAAAACAAGCGCTTTGCGTCCCCTTCTAGGCACCCTGGCCTCTCCAAAACCTGTTTACAGGCTCTAGCCAGACAGTCCCCCCAAAACCCCCACAGGCAACCCAGCTGCAGCCGCAAATTATGACGCCCAAATGAAACCCAGCACCACTGTTTTTGTGTCCCATCTTGGTCACCTGCAGGTATTCACCGCTGCTGGCTTGTTGCCCAAATGCGGCACCTCCAACTGCGGCACGCACTACTCACGAGAACAGCTGATGAACCCGCTATACACCTGGGATGCCCCCACCCTTTAGCGTGCTTTGTAGTACACGCAGCGCCCAAGACGGCTGACCGCGGCTCCGGCAAACTCAAACTGCGGAGCGCAACTTATCTCGCGACTCAGTCCAAGCCGCACTGCGTCCCCACCAGGTGCAAGCTCCCTGTTAACAGGGCGTCTCTCTCATGGATAAACCGTTGCTCCCTGGTCCTGATCAACGCTGCAGCGCCAGCACTGATTGTGGCGTTCCTGCTGCTTCCTCCCGAAGAGACACGATCTGTATTGACGCCAAGCCTCCACCAAATGCCGACTAAGCCGCTGCCGCTTCCATAAACCCGCTCTCCACCGCTGAACCGATATCTGAAAAATAAAACAAATGAAGATTAACAGGCCTTCCCTCAGCCCGACCCGGACAGACTATGAGCAGCGGGACAAAGAGAAAGCCTCTTTGCCCACTCCTCCCTTTTAAAGGGGGGTTGGTGGTTGCAGGGGGCATAACCAGTTTGAGCTGGCTTACCCCCCTTGCAATATGGCAACGCCGCCGAGACCGGAAGCGCGAGGAACCACTTCCGGTTCAAGGGCTGCGCTCCCTGATTGGCTGACCGACCCCACATGGAGGTGGGGGGGTACCGCATCACCCTTGTGCACGACTACCCCCCTTCCCATTGCCCGGGGCCGGCGCAACCCCCATTATGGCGGCCGGCTCTATTCAGAGCCTGCCTAGTCAAGTCTCCCCTCTGCTGCAGCATGTTTGCAGCCTATCTCCTCCTGCGCTGCTTGAAAAAGACAAATTACTTAACGAGCGCACACCTTTCACTTCTCTTTTACAGATTGACTTGACCTTGTCTCAAAAACTGTGACATACATTTATAATTAAGAAAAACGTCGGGACACCGGGACAGTACACGGAAAACCGGGACTGGGGAAATCCAGGACGCCTGGTCATCATATCGCAGGCTCCTAGCAGCACGCTGCCTCTTTGTAATGTCGCACTGCCTTTCCATTCTCTGCCCTCTCCTCGGCGCCGACCGACGTGAGACTGTGTTCTCTTCTGAGGCCAATGCACGCCATGGCCCTTCTTCACTAACTACCTCGACCTGCCTGCCTCTGTCATTTTGTGAGGCAGTCAGCAATGGCCCCATTACTTCTGTGACATTTCCTTCCCTCCCCAGGCTTTTCCCGTAGACCTAATCACATTAATTGGAGTCACCACTCATGTCACACCACAGGGGAGTGTCATGTATTGCTCTGGGGGTGCAGAATTCCCCCAGTACTCCGACAGTGATGTTGCAAGGGGAACCAGGGGTGAGGCCTAGAGAGAATGGGGGCATGAAATAAAGGTGCACAGACATCGGTAGCTGCTCAGGAGATGAACCATGTGCGTTTCCTCCCCTTTTATTTAACCCAGCGGGCCATGCCTGGCCCGCGGATGACGTACTACACATGTATCCGGTTCCGGCACCAGACAACATGACTGCTGACCTGTTACATCCCTCCCCAACTTGGTCTTTAACAACAGTCCAATTTGGTCAACACACAAAGTTCTGAAGTTGCTGGCTAGGCCGGGGGTTTGGCCTGAAACTGTAGCGGTGGAGTTGGCTGAGGATAGGTGGTTCTCTCCGCAGAGGTGTGGCTGGTGGGGCATCCTGCGATGGTTCCTGAGGATCTCCTGGATCCGGGTCCACAGGGCGCTCACCGGCCAGGTGGTGGCTGATCTTGTCGGGTTCCTGAGGTTCTCTGGGTCCTGGCTCAGGAAGAGATGGCAGAACTTCCTTGAACCATGAGATGTTGTGCAAAATGTTTTCGTCCCCTTTCGGGCCGTCTCCATGGTGCCTCTGTTGGCAATGACTCTCCAAGTTCCTGGCTCATGGGTGGATTTTAACTTACCGTTAGGTCGACTGTCCTTCAGAAGTACTGTCGCTCCCGGCGGGAGTACCCTTGGGGATGCATGGCGTTGTGTGCTGGCTTGCTCATTCCGCCACTCCTGGTGCGCCTGGGTGCCTTGGATGTCATGAGGTGGAGGAGTCCAGCCCAGACAGACAGGGATCAGGTCCCTTCATGGTCCATTGAGCATCAGCACCCATGGGGTTTGTAGTGTGGGGTGCCCCAGTGTTCTCTGAGGAACAGGTTCAGGCGTTGTTCCGGGTCGGCCTGTTCAACCAGGGCAGTGCGCAACATTTTGTTCAGCCTGCGCATTAACCTTTCGACGTCACCATTGGCCTGTGGCCATTGTGGGGTAGTGGATTCCTCCTTGGCTGAGAAACTTGGTGAACTCAGTCCCATGGAACGGGGGCCCATTGTCGCTCTGGATCTGTGAATCCGAAGGTCACAAATACTTTCTAGAGGACATGTGCCACATGAGTGAATACTGTACAGGGAATTACTCCCTCTATCTGGTATTTGGAATACGGATTCACCAGGACCAGTGTAGTCTTCCCTCTGGGGAAACTCCCGAAGTCCATGCTCAGTTTTGACCATGGATTGGTGCAAGGCTGTTCCGTCACCACTGGGACTGGGCGGTCTTGGAGGCTGGTCAGCTGACAGGCATGGCACCTGCGCACAAAGTCCTCCACCATCGCCTCCAGCTTGGGAAACCACACCTTTTCTCTCATCCTGGATTCCATCCTGGCAGTGCTTTGGTGTCCCCCTTGTGCAAGCTGCGTGACTTGCTGCCTTAATATCTGTGGGATCACCAGGCGAGATCCTCACAGCAGGATTCCATTCTAAGTGGTGCTCAGCTCGCTCTGCACTCTCCACATCTTGGTTAGTTCTTCCTTGTCCCCGGGCCCACTCATTCGCCTGCCGGAGGAATTCTATCCACAATCCATTTTGGATGGCCTGGAGAGTCCTTGCGTAGATGGGCCAAACTCAGCCACCTTCTTGATGTCGTCAAGTGTCATCGCCTGGGGACATGCTGCCCTTGAGACCATTCGGATGTGTTGTTCTGAGCCTTCAGGATATCCAGATTCCTCCCCTGGCGTGGGGTGTTGAGACAAGAATTCTGCAGGGTTTTTGGCCCCTGGGAGGTAGACCACCTCCATGTGGTTGTGTTGCAGCTGAATGGCCCACCTTTTGATACGCGGTGGTGGGTGTGGAGCTGACCCCCTGATGTGCGGGACCAGTGGCTGATGGTCGGTCATGACCGTCAAGGGTTGGTCGCTCAGGTATAGGTGGAAGTGGTTGCAGGCCCACTTGATGGCTAGAGCTTCGCGCTCGATCTGGGCGTACCTGGCCTCAGTGGGAGTCAGTGACTTACTGGCAAATGCGATGGTAGCCCATCGCCCGGGCTCCTCCTTTTGGGTTAGGACTGCTCCTTGCCCTATGGGGATAGCGTCTGCGAGTGGTTGGGAGTGCCTCGTAGGGTTCAAATACACCAGTGTGGCCTCACTGAGGAGGGCGTACTTGACGCTCTGTAATGCCCCTTCTTCATGTTGTCCTCAGGTCCACTTTGCTTCCGCTTTTGTGAGGGCCCATAGAGGTTTAGCCAGGGTTGCGAGGTCTGGGATGAACCGCCGGTAGTAGGTGGCCATGCCGAGGAAGCTCCTTACTTCTGAGGGTGGTCTGGGGCCAGCACACTTCGGATTGCTTGTGATTTGCGGGCATCCACTTGGATGCCTTCTTGATTAAGTATGTATCCGAAGAATTCTAGTGAGGGCTGAAAAAATTAGCATTTGTCTCGGTGCAGTGTCACCCCGTGTTCACTGAGGCACCATTTTACGAGCGTTTTATACTGTTGATATTGTTTTTCGCTGCTCAAATCCCAGTGTTGTTTAAATTGTATTTGAACTTGTCGCCGCAACTTGATTAATTACGGAGGGATTTTACTTAGAGGGTGAGGCTTAATTGTGCACGGTTCTCCTTACCGAGGGACTCCAGCTGGGGTTGTTCTGACTCCCGTCGCCGCCCCCGCCCTTCCACAGTGTCTCCGGTCCGCCACGGCTGAGCCGATTGTGCGGAGAGACACAGCCTGCCCCCTCCCCATTCAACTTCTGCTTCCGGCCAGCAATATAATGCAGAGGCTGAGCCGGACACACAGACGATAGTGCTGGTGAGTGCGAGGCACCCTGTCTTCTTGTTTGATTCTGTTTTAAAAAATAACTGATAGACCTTTTTAGCTGCTAAAACTGCTTTGCTGCTAATTTTATCTTGGGGAAACATTTTACGTGTGTTTTATACTGTTGATATTGTCTTTCGTTGCTCAAATCCCAGTGTTGTTTAAATTGTATTTTAACTTGTCGCCGCATCTTGTTTAATTACGGAAGGATTTTACTTAGAGGGTGAGGCTTAATTGTGCAAGTTTCACCTTACCGAGGGACTCCAGCTGGGGTTGTGCTGACTCCCGTCCCCGCCCCCCACCATTCCACAGTTTCCCCGATCCGCCACGGCTGAGCCGATTGTGCAGAGAGACACGGCCCCGCCCCCCCCTCCCCACGGCAACTTCCGCTTCCGGCCAGGAATATAATGCAGAGGCTGAGCCAGACGGCGCGCCTAGTGCAAGCCTGTCTGCCCCCAAACAGGGCCAGGGGCCAGGAACCCTGCCCCTACCACCACAGGCCGGTACTATTACTCTAGGGAACAGCTCTTAGGGTACAGACCCAATGCACTTCCCCCTTGTAATCCGAGGTTAAATCCCGCTAAGCTTCTGGGTCCCAATGCAGGCTGTCAGGAATACGGATTGAAGACCCACGCCCTCAAGGGGATGCAACCAGGGCCCAACAACTGCCAAGCAAATGTCTGGCGACTTGGGCTTATCAATGCCCGGTCATTACCTAGACATGCCATCAACATTAGGAACCTATTAGAAGATGACCCCCTAGATGTATTATTCATTACCAAAACTTGGCTAAAGGACAGCTCTGCTCCTGATATTAATTTAGCACTCCCCCCAGAATACTACATACACAGACTTGACCGAGAAAAAAAAACAGGGGGTGGAATTGCTATTATTCTAAAGAGTGGGTTTAGCTGCATTTCCTCTCCACTAGTTCTACCTGGCTGCGAAAGTGAGCAGTTTCACATTAATCTTTCTCCCTCCTGTACCTATTCCGGCATTCTGGCCTACAGACCACCTGGCCCTTGCGCTTCGTTACTAGAGGCATTACCTGACATTTAGCGTCCTGGCCTGAGGTTCCGTGAGAATCGTAATGACATTTTGGGTTTGTTCGAATATGGACGAGTTTGGTATCTACGAACCGCAGATGACGAGTTTAGTGGGTGTACGCGTTTTCGCTACGCTACTATGTATGGTTCGTCTCATTCGTGGGTGTGTGCATCTGAACCCTCGGGTTCCATTTTAGATACGGCATCCATTTTGTCTCTTGCCCTCAAGTAGCCAGCGAACGGACACTGTCCGCTTCGTGATCCTGGGATTCCCAAACTTTTGCGGAGGACACGTGTTCCTTTGAGGGTGTCTTTATGATGAGGGGGATGACACTGCAAGGGCAGATGGCTCCGCTCGAGGCTCATCTTGCCGTGCTAGTCTATTATTTTAGTCGTGCATGCATTAGGCACGAATCCTTTGATCCTGCAATCATGTTTCCGATATTGCTCCCTACACTCTTTTCCAATCTGTTGTTCATCCTTGTTTTTCCTTTGCACCTGTTTCTGTCCCTTCTCCTAATTCGTTTACAGTCAGAATGGAATGTGCTTAATGTGGGGATAACGTGCTTTCACAGTTGGGAACCGGCAATGCTGCTGTAATTATGTTCCGGGTTTCTGAAAACATGAATGCGACCCTTTTTGAAGTTTACTGTGGGAACTGAGTTGTAACCTTTTGTTCGCCATGTTGTTCAATGACGAAAATGTGTATAAAAGGATCGATCCACTTTTGCAATTTGAAGCAGTCTCTCAGAACCTACACGTTGTGTACTTCTTGCGATTTCTGTATCCCTGCAGTAAATAAACACTGATCTTTGATGCCGCAGGAAGTGTCCCGTGTCTCTGTGTTTTGTACGCCGGAACAGGTAACCCACGAAGGTTTCAGGTGTTGTCCCCTGGCACCGCTGGGCCTTAGAATAGCCCAGTCCTTCAGTTGGCGCCCAACGTCGGGCGACATCAGCGGTACCGGTCCAAAGCCCGACAATCGTGAGGAACTTCGTGTGAAATCTCCGAGGGAATGTGCACCCCGCTTCATCGATCCAGTTGTCGAAATAAGTGGTCCGAAGACTTTTCCTGCGAAGATTCCCGCCTCCTGACGGCTGCGACGGACTGATGCCCTGACTGTCGACCTGTTTTGGCGCCTGGCGTAGTCCTTTGTACGGCGAGACGATAGACGGGCCTTCCTGGTGACGCCATTGCTCTTTCAGTTAAGTATTTGTGGGTCGCTCCCAGAGTCCATGGTTTTGTAGTTCCTTTTTGGGACGGTTACTTTGTATTTTTGTAACTTGGTTAAACTTGGTTGTTTGCATGGTTCCATTGCATTTGTGGTTCTTAGTTGTTGGTTCTTAGTTGTTGGGTTTTATTTGACAATTGCAATCGCCAAAAACCGAGGGTCTTGCATTTTTTTGCGAGGACATCGTAATTCGATAGCCCTTGAAGTTTGTAAACTCGGTTAGTGTGCACGATGCCTGGCCGTAGTACTTTGTTTGGTTTCCTTAAATGTTGCAGCACGGATTCCCGGCTGGAGGATTCATGTCCGATACCTCCAGTTGGAACTCCAATTTATGAGCTCTATAGTCGCCACGGAGTAGGTCCTATCGTATATAATGAATATTGGATTTGTTACACTAAAAATGATGGTGTTCTTAGTTGGCCACCACATGGTAGTTTTGAAACTGCAATATTAGATAATCTTGAAACTAAATTGTTTAAAAAGAAGGCTAGGCCGGCCATGTTTGATTCCTTTCGGTTATGGCGTAAAGAGGCCAAGCAGAAAGAAATCAAACAGATTAAGAAAAATAAGAGAGAAGGTATTATTACGGTAATGCGAAATGCAGAACAGTATCAGCGAGACAAAGACGAGAAGGAACAGGAAGTTTTTGCTAGACTGCATCATATGGCGGTGGATAAATGTTATCCGGTTCTACCGTCTAGTTCTGATAGGAAGGGAGAAGAAGCGGTAGAGGATCCATTATTGTCTTATCTATTGAAATCACCACCTCCCTATGCACAGGATACTATGGTTTCTGTGATTCCTCCTGTTCCTCAACCTGTTGTTCTGGCGGCTGCTGGTCAGCCTGTCGTTCCTCCTGTTCTTCCGAATCCCCTTGTGCCCAAAACTGTCCCTACTCCTTTACCCGCTCTTCTTCCTACTGCTCCTTTGCCTGTACCTCATCAGCCTATTGTTACTACTACTCCTGCTATCTTGACTACTGCTACTGTTTCTACGTTTACTCCTAATGTTGTTGCTCCTGTACTTCTTTCTTCTTCCCCTTCTGTCCGTAGTCGTATACCTAATGCTGTTGCTAATCTCTATTCTCCACTTTTTGGACCACTACTTGGGTCCGATCTTTCTGATGTCTCTCAGAGGCGCAGTCAAATTCCTGGTGGTAGAGAATGTGAGACGTTAGTGAAAATGACGCGTAAATGGATTAGGCATCCTGCTAAGTACACTTCGCGTATAGTTTTCGATACGTTTTCTCAGTTTAATGAGCCCACACAAAGATTCGTGTTCGAGGAAATGTGTAAATCCTTGAGAGAAGAGTGGGATAATGATGAGGTAGACAACGTACCGCCCGAGATGACTGAACTTCAGAATCAGTTTTCGAATGGTATGATTGTGGGTGGTAATGTCCGACATGCTTTAGAGCGTCTGTTATCTTTTCGATCTACAGTACAACCTCGAGCATTGTTTAAGGACGAAACTGAGGAGTGGATGGCACAACCTGGTCAGTATCCTATGCGAGAAGTTCCCCCAGTGTGGATGCCAGGTGATCCTGCTGCTAATCCTGCTATTCCACCACACTTTCAGAGAGTTTGGATACACCTCCCATGGAAGCGATCGGAAGTTTTGCAGGTGAAGCAAACTTTGCCTGACCCCCGCAAAAATCCGGCAGGTTATTATAAGGAGTTATCCCAATTAGTGGATGCTACTGTTATGAACCTCGCCGATATCGACATGTTGTTCGGTAATGTAGTACCTCAACCGATTTGGGCGAAAATCCGTCAAGAGAATCACGCAGCTGAGTTAGGCGGTGATTGGGCTGCTCTTGCGGCGGCCGACGGATGACAAGTTGGTGGGTCTAAACCTGAACAGATCATTGAGAATCTGCCCCAGAGGATAATTACACTTATGAAGACGCTTATGCCAGCAATAAGAGTTAACTGGGATAAACTGTCTGCGTGCAAACAAAAGAAGGGCGAGAGTGTCTCCGATTTCTTTACGAGATTTGAGGAGGCATTCATCGATCACAGTGGTCAGGATATGAGCACTGAGGGAGGTCAGCGACTGTTTGTTGATAAATTTGTATTGAATTTGTTGCCTGAACTAAGCAACAAATTGAAGAATTCTGAAAGTTCGTGGGCCGTTTCTACCACTGCTCAAATATTAGCCACGGCCCAATACTACGAAAATAGAGAGAAAGAAGAAAGCGAACGTGCAGATAAGAAAACGAAGGATCTTAAAACTAAGGTCTTATTGCAGCAAGCGTATCCTCCACGCTCGAATCAAAATGACTCGCAACAGCAAAATCGATTACAATCACAGTTTTTTAGGTCGCAGTCGCGTACTGACTCCTCTACACCACGATCTATGCTGGGGTATAATCAATGCGCATATTGTAGGGGTGAGGGCCATCTGAAGTTTAATTGCCCAGTTTTGCGTGACCGAAACAATGGTGTTTCGGCTCGAGGAGGTCGTAGTGGTCCTCAACAAGCATCACGTGGTAGAGGTCGCGGTGTTACTCAGAATCAGAATGAGCGTTTTGCCACTTCATCAGACTCGCAAAATTGCTTTGATCGGCGCGATTCATCGTCTGGTAGATCTGCACAGTATCATGTGGACGACTATTATGTCGAGCATGATGTTGATGCTGACGGTAATTACTAGGACAGCCATAGACAAAGAGAGGGAGTAGTAGCAGTTCCGGTTGATCAGAGAGGGCCTTACGTCGCAGTTGCCACATTGGGCGTAGTTGAGCCTTTTCTGTTGGACACTGGTGCAGCGAAAAGTTCCATCATGCATTCGAAACTCCCTGGCGCACCTTTGTCTGGCTTAACGAATGTTTCCGTTGGATTCTCTGGCGCCCCCGTTAGCAATCCAGTTTCTAGCCCTTTGCCCCTTACAATTGGGTCTCGTGAGTTAGAAGCTCCTTTGATTTTGACTACTAGTTGTGGTGAGAATCTTTTGGGCCTGGATTTGTTGAAGCGGTTATATGCGACTTTGTACTGTTCTCCTGCGGGAGTGGAGCTTACGTTGGGTCAGAGAGTGATCTCTCCTATGTATTTGTCAACTGATAAGCTCCCACCGGAATTGAGTTCTCTTCCTGAGTCTTTGTGGGCAACAGGTCCCAATGACGTGGGCCTGCTGGATATACCACCTTATGTTGTTCAATTGAAATCAAACGTGCAATTACCATGCATTCCCCAGTATCGTATCTCTCTTGATGGAGAACGAGCACTATTAGCGATCATTTACGATTTGATCGATAAAGATGTCATCGAAGAAACTCGGGGTAACGTGTGTAGTAGTCCTGTGTTACCTATTTTGAAACGAACTGATCCATCCAAGCCTCCTGTGTATCGTTTTGTTATTGATTTAAGAGAGGTAAATAAAATTGTAATTCCACAGTTTCCCGTGGTGCCTGACATTACAGCTTTGCTGACTCTGATTCCAGCTTCTGCATCATGGTTCTCGGTAATCGATCTGAAGAATGCTTTCTTTAGCATTCCGATTGCTGAGGAAAGCAGAGATCTATTCGGTTTCTCATTAGGTGGTCGCAGCTTCAGGTTTAAACGCGCACCTCAGGGCTACTGTGAGAGTCCATCGATCTACAGCCAAGCTCTTAAGAGTCAACTTGATGCGTTTGTGTTACCGGCTGGTGCGGCCTTGATTCAGTACATTGATGATCTGTTGGTAGCTGCTGACACTGAACAGATTTGCAAAACTGCTACAGTATCACTGTTACAGCATCTATGTGACTTACATCACAAGGTGTCACCTTCTAAACTACAATATTGTTTTCAAGAAGTAACCTATCTAGGTCACTTATTGTCAAAGGAGGGAAGAAGGTTGACCCCAGAAAGAATTGCAGCGATCGCTCGAATGACTGTGCCAACAACTCAGAGAGATGTGCGTGCCTTTCTAGGTATCACGTCATACTGCAGACAGTGGATTCTGAACTTTTCACTGTTAGCGAAGCCATTGATAGCGCTCACGTGCAAGGATGTTTCGACTCCTTTGCCATGGACGGAAGAATGTCAGAAAAGTTTTTCTGAACTGCGTGATGCGTTGTGTTCGGCTCCTGTGTTAGGTACTCCTGATTACAGTAAACCGTTTACACTATACGTTCACGAGAGAGAAGGTTGTGCGTTGAGTGTTTTGACGCAACAATTTGGTGGTAAGCAGCGTCCATGTGCATATTTTTCCTCGACCTTAGACCCGGTAGCTAGAGCGTTGCCGAGTTGCTTGAGAGCGACAGCGGCAGCTGCGGTGTCTATTCGACAATCCGCAGGTCTGGTCATGGATAATATGCTCACAGTGATGGTTCCGTATGCGGTTGACACTCTCCTGAATCGTACAAAAACTCAACATCTGACGAGTGCAAGGTTGTCCGGTTATGAGTTGACACTTTTGGCAAGTCATATACAGATCAAGCGTTGTAATGTGCTGAATCCGGCGACATTGTTGCCGACTAATATGGAATCAAATGATGTACCACCACATGATTGCTATTTACGAACTGAGGAAGAAACGAAGGGTCGTGTTGACCTGAAAAACACTCCATTGATAGACCCCGATGGCACTTTGTATGTTGATGGTTCATGTTTTAAGTTGCCGAATGGTGATGTGACGACTGCGTATGCTGTAGTGACGTTGAGTACGGTTGTGGAAACTGCGAGATTGAGTCAGAATTCAGCGCAAGCGGCAGAGTTGATTGCGTTGACGAGAGCGTGTGTGTTGTCTAAGGGAAAGCGAGTGAATGTGTTTACTGATAGTCAATATGCGTTTGGCGTTGCACATAGCTTTGGTCGATTGTGGAGAGAAAGAGGATTTATGACATCGCATGGTACGAAGATCCAACACGGACAGCTCGTGAACGATCTTTTGGATGCACTTACATTGCCTAAACAGGTGGCAATCATTAAATGTAGTGCGCATCGAAAGGTTACGGATGATGTTGGTCGTGGTAATGCATTTGCGGATGAGATTGCTAAGGAAACGGCTAAGAATCTTGCGACCCGAATGTATGTTACGAGTTCAGTGAGGTGGCCGACGGAGACTGGTATGTGTGAAGACACTGTTGAGAGCGTGAAAGCAATTCAGAATGAGGCCACTGAAACTGAAAAGACCAAGTGGAAAGAAAGCACGGGAAAGTTAGACACGCATGGATGTTGGGTTGACTTGTCGGAATGTCAGAGGTGGATGTTACCGGATGCATATGTGCTAGCCGTTGTGACTATGGCTCACGGCTTGTCACATATTAGCGCGAAAGTTATATGTAAGTTGTTGTCCCCTGTATGGAAGAATAATGGTATTGCTAAATGTGCTGAGAGAGTGGTTAAGAATTGTATGGTGTGTTTGATGCATAATCCTGGCAAGGGCACCCCCACTCCACCCGGCCATTTTGCTCCTCCTACATGTCCCTTTGAGGTTATCCAACTGGACTTCATCCATATGGAGAGATGCAATAACCTGAAGTACGTTTTAGTTGTGGTTTGTGCGTTCTCCAGATGGATCGAGGCCTATCCTCTTAAGGATAATTCTGCCCTGTCCACAGCGAAAGTCCTACTGAAGGAATACTTTCCTCGGTATGGAATGCCACGGATTGTGTGGTCAGATAACGGAAGTGAGTTTGTGGGAAGCGTGATGCAGAGTGTGTGTAAGGGCCTTGGAATTCGACAAAAATTCCATAGCGCCAATCATCCCCAGGCAGCGGGTTTGGTTGAAGGGTACAATGGTACTCTGAAACTGAAACTTGCGAAGATACAAGCTACGACTGGTCTCTCATGGCCTGATGCCTTGCCTCTGGCTCTCTTATCGACCAGGGCGACTGTGCACTCTCGAGTAGGGCTTAGCCCATATGAGATTGTGTTCGGCCGCCCTGCAAACATTTGGGGAGTCCTGAGGCTTAAGGCCTTTGATAGTCCTGAGTATCCAATGTTAATTGATTATCTTCATGATCTGACTGCTAAACTGAGGTTAATTCCTCAACAGGTCTTTGAAGCTCTACCGGCACAGACAGAGGGTACTGGACATCGGCTCCAACCGGGTGACTGGGTTGTCACCCGCAATTTTGGCAGAAAACGCAACTTGGAGCCGAGATTTGTGGGTCCCTTCCAAGTATTGCTGGCTACAAGGACTGCAGTTCGGTTGGAAGGCAGAAAGAACTGGGTGCATGCCACCCATACCAAAAAGGTTCCGATCCCTTCACCAGCAGATAATTGGGTGAGAACTGGTATTGCGGCAACGGAAACCGAGACCCCTCTATGTTTCGTGCCGTTTAGTGATGCTCAACCTGTAGGAAACAATTCATTGCAGCCAGACACATCTGTTGAGTCGTCAGTTTTGGAGAACTCAAGGTCTGAATTGTCATCTGATCGATTGAACACTGTTTCACAATTTGAACAATTATTTGAAGAGCAGACTCGACCTGGAAGAAGTCGATATTTTCTTCGTTCACATGACAAAGACTAATAAAATCTTTTTTTGAACTTATATTGTCCTTTACTGTTGCCACGAACATTAAGAACAATTGCATCCTTTACTGATTTTCGAGTTCCTTTTCATGTGTACTTTTTACAGCTAAGAGACCTTTTTTTTAATTAAATTGGATGTTTGTTTAAGAAAACCTATCATCCGGGTTGACCGTAGGGCCGTGCGGGTACTTCCTTCTGTTTAGCAGGTTCCTGATACTAGGTCGGTTACTTTTTGTCGATTCCTGGGAACTCCTGGGAATTGATAATCGCTACTCAGAACGAAGTGCGTCAAGGACGTTACGGACGGTTTTTAGAGGATGGCGTTCTCTGAGCTGTTGGAAGTAGAAAGGATGTCGGCGCAAAGATCAAAATTGCATAAGATTGTACGAACAAAATGCTTTTTGTTTCAGGTATTCCTGCTGTTTCTGACTGTTTCTATGCTATTGGTGGGTGGAGTGTATTTTGGAATACAGTCGTTATTGCCTTCCATTTCACCTACTTTTTCTCCTAAACTAAGTTCTATTACCACTGTTTCTCCACATTCCTTTCATCCTCTGCCCCAACATGAACAGGTTAGACATGCGGAATTCATGAATAACTCCTTCGTTCAACTCCTACATCAGCATCAGTTGGTGATGAATACTACCAACTGTTGGGTGTGTGGGTTAATGCCACATACCATGGATAGGGGTATTCCGTATTTGGTTCTTCCTTACAGCTCCCAGGGGTCAGCTCGAGAATTCTAAACTATGTTCCGTAGTGCACTAGATTCCTACCCCAGTCGAGAGCCACGTTCTGCAAACTTCGGTCCTGGTCCGTACCACAAGCCTTTGGCGATAGCGATTGCTGATTTAGATAGAGATATTTTTGATGCATCGCTTATTCCAGATGAAGAGGTGCAAGCATATAAAGATCTGAGTGAGGCTGAGTATAGTATGTCAGTGAGTGATAGACAGCTTAAGAGCTCGTCTCCAATATGGATCGTACCCCACCTCGGTAATTTCTGCTTGAAAGGTCTTGGTCGAAATCCGAGAGCCCAGCTTGGGAAGAGTGCTTGTACTGATACGTATGTTCTACCGATGCTCTCTTCCCCTGTTTTCCTGACTGCCAAGGGTACCTATTTCGTATGTTATGAACGTGCATATACATGGTTGCCCCGTGACTTCTCGGGTACCTGTTATATTGCGAATCTTTTGCCACCAACTTTTACGGTTGCCTCAGACTATCACAAGACTAGAGTTGTGAGAGCTGTTATTAGCGAGGAGGACACTGCCGGTCAAGAAGCAGGAGATTTCTTTAAGGGTTTCTTGCCGTTTTGGGGACCTATGGTTAATAGTAGGAACCTGAGACAGTTGACGCGTGTGGTAGAATTGACTGCTAACATAACTGCAAGTGCTCTTGGTAATTTAACAGCAGAACTTCAGGCGGATAGACTCATGACGTTGCAGAACCGTATGGTTCTAGACGTTGTTCTTGCAGATAGAGGTGGTGTGTGCAAGGTGATCCATTCGAGCTGTTGCATTTTCATCCCTGACAACGCTCCAACTGTTTATCAAGCCATCTCGAAGTTACATAAGATCTCCAAGTCCATACACGTGGACGAAGGTAGTTGGACGCTTCTAGGATGGTTTTGGGGCCTGATATCAACTTGGGGTTGGAAGATTCTGATGATCATAGGGGTTGTTGTAACGTTTCTGTTCACGTGTTGTCTTTGTGTGCAGTTTGGTCCTGCCTTATGTGGCCTCTGTGCTACAACGTGTATAAGACGGCCATCTGTTACCAAAGAGACATTGATGGATAGAATGATGTTCCAGCAACAACTGAACGATTTGATGAATATCGAAATCGATTCTGATCTCGACTAGTGCTTGCCTACATGAGGGCAAAAGGAGCGTCTGAGGTTCCGTGAGAATCGTAATGACATTTTGGGTTTGTTCGAATATGGACGAGTTTGGTATCTACGAACCGCAGATGACGAGTTTAGTGGGTGTACGCGTTTTCGCTACGCTACTATGTATGGTTTGTCTCATTCGTGGGTGTG
Source organism: Triturus cristatus (assembly GCF_964204655.1). Taxonomy (NCBI): domain Eukaryota; kingdom Metazoa; phylum Chordata; class Amphibia; order Caudata; family Salamandridae; genus Triturus; species Triturus cristatus. The sequence goes on from NC_140592.1 coordinate 312,461,170, forward strand.
TCCATCTGAACCCTCGGGTTCCATTTTAGATACGGCATCCATTTTGTCTCTTGCCCTCAAGTAGCCAGCGAACGGACACTGTCCGCTTCGTGACCCTGGGATTCCCAAACTTTTGCGGAGGACATGTGTTCCTTTGAGGGTGTCTTTATGATGAGGGGGATGACACTGCAAGGGCAGATGGCTCCGCTCGAGGCTCATCTTGCCGTGCTAGTCTATTGTTTCAGTCGTGCATGCATTAGGCACGAATCCTTTGATCCTGAAATCATGTTTTCGATATTGCTCCCTACACTCTTTTCCAATCTGTTGTTCATCCTTGTTTTTCCTTTGCACCTGTTTCTGTCCCTTCTCCTAATTCGTTTACAGTCAGAATGGAATGTGCTTAATGTGGGGATAACGTGCTTTCACAGTTGGGAACCGGCAATGCTGCTGTAATTATGTTCCGGGTTTCTGAAAACATGAATGCGACCCTTTTTGAAGTTTACTGTGGGAACTGAGTTGTAACCTTTTGTACGCCATGTTGTTCAATGACGAGAATGTGTATAAAAGGAGCGATCCACTTTTGCAATTTGAAGCAGTCTCTCAGAACCTACACGTTGTGTACTTCTTGCGATTACTGTATCCCTGCAGTAAATAAACACTGATCTTTGACGCCGCAGGAAGTGTCCCGTGTCTCTGTGTTTTGTACGCCGGAACAGGTAACCCACGAAGGTTTCAGGTGTTGTCCCCTGGCACCGCTGGGCCTTAGAATAGCCCAATCCTTCAGGCCCTAGAAAAAAACTCTGTTCGAGGCATATGAGCTGCAGATCACACACTGTGCATAGATCGCCATCTGGTGTTGGGCCCGGATGTTTGCACTTTGTTGTTGTATTGGAATAAGTCTCTGGAAGTCACAAGATACGTGACTCCTCCTTTGGACAATAGTGTGCATGGGCATCGACTCCATCTTCAGATTGTTTTTTTCCGCCATCGGGCTCGGATGTGTTTGTCGCGCTCCAGTTCGGTGTTGTCACCATTCTACCTTTCGACGCGCAATCCTTCACCCATTCTTCGGTATTGTTTCGATCGCATTTCCCATTCAACGCGCATCTCTACAAACTTGAATTCTTCGATTCCGGTCGTCGACGCAGGCCTTCGGGCCTAGCTGCGCCATTAGGCCGTTGGTTCATGGAAAGGACTCCTTTCAAAAAGTGTCCTCAATGTCGATCCAAGTTTCCACCTGCCTATCTTCACGAGGTGTGTAACCTCTGCCTTTCGCCCAAACATGGGGCCAAAGACTGTCCAGCTTGTGCCTCTTTCCGTTCCAAGAAAACAATACGGGATCGTCGAGCTCGAAGAAGCATGGCTCGATCATCAACATCGATACCGGACGATATCTTCCAAGAAGGCATCAATGTACCGGAGCAGGAGCAGATCGAAGAGGGCAACGTTAGTACCTCCGAAGTCGACGTCAAAGACTTCACTCCAGGGCAGCGGGTCGTAAGTACTGACATCGACCCCTCCCCCCCACCCATTCACAAAAAGGCTTTGGTAACACCTTCACCTTCGGGCCTGGGTGCACACCGGGACAAAACTTCCCACGCCCTGCCTTCGGGCTTTGCCACTCGAGATCGAGCCAGCCTACCATCGGTGCCGAAACCCCATCCCCGGCACCAAAAAAGAAACCACTGTCTTCGTCCACAATGCCGCCTGGTTCCACATCTGCGCATTTGGACCCGAAATCCACGGGCACTGACTTTTCGGCTCCGAAAAAACCATCAGAACCGAGCAAACAACCGGTTCCAAAGACCACTGGCGCTCAACCTTCGGATCCGACAAAAACCATCGGAACCAAAGAAACAAACGGTTCCAAAGACCTCAATAGAACCCAGGAAACTCCCGATTCCAAACCTAAGGAGCATAAAACGACTCCAAAACTTGTGCCACACAATCAATCGGACCCGAAAAAATCAGCACCCAAACAACACACTCCAGAGGAGGAGCTTTTTCGACCTGATCCAACCCAAAAATCTCTCCAAATAGACCCCAAGACAGGTCAACTTATACTTAGTCCTTCCAGGAAAAGGAAAATGGACAAACCTGTACCAGCTCCAGGCCCTTTAAAGAAGAGAGACATTGCCACTTCTCCTTTAAAAATTCCTTCTCCACCTCCTCCTCCATACCACATCTCTCCTATCCCATCTCAAGTACCCTCACAATCTCCTCCACCTCAGGATGATGAGGACTCCTCTGGGGAGGAAGGGGATGATGAACCTTTAGGGGAACCTAGTCATCCTAATACCCCAGAGGACCCATGGGACGATTATGGCACACCAGATGTTCCTAATACACCACAAGATGATATCTACCCATCTAGACCATACCCTCCAGAGGACACTATAGGATTCACTCAGCTCATACACAGAGCTGCAGAATACCATGGTGTGAATTTGCACACAGACCCTGTAGAAGAAGATTTCCTCATGGACACTTTTGTACCATCTCAAAGGTCCACTTCCATTCTCCCAATGTGAAAAGGGGTAGGGGTAATCAAACACGCTCCTGAAGTTTTTAAGGCTCCTGTAAGGGCTAGAGTCATTAACCCCAGGGTAGAAAAAAATACAAGTCTGCCCCAGCTGACCCTGTTTACATTAAAGGGCAGCTTGCCTTGGATTCCTTGGTAGCCTTCAATGCCAGGAAAAGGGCTAACTCCCAAACCTCAGGCAATGCTCCACCTCCTGATAAGGAGTCAAAACTGTTGGATGCATCTGGTAAAAGAACAGTGTCCCAAGCAGCTAACATATGGAGAATTGCCAACACACAGGCTTTACTGGCTAGGTACGATAGGGAACACTATGACGAGTTAGAGACCCTACGACAACACCTTCCAGATCAATATATAACAAGGGCCAATGATCTCATCCAGGAAGGCAAACTTATAACTAATACCTCCATTCGCTGTGCTCTGGATGCTGCAGACACAGCCTCCCGAGCTATTAATACCAGTGTGCTTTTGCGCAGACATGCGTGGCTACGCATTTCGGGGTTCAAACCCGATATTCAAACTACCATACTAAACCAACCGTTTGACCAGGAACACTTATTTGGGCCTAGTGTAGATTCATCTTTGGAAAAGATGAAAAAAGATATGGATACTGCCAAATAAATGGGAGCCTTGCAATCGCAAGCTCCCAGTAGTTCCTTTCATCGCTCCTCTTATGGGGGCGCCTCTAAAGGTTTTACTACTGATAACTCCTCCACTTCTCATAAAAGTCCCACCCAGACCTCATCTACCAGAGGCTATGACAGAGGAGGCTACAAGGGCAATAACAACAAGGGTAGAGGCAAAACTACCAATACTCGCACCGCCTCCACCCCCAAAAAATGACTTCCCTGCACTCCCCCCTGGGCTACTCTACTCCGGTCAGGGGAAGATTGCTACAGTTCCTACCTGTCTGGAACACCATTACCACGGACAGGTGGGTGAGACAAATCATCCTAGAACTCACTTCAACTCCCTCAAACATACCACCCAAACAGCGTCCAATGTCAACAGAGCATTTAACAGTTCTAAAACAAGAGGTGCTTTCCCTCCTACAAATACATGCAATAGAACCAGTTCCCCTGCGTCACCAAAACACAGGGGTTTACTCCCTGTACTTTCTCATTCCAAAGAAGGACGGAACCCTGAGACCCGTCTTGGACCTCAGACCATTAAACCTCTACATACAATCAGACCATTTTCATATGATCACTCTTCAACAGGTCCTTCCTCTACTCAAACAAGGCGATTTCCTTGCCACCTTAGATCTCAAGGACGCCTACTTCCACATTCCCATTCACCCTGCTCACAGGAAATATCTTCGATTTGTAGTGGACAGTCAGCATTAACAGTTCAAGGTTCTCCCATTCGGAGTCACCACAGCACCCAGAGTCTTCACAAAATGTCTGGCAGTGGTAGCAGCCCACTTAAGAAGGCAACAAATTCACGTCCTCCCATATTTGGACGACTGGCTCATAAAAGCCAAGTCGCATGCCCAGTGGGTAAATCACACACACACACCACAATCCAACTACTTCACGACTTAGGGTTTACCATAAACCTCACAATATCTCATATCTAACCGTCCCACATCCAACAATATCTAGGTGCCACAATAAACGCCTCAAAAAGCCATGCATATCCCAGTCCAGCCAGGATAGCAAGCATGCAAACCCTTATAACAAAATTCCAGCCGCAACACTAATTTCCAGCTCGAGTGTTCATGCAACTAATAGGGATGATGGCCTCTTGTATATTCATAGTACCTCATGCAAGACTCCAGAGGTGCCCCTTACAGGAATGCTTAGCACGCCAGTGGAACCAAGCTCAAGGTCAGCTAACAGATCTGGTGTTGGTGGACGGCCGCACACATCGCTTTCTGCAGTGGTGGAACACCCAAAACCTTTCCAAAGGATGATCGTTTCTAGAGCCGGTTCCACAGATTGTGCTAACAGCAGACGCATCGCTCACCAGCTGGGGAGCTCATCTACTACATCACACCATACAGGGCACATGGACACCTCAGCAAAAGCTACTCCACATCAATCATTTGGAGTTACTAGCAATCTTTCTGGCATTAAAATCATTTCAGAAACAGATATCAGCAAAGCTGTCTTAGTCTGCACCGACAGTATGACAGCAATGTACTATTTACAAAAACAGGGTGGGACGCACTCTCTGCAGCTCTCTCAACTAGCACAGAGCATATGGAGGTGGGCTATTCCTCAAAACATATTCCTTTTAGCCCAACATCTTCCAGGAATTCAGAATCACTTGGCAGATCTGTTAAGTCATCAGACACAACAGATTCACAAGTGGGAACTTCATCCACAAGTTCTTTAACTGTTTTTCCAAATGTGGGGTCAGCCAGAGATAGATCTCTTCGCCACACATTACAACACAAAATGCCCAAGCTTCACCGCCAGATATCCTCACCCATTGTCCGATGGCAATGCGATATGGATGAATTGGTCAGGCAGATTTGCATACACTTTTCTGCCTCTCCCACTCATTCCATTAGTGGTGCGCAAGCTGCAACAACAGTCACTAACACTGATCCTAGTTGCTCCAACATGGGCCGGACAACCATGGTACATAACATTGCTGGAACTATCAGTAGTCCCGCACCAAAAACTACACCTCTCTCCACAGCTCTTAACACAGAACCATGGAGAGATCAGATATCCAGATCCAGCACAGCTCAACCTAGCGATCTGGCTCCTGAAGTCCTAGAATCTGGTTACCTCTATCTTCCACCTGATTGTATGAACGTTATCAAAGAGGCTAGGTGCCCCACCACTAGAGCCTGCTATGCAGACAAGTGGAAAAGATTTGTTATATACTGTAACAACAACACCATCAATTCTCTAGATGCGTCCATTCAACACATCATATGTTACCTGCTGCATCTTCAAAGATGTAATCCAGCATACACATCCATTAGATTACATCTCGCTGCCATAGCAGCCTACCTACAAAATAGACAACATTTGTCATTGTTCAAGGTACCTTCCATTAAAGTATTTATGGAAGGCCTCAAAAGAATAATTCCTCCCAGGGTACCACCCTTGCCAGTGTGGAATCTAAACATCGTCATCACTAGATTAATGGGTCCTCCATTCAAACCTCTACATAAATGCGGGCTACAATTTCTTACATGGTAAGTCGCTTTCCTTGTGGCCATTACATCTCTCAGAAGAGTCAGTGAGCTACAGGCGCTAACTATTCAAGAACCATTTTTACAACTCCATCATAACAAAGTGGTTCTCAGGACAAATCCCAAATTCCTCCCCAAGGTTATTTCTCCCTTCCTTCTCAACCAATCTGTTGAGTTGCCAGTGTTCTTCTTGCAACCAATACAGTAGCAGAAAGAGCTCTTCATACACTAGACGTAAAAAGAGCACTCCTTTACTATATTGACAGAACAAAACCCTTTCGCAAAACAAAACAATTTTTTGTATCCTGCTCACCACCACATAAAGGCAATCCCATATAAAAAACTGGGATTGCAAGGTGGATTGTGAAATGTATACAAATTTGCTATCACAAAGCAGCACGTACACTGTCTATTCCCCCTAAAGCCCACTCTACCCACAAAATAGGGGCTTCAATGGCATTTTTAGGGAACATTCCCTTAGATGATATCTGCAAAGCAGTTACATGGTCTACACCGCACACATTCACAAAACACTATTGTGTAGATGTGCAGGCAAAACAACAAGCTAGTGTGGGCCAGGCTGTACTCAAAACACTATTTCAAACTACTGCAACAGATACTGATGGTCGCCGCTAAAGAGGAGTACTGCTATGCAATCTATGCACAGTATGTGATCTGCAGCTCATATGCCTCGAACGGAAAATGCTACTTACCAGTATGCATCTGTTCTTGGCATGTAGAGCTGCAGATTCACACACGCCCACCCACCTCTCCGGCTACCTTTATCTGTTCCAGTATTATCTTAATTAGACACAACATACATTGACATCTATTTCTGTTTCTCACAAAACTCCATCATTTCCCTTCTTGGCGAAAAAACAATCTGAAGATGGAGTCGATGCCCATGCGCACTATTGTCCAAAGGAGAAGTCACCTATCTCGTCACTTCCAAAGACTTATTCCAATACAACAACAAAGTGCAAACATCCGGGCCCAACACCAGATGGTGATCTATGCACAGTGTGTGAATCTGCAGCTCTACATGCCAAGAACAGATGCATACTGGTAAGTAGCATTTTCCTTCACCCTGCTTGGTAACTTCAATCTTCACTTTGAATTACCGGACGCTCCCTGTGTTAAAAGATTTCGAGATGACCTTGAGGCACTTCAACTTACCCAATTGGTCTCTGCTCCTACTCATTAAAAAGGACACACGTTGGATCTAATTTTTTCAAATGATCCTCTCATCTCGGTGTCAGAGGTTACCCCCGTTCCCTGGTCCGATCATTGCCTTATTCGATTTGTGCTATTAAACCCGGCCAGACAGGCCAAAAGCAAGGTCCAGTTTACCACCACTAGTAAATGGTCATGGATAGACACCGATCTCTGGTCTAACGCCTTGAAGCGTTGCCTGTCCATTTTACACCTCGGCCCAGAAGAAGATTTCAAACAATGGGAAAACTGAATCACCCTGTCACTAGAAACCTGTGCCCCTTTGAAAAAAACGCCCTCTCAAATACACCAGACCCAGAAAGCACCATGGTTTAATGAGCATCTGCCCTCCTTAAAAAAGCTCTGTGAGAGAGCAGAAGGGACTGGAGAAAAGACTTTGACCTAGATTTAAAAAAAAGGAATTACAAAGTCCCAATCAGAAGCTATCATAAAGAACTAAAACTGGCCCAGGCTCTATTTTATGAGAAGAAAATCAGCCAGGCACTTAATTCCCTTAAAGAACTATTTAGAGTGGTAAAAAACCTGACCACACTGCAAGAAACTAACAGCCCTCCAAAGGCCACAACAGTAAGGTGCAATCAAATAGCATCTTTTTTTCAGAAAAAAGTGTACGACATCTTTGATCTCTTCCAAATCCCTCCTCAGCCAGTTCTAGCTGAGTCTCACATGTCCAGTGGCCCAGCTTTATACCCTAGCCTTGCACAGGTCCCTGGCCTTGATGAGGAAGCCACTCTCAAGTTGCTCAAAGCCATCAAGTCAGGCTCCCCTTTGGACTCTGCACCCCCGCCTGCCATCCTCAAGGTGACGGAGGTGGTCCTCCCCCCTCTAGTGAAAATCCTGAATAAATCACTTAAATCAGGGTCGGTCCCCCGGGCTTGGAAACACGCCATAATAAAACCAATTTTAAGAAAAACCAGTCTGGACCCTGAGACTCTGAGCAACCTTCGACCTATCTCCCGTCTCCCTCTCATGGACAAACTCCTGGAAAGGCATGTTAAACAAACACTAAGAATATTCCTGGAAGAGAACGCACTCCTCCACCCCACGCAGATGGGCTTCCGCTCCCTTTACAGTACAGAAGCAGCACTCCTGGCTGTCACAGAGGAACTCAAAAGCTTACTTGACAGTGGAGGGTCAACAGCGATTATTCTGCTCGACCTTAGTGTGGCGCACACTGCTAAAAAACAGACTGAAGGAAATAGGTATCCAGGATGGAGCCTTGGAATGGCTATGCTCCTTTTGAGATGATCGATCGCTTCAAGTTATGGATCAGGACTGCCTCTCTGACAGTCTACCCTTAAAGTCTGAAGTGCCGCAGGGCTCCTCCCTGAGCCCGACCCTATTTAATATATATGTAAGGCAGCTTGCCAACATTATATAGGAATTTGACATCCTAGGCATTTTGTATGCGGACGACACCCAGTTGATCGTCACTCTGCCCCAGGATGACCATCAGGGAGACTCCTCATTGGGCCCCTGCCTGAACAAACCGGCTAACTGGATGTCAAACATGATATTGGGTAACAGGGCCATCCTGAGACCCCTAAATCACTGGCCCCCTTGCATGGGGGACCCTCCAGTTCCTAAACTGGCGGTAAAAGACTTAGGTATGTGGCTCGACAATGCACTCTCAATGAACATACAGGCAAACAAATTGTCAGGCACATGCTTTGGATTCCTGAGGATGCTCAGAAAGATACTAGAATTCATCCCGGAGAATCTTAGGAAAACCATCATACAGTCTTTAATAGTCTCCCTCCTCGACTATGGGAACTACCTTTACTTGGGTTCCCCAAGTATGTGATCAAGAGTCTCCAGACTGTGCAGAACGTGGCAGCCAGGCTCTTGCTCAAACTCCATAGACAAGCGCCAGTGAGAGAATCCTTGAAAGTACTCCACTGGCTGCCAGTAGCGTAATGGGTAAAATTTAAAGCCCTCTGCGTGGCTCACAGGGCAGTAAATAACAAAAGCCCACCCAAACTTACATCCCTGATCTTGGTCTATGTCCCCTCGAGATCTCTAGGGTCATTTCACTCACACCTCCTCAGCACCACTAGAATTAAAAAATCCGGATGTGGAGGTAGATCTTTCTCCCACTTGGTGCTAAAACTGTGGAATGCTCTACCGGTGGACCTCAGAGAGCAGCAAAATGAACTAATTTTCAGGAAAAAGTTGAAGACCTGGTTCTTTCCATCTAGCCATTACGGGGCCTCTTGTCTTTCATCACAGCTCTTATCGTCAGCGCAGGGAAACCTCCGGGTAGCCATGCGCTATATAAATCACTTTCAAATTCAAATTCAGGGTGTCTTTCAGCTGCTTATAGTGTTCTGCTGTGGTGGCAGAGTGGATTAGTATGTCATCGCTGACGTTCAGAAAACAGGGTAGACCTGAGAGAATTTCTTGTATGGTGTTTTGGAAGACTTCGGCGGCTGATGATATTCCAAACTTCATGCGTTTGTATCGTTGCAGCCCCTGGTGCTTACGGAACGTCACGATGTACCTTGCTCTCTTCTGCCAGGGGTAGTTGGTGATACCCGCATTGAGGTCCAACTTGAAGAACCATCTGGACCCGTTGACCTCTGCAATTATGACATCCATAGTCGGTGTGAGGTGTCTCTCCCATATGGTGGCGCGGTTGGGTAGCCTCATGTTGATACTCAGCCTTATGGCCCCCGGCTGTTTGGGCTTCTCGGCGATCACCATCGGGGATACCCATGGCTTCGGGCCTGAGACATTTTTGATCATGCCTTGCCTTTCTAGTTTTTCAAGCTCCATCTCAACCAGGGGCCGGAGGTGGAACAGGACATGTTGGTGTCTTTGCACCACTGGGGCCACCGTTTTGTCGATGTGCAGCTTGATGGACGTGCACTTGAGGCAACCTAGCCCCTGGAATAGCTCAGGAAACTGGACCAGGATGTCATCGACCTGGTGTGTCCGAACGCTCCTGGTGATGGACACTAGTCCTAGGTCCATGGCTTGCGGCTGCCGATCAGGGTGTCTGCTTCGTGGTCTATGATGTGTATCGTCGTCATGACTTCTTGCTCTTCTGCTCTCACTGGTACAGACATTCTTCCTTTTAAGGGTAGCACGGTTTGACTTCCATATGCAAATATTTTGGTCCGGGACGGTGTGAGAGGTGGTTTGGGCTGGATACGGTGGTACTGTTGGATGCCCATCACCTTGACAAAAGCTCCTGTGTTGATGATGGCCTTGACTTCGGATCCGGCTATCTTCATGACACACGTAGGTTGAGGCCTCCTCTGGTGTTTGAGTTTTCGCGTAAATATATGAGGAAGGTTTCTTCCTCGTCTTCGTCAGGGGACAAGTCTTCCAGTCTCTGGTACGTCCGACTGGCTCCTTTCAGTTCTTCACTTTGCAATACGTTCGTAATGGACAGCTGACGCACCGCTCTGGATAGTGGCCTTTGTCCTCTGGTGTCCTATTCCTGGGATTTCTTCCTGTAGACTACTGCAGAGTGGTTGCGAATTCCACAGTTGGCACCGGTCCGGCCTTGCACATGGGCGCTCTCCGGCTAGGTGTTCGTCGCGCCCACAGTAGTCACACTTCGCCTTGGGCATTTGGGCCTTTTGTTTCCTGTATGAGTCATTCCTTGTTCTCGTGCGGAGTGCATCGGCTCTTTCTGACTTTATATTTGCTGGCCTCTCTTGGACTTTTGTGTGGGCTTGGTCCATCTCGCTGGCCTGTACTGCAGATAGGTTATGGGTTCACGCAAGAATGAGGATGTTTTCTAGGCTTATCTCTGGCTGGCGCAGGATGAGGCCTCTGAGTACTTTGTCCCGATATCTTTGGATGATCTGCGCACTGATCTCCTTCGGCTGGCCATCTGCTGTACAAGTGCTAACCAGCTTGCGCAGCCGGGCGTAGAACGTGTCGATGGATTCACCCTTGAGTTGACGTGCCTGGCGCAGTTTGAACCTCTCGAAATCCGGGTAAAGCTGTGGGTCGAAATGAGCATCCAGTGCTTTTACGGCTGCAGAATAGTCCGTGGCGATACCCGTGTTGGGTAGATTCTAAAACAGTTTAAAGATTTCATCCCCGGCGTGGTTAAGGAGTAATGATCTCTTGACTGCTCCATCAGTCTCCCTTGTTGCAACAAAGTAGTTGTTTAGTCTTTCGATCCAAAATTTCCACCGGGGAGAGGCTGTAGCCGGGTCTTCTAGCTCAATGAATGGTGGTGTATCCCTGTTTGGGCTTGTTGTACTGGGGCTCTCTGCTGGGGTGGGGCTGGGCTTGGTCTTCGTCAGCCATTTGTCGTTGTCTGTGACCGCTTCTCTACTGTATCTTGTTCCACTTTATTCTTCCTTCGCCTTTTGTAATTATCCTCTCCTTTTCTTTATTTCTTTATATATTTTTTTCCTCCAGGGCCTGCGCACTGCTGCACTGTCTCCTGTGCCTGTCTTCACCCTCTCTTTATTCTTGTCTTTGGCTGTGTCGGGGTGTACTTAGTTTTTTTTTCTCTTCCTCTTCTTCTAGGCCCAATAAATCATCCTGACCCTTAGTGTGCAGATAGTAGGGGCCAGGCAGCACAAACGGGTCAGCTGTCCAGGTACAGCCAATAAGGAGCAGAAGGGCCATGTGTGCTCCTAGGACGCTCGTTGTTCCTCTCTCCCTACGCGGAAGGGGCTGGCTGGAGGGGAATTCTGTGATGCACACAAGCGGCCCAGCAGGGGTCCGCTCAGCGTCACTCTAAGTGGGGCGGGCGCCACTCACAGCTCCTCCACTGGAAGCTCCTGCCTTCCATGCTGTCTGGGGTTGGGACGCCGCTCTCCTAGCACGCACGTAGCAGCCGGGGCCAATGACGGCCCCCGGGGGAAGTGAAGGTCGCAGACCAGTCTTCCCCCGGGGCTATTCGCGCAATGGCCGGAAGGACAAGATGGGGGTGGAATTAGAGGAGTATGGGAAGGGGCGGGAGTTGGGAGGGTATATAAGGTGTCAGGAGAGGAGGATCCGGCCTCTTCCTGACACCTCAGCACCACCGGGGGGTCAAAGAGAAAGTTTGTGGAGAAAGTTTGCGGGAAGTTAGGCAATTAGCCGATTTGACGATCGGCGGGGGATTTTCATTAGCAGTAGTGCAGGGTAGTGTTAGGGAGAGTCACTCACTGTTTTTCTGTACACGATGGCGACATCCGATGCGGAGGCTGGCCACACCGAGGGTGCGGGGCCAGGCAGGCCGGGAGGACCTGATACGGCCTGGTGTATTGCAGCAGGCGTGGGCCGGGATGGCCCATGCGCACACGATGGCGACAGGGGGAGTTGCTGTTGCGGTGGAGACCGGGAAGCGCGGGGGCAGGCGGCAGAGCCGGCTTGCGCATCTTCCTGCTGAAGCGAGCATGCCTCTATCACTCGCGAGGGAGGGGGGTTGGCATGAGGCCTGCACGCGCGGCAGTGCGCCTTTATTGAGGGAGGCCTAGAGCCGGAATGCAGAGTTGGGGGAGGGCGGGGCGAACGTGCGCAGGCCCGACTGGGCGCTGGGACCGGCAGTGTGATAGAGTGGGGGGGAACAGGCTGTGCACCTGTCCGGTAATGGGAGGGTGCGGGCAGGCCACGAAGGGCAGGGGGGGAATTCTGATCCTTGCATGGCAACATATTCCCCATTGGACCTGTCATGGAGCCCTGGGATGGGGGCCCATCCAGATCTTGAAGGGAGTGGGGGGCCTCCTTACTTGTAGACATGCACCCCATAAGTGGGCAGAGGCCCGGGGGGCATTGGGGGTGGTTTCGTAGCAAAGGGTGAGCACCGGGGGCTGTGGGACAGAGGCAGGAGCTCTCCCCCGCTATTCCCTAGGTTGGGGGGATGTTTTTCGAAGAGAAAATCCGGGATCAGCATGCTGATCCAGAAGTTTACCGAGACGTGGTTCGGGGAGGAGGCACCAGTAGACGACTACTGCGTACCCCTAGCAAGTATGGAGCCTCTCTAGGAGGGCGAGCAGTGGGCCCCTTCTCAGCGACGTTCGTCTGGGATCAGGTGCGGCAGACCGGCCCCGGGTTTTTGGTGGCAGGGGTGCTGGGGGGCCCAGAAGGGGGAGGCTGTGCCGGGGAGGGTGAGGCAGGGCCATGAACAGGGGCTGGTGCTCGGGAAGGAGGTGGGTGGGCGGGCCTGGGGATGCTGTCAGGGAGAAGCAGGGGGCAGTTGCCCTGGTACTCAGAGTAGGGGTGAGGGACTGCCAGCACTGCATGAGGCCCGGTGGTGCATGGGACCCACCAGGTTGGATTGACCTGATGGGGGCGGAACCAGGACCGGCGATTGAGGCCGGCAGGAAAGGGGGCAATGCCGGCGGGGCGCACGACATCCTCGGGACGCTGGCGGAAGAAGTAGGGGGGTCCGCGGCAGCCTACCCTTCAACGAGGGATCGCGCAGTGAATCCTGCAACGTTACGAATCCTACAATGTTATGAACACATTTTGTGACATATATGTTGGGAGGATAAAGACGGGGGAATGTGACGGTGTGTGAGTGGGATGGGAGTGTTGAATGGAAGATGAAGTGCGAGGAGGCATGATGCTGAGTGAGGTTGTCAGGGGGGTGGAGGGGAGTTCAGGTAACCAGATCGTTTGGTGTTTTTGGTGGGGGTTTTGGTGTCAGTAGGAGCAGTAGGGGCTTTGGGGGCATCACAGTAACTGAGTGCAAGAGGGTGCAAAAGACAGGGAGCCTACGGTTAAGGGAAGGGACAGGACAATGCTTTGGGGAACTAAACAGGTGGAGGGGCCTTGGCGCCGCGAGAAACGGTTGGGCCCAAGGTCGTCTAATGGATCGTAGAAGGTGATATTTTAAAAGGGGGAGTGTGGTTGCATGACAAAGTTTCTCTATAGCAGCGGGAGGACACGTGAGCCAAGGGCAGATATAAGGGAAGGTATACGGCACAAATAAGGGGCTGGGGAGAGCTACACAAAGGGTAAGTGGGGAGGAGGTACCAGGGAGACAGAGTGCTGACGTCAAGGCATGGCCGGGGCAGGTTTGCTGTACCATAAAGTGTGGTTCAAGTGGGGGGAACAATTGGGGTGTGGAAGAAGTGAGGCAGAGTGCAAGGGTGCCAGAGGGTGTTCAGAGGGGGACGTTGTTTTGACAAGTGCAAAATGGTGCAGCAACATGAATGTGTGAAGAAGGGTATGTGCGGGGATGGTTGAGAAGGTATGGAAGGGGGGCCATCACACAGTGGTTGAGTCGTAAAGACATGTGACAATATGGTAATTTTTCAAGGGTTTGGTGGAACTGGGTGTCTGGAGGTGCAAAACCTGGAGACAGGATGACATGGTTCAATGTAGAGAGCAAGCAAGGGGGCATTGGCTGGGATGACAGTTTTGTTTAGTGCCTGGCGTGTCTGAGGTGGAAAACGAGGCAAAGGGTTTTCGAGCAGAGCAGGGTCGGCTCTTTGAGGCGTAGGTGAGGAAGGGGAGGTGTGCCTGGGGCAAGGGTGATTTGGGATGGTTGAGTTGGTTATGTTGGATGCAACGGCTGGGGAAAGTGAAGCGTGTGTCAACAGAGCAGGGGGAAGCAAGGAGAGGGCACGATGCAGTGGTGATTGGGGGTCAAGAAAGGGAAGGCCTATGGCTGGGTGTATTTTTTTTCCAAATTTGGAAGGTAGAATGATGGGGGAGATGGGAGTACAGGAAAGGTGTGTTCGGTGATGATATAGGTACTGGAAAGGGTTTTTTTTATGATTGGGTTTGGAACAAATGGTGAAAGAGGGCTAGGGGAAAGGGGAAGTATTTCTTGCAGGACTAATCATTCTTTTTGTACTACAGGAGGTGGGAGTAGACCGGAAACCAGGACTGTCGACTGTCGACTGGATAGGTAGCCATTCTCCCGGGCATTGGGCAGCAAAGGATGCAGACTAGCAGGTGTACAGACGTCACCGGGCGGGGAACACAGTCATCAGGATGCGAAATGATGGGGGAAACAGTGGAATGTAATGGGGGCGTTGCTGCCAGTACAGGTGAAACCGTGTCAAAAAGAAACAGGAATTGCCCCGATATGAAGATACATGTGGGAGAGAAAGTATTCTGGAGTATGTCAGGCTGGGCATTACACAAAGATACATGGAAGGGGATATGGTTCAATGAAATGGAACTTGGGGCAGTTGGTTACGTGAATGAATTGTGCCTCGCAGGGGATGGAATGTGAGGGATGTCGAACATGCTGTAGGAGAGTAGAAACCGCTTCTTATAGTTACCCCCACTGTTTGCTGATGTTTCACTGTTTTCGACTTAGTATGGCTGGGATTCTGCTATCCAGGACCACAGCCTAGCTGCTTTCTCTCTAAATTGATTGCATGTTCTATAGGTACTGCACAGATTGGATTCTGGGGTACCCTTAAAAGTCCCTAGTATATGGTATACTATGTACCAAGGGCATAGGTACCCCAGAGGCCTCTCAGGGGCTGAGGCATGTATTATACCACCCCTGGGAGACCATTCAAAATGACATAACAGGTCTGCTACAACGGCCTGTGTAAGGTGGTGCATGCACCCCTTACTTAGATATAGGTTCACTATATCTACTCCATATCACTGCACATATAAACCTATCAGTCACCCCTATGGCAGGCCTTACCAATCCAGAAGACAGGGTGCTGGGTTTTATGTGGGAGGGTGCACCTGCATGAGGAGAGCCCCTCTGCAGCCTTTGGAACCTCTATTCTGGGGTTGTTTGTGATGCAGCCTACCCTATACTCTTAAGTGCATTATAACCTCGCGATAAATGCTAACTTTAAAACGGCTGCATGGAAACATGTTGTGTTTGGTGTCAAACACATTGGAATCATACCTCCACACCAGTAACTGGTGTGGGAGGTATGTTTCCACCCTACTATAGGGAGAAATATGACAACACCGGTACACCCGGTGCCAGCTTTCTCGACACTGGCATCACAAGATGGATGCTGCTAGCCACAGACATGAGTCTGCCCTCCTGCTGCTGGACGAAACTCCGGCAGGGGATGGCTGGACAATAGGTTTCCTGTCACAGGGAGGTGTGACCACCTCCCAGATAGGTTTTAGTGTATTGGGACTGGGTGGGTGCACTCCAAGAGTGCTTTGATGTCTGCACTGGGGGCACATTTGGTGTCCCTGTGCATAGTCCAGCTCAAACCGGTTGCAGGAGCCATTTTCTCCTGCTCTGGCGTGAAACTGGACAAAGGACATGGGTGTAGCCACCCCTCTGCCCTGACCCTCCCATAGGTGAGTCCCCAGAGTTTGTCCCACCCCTTCCTTGGGTATAAAGTAGGAACACCTGGCTAAAGGACTTTAGATTTTACCTGGACAAAACTCTGCTACAGAAACCAAGTACTTTGACTATCTTCACTTTGTTGGATGACTATAGAATCTCCCTTGGAGTAAAGGAGATACTCCCCTGCAAGGCAGGCACCTGAAATGCATCTTACCAGTTTGCATCTACGCAGCTCCTGAAGGACTCCGAAGATTTAGCAACACAGGAGGTGCGTTCCCAAGCTTTCCTGAGGTTGACTAGTGCTCTCAGCAAACCTGAGACCCGCAGCCCTCGTGGGGACCGTGCAACCCGTACCCCTGGGCACCGTGCACATTTGTAGCAACATATGCTTTTTGGAAATCCCTGAGGATGTGCTTTGGGCTACTTGTAGTCCTGACCCGAGCAGTGATTCTACTGAAGATTACTGGCCTACACTCCATGAGTGTTCCATGGGCTGGTATTTTATGATTCCTCTCGAGGTCCCTTCGCGATCCCTGGTCCGTCGACCTGAGGGTCTCTGTGAAGGCAACTTTAACTTTCAGTGGATTTTCCTGGTTGCTCCAGATGTGCCCTGACTCTCCATCTCTTCAGGAGTCCCCAGCACCTTGCTGGTCCTCACCGAAGCATCTTTTCTCTGACCGTGTGGGTTGCAGTTGCCAAGGCTTGTTGGTCTCCAATCCAGACACTGGCCCCCCCAGCACTCGACATCCTTCGTGGGCCAGCTCGCCTGCAGACTTTGGTTGTCGTCAATGTCTTCTGGTCCCCGTGGCTGCAAAGTCAAGCTTCACCTCATCTCACCTGAAACACCCGACATCGGTGGGCATTCGTCTACCGAGCCCCTGATCACCCTGAAGTGACCCAGACTCTGTCCCCTCTGCTTTCAGGTTCTTCTCAGCTCCGATACAGGCTTGGATCACACCGGACAATTCTCATCTTCCCGGCAGCAGCACTTCTTCGCAATACTAACCTAATCATCAATAAGGGTCGTTTGGACTGGTGCAAGGTGCCCACTATAACTAGTGGAGAGCATATACCGGGCCAACTTCTCACATTGGTGTGCAGCGGTTGGGATTCAAGCTTGCTATTGCTTTACCAGATAATCTCATTGAGTGACTAACTGAAAACCACTATAGGTACATAGGTACATATAATAAAGACTAGAATAAAGTAAGTTCTACTGAACTTAGAGTTGGGTAAGCCAAGGTTCTAGCACACCCTTTCTCCAACTCAAGAGAGTTTAGGAGTTCCCACCAGGTTAGGTAGGTGCCACACCACATAACACTAGTATGTCTTCTAGGACAGAAGTAATTTAATAATTCTAAATTAATAAATATTTTTTATTTTATTGTTATTGATAAATAATGTAATGTTAATTATGACTTGGTAGTTAATTTTTATTAATTGAATAATTTATAATTATATTAATTATAATTAATTTACAAATAGTTTTTATTTGTTTTATTGTTAATTAATGTATTATTAATTGCTAATCAATTTTTATTAATAAATTAGTAGCAAATTAAATTAATTGTGTTCTTTTTTTATGTGTAGCGGGTTGTGGGTTAATGGAGGAATAGGGTGAGAAGTAATTTAATGTTATTTAAGTAATTATTAATTAATTTTATTGTTTTTTATTATTAATTTCTTAGTTAAAAAATGTTCATATGTTATTTATTTTACAAAAAGTATTTAATAAATAGGCATGTTAATTTAAGCCCTACGCTATCCAACACTTTCCCTACTGTTGCACTCACTGGGGTGGGAATAGTAATTTTTACCCCTATGCTATCCAACACTTTCCCTACTGTTGCACTCACTGGGGTGGGAATAGTAAATTTAACTCCTATGCTATCCAACACTTTCTCTACTGTTGCACTCACTGGAGTGGGAATAGTAATTTTTACCCACCCGCTATCCAACACTTTCCCTACTGTTGCACTCACTGGAGTGGGAATAGTAATTTTTACCCCTACGCTATCCAACACTTTCCCTATTGTTGCACTCTCTGGAGTGGGAATAGTCATTTTAACCCCTACGCTATCCAACACTTTCCCTACTGTTGCACTCACGGGGTGGGAATAGTAATTTTTACCCATACTCTATCCAACACTTTCCCTACTGTTCCACTCTCTGGAGTGAGAATAGTAATTTTTACCCCTACGCTATCCAACACTTTCCCTACTGTTGCACTCTCTGGAGTGGGAATAGTCAATTTTACCCCTACCCTATCCAACACTTTCCCTAATGTTGCACTCATTGGGGTGGGAATAATAATTTTTATTCTACGCTATCCAACATTTTCTTTAGTGTTGCACTGTTTAGAGTTTGAATATTAATTTTATTACCTCTGCTATCTAATATTTTTATATTATTTTTGTTAATGTAGTATTTAATGAATATTAAAAAGAGTAAAAAAAGTTTTTGTTTAATTGTTTCATTTGTTATATATTTATTTAATTTGTATTTATATTATTGTGTAATGTGTATATATGTATTTATAATATATATGATATTTTAAAAAATATATAAGTTATTAAAATAATTATTATAAATTATTATTAAGTAAGTATATATGTTAGGCCTGGTTGAATTTGGAATCATGCGGTTGAGGCGTCTTGGAGACCCAGGAGAGAAAGTTTTTTTCAACAGCGATGTTTTCCAGTATACTTGTCCCACATTCTTATATCCACCCAGGACCCAGGAAGTGATACATGGAGCCGAAAGAAGATACTCGCCTAGCATGCCGTGAGAGGTGCATGCTGGGATCTGCAGTTTGCCGACGCAACTGCAGGTCAGTTTGGGACTCTGATTCGGCCCACCTAGAGGCGTAACCAATGGCAGAACGATGGGGGTATTTAACAAGTGAACTGGCAGGAAACATTTTTGTCAGCAGGCATTTGATATAGACATTTTGGTGCCAATTCCAATCCGTTACAAAAATTTACCGTCCGACTCGTATCCGTATTTTTTTACGTACGAATCGTACAAGTCCCGTACAAATGGCGTAGTACGATTCGTACGTGAAAAATACATACAAATGACCTCGGGAAAAGTCTACGAGACGTCCCCGGACAGTTTTACATACGAGTCGTAAAACTGAAGTCCGAGCGCACAAGTCCGATCCGTACCGGCGTCCCGAATATACAAGCGTATAATGTCCCGTACGGAGCGAACTTTGCACGACCCCTACCCCGGGTACACTTGTGCCTGGGGTACGAGTCGTACGGCCACCCCCAGCCTCCCACCCCTCCTGCGTACGTCCGCATCATACCCCCCACCCCCCGTATGTACGCGCCATACCCCCAGCCCCCCGTATGTACGTGCCGTACCCCCAGCCCCCCGTATGTACGCGCCGTACTCCCAGCCCTGTATGTACGTGCCGTACCCCCAGCCCCCCCGTAAGTACGCGCCGTACCCCCAGCCCTGTATGTACACGCCGTACCCCCAGCCCCGTATGTATGCGCCGTACCCCCGGCCCCGTATGTAGCGCTGGGGGTACGGCGCGTACATACGGGGCTGGGGGTACGGCGCATACATACGGGGGGCTGGGGGTACGGCACGTACATACGGGGGGCTGGGGGTATGGCGCGTACCGGGTCCCCTTTTCCTCGTGCATCACGGCGTACTTAGCTTTTCCGGCACTTTTTGGCTTCCGTAAAAATATAGCCGTGCGGAGTGCTGTGTGCACGGATCGTACTTGCTGGTCCGTAAAACGCTGCCTGGATCGGAATTGTATGTATTTTTTAGCCGTACGGTGTTTTTTACGATTCGTACGGAAATGGTATTTCTGTACGAAACGTACTTGCTGGTTTGTACGGTGGAATTCCCGGGTACGAGTCGTACGGAGAAAACGCTCCGTACGACCATTTGTACCCGGGTTTTACAGGATCGGAATCAGCACCTTTATGTCGAAACGCCTCAAGCCAAAGCTCTTATGAAAATAAACGACTTACCTGGAATCCCCGCTGTGTCCCTCCGGTTCTACTGATGGTGAGAATTTTCTGTGGCACATTATATATTATATGTATAGGTTTAATTTATTTTTACATTCTATATATATATTATTTATATTTTTTAAACATTTTAAACTTTTTTTAACTGTTTATTTTAATTATATATATTACTTACTTTATTTTACATTACTTTTAAAACTTAAATAACAAACGCTATTTTTAACAACGATATTTTTGACATTGATATTTTTTTTCTCGATATTTTTGTGCTTACCATAATGTAGATAGGATGTCGATATTCTCTATCTCAATATTTTGCCTCCGATATTTTTGACAGGGATATTCTTGTAGTCGATATTCTGTCAGAGATTCGCCTCATAGAGGCTTTGCTTTCAGATGACCTCAGAAAGACCCCAGGGCCTGATGAGGCAGGCAAGTTGGGTGGAACAGCAGAAGAGGAAAGGGTAGGAGGTGAAAACGTCTATGATCTGGACTCTGATGCTGGCCAGGAGGATCAAGATAATTCTAACCTGGACAATCCAATTCTTCTTGAAGGTGAGGGAGACGGCCTCAGTGGCCCTCTCTTTACCCCACCTGGAAGGGTTAAAAGTTTACGAAGAAGATCAAGATCTCCTTCTCAGGAATCTAATCATTCTGGTACTTCTGTAGGGACCTCTGTTTCAGATAGGACTTCTGCTTCTCATAAAAGGGAGTCCTCTTATGATAACAAGTGCCAACTGCTTTCCTTTGAGAGAGCTAAGCTCAGAATCAAGAGAGAGCAGTTGGCCTTAGACAGGGAATCCCTGGAGTTTCAGAGAACTTCTAAAAGGTTGGGGCTAGAGCCCCATGGTAGCAGCAACATTGTCCCTAGAGGTAGAGAACCTACTCATGACCATAAGAACCTGAACAAGATTGTCCCTCCCTACCAGAGTGGGGATGACATCCACAAATGGATAACTGCACTGGAGAGGGCCTGTAAAGTACGGAGGGTCCCTCAGGAGCAGTGGGCAGCAATCTTGTGGCTCTCCTTTGCAGACAAATGTAGAGACAAGCTCCTCGCTGTTAGAGAAGAGGATGCTGATAATTACAAAGTCTTGAAGAGTGCTCTGATTAATGGGTTTGGCTTAACCACTGAACAATGCAGGTTAAAGTTCAGAGATTCCCAAAAGGCACAGACTCAAGACTGGTTCGACTTTGTAGATTGTGCTACTAAGGCTCTGGAAGGCTGGTTACTTGGCAGTAAAGTGTGTGATTTTAAAGGATTGTACAGTTTAATTATGAGGGAGCAGAGCCTTAATAATTGTCAAAATCAGTTGTTGCATCAGTACCTGGTGGACTCTGATCTGACCTCTCCCCAAAAATTGGGCCAGAAGGCAGACAAATGGGTCAAAACCAGGGTGAGGCAGAAGGTTCAGAACCAAGGTGGTGACTCCAATAAGCAAGACTCTAAAAACTCTGATAAGGGTGGGGAGAAGAGTAAAGACCAGAAGTCTTCTCAAGGGCCCCAAAAATCTGCATCTGATGGGGAGTCACAATCCAACAAGGGAAAAGACAAAAAGAAATCATGGTGTCAAATCTGTAAACAGAAGACCCATTGGACAAGTGATTGTAACAAGTCCAAGGACTCAACTCCAGCCACCATTGCCTCTAAGGCAACTGTTACCCCTAGTTCAGCTCCAAGTGGTGGTACTCAGAATAAGGGTGTCGTGGGGTTAACCCTGGGATCTGAGATGGACTCTGCCCTAGTCAGAGTTCCTACTCAGGCCATACTGATCTGTGATGGAGGCATGGATATTGCCTCCCCTATTTGTCAGTCCTAGTAATCTGGGCAAATACAGACAGCAGCCTTTGATCAATGGAAAAGAGGCCTTGGCATTCAGGGACACAGGAGCAAGTGTCACAATGGTGACAAAAGATCTTGTGGCTCCTGAGCAAATCATACTTGGTGAGATGTATGAAGTGACCAATGCTAGCAATGTCAGGACAAACCATTCCTAGGCAGTTGTTAATTTGACCTGGGGAGGGGTAACTGGCCCTAAGAAGGTTGTGGTAAGTGCAGACCTCCCTGTTGAATGCTTGTTGGGCAATGATTTGGAAACTTCAGCTTGGGTTGAAGTGGAACTCAGGACTCATGCAGAAATGTTGGGAATCCCTGCTGATGTGATTTGCGATGACTAGGTCACAGGCAAAAATGTCTAAGACTGTACAAGCCCTGGATCCTGGAATAATGGACCAGGCGCCTTCCAAGAAAAGGAGCAGGAGGGGTAAGGCAGTGTCTCCCCCCTGACTCAGAGTACAGATCAGTCTCTTGAGGGAGATGATCCTAGTCCTGAAGAAGGAACTGTCCCAGATGAGCTTGACCCTGATCAGGTTGAGTTCTTGTGGACAGGGGAGCCTTCCAGGGCAGATCTGAGCCAGGAGCAGCTGAGCTTCCCCTCTTTTGAACCCCTCAGACAGCAAGCTGCTGCTGAGGCTGCTGGGAGTGCTAGTGGGTCCCATAGGATCTACTGGGATGATGGACTCCTTTACTCAGAGAGTAGAGACCCCAAGCCTGGTGCCATCAGGAGGTTGGTTATACCTCTGAAGTTTAGGGGCTTCCTATTGACAATAGCACATGACATCCCTTTAGCAGGTCACCTACGCCAAAACAAGACTTGGGACAGAATTGTCCCTCACTTTCATTGGCCTCACATGTCTGAAGACACCAAGGAGTTTTGTCGCTCCTGTGTCACCTGTCAAGCCAGTGGTAAGGCAGATGGTACCACAAAGGCCCCCCTGATTCCACTACCTGTGGTGGGGGTTCCCTTTGAGAGGGTTTGGATTGATATAGTTGACCCCATGGATCCTCAAACTGCATCTGGGCACAGATTTATACTGGTGGTGGTGGACCATGCAACTAGGTATTCAGAAGCAATGCCCCTTAGAACCACCACAGCTCCTGTGGTGGCAAGAGACCTCCTGGGAATCTTTTCCCGAGTGGGTTTCCCTAAGGAGGTAGTATCAGACAGAGATGCAAACTTCGCGTCTAGTTACTTGACTGCTATGTGGAAAGAGTGTGGAGTAAATTACAAATTTACCACCCCTTATCACCCACAATGCAATGGGTTAGTTGAAAGGTTCAACAAAAACCTCAAGGGCATGATTAAAGGTCTTCCAGAAAAGCTTAGGCGCAGATGGGACATACTTTTGCCCTGCCTTCTCTGTGCCTACAGAGAGGTTCCACAGAAGGGGGTTGGTTACAGACCATTTGAACTTCTGTTTGGACATCCAGTTAGGGGTCCATTGTGTCTAGTGAAGGAGGGATGGGAGTTACCTCTCAAACCCCCTAAACAGGCTATTGTGGACAATGTGCTTGGTCTCCGCTCCAGGATGGCTGAGTACATGAAGAAGTCAACTAAAAACCTTGAGGCTAGCCAGGAATTGCAAAAGGCCTGGCATGACCAAAAGGCTGTACTGACTGTTTATCAGCCAGGGCAGAAAGTATGGGTGTTGGAGCCTGTGGCCCCAGCAGCCCTCCAAGACAAGTGGAGTGGCCCTCATACAATAATTGAGCAAAAGGGAGAGGTTACCTACTTGGTGGACCTTGGAACTCCCAGGATCCCCCATAGGGTGCTCCATGTCAACAGGCTCAAACCATATGTTGACAGGGCTGACATGGGCTTGCTCATGGCTACTGATGAGGGACAGGAGGAAGAGAGTGATCCACTCCCTGACCTGATCTCACAGAACCCTGGTGATGGTTCAGTTGATGGTGTAGCCTTGGCAGGCAGCCTCATTGTCCAGCAGCAAACTGATTGCAGAAATGTTCTCAATCAGTTTAGACATATGTTTTCACTGACTCCATGTCAGACTACCTGATGCACTCATGAAGTAGACACTGTGGACAGTCTGCCTGTTAAAAATAAGATTTACAGACAATCTGACCATGTCAGGGACTGTACCAGAACTAAAGTCCAGAAGATGTTGGATTTGGATGTGATTGAACCATCAGATAGCCCTTGGGCTAGTCCAGTAGTCGTGGTACCCAAACCTCACACCAAAGATGGTAAGAGAGAGATGAGGTTTTGTGTAGACTACAGAGGTCTCAATGCAGTCACTAGGACTGATGCCCATCCAATCCCTAGGGCAGATGAGCTTATAGATACTTGGCCTCCAGCCAAGTTTCTGAGCACAGCTGGCTACTGCCAGATCAGACTAGCTGATGATGCAAAGCCAAAAACTGAATTTTCTACCCCTAGTGGGCACTACCAATTTGTGGTGATGCCCTTTGGTTCGAAGAATGCACCTGCCACTTTTCAAAGGTTAGTGAATAAAGTCCTTACAGGCCTGGAAGCCTATGATGCAGCTTATCTAGATGATATTGCTGTTTTAGCTCCACCTGGGAGGATCACCTGGTCCACCTGAGAAATGTTTTGGAGGCCCTGCAGTAACCAGGCCTAGCTATCAAGGCCACCAAGTGCAAGATAGGGCAGAGTTAGGTTGTATACCTGGGCCACCTTGTGGGTGGAGGCCAGGTTCAACCATTGCAGAGCAAAATCCAGACCATCATGGATTGGGTTGCTCCAACCACCCAGACTCAGGTCAGAGCTTTCTTGGGCCTGACTGGGTACTATAGGAGATTTGTCAAAGGTTATGGATCCATAGTGACCCCTTTGAATGACTTAACTTCCAAGAAAATGCCAAAGATAGTTCAGTGGACAGTCAGCTGTCAAAAGGCATTTGATGACCTGAAGCAGACCATGTGCACTGCTCCCATTCTGCAAAGTTCTGACTACTCCAAACACTTAATTGACCAAACAGATGCATCTGACTTGGGGGTAGGGGCTGTGTTATCACAATTAAATGATGAGGGTCAGGATCAGCCAGTAGCTTTTATTAGCAGAAGGCTGACCCCCAGAGAGAAACGTTGGTCATCTATTGAGAGGGAAGCCTTTGCTGTGGTATGGGCTTTGAAGAAGCTGAGGCCATACTTTTTTGGCACTCACTTCATTGTTCAGACAGACCATAAGCCCCTCATATGGCTAAAACAGATGAAGGGTGAAAACACCAAACTTTTGAGGTGGTCCATTTCCCTACAGGGGATAGACTATACAGTGGAACATAAACCTGGGAGTAACCATGCCAATGCAGATGGACTCTCAGGATATTTCCACTTAGAACATGAAGACTCAACTGGTCATGGTTAGTTTAATGTCCTTATGTTTGGGGGGGGGTTGTGCAGGAGAGTAGGATCTGCTTCTTATAGTTACCCCTACTTTTTGCTGATGTTTCACTGTTTTCGACTTAGTCTGGCTGGGATCTTGCTATCCCGGACCCCAGCCTAGCTGCTTTCTCTCTGAATTGATTGAATGTACTTTAGGTACACCACAGATTGGATTCTGGGGTACCCTTATAAGTCCCTAGTATATGGTATACTATGTACCTAGGGCATAGGTACCCCAGAGGCCTCTCAGGGGCTGCAGCATGTATTATGCCACCCCTGGGAGACCATTTAAAATGACACAACAGGTCTGCTACAACAGCCTGTGTAAGGTGGTGCATGCACCCCTTACTTAGATATAGGTTCACTATATCTACTCCATATCACTCCACATATAAACCTATCAGTCACCCTATGACAGGCCTTATCAATCCTGAAGGCAGGGTGCTGGGTTTTATGTGAGAGGGTGCACCTGCATGAGCAGAGCCCCTCTGCAGCCTTCGGAACCTCTATTCTGGGGATGTTTGTGATGCAGCCTACCATATACTCTTAAGTGCATTATAACCTCGGGGTAAATGCTAACTTTAAAACGGCTGCATGGAAAAATGTTGTGTTTGGTGTCAAACACCTTGGAATCATACCTCCACAGCAGTAACTGGTGTGGGAGGTATGATTCCACCCTACTAGAGGGTGAAATATGACAACACCGGTATACCCGGTACCAGCTTTCTCAACCCTGGCATCACAAGATGGATGCTGCCAGACACGAGTCTGCCCTCCTGCTGCTGGACGAAACTCCAGCAGGGGACGGCTGGACAATAGGTTTCCTGTCACAGGGAGGTGTGACCACCTCCCAGACAGGCTTTAGTGTATTGGGGCTGGGTGGCTGCACTCCAAGAGTGCTTTGATGTCTGCACTGGGGGCACATTTGGTGTCCCTATGCATAGTTCAGCTCAAACCGGTTGTAGGAGCCATTTGCTCCTGCTCTGGCGTGAAACTGGACAAAGGATATGGGTGTTGCCACCCCTCTGCCCTGACCCTCCCATAGGTGGGTCCCCAGAGTTTGTCCCACCCCTTCCTTGGGTATAAAGTAGGAACACCTGGCTACAGGACTTTAGATTTTACCTGGACGAAACTCTGCTACAGAAACCAAGTACTTTGACTATCTACACTTCGTTGGATGACCTAATAATCTTCCTTGGAGTAAAGGAGTTACTACTCTGCAAGGCAGGCACCTGAAACGCATCTGATCGGTTTGCATCTACGCAGCTCCCGAAGGACTCTGAAGATTTTGCAACACAAGAGGTGGGTTCCAAAGCTTCCCCGAGGTTGACTAGTGCTCTCAGCAAACTGAGACCCGCAGCCCTCGTGGGGACCGTGCAACCCACACACCTGGAGACCATGCACATTTGCAGCAACATATGCTTTTTGGCAATCCCTGAGGCTGTGCTTTAGACTACTTGTAGTCCTGACCCCGAGCAGTGATTCCACTGAAGATTACTGGCCTACACTTCACGAGTGTTCCGTGGGCTGGTATTTTGTGATTCCTCTCGAGGTCCCTTTGTGATCCCTGGTCCGTCGACCTGTGGGTCCCTGTGAAGGCAACTTTAACTTTCAGTGGGCTTTCGTGGTTGTTCCAGTTGTGCCCTGACACTCCATTCCTTGGAGAGTTCCCAGGACCTTGCTGGTCCTCAACGAAGCATCTTTTCTTTGACCGCATTGGTTACAGTTGCCAAGGCTTGTTGGTCTCCAATCTGGACACTGACCTCCCAGCACTCGACATCCTTTGTGGGACAGCTCGCCTGCGGTCTTTGGTCGTCGTCGACGTCTCCTGGTCCCCGTGGCTGCGGAGTCAAGCTTCACCTCATCTCACCTGAAACATTCGACTTCAGTGGGCATTCATCTACCGAGCCCCTAGTCACCCTGAAGTGACTCGGACTATGTCCCCTCTGCTTTCAGGTTCTTCTCAGCTCCGATCCTGGCTTGGATCACACCGGAAACTTCTCATCTTCCCGGCAGCAGCACGCCATTAAAATCAATGAGCGTTTCCGACACCACTTGACCCCTATGCACCTGGCACTCCTGGGATAGGTAACACGGGTACCTCAGTACTCTCAAGGGTGCTGGCCTTAGAACCTTGAATCTTCCAAACGGTTTGCTTGAAGTCCTCTCCTAAGTGTCCTTAATCTTTAAAATTCCAACCGCGACTTTCCCATAGAGTTGTACGGAGCTTGCGGCTGTGTTCTCACACTGCATGCGTCCTCTG
Organism: Triturus cristatus; assembly: GCF_964204655.1. Lineage (NCBI taxonomy): Eukaryota > Metazoa > Chordata > Amphibia > Caudata > Salamandridae > Triturus > Triturus cristatus. Next base: position 312,488,723 of record NC_140592.1, read on the forward strand.
GGCCCCCTGTGTCACTACCTTGGGTGGTTCCTTGAGGTCCCAGCAATTCTACGTGCTCTAGGCACCGTGTCTAGTCAAGTCGTGGTTGTTATACCACTTTCTTAGCATATGGTTCGATCTCTCCCTGGAGCCCGCTGTGTATTGTGCTATTTACTGTCGTTCTAGTACTGTAATATTGTGTGCCTTGTTCTCTAATCTCATAAAGAGGTTAGTAGGGAGTGTTTAGAAATAAATACATATATTTTATATATACCTTGTGTGGTTCTCCTATCATTTAGTCATTCAAGAGGTTATAATCTGGTAAACCAAGCTGCTTTACATTCCTTTGAGACTTAGCCTTAAGGCTGCTCTCCATAGCTACCACTAGGATAGCTTTCAATAAAGGTTGTCTTTAACCTACTCATCAATAAGGGTCGTTTTGAGTGGTGCAAGGTGCCCACTATAACTAGTGGACAGCATATACCAGGCCAACTTCTCACACATGCTTCAAAGGAAACAGCCCGCAGGTAACGGGACAGTTTTAGGGAGGAACAGGTGGTCTTGTTTAGAGATGGTGCACCATGCGCGGTTGGGGACTGTCCCAGAAAGATTAATTGTCTACACGGGACGCCGGTTTTAGGTGGTGGATGGTCATCCACATGGTGCCGCAGAGTTGGGAGAAGAAAGGTGCACAGGAACTGGAGGAAAAAGTGTTCTTGGTTAGAATTGGTGAACCTTTCGCGGTCGGGAACTGTCCCAGTAATATTATTTTTTACACAGGACGCAAGTTTTAGGTGGTGGATGGTCATCCACATGGTGCCGCAGGGTCGGCTGACGGGAGGCGAAAGGTGCACTGGAACTGGGGAGGTGGGTGCAGGGAACCGCCCTACGGGGGTTCCCTGGTTGGCGGTACTTTGGAGGGGTGGTGAGTCACATACGGGCGGATCCACCCCTCGGGGGGGAGAACGGTACACAGGTGACTGATAGCGAGGCGCGGGAGGCAATGAGCAATGAAGGAAATTCAACAGAGGATGCTTGGAGGGCAAGTGAAGGTGAGAATGGGGAGAGGAAGGAGGTCACCGATTGAATGGGTAAGAGACAAACAGGTGAGATGGTTTTGAGAAGGCTGAAGGGAGAATGAGTCAGTATGAGCTGGGAAATGTATATTTATTGCATTTATGTACTGTTAATAAAGTCTAAATGATTGCAACCTTGTCCCAATAAAATGGCCTTTTACGCTTCAAGTAACAGCGTGGAGTGTAGTTATTGTGCGATGACAGCCCCCAGGGGAAGTGAAGGTCGCAGACCAGTCTTCCCCTGGGGCTGTTCGCGCAATGGCCGGAAGGACAAGGTGGATGTGGGATTAGAGGAGTAAGGGAAGGGGCGGGAGTTGGGAGGGTATATAAGGTGTCAGGAGAGGAGGATCTGGCCTCTTCCTGACACCTTAGCACCACCGGGGGTCAAAAAGAAAGTTTGTCCACCCACCCTCCCTACAGGTCTTAGGCAAAGGGCTTGGGGTTGGATTGGTCTGAGCGTGCCAGTTTAGAGCAGGTTGCAGAGCAGAGACGTTACGGTACTTTGGAGGGGTGGTGAGTCACTTACGGGCGGATCCACCCCTCGGGGGGGGGGGAGAACGGTACACAGGTGACTGATAGCGGGGCGCGGGAGGCAATGAGCAATAAAGGAAATTCAACAGAGGATGCTCGAAGGGCAAATGAAGGTGAGAATGGGGAGAGGAAGGAGGTCACCGAGTTATGGGGAAGAGTCAAACAGGTGAGATTGTTTTGAGAAGGCTGAAGGGAGAATGAGTCGGTATGGGATGGAAAAAGTATATTTATTGCATTTATGTACGCTTAATAAAGTCTAAATGATTGCAACCTTGTCCTAATAAAATGGCCTTTTACGCTTCAAGTAACAGCGTGGAGTGTAGTTATTGCGCGAACGCCTTCCGCTGCGTCACTATGTCTGCCGGTCCGGCCTGGAGGGAGCTGCACCGTTGTGCCGCCTGGACAGTTCGGCGGGGTGCGGTTCGTAACCCCCTCGTCACTAGTGTTTGGAGGGGAACCAGGTGTGAGGCCTAGAGACAATGGGGGCATGAAATAAAGGTGCACAGACATCGGTAGCTGCTCGGGAGATGAACCACGTTTAGTTTCTCCGCTTTTATTTAAACCCGCGGGCCCCGCCTCGCCCGCGGATGACGTGCTACATATGTATCCGGTTCCGGCACCGGACAGCAGGACCGCTGGCCTGTTACGTCCCTCCCCAACTCGCTCTGTTACAAGTGGTACGGAAGTTCTAACCTTCTTGTTCGGCCAGGCAACGGCCCCTTTTGAGGGATTTGCAATTGTTACCCCACCAAGAACGTGTTTTTTGCAACATTACGTTCTGGACATTTTTAGGTCTCGCCTGACCCAGCGCATGCGCTGGTCTGGCGAGACTTATTGAGAGGGCTCCAAAAAGTGCTACCCAGCCAGCCTAGAGCTACAGTGCATGTGCGCGGGCGCGCGCGCCGCGCTTTACCGCGATTACCTTCACTTTAACGGCCGCTTTGATGTTTGATCGCCAATAGGTCTCGCTTTTGGGACCTTATAAGTATTTACAGCCTCATGCATCAAGCCAAAATCCAGTCGGTAAAATACCGATTCGCTAATAGCTCCCGGTATTTAGTTCAAAATACCCAATCCCAATGCATCAACCCAAAAGCAAAAATCGCTATTTAAGGAATCCTTAAATAGCGATTCCTTAAATAGCGATAGCATTTAAGGAATCCCAAATTGAGATTCCTTAATTTAAGGAATCTCAATTTGGGATTCCTTAAATGCAATGCATGAAAGTTAAAAAATTAGCGAATTCGCTAATAGGGGGAGCAAATTACCATGAAGATGAACTGCATGGTAATTTGCTAAAAGTTTGAAAAATGCACTTTTGTGCATTTTTCAAAGTTTCATGTTGCGCACACACATGCCCTTAGAGCATGTGTGTGTGCAACATATGTGCACATATCAATTTCAGGGGTGCAATAGGGTGTCATTTTGACACCCTTGCACCCTTGAAATTGCATGAGCAATTTGCGAGAACCTACTGGTACTCGCTATTTGCTCATGCAATCTCCAATTCATTCCTATGGGCCTGGAGGCCCATAGGAATGATTGGGATGGCATTCCTTAACTGCTACTCGCAATTTGCTAGTAGCAATTAAGGAAAGTTACGGAATCGCTATTTGAATAGCGATTCCTACATGCATAGCCTTTTGCTATTCCTTATTAGCGAATCCTTATTTTTCGCTAATAAGGAATCGCAAATGCCAATGTTGATGCATATGCCCCTTAGTTATGCAACTGTTGCATGGCTAAACACTTATAAGTTCCCAAAGGCGAGACCTATTGGCTATGCCAATGCTTGTTATAATTGTATGTATAGCTTTAAGCTGTTTGTGCATTAAATGTGGTTTTCCTTTTGAAAGTTAAAAATCATGACCGGACAATGAGGTGTTTTTAGGTGCGTTACTGAGTTCTAAGGGTGCAGTCCACATCACCTCACTCAGGGAGCCTTTAGCTACTCTGTCCTAGCTTTGAGAGTCAAGTACTGAAGGGGGTGCTTGGCTTTCAATTATGGATGACAATAGTGCACGGACCCCAGAACAAACGTGTTAAAAATTACCTTCGCTGACACAATCGAGTCCCAGTAACCTGTCGGTGCCCTTGGACCCTGGGAACTAGGGCTCCCTGGGTGTATTGTGTTATTAAGATCGTTGGTGCTCGTTTTGTTGGAGGCGGGGTGTGTGCTGTGGTTTTCGGTGGCTTGCTGTCAAGGTAGGATGTGTTGTGGAGTTTTGGAGTTTGTTAGCAGTCTTGTCCTGTGCATTGTTGGACGTTATGTTGTGCATGCTGGGTGGGTGGGTTACATTGCTGTTTGGCCTTCTTACATATGTTGCTCTATAGGTGTTTGGAATTACACGGTGTGAAGGGGGGGGGGGTTGATCACCAAGGTGGGCATTGTTGGGGGTATTTTGCTAACCAGGGCCTTATTTGGCCCTGCTCTGTGGATGTAGGTTGTTCTGCTTCTGTCCAGTGGGGTGGTCTGTGCCCGCCAAGTGGGTGATGGAGTGTATTTCAGTAAGAGGGTCGTTGGAGTGCTTGCATTGTATGCGAGGTTGGGATTGCTCTGAATAAAGATGTAATTTCTACATGGGGCCTTTGAGTGGCATTGCTTTATCAGTGGATGCGGTTGTGCTTCTGTGCGCCAGTGGTGTGAGGTCCCTGCTTTGTTGTGTTGCTGTTTTGGGTCTCCGCGGGTGCCCCCTGTACGCAGGGGGTCTCGGTGTCTAGATGGGAGGTACCGAATGGCATCTCACTCCCTTGGAGAGAGAGAGGGAGGTGACGGGGATCTTGTCTTTCTTGGAGCGCACGGTGGCTTGTTTGTGGGTGTGTCTCCTCTCCCCCTTTCATGCGTCCCTATAAAGCCCAAGGTGAAGCCGGGAGCTCCGGACCTTGGACTGCCCCGAGGGCCGTGAGAGCGGAGCGGAGAGTAGTCGGAGTCGTTGCAGCCCCGCCATGGCTCGCGCCCCTCCCGTCGCGAGGCTCCTGCTGATCGCACTCTCCGCCCTGGCCGCGCCGCCGCACTGGGACCGGACCCCGGTAAGGAGCCGAGGGCCGGGGGTGGCGTCGGACGGCAGGGGCAGCTGAGGGAGGGGGGCTGCCAGGGACGCGACGCAGCTTGCTGGAGTATTAACACTATATGATTTCTAGGAGCTGTACCTCAGCACATATGATATGGGGTGTATTCAAAGCTGCGGGGAACTTTATGAGTCTGTGTTGTGCAGTATCATTAGGTGGTGATTCCGGGTGCAGTGGTATGTTTTATTTCAGGTGCTGGAGTAAGGCAAGAGCGCAGTAGTAGATGTACTCATCACATTTGGGGAGTATTCAAAGCTGCGGGGAACTTTATGAGTCTGTGTTGGGCAGTACCATTGGGGGGGTGATTCCGGATGCAGTGGTATGTTTTATTTTGGGTGCTGGAGTAAGGCAAGAGCGCAGTAGTAGATGTACTCATCACATTTGGGGAGTATTCAAAGCTGCGGGGTACTTCATGTGTCTGTGTTGGGCAGTAGCATTAGGGGGTGATTCTGGGTGCAGGGGTAGTATGTTTTAATCCGAGTGTTGGAGTAAGGCAGGGGCGCAGTAGTAGTATGCTAGTATCATGTACATTAGAGTTGCAAGGGTGTGTCCCTGGTGTTGTTCAGTGGCACAAACAGCATCGAGAGATCTTTTTATACTCCTTTAAGCACGTCTGTGCATTCACTGAGTACAGTGCAGGGGTGTTGCCGTATGGGACAGGAGAGCAGGGGTCTTACTCTGGTGGCAGGGGTGTTCCTTGACACATGGATGGCAAAATCAGGGGGTTGTGTAGGTACAGGAATGTGTCCTCTATTGGACAACAGCAGCGGGGTTGCATCCTGGATGCAGGAGTATGATTCGTGCTTAACGCGAGATAGGAGTACTGGTTTTGGATCCGAGATCTTACGGTATGTGCTGTCGCTGTGTTGGGGGTGATTTGGCATAAATGACCTTCTTTTGTGCTAGGGTTTTTGATGGCCGTATTTGAAGCCGATTTGTGGCGCAGGGGTGTGTTGTGTTGGACAACAGTCTTGGCACATGTACTGCAGTATGTCTTTTTCGGTGCTGAAAACATTCATGTGGTTGAGTAGGGGATATGTCTGGATTCGAAAGCAGAATTGTGATTGGATACAGGGTGCCCGGTTATCTCTTCGGTTGCGATGGTGGGCAGCAGTCTGGAACAGCAGCATTTGAATTCATAGAATAACTTGTGTATCTACTGTGCTTGGTGTAGGGTTGCATCTTTAGGGATTTGCTTTGAGTACTGCATTAACGGGGTTGGATTTCGGGTGCATCAGTATGTCATTTCTTTTGCTGAGTTGTATCAGAACTAGAGTTGAGTTTCGGTGCAGAAATAAGTGATGTGCTTTGGTGTTGGTTAGCAGCACGGAGTGGGGTTGGAGTGCAGAAGCATGTCTGTTGTGTAGTTGTTGAATATCAGCATTTTAGGTGAATTTGTAATGAATAAGCACGATTGCAAATGTAAGTCAGCTGTGATGAATTAGATGCCATTTGTGTTCGAGGTTTGGGCAGCTTGAGTGGGGTGCAGAGCTACTGTATTGTGGTGGGGGCAGAGTTGAATTAGTGTGGTGTGGCAGCTATATTGGAATGGAGAACAGCTGTGTCGGGGTGTTCGTCTGCTGAATTGTGGTTGAGGACAGCTGTACTTGTGCGAAGGGCATTTTAATTGGGTGCAGCAATGTCGTATTATGGTACAAAGCAGGTAGTTTAGTGTGTGCAGCTATGTTGGGCTGAATAACCGATGTGTGTTGGGGTGTTTGCTGAATTGAGGTGAAGGATAGCTGTACTGGTGTGCAGGACATTATCATTGGGTGCAGCAGTCCTGTAGCCTGGTACATAGCAGGTAGTTTATAGTGTATGGCAGCTATGTTGGGCTGAAGAACAGCTATACTGTGGTGTTTTTCTGCTGAGTTGCGGTGAAGGGCAGCTGTACTTGTGTGCAGGGTAATTTGATTGGGTGCAGCAAGGCTGTATTGTGGTACATAGCAGGTAGTTTAATGTGTGTGGCAGCTTTGTTGGGCAGAAGAACAGCTGTATTGTGGTGTTTAGTGAATTGATGTGAAGGACAGCTGTATTGTTGTGCAGGGCATTATGATTGGGTGTGGCACCACTATATTTTAATGTGTAGCAGGTAGTTTATAGTGTATGGCAGCTATGTTGGGCTGAAGAACAGCTGTGTTGGGGTGTTTGCTGAGTTAGGGTGAATGACAGCTGTGCCTGTGTGCAAGGTATTTGGATTTTTGCATCAATGCTGTATTATGGTGCATAGCAAGTAGTTTAGTGTGTGTGGCATCTATGTTGGGCTGAAGAACCGCTGTATTGTGGTGTTTTTCTGCTGAATTGAGGTGAAGGACAGCTGTATTGGTGTGCAGGGCATTATGACTGGGTGCAACACTGCTGTATTCTGGTATATAGTAGGTAGTTTAGTGTGTGTGGTAGCTATGCTGGGCTGAAGAACAGCTGTGTTGGGGTGTTCGTCTGCTGAACTGAGGTGAAGGACAGCTGTGCTGGTGTGCAGGGCATTATAATTGGATGCAGCACTGCTGTATTATTGTACGTAGCAGGTAGTTTATCGTGTAAGGCAGCTACGTTGGGCTGAAGAACAGCTGTGTTGTGGTGTTTTCCTGCTGAGTTGAGGTGAAGAGCAGCTGTACTTGTGTGCAGGGCATTATAATTGGATGCAGCAGTGCCGTGTTCTGGTACATAGCAAGTAGTTTGGTGTGTGTGGCTGCTATGTTGCTTGGCAGGGAGCAGTACTCAAGTGTAGGGGAGCTATTTTGGAGCTGGTTGTTGTGATTTAGAGGATTAATGGATCCACTGAACAAATCAGTGCTTGACATCAAGTTTGCAGGTTCGAATTTCGGGGGTCCTTTCAGGTCGTAAAATAAGTAACAATTGGGTAACAATACATATCTGGATTCAGCGCCGAGAAGATCCGCGTGTGTGTGTGTGTGTGGGGGGGGGGGTGAACATGTACTATACAAATACACATTATATATAGCTACAAACTACTCCAGAGGGCTGGGGTACACTGCAGATGTGCTAGGTTGCAGCACACCAGCATAAGAGCGCATAAGCAGGGGCCCTGGAATTATGTGATGCTACAGCCTGGTCGTTTTTTGCATAATTTTGAATTTGTTGCATTTGCCACATCATCCATCATCTGCTGCATAATTTGCAGATTGTAACAAAAATAGTTTCTAGGTCAAACGGATCAAAAGATATAAAAAATGCAGTGACTTGTTGCTGCGCATTGCAGGTCACCTCTTCGATACTTATTGCAGTATTTGAGTGTTAAACTCCTGCCAATGAGGTGAACTCTATGTCCAGACAGTGTTAATATATGTAAGCATAAAACTATGATCTGACATCATCACAAAATGTACACAGAATCTGCATTTTCTTGATAATTTTGTCCTCCCTTGCTGTATAATTCCAGTCGCCCTGCCTATATAACATCTGTCTTGGAAGGGCAGGGCGGCTACATTGGTGATGAACTGCGTCAGCAAGATTTCTCTGGGTGCTTAATTTGAGGTATGCGACAACAATCTAAGTCAGCAGTCCCTGGGTTTCTCGCTATACGACCCCGGGGATAGCTCAGGGTTCCCTGCAATGAAAGTCGTGATACGGTGTCTACGGCTGGGTTTCTTGGCTGCTTTGCAGCCCAGATGGGCGGGTTTGACGGAGCTGGTGTGTGAGAGCTCTGTTCAGACTACTTACAGCGTGCACAGGTGTTTATCTTGGGCCGGGGTGAACAGGTGTTTGTTTTGGGCTGCCGTTCGCAGGTATTTATTTTGCTTGGCGCGCTCTCGCGCTGTTTTGACTGGATTCTCGATTCTTCGTCCGTGCGCCGTTTTGAGAGACCTAATTTGTATTTCAGGGACCGACGGACGGTTGCTGGTGGTGAATGGCTGAGACTTTGGGATATGCAGTGTTCCGTGGGGTTTATTAATTTTAATATGAACCATTTAATTGCGTTTTGGCACTTTAACAATAAGTGTTATGGTTACCCTAGTGAAAGAACTCTTTTTATCGAACTCTACAGCTGGCACTTATCCCGCTGAGCTGGCTGGGTAAAGGAGTGTTACTAAGTGATTAACTGTGGCGTGTTCTAAGTGGCATGGGTTAGGGTATGTACCTTTTTAAAGATTCTATTTACAAGTGATTATATCCAAAGCACTTCACATAAAATATTTAAAATACTGTTATTATTGCCCAATCAAAACGCATCCCCATTTGATCCATCTGGGAAGGATGGAAGGCTGAGTTGACTTCGGCTGGATTTGAACATAGTTACGATCCGGAAATCACACCCAGAGCCCAACCGCAAGGGCTCAACACACTGAGCTATCTTGCCAGCTAGCTTTGCTACTGGTTTAGGTGCCTAGGAGGTTGAATACATTCATTGTATTGCATTGTAATTGAATTAATATAGCGCTTACTACCCCTAACGAGGCGTCAAAGCGCTTTTTCGGCGAGAAGCACGCTACTCCAGGACCCATAAAGAATTAGTGTTGAATTAGTATAGTGAAATATGAAAGTTATTAAAGTGGTGGATAGGTTAGTCAGTTATTTGGATTCGGAAGGATAGCGGAAGGATAGAAGAGGAAAAAAAAGTTTGTATTTATATAGCGCTTGTTACCCCTGATGGAGTGTTGAAGCGCCTTTTTTTTTTTTTTTTTTTTTTTTTTGGGGCAGTAGTCCGCTACTCCGTAAACCCATAAAGTATTAGTGGTGAATTAGTATAGTGAAATATGAGAGTAATTTGTGTTTAATTCATAAGGGGTGCAGTAGAGTTTAGTGTTGGGTGTCTTATTTGTCTTGTGGAAATGGAGCTGGGATGAGATGCCTCTTTATTTTCGCATTTCTTGCGATTCGGTGTTCCAGTTAGGTAGGAGTTGATAGTTACAGGTGTTCTAACAGGTATGAGTGTATGATGGATGGTACTTATGTGGAATTTTAGAGGTAAGTATGTGTTTTTTGTTACACTGTTGAGTAACTTCAGACTAGAACCCCTTGTGTTTTTTTTTAATTTGTCAGCTTCTTATTAGGGTTTGAGGTAGCCCAGACCTTTTGATTTTACTAATGTTATATCTATAATATACTTTTTTTTTTTTTTTTTTTTACAATACTTTATTTCGGCTATATAGCCATAAAAGCCAATATACAATAAACAAAACATTTACATACAAAGCCATAATACTTACTTTCAAGGGCTTTCAGACAGGCCTCGCCGTCCATGTGTCTGATATTGTGTCATTCACATCTTTCATTCCACCCACGACAGCCTACAGCAAGGAGCAGGTGGTGTGTCCACTTCAGCCATTCAATAACTTAATCGTGAATGCCAACACTGTGCCCTTTCACTGGGAGCACACTTACTACAGAGATATGTGCTTTACTACCCTTGACTGGGCAGCAAGCTGCTTGGGAAACCAGGGTTATTTGAGATCATAAAATTACTTTTGCTGTAAGCCAATTTTTTTAGATTGATTAGGGCCTGGCAGCTCCCCCAATAATAACATTTATCATAAAACAACTAAAGAGGTATTGACAAAGCCGAGAGACTGGTGGCTTACTAAAACTGATTAGATCAAGAAGCATATTTTGGCGAGTTTGGTCCCCGAGGAATCTTGCTGGTTTTCACATGATTTTTAAAGAGCTTTAGTGTTGCTGTTCAGGGGGTTTGTGTTTGTGTTTAGCATTGAAGTTTGTTGGCCTTCAATGTAATTATTATTATTCATGCTCGTGTGTGTGTTAACTTTACACTTCGGCTGATGAGATGACTGAGGCACACATTTACTTTAGCCTTTCACTTACAGAAGAATTATACAATATTTACATTTTTGAACCATTAGTTTTACTTGAACATAAAACTTATCAGGTAATTTGAATATACGTTTTAATGGAGAGACAGATTATTTTAATGATTGTTGTTTGCTGATTCTGTTTTTTTTATTGGGAAAGCTAAAAGGGGATCTGTGGTATGCGTAAATTAATCTTACGCACTGGAATTTACTCTAGCTTCATTACATCGTTTTTGCTCTCTTTGCCATTACAGACAGGACCAACCATATGCAAATAAATCTGAGATCGGTTCTAAAAGACACCGCTTGTCATTCACTGCGAAGTCACTTACCCACTGAATGGGAACCCAAGCAGTGCTAGGTGTATTTTGGCCTTATTGGGACTGTGAGATGCAGCTTGTCTCCCTCTGGTACAGCTCAAGATCTACTCCTTCCATCTACTGTGACTCACTAAGAAAATCAAAGTGTTGGATGCAATGCTCAAATTCACTGCAACCACTGGTAATTACTGTGCACACAATCCATTCCATCGTTTTATTGCTCACTGGGCCATTACCAACAGGGACCAACCATATGCAAATTTGATTATGCTGTCACTGATAGGGCCCAAACATATATACATCTGTCTTGGTACCTCCCCACAAGAGACAGACCAGTTTGAGCTGCTACAACACATTCCCTGTGAATGGGATCACACACAAACCCAGATAGACGTCAGACTTATTTGACCTTAGCAGTGAGGTGCAGTTCGAGTCCTCAGGACACAATGAGTCACAGGATACAGTCCTGTGCATATTTTTTGCCATAGTCTTGTTTTAGTTGGAAGTGGGACTATTTGCTGTTCCTTTAACCTTATTGTTAGAAACGGGTCTCTCTAGTTGGCAGGTTGTTACCCTGTCCAAGTAGGGACCCTTCTTCCTAGTCGGGTAAGGGAGCAACACTTCTAAAATAACCCCTGCTTACTCTCTTAGTAGCTTGGCACAAGCAGCCATGCTTATCTCCGAGGTAGTGTGTAAAGCATTTGAACATAACATACAGTAATACAGTGAAAACACTACAAAAGGACACCACACCAGTTTTAGAAAAATAGCCAATATTTATATGTGTAAAACAAGACCAAAACGATAAGATTCGAACATACAATTATTGAAAAATTTCAATAAGCAATAATAGATGCTAAAAACAGTTCCTTGAAGTCAATAGCGCCGTCCGGGGCTATCACAGCATAATGAACAAACAAATCAAACAGTTCTGGCCGGCTGCGGTGTTGCGGGCCAGCTTCGGCGTTGCGAAGATCCGCAAAGCAGTACCTTTAGAAATGGAGGGCGTCAGGGACCTTGCGTTAAGCTCCATAGAGCCAGCATCGGCAGGCAGCGGTTCCAGAGGTCGGTGCAGGAGTCGTTCGGCCCTTGAAGTCACCCATGTTGCAGGTCGAACTCCGTGCGGTTGAAGTTGGGAGCAGCAGCGGCGGGGATGCAGTGCGAGGTGTAGTGGTGTGGCGTGCGGTACCCTGAGGTCGCGGTGCAGGAAGCGGCTCGGCAACGGTCGTCCAGTGGCGTTGGTGAGACCAGGGCTGTGGTGTGAAGTGCGGCGGTGCTCGTCACGGTGCCGGCAGCGTCATTGTCATTGCTGGGGCGCTGTCATCGGGAGACCCAAGGCTGACGTGCGAGACTGGGCAATGCGGTGTACGGGGCCCACAGGTAGCAGTGCAAGCAGCGGCGTCAGTGGACGATCTGGAGTCAATGGCACTGGCATTGGTTGGCCAAGGCTGCGATGTGAGACAGAGCTGTGCATTGTGTAACTTATGAGCAGTGCCCCCAAACTACGGTGCAGGCAGTGATGTCAAGATCAGCTTGCAGTGTCGTCGAAGGTGAGACCAGGGCTGCGGTGTGAAGCGGGATGCTGCTCCGTGTTGTCCACGAGCGGGGTCCACAGGTCCTGTTTTAGGCAGCGGCATTGGTGACGTGGAGTCAGTGGGGATACCAGGGTGACAGTGTGAAGTGAGGTGGTGTGGAGCGCAGTGTCAACAGGTCAAGGGGCAAGCAGCGGCTCAGTGGTGGCGTCAAACGGCATAGTCGATGAGATCAGGGTGGCGGTGCAAAGTGCAGTGGTGCCTTCTGCATTATATTCAGGTCAAGGAGCCAGCAGCGGCGTTAGAGATGGCGTTGTGTTGCTTTTTCTTCTGTGGCAACTGAAACACCAAGTTCCAGAAGCTGGTACCCAGAGGAGCTTGAAATCTTTGTTTTTCCTGAGACTTCTTGAACAGGGGGCACGCTCTTCCTCAAGCCCTTGGAGACACTCAGGAAGAAGTTGCAGAAGGTTCAGTCCAGTCCTTTCTATGCCTAAGACCGAAGCAGCTACTGCAGGCCAACACAGCAAAGCATACAGCAAAATGGTAGACTCTCCTCACCTCTTCTCCAGCTCTTCTTCTTGGCAGGTTCCTTGATCCAAAAGAGTTGTAAAGTCATGGGGTCTGAGCCCCAATATTTATGCCACATTTCCCTTTGAAGTTCTGTGGTTTTGGCACAAACAAAGTTCTCCTGGCACACATAATCCAGTTCGGTCCTGCTCAGGCCAGGTTCACTACAGGAGGTGGAGACAGCATTGTGGAAAGCAGACATAGTCCATTCAGGTGCATGTGGCAACTCCTCCCACCTCTCTAGATGCAGGCCAGACCCATCAGCCAGACTATAAGTCACCCAGGAAAGGCAGGTCACACCTCAGCCCCCTTTGTGCCCCTGTCTAGTGTGAATGCACAAACCAGCCCCTGTCAGTCTAAAACCCAGACAGCTAATACACAAACAGGTAGAGGCACATGGATGGTTAGACAAGGAAATATCCACTTTCTAAAAGTGGTACTTCCAAACACACAATATATCTCTACTAAAAGATTCATTTTTAAATCTTGAGTTCCGGCATACTAAACTCCACTATACCATCAGCTTCCTCAGGCAAGTTACATTTGTAAAAGTTTTACAAAGCAGCTCCCATGTTAATCTATGGGAGAGATAGCCTTTCAATGGTGAAAATGAAATGCATTTGCCATAGACAAGTGCCTGGCTGCATCGGTATGGAGGTTGCAACATCTGACAAGCCATCTACATGCGTTGTTCAACTCCACTGGTGCGCCTCCATAGTATGAAGACCCCTGACACCAGCGCTGGGGACAAAAAGAGAGAAGGGGGGGAGCAGGCACCATAGAGTCCATTGAAATTTCACTAGGGCTCTTAGGTATATTGCAACCCTGTAACCGAAGTCACCTTTGGAGTGTATAGTATTTCCTTTAGGTGCATGATTAAAGCAATTTATTTAATTAAAATATAAGCACTGATTTGGCCATTATATTATTGTGCCTGTTGGTTGACTTGAGTTCTGAGCACCTATCTCCACTTACACTACATGGTAAGTGTTTGCCTGAAAGCTCCCACTACCATAAGAGTGAAGTGTGGAAAGGGTATACTTTGTCCTATTTGCAGAACTATAGTAGGAAGTACCCTAGGACATCCGTGGCAAATGTCCTCAAACACTGCGGTTGGGGTGAGGTATCCCTTCCCTGCTCACTGCCACCCCCGAACGATGTCAGACAATACCTAAGACTTACAATCTGCAATTGTACTAATGTAGTGACTGCATGCCAACTCTTTTGCTACCAAAAATGTGGTTTTATTTTGGCAGTGTGAAAGCAATGGACTATTCACTTAGTGTAGACATCATGGAAACATCTTGTAATTCAAAACAGACACAGCAGAGCAAGAATCATTTACATTCAGGATGCATGTCTGAGACTCTAATCACAAGACCACAAATAAACCTTGATGGATGAAAACATGCATATGACACAGGAACTGAAAGTAGAATGTAATGAGACTGTACAGGTGGCTACAAGTGAAATCATGTCCCTTTACCAATACTATTGCTTATAGTTTTGCAATATCATACCTAGTGATTTTTGACTTTTTGCAGATATTGTCGAAACTCCTTCCTCTTAACTTAAAGGGACATTCAAACTGGCAGGTAACCATGGTAACAGTGGGACTCAAACCCATAACCTTCTGATTGAAAGTCATAGACTTCTTCTTTAGCCTCTATTTTGCCCCCAAAGCAGGACTAAATTCTCGGACCAAATTGCAGGCGTTTTCTCCCACAGTTTGGTGCAAGAAATATCTGCCACAAATCAAGAGAAATAAATGAACAAAACAATGTTTTCCCACCAAGTAATGGATGGAATTTTACACAACGAGCAAGTATTTATTCATTACAGGATGAAAAACCTGTAGTGAGGTAAAAATTGACAATGAGTCAACCAGTGTCAGCCATTCGTTACTTTCTGTGCGAGTGGGATGATTTTCAGTCAAAGCACAATGCCGCCACCCACTGAGAAAATAGTTCCCTTCAGTGCCAGTGATTTATGAGCTATTGTGTCCGCTTTAAAAATATATATTATTGTAATATATTTTAAGTGTTTCTATAACCTTTTCGAGCCCCAGACACTGCTACTGGGCCCTCGCAGCCACCTTTAGGGCCTTATTTATCAGGCCCCTTGTGGCACTAGGTCGTCACTTTTTGTGACGTTCTGTGGCACAGGAGCCTGCTCCATTTTTACGGGGCAGCACTAAGCCACTTTTTAGGTCTCGCCTGCCCAGCGCATGCACTGGTCTGGCGAGACGTATTGAGAGGGCTCCAAAAAGTGCTACCAGGCCAGCCTAAAGCTACAGTGTATGTGCACGGGCGCGCGCGCCGCGCTTTACCGCGATTACTTTCACTTTAGCGGCCGTATGGCCGCTGCCGCTTGGCATGGCCAATAGGTCTCGCTTTTGGGACCTTATAAGTATTTAGTTATGCACTTATAAGGTCCCAAAGGCGAGACCTATTGGCTATGCCAATGCTTGTTTTGGCTTAATGCTGCCTCGTAAACATTGTTCCCTTTGATGCAGTTTTCTGTGTTAAAGGGTCGTGCAATGGGTGTTACTGGGGGTGTTCCCGGCAACATCGATCACTTTTTGACACTGCCCCAGATTTACGAGAAATTGGAAATCTGAGGCAGCGCCAAAACGTATGCCTCCCCAGGAGAGGCGTAAGGGAGGCACAACAAGGAGAATTATCTTTATTTCTCGACGTTTTTCCTTTTTCTTTCTGCAGCACACATAGAAAGAGGAATAAGCCTCTTGTGATTGATTTTGTGCAGGATGGTTTGCCTTCCTGCACAAAAATAATCATCCCTGCAAAGGTGCCTGCGTTGGTGCACAGCAGCCCATTGTGCGCCGGCGCAGGGGAAAGGACAGGAATGGGATGTATCCTTTAGATACCGCACATTCCTGCCCTTTTCTTTGGCCGTAGGGCAGTGCAGCAGGAAGCCCTGCTGCTCTGCCCTACGGCCAACCCTCATAAATGAGGCCCACATGCTTTTCAGTGCAAACTCTGATCTTACCATTACTGCATGCTGGCTTTTGGCAGTGTGTAATATATATTGTGATCAAGGCCTCTAGGGGCTGAAACGAGTCATGGCGGAATAGGACATTGTACAAAGAAAATTTACCAGCACGAAGAAATCGGTGTCCGTTCCTTTTCTGATACCGGAGCCAGGGAATCTTGAGGAATCGGTGTTTTGGATATGTATATATCTATATATATCTATATATATATATAAATATATATATATATATATTTTTTTTTTTTTTTTTTTTTTTTTTTGCACAAAGTTTAGTCGCACACATCAATCCTTCGTTTTTAGATATTTATTCAAAACAGAGCCAGTCTGTCAACCGACGCGTTTCGGCTTTGCAGCCTTTGTCACGGTAGGGAAACATTACTTTCATCATCTGTTTTATAATCACACTAATTAAGAGACAACCCCATTGCCTTCTGGGAATTGTAGTTTTTCGATGTTCCAATGACAGTTACAACAATATTATCGTTATTTTGAGCTATCTACATTTTAACTTTATGGCATTTGCTAATATATTCATATTGATTAGTGTCTATTTGATCACTTGGAGAGTTCAATTCTTTGTATAGTACATTTTTCATACAGTTACGTCACTGTCTCTCACTTGTGACCTCTATTTTTGGATTGGTATCCCGTCGCTTGCTGCCATATATGGGGATAATTTCTTGTACTGATTTTTAGTTCTTTTTCAGTCTCTCATTGTCTCTGTTTCAGCTTTACAAATGAATGTACATCTCTTCGTCATTGTTCAATCCTCTCGGAGTCTTTGTACGTAGCCGTATTATGTATTTTGACTCCAACTGGCGCAGTTTCTTTTTTCTATCTCCTGCTCTTAAATTTGATGGTATAGTATCCAGTCCGAAATATTCCATCTTCCTCCAATCACTGTTTTGACATTTATTGAGATGTTTTGCTGTTGCATAGTTAATATTTTTATTCTTAACTGCTCTGATATGTTCTAATATCCTTTTCTTAAGCATGCATGTGGTGCTTCCAATGTATTTTTTGCCGCATGCACATTGGATTACATATACAACATATTGTGTTGTGCAGGTAATTCTTTGTTTTATTGTTATTTTTCTGCCTTCAGGATCATAGATCTCTTTTTTGTTTATGGCAATTTTGCATGCTTTGCAATTTGAACATCTTTTGAACCCCATTTGTTGCTGTGTTAACCATGTTTCTTTTGCTGGTGTTGTGAAATGGCTTCGCACAATTTGATCTTTAATCGAACTTGCTTTTCTGTAGGTGACTTTAGGTTTCATCCCGATTGATTTTCCAATATCATTGTCTTGTATCAGCAGATGCCAATATTTTTGAACAATTCTAGTAATTTTTGTACTTTCCTTGCTATATGTCAGGATGAGTCTTGGTGCTTTTCCATTTTGTTCACTCCTTAAATCATTATTTTCTCCTTCGTGTGTCTCCTCTGTTGTTCTCGTTTGTTGGTTTTCATCTGTCTTGGACATTAGAATTTCATCATGTGTTCTTAATTCCACTTTCTCTTTAGCTTTATTTAAAATTCTCGGTCTGTATCCTCGCTTTTTTAGCCTCTCAGCACTTGCTTGTATTTCAGTGGTTGCATCAGATTCTTTTGAGCAATTCCTTTTGATCCTCACAAATTCCCCATAGGGGATGCTGTTGATAAGAGGTTGGGGATGGAAGCTTTTGGCATGTAATATGCTATTTGTAGCCGTTGTTTTCCTGTGTAAGGTAGTTTGTATTTTTCCCTCATCTATATACACAGTGGTATCTAGGAAGTTGATCCTGGTCTTGCTCATTGTACATGTGAAGGATAATCCAATTTGGTTTTCATTCAGTGTATTAAAATACTGTTTAAATTCCTCTTTCTTTCCATCCCAGATAATGAATAAATCATCTATAAATCGTACCCATAGTACTATTTTTTCTAATGATAGATGATTATCAGGGCCCCAGGCTATTTCCTTCTCCCACCATCCCATCGTAAGGTTGGCAAAATTTGGGGAAAAGGAAATGCCCATAGCAGTACCACAGAGTTGTTGGTATAGTTCATTGTCAAATAGAAATATATTGTTGCTGAGACATGTTTTGATCATTGTTAATAGCATGGCTGAATGTTGGAGTTCTGTGATTTTCCTTTGTTTTAAAAAATAGGCACATGCTTGTAATCCTATGTTGTGCTGGATAGAAGTATATAATGATACAACATCAATAGTGGCCATGATGAAATTTGGGTTCCAAGTAATGTTAGCAAGTATTTTTAAAAAATCTCCGGTGTCCTTTATGTAAGAGCTCAGATTTTTCACAATGGGTGCTAGGAAATGGTCAACGTAGGTTGACATGTTTTCATATAGAGAGTCACAGGATGATACGATTGGCCTGCATGGGGGGTTGGATAAAGTTTTATGAATTTTTGGCAAGAAGTAGATAGTTGGTATGGTTGGGAATTCTTTAAACAGATATTGTTGTTCCTCATCGTTAATTAAATTTTGTGATCGCCATTCATTTAGATTCTTTCTCAGGTCCACAATCATTTTGTTAATCGGATTTGAAGTTAGTTTCTTATATTTTGTATTGTCGTTCAATTGTTTGTGAGCTTCTTTAATATAGTCTGATGTGTTTAGAATGACTATATTTCCCCCTTTGTCAGCTGGTTTTATTATTATTAAGGGGTTATTTTTTAGATCTGTTAATGCTTGATTTTCCTTCCTTGTAAGATTTTCATTTTTGTTTTCATTTCTTGTTTTTTGAATTCCTTCTAATTCTTTCATGACTGCTTCTGAGAATAAATCGATCTTATTTCCGGGTGTTAGTTGAGGGCAATGTTTGGATTTGTTTCTGAGTCCACTTCTTACATACTTAGAGGTCTCTATTCCCAGTTCCCCCAGGATTTGATTTTCTGTGTATTCCTCCTCATCCAAATTATGTTCTAGATCAAAGAGATTTTTTATGTCTTGTATTTGATCTATAGTTATTTCAGGGCTTGTTGTTGTGCTTCTCTCAATGCTTGCTGCTGTATTCCCATCTGCCGTTTCCTTAGTTTTTCCAGCATGTATTTTAGCTAGTTTTAATTTTCGTACATATTTGTATATGTCGATTTTTGTGTCTGTATAATTGAGATGTCTTTCAGGGCAGAATGAGAGTCCTTTGTTTAGTACTGCCTGTTCATCTTTTGATAAAGTGTAGCTTGAGAGGTTCACTATTAGATTTTTTTCTTCTTTCGTTGTATTTCTTTCTTCTACTTCTTGAAGGTTCTGTTCCTTAGGGGATATTTTCTCCCTTCGGATAGATCTTCTTGTCTTTCTGGTGCTGGGGTAGATTTTGTACTGCCTCTGCCACGCCCTCTGCCTCTTCCTCGTCCTCGTATATATATAATTTTTTTCTTTTTTAGAGAAAAACAGACACTTGGGATAGCGCATAGAAATCTAGCATGTTTAATGCCAAAATAGCCAGCATACACTCAAAATAAATAATGTAATTGTCTAATCAATGGGCCAGAGCTTCGTCTTCGCTCAGTTGTAGCATGTGATGGTAAAATCCATACATTTTAGTGAACATTTAGAAACTTTTTATCAGTGGCGGTGAAAGGAAGCCGAAACATGTGATAAAAGGAAACCTACAGATAGGCACTAATGAGCAGGCGTCAGGCTCTTCTCCAGGGAGGGATGCAAGAAAGCGTTGAGAAGAAGAAATATATTTCACAAGTAAAAGGCTGACCCTACTACCTTCTGAAATCCTTGCTTCGATGTGCAAATTTCAGAACGATGCTACGCTTACTAGAACGTTTAACTAAAATGTGCAGTCTAATGCTTAGGATACCACAATGGAAACTCATTTAAAATGCGTGTAAGTGTGCAATAATGCTAAGGCTTTAGTGAGCTTTAAACAAGCATAAAAATGGGATTGCAATTGATTAATTTAATATATCAGTACGTGTTAAGGTACATTTGTGGATTTGCATTATCATAGTAGAAAAGCAACCTTTAAGACATACATGCACATACATTTATATATTGAAATACAAGCTGACTGGTGTCTGCCAGACAAACAGTAGACAAAGAAAGCTTGAACAAGCATTAATAAAGCCATTCCTTTATGCATTTAGATCTACATTCCTGTTGGTATCAAGCAACATTTTACATGAGCCAGCCTGTTCTTTTTGTAGGAAAGCCACTGTGAGGGCGGATGCTTAGTGGGCTAGTGCATAACCATAAATAATCCCTGTGCACGCAATGCTTGAAATTGTAGCTTTGGTTGCTCGATATTCGTTATCAGAAGTAAATCCACCTTCACCACTGGCATTCTTGCTGCACCAGTGAGAAGTCAAGCCATTGCTTCGAGGATTTTCACTATTTTGTCTAAAAATATCTGATGATTTTCTCTTTATTTATCTTCCCCTCCCTCGTCTTTCCCTCTCCTCTGTTTATGTATGTGTGCACTTCTTTGGTTTGGCAATTACTTCCAACTCTGATGACTAAGAAAAAAAGTGGAAGGGGGCAAGCCACAGGAGTGCAGAGAAAAAATAAGAACCTTACCTGGAGATAAAGTGGGGGAGAAGAAAGAGATGAGGTAGAGAGATGTGGTTGTGAGAAATGTAAAACACACAGAGCTAGAAATAGGAAGATGTAGGTACAGAGAGGCAAGGTTTCAGAATGAGGTAAAGAATTAGAGAGAGATAATGATAGGGAATGTGGAACGAGGGAGAAGAGGGGGGTACACTGAGGAGTGAGGCACAGAGAGAGGTAAGGTAGAAAGAGAGGGGCGCTGGAACCAGCTACAGACATAACTCGTGAATTTGTAGTTCAGCGAACAGGATACTCTGTAGTCAATGTGACAGATATCCTGCCCACCGTATTACACGTGCCATAGGATATAGTTGGACCTGTAATACGGGTGATGGGATATCTGTCACATTTGTGATGGAGTATCCTGTCCTCCGAACTCTAAATCAGGCCCATAGTGAGTTAGACGTTGAAAGGCAGAGGCTTGAAATATTGAGAGAAACAAAGTGAGTTACAAAGTAGAGAGAGTTTTTAGGTAGCAACGGGCGAAATGAAAAGAGGTATAAGCAGACGAGTCAGATAACACTATTCAGGCAGCAAGAAGTGTAGAGAGAGGGGATAAACAGCAGTAAGAACAGCTATTTACTAAGACAATAGATCTCACCTATGAGAGAGCTTTTGCTTTAGCAAGGTGATTTATCCATGTGGTGCACCAGTGTGGCTGCTGTTCAGCATGGCTATAAGTCAGTGGCATGGAGTGGGATGAAGTGGGGTGGGGTAGAATGGGGTAGAGTGGAATGGGGTAGACTGGGGTAGAGTGGAGTGGGGTAGATTGGCATAGAGTTGAGTGGGGTTAGAGTGGGGTAGAAGGTAGTGGGTGGATTCATGTAGATTGGAGTGGGGTAGAGTCGGTAGATTGGTGTGGGGGAGTTGGGCAGATTAGTGTGGTAGATTGGAATGGGTCAGATTGAATTGGGGTAGATGGGGTGGAGTGGGGTAGATTGGAGTGAAATGGGGTAGACTGGATTGGAGTACATTGGGGTAGATCAGATTGGTGTAGATTGGGCTGAATTAGATAGGGCTAGGGTAGAGTGGAGTGGGATATATTGGAGTAGATTGGAGTGAAGTGGGGTGGATTGGGGTAGATTGGAGTGGATTAGGATAGATTGGAGTGGAGTGGAATTGGGTAGATTGGAGTGGGGGGTAGACTGGAGTAGGGTAGTTTGACGTGGAGTGTTTTTCCAACCTTTATCATTTTACAAACATCAAGCAACAGATCAGCATTGTCGACATTGAGCCACACCAAATTAACTACACAGTCCGGATACATGGACACCGAGAAAGCACAATTTATCACAGTAGCATCAGTGTGGACATCCAGCAGAGTACATTCCCCAAACAACATGGTCTACCCAGTATGCTCCTGGCCAGCTTCATCAGACAGAGGCGATTCAATATCAGCTGTACTATATTCAGTAGTGCCTCCCCTCCCATCTCCGAGAAACTTGTTGTAAAGACCCCTCAAACCTCCAGATCGGCTTACAGTTTTACACCCATTTGTGCGTGACAGAGCTGCAGTTCCTCCCCTTTCAACCATTCCAAAACATCGCGAACCCAATGGTCCTCCATGGGGTCATCACTCCCATCCAGGTAATGGCAACCCCCCCCCAGCCAGTACCAAGGCCAACTGCAAGAATCAGTATGCTATCTTACACTTCTTGCGCCAAGTTATGTTTCCTAGCAAGCAATGCTGAGGGACTAATTCACACACCAGGGCAGTGACACCCCACAGCCAGCTCACCAGGTCCGCCCAGAAGGCCCCCACTTAAGGGCACACCCACACCAAATGCATGAAGTCTGGGTCTATGCAACCGCATCTCAGACAAGCGGGCGATCGCTCCGGGTTAATCCTATGCTTTTTAACCCGGGTCATGTATGTTAGGTGTATGAAATTGAAGTGGATCAACTTAAAGCATGCATTTCCAGACACAGACCATAATAACTTTCCAATTCTAGCCCAGTTCAAATCCGAAATTGGGGCTCTCACGTCTGCATCCCAGACACGAAGAACCTGTAACTTCCTGCATACAACCTTTGCCTGTAATGCCTTATACATCAAGGAGACAAGGTGGCGCCCAGAACCCAAGGTCAACAGTGCCCCAACGACCTCCCACACTAGTGGCGCCTCAGTAAAGCACATCCAGATCTGCTTGGCCACGTCCTTCAGACCTACATATGGGGGAAATTGCCCAGGCCCCAATCTGAACTGCAGCTGCGCATCCTCAAAGGAAATTAACATACCATCTGGATACAGATCCCAAACCTGCTCGCAGCCCTCTGTCTTCCAGGCCTGAGAGGATGTGGGCACCTCCAACCGACAAAACAGGACATGCCCAAAGCGGTAGCTCCCTGTTAAAGTGGTCCCTCTGGAACACCACCGTGACAAAGTGGCAGTTTGACGCACGATGTAAAAGGCCCCAGCTGGCACCCCGGACACGGCCATCAACAGCTCGGGGAGTTTACAGTCTTCTCCCATACCTGCCACCAACGCCTTCTCCCATTATCCCCTTCTACCACCCATTGCGCTGTATGCTGTAAGCAAGACGTGTCATAATAAAACTCCAGATTGGGCACCGCAAGACCGACATCCTCTTACCCCCTCATCAACATCGTTCGAGCTACCCTACTCCGTTTACCAGCCCTAAGGAGTGAGGTGAGGAGCACATTAATCCGGGGGAAGATTCCCACAGCAAAGGGCATCTTGTACACACTGCTATTCTGCCCATAAGGGACAGCTGCAAAGTATTCCAGAACTGTACTGATGCCTGAAGGGACTCAAGAACCCTCCCCACATTGTATTGCAACTGTTTTTCCTCAGTGTGGGTCACCATCACCCCCAAGTATAAAAAATGCTCAGTTTCCCACCACAACCCTAACTCCAGGAGACACTCCACAGGGACCCCCACCAGCCCCGATAAAGGGAATAGCAGTGACTTTTTTTTATTAACCCTAATCATGGACACCACCACAAAGTCTTCCAACAACTGCAGCAGTACATTCAGGGATTCTCTCTGGGGTTGAAGATAAAACAAGGCATCATCAGCGTAAAGGAAGACAATATGTCTTCCCATCCCAAGGTCTATTCCCCAGTCATACATAACCTGCCGAACCTGTGCAGCTAGAGGCTTGATTGCCAGAGCAAACAAGAGAGGCAGCAGTGGACAGCCCTGCCTAGTACCATGCTCGATGTCCCGTCATGCGGAACAAAGCTATCCCACACAAACTAGTGTGCATGGAGTAGTATACAACAGGCCTGAAACCGGGGAGCGAATTCCATGGCCTGCATCACGCCCAGAAGGTACTTCCAGTCCACTGTATCAAAGGCCAATGCCTTTCCTCTCTGCCATCCTTCACCTCATGCAACACATGCGTCAGACTCCACAGGTTAATAGTCGTACTATGCCCAAGGATAAAAATGCACTGATCGGAATGAACAAGACTGGTTATGACCGGGCGCATCCGGTTGGCAAACAACTTGCATAGAACCTTAACAGCAGTGTTGATCATAGTAAGTCGGAGATATGATGATGGATCCGCCCACCTCTCCAGTTTTTGCATCATACAAATAAGCCCCTCTCTCATACTTGGCAGGAAGACACCTGCTAGGCTTCCAAAAATACCTAAAGCATTTTCTGAGACAAATCTGCTGAAAAACCTTGATAGAATATGGTGGGAACTCGTCCCTACTGGCGACTTATTTCGCAGCAACATATGTAATGCGGCTCTCAATTCCTCCAGTGTGATAGCCACCTCGAGGTCCTCCACCAGCTCTTCCCCCACCCTGGGTAGATGCAAGGGAGACAGATACGTGTCTACCGTTTCCAACGTACTATAACTTCCCCCACAAGGTGATGTTGGAAGGCTGCCTTACCGCCTTCTGAGCTGCAGCCTCAGACCCTGCCTCTTCTATCAGGTGAAGCACTGGAGGGACACTGGCTTCCACCTCCTCTAGGTGCTCTAAGCACTCAACGAAATGGGCTTTCCCACCAGACAATACCTTAATTTTGGAGTGGTAGAGTACCATATATTTAAGGTTCATTGCTCGCAGTTTCTGTTTCACTTCGTGGAAAGACTTGCGCTTTTCCTGAAAGTTTTTTGTGTAGTCGGGGAAGATAGCACTCATTTGATTGTCATATTTCAAGATGGCACCCTCCATAGCTGCTCGATGGATGCAATCCCTGTCTCTGTAGTTCAAGATTTTTGCAATTAAAGCTCGCTGGGCGGCACCAGTGCACGGTGCACTCTCTCAAATACAAAGATGTCCGACAGCCCCATTGGTCTCAGGCTCTGCTATACTCACTGTTCCAAAAAACCCTCTGCAGAGACACCTTCCACCCACTCGTAGAACTCCAGGAGGCAGATGTTACTGTGGCAGGAGTAGCTCTTCGCATATTCAACCTTGGCCTCCAGTTCCCCAGCAACAGCAGTCATTCTGGCCTTCTACAGCTTCAAAGTTGCTGCCTCGCCCATGAGCATTTTAGTTTTCCCCTTCACAGTCATCACCTTCTCCGCTACCTTACGGAGGTATTCCTGGGGCAGGTTAACATTGATGGACACTGTTTCTATCTGGTGCTCCAGGGTGACTCGCAATTCCTGGATAGTCACTAGAAGGTCAGCTCAAGATGGCTCTCTTTCATGCTTCGGAGAAGACACAATCAATTCCACACCCCACAGTTGGACAAGGCACTGGGAGGGCTGTCGGGAAGTAGTGTACTCGGTGATAGTGCTGATAGCTGCAGATCTCGACTGCCATCTTTGCCCATGGTGGGCAGAGCAAGGTATCCTGGCCCCCTCATTCACTTAGGGGTCCCTCACTGTCAGAAGGGTGACAGGTTTACCCGGGCCTACAAAGGCATCCCCACTAGGCAGCCAGTCTCCCTTCACTCGCAGAGTGATAACGCTGCATCTCTGGGGCTCCAGAAGAGAGATCTTCTCAGGATTTGTGTCCCCAATATTCAGTGTCCCCACTCAGTGTTGCCTCGCCCCAAAGAGGAACACATAAATTGTCAGTGTGAGGCAGGAAGAGATATGGCCTAGTCAAAAAGCTTTCAACTCTGTTGAGTGCCCCCTACTCACTTGTCAAAGGGAACAGCAGAGAGGCAGCCCCAGGCCTCCAGGCCGCAGCACGTGGGGCAATACAGATTCAGTAGAAGGAGCGGCACAACGGCAAATCTCTCCCGGGGCCTCCACTTCCTTAGCACCTTTTTCAGCCTCCTCTCCATCTTCCCCTCTAGTCAACCAGTGCCCCCTGCAACCACTGCAGGTCACCTCCCGGGGGCAGGAGTATCACTTCTGACGTGGGCCGGTGCACTGTTTACACCGCCAGCTCTGCAAGATGGCAGCCATGTGACAAGGAAGGCCGGGCCGGCTCTCCTCACACTTCTCCAGGTGTGGCCCCCGCACCAGCGATGGTAGGTCAACTCCTCCTGCCAACAAGGGAGAGGGCTACAGTCAGGCTGCAGTAGTCACCCATGTCTGCAGCCCCAGACGGGCTCCTCTGGGCTCTCTCATGACCCCCCAGCATTTCAGCAATACGGGCAGGGAGAGTCTCGCCGCACTTTGCTTCACACCAACAGTACCTGCCGCAGTGCCGACGAGGTCAGGTGCACACCCCACTCACCAACTGTCCCGGGGGCCCTAAAAGCCGATGATCGGCCATCCCCAGTGCAGTGCCTCATAGGATCAGGTAACCATTGGCGGTAAAGGTGCTTCCAAAGGCAGGAGTCTGTAGGATGCTGGCCAGGCCATTTGAGCGACAAGGATCTATGTCCTGTTGGCCATCTTGCCAGGCCACGCCCCGGGGTGGAGTGGTTAGATTGGACTGGAGTGGGGTGGATTAGGGTGGAGTGGGTTAGATTGGGTGGATTAAAGTAGATTAGATTGGAATGAAGTATGGTCGTTTGGAGTGGGGTAGATTAGAGTGGGGTGGATTAGAGTGGGGTAGATTACAGAGGGTTGGGGTGGAGTGGGGTACAGTGTAATAAATTGGAGTGGGGTAGATTTGGGTAGATGGGATTGGGGTAGATTGGGGTGTCTAAGGGAGGGGTAGATTGGGCTGGAGTGGGGTGGGATAGATTGGAGTGGGGTGGATTGGGGTGAAATGAATTAGATTGGAGTGAAGTGGGGTAGATTTGAGTAGTGTGGTAAATTGCCGTGGAGTGTGGTAGAGTGGAGAGGGGTAGATTGGAGTGGAGTAGGGTAGATTCGGTGGAGTGGAGTGTGGTAGATTAAAGTGGAGTGGGGTAGATTGTGCTGGAGTGGGGAAGATTAGAGTGGAGTGGGGTAGATTAAAGTGGAGAGGAGTTGGCTAGATAGCAGTGGAGCTTGGAGTGGGGTAAATCGGACTGGAGTGGAGTAGAGTGGAGTGGGTGGATTGGGGTAGAGTGGACTGGGGTAGATTATAGTGGACAGGGGCAGATTGGATCATACTGGAGTGGTTTGGGGTAGAATGGGGTAGATTGAAGTGAGGTAGATTGAATTGGGGTAGATTGAAGTGGGTGAGATAGATTGGAGTGAAAGGGGGTAGAGTGGGGTAGATTGAGCTGTCTGGTAAGCTTCGACCTGTAAATGAAGTGTAGAGTGGAAAGAGGTGAGGTAGAGAAAAATAGATGTGGTTGAAATCAGAGGTAGTGCATGGGTGTGGTAGAGAGTTGTGAGGTGAACAGGGGCGGCTCCTCCACTAGGGCAGAGGCGCGTCGCCCCACTGCTTTCTTGCAGTGCAAGAAGCAGAAACATAAAATAGTAATACCTACCTGTTATTACCATTTATGTTTAGTTGTGGGTGGCGGGGCTGCACTGCGAGCAGCGGAGGAGTGGTTTGACCACTCTTGAGAGCGCCGTGACTGTTTGGTCGGCCCTCTGAGTCATGCGCACTCTGCCCTTTCTCCATGCAGGCTGCAATGCAGCCTACATGGCAAAAATGGCCTCTCCGCAAGCCCTTGGCGGGACGTCGTCCCCACCAATCACAACACTGCCATTGCAGCGGTGTGATTGGCTTAGGGGAGGGGAGGGAGGTTTCCTGCTTCCTGTTCCTATGGGAGGCAGGAGAGCAGGAGCAGGAAGCGAGAAAACGCGGGACACAGCCGGCGGGCAGGTACGTTTTTTTTTATTTTTAAAGTAACCCTTACCCCCCTCCCCGCGCGTCCCCCTGCCCCCCCACCCCACTACCTGCGATTAATGCCGGCCATGACTGGAGGTTAAGATTTCGGTGGAGAAAGAGGGGTTAGGAAGAGGGCTGTATAAAGGGAGAGGGAGAGGGAGAAAGAGAGATACGTGAGATGCATTGAAATTGACACAGGTGTGCACAGATTTGTTTGTGCAAGTGAGAGGAGTTTAAGATAGAAACTGATAAAGAACCACAGATAGAGAAAGTAGTAAGGTAATGAAGGAAGAGAGGTAGAGGTAGAGGGAACATAGGAAGAAAGAAATCGAGAAAGAGATAGAGAGAGCAGGTGGAGAGTTGAGGTAACAAACAAATAGTGAGGTAAACTGAGAGGCTAGGTAATGAGAAAGAGCAGTGGGGTACAAAGGTGAGGTAGTGAGAGAGATTTGATCTAGACAGAGGAATGAGAGGCGAGAGACGTTGGTGAGGTAGATGGGTTGAGAAGGAGGTAGAGGTAGGGTTTAGAGTGATAACAAGTTGAGGTAAGGCGAGAATAGATATGAGACAGAGACTTTAAAGTAGATGGAGGAGAGATACAGGGAGATGGCATGGAAACCGAACAGTGATGTACAGAAAGTGGGTAAGTGGTAGAGAAATCATATGTTAGGACAGAGACTGGTAAAGATAGAAGGGCAAGTTCATGAAAACGAATTAGAGAGTGGTGGAGAAAACAGGTATATTGAACAGATGATGTAGGCGTGAGAGAGTTGAGCTAAAGCAGCAGGGTATCAGTACATAGAAAAGGTGACACGGGTAGAGGTAGAGAGGGGGGTATCGTAGAAGAGGTGAGGTGAAGTAAGGAGAGATACATGATACTGAAAGATTATTTTTTAATTGAATTATTACCAAGTGCCTGAGACTTTTAGGGTTAATGTGGGGCAGGCCGGCCATGCACACTGAGGTACATATTTATCAACACTTTGCACCGTTGTAGTCCCACCAAAAGTGATGGAAATCGTCCCAAAGTGTTAATTTGATAATTCCTTTCCAGCGCACAACTTGTTTTATATTGGAAAGTAGGCCTAACGTAACACAAAGACGTTATATGCACTACCGTGTGTCAAGGGAGTGTCACAAGTGTGCTTTCTAGGCGTTCTGATGCAGCCACCCATGGATTTTGATTCAAAGCTTAATCTACCAACATTTGTACACAGGGCTTTGCACCAAAAAGCTACACCTCCTGGAGGCAGTGGTAAAGTTGGACAAAAGTTATTTTTCTCCAAATTTCTTTGCATGTGTGCTGTACTGTAAAGAACTAATACAAGGCTGGCAAAGTGGTAAACTATGTCTGAACCTAAACATCTGATGGGTTGCACTAAGAGCATAGTGTGTATTGTGTCTGTGTGAAGAAGCCGTGCTGTGGGATGCAGTATGCATGCACTGAGATGCAAGTGCTGTGGTTTGTGTTCTTTTTTGAAGATTGTGCTCTGTGGGTGCATTGTTTGTGTGTTGGATTGCAATATGAATGATGTGGGGTGCATTGTTTGTTCTCTGTATTACAATGTGAGTGTTAAGGGGTGCATTATTTATATTCTGTATTGCAACATAAGTAAGTTTGCATTGTGCTCTGCATTGCAATATGAGTACTGGGGAGTGCATTGTTTGTGCTCTGTTTTGCAGTCTGAGTGCTCTGTGGTGCATTTCTTTATCCCTTTATTGCATTGTGAGTGATATGAGATGCATTGTTTGTGGTGTATTCGAATAGGACTGCTGTGAGGTGCATTATTTGTACTCTGCATTACCGTATGAGTGTTGTGGGGGCATTGTTTGTCCTCAGTGTTGCAGTGCGAATGGTGTTGCGTGTTTTGTGAAAATTAACAGAGCGTACCAGTGTGTCTGTCACAGCAACACATTTGGCTTGATATCTGCTCTCAATGAGGAAGCTGGTCACAAATGTAAGTGATTGCAGGAACAAAGCTTTATTCCTCATTCAAATGACCCAGCAGATCTTAGTCTTGACTCATTTATATGCAGAAACCTAAGCCATGCTACATACTTATAGCAAAAATGCTTTTGCAGTGCATGTTTCCCCTATAACCTAACTGCTAGCGATGAAAGAGTGAAGAGATCTTTGCACTAAGGCGGTATTGAGATACCAAAATCTGTAAGCAGTCACGTAAGACTGGTCTGTGGTTTCTGGATGCTCATGGGCTGTGAAATGATCATAAATGTCTCTTTGAACTGTTCAAGGCCATGCATTGGCAAGCTGCACCAAATAGTTCCTTTTGCAGCATCTCCCATGCTACTCATTAGTGGGCCAAAGATCAGCATTTCAGGGCTATCAAGTTATTTGAATTTGTGTGACATTTCCATGTTTGAAGTGTGTTTCATGTCTTATGTGTGACATTTTGAGAGACAGCTAGTTGCACACTTCTAAATAACCTTGTTTACAACCACCAATTATTTCCAAGTATACAGTCCTGACCGTGATCACCAATTATGAATCAAGGACCCCTCAAAGAATAAACAACTGCATGCCCTGGTCCCTCAGCTCTCAATAAACAGGCTTGCCGTCCTTATTCTAACTCAATTAATTTTATCAAGTAATTACTATTTTCATTCACTCTCCAGAATATTCACCCAGGGCAATTGGACTCCTCATGGATATAGCTGTCAAGGATCTAGAAGGAGTAGTTCCATTGATCCCAGATTATTGCTATATTTTGCTTCCCAAAAAGCAGT
The DNA here is from genome assembly GCF_964204655.1 of Triturus cristatus. Classification (NCBI taxonomy): domain Eukaryota; kingdom Metazoa; phylum Chordata; class Amphibia; order Caudata; family Salamandridae; genus Triturus; species Triturus cristatus. The sequence continues at coordinate 312,518,980 of NC_140592.1, forward strand.
TGAGAGACAATATCATTCCTTGCATAGGAATCCACCTCAATCCACTCTTGCCTTCCATGCTTCCCACTTACTGTGTTATTGCTACTTTCTCTGACCTATAGTTGCAGCACCCCAACTAAAAATCATCTCCAGTTAACCATTCCCTTGATATTGAAAATAGGTAGCTTTGGAGACTGCAGCAGTATTAAATTTGATATATGAGTGTTTCTATCTGGGTACCAAGCTTACATGTGCTTTTTGTGGACTAGTGAGCATGTTCCAAGTACTTGCTGGTAATCTTAAATACTCCGATTCATAGTCCATCTCGTCCCAGTCCTTACCACTTGAGGTAAACCTACCTCCGACACAGAGTTCACCATGCCTTTGGATTTGTAATCCAAGTTCTAAGTAACTCCTTTATGTGTATTTAGCCAGTGCAAAACTCCTCTCACCACATTCCTCTTCCTGTGATCACCAAGTCCAATTCAATGGAGGTGCAACAAAGGGGGAGGGAGTGCTATGGACCAGGGCGAGGTGGACTACGAATTGGGGTAATGAAGATTACCAGTAAGTAATTGGAACATTATCCCCTCATCTTGTCATCCTCATCCCAGTCCTTACCTCTTAAGGATATACCAAGCAGTAAACACTAGCAGCTACAATGAGTGATGCCGAAAGTAAATGTATTAACATCTTCAATTACTTCATTGCCCACATTAAAACAGACGAGGCAAAGTTAAAATGAGCAGAATCTGTTAAATCCAACTAATAATATTTATCGAAAGGACGGTGAGACCAAATTGCGGCCCTACAAATCTATTGCAAGAAGGTACCTCCAGAATTTGCCCATGATGTTGAAACAGCCCTTGTAGAACTAGCTTGTATATTAGATGGAATAGTTTGACCCATTGGCGTAAATGCTTGGGAGGTTGCCCGCCTTACCTACCTACTTATGGTATGAGATGTTACTTTCTTCCCTTTATTGTTCATGCTACAAGATATAACCATGGAATTGGATGATCTGAAATCTTTCATCTCGTCTAAACACATTATCAAGGACCTATATAAATCTAGAGAAGATGGAATCTGAGAATTATCCTCAGACTAGAAAATCAGAACAACTATCTCCTGAGACAGGCAAAAATGTGAATTAAATTTTGGGACCTATTTAGGGTCTATTCTAAGGATAACTTGGTCTGGGAAAAGTCTTAAATATCGGTATGAAATCAAGAAAGAACACAAATCACCTAATCTCCTTGCTGATGTTGTAGCTATCAGAAAGGCCGTCTTTGAAGATAACCAAGCTAAATCTGTTTGATCTAAAGGTTTGAATGGATGTTGCTGCAGAACTGTCAGATCTACTGACAAATCCCAAGTAGGAGAAGGATTCAGTACTGCCGACTTCCTGAGCCTAAAGCTTTTTAGTAGATTGAAGACTAATGGGGATATCTTCAAGGAGACTTGACCCAGTTTCAAAGCTTTTATGGCTGCCCATGTGTCAGAGAGGGTGGTTGGCAATTGACTTTGTAAGAATCCTTCACTTAAAAATTCAAGAATTTGAAAAAGATCGATAGTTAACACATTCAAACCTCCAGCAATACACCATTTCTGAAAAGAGCTCTAATTCTTATATTTGCTAACCTCAAGGTCTTCCTAGAAGGTTGGATATCCCGAGGAACTTGTAAAGAACATCATGCATGTTCTAAACCTACCCTCTCAAGTTCTAGGCCATCAACCTCAGACGTTTGAATGATATTACCAGCAGCTGTGGAAACTGGAGAGAACAACGTTGAAGAAATATCGGAAATATCGGGTTTCGGATAGGATCATAAGAAGGGAGAGCCATAGACGTCATGGCCAAAAATGGTGCCATTAGAATTATCATCTTCCTCACTTCCCAAATCTTCAGAAGCACCCTCAGGAGGAGGGGAATAAGTGGGAAGGCATTCAAGGAATCGTTAATACATCTACTACACAAGCTTGGGGACACCACTGTTCTTTGCAAAACAAATGGGAGCATTGCATTGTGCAGAGTTGAGAAAGATCTATCCGGGTGTTCCAAACCAAGAGCAAATCTTATTCAGTTTCCAAGCCGTTAGATGGTGCATCACTGGTGACAGTAGATTGTGGCTAAGGATGTCCACTCTGAAATTCAAGCTGCTGATATGGCCAGCACATGAATCTAAGCGCACAGACAAATAACTGACTTGCCACTTGATCAAGGACACTACACTTTGTGCTTCCTCAGTGGTTGAGATAACACTTCGTTACCTGGTTATCTATCCTGATTACACTATTCTTTCCTTCCAATTGGACAGAGAATGACCGAAGTGCTCTCCATAGTGTAGAAAACTCCCTCTAATTTGAGGAATGTCTGCTCTCCTCCTCTGACCAGGAGCCCTTAATTACCTTATCTCAGAGAGTAACACCCCAACCTCAAAGACTGGCACCTGCAGTCACTTGGACGGAAGCTTGACAAGGTAGTGGAACACCCTTGGACAGGTGGTCCTCCACCGGCCACCAACTGAATTCTGGTTGTATCTGGGGTATAACTGGGATGAATTGTTCGAATAGTTGCAAACTTGAGGATAAAAATTGCAACTGATGGTTGACGGAGGATTTCAGTGGTAATGAGCCCATGGCACTACAGCTACTGACAAGGCTATTAAGCTCTGAATCCTCGGCCACGATCTGGCAGTTGCTGTTGGTTGACTGAGAAGATGTTGCAGGTTCTGTTGAAGCATCAAAACTCTAGTCTGAGGAAGGAACATTCGGCCCAACTCAGTATTTAACTGAGCACCAAGACATTACCTGTTCTCTAATGGTTGTTAATGAGACTACTCAAAGTTGAAGATGAGACCCAGTTTCTGAAGCTTTTTGGTCACCATCTCCACATTCTTGATGGGAAGCAGGTATCAACCAATCATCAAGCTGTGAAAAGTTACAAATTCCTCTCAACTGAAGGTGTGCAACAAAAGGAGCCAATATTATAGTCACACAAAGGATTTTGCGGGAAGGGCCCGACCAATTACGTACTAATCCCTATCTGTAATGAAACTCACAAAATATATGGATGGTCTAAGGAACTATATACCCATATAGTGTCCTATGTATGGGTGTGTGTGTATATATGAGCTGTCAGAGGAGAACACCTTTTTAGGACAAGAACCCTCACTCATAGTAAGGTGACATGCTTCATCATTGGGTTCCCTCCTCACACCGGGACTGCAAGGTCCATGGTGTGGTGTATAACTCGCCCGTGGGGAGACGCTGAGGTGTTTTAAAGATTAGCGATGTTATAGGGTCAGTGAGGGGCAGAGTGCAAAAGAAAGTAATGGGTAAAACTATCTCCAGAGGGCCGAATCAATTTTATTCAGTGGTCCTCAGGGATAGGGTTAAAAAGAGAGGACTCAGGTTTTAATCAAATATACCCCTGTAGATGGTCAACATGTTTCTGCCCATAACTGACCCCAGCGGGGTTCAGGGGCATTCATCAGGACCTGGAAAGTTAGTCACTTGACTCAAAATTGTAGTAGTCAAATAGAAGTATACTGGCCACAAAAGTATCAGAATGGCCAGGAATGCGATGGCCAGTGTATAGGCTGGGTCCACCATCTCTCTGAAGAATCAAATCATAATAATAAGATAAGTAATACAATAAACAGTTTGAGATCACAGCAAAGTCAGGAAAAGGGTCTCATATGACAACTGATATCCATCAGTGCATGGTATCCCTTTCATGCTTTTAGACAAAAAATCGGTGATCTAGTGAGTGTCCCACCTTTATGTAGTGACTAGTGAATCTACTACATAGGTCATCCTACCTAATTACAAGGGGAACATTGTCCACTCTTAGACCACTGGTACGTATGCGGTGTGTACCCCCTGCCAGACCCTCAGGCTATCTTGGGCCTTCACCCCTAAATCTCACACTCACACAGGGGGCGGGATATGAAAAACCTCTGATGGTCAGTGCCCTAGACTAGTCCAAGGGATCTCATCATTCAGATCTCATATGTCACTACAAAGTCTGAAGATCCAACGTTATTCTCTGTGGACGAGGACTGATTCAAGGGTGCCCATTGATGATGAGAAGCGTGGTTTGTCTATAACCATCCATGTTATATCATTCTCTGTGTGGACAAGGTCAAGGCAATGCCTTGTCAGTTTAGTGTTCTCCCTTTTGCATGTCACAAAACTGCGACATTCAATAATTCTACTCCTGATCTTCCAGGTAGTCATACCTATATAGTTGAGTTTACATTGGCATCTTAGAAGGTGTATCACTCCTTCAGTATTGCAGTTGGTGTATTTCAAAAGTTCCCACGGAGTGTTAAGTCCGAGGTCAACCTGGGTAGTGGCTTGTGTGTATGGATAAACAGAGCAAGAACCACACGGAAAATGCCCTTTGACAGGTGGAAGGGACCACAGGGTGTTCTGATCTGTATTGTGAGGTTTAAATACAGGTCTAGTGTGTGGCGGACAAGAGGTCATAAGCGAGGGCATAGGCCCCTTAGCATGATTATCAAGTAAGACATGGGGATTGCAAATGGCCATTAAGTTGAGATGATTATGATCCATATTTTTATAACATGTGAAATAAACTGCAGTCTTTTATGCACCAAAGGCCAGATGCATCAAACCATTTTCCGTTCGCAAACAGGCCGATTCACAGAATCGGCCCATTTGTGAACAGAAAAAGGCCATTTCGAATGCATCAAAGGCTTGACATTCGAAATTTAGGTAATCACATTTTTTTGCGATTACCTAAATTGCGAATGCAAATAGGGAATCGCAATTTGCGAGTCCCTAATGCACATTCAGCAAGCCTTTCCTAAATGTGAACTGTGCATTTAGGAAACTTTAATTACCATCAACTTCAAGTTAATGGTAACCATGTGCATACTTTGAAAAATACACAAAAATGCATTTTTCAAAGTTCCATGTAGCATACACATGCCCTAGTGTGCTTTACATGAGCACACTTTCCTTTTTGGGGGTGATTCAGGAGGGGCCTTAGGCCCCTAAGCACCCTTGGCTTTGCATTCGCTAATTGTGATTACCAATTTGGTCAACACAAATTAGCAAATGCAAAATTATTCATTCCTATGGGCCTTCAGGCATATTACCTAATAGCGATTCACTATTTACTGAATCGCTATTAGGTAATGTAAAGGAATCGCAAAATATTTCGCGATTCCTACATGCATTGCATGTTGCGATTCCAAAATAGCGTTTCAGTAAAAATCACCTTTTGGAATCGCAAAATGTATGCTTGATGCATGTGCCCCTAAAAGTGGTTCCCCGTGTACTTAATAAAGGTAAAGGGGTGCGCAGGATTGGCCGGGAGGGCCGAGGGTCACTCAAATGTCTGTGAGGGGTTAGACACAGGGTTGGGTTAGGATTAAAAATTGCCCGGGCACGCAAAAATAAAGTGCCCTACATTTGCATATTGCCTTTCCGTAAAACACTGCTTCGGCTAAATTTTATTTTAAAAAAAGGGAGGTGGGTGGTCGGCTGTAAAAAAAAAAAATGCACGGATTAGTTTACACTGGTATAACACACCTGTAAACAAGTGAGGCCACTTTTGCTAAGGCCGCCTCCCCCGCTCATTATGCATGAATTAGTGGGCCGGCCAGGGCTGGACTGGGAACCAAAACTGGCCATGGCAAATTGCTCGGCCGGCCCTCCCGGGGCTTGGGGGTGCTGCCGAGCTCTTGGCCAGGGCCGGTTTTCGGCCGATTTTGTTACAGGGTCGATTTTGCAGCTATACTACAAAAAAGGTCCTGTAACAAAAACGGCCCCCAGGGGCCCAATACCGGCCCCTACCCGTGCCGCACACCAGGGTATTGCCCGGTGCCCGCTACAGCCAGTCCGGCCCTGGGGCCGGCCCAGTGAGAGAAAGGGAGTGACACTCTGCCCGTTGATAAAAAGGGAGGTAATGGACGCCCATCTGTCACCAAAAAGGCCACTGGGACGCTGGCGGCATCCTAACTACGCAGAAACCGTCCAAATCGGCCCCCTAGGCTGCCCAAAAAAGCAGCCCACAGCTGGGACTTAGATACCGGCCCCTCGGCCATTGCCCGAGTGCCCGCGTTACCAATCCGACCTTGGTTAGACATAAGAGTTACAACTTGAGATCAATGATCGGAAAGCATGGTGAAGTCTCTGTCGGAGGCGGTGGTCGCCTCAAGGGCTAACGACTAGGACGAGGAGGACTAGATGAGGGAGTAATGGAATGAACCCTTACCTTATCCTCAGTTAGCTCTAAAAATGCTAGTCTGCTTCATAACCTTGTCTCACTCTTTGTACTGTGTGGTATGAAGTGCATCTGCAAATCAAGAGCAGCTCACTGAAAGCACAGTGGTGCTCTGTTAGCGCTTCGTTGAAAGTCCGAAGCACTGTCACTCTTTACTATGGAATGTCTGCGCACTGAAGGGACAATGGGCTGTGTGTGCCGCACAGCACGCAACATGTTTTCAATCACTGTAAAAATTATTTATTGCCGTTTTAAAGAAGTGCCTGGTGTCAAGGGCCCCTCACACTGAGAGAAGAACTCAAGGAAAGAGCTCTGCTTACGTCACGTCCTCACAGCCAGTCAAAAGACCCCCCCCCCCCCACACACACACACATTGAGCCTCAGAGAGGCAGAGGCGCGAGGGGATGTCTAACACAAATGACAGAGGAACAAGGATCTCCGTGATATCTTGCTGATTGCAAGTTCTCAGCATGTTTCCTACACACTTTGTTCAAATGGGACTGCCAGGGTCTAGGCAGACTCTACACGCCCCCCTGTGACACACGCCCAGTCACTGGACATGCAGATTACTCAATCCAGTTCTGAGGAGGTGTTTTCAGTCTGCCAGAGAGCTGATTTGAGTTTGCTGTTATAATGGGTGATCCATCGTCCTATTATTTTCCAATAGACAGGGAGTGTGTGAAATCTAAGACCCTGCTGTCAGCTCACAGCTGATTAGAGTGGCAAACGGCTGGCTTTGCAGTGTGATGCGATCCTTTTTCTAAAATGCGTTATAGTAACTCGAGATGCGTGGCACTTGGCAGCACATGTTAATCTTAATGATGTCGCCGGGCCACTGAGAAGCCTAACAGGAGAGGCGTGTTTATCTTCCTACACTGGCTGAGGTTGACTTTGCCTATACTGCAGTGGCTCCTCCCCTTCTGGAGGGGCTGACTATTCTTGTACTAATGTACATGACTCCAAATTCACACAACTTGTCCACCAGCTAGTGACTATGCATGTTCTGTAACAGACCAGTGCCTCCTGTACATGGAGCTCATGCTAACTCCAGTACTGGCTGGGTAGTCTGTTAAAATCTGCAGATTAGGCGGCAGACGATGGATTATGTGTCAAGTGTGTCAAATCTATAACTATGCGAAAATCGCCACGGCCGCACAATCGCATAATCCCTGTGGCCCTGGCTTATAGTATACATTGCCTCGCTTTCTCCTGCACTGCAGGACCTTGTAATCTGCTCTTCCACAGCTGAGGGTAACTACCACCTCCTATAATATCAGGGAGTCGTTGTCTGTTCTTGCATTAGTGGGGGGCTTTTGAGTCTACTTGCACTGGTGGTGGCTCCATCTGTTCCTGCACTGGAGACAGCAACTTTCTACAGCACTTAAGGGTCTGCTGCCCCTCCCGCTCTAGTGGTTGTTAACCCCTCTGACTCTTGGAACCCACCAGCGCTGCTTGCCCTGGTGGGGTCTGCACATTCCTCTTTCATAGGCATATCATGCTGACTACTACGGAGTATTGCTATCTCCTCCCACAAGGTGATACTGCTGACTGGCTTTCCACTGTTCTTGCAAGGTATAGTGCTGCTGACATCCAGGTGGCTGCTGAATCCTCTGACTGTGCCTGTCATCTAAATTAGCACTGGTGGTGGACACCCAGATCTCTTGCACGAGTTGGTGCTGTCAGCATCCACAGCATTATCACTTGTGAAAGCTCCTAACATCTGCAGTGGTGAGGGATAACAACTCCTCCTGCCCTGATCGCGGTTGCTAATACTTCCTGCACTAGTGAAGGGTGGTAATACTTTTGGCACTGGCTTGCTGTGTATTCGTCTTGCACTAGTGGGGGTACAGCTCTGGGAGGACCTGCATCACTCATGAGGGTTCTCAATACCTCCAAAACAGGAGAAGCTCCTGATGCATTTGGCATTGCTGGGCCCACTGATGCCTTCAGCATTGATGGGGATTGCCAATGGCTTTAGCTCTGGTGAGGACTGCTGTGTATGTGAATGCTAGTGATGGTTTCTATATGTTTTACACATGCGTGGACTGCCAATGTAACCTTGCAGGCGTCCCTTGCCCTAGCAAGGTCCGCAGATGCCTTCATCACTGATGGAGATCACGGACCATACCTTCTGCTGTGGAAGGATTAGCTGAGGCCTCCTGCACATATGGTGCTAACAGACTGCCTTGGACATTCTGACAACTATGCTAATGAAGTTTAAAGACTGTGGGCTTCAATATAAGTTCAGCAACCAGGCTGCCATATCGTTGTTGTGGCCTGGGCAGCACAAGCACCACACCCTCCTTGCCTGGGTCACCTAATTCAATGGCGCCCCATCCTTAAGGTAGTCATTTTTCCCCTGCAGCACTTGGCAGGAGCTTCTTTGGGAGAGAAAGTATCCATGATGCTCTGCCATACCAGACCTTTTTCACTAAGATTATTCATGAAGCTAGACCACCAACGCAGGGGTCCATCTTCAGGAATAATGCAACGAATGTGTCTCATGATCTTGGGGTTTTCTCCCATGGACTTCTACATTATAGGAAATTTTCTCTCTGCGGCCTCCACGACAGTGCTTGAAATGGACAAATAGAATTGCAGGAACTCTGTTCCAGAGTACCTGCTTGTTTCTGAGAAGTGCCGGTACTCTCCAATTAAAAGTATAGCATTTCTCTTGAGAAGTGCCGGTACTCTCCCTCTCAAAATAAAAAAGTGCCGGTACTCCGTACCGAACAATACCGGCCCATTTAAAGCACTGCTTCACAATGTACATGATGGTCCTGGAGGAAAATGAGGGGATGCAGTAAATTGAGTAGCCCCTTTGATGCCCTTTCCACCAAATGTTATCAACTGGAAGGGGGTTCCTGATGACAAGGCAAGTGTCAGCTCTGTCATCATTGACTCCTTTTCCCCTGCACTAATATACTCATTGGAAGAATTAAGGTAAACTTGATCTGGCTGTAAACAGATGTTTGTGGCTTTTAAGGCTTCCATATTGTGAGGGAAAATGTCATTAAGAAGTTACTTTCAGACAAGAATTTTACCTTGAAAACTTTGTGAAATGTGTGTGGAGAAAAATGATCTACCTTGAGTAAGACCAGGCAGGAATCCGAGAGCAATCACTGATTTCCAGGGCGGGACTGGCCACTTACACCACTCGGCATTTCCTTGGGGCGTGGTAGGGTTTGAAGGCATCGGAGGTGGGTATTCGAGGCCGCTGGCTACTAATGAAGGGCTGAAGAAGATAAATCAGGAAAAAGAGCAGACTTCAGTTTTTAGACAGATGGCCCTTATCCACCGTCCCCTAAATGAGGCACCGTCACTTGTGTTCTGGACAGCCCTATTGGCACATCCTTCACTTCTGAAGGTTGCTCACTCTATTATTGTTATTCTCTGGAGATGCTGGCTCTATCTTTTGCTATAGTGAAAGCTGTATACGTGTCTTCTGCTGTCTGAGGTTTCCAATGAATTCTCTGTCAGCAGGAGCTGTTTTCTTAGCACATTTCTAGATACAGCTTAGAGTTTGGCATTTCTATAAGCAGCAGACTGACAGAAATCATAGTCATCTGTAATGAAGACGTTCTTTGACCTGCCATATATATTCCTGAAATTCTTTCTATGACATCTGATCAATGCATAGGGATGTAAGTTCCTACAAGTATCTAATAATGTAGTAAAGGTGTCCTAGAATAGAGTGTAATGACAGAGGGGGGAAGAAAAAAGAAGTAGCTCAAACTACCTACTGGAAGCCCTTGGTAGGTCTTTTTTGAGCCCCAGTGTATAAATTAACATACAGGTCAAATCATCAACCCTGTTTTTGTTCCCCTTCTGTCAATACACTATTACACCAAAGGACACATTTACTACGCCATTAAATACTTATAGAGTTGTAAGAGATCCACTAATTTTAAGATTGTAGCCCACATTGGCAATTGCGCTTTACCACTTTGAGGAGGACCCTATGATCAAGCATGACACTTTAGGATGGGTGAGGGCTTTCATCCTAAATAAATAACTTTCTCCAGACATTTGACTGGACTGCTCGCACCATACATTTAATCACAACTTTTAAATCAGTGTAATTCTTCAGTTCCGGACATTCTGTAAATGTTTCTATCAATTGTCCCTTCATCAGGAGGACATAGAATAGTTTTTATTTTTTTTATTTTGTTATTGTTACTTAATCTATAATCGAGACAGTAATGCATCGTTTTAATCAACATACTGCCCATAGTCATACCCCCCATTTTCCATTCTTCCACAAACAAGAAAGACACTGCAAGTCATCATATGTGTGTCATGTTTTCATGTGGTAGCTATTCCAAGATTCCTTGGCAGCCATCCTACTTCCATTTCGTAAACAAAATGTTTAGCTAGTCCTGCGTCAGTGTCATTTGCAGCTTTCTTGCTTTTCAAATTGTGAGTCTTTATTCCCTTTCCATTAATGTTTATAATATTTATTTCCTATCTCTTGTAATTTGAGATTACTTGTAATTAGACATATACTGGATTGACTATCTTGGGAATGAAAAAAGGATCTAAATATTGGGGCTTGAATTTTCCATGATATAGAGGCAAACAAAGGCAGAATGTAGAAGGCAAATAGGTTTTCTGTTTTGTAGCAATGGGCAGGGGAGCAATGTTGATGCTTAAACTTTTTATAGGTGGTTTCGCTTTCCGAAATTGCTTTACAATTTCCTTATGAATTTGTCTAATCGAAGTGATCAGGGGAGGGAACTTGTAATTGAGGCAGTTATAGTGGGAGCATTTGAACATGTAATACATAAGTACAAAAGAAAATTGGCATTGTTAGAGAAACCTGTAAAGAAATGTTATACATAAATTCAGCCAATGTAATCCAATGTACCCAGTCATCTTGGTATTGGGTGGCAAAACGTCTGAGATAATGTCCAAAGGTTAATTTATCATTTCAGTTTGTTCAGTAGTTCGAGGATGGTAGTGATTTGAGATGTTAGTTTCAATACCTAGTATGGCCATTAAGGCTGTCCAGAATGCGGAAACAAATTAACATTCTCGATTAGAAATGATAGTAGTAGGAAGACCATGTAACCAAACTATGGTCTTCTTAGCTAGTTCTTGTGAGATTGGAATCATGGGTAAAGAAACAAAAAAAATGTCCTTGTTTATTGAACATAAACATTTGGACCCTCTTCCCTCTCCAGTCCTAAAAGTTAGGAATTTGTGAGTAAATTTTGATGCAAAACATACATTACCAGATCTGATTAATCATCGTACTTCGTCTTGCCTTCTCTTCTTAAGAACTTTGAGAAAGATTCTCCCATGCATCTCTTTTGAACTCCAGAATACTGCAATTACTGCTCTTGTACTTTCCAGGTTAGATTACTGTAATGCCATTAAAACAGGCATTCAACAACGATTTTTGAACAAACTGCAAGTATTTCCGAAAGCAGCAGATCGATTCCTTATGAGAATTCCCAAATTCAATTCAGTCTCCCAATCATTAGTGGAGCTACATTGGCTCCTATCCAAGAAGTGAGTAGCTTTCAAGGCACTCTGCATGCCTCACAAAGCGCTTCATGACTTAGACCCAGACTACCTCAAGAAGAAACTTGAATGGTACATACCTAGGAGAGCTCTCCAATGTTCTGCATTTAAAACTGCTGAAATTCCCAAGATTTACTAGGCATCCTGGGGTGGTAGAAGGTTTGTCTCTTCCACCTGTAAATTATGGATCAAGCTCCCTTAACATCTTAAGACCCAGTCTAATCTCACCCGTTTCAAGAAACTACTTAAAACATCAGGCATTCACATGCTCGATAAACAATGTCATATGAAAACATATCAACCACCACCCACAGGACTGTGCAAGATTCTGATGATGGTAGATCAACTGTAAAGTCCATTGATGTAATTTTCCAGGGCAGTTGAGCAGGTAAAAGTCGTAGCTATCTCAGGGGTTTACTATGACTGTTCTTTGCATGTGAACAGGTGACATAGGTTGACACATATCGATAGGTAGATTAAGGGAGATTAGGCCATCGGAAGTTGCAGGTTGACAATCCATTAGTACTTCTAATACCAAGAGGGGTAGCCATACGGATAACATGATTCCACTGTAATGGTTGATTAAGTAATGTGTCGTTCGTACATAAAGTTTCCCTTATTGAAAGAGTAGCCCACCTTGTTTCTTTATTTTTGGAAGCTCGTTCTTATTTTCACTGTTCCTTGTCAATAGATTTAATTGCCATTTTCAAGTCATCTGTAAATGTCTCCGATGTTGACGTTTTCCATTGAATTACTGAAAGGATGAGTGGGGGTTCAGTTACTTCATTAGTAGCGTTATTGCCTTCCTGTGAGGATTTCCTGGATGATAGTTGATTTGAAAACAGTATTGAGCGAAAGACAGCTTCCAACTGGCACGTTGATGGTTTTCCCAACTCATAGCATTCAAACTGTCCAAATTCCTTTAGTCATGCCAAACAATTACTTCATGCTTGGCTTCTTCTAAATAGTGACAACAGAAACTGAATGCGTCTTTTATGGCCAATAGTTTTTGATCAAAAATGGTGTAGTTGTTTTTCAGATTATTTTAAGGTTCAGGAACAATAGTTGACTGGATGCCATGTTTTTATGGATTCATCTCATCTCTCTGAAATAAGAAGGCTCTGATAGCTGTGGCATCAATTTCAACAGTGAAGGGAATATTAACATTAAGATGCCTGAGAATGGACGCAGTGGTTAATGCATTTTTAAGGGTAGAAAAGGATTTCTCTTGTTTTGTATCCCATTTGAATGGTACCCCTTTCCGAGTGAGACAAGTAATTTGTGCAAACAAGGCAGAGATGCAATAAACGGACAATAAAAATGTGCAAAGCCCACAAATCTCTGAAGGTCTTTAATAGTCGTTTATATACCATTGCAAAACTGCTTTAGCCATACCAATTTATTGTGTAGAGATGGAATATCCCAGGAAGGTGAAATATGTAACAATAAACTCACATTTTGAGAGTTGAGCATACAGCCACTGTTGTAATTGATATAGAACTTCCCTGACATGTTGTTTTTGTTCTTGGAGACTGCAGGGAAATATGAATATGTCATCTAGGTAGACTAGTGCATACTGATCCAATAAGACTCTCAGTACATCAATTAAAACATGTTGACATGCAGCTGGGGCATTACCACGGCTAAATGGCATCACTAAGTTTTTGTAGTGCCCATATTTTGTGTTAAAGCTGCCTTCCACTCATCTCAACTAATACAAACTAAGTTGTATACCCCACGTAAGTTAAGTTTCTTGAAATATTGGATCTTGTGCAGTTGATCTAAAATTACAGAGATTAGAGGCAATGGATATCATTACTTACTTATTTTTTGTATTTATTGAAAGAGTTTTATAAAGTGTGAACATGCCCCAGAGGGTATGAGAGCGCTGTACAAGGGCATCCTTCCAAAGATAGTGTGTTTGCTACTTGTCAAAGAGTCGAATTTACGTAATGTAGGTTCAGACACTGAGTGTGTGCCTCTGTGCACACAAGGTCTCTTCTAGGATCCCGTCCCATCATTTGGCTTGGACTCGCATGGGCTATCAATGGCATTCATCTACCCTAGTGGATGTCAGAGTCTTCGGGTAACTTGGTGCCTGGCCAGCCGGCACGTGGCCTCACAATTGTGGGAGGGCGGTACGTGGTCTCACAGTTTTGGGAGATGGGAGGTCATGGTGGTTTACAAAGGGAAGACCCTCTTCACCTGTTCAGCTGAATTGTATTCACCACCTTCCTAAAGGTTGCAGACATTCAGTATGTTCGAATCTCTGGTGGAAAAGAGATCCAGATTCTGGGGGCTGCTCCTTAGGACGAACATGCATAGGTTTTTCTTGATGGTGATAGTGTTAAGCTTGTAATAATTGATGCACAGCCTTAGGTACTTAATAGCTTTTAGTACAAAAATTATCATAGCTCTAGCTGGCAAGGCTGAATATCTTATAAAGCCATTGGCTAGATGTTTGTCGATATATTTCTCAATTTGCTCCTCTTTGTGAAAGAGCGCACATCAGTGATGAGGAATGGTGGGTCCAGGTGCCAACTATTGTCTGTGATAATGACCAAAGTGCACATCTTGGGTTAGCCAGATTCAATATTGTTCTTGCAGTCTAACAAATATTGGGGAAAGTTCATAGATTGGAAGGGTCAGATTTACTATTCTAATTCCAGTCTAACACAAACTGGGGGAAGTGCAAACATTGGGGGGGTGCATTTATTGTAATTTTAATCTAACAAATGTTGGCAACAGTGCTACATTGTTGGTGGGGTTACGTTAGATCTTCTATTTTACATCCAGTCTACCAAACAGTGGGGAAAGAACATACACTGGGAGGTCAGATTTACCATTCTAACTCAAGACTAATCAACATTAAGGGAAGTGCATACATTGGAGGCTAGGGTCAAATTTACTATTCTAACCCTAGTATAATAGACACTGTGGAAAGTGCATACATGAGGCAATCAGATTACTTTCTAACTCCAGTCTAATGAATACTGGGGAAAGTGCTTACTTAGGGGAAAGGGGGGGGGGGGGGGCTCAACTACTGCTCACTCAAAATAAATAAGCGTCACAAACTATTCCAAAAATATGAATAATTTCTAAATTCTAAATATATTAAACACTAAAACATGAAAATGATTATTACTATAGAATAAAAAATAAATCAGAATTGCACATAAATGTCATTTATTTTTTAATGCATAAAGAATAATTAAAATAAATAGTATCCATTTACCAACCTCCAACATAACACACAAACATAAAAGAAAAGTAATAACATCTTTTGCCATAATAAACATTTTAGTTTTTATTTAATTATGATGCAACTATTTTAAAGAAAATCACTAACTACTTTTCACACGTTCCATCAATATACCCCACATACAAAAAAATTATAAATTAAAAGTATAATAAAATCAAACAAAACCATCTTAAAGTATTAAACGGTATGTTAAAAAAATACAAAAAAACTTTACAAAACATTATTTAATCATATCGATAAAAGTTCAAAACAAATATTAGCATAGTTAAAATATTAACTAATTCTTATCATTTTAACCACCAATAAAGCGCACAGCCAAAAATAAAATGTATAAAATAATAAAACATTTGGGGCCTCATGTAGGTAAATAAATTTTACCGGTTCATAAATACCGAGCCGTACCGAATCGGTTAATTAGAACCGGTAAGTTATATGTAGGTAAAAATTCGGTAACAGTTACCGATTCGGTAACATTCGGTAATCACGAATCGGAATTCACCGAATCGGTAAATACCGAGGTGGTATCCACCGAATCGGTAAATACCGAGGTGGTATTTAGCGAATCGGAAAATACCGAGGACACTACCACCTTCCCTTAACTAAGTAGCCAATATCATAATCATGTCATTATAGAAGGTCTCTCAGGCTTGAATAGGGGACCCCATACCTCAAAGATCAGCTTAGTGAAATCACATCACAGGAGCATCAGGAGTCTCCTCGCAGGAAGGCTCGTCTTCGGTCTGAATAATAAACATGACGTCTGGGATATGAAAAGCACCAACTGTCAGGCATGTGCAGCTGCGCGTGTGCCATGGCTAAATCGTGGGTCGAACAACCTAGAGTGGAAAACATGCATTGTGTAAAATTCCAGACTGTGTGTCACACCATGTACAGACCAAGGTCGCTGCGCAGAGCTTGGGATGGGAACAACAGAATGCACTCGTCTGAAGGAAGTCTCGAGTCAGCAGTTTATTCAAGAAAGAACATGTAAACGCAGTGTCGTGTGCAAAGACACAAATATGGCTACATAACATTCAACGTGGTAATGCCAACTGAACAATGCATGTACGTATTCAGGGAGAACTCACTACACGCCCCCTTGAGCGAAGCAATATGTAATAGGCAAGAAAAGAGAGAACGCAGAGTTCAGTTTCGTCAGAGCAGAACAGGGCGTAACCAATGCAGCGCCAAAGTCCTACAGTCCAATTAATTGCAGCATACAATTCCAAAAAACACAATGCAAGTATAGTAAAAAACTCAAGCAGACCATCAGGAAGAGAAAAACGAGAATTAAAAGAAATAAATGTTGCGCCAGGGTGCTGTCCAGTAGCACAGGCGCAATGGACGACAATCCAGTTAATCCATGAATGTATAGGCAGCATATGTGGCCACAGCTTCCAACAAGCAATCGTTTTCAGGGCCACTAAAAGTCTCAGCCATCCAATTGAGTAAAGAAAAGGAACATACGTGTTCTCCAACCAACGGAGCCTCTAGCACAATCAGAGGGCACCCGGAATGTTCCTCCAAATAGCTCATGGACAAGAAGTCGTAGGCTGCCGCTGAGATGTCCCAATTACCCAGGATACCATGCGCCGCTCCACACGCCATGATCCGGACACCAGAACAGGACAACTCGTGAGACACTAAGGGCCGCATCAGTCGATCGAAATCCGGCACCGGAGACACCATGTTGGTCAAGCACAAATCCAGAGGCCATTCAAAGGGACAATCCAGGCAGTGTAATACAGGTTGTACGCAGGTGAAGTAGGAATACCTGAAGGATAATCCATAAGCCAGGCTCAAAGTCGCCAATGGCAAAGTACCATAGAAGTCAAGCATCCTATCACGAAGAAGATGCAGACGGGACAGGTGCTCGTGTGGCACAGAAGGAGCAGCCATTCCGTAGTATGAAAAGTAAAAGCAGCACACCTGCCACCAGCGCCAGAAGCAGCGGAACACCTCCAAAGATGCTCGAGAACAGTGAATGAACAAATGCCGGAATTACACCAAAAATTGTTTGGAAAGAGGTCACGAGACCCGAGCCCCACATGTTAGAAAAAATTGAGCCAGGCCGGTCGTGGACGAGGCATTGATAATACTTTGGATCAAAGAGCCGAAATGCAGGGGGAGGTCAGTATTCAGAGGCGCCTGTTCCTCAGTGCGCGTAGTAGCAACGTGAAGGACAAATATTTCACGAGAGGAAGTCAAAGGCACCTCTTTGTGGGACAATGGCGCTCTATTCTGCTCAACTTGTTGGACTCTGCTTTCAAGGTTGGAATCGAAGGCCAGATGGAAACATCCCGCCGCCCATGCGGGGGTGGAAAAAGAACAGTATTGCAGCAGACAACTTCATGCGAGACAGTTATGTACGGGAGTACCACTCACATCCCGCAGCAAACTTCATTAATCATTATTAAATGAATACCGTTTGCAAGCACAGTGAAAGAAGGTGTAATCACAGGCACTGGGATACCTCGTAGGACGCACGCCAAAATCGGGGCTTGTACATTGCATGCGCCGTGTACTTGCATGTGCCTATTGTCTCATGTATGAATCCTAGAAGTGAGAGTGCTAGAGCTAATATCTATAACGGCTTAGGCCTTCTCCATGTTTGCTTGGTCAATAGCTCTCAGTCTGGAAGCCGCCTCACTGTGCGACAACTTGCAGACCTCGTTGTAAATAGCATACGCGCACCTTTTGGTTCTGCCACCCACGGGACCATTCACAATATCATTCCATTCGGTATGCACATTGATGGAGTGGGTGGACTTCCTGATCCTGTAGATGTGCTCTGTGTCAGCTGGTGGACAGAGTGGGATGTGTGTCCCATCAATGCAGCCAATATAATGGGGGAATTAATTCCTGAAGGAACGGGACAGGCAACTCTGGGATACACCACCCACCGCAGCTGTCACCACCTGAGAAATGCCGGATGCCAGCAGATGTGGGCTGCAGAGCACCTGCACATGTGGGGGTATGGCGTGCGCCCTTCTTATTGGCTGGTCCAGGAGTGGGTGCGGGTCCCTGATTGAGTCCATGATGGTTTCGGGGTGTAGCCTGTACCTCTCATGTATCTCTGCATCAGTCAGCTGGAATAGTGTGATGCGCTGTCTGTGGATGCGTTCCTTCCGTCGCCAAACCCTCAGTCCTGCTGCCTGTAGACGTAGGCGCATTGCAATGACGTACATAGCTGCCAGGGTGTCCACGCTGTTGCATTTTGGGATTGCTTAGCTGCACTGTTGTTGGTTACCACCTGCTTTCAATCCGTGTTAATTACCGACTCTTATTTACCGATTTTCTTGGATTTCTTAATTACCGAGTGCTCCTACATGTCATTTTAACTTTTTACCACTTCATATTTACCACTTCATATTTACCGATTCGTTAATTATGTATTCGGTAAATATGAATCGGTATTTTAGCATTCGGTAACTATGAATCGGTATTTACCGCCTCATATTTACCGAAAAGTGGTTTTTGGACTCCTACATCTCACTTGTCTGAATACCGGTCGGTAACGGCATATTTACCGAAAATCGGCCGTTACCGACCGGTATTTCGCTACCTACATGAGGCCCTCGGTAACCATGTAAATATAAAAATCACAAATTAAATAAAAATCAATTAACATTAGCAAATTTACAAAAAAATCCCACTCAAACACCAAATAAGCTCCACAACCTGAAAGTAAAATGCAATAAAGATTTAAAAATATATAGTAAACATGTAAACAACTAAGTAATTTAAAATAAATGAATCAATTAAAATTAATTAGTATATACATTTAAAAAAGCACTATACACTCAATCCCCAGTAAACCCAACAACGTAAACAAAATATATCTGTATTATTTAAAAATAATCAAAAATAAGTTTCACAATAACTTACATTACATATAATACAATACAACAACATAATAAAAAATAATGTTGTATTTTAAACTTTACAACAAAAATAAATAAACAATATACTTACTTTCAGTATTTTTGTCCATGATATATTTGTAGGCACAATATTTTGGGCAATGATATTTTTTAGTTGAAATTTAGGGCCTCATTGTGATGGCAGTCGGACCACACACTGGCAGGCCATAGGTGGTACTGCCCGCTGACTTACAATGCTGGCGGTCGGACCCTATTCGGTCGGACTTAAGACCGCCACCTCTGCCAGGATCAGAGATCCTGATGGGGCGGCGGTCGGAGCAGTGTCCGACAATGGCGGCAGTGCCATGGCTGGCACCACCGTCAGGATTACAATGTCCCTTTCCTACAGCTTTTTAATGGAGGTAACACCGCCATGTAAAGGTTGTCGGAAAGGGCTATTGGGGGCCCCAAACACCTTTGTGTACAGTGTACCATGCACATCATGGTGCATGGCACACAGTGGACGGGCTTGCAGGATGTTCCTTGATGGCGTCAACATGTGCTGGTGCCCTTTCCCAGTGTTGCATCAGGCCCCCCATGTTGCCGACCGCCAGACTGGTGGTTGCATCCTAACAGGGCATTTGGACCGCTCACATGCATGTTGGTGATCTCCTGAACTCCGCAATAGGGGTCGGCGGTCCGACCATCCAGTATCAAAATGATGCCCTCAGTGTTGAATCTCTGGCTCTACTGCAGTCATTACCACAGCAAGGTTTTGTTGCAAGGCCAGCAGTGGTGATTTGAAAAACATAGTCTAAAGAAGTGATTTGTCATGCGTGCATACCATGGTGATATTAAAGTGAAAGTTCTTTGAACTATAAGACTAAAAATTAGGATGCCTGTATTTAAAGTGAACATCAACTATGTAAAACTAATAAATTCTTTAATGATCTACAAATATTGGACATCAGGAGTACAGAATTTCACTGTGGTCTAAGGGCCTGATTACGAGTTTGGCGTGCAGGAGCGAGGCGGCACGCCACTGCCCCACTGCGCCAGACTCGACTGCCAGCTGCCTGCCAGATTATGAGTTTCCTCATTGTCTGGCGGGCTGTTCTTTGGCATTCCCACGGTGGTGCCTTTAAAAGAGGCACCACAATGGGTATGTTAAAACAAGTTCCTGCACGGCATGGACTGTTGTCCGTGCCGTGCAGGAACTGGGGGTACATGCAGACAGTGGGCACACCATGTGCCCCCCCTCCTGCATGCAGTCCCATGGCCTGAGGCACCAGGGGGCCCTGTAGGACCCTTTAATTTCCTCACCGTAAGCAGTTTCATGGCTGAACAGTGCCATGAGACCGCTGACAGTGAGGAAACCTCGCAATATGCTTAGTGGGACCACAGCAGCCCTGCCAAGCATATTGCGGCCTAACACCACCGCGCCACCTGCAGGGAACGCGTATCCCTGGCGGCTGCAGCGGTGCCATGTAGGTACGACTGCCGTCGTTGTAATACGATGGTCGGAACACTGGAGCGGCGGTCATTGACCACCACCGCACCTCCGCCACGGGTTCGGTGGTCCGATGGACAGTGAACTCATTACCAGGCTCTAAGTTTTTCATCAGCAGTGTTTCCTAGAAAAATCTCAGAATAAAGTTATAATCCAAATGCAGTGTTCAATTGTCACTGAAGTTTAAGGTGGGACTGGTGGCTTAGTGGACTAACACACCCACTGTAGGGGCCTGTGTTTGACCTCAATGTCACAGGTACAAATCCTGGTAGGGCTACGCAGCCTTTCATCCTTCTGAGGTCAATAAATTGAGTATTGTTGGGTAATAATAAACATATGTTATTCAGCGCCATGATACCCTTGGGTGAACATGTGCTTTACAAATACACATGTTAAAGGTTAGTGTTTCTTGGTGACACTGCATATCCTTTGCTTGTTCCTTGACCACTGGGTGAAATCCCTTGAAAAAGGGTTGTAGAATGAGTATATAGCGGTACAAATGTTTTTATGTATCTGCACAGTTCACCGGATATTTTTTTGTCATGCTGTACATGACAATTCTACTCTATTCTGTTTGGGTTAAAAAGGGGCATATTTATTAAAAAATGTCGGAGCAATGAGCTGCACCAAATTCAGCAGCGCCGCACTCTGGCATTTTAAAAATGCAGGGATGTGCTGTATTCACAAGAATATGGCGCACCCCTGTGTTTTCCCTAGTGCTGGTGCAAAAAAAGCTTCCTAGCGCTAGCGCAGGCTCTCAACCGCCATGTTGCAAGGGTGCCGGCGCTGCAGGGGCAATTGTTTATGAGCAGGAAGGGACACCTTCCTGCACATAAACAATCATTCATGGTGATTTGCTCTTTCTATGACATGGAAAGGGCAAAAAACAAGGAGAAATTAATAATTTCTCCTTGTATTGCCATTCTAACGCCTGGTAATCCATGGGGTTAGAATGACGCTGTTTTTGGCGCTGCCTCAGCCTTCTACATCTGGGGCAGTGTCAAAAAGCAGTGGGTGTTGCGGTGAAACGCCCATTTGCCGTAGACGACTGTGGCAGGAAGGGGCATATTTTCAAGGTGGCGCTAAGCCACATTAAGTGGCTTAGCGCCACCTTGCAAATATGGGAAATGGCGCAACACCACCATAGCGTCAAAAAAAGTGATGCTGTAGTGGCAAATGGGGCTTATTAATATGCCCCTGACTTTCTCTTTGCCTATGGTTTATCTGCTTATGTGTGTTGGCGCTTTACAAAAACTTGATCGATGATGATTATAATCATTTGACTGAAATAGTTTGGGATTACAGTAGTTTAAACCCTGGATTAGGAAAAAATGATTTACAGTCAGACACAGGTAGAAATAATACATGCATTTTGCCGTGTATCATGCCTTTTGAAACTCCTAAACAGCCTGCTTGTATTTCTCTTTCATGTGTAGAACTTTTTATTAGAGACTTTCTGTTTATAAAATATTACATCTTGTCCAACGTACAGGATGCCAACAATAAAGCCAAAATGTTTATCATGAGATGTAAAAGGAATATTCGTATTCTAGCATTTAAACCATACTCACTACAGGGGGATATGTAGGCCTTTGTGTCCACACCTGAACATGCTATGGCCTGTCCACACAGGACATAGCCTATTGACGTGTAAGTGTGAGGATGTGCCCAGCTCCTCCTCCCATCTCCCTTGAAGGCCCATCACAACACATCTAAGCTCCCTAAGGCTCTCTAGAGGAAATACACAAAGCCCAACTGTTTCCCAAACCAGACTGAACGGAGAAAGGAAGCAGGCACAAAATGGCTTAAGTAAAAAAATGCCAACTTTCTAAAAGTTAAATATGACAAAGTGCCTCTATGACCATAAATTCAAAACAACTTCTTCCAAAAGTAGGGAGAACCTCTTGCCTACTTTGCTGTTCAACTAATGAACTGAATTACTCATAACCACTCTGTTTTGTGGGTCAACAAGCAAATCCAAATAGAATCAATTTGAAGGATAATCATTTCATTCAAAAAGGATTTTTACTTCATCATTATTTAATTTTTCTTTGTTTTTTTATATATATAGATGTCTCGATTGAAGTACATCCATTTATACTTTACATATTCATACATAGAAAAAGTGCAATAACTATATACAGTGCGTAAATCAAATCACTTGTACATAAACAGTGTGTGTAAAAATCAACGGGTCCTACTACATTGTACTCATATATCAGGAAATTGTCTACTTGTCCTCGATACTGAATCAATACGTGGTCCAAAGAAAGGGGATAAAGTTCAGAGAACGCCTCTGCATGTCTTATCAATGCTTACACCACTGTTTGTTGGCTAAACTGGTCAGTTCGTAAAGTTCTTTTCAATTTGGGTATGGCGATACTCTTGGCCTTGTGAGGTAAGGGAGTGAATGAAGGGTGTGCCGACTCGTTTCGACCTTCGTGTGGGGACCAGGAGGATTCAAGGAAGGTCTTCCTCAGGGATATTTTCATTTGTAGGACACTGCTGTCATTTGGGATCTATTTTCAATTGGGCTCTGAAGTAGTTCTCAATCTGGATGCCGGTGTCACTGCTATGTGTGCTTTCCTGCTGTCAATTGGGATCTATTTTCAATTGGGCTCTGAGGTAGCTCTCAATCTGGATGCCAATGTCCCTGCTGTGTGTGCTTTCTTACTTTGTCTGGCACCTCTAGTCGGTCTATGAATTCCAAAGTTCGCGCTCCGACATTTTGGTTCCGGATTTCAGCGTTCTGGGCTTCGGCGCTCTATTTTCTGTCTCTGGCTTCCGTGTTGGTCACGTGTTGGTTGGGGACCCTTTTGGAAGAAGTTGTTTTGAATTTATGGTCATAGAGGCACTTTGTCATATTTATTGTTCAATAGATTCCAGCCTCTAGGTTCCCTAACTGAATCAATCCCCGCGTTTTGAAAACTTTCTAAAAGTGGCATTTTCAGAATTGCAATTTAAGATCCAACTTCACCATAAGTTGTGATTTTAAATTGTGATTCCAGAGACACCAAACTTGGAGGTCTTGTCTCTTTCCAATTGAAAATTACACTTATAAAATGTAATGAGGTAATCCCAATGTTTCCCAATGGGAGAGGTAGGCCTTGCAGTAGTGAAAAACTAATTTAAAGGTTTTCACTGCAATTACATGTAAAACTTAAAAGTACATGTCCTACTTTTGAAATACAGTGCACCCTGCTTTTGGGCTGCCCAAGGTCTACCTGGGGGGTGACTTATATGTATTAAAAAGAAAGATATAGGTGGTCTCGACGCGAATGGCGTGAGACGTGCCTAGGGAGAGCTCCCGCAAGCTGCCGCCTTCAGCTGCCTGAAAAGCGGAGCTGGGGGCATAATCGGCACTGCAAATCGGGGCGCGGGGGCATCGGACCAGCTGGGGCACCCCTTGGCGAGCGGACACGGACCGGGGCTGCTGCTGCGTGGAGGAGCAGCTCACCTACCTCTCCCGGCTGCATTCGGTGGCGGCGGCCGCCATCTTGAGTCCCGCGGCCGTGGTGCATCTGAGTCTCCGCGCGCTGCCATCTGCCTCCCCTAGCCTTGGGGGGGTTGCCGTGGTCCAGCAGCGGACATCGGACCCTGTGCGGAGCCTCCGTGCACCGGGTTTGAGGCTGCGCAGGAGATTGCAACACCATTTCTGCCCGCGACGGCCGCCATCTTGGGCCCAATCATCGCTTGTCATTGAGGCTTCAAGCCACATGGACCTGTGGATTTGGGGGAGCCTGTTGGAGCCCCGGCGGGAACTTGGTGCCATTTAGCCCTTGAAAGGGCCGGTCACAGCCTGTGAGCGGCGACCCCCCCTGGCCTGGCAGACCCACGACTGGGCGCGAAGCTCTCCTGCTCCCTGCTTCGCCCACTCCACTTGCGCACAGGACCTCGGTGTGGCTGTCCAGCTGAGCAGGTGAGGTGTTGGGGAGGGGGTGTCCATGCGCGCTGTGGCCCACCTGGATTGGCTCGGGGGAGTGGGGCTCTGCATATCCCCCCTCGGACCTTGCCCCTGCCTGCCTGCACGTACTACTGCCACGTGGGCGCTGCCTGAGGCCTGTTGTGGTGACGACCTGGACCCCACTGCGGAGCGCTTTCCTTGCGCCTGAGCACTCGACGACCCTCAGTGGCGAGGGGCCCACAGTGACTGCGCACCCGTCTGTGGGTGGGCCCACGTCTTGTTGTAGCCTCCTGGGGCTGGACTCTCTTGGGCTGTTGCCTCGCCGCTCGGCGGCCTTCGGGGGTGGGAGCCTCTGGTATCGGCGCATCCTGTGGCGGACGGGCTTTCCATCTCCTCTGGAGCCCCGGGAACAGCGAACCTTCTCCTCTGCCTCCTGAGTCTTTTGCCTTGCACGGGGGGGAGCAACCTTGTGGGGGTTCTTCCCTGCCGGTCATCTCCCAGTAATCCCTCCCCCCCCCCGCTCCTGGAGCTCGCAATTACAGCCTGGGGGTGCCCTCTCTAAGCCCAGGTGCAGGCCTGTTTTGGGCCCCTGAATCACAGCCGTTTCTCCTGCAGACTGCTGACAGTTGGGAACTTGGCAGCCCCAGACTGGACGGCGGCTGGAGCACATGGGGTTGAACCTTCGGTGGTGGTATAGCTCTTAGTTGAGTTGATTGCAAGACCCTTGCTTGCATAGCCTGGGAATCGTCGTACGTGGAGTCAGTACACATCAACCATAGAGGGCCCCTGAATCCCCGTGGCCGTCCCTCGAAGCTCCTTCCCCCTGTGGGCTGCTACTACTCTAATGGAGCTCTGGCGGTGCTGGACCTTGGGGTGAGATGACGTGTACTAGAGTGGGAAAGGAGCCTGTGGCACACCAGAAGGACAACCCAGTCGCGGCGCTTTGGAACAAACCGGGCCCCTCCCCCCTGGAGCAATGACGTCCTCAACCGGGGATGACTCCGCGCCAATCACGTAATACTTCATGGCGAACTTTATGGCGGAACTCAAGTCTGAAATTGGCTCCCTGCGTTCGGAGGTCCACACCTGTGTGTGGGAACTCAGGAAGGAAGTCACAGATCTTGGTGAGAGAGTGGACGGCCTCGAGAGCACAGTGGACGCTTGAACGGAGGACCAGGAGCATCTCTGGCAGCGGCTAGCTACCCTGGAGGAACAGCATATAGATCTACAGCTGAAACAGGAGGACTTGGAAAACAGTAGCCACCGCAACAACCTCCGCATCAGGGGGGTTCCAATCAGAGCGGAGGGGACTGACATCATGACCTTTGTAGCAAAACACCTTCATGCCATCTGGGCTGATGACGACGCCTCACCCCCGGCCCTCGACCGGGCTCACTGGGTCTCGAGCCCCTCCACCCGTTCGGGCCATATCCCCGACATCCTGACCCGAGTTAATTTTTTCACAGAGAAGGAGGCGATCCTCAGAGCGGCACACTCCAAACCGGAAATCACCTATCAGGGGGCCACCATTCAAATCTTTCAGGACCTTGCACCCACCACGTTGCGTTGGCGACGTGACTTCAAGCCGGTGACAGACAAGCTGCGGAGCCTTAATATCCAATACAAATGGGGGCATCCCTTTGCGCTCTTCTTCCAGTGGGAATCTAAGCGTTGGATGGTACGGTTCCTTCGGGAAGCAGAACATCTCCTGCACATATCACTCTCACTGCCACCCAGTCCGCCGCGCTCATCCTCCTGTGTTCGGGACCCGGCCAAACCGTCTTGGTCCCAGGTGCATCGCCACTGGAAAACGTCACACGCAAGGGAGCACTCTGCCTCCCAGGCCAATCAAGACATCATCCAGCACATTCGCTCCATGGAGGAGGGGCCGTCATTGGCTGACTCTCGCTCTTCCACGCTATGACTGTAGGGCTCCACACCTGCTTACGTAGCTCTGTGACATGGTATCAACGTCCGAAACATTGTCTTGGTGAGCTTTGACCCCGCTCCGAGCCTAAAGATCCCCCGGCTCCTCATCTCTAAGGCCGGCGACGCGGGCTCACCCTTCTTGTCCTCATGCTTTGAGTTGGAAGGCCATCCCCCCCTGCTCCTGGGAGAGTGACTTCTCCGGGATGGTCTGTGCCAGTATGGAACAGGACACTGTGGCCCAGTTGGCCAATGTTATACTTTTTGTTGCAGAATGTTGGTATTTCTTTGCCCCCTCTTCATCTGTCACTTTCTCGGCACTTCCCCCCCCCCCTCTCTTCTCAAGTCTTCTAGGTGGGTGGGAGATTCTTCTTTCTTTCCTCCTTCATCCCTTGCCATCCTACATGGCGAAGGGATGGCCTCGACAACCCTTGGGCTTACCGGCGGGCGGGGTGTCCTTGGGTTACACTTTACCTTTCCCTGCTCACCACGGCCGCTGAATTCCTCGCAACTCTATCAGGGTGGAGCTCAGCTGTGTTGCCTTCTGACCTCGCCTGGCTTGTGCTGGCGTGCCCTCGTGACACACTATCACCATCACCTTGGTACCTTGCTTGAAGCTGCTATCCCTTAACGTGAAGGGGCTCAATGCTCCTAACAAGCGTCGCCAAGTCTGGCGTTATCTTTTGTTGCACAATCCTGACATCATCTTTCTTCAAGAAACTCACCTTCTGAGCACCGACACCTCCCGTATGACCCATCCCTGATACCCCCTCCAATTTTGGGCCTCTGTTCCCACCAAGTCAGCCGGTGTTGCAATTCTCTACCGGGCAGGTATCCACCAGGGGGATTCCAAAACGGTTCGTAGCAAGGATGGTGGATTCCTTAAGGCGATGGTCAGAATTGGACACCACACCCTTACCTTATGCAACACCTATGCACCAAATCAAGCTCAGGACTCCTTCCTGCGAGGGCTACTGCGGGATCACGTCACACAGGATGACCCGGGTCTTATTTTGGGGGGTGACTTTAATTTGGTATGGGAGACGAAGCTTGATCGTAGTGAGGGCACATACCAGGGGACGGGGGTCATGTCAGCCGCCTTAAAGAAACAGCTGTCTGCACTAGGCCTTATTGATATCTGGCGCTATCACTCACCAGACACACGCGATTACTCCTACTATTCTCATGTTCACCGTTCGTACTCAGGTATCGACCACCTCTTTGTCTCCCACGTCCTGGTTAAGGACACTGTATCAGCGTCGATGTCCGATATCTCGATTTCGGACCATGCGCATGTGGAACTTCTTATCCACGACCGTTTCTCGCGCCTTAAGCGCCCCTCGCGATAGCGGTTCCCTCTACATGTTCTCAGAGACCCGGTAGATGTGAAGGAAATCCGAGACGCTATCACGTCATATTTCGAGAGCAATGATCTTCTGGAGACCCCCCTCCCAGTGGTATGGGATGCATTTAAGGCCACGATTCGTGGCACTCTCACATCCATTGCTATAGCTCGGGCACGGGAGGCTCGCTTGTTCGAGGATAAGCTATCTCGCGATATTAAGTCGCTTGAGAAATTAGACCAGGAGCGTCCTTTGGCACTGCACAAGAGGCGCCTGGCCACGCTTCGTGGCCAACTTCGTGTACACAGAACGAACCAGGCTGAGAGCGCTCTTTTAGCTCTGCGGCAGCGATATTACGAGGGAGGGGATAAAGTAGGCACGGTGCTAGCTCGTCGTCTTCGGAAACGAGCAGAGAAAACACATATAGCCAAGATCAAACTGGAAGACGGCTCCTGGGCCACTACTGAAGCCGCTAAGTTATAGGCATTCCAGACTTATTATCTGTCTCTCTATGCTAGGGAGTCGTCAGAATCGGATCAGCTCTTCACTGCCTTAGACGCTGGTGCCTGGACCCCGATTAACGCACATCACTCTCAGCTAATGGAAGCCCCCCTCACTCTTGAGGAATTGGCCAGAGCGCTGAAGGATCTTCCTATGGGCAAAACCCCGGGCCCAGACGGCTTGCCGGTCTCGTTCTATTGCGCCTTTTTACCGCAGCTACAATCCTACCTATTGCGCCTTTTTAACTCTTTCACAGAGGGGGTGGGCCCTTCTTCAGACATGGCTATGGCTGAAATTGCCCTGATCCCCAAACCTGGGAAGGATCCCACGCTCTGCTCTTCATTCCGCCCCATCGCACTCCTGAACACAGACATTAAGCTTTATACCAAAATATTAGCTAAACACCTCAGCACGCACCTCCCGTGCTTCATAGAACCTGATCAGGTGGGATTCATACATCAGCGTCAGGGGGCAGACAACGTCCGGCATATCGCGCATCTGGTGGGGAAGGTGCATCACTGGAACATACCCGCCTGCTTGCTATCCCTCGACGCTGAGAAGGCATTCGACCAAGTCGACTGGGTATTCCTTCGGGCGGTCTTGCGGAAAATAGGGTTAGGGCTGCAAATGATTGCCCGAATCATGGCCCCTTATCTCTCCCCGCTTACTAGGGTGCGCGTCAACGGCCAACTCACACAATCCATTTCCATCCATAGGGGAACCAGGTAGGGATGCCCCTTATCCCCTTTACTGTTTGCCCTTGTGGTGGAACCCCTGGCCAACATGGTTTGTCAAGCCCCAGATATCCACGGCATCAGGCTTGGAGGTCTGGATCACAAAATAACTTTATTTGCGGACGACCTCCTTCTCACTTAATCTAACCCGCGGGAATCATTGCCTGCCCTGTATAAGTTGCTCCAATTGTATGAACGGGCCTCGGGGCTCAAGATCAACTGCACAAAGTCATGCGCTTTAAACCTTACGCTCCCCACGGACGAGGTTTCTGCACTACGAACTCTCGTCCCCTACCAGTGGGCATCCCGTTCCATCCGATATCTGGGGCTCAACCTAACACCCACTCTCACCACATGGACTCAAGCAAACTGGCAGGAGTGCAAAGCTGCGGTTGTGGATGACTTAAGGGCCTGGAAGCCTTTATCGCTCTCATGGTTGGGGCGATTAAATACGGTTAAAATGTCAATTCTCCCGAAAATACTTTATCTGTTTCAGACTTTACCTACCCCTATCCCTGAACGCCAAATTCAAGGCCTCCAGCATGAACTCAATGCGTTTGTATGGGGAGGGAAAAAACCACGCTTTTCCAACAAAATACTCATGCTCCCACGAGACCGAGGAGGACTGGCCTGCCCCAACCTGCTGGAGTATTACTGGGCGTCGCACCTCCGCTTCATATCGGAGTGGATGGCGTGGGAGAGTGAGAAGGTCTGGTTCCACATGGACCGGGCAGTGGCTTGTCGCCCTATATGGGACCTGGCATGGCTCCCACGAGAGACACGCACCCGAAGCGCATACCTCGCTGTGCCCACCAAGACTGTGCTTGAGATTTGGGATGAAATAGCAGTGCGCAAAGGCCTTACCTCTTTCCCATCTTCCCATACCCCCATTGCTCGTAACTCCCATTTCCCGCCGGCTTATCACCCACCCTACTTCTCGGAGTGGACGGAGGGGGGATGCAGGACCATTAGAGACCTATTTACAGGGGGGTCTCTCAAAACTTTCGAACAATGTAAACGATACTTCCAGTTATCTGAGGGGGCTCGATTCCAATACGTCCAGCTCAGACATTGGATACAGGCGTCAGCGACTAGGCCCCTCACCTCGTTTAAGCAATTGGTACGCTCCTTCGACAACACCAGAGGCCTAATATCATGCACATATCACGTTCTCCAACACACGCAGCGAACTGTCCAGCACCTCTACCAACAACGGTGGCAATCGGTTACTGCTACTACCATCACACCCACCCAATGGACGCATCTCTGACGTGATATTCCGAAGATCTACCGTAGCATTCCCCAACAGGAGTCTGCCTACAAAGTCCTGACGCAATGGTACTATACTCCCGAAAGGCTGCACAAAATGTTTCCCTCTGCCTCCCCTCTTTGTTGGCGATGCGCTGGCGCCTCGGGGGACTTTCTCCATATCTGGTGGACGTGTCCGCTCTTGACCATCTTTTGGAAGGAAGTTCTCAGTCATATTCGACTGGTGCTAGGTTACCCGCTCCCAGAAAATCCGGCTACAATTCTCTTGGGCCTTCGGCCGGTGAACTTGCACGCCATGACCCGGCGTGACCGGCATCTGAGCCTACATATACTGGGTGCGGCCAAGCAAACTATTGCCCTCTACTGGAAAAAAGCGGAGACTCCCTCGATTAATGTATGGTTCACACGGCTGTGACACACAGTAGCGATGGAATTGCTCACAGCGCGTCTACAAAACCGAGACGCTAAGTTTACTAAATTGTGGGGCCCTCTGGTGGATCACTTAGGTCGGCAGGAATATGCTAGGCTCAAGCCCCCGAGGCTGAGGGCTCTCTGCCTCTTTGACGATGCTATTTCCCCTCTAGACGCAGATAGGTCCAGCAAGCTCACAGCTAGCCCAACCTGAGTTGTTTTCTGGGTAACATCTGTCTTTCTTCTCTCCCCCCACTCATGGGGCCTCCACTTTCCCATTGCCATATCCAATGCTGATCCTGTCACGCACGCCCCTAGAGTTTGCTGGCGGCCCCTTGCGCAGTAGCGCTGGCGCGCCCTATCTCCATAGCTTTTTCAGCATCAGGGCTCTACCCCCCCCTTCTCCTCTGCCATGCCTTCGATCCTATCTCTCGCCCGCCTTCTCTACTCTTCTCTACTCCTTTCTATTCCGCACTAGTTCTCTTCTTTCTCCTCCCCTTTGCTTTCTTGTGCTCGACGCACTGCTATCCGCTGTGATTGGGTTTCTTCTGTAAGTAAACCAGTCAGCTGTGTCTTGTGGGCTTGCCTCTGCAGTGGTGGGGCTGGCACGGAGCATTGGCTGTTTGGTGATATCTCAACCATAGCTGCAACACGCAGTAGAGCACACAAGAGGCCGGCCTTTGTTGTTAAGCCCGGCCACATGCATATCACTAACAGGAACAGGCACATCCTTGAAACTGGATTTGTACTCTTATGTAATGGGCACTCCTAGATGTCATTTCACGATCATTGACCACTGCTCGACCTAACGAGCTGATGTGCAATGGGCATCGCTCAAAAGCGATAAAGACAGTCATGCAACAAACTGTCTATTCAAGGCTACCCAAATTAGACATATCGAAAGTGCACTGTAAATTGAGTCTTATCTCCCCACTCCCAGCGTTACTTGTACCTCTACTTCTCTCTTCCACCTTGCCCCTCGGGGGCTCTCTCTCTTTCCCTCTGACCTTCCCTTACTGCCCCTCTGTTCCTGTTAGAGTTGGTTTGATTATCTCTGCTCTGAGTACATGTTGAAGTTCTATCATAGCCTTTATTTGTTACAGTTGTCCCGTTACGCGGCCGGCCCCAGTGTGGGTTGTAGGCGACTTGCTGTGTAATCTAACATAACTGCAATGTCAAATGATTCCTTCATTAGGCATATTGAACGCTAGCCCAATCGTGCAGCCGGCCCACTCCAGGGTTGTAGGCGTATTGCTGTACTCATGTTACCGCACCCTCTCTTCTAAAATAAAAAGAGTTTGAAAAAAAAAAAAAAAAAGAAAGGTATAGGTCTAGCAAGAGGTTTAAATGGCCAGATTGACATTTCAGTTTAAAACTGCACTCGCAGGCTCTGCAGTGCCAGGCCTGAGTCATGGTTAAAGGGCTACTTAAGTGGGTGGCACAATCAATGCTGCAGGCCCACTAGTAACACTTAATTTACAGTCCCTCGGCACATGCAGTGCACTTTACTAGGAACTTATAAGTAAATTAAATATGCCAATTGGGTATAAGCCAATGTTACCATGTTTAGAGGACACAGGCACATGCACTTTAGCACTGGTTAGCAGTGGTAAAGTGCTCAGAGTCCTAAAGTCAACAAAAACGAGGTCAGAAAAAGAGGATGAAGTCAAAAAGGTTTTGGTGACCCTTCAGAGATGGCCATTTTCGAACAGCTTCACTGCAACCTAGTTCAAAAGCATGCAGTGGTACACAAAAATGTTAAGGTGTAGTACATGGAGGAATCTGAGATCTTAAAGATGACAGAGCAAGAGAGGGCTTTAAGTATTTGCTGGAATCAAAACAGATAATGTGGCACAGCTATGTACATGGAGAGTAATGGAAATGAGTAGAGACATAGCAGCAGGAGTTTTTGTTACCATTGTGCATGTCACTTTGGGCTATAGATTTGAAATGTTTGCGCCAGACTAAAAGCGCTCAGACTATGAGTTAACAAAATGGTGCTTGGTTTAAATCATAAGTACAAAAAGAGGCCTAATCGAATGAGTCAGCCAAATTAATGTGTGTTTCTTGTGAGGTCTGTCACAGACCCCAAAATGCAGAAGACCCTCTGTAATACACGACAATGTTCAACATTGAAGCCAATAAAATTAGTTGTGTCCTGGTTGGCAAATGACATTTTGCATCTGTCGGATTGTAACAGTGGCGTAGCTAGGCACCCGTGGCGGTCCCTGCCTTCGCCGTCCGCAAGTTGCTGGTGATAAATTCTGCGTTAGCCGCCCCTGCATGTAAAAACTCGTGCCACCACCCCTTTGCTACGCCACTGCATTGCAAACTCCTTAGAAGGGATAGAATTTTTTCTGCATCCATTTTTCTAGGTGGTGCATTTTAAAACATAGTGTGGTCAGTCTCGTTAGTGAGAAAAGAATATTCAAAAGGGAGGGAGATTTTAAATTCCTCTGGTATCGCAGCTCGCTACAGTACCATCAAAACCCTTCTTTGCCAGGAGTTCGTGCCCAAGTGGTTCTTCCTGTTATGGCATTATTATACAGGAGGCCTTCTGTTAAAAGATGTACCCACAGGCACCTGTTTCTACAATGGTGTCCTTCAACAGCCGTCCCTTTTCTTACCACTACAATTAATGTGTTCTTGTTCGTCCTCTTGTGGAGTTATTCTGCAGGAATCCCCGCTCTTTTACACGGTTTGCCCATAGAAGACCCTTCCTTGTACGAATGCCACTTCCAGAGCCCCGCCTGTTATGTACCTGAGGAGTCTTCCTGTTATTGGATCTTAGGAGAGCCATCTCATGACCCCTCGCTCACTGTGTGAACCCAGGAGACCACACTGCTCCCATGAGGTTTTCCCAGATAAACATTAATTTCACACAATCTAAAACCACTAGCTGTTACGAGATCTGTTGCTGACGACACTACCTGCTAATGCTATCTATTACCACCAGTAGCCCTTCCATATTACAATGCGCACTTCAGATACCCCCTTCATGCCATGGGATGTGCCCAGTAGCCCCTTCATAGAAAGGGTACCCCCCCCCCTCCCCCCCCCCCCCCAGGAAGGCCCTCAAGTTACTAGCCGGGTACATAGTCAACCCTCTTCTGGATGGATCGACTGGAGACCCACCTGATTGGCATCCCCGCACCCCCCTTCATTGTTCTATGGTTCCAATTCCCCGAGTGCTTTGCAGCTCGGAGCCCATTCCCTCTGAAGACGCAGATGACAGATCCGCACTGTTGTCTCAGTGAGAGGCCTGCGCGGCAGGTGGGGTAAGGTCTTGAAGTACGGTGACTCTCGGCCCTGATAAAAGGCATCGTTCATGAGGCCGGGCGAGCTGCCCCGTCCCTTGGCGCTCAATGGCCACTCTATCTAGCAGAAGGCTGAGTTGTCTGCGTGGGGGAGAGTCGGAGGGGGAGCGTCTCGTACAATGCCTCTTTCAATGGCTGCAGAATCTGGGCACTTTGCTGCTCGGACGCTTTAACAAATTACCGTCTGACAGTTGGAATGACTGTGTGTGTTGGCAGCCGTGCCAGCTTCGGTGGGCAGGGGGGTAATGCAGCAGGAATCTCTTTAGCGGCTATTCAGGGAGTAGTAAAAGCCACGTGGGCCTCCATCCCCGCCCGGCGAGAGGAGAGTCGCGTGCCAGCGTCTCCGTGCCTCGCGCCTCATCAGTCTGAGCCCCTGCGTAGGTCTGTAATACATGCATGTCTGCACCTGAACGTGCGCATCTTTATGTGTGCTTGCCTGCGTTCGCATGCATGCTGGTGCTTGGCTATTTGTGTGCGTATGCCTCATACGTTATGCTTTGTGTTTTGTTTGCATATCGGTGTGGCTGCAACACGTATGTCTGCATACGTAGCTGCACTTGACGAGTGTGGACCCGTCTGGTAACTTGACGGCCTTTCTGGGAGGTATGCATAATGTGAAGGGACTACTGGGTACTGCCTATGGCTCGAATGGGGCATTTGAATTTAAAGTATTTATACATGTGACGCCTTTGTGTGCATGCATGTCTGTGTCCCAACCTTCACGTTTGGGGCTTCTGTGAAGTCACATATTTTTTTAATCTTTGTTTGCATATGTGTAGCCCTATGTCTCTACATGCACGTTTGCACCTGTGCTTGCACATCTTTGTGTGTGAACGTGGACGCCTGTGCTCCCATTCAATTCAATTTAAAGCTTTTATTCGATTTGTACATACAAATCATACAAGCAAAAAGAATACATAGTTAAAATGTTTAAAATCACCATATGACCACTTGTAAGAAACAATGATAAGACGTTGTACAAAAGGCTAAAGTGCAACAATTAAGGAGTAATCTTGCCAATTTGGGTCAACGTACTATGATAAAAGCAAAACGTACAGGAATGAACAGACAGGAGATCAGTAGGAATTACTCAATGGGCCTTTCCTGGCAGCTGTACATCAAAATTTATAAATAATCATAATATACTGTGGACATCAACAAAATAAGAATAATACCTTAGTTCCAAAAATGGTATAAAACTTGAAGACGTATATATACAAACAAAAATGTAAACAGTAATAGCAGCGTAATACAATACCTGGCAGCTGTATAACATAGGTACAGACAGGTAAGTATAAAAATATTATAGTGCAATACTTTTCCTGGCAGCTGTACATTTCAGAATAAAAGTAGCCAGGAAAAAACAGATCTCTTCGTTCTCTAATGAGGATAAGAGTATCAGTGCTGTTTCTGTAGTACGAATATTATATTTGATAAAAATTGGCTTAAGGTATTTTAACCTGAGAGAATGATAAAATTTACAGAGAAGTAAAAAGTGGCGACTATTCTGCCGGGAAATACTATCACACGGACAGGGTATATCTGAACTGGTTCTTGTGTTTGGAAATGCAACCAGGTGATGAACAATACCCAATCTGACACGTGTTAAAACATACTGATGGGAAGGACGGGTCACATACACAAGATAGGATTGGAACCCCGAAATTAAATTTAAATCTTTATAAAATTTCACGGTAATAAGATTGCCAGAAATTTTATCTCGCTCTGCCTTTCGAAAGTTTAAAAACGTTGTCTTAATTTCTTTTTTTGAAATAGAAACAACCTCTTCTGGCTCACGGAATACATCAATATTAAAAAGAAGGAGATACCAGCGGTGAATGTATCTCAACCACTGTATGCGTAAGAAGTGGTCCAAGCCTATACAATCAAGAATGATATCCTGAGTAAATCGAGTCTCTGGTTTAGCCCAAATAGAACGCCACAATAAAAGTGGCCGGACTGCTGCTAAATCAGAAATAAACTCGATCCCAACTTCTTCATGGATCAGCAGTATGGAGGCAGAAGGGGGAACACATAACAACCTCCTTAAGAATTTATTTTCCTCCTTCTGCAGGGATGTACCCACACTATGGCCCCATACACCTGCCCCATACAGTGCAGAGGAGACACAACAAACATTGTATATGTTCATCATGTCTAAAATGCTTCGTGAGCCGAGTTTAGAGGCAAAACGAAAAATACTGCCAGTAGATCGCAGCATTTTTAATCTGATAGAATCAAATTCCGAGGTCCAAGACCCGCTATTGTTAAATGTAATTCCTAGATAACAAAAGGACTTGACAGGAGTCAACTTTTCCTTATCCAGAAAAAAGGTATGCTTTGCCTGCTTAGCTGCCCGACCGCATGACATGACATACGTCTTAGTTTTGTTCACGCGTAGCCGCCTAACTTGAATAAACTGCATAAAATTATCGATTAGGCGCTGAAGGCCCAACTGTGTACGGGATATGAGAACAGCGTCGTCCGCGTAAAGTAACAGCGGAACAGGTTTACCACCAATCAAGGGGGCATCTGCTGGGGTGTCAACCAAAGAACGGTCGACGTCATTAATAAAGAGGGAAAATAACAACGGGGCCAAAACGCATCCCTGGCGTATGCCCCGAGACACTTTAAAAAACGGGGTACATTCGCCAAGGGTGCCATAGCGGACCTTACAAGAAAGTTTTTCGTAAAGTCTAGCTAAAAAATGGACTATTTCCCTCGGAGCTCCTGCATCTAGCAAAACCTCCCAAAGAATAGTGTGGTTAACCAAATCAAAAGCACTGCTCAAATCAGCAAAACATAAAAAAAGATTGCCATTTTTAGCCACAGTATATTTGTTAATTAAAAGGTCCAAATTTACACATTGGTCCAATGTGCCCAGGCCTTTCCGAAAGCCATATTGGACTCTAGTTAAAATGTTAAAATCAGCTGCCCAATCTTCCAGCCTCCTGAGCAAAATCCTACTCATCACCTTCACAGAGGCGTCCAATAATGAAATTGGACGGTAGTTAGAGGCCTCTGATTTATCACCTTTCTTATGTAGAGGGATAATGACTGATTGACCCCAAGTAGACGGGAAATTAGTTTCTGCCGCACAATTAAATATCCTCACCAGGATGGGAGCCCATAAAGCTGGTTCATCTTTGTATAAATCCAGCGGGACCCCATCGGGGCCAGGGGCCTTACCTCCTTTGCTTAAAGAAATTGCTTCATGGCTTTCTTCTAATGTAATTCCCAACGGGAGGGGTAGCCATGAGATAGACTCGGGTAACATTGACTCAAGAGATAACCCTTCTGGATTAAAAATTTTGGAAAAGTGACTGACCCAATCGCTACATGCCACATAAGATGTTAATTCTGGAACATCTTCCTTATTGAGAAACGGGCTGTTAATTGTTTCCCAATACAGTTTGCAGTTTTTGGTCTCGGCTGCTTCCTTCAACTTATCCCATGCCTCGGACTGTAATACCCTTTTCCTAGTATTGATTGCTATTTTATATCTTGCCCTAAAAAATTGTATATCCGTCTTAACGCGTGGATTAGTGCCTAAAGCATTCTTTAAATCACGGAGGGCGACTATACAGGTCTTATCGAACCACCCCTGCTTCGGACCGCTATTGAATAGCGAGGCCTTAGTAAAAATACCATCAATAATACTATTCATGGAGACAAAGTGAACTAATAGGCAGCCTAAGTCACAGTCATCATCCAAACAGAAACTAATTTGGTTCTTACATCTGGTAAGAACCTCCTTCTGCTTAACCTTAGAATTTAATCCAGTCCACTTAATCCTTAGACCCTTCGGTCTAATAGGTACTAAGTCAGTAGAACATTTCCCACCTGAAACCGTCGAGGTACCATGCCCCAGAAGGGTAACACGAAGGCTGTTATGGTCACTGAGACTTTCTACATTTACATGCAGATCGGTAAAGCTTCCACTGCTAGACAACAGAATATGATCTATAAATGATCCTGCATCTCTGCCTGTAAATGTAGGGCATATTATTGCCTGGTTGTTTGTGTTACAGTTTAACAGGGTCATGTCTAGTGTGACTAGCATATTATTTAATGTGGAACCATAACTGCAATGTTGGAAGTGTGGAGAATCCTCCCTCACACCCAAACCCCCCCAATGACTACTCATTGCTGCACCAAAACCGCAGATGTTCCCGTTGGACAAATGGCAGGGCTGCAGGTTAAAATCCCCTGCCCAGACAACCTCGGCCTTTCTTTTCGAAATACCAAGGGCTTTAGTTATTTCCCTTTCTAGAGGCGGTAGGATATCCCCTCTAGTAGCATCAAAGAGATTGTTATAAAAATTTATCACAACTAAATCAATATTCTTCCTACACTCCAACCTTATAACTTGGCTATGAGTCCCAACTGTCGTGCTGTATTTAACCATACAATCGCACAGCTTGGTAGATAAAAGCAACAAAAGGCCCCCCTTAGCCCTACCCGAGCTAGATTTGGTGGCTCTGAGACAGTAGGATGCGTACCCTTCGATGTTAATGGGGTCCAGACACCAAGTTTCCTGTAACAAAATTAGGTCCAATCCCTCCCCCAAAAAACTGGTCCAGAAGGGTGTACCTAATTTGCTGGCAAGGCCAGCAATGTTCCAGGAAACAAGAGAGAGTCCTGCTGGTTTGCCAGAATCAACAACTACAGATGACTCTGGCTGAGTTGCTCGTAATAGAGTAGGACCATCTTCCCGAAAGATGATATCTGGGCTTAATCTGGGAGTAACAGTAGCTGTACATGCATCAAAGCTATCCCTGTTTTCTAAACGCGGGAGGGGTATTACCGATGACACCATTGGGGATTCGGGGAGTGCGGCTAAAGGTGTAACAGGAGGAGCACTCGCCATATCTAAATAGGACAAAGGGATGGTTAAATCCAAAGCTTCAGTAGAGCTCAGTCAATCTACCTCGTCCAGCACGACATATCTGTTAGGATGAGCAAGTTGTGAGTACAGGGAGTCTTGGGAAGGGGGCAAGTCCTGCCATGTTTGTTGCCACTGGGGTTTAACTGGTTGTAGTGGCTGAAAGGGTTGCTGCCACTGATGGGCAGACTGAAATAAGGGTGGTGGAAAATGGGGGGGATGTGACCAATGAGGATTAACATGGTGCTGGGGAAAAGATGGAGCATGTAATGGCTGCTGGTGAAAATTAACATAATGTGGAAAAAAAGAAGAAGGGTGTGGTGGTTGCTGCCAGGGTTTAGTAGCATGTTGCGGGGAATACACAGATCCTCTATTACTTTGAAAAGTGGAACAAGGAGGGTTTGGTCTTGAAGGCATCGGTAAGAAATAAGACAAGGGGAGTGGGTTAATTTGAGTCGCAGGACCACTGTTGGGAACATTACATATATAACTAACTGTCCCTGTATCTCTAAAATTAACTGTAATTACATCCCCTACTATTGTTTTCTTGCTTCTACCCACCCAGTCCCCTCTACGTACAGTAAGAATTTCACCGTTCATACTGTTGGGTAGAGGTTTATGTAGGTGGAACCATTGAGCACATTTATTTCTTAGCTCAACGTGAGTTTCTTTTACTCCCTCCTTCAACGGGGGGACTGCTGTCAACACGACCACAAAAGGGGAAACCTCTGGTGGTAAATTAATTTACCTAAAACGTGCCTGCTTTGGCTTAGGACCTTCAGGTTTGTTCGTGGAAAAAGGTGCTAAAGGGGAATTAGATTTCCCTACAACATCTTTTACTTGAATAGTGGTGGTATTATTACCAACAACAGAGTGTTGGGGAGTCAAAATAGAACCCACCACCTTCGGAGTGGGTATAGATGTGGATTGAACAGAATTATTCCCAGTTTGCAACAAGTGAGGTATAACTGGGTTCCCGGGGGCTACGGTTACTTGAACGTTATTTAATACATCTTTAGGGGGCTGGATACATGATGGACATTTAGGGGCTGCTTCTGTAATCCCTTGTGGCTGATCAGGCCCTTGCCCATTCGTTTTATGTGGCCATTTCGAATGTATTAAAGACGTAAGCCTATCCAGTTTGGAAATTAGAGGCTTGATTTGTGCTGCTATTGTGGCTTCAAGGTCCAGTTTTAAATCTGTTACCATATTTTGCACCCAACAAGGAATACCTGAAGTCATTTGTGGGGTGGGGGAAATCAAATTATGATTCCTAACTGTAACTTTAGCTTTGTTTTTACTCTTGGATATAGCCTTTGGGAAATTGGTAACCCTTCCCCGAGAAGCTATAGGTACAGGAGCTGTTACCACATCCTTAGACCCGCTCAGACATGGTGCCGCTTTGCCAGAAGACTGACAGGCCTCTAGATCTGGTGTAACCTCCAGATCCACAAAAGACGGGTCCGAGTCTGTTAGGGCAACCGATAAATCAACAGTATTAGGTACAATCGGAGCACTATTAGTGGGTATGGTTAAGGGTAGGGAGCAAATATTCGAAGACTGCAAAGCGGGTGATTTGGCATTAGCAAGAGAACCCAAGGATGAGCGCTTAGCATGTGCAAGATCCATGGAGACTCTTTTTTCCAATACAACAATGCTTTGATCAATAGTCTCGTTTACACGGGAAATAAAGAGGTCTATAGGTCCTGTCACCTGTGCTACCACCGTAGCTTTTTTCGCACAACTTCTAGTTCTATTGCGCATAGCCGACATCTGAACACAAAGTCAACAGAGAGTGGTGTAATAGCTGGAAGGCGGCCGTTGATGTTGTTTTGCGTAAATACAGGACACAGTTCCGCCTACCTTAGACGTTAAATGATGATTACGGGCAAAAAAGCAGGGGTTCAGGGCCAGGGCCGTCCTCAGCCGTCCTTGAACGGCCTTAAACGGCCCGCTCTTTGCCCGGGCTGCGTCCCGCGCGCGTCCCGCGTTACGCGGTCCAGAACGCGCTCTTTAAAGGGTAGTAGATTGTAGGGGCGTGGCGCTGTGAGGGGGCGCGGCTCACGCGGGAAGAGGACCAGCTGGAGCTGTGGAATGCTGGTCCTCGCAGTCCCGGGGCCTGCGCCTCACCCTCCTCTGCTGCTATGCAGTTGGTGCCGGCGTCCCAGCGGCTCCTCAGGTGCAAGGTGTGTTGGTTGTGCTACTCCTGTAGCGTGATAACAACAGCGGCGGAGAGGCAGTCTGAAACGAGTGGCACCCGCGAAGCGGGTGCCGCGAGTAGTTGTAGGGCTTTGGCTGGGGGCGTGGCGCTGTGAGGGGGCGCGGCTCACGCGGGAAGAGGACCAGCTGGAGCTGTGGAATGCTGGTCCTCGCAGTCCCGGGGCCTGCGCCTCACCCTCCTCTGCTGCTATGCAGTTGGTGCCGGCGTCCCAGCGGCTCCTCAGGTGCAAGGTGTGTTGGTTGTGCTACTCCTGTAGCGTGATAACAACAGCGGCGGAGAGGCAGTCTGAAACGAGTGGCACCCGCGAAGCGGGTGCCGCGAGTAGTTGTAGGGCTTTGGCTGGGGGCGTGGCGCTGTGAGGGGGCGCGGCTCACGCGGGAAGAGGACCAGCTGGAGCTGTGGAATGCTGGTCCTCGCAGTCCCGGGGCCTGCGCCTCACCCTCCTCTGCTGCTATGCAGTTGGTGCCGGCGTCCCAGCGGCTCCTCAGGTGCAAGGTGTGTTGGTTGTGCTACTCCTGTAGCGTGATAACAACAGCGGCGGAGAGGCAGTCTGAAACGAGTGTGCTCCCATTCAAGTATGCCTTCTAATTTGCCTACATAAGTGGATATTTGTACGTGGTACGTGAATTTAATGTATCTTGTATGCCTGCCTTTGTGTATGCATGTATGTCTGCACCTGTGCTTGCACATCTTTAAGCATGCAGGACATGTGAATGCCTGTACTTGCACATGTCTCAATATGCCTATAGATACACGCGTGGCTGCTTATCGATCGTATTTGTGTCTATTGCTGCTAGCTGGGCTGTGTGCTAGCCTGTATGTTTGCATGCATGTATGTAGCTCTGCTCATTAACACGCGAACCCTTGTGCCTGTTTAAATGCTCCTAAGCCGACATCAGTGCAGCTTTTTTGACAAACGTGTATCTGTACCTTAGTTAGCAAGACTGCATGCCTGCACATGTGTCTGCGTGCATGTTTGCACCA
This sequence comes from Triturus cristatus, assembly GCF_964204655.1. Taxonomy (NCBI): domain Eukaryota; kingdom Metazoa; phylum Chordata; class Amphibia; order Caudata; family Salamandridae; genus Triturus; species Triturus cristatus. The sequence goes on from NC_140592.1 coordinate 312,560,874, forward strand.
ATGTTTATACATCTTTACGTGTTCATGTGAACGCCTGGACTCGCATGCATGCCGGTGTGCACCTGAGCCCAGCGTTATTGGATATTAACAAAGTCCATATCAGCAGATATCTCTTCATTTCTATCTGCAAGCTACGCCTGCTCAGGGCCACAAACTTTAAACAAAATATCTCAGATTGGACAACCCAGTGCAGTAACCTCTTTAGTAGTCTCTGATCATAAGAAGTACCATCAAGGGACCTGCAGAGCAGTGCAGAACTGACAGCTCACTGAAAACCATCATCTTAAGGGTCGATTCTGTAACATGATAACCGCACTTCGGCGGTCAACAAGTACGACATGGAAACACTTATCACACAGGAGCATTACAAAAACAACACCCTTCCAACCACATGCCCGACATGATGTAGCATGCTATCCATGTAAACAAGTGCTTCAGGGCCCCCATATCAGGGTAGTAAGCACTATATAAATGTTGTAATACAAAACAATGTATGAATATTCACATTACGTCTTTGGTACCTATGCTTGAATGGCCATATGTCTGTAGATGTGTTCTACATTAACGTGTACCACACTAGTGCTACTAATTGGTGTGAATATGCAGCTGCACTTGATTCCTTGGTGTGCTGACACATGTATGTGTAAATGCAACTGTGCGACTGTGCTTGCATATCCTTACAAGCCTGTTTCTTCCTATGTGAAGTTTGTGCTGCTTGTGTGTGTGGTGCTTGTGTGTTATTTCAAGACTACTCAAATTATGGTATTTTGCTGTCGCTATTTTTCCACATATTTATGGATTTGCTTCATATGCCACATATTTCATAATCTGGTGTATAATCTGCAGATTCTAACAAAACATTTTTTGTAGCGCAAATGGATCAAAGTTTATTCAAAACACTGCAACACATGTTGCAGCGCAGTGGAAGACCCTTCACAGAGGTTGACTGGTCACCTATCTGTTGCTTATTGCTGTATTTGGGTTTTAAAACTGTACTAATGGGGCAACACTTTTGCCCAAACAGAGTTAACGTGTAAAAATGACAAAATAATGAAGTAGAACTCTCACAAAATATGCAACATTACCTCGCATCATTTGCCTGTTCTTGCTGCATAATTTAGTCTGCCCTGCCTCATAATTTGGCCCTCCCCTGCTGAATAATTCCTCTGACTCTGGTTATTGTTTAGCGGTCAGTGGGGTATATTCTCAAGAACGTGTGATAACCATTGCAAAAGTTTCTTAACGCAACCCTCAACATCGCAGTCCATTGCGGGAAATTTACGCTGTGTTAACCAGGTATTCATAACACGGCGGTACCATGCGATAGTCACCAGATAACGCCTCAACTGACCGCGTTAAAATCAACGCCACGCCACCAAAATGCGAAACACGAATGCCCAAAAAGCTGCGATGAGGCCAATCGCGATACAAAAAGCAGCAAAAACCAGCGACAGGCCTGTAAATTCAGCGTGACTGGCAGGAAAATGCACAAGAAAAGCAACAAAAACAACACACCAGAAAGAAGCCAAAGTGAGTAGCAACATGGATGCACCCTGACCGAGCGTAGAGGCCAACCCGAACCCCACAAGCCCCACAGACCACCAGCAAGGAACAACGGGGTCGGGGAAGGCCAAGGAGAAGAGGGAGAGGAAGACGGGGTGCAGTCTGCAGGAAAACAAGACCAGCGTCACGGAGGTGACAGAACACAACCAGCAACTGACCCACAATCAGACTACCTTGAATGCAGCCAGAGTGTCGAGGTGGCCAATGGAGGAGGACAAGAGGCGCTGGCATGACGTGAAAACCTAAACCAGGCACAAAGACGCCGCCAACAGGAAGGCAGCAATGACAACAGAAGGTGGGAGTCCTGAGCCGCTGGAGGAAACGGAGGCCACAGTCAACAGTGCGGAGACCGTGCAAGGAGTCGGTGGTGCGGACACAGCTCGGGAGGACCTGACACAACATCAACAGGGTGAGTAAAGACCAGGGACTGGGGGGATGGGGGGAGATGGGCACAATGGCACACATGCACAAATAAGCAGAGCACACTGCACACCCACAGTGACCCTGTATCATGTCCCTCATCCCCTTGGCACATTGCAGCAAACACACATAGCAATAACAGCACATCCACATTGACCACAATGTGTTACAATGTGCAACTCCGACACTGCAGAACAGAGGACACAACTGGCTCCGCACATGCGCAGAAACAGGCCCACTACATCTGACAGAGCTGGAAACTGTGAAATGGAAATGTACACGTAAAATCTCACGCCTGTCATGTAGTCCAAATGTACACTGTCCCGCATCAAAATCCTGAACCTCCAAAACAGTCAGAATGTACATTGTCATACAGTCTGCATATAAACAAGAACAATGCGCCAACACACACGTCAACACAATGTCAACATGCATCTCCCCTCCACATTGCAGAGGGACACACAAAACCTCCAGCAGAGCACAGAAGACCACACATCAATGATGCCGGAGAGGACCACCACACCTTTGACACCGACACCCTACAACAGCCCATGGACATCCCACGCAATCCACCAACAGAACCTGGGCAGCCAAGCTACTAAGAAGAGAACCCAGCCCCTGCAACAGACCACACAGCATGAAGCACCCGCAAGCACGACAGGCTCACAACACTTCACCGACCCACACATGGCACCCCAATGCCAGGTGTCAGAACGCCAAAAGGAGGTGGCCCAACGGGTGTGTTCCGAACCCATGGAAGGCGAACTAGATCACATACGTGGGTGTCTTACAATTCAGGGACCACCTACACCCCACAAAGGAGACCCACACTGCCAGAGACACATGCAGATGCACATTCCCAGTACAGAACCACGCCCAGGGGCACGCACATATCAGTCACACACCGACGTTGGCTCTGCGTACGAAGGCACAGTCCACTCCGCTCACGCTTACAGGGGGGGACGTAACAAGCTACATTTCCGGTATCTTCCCCATTGGCTGGGGTGACATGCTTGCGTCCACTGCACTCCATACACCAGCGGTGTATGTCGACATGGATACGTGTGTGGTCTGCATACTGCAGTCTGGCCATCGCTTCGACGCCACACTTGGCATTATGTACATTGTCATTCATCGGTCAGTTGCCTCCTTCGCACATGCCTGGTCCCCACCTCTTCCAGCAATCTGCTATCGTGTGGCTGAGGTGCCATGCAGTGATGGTGCATGGCTGGCCCAGGTTGCCAGAGTGAGTTGTGCTGTTGTGTCTGGTGGGTGGGCATGTTGTATGTGAGTTTGTGACGTGTGCAACCCCAGTGTTGTGAGTTGCATGGTTGTGGAGTTGAGGTGTGTTCATTTAGCACTTGCCAACGAGCAGTGCATTATGTAGGTGCCAGCCAGAAAGCGCTGGGTTATGATGGGCTGTTGGAAGATGTAGGACTCATGCACTCGGAACAGGTGGTTGGCGTCGAGGTTGGTGGAGATTCCCAGGTGGTCCACTATTGCCTGCACAGTGATGGTATGCGTGTGCTTTCGGTTGAGGATATTGTGTGCAGTGTCACCAGGGGGCACAAGTAGGACATGTGTGCATTCAATTGCCCCCTGATACGTGAGGGAATCCAGCTATGGCTTTGATGTCTTGCTTGGTCTCCTGGGCGTTCCTGCGCAGTGTAGGAGAAGGATAGGTAGTGTGGTACCAAGCTGATGATGGCATCCAAGACAGTTGGGGGGGCTTGGATGTGGCTGGCTGTGAGACTCCTCGGACTCTGGCGGTTGTTGGTTGGCAGGTCCCAGAGGCCAACAGGTGCGGCACAGCCAGCAGCTTTGTCTGCGGAGGGATGTTGGTTGTCTGCTGTTTTGGTACCGTCGGCCTGTGGGCAATGGTGGTCAGGATGCGTAGGATGGTTGTCCTTTGAGCCTGTGATGGGTAATGACGTTTCCAGGTGTTGGATCTGTGAGGTTGGTACGTTTTCAGCAGGTCACTGTCTTTATCTGCGCTGCCTCAGTGTTGGTCCGGGCAGAGAGGGTGCGGGGGGGGGCCTGGGGGTGGTGGCGGTGGATGTTGTTGCCCTATTGGGGCTCCGGGCTGCATGTTAAGTTGCCCTGGTGCATCTGTTGTTCTTCAGGTGTGGCTCTGGGCTGTGCTCCCTTGTCTGTTGCCGGTTGTTGTCCGACTTTGCACCAGGTCAGAGCAGGTGTTAATTTCCTGCTGCTAACCCACCTTATCGCATGTATTGTGATCTTATCGCCGATCTGGCTAGTCGTTGAGAATTTTGTGGAGTGGTATTGTCGCGGCTTTTTGCACGGGAACACCTACTCTGCATCCCATTAGCGATAGTTGCCGGGGTCATCTGTGGTGATGTATTTTGCGGCTGCTATCGCAGGTAAACTGGTGCTATGGGCTGTTAGCACCAGCTTGTGAATGGGGTGATAAATTTATCGCGACTTTGGCTGCGCTAAAGTGCCGTTAACTCGGCGATAGCTCCTTGCAAATATGGCCCAGTGTGTATTCTTGATAATGCATCTTTGTGTATATATGTGGCTACGCAAGAGCAATGTAGGCCATTCCACAACCTCCGTTGCAAGAAGACTGGCGGAGAGTGGTAGTGGTCGAAACCCATTTAACTTCTTGTATCATGTTCCACCCTGGAGATGGGCACCAAACATTGCCAAAGAAATGTTGTGTTTGTGTTTGTCTAAGAGAGAGTGAGCAAGCTTTGATCATAGGAAGGTCCCCCTCACCAGTAGGTCTCACACCCGGGCTCGAAGGTGCAAGTTCTGACTTCCCCATCCTCAATGTGGACCAGTTTCCTATTTTCCGTTCGACTCACTTCACTGGACTCTCCTCACTTCTCCCAACTTTCCTGTGTGTGCATTCTCCTCTGATCTGCCTTTTCTGGTACTTTCAGCACCTGAAGAAGGCGACTGTAGGGTAAGTCAAGCACAGATGGGTGGTGACATGTGTTTGGGGGTAGGGTAGGTGCAAGTGGGGAGTCACTGGTTTGTGTAGAATTCTGTGGGTTTATATTTTTGTGTCATTAAAAATACGCATTTTTTATTTTTATACATGATTCTACAGATATAAACAGAATTAATAGAAATGGATTTGAAACAAACTCCCTAGGATGTATAGAAATGTGTTTGTTAATGTCTTTTATTTAGGCCACAGTTTTTATAAGCAAGATGAAGTCATCTCTGTCACTCTCTCGTGATTCTCCCACTATGCACATCCCTGCCCCACAGGCTCCGCAGTATACAATCAATCTGAAGTCATAGTAGAGTATTTCCACTTATTATTCTGTTCTCAGTGAATCTTCCATGATGCGGATGTAAAATTGTTTCATGTAGCTATGTTTTCAGTTTCTTCACTGGACCTGTTTATTCAAAGAAAGTCTAATTGTTAAACGTTTCCTATTTGTTTGAACATCTCATTCAAGAAAATGGGATAGCGCTTAGGTGTTAAGGTAATGACATTTATTGATAACTTGGTTTGTGATATCACTTGTGCACTGAATAGAATTGTGTATTATCAAAATGCTAATAAATATATTAAAAAAGTAATGACATTTATTTTTTCTTGTGTTCTGATTTGCTGAAGGAAAGATACATTTGCTCACACCAGGATGAATGTGCAGAAACTCTCATTTTCCAAGCAAGAATTGTGTATGAAAAACCCTTGATTTTGGGGTTGTGCCAGAAGACTTTCCTGTTCCATTAGGGATGCTGCCCAATTTCTTTCTGATTTTGCTGCTCTATTTGGGACTTTGAATAATTTCAGATTTTTGCCAACTCTGTATAACTCTGCATCTGCTTACTTAGAATTTTTGTAATAAACCCTTTAATTTTTCATTGATTTAGAACTCAGTTGTTGAGTGGGCCCCATTCAATCTATTTAACCCACTTCATAATAACTTGTAACGCTCTGCTGATTTGGTGCTCTCAGAGCTTCCTTAATGTGGGAACACATTGCCTGATTAAACTGAGGTTACTAGCGTCTCTGATCCAACAAACTGTGGGAGGGCTGACTGAGGTGAATTTTGGGGTGTCTAAATTTTGGGGTACCATTCTGATCCCACATTGTCAAAGGTTGGGGTGGCTGCTAATGATCGGGGGTGGGGCAGGGCGTGGTGGAGCAGAATGAAAAAAAACACTTACCTGGGTACTGCTGCCGCCTGTCCACGAAGCAGGAGGCACCCAGGCTCTCAGATTCCCCTAGCCAATCACAATGCTGTTGTCACCATGACAGCAGCATCGTGATTGGTCTGAGCGCTGCAGTTTGGTGCTCAGACAGGGACTGGGATCCCGTGCATGTTCTCCACCCAGGCTGTGCATTACAGCCCAGTGGAGAAAATGCAAAGTCCGCATGACTGTTTGGCCAGCCCAAAAGGGCCGTCCAAACCGTCATGTGCTCTGTCAGAGTGCCCACCACTCCCTTCCCTGCTCTGGCCAGCCCCGTACCTAAGCCAGTACAGAACAATAAAATGATGATAACATTCTGTTATTACCATTTTATTGTTCCTATAAGAAAGTAGGATCTGCTTTCATGGTTACCCCCACTTTTTGCTGGTGTCATTATGTTTTTCTGACTAGTCTGACTGGGATCCTGCTAATCAGGACTCCAGTCTCTGTGCTTCTTCCCTAAATTGGACATGGTGAGTATTTGGGTACACCCCAGATCGGCTACTGGTGCACCCTTGTAAGTCCCTAGTATATGGTACTAAGGTACCCAGGGTATAGGTACACCAGGGGTCCCCCGTGCGCTGACGCATGTATTATGCCACCCATGGGAGACCACTCAAATTGTGACTACAGGCCTGCCATTGCAGCCTGTGTAAGCTGGTGCTAGCACCACTTACGACAGATATAAGTTTCCTTATATCTGAGGTCACTACACTTAAAACCTTTAAGTCACCCCTAAGGCAGGTCTTTCAATCCTGAGGGCAGGGTGCTCAGTTATACATGTGAGGGCGCCCCAGCATGAGCAGAACACCCCTACAATCCTCCATTCTTCCGGGTTGTCAGTGCAACACCCATTACGATACATAGAGTGGATGGCTAACTCTAAACTGTCTGTAACAAACCCGCTCGTGTTTGGTATCAAACATGTTGGAATCATACCCCAACACCGTAAACGGTGTTGTAGGTATGCACTGCATTCACTTTGGGGCCACTCCGGGAGGCCCTCAGCAGTGCTCCCGGTACCAGTCTTCCATACCCGGACAGTAATCTATGGCTGCTGCCGAACAGAGACACGATATTGCCCTCCTGCTGCGGAGCCAAGCTCGAGCAGGAGAAGGCAGGACAATAGGTTGCCTGTAACAGGGAGGTGTGACTACCTCCCAGACACGACTTAGGGTTTTGAAACAGGGTGAGGACGCTTGCCAGCGCCACTAGACTGCTTTGAAGGGCACATTTGGTGCCCTCCTTGCATACTCCAGTTGGAACCAGTTCAGGGAGCCGTTGGCTCCCGCTCTGGCGCGAAACTGGACAAAGGACATCAGAGTATCCTCCCCACTGTCGAGCCCCTTCTGTGGGAAGGACCCCTGAATCGTCCCAACCCTTTCCTTGGGGTACTTAAGGGCTTACTTGTGGGCGGTTCTTTAGATTCGTCGTGGGACAAGATTAAGATCTGAAACCACTTTATCTTCAACCCTCTGGGCATGTTGGACTTCGTTGGACTTCGCTTTGGGAACCGAGACTGCAATTGGGAAGAATCCTGCTGCTCCTGGTCTCGTCGTCCTGCCAGTCTTCTGCGTCGTCTGTGCCTGTGCTTCATACAGGTTCTCCACAAGGTCTGGTGACATTCAAGACACCCGAAGGAATCTCCCTTGGAGTGAAGCAGTCACTCCTCTGCATTTGCAGGCACCACAACGAAGCTGACCTGTCTGCTGTTCCTGAGCTCCCACGAACTCTGAAAGGTTCAGCAACCCAGGTGGTGGTTCTGCAACTCACTCGAGGCCTGCACTGTTGTCACAGCAAGTTTGAAGCTACTATCCCTCGTCAGAACCGCTGGCGCAGTACCCCTGTGCATTGCGTCCACTTGCCGTTGCCAAGGCTTGTTGACCTTCTCCTCTAGAGACCTTTGGGCTCCAAGAAGCTCCAACTTCCAGCATCTCCTGCAACCAAGATCTTTGTCCTCACCACAGTCTCTGCACTGTGGGCCTTCATCATTGATGAGCTGCTCGAGGTCCTCTGGCGACTCCTGTGCCTCCGGCCTGTGGGTCCTCTCAAGGGTCTTCTTTGGCTGCAATGGGCTACCCTGTTTGCTCAGGACCTGCTCCGACTTACCTGCTCTTGGTGAGTCACTTGGACCTTGCTTTTCGTAACACTGCACCTTTTTTGTCTGCTCATGTTTGTTGCCATTGCCAAGGCTTGTTGGTGCCCCTGTCGGACACTGACCCCCAGGCTCTTGACATCCTATGTGGGACAGCTCATAAACGTCTCCTGGTCTTCCACAGCGCTGCCTGGTCCGCACACCTGCAGCGCCAAGGTCACCATCAACTCTCCTACATCTTGCGACATCTATGGGCATTCATCTTCTGTTCCTCCATGTCACTCCTGAGTGGCATAGACTCTGTCCCCTCTGCTTGCAGGTACCTCTCATCTTGAATCCACCTTTGGCTTCCACCGGACTCTTTCACCTTCATCGCCTGCGGCCTCTTCACTGAAGTCCTCCATTGTGGTCTACAGTGGTTTCCAATGTCACATCGCACATGTGCACCGGGCTTCCCTGGTGTAAGTATCCTGGTTCCTGGGGTATCCACGGGTGGAGTGACTTTTCAACCTTCTATCTTCCACGGGGTTTCTTCAGGATCCACTGGGAAGGGTCCTTCTTCTTAAAAACTGCAACTTACCCATTGACTTGTATTGAGCACACGGTCGTGTTCCCACTCTGCACACGGCTTCCATGGGGTTACTGGGTACTTACCTTGGGTGGTTCCTTGGGTGCCCGGCTCTTCTACGTCTTCTAGGTTCAGTCTCGACTTAGGTCGTTGTTCGGGTTTCACTTTTTTAGTATATGGTTTGCTCTCCTCCAGAGACCACTGTGTATTTGTGCTACTTACGTGTTCTATTACTAAATTATTGTGTGTATTGTGATTATATCTCCTTGTAGGAGATACTGCAATGTGTTAGTGAGTGATTATAATAAATACCTATTTTTATAACTACACTATGTGGTTCTTTTCACTTAACTTACACTGTATAATTAGTACTGGTAAAACGAGCTGCTTTACACTCCTTCTGGACTAAGCTTGAAGGATGCGCTTCACAGCTACCACTTAGACAGCTTTCTAAGGTTGTCTTAGACCACTAAAAGCACCATAAGGGTTGTCTGGATTAGTGCAGGGTGCTTCACTTACATAAGTGTGCACCATATACTAAGCCAGCCTCCTACAGTTCATTTTTTAAATGCTCAAAGAGCAGTGGGGAGATGCACCTCCGCCTTAGTGGAATAGCCGCCACTGGGCCAAGGTATGGCTTGCTCATGTGCCTGCAATGCATGGGTTTGTGTCCTTTCGACTGTAAGTGCACCTTCAGCGTTGCCAGCTATGCCTCACGTAGCAGACATGCAGAGACAGCAAACTGCTGCAGAATGGGCAGGGTTTTGCCCGCTGCCTCCTCTACTAGCTCTGGTGGTGCAGTTTGTTGCATCTCAGTCTTTTCTTTGCACCCTAGAATGCTGCTGCCTTTTTTCAGCCCAGGTGCTCTTTGTTACTTTTTGGGATATCTATCAAAACAGAGGCTGCTGTTTCAGCTCTCAGACTTGTGACCTACCTCCAATATGGAAAGAGATGGGGTGAAACAGTTCCTTTGTGTGTGAGATATGTGTATCCAGAGTCAGACTGACCTATAGGAAACTTTGACTCTGGTCTGAGAGGGCATTATGCTTGCTGTTTTTGTGGCTGATGGCGGACCTGTTTTATGGTCTGGTGGACTGTTTTTACTGTTGATTAACTCCAATAATACTTCAAACATTGCCTGCATCAAGAGAAAAATGCTTGCAGTCTCCTAAATTTGCAAAGCACCTATACAGTTTATTTTTACAAATCCAAACCTGACCCACTTTTTAGAATGTTGTCCACTTTTTAGCTATCTGTTTTCTTTTTATTGGAGCCATTTTGATTTTGGTATTTTGGTGCCTGGTCAAATTTTCTGTCCTAGTCCAAGCCTGTATGCATTCTACTACAGGAATGTCTCAGACACCCTACTTTCATATTGCTTGCAAACTGGAATAGTTATGATTAGGTGAGTCATCCCTCCTTTTTGAGAGGGAGATTCCCTGGAAGTAGGGGGGGTGCTACAGGCCACTTTTGATTAAAGGGTGTTTCACCACAATATTGCAGTTTTAATAGAGAGTGGAATTTATATCAACTCTGCAATTTCGACTACCTACATATTGTAAAGGTAAGAAGATTTGGAGTCATGAATCTTAAATATAAGCTCACCAGTACATGTTTACCCCCGACAATAGGTTGGGAGATAATTTGTAAAGTCGATATATGTGCAGGTTAATTTTCTTGACTTCGATAGAGTGGCATACAACCAATTAATGTGACTCAACTACTCTGTCAATACCAAACACAAGAGGGGAATTCTTAACTTAACAATGAAGTCTTAGGCCTGATTCTGAGAGAGCCAAATGGGGTGGGGTATTTACCGCACGCCCGTTTGCGATACAATCCTCTACTTCTGAGTTTTCCTCATGAAAATGAGGAATTATGCTCAAATCTGGTGCTTTTCCACACCAAATTCGGCATTTATCAGAATGTATCAAATCTTTTCCCTTAGTCACTTGTGGCAGATTTGACTTCCTGAATCCACCACAGAAAATTACTGAGGTTGCGCTGTTATATCACAGTTTATAATCTCAATACCTATGCATACAGGAGTTTGTCCAGGGATCAGAATTTATGGGCTCACCCATAATAAAGGCCTCACCAGGCTGGCATCATGTAACTGGAAGTGGCTGTGCAAAAGAGAATTCCTCTTAGTAGGTCTGAGACCCCAGAAAAACAAGTGAACACCAACTGCACTGGTAGTGATAAATAGATCCCAGGTTCAATGACAACAGTGTTATGTCAGAAACCATCTTACTTTCTTCTGTCTCTACTAGGGTGGTTACGTAAGCCCATGATGCCATGAAGTGCAGGTTTGACTACACTGCTCAGGGCACCCCCTCCTCCCCCATTTTGCAGGACTCCTGCCAATCAATGAAGCACCAAAACTCATCCTCAATGCCTCCATCAATTCAGCCACATTCTTGGACACCTGGAAACATGCCACCATTATGACCCTGCTCAAGAAAGCAATTGCTGACCCAGCCACGCTTTACAACTACAGGCCCATCTCCTTCCTACCATACCCGTCAGAGGTCTTAGAGAAACCAATCAACTGATGCCTCACAGACCATTTCAGCAACAACTATCGCCTCAATGCCACACATTCCAGATTCAGGCCCAACAACAGTACAGAAACAGCACTCAAAGCCACCACAGACGACATGCACATGATCCTGACAAGGAAGACACTGCAGCCTTCATTCTCCCTGACACCTCAGTAGCCTGTAAACTGTACTGCAGATTGCCTCAAGTCTCATCGCTCAGCCCCACCGTCTTCAACACATACATGAACCATCTGGCTGGACACCGGGGGACGTGGGAGCGAGGGGAGGGGGGTGGAGAATGGGATGGCTGTTTTTTTTCTTGTTATATCACTTGGTTCAAGGTCGCAATCACACTTTGGTTATTGGGCAATGCTGTACCCCTATTGAACTGTACGTCTTAATAACGGAATATGACTAATGAGTAATATTTGAGTGAAGATTTGAACAGGATCTACTGCTTTTATGATGGTGATGTATAATGGATCTACAAATTACTTAGGGATGTTGACATGCAGACCACTGAACGTGTGTTCTTCTGTATTGCCTGAGTGTTGGTGTGGAAAAAACTCAATAAAAAACAGTTAAAAAAAATAAATAAAGATCCATCTGGCTAGTGTTATCTGTACATAGAACGTCAACATCCTGTCCTACATCGAAGACACACAACTAATACTCTCTCTCTCGGACAAGACCCCAACACAAGAAACAAGTTCACCGCCTATGTGACCGAAGTCGGTAACTGGATGAAAGCCAACTTTCTCAAGCTCACTTCTGACAAGACAGAAGAAGTAATCTTCTGTAAAGACACCTCACCATGGGATTCCAACTGGCAGCCAGACAAGCTCTGACCCACAGCCAGCACCCACTCCAAGAACCTCAAAATAATAATTGACAGCAAACTGAGCATGACCACACAAGTCAACATCGTCACTGTATCCTGCTTCCACACCCTGAATATGCTGAGGAAGATCTTCAATTGACTCCCAAGCAACACTAGAAAAACTGTCACTCACACGGTAGTCACCAGCAAGTTGGACTATGGGAACACTCTCTATGCCGGGATCACCAAGCATCTCACTAGAAGACTCCAAACCTCCCAAAGCTCTTCAGCCAGACTCATCCTTAACCTCCCACACAGACCCACATCACACCTAAGGAAGATCCACTGACTCCCATATACAAAAGCGCTCATTTCAAGCTCCTCACATTCACATTCAAGGCACTACACAACTTAGGCCTTACCTACCTGAACAGTTACAAATTCTTCCATCCACCACCCAGACACCTCTGCTCTGCAGGACTCCTAATCACACACATCCCATACATATACAGAGCCAGATTAGGAGAAGGGGTGTTCTCTTACATAGTTTCAAAAGCATCAAAAGGCTCCCCTCTCCACATCAGAGCCTCGCCCTCTCTTCTTGAACTCCGGAAGAAGCTAATAACCTGGCTTTTAAAATAACCAACTGTTAAGAATCCACTCCTGAAGAAACAAAATAGCCTTAATAGTAGAGATGAGGTGGTTTAATTCTTAAGTTCAGAAGTGCAGGAACCACCAGCCATTACTCAGCTCTTCCCATCAGCAACTGTCTCACCTGTAATCTTCAACCAATATGTATTCCAGGGACATAGGTAGATTCCATACCCTACATAACAAAAAACTAAAGAAGGACATAACACCAACTAACCAAAAGGCAGGGCTAGGCACACAAACCTGCTCAGCGCTTGGACACCCTTGCGGGTGAGTGTAAGCTTTACAAATGCTCAGAACGTAACAACATAAAATCTTTAAATAACTATGTATTATGGGGGTATTGGGGCCCATGAGCACATTCTGCAAGGGGGCCTATCGTTTTGTGTCATGCCACCACTGTCTGGCCTGCCATTTCATCACCTTCTGATTGGGCCTTAGAAACAGACTCCATAGGTTTGTTCCTACAACTGTGAGAAAGGCAGATATTCTTGAATTCACATTGTTGTCTACCCCTCAAATTTCCTTGTTGCGTAGTCTAATTGCTAACAGTGAAAGTAACATGCACCACAATACAGTGACAAATCTGTGGTTGCCATTAAGGTACAAGGTGGCTCCAGCAGCAAAACATAAACATGAAGCATTAACCCCTTAACTGCTGAGGCTTTTTCCACCCCAGTGCTGATCTCTTTTTATCTTTTTGGGGTACGTCCCGTTTAGGCTTCCATAACTTTTTTTCCACAAACAATATCCACACCAAAGTTGTGTCCTTTTTTAGGTAGAGCATTCAAGACCTCTTGTATATACTTTCGTATATACTTATATGTGTATGTACTTTGTGTGCTGTGGAGATCAGTCCTAGGACTTGTCTGCTTCCACTTAGGGACTTTTTTCAATTCAACTGCCTCTATTGAACTTTCTTGATAGAAAACGACCAGCAGAGGTCAGTAAAATACCAGAATCACTTTAGCATTCTCTAGATTCCAGTCCATAGAAATTGTCTTCCATGAGCATCCCGTAGACAATAATATCTTTTTCAATTCTTGTATTTTTAGTGATAGGACCACCGAAGGCCCTGATTTTATATTAGAAAACAGAGCTTTGGACTATACCATTTCTCGCTGAAAGGCAATATTTCTCTCCATGCGTTCCCATACCTGCCGTGTCACGCAGCTTGGTGCTTACTTTCCCTCCATGTTAAATAACAGTAGATGTTTCAGCACCCAGGCTAATGTGCTGCATAGCTCAATACATATAATGTCCCAAAGGCGAGACCGATTGCATTGCAAATGCTTGTTTCCAACATCATGGGAATTCTAAAGATACCTAGGGTTTGTGGATTCCTCTGGAGGGGACTGAGAAAATAGCAAATATATGGCTAAAATTGTTTTTGTTTGTGAAAAATAGAAAAAAGACCTCTGCACAAAAATGTCTGTTTTCTTTATTAAAAATGTCATCAACAAAACGTGTGCTGTGCCAAAATCACCACATTCCCAGATTTTAGGAGCAAGCAGAGCTGAATAAAAAAAACGTTTTTTTACCACAGTTTTGGCATTTTTCTAAGAGGTGGCTCCTTTTTCCTAATTTTTGTGAGTCCAACCTACTTCCAGTTTGTGGTTAGACCAGGTATGAAAAACATTGGTGTTCCCGGAAAGTTATAGATTTCTGAAGAGTTGGCTAAATTCTGAACTCAGCAAGGTGTAATTTTTGTAGATCACTCAAGGTTTTCCCAAAGATACTAATTTGAAATAAAACAATTATAGAAAAAACACGGCCTTTTGTGACAAGGTTTTAATCTGTATCTTCTTGCCACAATGGTTGATTTACAAAAGCAATGTACCATTGCGTCCGCTAAAGGCTTCTGGTTGCGTTATATATAGGGGTTGTAGGTTGTCCAAGAACCAAAGAGACACGGAGCCAACAACTGAGCTGGTCCTTACAATGGTTTTTTCATTGTGTACGAAGCGTAGAGCAATTTACATGGTAAAATATAATGAATGAAACCTATGTGTTTATAGAATGTACACCAGACACTGAGTTTAAGCACAGTGGCTATTTGTATATTTTTTATTTTGTGGTTACCCACACTAGCATGTAATTCAGAAGGCATTTTTTCAAAATGTTTTCTTTCTTGCATACTGGCTTACATTTGGAATGCGCAAATGAAGAGAAATCCAATTAGTCTTAACAAATGTTCTACTTTTTTGTGTTGCCACATGTCTGCCGATGGTGCCTCACTTGTGGGGCTAGGTCTTGTGCCCGACAGGAAAGCGCTCAAAACGCAACTTAAACAAATCACATTTTTCGTCTGAAAACTGGCCTTTGTTTGCAATGTGGATAGCTGTGAATTTTAGGCCCCAGCTCAGCCAGTGCCTACGAAAATCTAGCAAACATGGATATTTTTTAAACCTAGACACCTGATGGAATCCTGGGTGGAGTGACTTGCATGTCTCTCACCAGGTCGTCTTACCTCGAAGCCCTTACAAACCTCAAACTTTGACTAAAACACACACATCATACATTTTTCCACTGAATACTGACCTTTTTATTGCAATGTAGGTAACTGTGAATTGTTGCCCTTAGCTCATCCAGCATGTAGGGAAACCTGGCATACTTGCACATTTTTTAAAACTAGACACCGGGAGAAATCCAGGGTGGGGTGACATGTGTGGCACTCACCAGGCTTTCTTATCCAGAAGCCCTGGCAAACCTCAAACTTTGCCTAAAATCACTGTTTTTCACTACATTTCGGTGATGGAAACTTCCGGAATCTGCAGGGATCCACAAAATTCCTACTATTTAGCGATACCCTACTTGTCCCAATAAAAACGCTATCCCACTTGTATGGCTGGGCCTAGTAACCGTGACAGGAACGGATCAGATCAATGTAAGTGAGAGTGCCCTCCCAGAGTGTAATGACTTCACCTCTTTCTTTTGCCCCAAATTCAAAATTCCTGGTGTCTAGTGGGCCTTTTAACCCACGGGAGTCAGATTTGGTGCGACCTCCCCAATTGGGACAAACCACCTGTCTGAAAGACACTATTTGCTTTTCTGGGGTGTGGGTATGTCGCCTCCTCCTTTTGTTTGTTTTGGGGGGGAAAATGCTTCATACACAAGTGTTCCCTAATTTCCTCTTTCATGTCCTCTCCTTTTCTCTACTCTGATTACCCTTTTCCACCTGTCCTGCTGCGTTTTGCAGTATCTATCTAAAATTCTTTGAGTCATCTACTACTTAAAGGTAGGGGCTGGGGTCTTTGTGAACAAGTTGTCTCAGTGAACTGGAACACACCTTCTTCACTGATGGGCGTTGGTACTTGGGCCGCAAATGTAACCCCTTCTAGTGGCAATGATGGATCTAGTTCTCCTGTAGAGCTTGACCTTCTGATTGTTTTGCTGATTGTCTACTCTAAGATCTTCCACTTGGCATTTGTTTGACTTGCTTTCCTTTTTCCAACCTCATTACCCTGGTTATCCACTTGTAACCATGCCCTGTTGATCTCAAGAGGATATGGTGCGAGTTTACCTTGTGGTTCAACAAACACCTAGTGAAAGGGCTTTAAGTTTGGTGGTGGTAGGGTGAACTCAACGTGGAAAATATTTTGGACAAGATGGCTGGAGGCTAGAGACGTTTTAAGGCATGGGCAAAGGGGTAAATTGCCCAGAGCCCCCCCGCTTCCAACGGGTCCCTGGGAGAGTGGACTTTCTGGGTTCCTCACCTCTATGGATTTCTGGATCTCAGCCCTTAACATAAATTTCAACATTGTTTGGCATCACAGGACTTGAATTATCAATAAAATGGGTTAGACAATTCAAAGTTGTTCCAAACAGGGGCCGAGGACCCAAAATCTTTAAGATGCCACTCGGTGTTTGACAGATCAGGGGAGCTGTTAAGTGTTGTCTTGGCTAAAATACATTGGCATGTGTTGGATAAGGTGGCAGTATGGCGTCCTGGTGACAGACCACCCCACCCCGTCATACTTCGGAAAAAATGCCAGGAGTCTGTTTTGATTTATGTCATGGTGACAGACTCAGACCCCTGCTGTAACTGGGGCAATTTGTTAGGAACCTGTAGGGTGGTTTGAAGTGTGCCCACTGGCAGACTCTGTGTGATGCCAGCGAGCCTCCGATGCCAGGAGCCTGCCCTGATGAATGCTCTGATGACAAACTCACGCCCCCTGGAAGATCTGGGGGTGATCTGTTATGTGACTGTCGAACGTGTGCCCCCTGGCACCTTGTGGCTGAGGTGCCAGGAGACTGTCTTGCTGCCCGCCGCACACCCACGGACAGTTTGCATTTTGTGGGAGGCGGTGAGGACATTGAAAAACAATTTATTTTAAGTAAACAAAAACAAGCCAGAAGGGCTCCAACGTGAGCGGTGTCTGTGTTAGGGCTTAGCCTGCTGGCACTGTGGGCATCGCAGTGATGTCACCCCCACGATGTCACCGCTGCATATTTTTAATGACAGCTGGAGAGAGCCCGAGCAAGGCTGACAGGTGAGACTGAGTTGCACTGTGCAGCTATTGAATTATGAAATAATCCCCGTGTGGAAAGGAAAACAGCTCAAACCCTGACAGGAGTGCCTTCAGGGAAAAGGTTTAGCAATCAGTCTCAGAGCGTTAGGTACTGTAACCACACACCAGCAAGATGCGGGAAAAGAAAGTCCATGAAAGTGTGCAGGGAGAAGGGTGAAGAAAAGGAGAGAGGGCAAAGGAGAAAAGAGAAAGAGCTAAGATGGAAGGAGAGGGAGGGGAAAGGAGGGGAAAGGAGAATAAAGAGAAGTGGAAGGAGGAAGGAAAATTCACGGGAGAATGAAAGGAGAGAAAATGCAAAGGGAGTAAGTAGGAGAAAATGAGACATGGCTAAGGATACCGGGCGAAGAAGGGAGGAGATAGCAAAAGAGAATAAAGAAAGAGGGGAGGAGAAAGAAGACAAGAGTATGGTTGAAAGATGCGATGAGGGAAATAGAAACTGTGAGATGACAATAGATAATGTGGAGGAGAGTGGGAATGGAAAGGGAGAGGTTAAATGAGGCTCTGATGAGATGGGAAAGAGGAGGGAGAAGAGAGAGGGTAATGGAGAAAGAGTAGAGGAAAAGACATCGGAGAGGAACGTGAAAGGAGAGAAAAACAAGCATTGGCATAGCCAATAGGTCTCGCCTTTGGGACCTTATAAGTGTTTAGCCATGCAACAGTTGCATAACTAAATACTTATAAGGTCCCAAAAGTGAGACCTATTGGCTATGCCAAGCGGCCGTGCGGCCGCGAAAGTGAAAGTAAATCGCGGTAAAGCGCGGCGCGCGCGCCCGCGCACATGCACTGTAGCTCTAGGCTGGCCTGGTAGCACTTTTTGGAGCCCTCTCAATAAGTCTCGCCAGACCAGCGCATGCGCTGGGTCAGGCGAGACCTAATGAAAGAGAATACGAGAAAAAAAGCAAAAAGGTGAAAGGGAAAGTGAAATGGAGAAAGACAGAGGAAAAGACAAACCGAGAGGGGAGAACAGAGGGAGAGAAAGAAAAAGGGAAAAAGGGAGAAGGGTTGAGAAATGATGAGAACCAGAAGAAAGTGAGAGGAAGGGATAAGGGTATAGGCAGGATGAGAAACGAGCAAAGAGATAAGAAGTAAGAAGAGGGGAAGAGAAAAGGGAAAGAACGAGGAACAGGAGAAAGGATGTGAAAGACACAGGAAAAGGGAGAGGATCTCGTAAGATAGTGAAGAAATGAAGAGGACGAAGTAAATGGAGGGAGGAGTGTGATAAGCAAGGAAGAAAGATAAAACAATGCAATTAAAGGTAATACAAATTTATCAATGCAACTACATAAAATGTATTTAATTGTTTACATTTGTAGAAATATTGCACAATGACATGGTATAAATTTAACCTACACTAGAAAGGCTGGGAAAGCTAGATAAAAATCCAACAGAATGTAACTGGGATCTGTCAGACATCTTGGGGTGCCAGTGGGCAGAGAGTGACAACTGGGGCCACAACCATGTTGGTTGAAGTTGTTTGCCACTGGTGTCCTTGGGCTGCCCTACTATGGAGCTACAAAATAGGCAAGTACTTCCCTTCAGCACTTGGGGGCATATTTACAAGGGCTTTATCTCCCATTTTTTGGCTTTTAAAGCAAAAAAAGGGGAGTTAAAACTATCGCCCTATTAACAAGAGGGTGCTAACATGCATGATCGCATGTTAGCACCCTTTTACCCGGCGCCTCCCTTTGCATCTCTAATGAGATGCAAAGTGGGCGTCACTGGGCAGTACAACCTTGTAAATATCGTTCATGTGCACATCACGACATTTACAAGGCTGCCAAGGCATTTTAGCTGACGTTAGTTTCGGGCGAAAGCCACTGTTTTTGCCGAAAACTAACGTCTGCTAAAATGCAGATTTAGGCATACCTAATATGGGGGTGGATTGTGCCGATACGACCACAGGGTCGTATCAGCAAGGTTATCGCCGTTTTGCAGGGAACATCGCTGGAAAACCAGCGATGTTCCCTGCAAAACGGCGATTTCCCCGCTATCGCTGGTAATTATATCGCCCTGGGGAAACGCGTTGTAAATAACGTGCTAACAGGGCGATATGATCCAACGATAGACGACAATAAATAGAAAAGCGCTAAGCGCGCTTTGCGTTTATTTATCGCCGTCCTTGTAAATATGCCTCTGGGTTCTTAGAGTAGCAAGTGCATGGTAATGAAGAGCTTGAAACTGGAACAAAGTGGGGAAGTTGAAAACCCTCTATTATACACATTTTCCAGATATAGGATATGGAACCACTGTCTAAGGTTTCAGAACTGGTTTGGGGATGGCTCTCACAACAGGTAGCAGTGATGCTCGCTCCAGGCAGGGCGATCTGAAATGAAGTGTGAGATCTCTGTACCTGGATGCCATCCTTCATGAAGCACAAACCCAGGGCATACAAAAAGACAGGCTGAATCGAAGAAACTCCCTCACACTGGACAATAGAAACTGCAGTCCCGGCTTCTCTCCTAATGGCCTAATGACAGTGCTCCGGAAGAATTAATCACCAGCCCTTTGCTAAAAGGTTCTCAGTTGAACTTCGGATGGTATCCCTGTCTCCATGCTTCTTCACTTCAGGATCTAGGTCTCCACACTCCAGCTACAGCAATGCAGCCAATCGACACACACATGAAACATTCTTGCATGGGTCTCAGGTTCACGTAAAAGCAGAACTTTATATAAGCAGGATCAGTAGAATACCCCCTCCTTAACACAGAGAAAAAGGTTTGGTCACACTACTGTTTCCCAAAACTCAGTATGCTGCCTCCACCGTTTTATGTGTCTCACCCCGGGAATAAACAGTGGTCCTATCTATGATGACTTTAAGGGTACGTTTTTTGCATCCCTCCAAGTTGCATAACAGGTCATGGACCTCGCATTTACTAGGCCTCTGCACATATGGTAGATTAGCATAATACCAGGCCCAAAAGTCAGGATAACAGTTTCATGAGCAGTCCAAATCTTAGGGCAGACGTAGATGGCTGTTTGCCATGCAGGGCAATTGGCAGTAAAGGCCCAATAAGGTCAATTATACATTGAAGGAGGTGTCTAGGAACAAGCAGTGGCAAAAATACTGTCATTGTGTTCCTGCATATGAGAATTGAGTACCTAGGTGGAATGGAGTTAATTCTTGGGTGTGATCCTTTTTGACACTCAACGTGACTACATTTCTTATCCCAGAGAGGCTGAGCTGTCTACCCCTTTGGGTAAATGTCGTGTTGGTAGAGGCGTTGTCGTCCATGTAAGGCTCCTTGTCTGGCTTCAGCCGTGTCCATGGAACAGAGCCCCTCCTCCCTGCCATTTCAAGGGTTTCTACCAAAAAGGCTCCTCAGCCTCAGTTGGCCTCTAAGAGTGATACACTCAGCTGTTGATGGAGACTTGATGACAAGCTGCCTGCAGGGGAATGGAGCGGCTCCCGAACCGTATACATTCTATGAATGCTTTTACTTCCGCGACGGATCCGTGCTCTTCGTCAGTACTCCGCCAGTGACCGTCACCTTAACTTACCTTGCGTTTCAGAGTGAAAATCCACCAACACACACAGGCTGCAGTGTTCAAACATATCTGCTCTTGATTTTAGTATTTGCCAACGTAAAACAAGACTATTAATCATCTAAAATGGGAATTAACTTCTGCCAGCGAAAGGTTTTGCGAATCATCAGACATAAGCACAAGTTTGTTTGTCAGTTTCCCAACCACCCTCACCAGACTGGAGAAGAGAACGTGCAAATAAAGCAAAAGCAAGAACAATAGCCACATCAGACCTACCTCAACTCTTCAGTTTAGGAAGGAGCTGAAGACACAGCTCATTAAAGAGCACTACAATTCCATGTAGGGAAAGTCTTCTTTCCCTCTCCAAACCCAACAATACCCCCACACCCCAACTAGAATCCCTCCCTCATTATGTCTTTTGCCGTTAACCATGTACAGTTTCTCAGCTAGCTTTGTGCTATACAAATACCCCATACATGTATGCATACATACATGGGTAGCTGGGTGTTAATTTATAGCATATTGCATACAGGTACTAGTAGTCTTTTAACCGGGGGAGGCACCTGGCAAGAAGCCTGAATATCCCTAAAGTGAGATTTATTTGCACATATCAATCAATACATTGTTAAACCTTACAGTAGTGTTTTTGTTTAGACGTGTGCATTTATTAGAAAACTCCTTTAAACAACCTCTAATCTTACTGATTTAGTAATCAATGCCTGGGGTACAGTTTAATTCTAGGTGACATTTAAAAACTAAGGGCCCGATTCACAGAACTAATCTAAGACAAAATCTTAAACTTACTACTTTTGATATTCACAGAATGCACTTACTACTTTTGGTTAAACTTACTACTTTTGGTATTCCCAGAAGGCATTTACTAGAGTAAACTAACTTTACTACTACTAAATGCCTTCTGCGAATACCAAAAGTAGTAAGTTTAACCAAAAGTAGTAAGTTTAACCAAAAGTAGTAAGTGCATTCTGTGAATACCAAAAGTAGTAAGTGCCTTCTGTGAATACCAAAAGTAGTAAGTCTAGGATTTTGTCTCAGATTAGTTCTGTGAATCGGGCCCCGAGACTGTAGTAGACCTGATTCAAAACATGTTGGAGGATGGCTGCAACCAAACAGAAATAATTCTTATGTTCTAAATCACAGGTATGAAACAGCCCTCCTTTTACAAATGTGTCCGTTCCCATGCTAATTGGGGAGAGGTGTGGCACAGCGGTCAGAGTGGCTGACTGCAGAGCACAGGGCTCGTGGTTCGATCCTGGTACCGGCGGCAGCTCAGCTCAGCATCATGTGACTCTGGGCAATAGCTCACTTAATCTCCCTTACGACCCCCAGCGCCTTGACACCCTAAGTGGTGAAAAGGCGAGCTTTACTAATCTGAAATTAATTAATTAATAGTTGACACTGTAAAGTGAACGGAACATTTCATATAGTTAGACCATGGACAGCATTTGTACAGCAACAACTGTGTGATATTTCAAATTTCCAATGAACAGACAAACAAAGATAGTGGCCATATCTGGGCACAAAGCAGTACCCTCCAAATGTAAGGAACACATATCTTTAAAATGAAAATAAGTCTTGCATAGGTACTAATAAGTGTAGTTATGTTACATTTCTTTGCATTGACACTACTATCACGTCAATGATGACACGTCTGTGTATGTGCCATGCTGGAAACACAGGATTTGCTGGGAAACGTAATCCGCAGCAATTCCAATAGTTTCAAACTGCCCCAATTTCCAGTGCTGCAAATCCAAGCAGTGCTATAGTTTGTACATCTTGCTATCTGAAATCCATGGGTTATATCTCCCTTGCCACATCTTCTAAATTTGTAGACAGGAATTTTAAACTTCAGGCCCTCAAAGAAAATGGGCTTGAATCTGTAATCCAGAGCTTCTCTCTTTTAGATCAGTGTTACAATTAAGCCTGGGCAAAGCACTACGCTACGCTCGCATAGTTTGCGAAGTTCGCGCTAATTCGCACTACGCGAATTGCACGTAGCACAGTGCGAACACGCGTAGCGTAGTGTTGCGTAGTGCTGCGGTCATTTTTTGCTTGCTCGCGGTCCTCAACGTCAAGTTGGCGACCGCGAGCAAGCAAAATGACATCCCGGCGAGACTTTTTCCTTGTTCGCGATCAGCAACATCAAGTTGGCGATCGCGAACATGGAAAATAAACCTCCCGGCGAGATTCCCAACGCGAGGAGGTCAGGTTTCTCATTGCGAGTGGTCGCGTATGCTCGCGACCGCTCGCGATGAGAAACTACCAGTTCGCGTTGAGAAAAATCTACTCGAGCAGCAGAAAACTACACCTCGCACTGTGCAAGATGCCATTTTCAATGATTGCACAGTGCCGGTTGCTTGTCCGCACTGTGCAATCATTGAAAACGACATCTGGCACAGTGCGAACAAGGTACTACGCAGTTCGCGAAGTGCTACGCGTAGCTCGCGTAGTGCGAACTGCACTTTGCGTAGCTTCGCGAAGTGCTACTTCGCGAACTACGCCCAGGGTTAGTTACAATTGTAGGGGCGTCATCCTCATTCAGAAACATGCAGATCCCAAACTCAGCCTCTAGGTTTTTTACTGCTGATGTAACAATGGTAAGGGGCTTGAACTGGGTGCCTATTTTTCTCATACGCAAAGGGTGTGGCTACTGGGATCAAAAATATCCATACTGGCCACACATATAATGAATCCTCCTAGAGTCACCAGCCAGCGGCCTAATCTCTCCGGAACTGCTGATGTCTCCTTCATTGAGGGAGGTGAACTTACTCAACAGGCCGTGTCATTCTCTTGGTCAACACTTCCAGTTTCTTTAAGATATTGACATAGCTTTTTTACCAGCAGCTATTTTTCATAGTTATTTTCAATAGGTTAAGGGTGTGCATTGTCTCATACCTGGGTGGATTGGGAATTAAATCAAATTCTTATCGTTGTTACTCAATACTATGAGCATAACAGAAACATGGTTAGCAAGACTTTACACTTGTCACCGACCTATAAATGTAAAATGCTTTATTCTTTGTCCCAATGATAGGATCAACAAACGAGACGGAGAAGCCTGCCTTTGAGTCAAATCTGATTTAAACACTGAATTTGGAGTTCAGAGTTTGCATTGGTGGGGTAAGAAAGGGCACGTGAAAAAAATAATTTACTGACCACATGTGAAAATTATGTAAGAAGATCAGAAGTCCTTAACTCACAAAAATCTATTGCAGATCTCCAAATGTCAGTTAAGAGAATGAGGTTCTCTTGCAAGATAATCAAGAAAGGGCAGCTAAGCTTTTATATGTGCTTTAAACCTAAATCTTTAAGTAATATGTGATTTGCTTTTGCCAGCTGAAATACAAACCTTTTTTTAGTGTAAGGAACTACGAGACTTGTTAGCACTGGAGACAAAATCTCAAAAGGGTGTATAATTTAAAACATAATAAAATAAGTGTCAGTAATTCAACTGCAAGAAGACATTTGCCACGTAGTTTAAGGATAGGAGCTTCAAAGATGTTCTCATGGACAATTTGAAACAGTCTGTTTAAAAAAAAAACACCACAAAGGGAACAACTTGTGCTGATGCCTACGTGGTGTTACAATCATAATGATTAAATTAGGGATGGTGAAAGGTTTACTAAAAAGAATATTGTTATGGAAGTTTAAATTAATTCTTCTGTTATATAAAGATTATGTCAACCATCTGTTTGTTTTATAACTATTTGCTTCAGGATGAGCTACGTCAAGACCATATATATATTGGTCTACATAAATGTCTACATTACTATGTTCCTGTTCTTCATCATGTTCTTCAAACCCAGGCTGGTTGCCTCGTCACAGGTGCTTTCAGATCCGGCTATGCCAATCCCCTACTAGCCTCTCACGACAGGCTTCCGAAGAGTGTGTTGCACTTTGTACTACCCGCAGATCGTTCCGTAGTCCTTCACCAACATTGACCTTAAAAACATATTCTTTCTTATTCTCCCATTAGGACACCAACTTGCTTGTTGTCCCAAGGTTCGAGGGAACTAGACTGAGAGGGCTTAGTTTCTCTGTAGCCGCACCCACTATTTGGAACGGTTCAGTGACTTAATATCGAGAGACAAAAATATCGACTACACAAAATATCGACGCCAAAATATAGAAGGACAGAATATCGACTCCCTATCAACAAACAGGTAAGTACTAAGATATCGATTCCAAAATATAGAATGTTAAAATATAGTTAGCTAAAATATCAAATTTTTAAAATGTATTAAAAATTATATAAAAGTAATTAAATATTAAAAACAATTAAATAAAACATACATAATATATTATAAATAAGCTTAAAATGTAAACATAATAAAATAATGTAAATAAAGTAGAGATTTTGTTGGATAGTGAGAGCGTAAAAATTACTATTCCCAATCCAGTGAGTGCAACAGTAGGGAAACCGTTGGATAGTGTAGGGGTAAAAATTACTATTCCCACTCCAGTGAGTGCAACAGTAGGGAAAACGTTGGATAGCGTAGGGGTAAAAATTACTATTCCCACTCCAAAGAGTGCAACAGTAGGGAAAGCGTTGGATAGCGGGAGGATCAAATTTACTATTCCCACTCCAGAGAGTGCAACAGTAGGGAAAGCGTTGGATAGCGTAGGGGTAAAAATTACTATTCCCACTCTAGTGAGTGCAACTGTAGGGAAAACGTTGGATAGCGTAGGGGTAAAAATTACTATTCCCACTCCAAAGAGTGCAACAGTAGGGAAAGAGTTGGATAGCGGGAGGATAAAATTTACTATTCCCACTCCAGAGAGTGCAACAGTAGGGAAAGCGTTGGATAGCAAGAAGGGAAAAATTACTATTCCCACTCCAGTGAGTGCAACAGTAGGGAAAGCGTTGGATAGCGTAGGGGTAAAAATTACTATTCCCACTCCAAAGAGTGTAACAGTAGGGAAAGAGTCGGATAGCGGGAGGGTAAAAAATACTATTCCCACTCCTGAGAGTGTAAAAGTAGGGAAAGTAATGATTTATTTTAAAAATAAGATTACATTAATTATCAATACCAATAAAAAATTCATTAAAGATAGTTACCAATTAATAACAATTAATTAACATTGAAAAAAATAAATTAGCAATTAATAATAATTAATTACCAATTAATAATTAATTATCAATTATCAATACACATAAATAAAAATATTATTATTTACTTTATTACAATTAATTTACTTCCCACCCAATTCCCCTATAAACCCACAACCCACTCCCAATAATAAAAAATACAATTAACATTATTATCAATTAATCAATTAATAAAAATAATTTTGCAATTAATAAACATTATCAATTCATACAAATTATTTACCCATTAATACAAATTAATTACCAATTAATAATTAATTACCAATTAATCATCAATACACATAAATAAAAAAATAATTATTTACTTTATTACAATTAAATTACTTCCCACCCAATTCCCCTACAAACCCACAACCCGCTCCTAATAATAAAAAAATACAATTAACATAATAATCAATTGATCAATTAATATAAATTAATTACCAATTAATAAAAATTCATTACCAATTAAAATAATTAATTATCAATCAATTAATGATCAAAACATATAAATATAATTAATATTTAATTAACCATAATTAAATTACTTCCCACCCTATTCCCCTATAAACCCACAACCCGCTACGGAATTAAATTACGGAAAAATTAAAATATATAACATTCATTAGTTTAAATAAATTAAACATACATTACAAAAATAATACATCATTTTTACACATATACTACCATAAATAACACTAAAAAAAAATCGATATTATAGATATCTATATTACTTAATTCGATATTATAGTAATCTATATTTCATTCGATATTATGTAATTCTATATTATTTAATTCTATATTATGGAAATCGATATTTCGTACCCCAATTTCGATATTCTGACCTATCTATATTTTGATAATTCGATATTCTGTCCACTCTATATTTTAACTTCGATATTCTGGGCAGTTGATATTTTGGAATCGATATTTAGGGTGTTCACCATTTGGAACTAGCTGCTACTCAGCACACTCCATCTCCCCCTGGAATATCTTTAGGAGACCACTGAAAACATGTTATTTGCTGTAGCATTTTTAAATTCTGCTGGCAGGCAAATCACCCAATACTCAATGTGAATATGTATTTTCATTGAATATGTTAATTTAACATAATAACATTATGGTGGAGGCTGAGATTTCTCAACAATTAAGGCAGAGAACTTTTCAAATGACTGTAGTGGAGTACCCATTATTGCATATCGAATCGAATCGCAGAACTGGCCTGTTTGCGACCAGAAAAATGCTTTTGGGAATGTACAAAGCCCAAATTGTGATTCGGTAACTTGTTACCGAATCACAAATTGGGTTTTTGCAAATCGGTATTTGGAAGGGGCGTATTTAGGGCGTACCTTCCACATACTGAATTGCATTAGCATGTACAAATGTTTTGTGACCAGAATGCAGTAGCAAAACATTTGCACTTTACCATCAACTCAAAGTTGGCGGTAATGCATTCGCAAATTGGAAAGGGTCCCCAGGGTACCCCTTCCCCTTTGTGAATGTTGGAAAAACATTTTTAAGAGCAGGCAGTGGTCCCACGGACTACTGACTGCTGTTAAAAAAATTGAAACAAAACTTTTCATTTTTCATTGTTGAAATGCATCCCTTTTTCCTTCAAGGAAAACTGGCTGCATTTCAACAAAAAAAACCTTTATTAAAACACAGGCATGGTGGTCTGCTGACCTCAGCAGGCCACCTTCCCTGTAATGATTGCGATTCCTAATGGGTCGCAAACTGCGACCTTCCTCATTAATATTAATGAGGTAGGTCGATTTGGACCCACTAGGAATCGCAAGTATGAAACAAAACCTTTCATACATAAGGAATAGCAACTCTGATGGAATCACTACTTGGAAAGCAATTGTGATAGAATCGCTACTTGGAAATCGCGATTCGTATGTACATCCTGCCCATACTCACTTACTGCCCCAAAAGACCTCAATTTCTGTCTGTCTTGGGCACGTTTTTGTACGGTGCTCCGGCTGTAGTTTGTGTTTCCACAGTTTCCCTCCAGGTGTTCTTTGGCCTGCATTTCTTGTTTGCCTTATGGGATCCAGTATAGGTCTTGTGATAGAGCCTTGTCCTCTTCTGATGGTGTGACCTATCCATCTCTTTCTTTTTCGCAAAATGCTAGTGGTTAAGCTGTCTTGCTTCCATCTGGTGAATGGTTCTTGATTGGAGATGGTTCACAGCCAGAAAATGCCCAAGATGTTTTCTCAGGTTACTAGTGTGGAAGGCTGACAGTTTGGCAATGTTGCTTTTTGTCATCCACCAGCATTCTGATCCATAGAAGAGTGTGGACAGAACGCAACGATGGTAAACGCTCAGCTTGGAGTTGGTGCAATACTGAGACGACCTCCTCACATTGTTCAGGATCTTGAAGACATTCCAGGCCATGTTCAGTCTGCTCTCTATGTCACTGCCTGCCCCTCCATCATGTCTGAATGGATAAGACAAGACAAGTGGCAAGCTATTGAAGACAGGAGCTCAGGAAAAAAAGAAACTTGCGGAGGCTAAATTTGCGAGGCTGCAGAAGTGCAAGCAATAATAAATAGAAGCAAATGGAGCGGTCAAAAGAATGACACGAGCAGGCAAGTGGGTGTACATGGAAATGCTTGCCAGCCAAGCAGAGGAGGCAACTAGTAGGGGAGAACGGGGGAAGGTCTTCATGATCACAAAGATAGTCAGTGGTAAATCATGTGCAACATACAATACCCCTATCATGGATGAGCAAGGCAGACTACTCACGACAGAGAAGGAGCAGGAAACATGCTGGGCCAGGCACTTCAATGAAGTCTAGGACAAACCAGTGGAGGCGAAGTCGGCCTCCAAGAAGCAGAAACAGATTTGGATGTGAACACTGCTCCTCCACAAAAAGAAGAAATCTTCACTATCATCCAATCTCTCAAGAATGGAAAAGCATCTCGCCAAGACAACCGGAATGGGGAAATGTTCAAGGCTGACCCTGAAACATTAGCCAAGATCCTATTCCCACTGTGTATACATCGATTTGAGAGGTAAAAAAAGTACCAGATGAGTGGAACCAAGACATTATTATCAAGATTCTTAAGAAGGGAGCATTAATCAACTGTAACAATTAGCGTGGAATCACCCTTCTGTCAATCCCCAGTAAAAACCTGGTGAAAATCATTATACAGCGCATTTCTGACACCGTGGACAAGCAGTTAGGAAAAGATCAGGCTGGGTTTCTCAAGAGCAGAGGGTCTGTTGATCAGATCCTTACTCTAAGCAGCATCATAGAGCGGTGCACGGAATGGCAGCAACAACTATACATCAATTTCATTGTTTCTGAGAAAGCCTTTGACATTATCCACCGCGACAGCCTCTGGTATATAGTAAGATCCTGTGGCATAGAAGGGGGATGGGAGCACACTGCTACCTCCCAGCACAGTTCGCCCCTTTGCATCCTGGTACATGCAGTTCAATTTAAATGCTTACATGAAATTTTGCAGTGTCTCACCAAAGTTGGTGCAGGTTAGTGCTGTTAATCTCTAGACACATGTGTTTCTGGATTTCATCCTTCTTCAGTAGAGATAAAATGAAATTCTTCTGGGGTTTGCTGAGAAAGCTGCCACAATCCTCTCAGGTCTCTGTACCTCTCCCTGGCGCACAGGTGCCTCCCATGAGCTTGTCAGCCCAGTGGCTCAAGGGAGCCTTTTTTGGAAACAGAAGGGGGATGGGAGCACACTGCTACCTCCCAGCACAGTTCGCCCCTTTGCATCCTGGTACATGCAGTTCAATTTAAATGCTTACATGAAATTTTGCAGAGTGTCTCACCAAAGTTGGTGCAGGTTAGTGCTGTTAATATCTAGACACATGTGTTTCTGGATTTCATCCTTCTTCGGTAGAGATAAAACAAAATTCTTCTGGGGTTTGCTGAGAAAGCTGCCACAATCGTCTCAGGTCTCTGTACCTCTCCCTGGCACACAGGTGCCTCCCATGAGCTCGTCAGCCCAGTGGCTCAAGGGAGCCTTTTTGAAACAGAAGGGGGATGGGAGCACACTGCTACCTCCCAGCACAGTTCGCCCCTTTGCATCCTGGTACATGCAGTTCAATTTAAATGCTTACATGAAATTTTGCAGAGTGTCTCACCAAAGTTGGTGCAGCTTAGTGCTGTTAATCTCTAGACACATGTGTTTCTGGATTTCATCCTTCTTCAGTAGAGATAAAACGAAATTCTTCTGGGGTTTGCTGAGAAAGCTGCCACAATCCTCTCAGGTCTCTGTACCTCTCCCTGGCGCACAGGTGCCTCCCATGAGCTCGTCAGCCCAGTGGCTCAAGGGAGTCTTTTTGAAACAGAAGATCCTGTGGCATACCATAGCAGATAGTTCACCTCATTAAGAGTTTCTTCATGATAATTTTGCCTTCAACATGGGCGATAATGAGTTTAGCTTTGAAGTCAAGATTAGTGTGAGACAGGGATAAATTATCTCAACGTTGTTCTTAAACCTAGTCATCGAATGGGTGATGCGATGGACCACTGAAGACCAAACCAGAAGCACCAGCTGAATCTTTTTCTCTACACTACAGGGCCTTGACTATGCGGATGACCTAGCCTTGCTCTCGCACACACACCAGCATTTGCAGGTAAAGACTTGTCGCCTCAATATCTATGCAGAGCAAGTGGGCCTGAAGATCAGTATGAAGAAATCAGAAGTCATTCCACTCAGCATCCCAAACAATTCAGTATTCAGGGTGGATGGAAAGGACCTAGCCATGACTGAAGAGATCACCTATCTAGGTAGTACTATCACACATGATGGTACAGTAACATTGCCCTTTGGTGATTTATACGAACCACTGACTAGCAGGAAACAAATGCACAATGCCCCTTTCTGGTGGGTTTTACAACATTCTTGTTTCTCAAAAGGCAAAACATAACAATACATTCATTAACTTTTATAATAGCCATCAGAATGGTATGGCTACATCATTAAGTAAATGTTTGTAGTCAATTGGTGGGTGGTGAGACAATGTCCCTGAAATTTTATAGAGCAACTTCCACGATAAATCAAAAAACTAAATTAGCTATAAGTTACCTTTATACATTAAAGGTTATTGATGATCTGTGACAGCCTTCTATTAAAACGTTCACTTGTCTATAAACATCTGTGGTTTGTTGTGTCAACGACTTGTAGCATACTTTTGTTTGCTGGTTATGTATTGCCTATATGTTATATATTTGGTTGTGATAATCTGCTTCCTGTATATCAGTACTCGGTGGAATTCCACAATAATCATTAAAGACACCTATGTCACTACTTAGTTTCATTAATGACTAATGAACTTTCTAATGGTTGGTGGTGTCAATATCCTGCCCAAATATGGCTTAGCATCAAAGCAAACAAAGAACATTCCATCCCCAAATAAGAGTGCAAGAAGGGTACTGGATAGGAGTGAGGACATTTCATCAAGAGGAAATAGTGCACTAAACAAATAGCTTCCGTATTTATTGTATATTTTTTTGTAGTTTCCTCTGTAGTAATCCATATTTATTTTTATCATCTTATTGGTATTTATTCATATTTATTTTTCGTGGCTGAAAAAGAATTGCAACTGGTATATTTACACATTAAATTGATAAATGTGAACTCGCACTTCTATGTTGAAATTTAGTACGCTACTATAGCCTTATAGTCCGCCGTAGCGGGCTATACCGGCTATTAAAGGCACGCTGCAGCGTTAAAGGCCCGAGCCAAAGGCGAGGGACTTTAACAAAGCAGCGGGACTTTAATTGCCGGTCTAGCCCTGCTACGAAGGGCTATAAGGCTATTAGAACATTCTGCCACTAGAGGGCAGAATGTTCTAACAAATAAAACAAAGCCTTCAGGGAGCGCGAGGGGATTCAAATCCCCTCAGGCTCCCTGAAGCATTGGTTCACAGCCAGAGCTGTGAACAAAGAAACATTGGAATGTTGGAGCTCCGGGCTAATACCAGCCATTATACGCCCGGAGCACTCCATTGTTTTCAATGGAGCTTCCAACATTCCAATGTCCTAATTAGCCATATACAATAAAAACAATAGTCACCTGAGAACATAAGCATTGTAGTATTGTCACATGTGCCCACCTGCACCTATTTGATCTTCATTAGAAAATGGTAGTCCTATTTTTTTTGTTTAACTCCCTGTGCTCTCAATATGCACCAATATTTGCCTGGCTGCTGTAATTCACAGCCTGGAGAGGTATTCAAATTATCTAACTGCTGTATGTTTCTGGTTAGAAATTAATACAGACTGGGAAACATGTTGGATTATGTCTGTATAAAAATCAATAAAACTGGAAACACTGTAAACTATACAGCACAATTTTCCCAAAAATCCATAAGAAACCAGGGATTTTACACGCAGTATTGAATGTCCACTAGTTTGGACAACATTTTTCATATTCACTGCTTGCTGAAGCTGTGCTGGACTGTCCGTGGGTTTCATTCTGTCCTGCCCTATATTTTCTTAGGTCTAGGTTTTGTCAGTGCAGCAGGGCTGGGTTCAGTGCTGGTGGCGACCAGTGCGAAAATAATTTTTGCCCCAACCACCATGACCTCTTTCTCGGATTCCCTCACTATCACCGGGCAAAAGTGCCCCCTCATCTCGCCACAGCCCCCGTATCACATACATTTCATTTGTTTTAAAGCACTGGTAAAGGCTGACTTTACTAATAAGAATGTATATCTACCCAAACAAACCCTTTTAAGCAACATTAGGAATAGATAATGAAAGACTGGGGAAAAAAACATACCTTCCTAACCTATTTTATGCAGTTTGCATGCAGCTCTTTGATGACAGTTCATAACAGTCACTATTCTATAGTAGGGTTGTATCTTATGATCTGCAGTAACGTAAGGATCTCAGTAACGAAAGCAGCAATCCACTCAGCTATCTTTATAAAATACAGATCTGTGATCTACACGGTTCGCATTCTTCACAACAGGCATATTTATCCTCTGAGCTACTTTATGGCGAGTCAAAACTAGGAGTGGGCAGAATTCCACAGAGTTACAGATAGACTGCAAAATTCTGCAGATTCTCTGTCAGCGGGTAGAAAATAGGCAGCTCGCGCTGCAATGTGGTCCTGTAGCACGAGCAGCGCTGAAAATCAGTGCAAGCGGCACCAAGCGTTGCGCAAGTGCACACAGTCATTCGAGTTGATTTTACTGCCGTTCAAGTAGAAAATCTACTCAAGCAGCAGCAAATCTACTCGAACGGAAACCCTCTGACCGCAAACAATCGCGAACGCTGACGACCTCCCCGCTTTAGAAAATCATGCTAGGGAACACTACATCTCGTTTACCCTTGCCAGCTCGCATATTCTGCAGTATCACAGGAGAAAAATTCCGCCGTGTGGCAGTTGATGGAATTTGTCCAGAACTCGGCGGTGTGGCCAAAATTCCACCAATTCTGCAGGCGGAAAAGAACATTCCACCCAGATCCGCCTTAACAGCATGATAGGCCCCCGGGCAACGCAGTGCACTAGGCTCTGCCCACACAACCACTCACAGGAATTAAAATGTTGCATAGATTAGCATGGGGTCCCTATGCTCATGGGGTTTCCGGGCAACTGACCAGCGTGCCCATGCTTTAAGACGGCACTGATTCCATCCACCCCTAGTAAAAACTGCTGGTAGACAAAACTCCGATCTCTCTCTTTCTAGCAGACACATTAATCACAAGAGTTATCTTGATATTTTTATTGCCGTCTGAAAGCTGGATGCACACGGACACTCTGGAGCAGGTGTTTTTAAATAATAATTTATTGCTAAACACAGCGTTCCCCATGAGGTCCGTGCCCCTCTACCCAGGTCTGCGCCCAGTGCACCCGCACCGGTCAAACCACCCTAAAGCCTGCCCTGATTGCAGCTGTCAAGCCAACCCATTGCTCACAATATAAATAGAGTAGGCTTTGGGTTCACTCCTTTAAACCATAGGCGTTTCTCGACCAAAGTCTGCTAGCCATTGGCCTGAGACTAGGTCAATCATGTCTCAGCTCAGTCCAGTAAACTGGTCGTTTTTCTTTGAAAGTATCCCTCCGCCTCCACTCAGTGCTTGCATTGAATTGCATGAGGGACTCCTTTACAACGGTAGCCCCCTCTGTCTGCTCTGATGGCTGTGTGTTGAGTATCTTGTGCTAATGTGTTCACACTGCCTGGGTTATCACATTAAGCATAGATAGATCTATAGGCTTTGTCAGTGCGCGTTTCATTCAGTGGTCAAACAATCATGAAGCTCACTGGAAATGAGTGGAAGTAAAAGGCACCAATGTCTGAGTGGCACAAATAGCTGGAATGGCGGAGGGGAAGTGAGGGGTTGGAACAAAGAAAGATGGGCACCCCTTACAGAAAGGAAGCGGGGCATGAGATGGCAAAATATGAGAATGGTAGGCAGGGTTTGAGGTGGACAGTTGTATGTGAGAGAAGAAGAGACGAGTGATGGCGGAAGAATGAGTATGAATGGAGAAGGGGGAGAAAAAGAAAAGAAGGGAGACCTTAAAGTAAGAAAGAGAAGGGGAAAATTAAGAGCGAGTTGGTGGAAGAGAGGAGAAAAAGCGAGCAGGAGAGGTAACTGAAAGGGAGGCCGGCGATGGAGAGTTTACAAACCGCAGTACACTCCATAATATTTTCTTTTTGTAAAACTGATTGAGCCGCGCGGAGGCGGGGGTGCCCGGGAGCTGCTGAGTGATGTTGCATGTTCTTTGCACCTCTCCAGTCCTGGCTCAGCAGCAATGGCTCCGTCTGTGCGTCCCCTGGAGCTCAGGCGCTCTCTGGGCATGATGAATGCACGGGCAGCGGCCAAAGCTGCCAGCTCGAGAGAAGTGATTCTGTGAGAGGAGAACGTGTTTTCACTGCGGTTTTTGATTTATGATCTCGCGCTGGTGGCGGGTGGAGGGAGCGGGTACGAAAGTAGCCCCCTTGACATTTTGACGAGAGCTACCTGATTACACGGCGCTTTAACAGGCAGCCAGCTCCAGGCCCTGCAGCGGCGCAGGAGATGTAAAGGGGAGAAGGCACCAAAAACACCACGGCCTCCTAAAATGTAGCCCTGTCACCAGGGGCGTAGCTACCAGGTGCAGTGGCACAAGGGCCCAGAGCCCTGAGGGGGCGCTTGAATCCCCAAAATACTGTCTTTTACGGCCCCAATAACAGGCAAAGAGGGTATTTCCCTTGCTTGCACACGGACCAATTGCATCGTTAGCAGGACGCTCCTGCCAGTCACCTAGTCTTCACACTGCGTCCCTACGTTGTAGTCGGACAGGAAACACCGGGACGTGTAGATACGTCACGTATCGACGTTTCATACGTGACTTCGCCTAGGCTCGAGACCTCCTTAATATAGTGAAGCTGTGCACACCAGGACGGGGACCTGTATCAACCACGTCCGCGCACAGTGCCCAGAGTGTTTTGTATTGCCTTGCAACATTTATAACAGACAGGGATATACCGGGTCAGACCCAAGAATGGTCGCAGAGCAGTAATGTTGTCAAGTGTTATGACGGAGATGAGGGCTAAGATATTATCTGGTTCAGGACACACAACTTCACATTAGAAAATCTGCACATGAAGTTTTAGACATGGCATTCCAAAAATACTTCACTCTTCTTCGAGTTCAAGTTGGTGCAAACCTTTCTTTAGGTCCAGGTTTTGGAACACTTGTGCTCCACTGAGTTGATGTATCATGTCCTGCATTAAAGTGCCTGTCTCTGATGCTGTGTAGCCAAGTATGAGCAGGTCATGTCTACACATTTGCAAATTGTGTCCCCCAACTTGGGTAGAGGGACGATGGTGGACAACAATTTCATATGCCATTCGACTGGTTCAATAATGTCTTCGTGTAGGAGGTTTTTAATCTGTTTTTATTCTTGAAGGACATTGAAAAGTATGCCTCAGAAGTGCTAAGTAAGTGGTTGAATTGCTTCATCAATTTGTACGCAAATGTATTTATCCTGAGTTTACCCATCCCTTGAAAAAGTACTGCCTATAGTTTGTCCTTCCGTTAGTCAGGTAATAAGTTGATATAACCCTTGGTCGAATTTGATAGCTGATTTGGAATTCAAAAGGTACTCTGTGCAGGTGGCAGGCTCCACTATGTGGATGCCATATTCAACAGAATGACAATGATGAGTGAGCTGTGTGTGCAATTGGCCCAAACACTTGAGCTGCTTCCTGTAGCCAAAAGCATTTATGTGCGCATCAAGCGGTGCCAATAAATGTTTGGTGTCCTGCCTGGCAAACGTGGTGTCTGTCATAACTTTTATGGTGACACAAGTAGCTATAAGAAACTGGTTCTGTGCCCCATTTATGTCCATGCTGAAAACCAGTTCTAAAAGTTCATCGTCCTCCTCAATGAGGAAAAATATTTTCAGATTTTGTCAAGTTTCTAGAACACAAGGCGGATTTGGATGATGGCCATTACTTCTGTAACTCACTGTTGTGTCCAAGATGTACATCTGGGATTGTCGCCACCACTTTGGTCCTGAAGATTCTTTGCAGTGACTTTTGGTTTCACTTTGGCTTGCTCAGACGTTCTGAAAATGCCTGGCTTCCCACATCCATAACGTGCTTTGCAGAACCAGGCAGGCTCCAGAAAGTGGAAGGTGAAAGCCACATCTATAACATGTGCATCAAACCCATGTTTTTTTAGTAGTAAATTACTGACACAACTAACAGATTCCTCAACAGTAGTGCATATTTTATGTCAATTCATAGCTTCAGACTGATGCTCTGCGATTAATGTTCTCACCAATATCAGTATGTCTTCGAGTTTTCAAGATATCTGCATTGGTTTGGGGCTACAATATGGGGTAAAAGGGATCATTGTTAGAGTTATCATTCATTCATTCATAGTCTTTATTCGATCTCTTTTTAAAACAGATCATAAAAGTGTCAATTCATCAAATAAACCATAGCACAATATCATAAAAACCATGTAAAACAGTTAAAACAATTAAGATCTATGTAAAATTTTTGGAAATTTCAACAAGTTGGTCCTGTACACACAATAAATCATATTTAAAATCCATAAGTAGGCGCAATCATAGTCTTTGTACAAATTTTTTTTTTTTTGCTTCTTGGACCCCCATCACATAAATGAAACCAATTATTACCATTAATACAGCAAGTTATGTCAACAAAGCCCGATTCCTCCTCTTTCTCACAGATGCCCACAGAAAACATGCTACAGAGAAGCAGACAAAGGGATCAGAGAGTGCCTTTAAGAAATACAATGCCACCCTGCACTGTGTGAAGTTTTAGCGCCTTAAAATCGGTAGGATAAAAGCTTTCCTTTCAGTATGGTAAAACTTGCAGAATAGTACTACATGTAGATCCGTTTGGGGCGAGTGGTTGTCGCACGGACAGAGGAGCAAATCAGAGTGTTTAAACTTCCTCCCTGGGAGAGCTAGAATCAGAGGGATGTATGTCAGGCAAAAACGCTGATGAATGAAAGGTATGAAAATCCATCCCCTACTCTTGGCAGAATAAGATCGTATGCAATTGTCACCTTTTGTTGCCGATTCTTTTCCCTCTGGAGAAAGTTAGCCCTCTGGAGATACAACTCGGTAATTTGCCACTTCGATACCTTCCTACACAGTGAGGGGTCCCTAAATACATTTCCCAGCCCAATTGCAGTAAATTCAGCCTCTACATATCTAAGCCAGCCAATCCTGTTGTAGTGGTCCAGTTTCATCCATCTGTCAATTATGCATTGCGTAAAATTGACTGGACCTCTACCAAATCGAAAGCCACAACAGGATTGGGGCCAGTCTAATGGTATCAAGCAAATAGGGTAACCCCAATTCTCGGTGTAAAATATAGTTTGAAAGAAAATGAGGTAAGGAAGCCCGATTTAAAAAAACAGATATCTTCTATCCTCTGGAGCTGATCCGAGTTTGCCAACCGCCAGACTCCCACCCCATATGTTACCGCTGCCTTTGTTTTAGCACAATAGATATTTTTAATTGTGTCCAGAGGACTAGCTCCCAGCTTCCTTGCAAAGCCCTTAATAGCCTGAAGGCTCCTTTCCATGCCTTGTACTCTTACCGCCAGCAGATTTTTCCTGCAGTGCCTCTTATCAAATAAGACCCCTAGATATGGGAAGGAGTATGCCACATAAATGAGGCGTATGATGTTATAAGAGATTGTAAAGCAACCCCTGTCCTAGAGATTAGGACCGCATCGTCCGCATACGCCAGTATTGAAAGGGGGATGTTATCAAACATAGGCACGTCCAGAGGTGAGCCAGTCAGGGTGGCCTCCACCCCGTTTGTGTAGATGGAAAAAAGAAACGGGGCGAGGGCACAACCCTGCCTGACCCCCCTCTTGATCTTAAATGAACGTGTACATTCCCCATTTGCGCCAAACCGGACGCAAACAATGGCATTGGCGTATAGCTGGCGAATAAAGCGGATTGTCACATTGTCAGCATTGGCCACAACTTCTGATGGGAGACACAGTCAAAAACCACCGACATCCTCCCCCCCTTTCATTTTAGTATATATTTCTATACAGAGTGAAAAATTTTCCCTCTGGAATCCATATTGCCCCTGCATCAGTATATTATTTTCTTCAGCCCAGTCCTCCAATCTGGATAATAAGAGCCATCCCATGAGCTTCGCAATGGTATCCAGAAGGGTTAAATTGGACGGTAATTCTAAGGAATGCCACTATCCCCTTTCTTATAAATAGGGACAATTACACTCTTGTTAAGAGTTATCAAAATTTGAGCGAGGCACACACTCCATAAGGCAAGTCATGAATGAGTAAATGGTTTCACGAGCCTTTTGGACGGGGCAGTTGAATAAGCGCTGCTCATAATCAGTGTCATTCTTCAGTTAGAGGTAAGGGCCTGATTTAGGGTTTGGTGAATGGGTGAGATCCGTCACAAACGTGATGGATATCCTATCTGCCTTATTACAAGCGCATTAGGATAACCTAAATGAGGCCCTAAGTCATCAGGCTGTCATTGAGTTACATGCAACTCTAGGTTACCTTCCTCAAATTGAAAAAAATGTCCCTCTTGACAGGGCCAACACAATCCATGAGCAGGCAGTTCTCATTTTAAATATTGACTACACCCAATATTCTTTCACCCATTTACACTATCTTGGGCCAAGACTCTTGGTGTCAATCAGACCAGTTTTTAGAGGGGCACACAGGAGTAGTGAATCGGTTGGTACATGAGCAGCAGGAATTGGTAAGCGAGAAGCAGGAAACTGCGCAGCATTTGCCTCTGTCTTGACAGTGATCATCAGAAAGATTCTTCCTTTTATTCCAGCATCTTCCTGGAAGGATTTGTTCCAAGGCCTCATAATATCAAGCCTTGACCACTGCAACTTGTTACTAATGGGCGTCCCTAAACATCTAGTACATAGAGTTCCGTTAATGCGAATACTTCAAACCATCTCCAGCACGTGCTTTGGTTACCTATTTCTCACGACTCTTACCAATCTCCATCATCTCTTGTATGGTTCCTCACTCCCCGTGGGGGCGGGGCTAGTACCTTTTTAAGAAATATTTGCTCTTGTCCTCGTAGCGGGCCTACGTTTGAAGCCATTTGTAAGCATCAGTGGCCTCGGGTAATCACAGCTGCACTGTTAGTTCAACTTTGTAAGACTTTGCAGATGGAAAAACTTTGTGCACTCCTCATAAAATTATATGCACCCTTTTCATTGTTTAGGGACATTTGTAATGTAATGTGTAAATAGAAGCCGTGCATGTATCGCGTGGCCAGAGTGGACCACGGCTCTTACTACATGCACTGCCCCTGATGGTAATTAGTTAATGCTGGGCTGTAACTTGAAATGACACAGTCCCATGCCTGTCTACGCATGAGGACACTGGTGGTGTAGCTGAAAGCAGTGGAGACCCCCCCACCCGTCTGACGGTACTCCTGTCCTACGCTCCTACCTGCCAAGAAGTTCTCACAATGCGTCTGTGTCTTCGGGTTATGCCCCCGCCTCCCTTCCCAAGAGCCCCATCAAGTGTGGTTAAGCGGAGCTGTTCCTACTGTACGATTACCCTCAGCTTGTCTGCTCCCTCTGCCCAGGGACCCGCTGATTGTTTACATGGGCCCCGTGGCAGTCCCAGCGCTGTGATTGCACCTCTGTTAACACCCCGTCCTTCGCCCCCCACCCGCTGCTCCTGTAGGACCTGGTGTACACAGAGGCAGTGCCAAACTCTCTGAAATTTTCCTTCAGTTCCATGTCTGAGTCCCAAAAACAAACTTCAGAAACGATGTTTTGCTTGGACCCGACAGTGCATTATAAACCACTAAAACTGTTAATGGCTTTGACTCTTGCTGCGACCGATGAGGAGGGGCAGAAAGTGGTGATAAAAGGGGGGAGGGCGAGAGGGGACGCAGCAGAATCTATTACCGTAAAATTGAAACCTTTGTGTCTCTGGAATGATGATAGCATTTCAACACTCTTGCTTCTGAGTATTAGAACTATAAACCTGGTTATGATGTGGAGAAACATAAAATTGACACAAACACATTTGTTGTGGAAAGTGATTTTTTCGCACATATGTTCAATATACAGATAGGGCTTACTTTACATACAGACATCATTGATGATTTTGAGCAGTGTTTTCTTATTCTGTTTTATGTAGCGAAAACACAACTCGAAGGTATTGGAGCACTTTACCTTAGCACCAGTTACATTACAAAAGGACACATCATTTTTTTATTTTATTTTACTTTTAGGCTCGGAGAGATTAAGTGGTTTGCCCAGAATCACAAGATGTTGTGCCGACCCTAAGACTCGAACCTGGTTCCCCAATTCCACAGTCCTCCCTTACCCCAAATCCTCTCCCCTCTGAACCATTTGACTTCTGCGGACCCCTGCTTAATCATTACTGGAATCCGGGGACCCCTACTGAATCGTTATTGAAGCCAAGGGGACCCCACTAAAGCATTCCTTTAAAATCCGGGGACCTAGACTAAGCAATTTCAATGATTTGAAACACAAAAAAATACACAAAAATACAGAACATCCATTCATTAAACAAATACGCAAATGAAATATTTGATTTAATTGACAAACCAATATAAAAATAAAAATAAAATGATGGGAAGGTTACAGCTTTTCTAAATTGAGTTGTGGCCACCCATTGCCCTTACTATAGTCTGTTTGATCCACTTACACTGCTCCCACGAATCAGTCAGAGGATGCAAAGTTAATTTTTAGTCTCCAAAATTTACAGGACGTTATAACATTTCAAATTTTACATTTTGCTCCTTTATTTATATGCACTTTATTAATCTGTTCTTTAATTTTCGAAGTAGTCCCAAACAGCCTGAATAGGTGTCGTGGGCCCAAGTGCTTAATTTGAGCCTGTGTTTCCAGTGCTCAGCACCGGAACTTATGGCAGTCTGACACATGGCGGCAGTGTCTATCTAATTTAGAGGTGAGGACAACAACAGTTGTTTATTCATTCAATATAAATTGAAAACGACTAATTTCTATCACCCAAGCCATTGTTATAGCTTTGTGGTCCTGGAATAGTCTCAATTGTCACTCTTGTAGGAGTGTAGTAGTTTGTAGTTATGTTAGTACTGTCATTGGCAGCACTGAGATGAGCAATGGGTGGTGCAAGCTGCAGCGGCCTTCTGACCAGGGACCTGGCGCTTACATTTTTTACAAATTAAGCACTGGCGGACCCGCAGGGGTCCCTGAACCACAGGTTAAGAACCACTGGCTTAGAGTAAACAGCTGGCTCCCATCTTGAAAAAGCATGAGTCTGTGGGAGCTAACATGTACCATTTTAATAATGAATTCCAAGAACCCTTCCACCATTTATTCGATATTTTTCCTGTACCAGCAGGAGCTTACCCAGACCAGACACACAGTTGCTCCAGATTTTAACTGTCCGTTGAAGGATTAAGGATTGCTGATACGTTCATTTCAAGGCCCTGCCCTAATGACTACGCGTGACCTGAGGAATAACCCATAGAACCTCCCAGGTATTCTCTGTAGGGCCGGACTGGCCGTAGCGGGCACCGGGCAATCCCCTGGTGAGCTGCACGGGTGGGGGCCAGTTTTGGGCCCCTGGGGGCAGTTTTTGTTACAGGGCCGTTTATGCAGAAAAATCGGCCCCGTAACAAAATCGGCCGAAAACTGGCCCTGGCAAAGAGCTCGGCGGCACCCCCAACCCCCTCCCCCCCCCCCTAGCTCCCCCCCCCCCCCACTGCCAGGGCCAGTTGTGGTTCCTAGTCTGGCCCTGATTCTCTGGAGGCACTTCTTTCTCATAATGTCTTAGGGTCACCCAGAAACTCTGCCTTGCGACTCTGTAAACACAATTATACGACAAGCAGGACATCTTCAGCAACAGTTGGAAGTGTGAGAATGAAACACTGTCTGCAACAAAGTCAGGACTTTTGTGGTGCCCTCTTAAATAAGCTATACCCCTCTTTTTTCACCATCAGCATTTGTGTCTGTAGGGGAGGTCAACACCCCTACCTGCTGCCCCTTTATGGTACCAGATAAGTGTTACTCTTTCTCCTTCAGCAGAGCAGCAATATCAAACTCCTTTCTCCTCTGTTATCACTCCATGGGTGAAGTGGCCAGCTGTTTATCTGCAGCTCTGCTTCTTGGTGCCTGTTTCACTGACTACAGAGTCTATGTATAAAACACGTAGCGAGAGGGAAAACGAGCGTGATCAAGGTTCAGTACCCATGCTCCGTAGAAAGGTACCATATATAACAAACAAGCATTTGCAATGCCATAGGTCTCGCATTTGCGAGAGTTTAAGCTATTGGCATTGTAAATGCTAATGCCTTTTATTTATGTGTTTTGATAATTAACCCATAAATAAAAGGCATTGTCATTTACAATGCAAATAGCTCAAACTCTTGTAAATTCTAGACCCACTGCATTTCGAAGAAGCAGCCGCCGTTCACGAGGCTGCTCGGAAATTCCTGAATGTTGCAGGAAAACATGTCGTGCCTGCAGTAGGAGAAACTCATTAAAGAAATTAGTGCTTATAGACTAAATAAGAAGTACCGTGTAACAAGCAAAGTAGAAGGGCCAGTCCTCATGGGAGGTTACAAATGAGGACAAGGCGGTACTAAGGAGGGACTAACAAGCCTATCGACGAATAAGAAGCTAGCATTTACGAAGGACAATGACACAAGCCAGTGACAAATATGGGCGGCGAGTGGGCTGGACTTCAAGTCCATACTCCAATATAGCATGCCTCGCCGAGCAGCGCATGCGCTGCCCAGGCTTGAACTAAAGATCAAAAATAAATGCCTCACTTGTTTTAAATCCTTTAACCCTTTCCATGCGTCACGGTGGGTGTGTGCGTCGGACGGCCGTGGCCGTCCGAATCGCACACGCGTGGAATTCGCCCGCACCACGGGGGAATTCCACGCGCGTTCAAGGGGTTAAAGGGAACTCTGATTTGTTTTGATGTCAAATGGCTATCTGAGGCTGCAAGGATAAAAGCAAATAAAATATGTAACTAGGC
Source organism: Triturus cristatus (assembly GCF_964204655.1). Taxonomy (NCBI): domain Eukaryota; kingdom Metazoa; phylum Chordata; class Amphibia; order Caudata; family Salamandridae; genus Triturus; species Triturus cristatus. Next base: position 312,604,310 of record NC_140592.1, read on the forward strand.
TGCCTTGAGTGATAAACAGCACACAGTTTGCTGTTGTTTTTTCACCCAGAAATCTTGCTGCCTTCGGCTATTTGTCTTTTCCACCGTGTCTGAAAGCTCTGAAGCGGCTGCCACCGTGCGGGGTCGGACGGGGACAGAAAATAGGCCCAGGAACCACAATAAAAGTGACTTTCATTAGTGAATCAGATAGGTAAAAACCTGGTCCACAGTTAAAATTCGGGGCAGTTTTTCACTTGATAAGACAAGCTGTATAGGTGTCTTGCAGGTAGGGTGGACTGCATGCATTTGTGCTTCCTGCTGGCAGCGTTTGTGGTAATATCAGGAAAATCAACAGTAAAAACCATCCCGGCCTTAACACAGGCCCACAAACAGCAAAACTAACAGCTGACACACTGACCTATCAGACCAGCTCTTCTGGCACTGTCAGGCAGCCTGATAGGCCAATTTGACCCAGATGTCAGTGTCATGTTGAGTCTTTACAAAACACAAAAAATGTTTGGGCATACTCTCTACATAACTCCTAAATACCAGGCTTCTGTGACACCTAGAATTCCGACACCTCGAGGCTGCTTCTCTGCAGCATCAGAACAACCTGCTCTGGGATCTTTGTGCCTACAGTGTGGCAAGTGCCTGCCAAAAGTAACAGCAAAGTGTCACACACACACCCTCTCCTATCAAAGCTCTTCCACCCTCTTGCTTTCATTTCCCTTACTTTTTTTGCACATTCCATCCCATCGCCACCTCTCCTAAAGCCCCCATTATCATCTTGTGCCTATTGCTGTCTTTCTTTCTGTGCGTTGGCATAAACCAGGAGGATGGCTCAGTGAGCTGAACATTTGTTGCTGACAAAATGTCCCTGATACCAGGAGCTTCAATCCCGGCAAGGCAGCCTTTAAACCTCCAGAAAAATAGTAAATTGAGTACCATGACTTGGGTAAAGAAAGATAATGTTATCTGCAGCGCTTAGAATCTGTAGCTGTAAGGTGTGTAATGCTATTTAAAACACAGCTGATTACTTTCTCTTCATCTTTCTCTGGTTCCCACCGGTGACTTTCCTCTTACCCACCAGGTCCTTTTCCCTTACCACTGTTTCTCCTCCCATCCCTTCTCTTTTTATTTTCACCAGTCTTACCCCTCCAGCCATCCTCCCCTGTTTATGATCCCTATATCCGATATCTGCAAATTATCCATCAGCTGGTGGATTATGTGGCAAGTGCAGTAAATCCATAATTATGTGGTAAATACCAGCTGCAAAATCTCATAATTCTATTGTTCCTGGTCTCAACTGACTACTGGTGCTTGTTTGTCTGCCACTGCTCAGTGTGAAACGTTTTTTAACGTGTGGAGTGTTAGTGTGTCACACTACACCTGGAGAGTCAGTCACTTCAGGCCTTAGGAGGAGAAGGCAACGTATCCGAAAGCTTCCTACATGCTAGCGTGGTTAGCCTTTGGCTCATGTGCAACCTACTACCTAAAGGGGAAGTCTAGTGAAGAAAGAAAAACACAGTTCTCGTTCCCCAACCCTACATCTCACCCCAATAGGCACTCTAGAAAGTTGCTTTGTTTGATGACGTCTGCTATGACATCATTCACTCGAGGGTCCCTTTTATAAAGATGCTATTTACATAAACCTGGGAGTCTGCGTTCCTACATCTGTTTTATCCTCTTCTTCAAGCAGTCACTACTCCTGAGGTAATATGTGTTGGTGTTATATCAGGGTCTCACCTGAGATACTGTGTCACCTGCCCCCACCCCATAACGTCCCCTGGCCAGTTTGGTTTTCCCCTCACTAGCTGTCAACCTTTAAACTATATGTAAAGTCCTCCCAGGCAGGCTTCTGTTGAAGACGTGTGAGCGGTCATGTGGTTGTGTGGGCCATAGGGTGGATTGGTGAAAGTCAAAGAGCAGGCAGCGACATAAGACATGCACAACGTGGACAACTGCCCTAGGCCCCACCTTCCAAGGGGCCCCTGTGAAAGGGAACGTTTTGTCTTTCTCACTTCTGTCTGTTTCTCTAGCTCAACCTTTAACATTTAATTCATTTTTGTGTGCACAGACCTTTAATTAGCAGAAATTCGGTAAGGAAATTCAAAGCTGTTCAGAACCATGGGCCCCCAAATTTTTCTTGCCCTAATATGACGCTGAGAGCAGGCAAAGTGGCCACAAGGGAAGCCACGGGCAAACTATTTACAGGGGTCAAAACATCACCAGGAGGTAATATCTCACTCAATGCAGCCGAAAAGAGGGGGGCGGGAGCCATGAGTGGTGTAACAGGAAGATGGAAGCCACACTGTCACAGAACAACCACGGCGCAGACAAAGGGACCATGAATACAATACAAAGAGCAGCTTGACTGGGAAGCTCCAGGGCAGCCATGGACATGGGCGCCTCGTTCTGTGGGACCGTGGGCTGGGACCCCAGGGGTATTTCATGTGAGGGGCCACGTATATACAGGAGCAGCGCATAAGCTCAAGGGGCAGGCAGCTGAGAGGCGGAGGGAAGTTTATCAGCCAAGGCAGTGTGTGTGTGAATGGAAGAGACTGCCATGTGTGAGCAGAGGTGCACCGTGTAGCAGGGGCGTCTGGAGCAGCAGTGGAGGAAAGTCAAAGAATAGCAAAAAAGCACAAGCTGTCTCCGCGTGCACATCTCCTGTCCGCGCAGGCACAGAGAGCAGGAGACAGGGAGGGACAGGAGATGTGCACGCGTGCGAGCGGCATAGAATGAAAGTGGGAAAGTGAAAGCATGCACATCGCCTGTCCGGGTGCGTGCGTGCACGTCTGTCTGGGCGCGTGCACAGCTCCTGTCCCCCTTCGCTAGCAAAACCGACGACAATAAGTCTCGCCAAGGCAAGCAGCGCATGCGCTGCGTCACTAGGCGAGACCTAAAAAGGGGGTTCTTGTTCCTATGGGGAAAAGGGATAAGGGAAGGTTGGTATAGGTAGTAGGGAGGGGGATCTTCCTTAATAGGGAGTGATGCCGCACACACCCATGCGGGTGTCATGCTTCATCATTGGGCTTTTTATTTTTCGTGGAGCCGGCACTGCAATGCCCCACGGGCCTCGCAGGAGGGCTCTTTGTCTGCGATCTTTTTGTTTAAAACAGCCGTGATGATATGTGTGAGTGTATGGAGGTGATAAGTGGATGCACCAGTGATCTTAAACTACCTGAAGGGTATCCAATGATAAATGTATTCAGGGGTCCCTTCGGTAGGGTTAAATACAGTAAAAATGTGGACAGTTGGCGCAAAGTTATGAAGTACAACTGTCTAGTATGTGATGTGTAACAGTTATTTCATTTTAATAGGTCAGGTCAACATGTTTCACGCCCTGGTGGTCCAGGAGGGATCCGCGGCGTTTCTTCAGGACCAAAGGTAGACACGTACCCTGCCCTCAATGAGGGCGGGTGTCAAAGTGCAACCATATGTAACATTCTCTAGTAATGAGGCAAAAGGTCAAGAAAGTACCAGGTGTATGCTCACCCGATCATGTTTCATAATCCAACCGCATGACTACTGCGGTTATTAGTGGTCTAATGCACGGTGTGTCACGTTGTACCTACCCCTCTCCCTGCCTTCCTGTGCTGACAACTGCTTCTGCTGTTGAGGCTTCTAGCTGTATTTACAGACTAAGCTTAGAGATAGCACTGGATTGGATGGTCCCTTGATAGCAGTCTGTGTGTGATGAGGGGAGATGGGAATCTATGTTTCTTCAGTATTCGTTACTCATCCATATATGAATACCCAGTCTTGTGCATCGCCCTCACACTCTGGGGACCATGTTGGTGTTACACAAGTTCTCACTCAAATAACACAATGTGACAAGACAGTTTAATGGTTTATACATAGCTCTCGTGTAGCTGCATGGCTTCTTCCAGGAAGTGGAAGAGTAGAAGGTAGGGAGGGCTGGGTTATTGTTCAATGTCTAAGTAAGTAAATCTACAGGACAAAGACAATATCATAACGCAAACTGATGGGAGGCCCCTGAAGGGTTGGGCACCCTCACCTTCCACTGCAGGGGCTACAGTGCTATGACTTACATCCATGGTTGAAGATATGTAGCCAGAATGACACAGGTGGGTCTTCGATCCTCCTGAACTTCAGATTATCAGTGTCATGGCAGAGGGATTTGGAAGAAGCCCCAGAGTCAGTAGCCTTGGAAATTTAGGGACATACGCCAGAGAAAACATTTTGTATTTCAGCTTGTAGGTGCCTAGAACGTTTCGCCAAGCCAACTGTAGGCTATTTACTGTATTCAGTGACATTCAAGAAGTCTCTTTATTTAACAAATACAGCTACAACTTGCACTCTCTGGGTTAATTTTGACTTTAGAAGGTGGTCCCCTGGACCACCAGCCTGCCAATTCAGCGGAGGCTATGGTCTCCACTCCTCTGGTGGAAGATAGCCTGACATACTTTAAGGTCCCCACTAAGCAGTCACGGTCTCTCTCACTTCAGTGGAGCCAGAGATGGTCAACTGAAAGCAGTGAAGCTTTGCTGAGAGGCCGTAATGGATCAAACAGGGTTATTATTAAACAACAAATGGCTCTTAACTGCTAGGATTTTCTCCCAAGGTCTGGTGTCTTTTGGCCCCTCTTCTGGACCGCCAGTCTTTTTCTAACTGTTTGCAACAGGAAAAAAATGTCAGAACGACTATCCTATATATTCTGACATACATTGGCCAACAGCCCTTTGGCCGACGAGTCATTTGTCAAAGATTTCCAATAGCAGAGTAGGGTGCGAATCCGATGACATAAACCTGGCACTTTCTACCGCTAAATGGGATCAGCCAACCCCCAAGTTTGGTGGTCCCACCATCCACCACTTTTTTTTAGGGAAGTCCTCACAACAGTAAAATGGTAAATGAGGCACCAGTCAAGGCTCAATGACACTATTTGATCTCCATCCCCTAGAGTTCCTGCAGTGGTTTAGTAGCCTGTAATCCCACTTTAATTCAAAATAGTTTGCCTGTTCCTAAAAGATGCTTCTTTCCCTCTTACTCCATGAGTTAGGAAGGATCAAAATCTAGAATCAGGGATAACTGTTTGTGCTTGCTGACCCCTTGTCCTTTCTGTTACCTCTATGCAGTGCTTACTTTGTAATAGAATAATTGTGGGTGCACAAAGCTCTGCTCAGAAGCCTGCTTCCAGTGCTGTTAGATGTTGGCACGCTGAATGTAATCCTGAATCCACCTCATGTCTCTTTAATCCACTACCAGGCACACCCTGCCCTTTCCCCTCTCTCTTTCAGGTCCCTGCTTTCTCCCTTTGATTTTTTTCTTCTTTTTTTCACATATATTTCAATGGCAAATACAAGTAAATCACAAAATTACAGGCACACTAACAGTCCATTCCTCTTCTACATGGAGTTATGACTAGCTCATTTACATAGTTACTGATGCCCTAATTTGCATATTTTCTTTAAAGTTCAGTGATATAGTTTGGCGATCACAGATCTAAGAGATTCCTTTTAGTACCTATAACATGCTCAAAAGGCTTGTAAACATTGCAGCAAGATATTGATCCTTGTAAATGTTTAAAGTACACAACTGGAATCTTAAAGACAACAAACAGAGTATTGTAATCAAACATAACCAAACCACAACTTTTCCCCCGGCTCATACAGGGAAGGGTAGTTCCTCGACACCCAAGGTGATAAGGATGTTTTGGATCCTCCCATCCTCCCTCTGGAACACAACCTGAGCATCATTGTAGTCCAGGGGCCCTAATGCATAGAGAGGAAGCATTTCCAAACTTGAGTGAAAGAGGGGTTCACATCTGTAGGAAGAGCACCCACTCGGGAAATACGTATCAGTTCGCTTAGCTGCGGATGAGCTTGATATGGTCTCACAGGGGCCTCATATTGTCTTTTTGGACCTCAGACAGTGCTGTGTGGAAATCCTCTCACTCCCTAACAAAAGGGTATTTATGTAATTCTCTGGCCTGTTCCATCTGATCTCCACCATCTCAGTAGAGCCATGTGGGATTTTTTTTAAAGTCCACCACACGACCAAATCCCTGCACCAGAGCGCAGACTCTCCGTAAACCCAAATAACGATATATCCCATCTAGATGCAGCAGCTACAACAAGTCAGCCATCTGTCACCTTGAAAAGAAAAGTACCATTGGACCACACTAGAGGGCCAGGGTGGATTAATGTTTTGATAATACTGATTCTGCTCTGAACTAAAGAACCCTCTAGTGAACTGGGTGTATTGGGATGTGATGCTTCAGATTCCTAGACAGATATGGCATACTTCCTCAGCTTCACTAGGAGAATGATGGCCTTCAAGGTCTGCATTTTGAAGTGCTCCATGAAATAGACATGCACCTTCTCCGATGGATCAGATGACATATTTGTTACTTACTGCATGTTTACTATACATTTCCAGACTGCATCTGCACAGTTCCAGACTCCAGCTTTGGTGCCTCTTTGCATGACCTTACCTTCTCCAGCTCTTTTCCACGTCGTTTCTCCCTAAACCAAACTTGGAGACACTGCCTTCACACTGCTCACCCTGTCCTGACAGCTGAGACTTGCATAAAAATCAGAGGTCCCTTGCCTCCAGTGGGTGTATTTGATCTGTCCCGAGACGGATTAAAACTGGAAGTATTTGAGCACCCTCCCCTCTTAATTGGTTCACACTGTGGGAAGGACCCTAGAGTGAAACAGGGGGAAGATAGGAAAAGAAAAGAGTGTGTTTTTCATCTAGGAGAAAGGTCTTGAGATCAGGTTGAACTTGCCCGTCACTATTGTGACAAGAAAGAGAGACAGGTGCATAAAGTCAAGTAGAAGTCAGTTAGAATTCTTTCTACCAGGTATCTATATTCTCAGAAAGGCATACGTTTGCATGACACGGGCCCCCATTGGCATCAACTGAAAATGTTAACGTACCAGAGAAACACTAGCAGCAAAGTCAAGTTTAACACAAAGCTCAGCATAATACCCCCAAAGCAGAGCACGTCTAGCAGTACCACAGCAGGACACCCAATGAGAAGAATGGCTTACTGACTGTGAGCCTTATGTCTGAGAAGACCTGATACTGTAAAGTTGATCTTGGGTCTGGATTTCTTGAACTGAAAGTTCTGGTGTGCAGTGTGCATAATCATGTATCTTGTAAATCCTGTGCCATGTTCAACCACACTTTGCCTTCATTTCACCTCTCCAGCAGTGCACATTATTCGCTCTCTGAACTATTGTGCAATACTGGCCATGGTGTAATCTTTGATTCTCTCACTAAGAATAATTCAGTGATAGGACATGGTAGCAATGTGACATAGCATCACCTTGGATCACTGTTGCCTGCAGTGACCTAATCAAAGTACGACTTCACTGATCACCCCACCTCAACACCAGAATAGCTACCGGCTGGGAAGCCTCTGTTACAACCGTGTCCATCTACCAGTGATTCAGTGTAAATAAGATATACACAGACTGCTTATGACTAGGTGAGAGGGGAGGAAGGCCATTATGCCCAGGGGCGGCTTCTTCGTTGGAGCGGAGGAGCGTCACCCCACTTAAATGCCCCTGAGCCCCGAGATGACAAATAAAATGGTAATTCATCGTTGTCATTTTATTTTTCATCCTGACATCCTCCCGTCCTGAACAAGCGTCAGGACGGCGGCAGGGCGGCCTCCTGAATGACAGCAGCAGGGACTGGGAAGACGGTGGGTACAATGTGAACTTTTCAAAGTACGCATGTCTTTTTGGCTAGCTGTCTTGCGATGGCCAGCTAAGACATGCACACTTTGAAACCTTTAACCCAGCTGTCTTAAGTCAGCTGGGTTAGAGCAACTGCAGGCCTCCATAGCGCTGTGGAGTGCTGAGACAGGCCGCTTCCTCCAATCAGGTCGCTGCTCTCATGCTGGTGAGAGCAGCCCCCTGATTGGTCATGGGAGTTTCCTGTGGCCGGGCTGCAGCGCGACGAGGTCCAGGGAAGGAGCTTTTTTTGTTCAGTGTTTCTTTTAATATACTTTAAGTTTTGCGTGTGCGCGCTTGTTTATTTTTATTTATTTTTATTGAGGGCGCACCCCCCTTTCCATTGATGCTAGCCGCCACTGATTATGAGTCTACTTTCGTGCTAAATGACTAAAGCTCTTTCAATAAACTGAGAAGTATTATTAACAAGGACCCCATTGCGACAATGAAACTGGCACTTAAACTACCAACAATTCAGATAGTATTCCTAAGCATCACTTTGTTTCATCTAGATAGCAACTGCCCTTGAAGGTAGTACATTCTGCTCTCAAAATATATCAAATCTGGTTATCAAGAATAAGCACATACACAGATGAGGTGACTATAGCCAATGTTACCATTGTGTTAAAAGACAAGAAGTAATAAAACAGTGCCAAAACTGACAACTACAGAAAACAACAGCAAAAGGCTGCAAGGATGAAATGCACAAGCCTCAGTCTGGGTAATTATGCCCATATACACTGCATCTGTACAAGCGGTTCTAGTCTGGCGCATTATACACAAGGCAGCAGACAGAAAAGAGCACAGCAGCATGGCAAAGCATAGCACACAAAAAACAAAGCGGTATATGTCCAGCTGTGAAATAAGTCTGAAATGACGATTCTGCAAAGATATGCAAAGTATCATATCAGTTATGCACCCAGTCCTATATTTCTACTCAAATGTAGTCACCTTCCTGAAAATTTGAGGAAGGAAGTTAGACCAACTTGAAGGTGTCACACATGGAATGTGACCAATATGCAAATACACAATTGTGCCCCACAACCAGTAATTGTGTGTGTGTGCTTTTTGAAATAGACCAACTGATGCTGGATCCAAATCAAAACATTTAAATTATTCACCCTACAAGTAAATTTCCATTCACAAGTTGGCATTTTGAAGCACTGAGCCAGGTCTGATGGCTTAGTGGACTAATACATCTACTGTAGGGGGCTGTGTTTGACCTCATGGGCACAGGTTCAAATCCAAGCAGGTCCACGCAGCCTTTCATCCTTCTGAGGTCGATAAAATGAGTACCATTGAGTTGGGTAACAATAAACATGCTATTCAGCACCAAAATGCCCACGGGTGAATATGCGCTTTACAAATATACGTTATGTACTTCAAAGTTCGATTTAAAAAATAAAATAAAGCTCCCCATTAACTTGCATTGGAGTTGGGAGTGCATTAAGAGAGAGAAAATAAAACAACACCTATTTTTCTTTAAAGGATGGGGACTCTTCAACGTAAATTGGGATTCTTGACATATATGATGAGCCATATCAATGTGAGCACCAGAAAAGCCAATAAACAAAGACAAGATTAGATTATGAAAATCAGAAGTAAAGGAATCCTTCAAATTACACTCAAAAATCCAAATAGAAACACACAACTAATTCAAAAAGAACAATTGATGGACAGAATGCAGAGCATCTAATCTGGGGTGGCATTGTGAGCAAAAGAATGGTGGATTTAACCCAGATCTCTTGATTCGGGGTGAAAGTTTTGATTTGTTCTGCATTCTGTCCATCAATTGTGTGTCTTTTGCTTTCTTGCCCTAACTGCGCCGGGTATGCCCAGATGTGGGTCCCGGGCTCACTGTGTCACTCGATTCAAGATATCCTGGCTGATGAGGGGTGAGACCCTGAAACTGGTCCTAGGATGCTTGTTTCCGGTCCAGGGAGGACCTGGCTTGGCAGTTCGTGCTGGATTGTTCCCATGAGGCACAGGGTCACAGCTGATTTGCATACAGCCAGGTCTAATCTGGGGTGGCATGGTGAGCAAAAGAATGATGGATTTAACCCAGATCTCTTGACTGGGGGTGAATGTTTTGATGGGTTCTGCATTCCGTCCATCAATTGTGTGTCTTTTGCTAAAGCACAACTAATTTACAGATACACTCTAAGTGACCTCATTGAAACCTTCCTCTACTAAAGAAATTGATGACATACTATCAAATGTAGGGAAATGTAAGCATGATTGAAAAACACAAACGTACCTAAAAGATATAGCTTTGGACCTTTCAGGCAGCAGGGCTTTAACATAGTACTGTGGGCTGAAAGTGAATCTGAAAGTGCCTAAACTTCAGTAGAGCCATGCTCAGAGATACATTTTAAACAGCGCTTGATCTTCTGCACACATCCCTTGTCTGCACAGGCCTAGAGAAAGGGAGGTGTTATGTTTTCTTACCTCTTGCTCCCCTTCTTAATCAGAAAATTAATTATTGATCTGGGGACCATCAGAGGCATTGGAGAAAATGATCTGGCTTCCACCCACCAACCCTCTTAACAGCCCTGCTTCAGGCATCCCAGGAGATTCTGCTCCAAACTGCCAGACCAGGTACTCCCTGAACCGGAACACAAGCAGCCCAGTTTACAGGTGGACTGTTCCTATTGGAGCAAAGTCTAGTCCGATTTTTATAGGCTAGGTCCAAAATGAGGTGGCATGGTGTGCAAAATAACGATGAGCTGGGAAGTATCCCCAGTAATGAACAGTGGCTGAGATTAATGCAAGCATTTCACTCATCAATTCTGTGTATGCCCACCGCTAGCCTTTAGAGACCCTCAATCTCTCTAAAGCAACCACATAACACTCTTAGAAACCTCTGAACAGCTCTTGAAGACCAGAAAATGAATTACAGCTTTGACACCTCCATGTGGCCCATGGACATCCCCAGCTGTCTCTCAGCCTCACTTCAGTCATCTCAGAGCATCTTGGTGTGTTCTCAGACACCTTTAGCATCCCATTGGAATCCACAAGCATCATCTGACAAACACTCAGACTGCATAACCCCTCAACTGTCCTTACATTCTCTCAATAGGACCGAAACGACAATTTGTGTACCATCAGATACTTCCTGCATACCCTCAAGAGGCCCTCAGCCTGTCGTTTGTCACTTCCAGCTGGTCCTAACACTTCCCCATCAGCCCTTAGTGACCACAGAGACCTCCAGCATGCCATAAAAAAGATACTTGTTCACCCTCAGAAACCTTAGTCAGACCTCAGTCAGATCTGAGCTCACCTCCAGAGAAAGGCAGCTGTCTTTCAGAGAGTTTCATGCAGCTTACAGAGACCCACATTTGATCCTTAGACAGCAGTTCATCTGGCCCACATACCCCCTCAGATATCCAGCCCACAACTGCCCAAAACCGTCCTGATCCTCAGAGATGAGGGGTGGGTGTCCAGCTACCCTTCCTGCCCTTCTCTGGCTACTCCATTTGTGCCTCATCTGTTTTATGCAGAAATTACCATTGATATGTTTTATTTGTGGTTTTATTCACCATGGGCCTCATGCATCATTGTAAATTGCGGTCGCAATTTTTGCATTTGGGATGCATCATCCCAAATGCAAAAATCGCTATTTGAGTAATCGCTAACATTGCAATTACTTAAATTGTGATTGCATTTAGAAACTCGCAAATTGTGATTCCCTAGATGCAGTGCAACAACCAAAAAAAAATGCGATTTCGCAATTAAGAAACGCAAATTACCATCAATTCAAAGTTGATGGCAATTTGCGAGAACTTTGAAAAATGCACAAAAGTGCATTTTTCAAAGTTCTATGTTGCACACATACATGTCCTTGTGGCATGTGTGTGTGTGCAACATGTGTTGAAATTGCAATTTCAGGGGTGCATCAGGCTGTTCTTTTCGCACCCTTGAAATTGGATGTGCAATTTGCGAGTACCTATTTGGTACTCGCAAATTGCGCATGAAATTCCCATTGATTCCTATGGGCATCTAGGCGCATAGGAATTAATGGGAAGCAATTCCTTATTTGCGAATCGCAATTTGCGAGTCGCAAGTAAGGAATGTGTAGGAATCGCAATTTTGTTTTGCGATTCCTACATGCATAAGCATTTGCGATTCCTAAATTGCAATTTCTTAAAAATCACAATTTAGGAATCGCAAATGCACAGTTTAATGCATGCATGTGGCCCCTAGTCTTTTGTTGTTAACTCATTTAGTTATCTTTTAATTGTTGTTACTGAATTGTCCAAAATGGGCAAGTATTACAAAGCTAGATAAGATAGATTGAAGGCCGGGGGGCGGTAGCCATCTGCAATAATAGAAGAGACCAAGATAACTGAAACAACCTATGAATGAAATGAATGAAATGAAATGAATGAAATGAAATGAAATGAAATGAAATGAAAAAGAATTTCTAAAGCGCATGGCTGCCCTTGAGCGTCCCAGCGCTACGTGTACACACAGACAGACCTCCTCTGAGCCGCATCCAGAGATGTTAGTCATTCTGGGGGAAAAGGAACGTTTTAAGGGATTTTCGGAATCTGGTCAAGCTAGGTTCTTTCCTCATTGATGTTGGGAGGGAGTTCCATAGCTGACCCGCGTTTATTGAAAAGCGGCGTCCTCCGGTCCTTGTTCTTTTTGCTCTCGGGATAGCTACCAGGTTTTCCTCGCCAGAGCGGAGCGTTCGTACTGATTTGTAAGGGCGGATCAGATCTCTGAGGATCGGAGGGCCTGTGCCTTGGAGGACTCTGAACACTGTACAGAGCGCTTTGAATTTCACTCTCGCTCTTATGGGCAGCCAATGGAGCGCTTTCAAGGCCGGTTTTGCTGACGTTCTTCTAGGTGTGTTCGTCAGCAGTCTTGCAGCTGCATTCTGTGCCCTCTGGAGCACGTTCAAGGTGTATTCCGGTGCAGCCAGGAAAAGGGCGTTGTTATAATCCAGTCTTGACAGAATAAGGCCCTGTACCAGCAATTTCCTAGAGTCTTATTTTACTTTTCTCCCTTGTTCTCTCTGGCATTGATCTTTTCCTAGCTTTCTCCTGATCTGTCAAACCTGTCCTGTTCTATTTTCACAGGGAAGCTGTATTCCCTCTCATGTCCACTTCTCTGTAAGCAGTCCCAAGGTTCAGTAGAATGGTCTACTCTCTTTCCCATGTGCACACTCCTTCTGTAAGCCATCATTATCTCCTTTAACCTATCTACATTAGTGATTCTCATTTATGCGGTCCGTGCAGGTAACAGCGGTGGGGCCGGGTTGGGGGGGAGGGGGGGTTTCAAGGGACGATGCTGGGGGAAAATTATATAAATAATACATTTTCACTCGTCATCGTCTGTCGGAATACCCGCCCCCCCCCCCCCACCCGGCCCCACCGCTGTTACCTGCATGGGCCGCGGCAGGTCAAGGCACAATGAAGGGATGAAAGTTCACGCTATCATGCCCTTCTATCCAACACTGTGGCTGGCTCAGTGTTTTTCAATCAGTAGATTCAACAACCTCGAGCCCATTTGAGGTGTCTGTGTGGTTCACAAGCATAGTGAAAGGATCTGCTGTACCGTGGGTGCCTAAACATTGTACCCTCACCCATAGGAGTGGATAACCTCTGCCCCTTTGTTAGTCTATATAAATTACCGATGGTTGGTGGAGCTGAGATTTCGCATAGGGGCACAGTCTTTCTTTCTGGTAACCCAGAGAGAAGAGTCTGATTCCCTCTCTCAGTAAAATCCATCCAGTTGCCCATGAATGCGCATTATGTGTTTAGCTTTGCGTCTCAAGTGCCTTGAGGCCATGTACATGGTGTCCTCTGCAAGAACATGTTGCATGCAGGACACGGTGATGGTTCCTTGAACAGAACAAAGGCTATTATGGCTTGTCTTTCAAGCACCCCCTGGTGTTATTTATTTATTTATTTATTTTTTAACAAAATTAATTTTTCTATTTGGACAGATAGAAGAACTTCCTTCATAAACATAATTATCTGTCCTACATTTCACGACACTCCCATTTTACTCAATTGCACTCAAACAAGAATTGTTTAGTAGACTTTTTACTCTCCGACTGAGATGAGTTTGGGCTGCAATGTCTACCAGGATTGGGTTTGTGTATATTGGCAAGGGTGACTAAGTACGAGTTCTGTGGTTACTGATGTAAAGTGTGCCTAGCAGCACCGATCCACTCTGCTACCCATTGGCTTGGTGCCTATGCTCTGCTTCTGCATATTCACAGTGGACATCAGAATGCACTCTCCACATAACACTTCATCATGTTCTTGCTTACATACAAAGCCCCACACATGTCCATTAATCTGCTACACTGTATGCTCTGTACAGAAATTCAGATCAGATTGCATAGACAAATACATTTTTCTCAGTAATTTGCATTTGAAATTTTCCAGACGTTTCAGATGCTTCAAATCCTTCAATTAAAAAATGCTTGTGGTTTCTGTATTTTTTGAATGCGGAGTAAGTATGCCAGCCTGTAGATGAATGCAGACAGACACGACAAAGCTATTCCTACTATATAGTTTATATAGGTTTCTAAGGTTGAGATACCTAATTTTCACAGATTTGCATGGGTAAATTAGCACAGTCCATTTTCCTTGTTGATCAAATTCTGTAATTTGCCTGAGCACTTTTTTGTTTTACATAAGAATATTGATGTGCCCAGCCTCTTTCATCCCCAGCACCCTCTTCTACGCAATAAAATGTATTTTTTATTTTTGGGGACCTTGTTCCATTTCCTTCCTCACACTTAAAATATTTAGATCGCCCATCAATCTTTGCTGTGTTTCTCTACAGCAGTTCATTCCTACGCACTGAAGGCCTCTATCCACTTCTTCTTCAGATCTTTCTATATTCAAGAGACTTCAATGGAAATAGAGGAAATACTTCCTGCACCTGCTAGTTCCCAGGCAGTGACAGGAGTCTTTTCACTGTTTCTTTTATCGGCCCTTTTGTTTGATCCTGCTTCTTGTTGAATATTGTTATTTACATTTTAACTGTTTTATTCAGTTCCTCAATGAAAGAAATTGAACAGAGGAGAAAGATATGAGTGACTGGACCCATTTTCTTTTTAAAAAGTGAGAACAAAGTAGTGTGGGGCACACGCTCAACTTGTACAGCTCAATAGCACACCAAGAAGTTGGGTGGATCAGGGACGACGTTAACCTCAATTTCAGGAGACAATGAGTCCCAGAGACACAGTATAAAACAGCATTTCAAAATACAGTCAATAAAGAATGGACTGACTCGAAAAATGAACTGTAGAACCAAATTTAGAAAACCATGAGGTTTTATTGCAAAACTCAAAAGGGTACAATACAGGAATAGTGAAGTGCAGATGCAACAAATCACATTTAAAAGCATAGAATAATTGCCATGAAGGCTCTCAGTAATAGAAGCAATGATAATGAATAATGATAAATAATAGGCAAAATCAGAAACAGATTAAGGACTTGAATTAAATCTTGGTGTTATAGATACTCCATTGCGAAGAAGAACCTATGCTGCCCAGACTGTGGTCCACCCACCAAATGTATATGCGGATGGACCTTAGGTTTAATCACGAGGAGGCTACTCCGTCTCCACCATGATTAAACTTCTCCAATGGCCCTTCGGAGTAATCGTCGTCTTAGGAGGACCTCTAATTCTGCCTACCTAATTTAGATGGGTGGTACCGTCACCGCCAAGAAAACCCAGGTACTAAGGGACAGTGAAAACTGCTAAATGCTCCCCTCCCCATGGGAGAGGACTCCCATAGCGAGGAAAGCATTTTTTTTAACAAAGAAAATCCTGCTTCCAGATTTTCTTTTTTGCAAAAAAAGAGAAAACAGTTTGGCGTACAGCTTTGTCCAGTAGACAGTCACGCACCAAACTCTAAACAGCATTGACAGGGACCGCCGTGATGGCAGCATTTCTACATTTGGTGGCCGCCACCTCCGTCAAGGTGACAGAGTAATTTACTCAGTCTCCCTGACGGAGAAATGGCCATCCCGCCAAAAACATAAATCAGGCCCTAAGTCTTAATGTGCAGCAAAGTCAGTACGAAATTGAGCAGCATCCCTACAGGCACCCAACAAGTACCATTAAATTGGGTAATGGCAACACAACTGTTATATACAGTGCTTAGAAACAGTAGAAGTGTAGTATGAAGTGAAACATAAAACTGATTATTTTTATGATACATGGAAGCATGCAATATATGTACAAAAAAAACCTTCTCTGAGTTTATTTTATTACTGTCTGGTAACTACATCACTAGTTACCTGTGATAAGAAATGGCATAGCTAGTATACTGTAATAACGTATTACAGTAGAGTTGTGAGCTCTCAATACCTGTTCCAAGATCCAGCAGCCAATGTAAAAGTCAGGTCACTGTGACATCTTAAAACTTCTGTGTAAACAATGAACAGAAAACCTCACTTTTTGCCTCTTTTAAACTTTATCTCCTAAAATGAACAATCATTAGCAAAAAGGAGACATGTATGGTAGTATGTGATAGAGTTCATAATACAAAAGCAGACATTTCTCTGAATGAAACCACACATTTATAATGTCAAACTTATTTTAAACTGACTTATATTAACCTACTTACATTATGGTTTGCAATACATTACTAAGTGTATCTTAGTGTGCTTATTTCATGCCACAAATTCCACATTTTATTGTACATATCTTCAACCATATCTCTTTCATCAGTAAGAGCATGAGACCAAGGATTTGGAGGAAGGTTTACAGTACAACCGTGTATTATAAGGAATAAAATACTAGGTGCAATATACTAATAAGTAATTACAAGCCACCTCAAGTTCCACCGCATTAAGGAACTCAGCCTCTGACCTTCTTTATCAAATTGGTCACTGAACTACTTGGTGAAATGCAATATTCTTATAGCATAAAATATTGCATACCTCATCCAATATATTAAAGGATACTTTCGTCAGAAAAGAATGCGAAAGAGAATGAACCAAGAATTTGAACTTGTTGGAGGAAGGTTTATAGTATGATCATGTATTTTAAGGAATAAAATGCCACATGCCATATACTAAAAAGATATTACAAGTCACCTTATGTTCCATTAAAACATAATGGATATCAGCGAACGACCTCCTTCCTCTACATAGTCACTGAATACTTGGTGACTTACAATATTATTATAATATATACAAGATTGTGTACCTCCTCCCATATATTATAAGATACTTGTGACATCACTAGTTAAATGCAATAAAAAGAAGACATGGCTGCTCTAGTTTTTTGATCTTTTGCTCTTGAGGTGCGACATTACAATGCCTCCTACTAAAAGCAGTAGGCAGAGTGCAAAACACCCTCCTTATCACAACACATGGAAGCCACTTAAATAACTGAAGGGAAGATTCACTTTTTAAACCATCAGAGGAGCAGGAACAAGATATACCTGTATAAGTTCACGGGACTCCAAGATTATTTACAATATACTTTTACATACATAAAATAGTGGGTATTTTATTCTTTATAATATGGGTCAGACATGCCGTTACCCTCTTGCAACCGTCTCTTAAATTCTTGTTTTTTTACCTCTACGGTTGAAACGTTGTCTATTGCATGGCACATAGAATAATGGAATTTGTACTGTGAAAATCAACCCACTAATAGGAAGTTTGAAATTTGTTGTAGATACTCATGATAAGCAGATAAATGTAAGTCACATTTAAAAATGGATCTAAACTTAAATTGCTGGCACAAATGTCTAACTAATATAAGTAGGCCTTCAGTGTAAAAATGTTCATATGAAAGGGATCTGAAAATCTTGTTCTTTTTTCTTTGTTTTTGCAGTAGTTGTAAGTCTACAGTCTTTCTTTCACTTTGTTTGCTCGTTTTGGCAAACTCATTGTTACTTAACAACTCAACTATAATAAGTTTCTACAGTAGAAAAGCACTGAAAATGTCTTAGTGTAGCTTAGTAGTGATGTCTATTAACTAGGCATACGTTATGTATCATCTTCTGTGATACATTATGATGGAAAGAAATGTTCTTTCTGGAACCCACTGCAAGAGAAAGTACTATCTCAATGTATCTCAATGAAAGCTAACCATTTACCTTAATCTATCCCAAATAGAGTTGGCTAGAATGGCCTAGTACCTCTTCTCCTAAAGGAAAAGGGGACCAATTGGATTTCTGACTACGAGTGGACATTTTGCCCTTGGCAGGGTACTGTTATTTGGGTATTTAGTGCAGCCTTTTGTAATGAAATATCCTACACATTATAATTAAACACCTTTTTCTTTGGAAGGCACACAGACTTCCTAGACTTCAAGAATGTTCTTGCCACTTAACTCAATCTAATTGTTAGGCCCGTGACAATATTGTCATTGAATTCATGTGACAGTATGATTGTTTGCAGGAGGTCCAACCAAAATTCCTAAAACAACTGGAAATTCAGCCAATCAAACAATCACTTTATGACTAATTGTCATTTCAGCTAAGCCACTTATATTCACATTGATTCCAAGAGTTAAAGAGCAGATCTCCCTGGGTTCTGTTTCAAAGTGGGCAAGCTGAAGTCCACCATGTAATGCAAGTAGTGTTTTTCCAAAATATTCAGTTTTTAATATAAATCTACAAGACTATCGGCTGCAGAATATCAACTATAACTATATTGTCAAGATAAGTGTAGATTTCCCATTCCTAAATCCACATTTACCTACCTTGAAGATCTCAACTACCATACTACTATATCATCAATGAAAGTATAGATAAACTATCCAGAATCAGAATGAATTTTATTCTAATATATAGTTATTAAATGACAACATTAAAAACATATGCAGAATTTTATAAACCATAGATTTATGACATTTCATGACTGTTTTTAAGAAAGACGATGATGGCTTCATCCCGGATCTGTGACTGAGGGTGAGTGTCTGAAAAGTTTAAGCACCCCGTCCATCATCTTCTTGTGTTTGCTTTGTTTCCCCTTATTTGGCAGGGTATGCCCAGGTGTGGGTCCCTTACTCATTTTGCCACTGGATTCAAGCTAACCTGGCTGATGAGTGGTGTTGCCCTGAAATCGGTCCCAGGATGCTTGTTTCCCGTCCAGGGAGGACTTGGCCCGGCAGTCCGGGCTGGACTGTGCCCATGAGGCACAGGGTCAAGGCTGATTTGGATATGGCTGGGTCCAAACTGGGGGTGGCAAAGTGAGCTAAAGAACAATGATGGATTCAACCTGGATCTGTGACTGGGTGTGAGTGTCTGAAAAGTTTCAGCACTCCGTCTATCATCTCATTGTGTTTGCTTAAGAAAGAGCCAACTGCAAAACATGCACCATCCCCTTTTAGCATCTGTAAATAAATAGAAGGCTGGTCTTCATTGATTAAAATTATACTTCTTCAACAAACGTATTGTAAACTGTTTAGAAAGATTAGAATAATATGTACAAAAAAAAGCCCAAAGTGCAAAAGGGTTTGTGTCGAAGGGCATGTGCAAATACCGAAGCTATCATATTGGCCCAGAAGAAAACAAATATGAGAGTGAATGAATTTTTCCAGTTCTAAAATGAGTCAAAAGAGCTGTTTCCCAATACCCTATTACTTTAAACAAATATGGTTCAGTCCTCAGGGTTGTTTATATTATGACATGTTGCCTTACAGTAATTCTCATTAGTACCTTCCTTTCCCTGTCTGTATGCTTTTTATCCAAAAATGACTGCTTCACCTTCAATTTATCGCTTTTACAAATAACTATATATTTAGTAAATACGTGTGGTCTTAGCAGGTTTTCAAAGGCTGCCTTGACATTAGAAATCCATGTTATATTATGGCCTTTGTTGCAGCTTAAGCACTAATAATAGATCAATTTAGGTTTGCATGCGGGTTGGACTGTGTAGAAAGCCAAAGCATCAGTGGGGGTTTAATCAAATCATCTAAATACGAGAGGCCCAACTCCTCATGAAGCCGTACCGGAGGGGCTTGCTTGTATAGCACATGTTACCTCACAGAGCTCAGCTATTAGTCCAACCTATTCTTAACTCCACACTGTCCAAGTAATTGAATGTGGAGCTAAGAATAATGATGACTAGTATTGTATGTTGGAGCAGTATCCCCAGTTGTCAAGTGTTTCTGGACCTGTGATTACCAGGTCCAAAACTACCTGACCTAGTTTACCGCACCTGGTAAAACTACGTCTCCTGAGCAGGGGTGGTAGAAACAGTCATCTCCTGGCCCGACTGGCTCCCACTAATATCACAGGGTGTTGGAAATAGGGATACTGGTTGAGGGGGGCGAAACACTACTCAATCATCAACCACTAATTCTGTCAGGGTGAAGTCACAAACAAGCCCAAATTAACTTGTGCTTAACCCTCTAATAACTTGGAACAAAAGCAGTCAGGCTTAACTTAGAGGCAGTGTGAAAAGTAGTTATGCAGCACTTCAAACAGTAAATAAAATGAAAGCACAATACAAGAAAAATCTCACACCAATTTAGAAAATGGAGTAAAATGCAATAAATTATCTAAGTCCAACACAACAAAAATCTAATTAGTAAAACCGGAGATATGCAATTTTAAATATTTAGGTGAAAAACTGCTAAAAAGCACAAAACGCCAACTGACGTTATCTGGTCACGCTGGACCAGGACTAAGTCACAAGTTCAGGTAGACTGCAATGGAGTGTGGACAGGCTACAGGGACCAAGTTAGTCCCACTGATCAAAGTACTTTTAATCCAGGTGCACGGTCTGTGCGGCATTGCTTTGCGAGGCTTTGTGTCGTCCGACGTCAATTCCGAGGAGCTGTGAGGTCTGCGATGCCAGGTCCTGCGTCGGGTTGCATCATGCTGCATCAGTTCCAGTGAAGCTGTGCGGCAAGGCATTGCGCTGCTTTGCGTCAAGACGCACCAGTTCCAATGGGCTGGCAGCTGGGCGGTGAGGCTTGTTAAGGTATTGCATCAATCTGCGGCGATTCCAATGAGGCTGGCAGCTGTGCGCGAGGTTCTGTGGAACTCTGCATTGCTCAGCATCAGTTCTGATGTAGCTTGTAGCTGTGCTTTGAGGCTCTGTGGGGTTTTGCGTTGTTTTGCGCCACATTTGGTGAAGAACACAGATGGACTGGCATGCACCTCGATCCCCATTGCCAGGGGTCCAGGACTGGAGGAGCACAACTTAGGGTTGTAAGAACTCACAGCAGGTAGAGTCCAGGTGCAGGGTGCACGAGAGTTGGAGCCTTTTTTGTTCCAGAGACTCTGATCAGGAGGCCAGCCAACTAGCCTTTGGAGTCCATCTGGCGGTCCTGGGTTCAAAATGTAGGTTCAGTCCTTCCCATTGCAACAACGGGGCAGTGTAGCAATCCTTCTTGTAGAAGAGTAGGACAGCAGTCCTTCTTCTGAGTCTTCCACAGGTCCAGATGTGTACTGAAGAGTGAGTCTGAGGGCCCTATTTTCATATGTGGTGAGTTCTTTGAAGTAAGAAAAGTTTCTAGAGTGTTCCCTTTGAAGTGCTTGAAGTTTCATGCTTCCCTGGCCTCCTAGCTGTTTGCATGAACAATGCAAGGGTGACAAGTCCTTTGTTTGAAGGCAGGGAACAGCTTTTTAATTTGCATGTGGGGCTGTGCCCAGCTCTTCATCCCCCCATCCTGTCAGTGATGGCCCATCCAGGCAAACCTAATCTGTCTATATTGTGGCAGTCTGGAAGGAATAAACAAAGTCCTGCTGCCAACTACACCCAGGCATGTGACCCAGGAACAGGCTGCAGGCACCAAATAGTTAAGTCAGGAAAAATGCCAACTTTCTAAAAGTGGCATTTTCAAAACTGTAACTTAAAATCTGACTTTACTTTTAAAGAGGATTTTTAATTACAATTTCTCAGACACCAATCATGAGATGTTCACCTGTTTACAATCAAATGTTAGCACTTAATAAATGTAATAGGGCAACCCAATGTTCTCCTATGGAAACAGTGGGGCATAACAGCAGTGAAAAAACAAATATAGAATTGTTTCATTACTAGGACATAAAACATGAAAGTACATGTTCAACCTTTTAATTACAATGTACCTTGCGCTAAGGGCTACCTAGGCCTACCCTAGGGCTTACTTATATCCAATAATAGGGAGTTTGAGGCTTGGTAAGGGGATCATATTGCCAAGTCGAATTGACAGTTTAAAACTGCATTCAGGCTGCAAAGACAGGCCTTGGACATGTTTTAAGGGCTACTTAAGTGGGTTGCACAATAGGTGCTGCGGGCCCACTCATAGCAATTCAAGTACAGGCCCTGGCTATATGGTATACCACTTTACCAGGGACTTATAAGTAAATTAAATAAGTCAGTCAGTTGTAAGACAATTTTACCATGCTTTAGGGCATGAGCACAAGCACTTTAGCACTGGTCAGGAGTGGTAAATTGCACAGAGTCATAAAGTCAACAAAAACGAATTCAGCAAAATAGGAGGGTGGAGGCAAAAAAGTCTGAGGGGAAGACCATCCGAACGCTGACAGGTCTAACACAGGGGTAGCAGGCAAAGTTCAAAGTTGCATTGAAGGTGCCCTCCTGAAACCCCCACACCCAGTCCTCTACGACCCCACGCTCAGATATGACACTTGCTTTGTGCAGATGATAAATCTGAGCCAATTTGTTCCCACTATTATTGATCCATATCGCTATTTCCCTTTCTCTGAATAAAAACCTGAAAGGGCTGGAGTTAGGTGTCAGGATGCTAGCCTTTATCAGAAAATCTGGGCCCCCGACAGGCCTGCACCTAATTCAGGCCAACCGTTAATGAGAACAATAGTGGTAGTCAATATTCCGCAGTCTATATTCTTGTAGGTTGATATTTGTTATCTCTTGATATTTGGACATACCAAACTACAGGACTGATGACCACAAATATGTTTCGTCTGCGTTCTAGTTTCGTTTATGGCTGCCAAGAGGCTCCTTGCTACCTTGTGGTATCGTTAGGGAGGCCTTGTATGCAGGGACTTATAGTCAGGGAAGGATTAGTAAGGCGGGCACTCTTGCAATGGGTGTTGGCCCGGTTTCGGAGTTGCAGCTGTGGGTCATTTTTTTGGCCAAGGTAGTAGTCGATTTGGGCTGTGTTTGTGCTGTTCAGATGCCACCAGCGGTCCAGTTGGGGGGGGGGGGGGTGCTGAGCAGCCACTCTGGAGATAAATGGGCCTCTATTACCTCCCTTTTACCACAATGAATGCAGATTGAGAAGGGGCTGGGGGCCTGAGCAGCACTGGCCTACTTATATTTAGATGTGGTTCACCATTGGAAGTTAATCCGGGCACAAATAGTCCTGGCAACATTTGCCTTTTTTTAATCTCAGTGAAGTTAGGCAAGCTTGCGTCCAGGGCCGGCGTTAGGGCAGGGTAACTGGTGAGGTCGCTCTGGGCGCTGACCTTAAATATGGCGCTGTGTTTAGTAATAACTTATGAATGGAGTGATGAGGGGTATTTTTGCCAGGTGGTAGTGAGAGAATCGGAGGAGGCACTCATGGGGCTTGGGGGCACCAACAATGATTGTTGCAACGGGCGCCACCAGTGCTTAAGCCGTCCCTGCATGCCTCTTTCAGAGAACACTCTCCCTCCCCTTTTATTCCTTATATATAAAACACTTAAGCACTGTTTTGTGAAAAGGCGTAATCCGCAATGTGGGACTCTTTTATATTAGGGTGCCCAGGCCCATTTTTGATCCCCATTCAACCCTGTTTATAGTAGAGCAGTATCTATGCTCAGGACACAAAGGCACAGGTGTGCCACATTTGATTTAATTAAACTGGGGTGTAGCTTCATTATTGCCAAGAACATGGTCAGCGGGTGCAAAAAATGCACCTTGCCTTAAGTGTCAGAACACCTTGAACCAGCCCTAAATTATAGGCCCAAATGGGAAAAGCAATACTATAAAGCTAAATGGTATTGGCAAAAGTAAAGACTGCCTGAAGGTGTCACACATGACATGAAGTCGCTTGGCAGGTAGGCCTTCGTTTTCGTTGGCACCTTCCAGTCCCTTTCGCACGCGCGGTTTATGGCAAGATATTCTGATAAAGTGCTGCTTTAGCTGTAGTTTATTTTTCACATTTCTCAACTCTTCGCCCAATTTCCCCTCCGGCTGGCCCGCGAGCTCAACCCCACCCACAGTTTCCCCTTCTATAGTAGTGGACGCGCCTACTTTTTGTGGTTTGGGCCGCACTGTTTGGAAAATCTCGCACATCAACCAAATTAGGAATAAAACCGTATCGGCCGTTAATTGGCCGGCGAGAGCTGTGTATATTTACTCTGTAATTAGTTAAACCAACTCTTTCACTGCTACTGGAGCCCCGCCAGTTGGCGCGTGATGGCGCCCCCTCCTTTACGCTGCCTTTCCCGGGCAGGGGGGGGGGGGCGGGCTGGACGTCTGGGAATAGAACTGGGCCAAGACGCGCTGCCGCCAAAATACACATACCCATCAGCCCCTGTTTTTGCTGCTGTTTTTCAATGTTTTGGCACGCTTGCCAGCACTGAGTGTTTATCGCCGTGTACACACGGCTCTTTCTTGTCAAACCATAGGAGAAAAGTGATTCATGTGTCCCCCTTACTTTTATACTTCACCACCACCCGTGTACGGAAGCTCCCATGGGACATACTGTTCAGGGACAGCAGCTTCTTCCTCGCGCCCGAGCAGACAAGAAATGTCTCACTCATCGGCAGAATCTCGCATATGGGAACGAAGTCTTCCGTCTGGCCTGCTTCAAGGCTTTGCACAGTCATCTATGTGCCCAAGGGACTTGTAACTTCTCTGTTAAAATGGCAGCTTGTTGTCCAAAATGTTCAAGTCTGGCACCTGTGATGTCTGCCAGTGATTTCTCATGAGTGATTGCCGCGACTATAATGGGGTGATGACGTAGCACCAGTTGGTTGCAAAAGACATTATCTCATCAAGCCAAAAATGCCAACCTATAGATAACAAAAAAATCATATTCTTACAAAGCACATTTGATGTGTTTTTTTTTGTTGTAGTAATATCAGGCCAGATTGCAAATAAGTCGACTTGAGTTGGGAGTAGGTCCTTTGATGCCTGAGTAACCAGAAGGGTGTGTGTCACCATAGTGCCACACACTTGGACAAATCATGGTTATCAAGTGTTAGTTAATTGTGGAAAACCCAACTGTCAGTCCAGGGCTGTAAGTGTGGTGTCCGATAACATGGCACCATAGGATAGGACTATTCTATTACCCCATGACCATTGCATGGATGATACCTACTGGGGATGGGAACTGAGTACATTCTGAACAAGCAACAAGTTATGGAGAAATCAGGAGGGATAGGCCAAGCAGGAAAGAAGACAATGGGGGAAAGAATGACCTCTAGCACGAAACCAGGAAAAGATAGAGGACTGAGCGTAAGTACTGATCCGATCCAACATTCTGCTGTTTTTTTTTTAGATCAGCTTAGCGAAGTGAATCACATGGTGACTGGTTGATGTATGCTGCTCGTTTGCTCGGTCCGATGTTTAACTGAGTTCTCAAAAATTGTATTTACAGAATGGGGCCAAAGAATGTATTTTACAGCACATTTTTCTCCAAATACTAGCTAAACAGTTTAAAGGCCAGTTTTGAAGGGAAATTCCAGTTCATCAAGTTATGCCACAGTAGGAATTATCTATGCGTAGATCACTCACTTTGAGTGTTTCATTTTAAACTAATGAAAATGTTTGTGTGAAATACCAGGACCACTAAGGTGGAGGCTGTAGTCATTGCTCTCTCCAATTCACTAGGTTGTCTGATGGGCCATGCACGCATTCTGTCTGAAGTGAGTCATCCAGCTACTTGTGGGGGGAACGAAAGGTGGATGCGGGCAATGAGTGAAGGAATGGTTTTTCCCACAAGAGTTTGAAGTGTACACGGCGAGGCTATGACTGCTAAGGAGATTCAACACCTGATTGGCTGAGCTTCCAAAACACTGCACATTTATTTAGTAGTTATTGTGTTTACTTTTCTATTCATGAATATTATTATATAGCCCGTATTTAGCTCATTGTCATTTGGCACTGACACTGAGGTGACCTGATGCTCAAACAGAACATCAGTAGTTTGGAAAAGATTTATTGGAATGCCAATTTTGAGATCAAAGTTGGTCAAGGAAAGTACACCTACTCAATTTTTCCCAAATAGAGGAAGTTTAAAGATGAGGCTGAAGATGTCTTGTTAGCTGGATGAATGTTAATTAGGTTGAAGACAAATGATAATCCATTGAGTGGCTGACTCCTTGGAGGAGTTTGTGGGCTTAAGGAGTGCTGTTTTCGGTGTGTGAAACAGCATGAGTGCAGATTGCAGTGGCGACTGGTTTGGAACGGGGGTGGGGAGACCGTAGAGGGGGGTGGAAAATATAAAGAAAAACACCTACCTTTTCCAACGGCCATGTTTCTCCTCCTTCTCTGCTCTTCCTGAATCCAGTCAGGAAGAAGCTGCAGGAAGCACCCGACACACAGGCTCCCCAGAGCCAATCATAACACTGCAATGCAGCGTTGTGATTGGTCTGAGCGCCCTGGATCGGTGCTCAGATCGAGACATGGAGCCTGTGCATATTCCCCACCAGGCTGTCCATTACAGCCTGGTGGGGAATATGCAAATTGCGCATGATTGCTTGGCCAGCCGTTTCGGCTGGCCAAGCAGTCATGCGCACTTAGTGTGCACAGTCCACTCGGCCCACCCTGAGCCACCAGCCTTGCCGCGCCCTAACCCAGCCCACAGCAACCACAAATAAAACGATAATGACCTTGTTATTATCGTTTTATTTTTCCCCTTTTCACTGCTCTAAGAGCAGTGGGGCGACGCTACTCCGCCTTAGCCACCACTGGCAGATTAACATATATAAGTGATGATGCCACAGACGGTGGCATGTTATGCAGACTGTGAGAGAATAAGTTGGGTTTCAGTTTGCTTAAGTTTGGGTCTAGTCTGAGGTGGCATGGTGTGCAAAGGAATAATGGGTTGGAATGCTGCCCCAGGTGATTACCAGTGGTTAGACAACATGTGATCATTCCTCCAATCACCTTCCGTGTGTTTGATGTAATGCCCTAAGAGACCAGGGGTATACTCAGACGTGGGACCCCTTGTTCAATGTGCCACGGGAACCAAGGTGCACCAGACTGAGAAGGCCCATCAGGCCGAAATCAGTCTAGGGTTTCTTCTGTTCTGGTTCAGAGAGGACCTGGCTTGGCAGTTTGGGTCGGGCTGTTCCTATTGGAGCATGG
The DNA here is from genome assembly GCF_964204655.1 of Triturus cristatus. Lineage (NCBI taxonomy): Eukaryota > Metazoa > Chordata > Amphibia > Caudata > Salamandridae > Triturus > Triturus cristatus. Next base: position 312,631,209 of record NC_140592.1, read on the forward strand.
CTAAGACTGATTTGCATATGGCTAGGTCTAATTTAAGGTGATTGGTGAGAAAAAAACAATGGGTTGAAATGCTACCCCAAAACAATAGCAATGGGTTGAAATGCAACCCAAAACAACTGCTTGTAGTTAGACAAATTGCAAGTAACACCCTAAGTTGCCAGGTGTATACCCAGGCATGTGTCCCTTGCTCACTGTGCCACTGGACCGAAGTTGCAATCACCGAAGAGGCCCAATCAGGCCAAACTGGTCTTGGGTTGCTTGTTCACTGTTCAGAAAGGACCTGGATTGGCAGTTCAGGCTAGATTGTTCCTATTGAAGTAGGAGCAAGACCCATTTGCATATTTGAGGCGGCATGGTGGGCAAAATATCGATGGGATGGAATGCTACTCCAAACAATTGCCAGTGGTTAGACAAATTGGAAGCATTCTCCCATCAAGTTTTGTGTGTTTAATGGTTTACATGCTTGCCTATCAGTTTAATCCCTAAGCATGCATATACTCTGAATTAATTCTATTCTTTTTTGGCCCCTGCAGATCCATAGGCCTCAAAATGTTGACCTGTCTCTAAGAACAAGAGGATCTGGCTGTGAATCACAATTTCCTTTGCATCCAACACCAGATTAGGTGTACATACTATCTTGGATGCACTATATTTTCTGTTCCCTTACTTCATGTACCAGGGCACCTATTCCCAGGGTATCGCTTGTAGAAAGACAGGATGTGCAGTCACCAGCTGGTTGAATGGATGCAGCAGAGGGAATTACTTGAGGAAGTGCATCGGGAGAGAGGCATCCCAGCCTATACCCAAAGGGTGTAGTAGGTGCAGGGACTGGGAACCTAACAGATAATCTCTGCTATCTCGATAGCATCATCTACCTGTGGCATGTAGACTGCACCAGCCATGGTGTGTTTAGCTTCTCTGAATAGTCCCCTTATGCAGTGGTCCAACGTGAACCATGAAAGCTACAATGGGTCTCAAACATCTTACTTAATATACTGACTGATGACCATGGTGAAAGGAAGCAACAGACCTTAGAAACTGTCAAGCGAGAGGACATAAAATCATCAAAGAAGGAGTGTCCCAGGAGATCTCCAGAAAGTGAAGACTACACCTCCGCTTTGCACTTTTCTCCGAGAAGCTTTAAGAAACTGGCTTCATACAACAGTAATGGGAAGATAAATGTAACAATCTGTTCTTTTAAGGAACCAGAGAGTTATGTATCAATGGGGTAACCCGGTAGACCACTGGACTCGGGTATAGATAGGTACACAAAAAGATAGTCACAGTGGAGACATATCTAGAGGAGTAAAGGAGCATACATTTGTTAGTGATTCGAACAAATTTAACGACACCACCTATTTTCTGTATGTATGACCATAATTTAATCGATTATCCAGAATTTCAGTCAAAAGGAAGATCAGCAATTTAAATCAAGGCCAAATGCATCACAATGTCAACATATTTAAATACATATAGGTGTAAGGTACGTGATAAGTGCAAGATTTTGGGATGAGTGCAGGGCGTTGTGAGGGAGGAAGGTTGCGTAAAAATAGGAACATCCACAGTTTGTTGCAGAGCCTAACCTGCCAATTGAATGGCCACAAAACTTAAATCAGACAACACAAAATTAGAAAGCAGTTGTACATTCACTGACAATCTCCTGTGTTGATTGAAGACAGAAGTAAGTCGACGTTTCGACCCCTGTTAGAACCAGCAAATTGGTTTGCTTGGAGTCGGGGTCTTCATCAGGACCAAGGGAATGGGTTACACCTAGGGGCAAGGGTCAAAAATGTAATAAAGTGAGGTGTGTCTGTCATAACCATTATAATTAAGAAGGAGAAAATAATAAAAATTACCAGCATCAGCAGCATGAATCAAGCTGGAAAATTGGGAAGGGGCCAATCAGTGCTCCTGGGAAAAAGAAAAAGAGACGAGGAATACCACTGAAACCACAATTTAAAACCACAATGAGTGTCCAAGAAGCCTGAGTGACAAAGATACTCACCCAAGGTGTAGTATTCCACCACTCGGTAAGTGAGTCTGGGAACGGCTGAATTAATCAGCATAAACAAGGATCCGTTAATGTCCCAAGCTGAAAAAAGGGGGGGGGGAAGAGGGGGAGGAAAGGAGAATTAATCTCCAACACTCGGATCATTAATTTCTATAAACATGTCCGAGAGCGCAGCGCATATGGGATTAATTGAACCATTAATTGTAATACGCGGGAGAAAAGGGAGTTGTGAACCTATCACTCGGATCGGAAAGTCATTAAGAGCATGTCCGAGATCGCAGCGCATATTTAACTCGTCATTGGTCATTAATAAAACATGCGGGAGAATGTGGATGGAACCTTGGAAAATAATCTCCACACAGGGTGTTACAAACCGCAATAATGCGATGACGGGAGAGAGGGAACCACTAAGTCAGCAGGATGTAACATACCTCAAGGGCCGCGTCGAGCGTTCTGACAGCTAACCCTGGGCTTGGTCACATGACCATTAAAATACCAAACAGACGCGCGCACAACCGGAAGGATTGCGCCCTGATTGGTGGAAACTAAGGGGTGTGTGTGGCTACGTGTTCGGATGTGATTGCACATTCAAACAGAGCCGGGGGTTCTTTAAGCCGCAATAATGCGTTAATGAGAGAGAGGGAAGCGAAAACACTGAGGCTGCAGGATGTAACATACCTCAAGGGCCGCGTCGGGCAGTCTGACAGCTAACCCTGGGCTCGGTCACATGACCATTTAAATACCAAACAGACGCGCGTGCGCCCGGAAGGATTGCGCCCTGATTGGTGGAAACTCGGGGGTGTGTATTGCTGCCTGTTCGGATGTAAACTCAAGCAAAGCAGGGACCAATTGCTGGTTCTAGGCTCATAACCACAGTACAAAAGATAATATGATCACTGCAATGAATGATACGAAGACAACCATACCATCGAGCATAATTAATACAATCCTTGTAAGTGGTAGAAAAGTTGTTGCTGATTCCCCAACATACAGAATATTATAAGACAACGTAACATCACTAAAAGACTCAGCGATTACAGTGCGCAATGGGGTTGTCTTATAATGTAAAATGGACACATAACATCACTTAAAACCACAGCGAATACTGTATGCAGTGGGGTTGTCTATGATGTGAAATGGGCAGTGTGGGATGTATAACCCTCAGTATCATGATACTTAGCCATTATTTAATAAAGATAGTTGGGTGTAGGTTGCATCAAGTTCATTAAGGCCACTAAGGATAGAATCAAACCGGTCCATCCATTTGCATTCCCTGATGTTGAGAATTGAGCCAAGGTCACCACCCCTAATGCCCAGTATAATGGCTTCAATTACCAGCCATTTTATCGATTCAGGGGAATGGTTGCATGTTTTAAAATGGTCGACCATGGGTGCTCCAGGAGTGGTACATCTTATCCTGCTGCAGTGTTGGAGTATCCGGCATTTCACTTTCTGGGTAGTCTGGCCTATGTAAATCTTATTGCAGGGGCAGACTATCGCGTAGATGACGTTCTTAGTATTACAATTGGTGAGCGTCTTTAAATCCACCGTACAGTTGTTATGTTGGAACGTCTTTGTTTCAATGGTCAGATTGCAGGCTTTGCACTGTCCACATTTGACATGGCCCGTAGGAGCGGGAAGATGCCAGAGCGATTCAATGGTTGGTCTAGTCGGTGTTTCCAAGAGAGACTTGACCACATGGTCGCGCACATTTTTACCTTTCTTGAAGGAATGCATTGGGGGTTCGGTAAGCTGTAGTTCTGCTGACACCAAATGCCAATGTTTATTAACAATCTGGCGGATATCGTTACTCCTGGTGTTAAAAGTAGTAACACATATCAGTCTATTAGGATCATCCGTCCGTACTTTAGGAGTAAGGAGGAGGTCTCTATGGTTGTACCAGGCTCTCTTGCGAGCCCTCTTAACAAGCCTCCGAGGATAGCCGCGTTCGATCAATCTCAGGATGAGGTCATCAGATTCCGTGAAGAAATCATCTTTTCTGGAACAGTTCCTCCTGATCCTAAGAAACTGGCCGAAAGGAAGGTTATCGCGTAGTCCTCTAGGATGGTGACTTCCATACCTCAATAAGGTGTTTCTTTCCGTAGTTTTACGGAACAGGGTTGTATAAAGACAGTCATCCATAGCCTTGATGGTGATATCAAGAAAGTCAATACTAGACTTGTCCTTAGTCATAGTAAACTGAATATCAACCAATCTATCATTCAACCAACGGAAAAACTCATCCAATTCCTGGTCATTGCCTGTCCAAATCATCAGGACGTCATCGATATAACGTTTCCAATACGTGACATTTTGACTGAACGGATTTGTGATGTTACTGACAAAGGTCTGCTCAAAGTTGTCCATATACAAAATGGCCAGGTCTGGGGCAAAGCTGGCACCCATCGCGACGCCTTTCGTTTGCATGAAGAAGTCATTTTGAAAGAAAAAGAAATTCTGTGTCATTGCTATATTGAGCAATCGAATGATGAAATCCGAGGGAACTTGCATCGGTTGGGTTCTTGTCTCCAAATATTTCAAAGTCACCTCCAAAGCGTGTTGTTGAGGGATACTAGTATATAGTGACACAATGTCCAGTGTCACTAGAATTTGGGTGGCTGGATTGAAAGGCATCCCATCAACCAGATTGATAACTTGCATGGTGTCCCGCAGGTACGAATCTGTATTTTCTGCCAAGGGCTTCAAGAAAAAATCGATGTATTTACATAGTGGCTCAAGAATTGAGCCACACCCCGAGACTATGGGGCGGCCGGGTGGCCTTTCCTGGTTTTTATGTACCTTGGGTAAGGTGTAGATTGTCGGAAGACGAGGCTGAGGCTGATTCAGAAATTGGATCTCCAGGTTCGAGAGGAAACCTTGGGCGAGGCCATCTTGAGTTACTCGAAGGATCATGGTACTGATCTTTTTGGTGGGATTTAGATTGAGTCTAGTATAGCTGATGCCATCATTCAATTGAGAATAGAGTTCTTCCTTGTAGTTTTCCACGCTCTGTAGTACGATGGCTCCACCCTTGTCAGCGGGTTTGATGACAATAGAGTGGTTATTCCTCAAGTCATCCAGGGCCTTTCGTTCCGCAGAGGTGACATTGTGTTTGACATACTTTCTGGTGGAGCAGATTCTTAGTGCCTCCTTAAGTACAGTACTTTCATAGGTCAGAATCCGATGTGAGACCATTTGAGAAGTAGGTGTGAATGTGGAGGGAGTACGTAGGCCGGTACAGGATGTAGTCGTACTCATAGGAGCCTGACGAAAGAAGTAGCGTAACCGTATTTTTCGAAAGAACCGGTGTAACTCAGTCTGAAGGTTGAATTTGTTGGGATAGGTCGTAGGAACATATGATAGACCTTTACTCAAAATCCGATGTTCATCATCGGTAAGTATATGATTAGACAGGTTCATGATGGGATCCTTTAGAGTGCCTACCAACGATAGACCCGGCGTCTCGTTTGAATTTCTCCATGTGGTTCCTGAGGGAAGTGTACCTGCTTCTGGGCAGTATTCATCCCTTGTTGGTGAACTCTGTCCCAACCCTGGCCTTGTTGTAAGCGGCCGCGTCCGCGGCCTCTGTTCCAATTCCAATTCGCATTTCTTCCCCTGGGTGGTCGCCATTGTCGGTCCTCTAAAAAAGCCGGTCCAGAGGGTGGATAATAGGCAGTATCCTGAGGTTGGTACCCTGTGTAGCTCCCTGCCTGTTCACCCTCACTGCCCGTGGAGCCAGACGACTCCGAGAAATTCGTGAATCTGCGAGTACCTCGAAAGCCACCTCTTCCTCTGTTGAAGAAACGACCCTGTTGGTCCTGCTTGTAATAATCTTCCTGTAGGTACGGATAGGTCAATTTCTTATCATAAAAGCGGACGTCTTTAGAAAGTTTGTCCAATTTCTTGGCTTGTGTGTTGACATCAAATTCCTTGATGGTTTTCTCAAGGCGTTCCAGAGCCTCCTTGGCATTTGTTAGTGCATTATCTGTAGAAATGTCTCGTTTTAAATCAGCAATTTCCTTCATCAATAATTCGACCTGTTCAAGGGCAGTCTCAACTCCCAGGACCATCCAGTGGCGAGAACAGTTGTTGGCCACGAAGCTGAAGCCCTCCTTGAATTTGGGTTGATCCACAAAGATCGCTGGCTCGTTCTTAACCTGCAATCCAACCGGTATGACGTTTGACTGTAGATATTTGGTCAGAAGGTGGCCGTGCAGCCTGGTGCGGATCAGCTTCTTCTCTAATCTCTCTAGTTTGTTGATCTTCTCATAAAGAGACACATCAATGTTTGGGGTATTCGAAGAAATGAAAAGGTTGGAGGGATCTTGAATAAGTGTGGTAATGTATTCCTCAGTGTATGATAGTGTCTCATTGCCTAACATAATGAAAAAGGATTAAAAATGAATACCCTCGCAGGACAAGGCCTGCACTATAGAGAGTTATGTATCAATGGGGTAACCCGGTAGAGCACTGGACTCGGGTATAGATAGGTACACAAAAAGATAGTCACAGTGGAGACATATTTAGAGGAGTAAAGGAGCATACATTTGTTAGTGATTCGAACAAATTTAACGACACCACCTATTTTCTGCATGTATGACCATAATTTAATCGATTATCCAGAATTTCAGTCAAAAGGAAGATCAGCAATTTAAATCAAGGCCAAATGCATCACAATGTCAACATATTTAAATACATATAGGTGTAAGGTACGTGATAAGTGCAAGATTTTGGGATGAGTGCAGGACGTTGTGAGGGAGGAAGGTTGCGTAAAAATAGGAACATCCACAGTTTGTTGCAGAGCCTAACCTGCCAATTGAATGGCCACAAAACTTAAATCAGACAACACAAAATTAGAAAGCAGTTGTACATTCACTGACAATCTCCTGTGTTGATTGAAGACAGAAGTAAGTCGACGTTTCGACCCCTGTTAGAACCAGCAAATTGGTTTGCTTGGAGTCGGGGTCTTCATCAGGACCAAGGGAATGGGTTACACCTAGGGGCAAGGGTCAAAAATGTAATAAAGTGAGGTGTGTCTGTCATAACCATTATAATTAAGAAGGAGAAAATAATAAAAATTACCAGCATCAGCAGCATGAATCAAGCTGGAAAATTGGGAAGGGGCCAATCAGTGCTCCTGGGAAAAAGGAAAAGAGACGAGGAATACCACTGAAACCACAATTTAAAACCACAATGAGTGTCCAAGAAGCTTGAGTGACAAAGATACTCACCCAAGGTGTAGTATTCCACCACTCGGTAAGTGAGTCTGGGAACGGCTGAATTAATCAGCATAAACAAGGATCCGTTAATGTCCCAAGCTGAAAAAAGGGGGGGGGGTGGGGAAGAGGGGGAGGAAAGGAGAATTAATCTCCAACACTCGGATCATTAATTTCTATAAACATGTCCGAGAGCGCAGCGCATATGGGATTAATTGAACCATTAATTGTAATACGCGGGAGAAAAGGGAGTTGTGAACCTATCACTCGGATCGGAAAGTCATTAAGAGCATGTCCGAGATCGCAGCGCATATTTAACTCGTCATTGGTCATTAATAAAACATGCGGGAGAATGTGGATGGAACCTTGGAAAATAATCTCCACACAGGGTGTTACAAACCGCAATAATGCGATGACGGGAGAGAGGGAACCACTAAGTCAGCAGGATGTAACATACCTCAAGGGCCGCGTCGAGCATTCTGACAGCTAACCCTGGGCTTGGTCACATGACCATTAGACTGCCCGACGCGGCCCTTGAGGTATGTTACATCCTGCAGCCTCAGTGTTTTCGCTTCCCTCTCTCTCATTAACGCATTATTGCGGCTTAAAGAACCCCCGGCTCTGTTTGAATGTGCAATCACATCCGAACACGTAGCCACACACACCCCTTAGTTTCCACCAATCAGGGCGCAATCCTTCCGGTTGTGCGCTCGTCTGTTTGGTATTTTAATGGTCATGTGACCAAGCCCAGGGTTAGCTGTCAGAACGCTCGACGCGGCCCTTGAGGTATGTTACATCCTGCTGACTTAGTGGTTCCCTCTCTCCCGTCATCGCATTATTGCGGTTTGTAACACCCTGTGTGGAGATTATTTTCCAAGGTTCCATCCACATTCTCCCGCATGTTTTATTAATGACCAATGACGAGTTAAATATGCGCTGCGATCTCGGACATGCTCTTAATGACTTTCCGATCCGAGTGATAGGTTCACAACTCCCTTTTCTCCCGCGTATTACAATTAATGGTTCAATTAATCCCATATGCGCTGCGCTCTCGGACATGTTTATAGAAATTAATGATCCGAGTGTTGGAGATTAATTCTCCTTTCCTCCCCCTCTTCCCCTCCCCCCTTTTTTCAGCTTGGGACATTAACGGATCCTTGTTTATGCTGATTAATTCAGCCGTTCCCAGACTCACTTACCGAGTGGTGGAATACTACACCTTGGGTGAGTATCTTTGTCACTCAGGCTTCTTGGACACTCATTGTGGTTTTAAATTGTGGTTTCAGTGGTATTCCTCGTCTCTTTTCCTTTTTCCCAGGAGCACTGATTGGCCCCTTCCCAATTTTCCAGCTTGATTCATGCTGCTGATGCTGGTAATTTTTATTATTTTCTCCTTCTTAATTATAATGGTTATGACAGACACACCTCACTTTATTACATTTTTGACCCTTGCCCCTAGGTGTAACCCATTCCCTTGGTCCTGATGAAGACCCCGACTCCAAGCAAACCAATTTGCTGGTTCTAACAGGGGTCGAAACGTCGACTTACTTCTGTCTTCAATCAACACAGGAGATTGTCAGTGAATGTACAACTGCTTTCTAATTTTGTGTTGTCTGATTTAAGTTTTGTGGCCATTCAATTGGCAGGTTAGGCTCTGCAACAAACTGTGGATGTTCCTATTTTTACGCAACCTTCCTCCCTCACAACGTCCTGCACTCATCCCAAAATCTTGCACTTATCACGTACCTTACACCTATATATATTTAAATATGTTGACATTGTGATGCATTTGGCCTTGATTTAAATTGCTGATCTTCCTTTTGACTGAAATTCTGGATAATCGATTAAATTATGGTCATACATGCAGAAAATAGGTGGTGTCGTTAAATTTGTTCGAATCACTAACAAATGTATGCTCCTTTACTCCTCTAAATATGTCTCCACTGTGACTATCTTTTTGTGTACCTATCTATACCCGAGTCCAGTGGTCTACCGGGTTACCCCATTGGTACATAACTCTCTATAGTGCAGGCCTTGTCCTGCGAGGGTATTCATTTTTAATCCTTTTTCATTATGTTAGGCAATGAGACACTATCATACACTGAGGAATACATTACCACACTTATTCAAGATCCCTCCAACCTTTTCATTTCTTCGAATACCCCAAACATTGATGTGTCTCTTAATGAGAAGATCAACAAACTAGAGAGATTAGAGAAGAAGCTGATCCGCTCCAGGCTGCACGGCCACCTTCTGACCAAATATCTACAGTCAAACGTCATACCGGTTGGATTGCAGGTTAAGAACGAGCCAGCGATCTTTGTGGATCAACCCAAATTCAAGGAGGGCTTCAGCTTCGTGGCCAACAACTGTTCTCGCCACTGGATGGTCCTGAGAGTTGAGACTGCCCTTGAACAGGTCGAATTATTGATGAAGGAAATTGCTGATTTAAAACGAGACATTTCTACAGATAATGCACTAACAAATGCCAAGGAGGCTCTGGAACGCCTTGAGAAAACCATCAAGGAATTTGATGTCAACACAGAAGCCAAGAAATTGGACAAACTTTCTAAAGACGTCCGCTTTTATGATAAGAAATTGACCTATCCGTACCTACAGGAAGATTATTACAAGCAGGACCAACAGGGTCGTTTCTTCAACAGAGGAAGAGGTGGCTTTCGAGGTACTCGCAGATTCACGAATTTCTCGGAGTCGTCTGGCTCCACGGGCAGTGAGGGTGAACAGGCAGGGAGCTACACAGGGTACCAACCTCAGGATACTGCCTATTATCCACCCTCTGGACCGGCTTTTTTAGAGGACCGACAATGGCGACCACCCAGGGGAAGAAATGCGAATTGGAATTGGAACAGAGACCGCGGACGCGGCCGCTTACAACAAGGCCAGGGTTGGGACAGAGTTCACCAACAAGGGATGAATACTGCCCAGAAGCAGGTACACTTCCCTCAGGAACCACATGGAGAAATTCAAACGAGACGCCGGGTCTATCGTTGGTAGGCACTCTAAAGGATCCCATCATGAACCTGTCTAATCATATACTTACCGATGATGAACATCGGATTTTGAGTAAAGGTCTATCATATGTTCCTACGACCTATCCCAACAAATTCAACCTTCAGACTGAGTTACACCGGTTCTTTCGAAAAATACGGTTACGCTACTTCTTTCGTCAGGCTCCTATGAGTACGACTACATCCTGTACCGGCCTACGTACTCCCTCCACATTCACACCTACTTCTCAAATGGTCTCACATCGGATTCTGACCTATGAAAGTACTGTACTTAAGGAGGCACTAAGAATCTGCTCCACCAGAAAGTATGTCAAACACAATGTCACCTCTGCGGAACGAAAGGCCCTGGATGACTTGAGGAATAACCACTCTATTGTCATCAAACCCGCTGACAAGGGTGGAGCCATCGTACTACAGAGCGTGGAAAACTACAAGGAAGAACTCTATTCTCAATTGAATGATGGCATCAGCTATACTAGACTCAATCTAAATCCCACCAAAAAGATCAGTACCATGATCCTTCGAGTAACTCAAGATGGCCTCGCCCAAGGTTTCCTCTCGAACCTGGAGTTCCAATTTCTGAATCAGCCTCAGCCTCGTCTTCCGACAATCTACACCTTACCCAAGGTACATAAAAACCAGGAAAGGCCACCCGGCCGCCCCATAGTCTCGGGGTGTGGCTCAATTCTTGAGCCACTATGTAAATACATCGATTTTTTCTTGAAGCCCTTGGCAGAAAATACAGATTCGTACCTGCGGGACACCATGCAAGTTATCAATCTGGTTGATGGGATGCCTTTCAATCCAGCCACCCAAATTCTAGTGACACTGGACATTGTGTCACTATATACTAGTATCCCTCAACAACACGCTTTGGAGGTGACTTTGAAATATTTGGAGACAAGAACCCAACCGATGCAAGTTCCCTCGGATTTCATCATTCGATTGCTCAATATAGCAATGACACAGAATTTCTTTTTCTTTCAAAATGACTTCTTCATGCAAACGAAAGGCGTCGCGATGGGTGCCAGCTTTGCCCCAGACCTGGCCATTTTGTATATGGACAACTTTGAGCAGACCTTTGTCAGTAACATCACAAATCCGTTCAGTCAAAAGGTCACGTATTGGAAACGTTATATCGATGACGTCCTGATGATTTGGACAGGCAATGACCAGGAATTGGATGAGTTTTTCCGTTGGTTGAATGATAGATTGGTTGATATTCAGTTTACTATGACTAAGGACAAGTCTAGTATTGACTTTCTTGATATCACCATCAAGGCTATGGATGACTGTCTTTATACAACCCTGTTCCGTAAAACTACGGAAAGAAACACCTTATTGAGGTATGGAAGTCACCATCCTAGAGGACTACGCGATAACCTTCCTTTCGGCCAGTTTCTTAGGATCAGGAGGAACTGTTCCAGAAAAGATGATTTCTTCACGGAATCTGATGACCTCATCCTGAGATTGATCGAACGCGGCTATCCTCGGAGGCTTGTTAAGAGGGCTCGCAAGAGAGCCTGGTACAACCATAGAGACCTCCTCCTTACTCCTAAAGTACGGACGGATGATCCTAATAGACTGATATGTGTTACTACTTTTAACACCAGGAGTAACGATATCCGCCAGATTGTTAATAAACATTGGCATTTGGTGTCAGCAGAACTACAGCTTACCGAACCCCCAATGCATTCCTTCAAGAAAGGTAAAAATGTGCGCGACCATGTGGTCAAGTCTCTCTTGGAAACACCGACTAGACCAACCATTGAATCGCTCTGGCATCTTCCCGCTCCTACGGGCCATGTCAAATGTGGACAGTGCAAAGCCTGCAATCTGACCATTGAAACAAAGACGTTCCAACATAACAACTGTACGGTGGATTTAAAGACGCTCACCAATTGTAATACTAAGAACGTCATCTACGCGATAGTCTGCCCCTGCAATAAGATTTACATAGGCCAGACTACCCAGAAAGTGAAATGCCGGATACTCCAACACTGCAGCAGGATAAGATGTACCACTCCTGGAGCACCCATGGTCGACCATTTTAAAACATGCAACCATTCCCCTGAATCGATAAAATGGCTGGTAATTGAAGCCATTATACTGGGCATTAGGGGTGGTGACCTTGGCTCAATTCTCAACATCAGGGAATGCAAATGGATGGACCGGTTTGATTCTGTCCTTAGTGGCCTTAATGAACATGATGCAACCTACACCCAACTATCTTTATTAAATAATGGCTAAGTATCATGATACTGAGGGTTATACATCCCACACTGCCCATTTCACATCATAGACAACCCCACTGCATACAGTATTCGCTGTGGTTTTAAGTGATGTTATGTGTCCATTTTACATTATAAGACAACCCCATTGCGCACTGTAATCGCTGAGTCTTTTAGTGATGTTACGTTGTCTTATAATATTCTGTATGTTGGGGAATCAGCAACAACTTTTCTACCACTTACAAGGATTGTATTAATTATGCTCGATGGTATGGTTGTCTTCGTATCATTCATTGCAGTGATCATATTATCTTTTGTACTGTGGTTATGAGCCTAGAACCAGCAATTGGTCCCTGCTTTGCTTGAGTTTACATCCGAACAGGCAGCAATACACACCCCCGAGTTTCCACCAATCAGGGCGCAATCCTTCCGGGCGCACGCGCGTCTGTTTGGTATTTAAATGGTCATGTGACCGAGCCCAGGGTTAGCTGTCAGACTGCCCGACGCGGCCCTTGAGGTATGTTACATCCTGCAGCCTCAGTGTTTTCGCTTCCCTCTCTCTCATTAACGCATTATTGCGGCTTAAAGAACCCCCGGCTCTGTTTGAATGTGCAATCACATCCAAACACGTAGCCACACACACCCCTTAGTTTCCACCAATCAGGGCGCAATCCTTCCGGTTGTGCGCGCGTCTGTTTGGTATTTTAATGGTCATGTGACCAAGCCCAGGGTTAGCTGTCAGAACGCTCGACGCGGCCCTTGAGGTATGTTACATCCTGCTGACTTAGTGGTTCCCTCTCTCCCGTCATCGCATTATTGCGGTTTGTAACACCCTGTGTGGAGATTATTTTCCAAGGTTCCATCCACATTCTCCCGCATGTTTTATTAATTACCAATGACGAGTTAAATATGCGCTGCGATCTCGGACATGCTCTTAATGACTTTCCGATCCGAGTGATAGGTTCACAACTCCCTTTTCTCCCGCGTATTACAATTAATGGTTCAATTAATCCCATATGCGCTGCGCTCTCGGACATGTTTATAGAAATTAATGATCCGAGTGTTGGAGATTAATTCTCCTTTCCTCCCCCTCTTCCCCCCCCCCCCTTTTTTCAGCTTGGGACATTAACGGATCCTTGTTTATGCTGATTAATTCAGCCGTTCCCAGACTCACTTACCGAGTGGTGGAATACTACACCTTGGGTGAGTATCTTTGTCACTCAGGCTTCTTGGACACTCATTGTGGTTTTAAATTGTGGTTTCAGTGGTATTCCTCGTCTCTTTTCCTTTTTCCCAGGAGCACTGATTGGCCCCTTCCCAATTTTCCAGCTTGATTCATGCTGCTGTTGCTGGTAATTTTTATTATTTTCTCCTTCTTAATTATAATGGTTATGACAGACACACCTCACTTTATTACATTTTTGACCCTTGCCCCTAGGTGTAACCCATTCCCTTGGTCCTGATGAAGACCCCGACTCCAAGCAAACCAATTTGCTGGTTCTAACAGGGGTCGAAACGTCGACTTACTTCTGTCTTCAATCAACACAGGAGATTGTCAGTGAATGTACAACTGCTTTCTAATTTTGTGTTGTCTGATTTAAGTTTTGTGGCCATTCAATTGGCAGGTTAGGCTCTGCAACAAACTGTGGATGTTCCTATTTTTACGCAACCTTCCTCCCTCACAACGTCCTGCACTCATCCCAAAATCTTGCACTTATCACGTACCTTACACCTATATGTATTTAAATATGTTGACATTGTGATGCATTTGGCCTTGATTTAAATTGCTGATCTTCCTTTTGACTGAAATTCTGGATAATCGATTAAATTATGGTCATACATGCAGAAAATAGGTGGTGTTGTTAAATTTGTTCGAATCACTAACAAATGTATGCTCCTTTACTCCTCTAAATATGTCTCCACTGTGACTATCTTTTTGTGTACCTTTTAAGGAACCAGCCAGTCAGATAAAAGAAGTATTCTGTATAGGGCTCGATCGAGTTTACCATCTGGAGTGTGGGATGAATTTTGCTCCCCAGATAAAAGACCCTCAATTGTGGAATGAGATATACTGCTAAATCTATGGTCAATGTAAGAGCCTCCATTGCAGATTTCAACACTGAAGAGGTCCTTTTCCTTTGAAAAGTTTCATAGCAGCACCACATCAAAAAGGGATATTATGACTCAATCTGTGTTGAGCAAGCAGTGGAAAAGGAATAGGCCATATGTCTACATCTCAATGATGGCTGAAGTGCTGGGCCAAGCTCTCAGCAAATGGGGGATTGTGGAGTTAGACTTGGATGCCACCAGCAAGGGCCGGTGCCACTAAAAACCATGTGATGCATCTCCACGTTTAGCTGGAGGTAAGGGAAAACAATCCTTTTTGTGTTAATTATCTCTTTCACCAGAGCCTAAAGAAGAAAGGGACTGGATGGTCTTAAGGCCCATGAGACTAACATTAGCAGGATCCTACATAATGGAAACTGATCCACTGAGTAGAATTTAAGGGTTGGGGCTATGGTCCAAACCCATGACACAAAGTGAGAAACCATTGATGCTTCTCCAGAAAGCTACATCCACTACATTTTGGAGCCCGTTGTCTTGAGAAAGCACAATAGCACACCCACATCTACTGGAAGGGATTGTCGGCACCTAAATGAATGCCAAAGAGAAGCCGCAGGAACAGTGACATAAGACAACCCTAGACAGTGTGTTACAAATTGCTAATGCTTATGGTCTCATCTGAAGGCAGCACCTCAGTCATCTGTCCCTGAAGCCATTGTTGGGGCAGGCATTCTAGCACAGGAAATGCCAGCCTTTTCTGTAATAGGAGCTATTTGTAGCTTAGTGAGAATCATCCCGAGCCTCTAATATTATTAATGCTGTAATAATAAGTGACCACATCAGACAGGATTGCACTAGTGACCACCCTATGCACGATTACCAAAAATCAACACCTTTGTGCACTGGGCAGCGTTGCCAGCATTAATGTAAAAAAGGATTTGCCAATTAGGAAGGGTTTACATGGGTAATGCTTTGCTGATATATCAACAGTGCTCCTGGCACTAAGAAAATAACGCTAGTAACAAGTGTCCCACTTACAAAATTTATCACACAAATATCATCTTTAAATATATTTTGGAAATTCAACATTTTTCCCCAAACATCAGTTTGTGGGGTTCCATAAATATATACATTTCTGCCTTGAAAACACACTTTTCAATTATGGTGTACAATCTATTAATTCAGCCTAGGAGAGCTTCGAAATTAGTAGGCTGAGCTGCACACAAGAGAGCTACTTACAGGTAACTGGAGAGCTACCAGTACCTCATGAGCTGCAGGTTGGAGAAACCTGCTGTAGCACGTGGGAGGGTGACTCTGCTGATAACTGGTACACATCTGCCTGAGAATGAGACTGCTCAAGGTGATTACAGGTCTGCACCAGAACATTGTGTGTCTTTTGCTTTCTCGCCCTAAGTGCGCCAGGTATGCCCAGATGTGGGTCCTGGGCTCACAGTGCCACTGGAATCAAGCTATCCTGGCTCGAGAGGGGTGAGACCCTGAAACCGGTCCTAGGATGCTTATTTCTGGTCCAGGGAGGACCTGGCTTGGCAGGTCGGGCTGGACTGTTCCCATGAGGCACAGGGTCAAGACTGATTTGCATATGGCCAGGTCTAAACTGGGGTGGCATGGTGAGCAAAAGAATAATGGATTTAACCCAGATCTCTTGACTGGGGGTGAATGTTTTGATTTGTTCTGCATTCCATCCATCAATTGTGTGTCTTTTACTTTCTCGCCCTAAGTTCGCCAAGTATGCCCAGACGTGGGTCCTGGGCTCACTGTGCCACTGGAATCAAGCTATCCTGGCTGAAGAGGGGTGAAACCCTGAAACTGGTCCTAGGTTGCTTGTTTTCGGTCCAGAGAGGACCTGGCTTGGCAGTTCGGGCTGGACTGTTCCCATGAGGCACAGGGCCAAGACTGATTTGCATATGGCCAGGTCTAAACTGGGGTGGCATGGTGAGCAAAAGAATGATGGATTTAACCCAGATCTCTTGACTGGGGGTGAATGTTTTGATTTCTTCTGCATTCCGTCCATCAATTGTGTGTCTTTTTCACCAGAACATAAGCACAGTTGCATTCATTTGCTTCTTTGAGGGTAAGAAGTAGATGCCCATATATTGTTTGGGAATAAACTCCACCATATTTAATACTTTAGATTTTCATGCTTTTGCAAATCTATATTGAGTCATTACTGGACCTGACTGCAACTAAAACCTGGAAATACGCCAGTAATACTGGTGATCTACTGGAGTCCTTCTCCAAGTTGAACTGAGTCAGCAAAAAAAACACCAAAAAAAGAAGTTGTGACATGTCCTGCACAAGGGTGCCATATGGTCAAGGGCTGTTCCTGTGCTGAATGTCGCCTGCAGAAAATCCATCCTGGTGGAAGCACTGGGGAGAGACAAGCTGTTAGCCGGTGTGCTTGTGAACAGATCGCTGGTAACTATGAGCAAAAAGCCCTAGTCTGCCAATAGTTGTGCCCATTCCTGACATCATACACCAGTGGCGGCCGCCACCGAGTAGCATAGGTGAGGCGGAGTCTGTGGGGGGGTGATAGAAAAAAAAATACTTACCTTGCTGCCGGACTGTCGCCTCACGTCATCCTGTTCTGTTCCTGATTGAAGCAGGAAGCACACCCAGGCTCCCCTAAGCAAAACACAACACTGCAATGCCGTGGTTCGGCGCTCAGACAGGCAGTGGGAGCCTGTGCTTGTTCCTCACCAGGCTGTGTATTACAGCCTGATGCATGTGCATGACTGTTTGGCTGGCTGAAGACGGCCGCCCAAACATTCATGCGCACTTAATTGCCAACCACTCCTCCCCTTGCTGGCTGTGATGACAGCCAAGTCCTGCCCCGCAAGCCTGCCCGACAACGGAAAAATAAAATGATAATAACATAGGGTTATTATCATTATATTTTTCCTTTTTCCACTGCGCAAAATGCAATGGGGGGCACTCCTCCTCCTTAGCGGTGTAGCCGCCGCTGTCACACACACACACACCATATCCAATTTTCCTGGAGAAGCACAGTTAATGATCTACCTGCCAGTCACCACAGCACACATGCCACCATCTCCATACAGGAAGTGTTGACATCTGACATCAGTCTCTTGACTCATGGTGAACCTTGTTGATTCATGCATGCAGGAGTCTGCAGTTGCTGACTTAGGGAACAAGTGTTTGAACACAAAATCTGCCTAGATTATGATGTCCCTTTCGTAAAAAGGTCCAGCTCCTTGCACCTGCAGATATAAGGACACGCCGAAGGAATTTATGGCAGCTGGAATAATCTAGTGTGATCTGAGGGAGCCCAGAAGAAGAAGGAAATGCTCATGTACATTTACTGCCCCACCCTGAACAAGTGCATCATTTCAAACCTAAGTGTGTGACACCCTTAACAGTCATACTTCAATCTGCTGGTTGTCCCATCTGAGTCTTTAGTCAACCAGATCCCTGTGGGCAAAGACATTCAACGGAGATCAGTGTTCAGCTGCTGACTTGGATTTTAAGATTTTAGGTGGACACTCCTAATCTTAAAGAATCAGGGACTCTATGGGGCAGGGGCAGCTTTCCATTTGCTCACAGAATGTGCAGTGGGAACCAGGAACATCCTTGAGATCCTGAATGACATAACATTTTGTTCGAGAAGCATTACAAAAATGACGGCAAACCATCAGGGCTTGCGAGAACAGCTTGCCTCTATAAATGCAAAGACCACTGCTCACAGCTTCAAGTAACTAGGTTACATTATGTCGGAGAATGAGATCTTCCACCAAAATTAGGGGTTTCAGGACTTTGTCTCGCTCCAAAACCCTGAAAGAAATGCAAAGCCTTTTTGGGTCTTGTGACTGATATCATTGCTTTGTGCTGGGTTCATCAAAACTAGCAGGCTTACTGAACAGACACTAGAACAGCACAACTGCAAGAAAAGAAAATAGAAACATAACACACAGCATTATTACAAGTTGAGAGACGTTTCTGAACACAGGTGTGACTCAGCATTTAGAAAAGTGACTGATAAATTATTCAACGTTCCTGTCATTGCATTTGCAGACCCCACCCAAATGTACCTGCCCCATGTAAATAGCAACATTGCGGGGCAAGGTCCAATCCTGTCCTTAAGAGAGAAAAAGAGGGCGGACCAGCATTGTTGTAAGTGGTCGAGATTATTCGTTTCAATCTTCAACTGCAGATTTTATCTAACAGGATGAAGAATTGAAGAATTACAGAACAAGAGCCCCACTGGCCATATCTCACTTTCAACTCACCCACTAAATTACCTCCCAATTCAAAACAACTCTATGCACACATATTCTCCACATTCCACTCCATCTCTCCATGTTCCACACACATTCTCCTAGAGTGGCCAGCACAACATACTTTCCCTCTTTATAAAGAACAATGACATTAAGTCTGTCTCCAAATTTAGAGATGACCGCTGTCCCAGCAGTCATCTCTGTTCTTTGAAAGGAATTGCCGTAAAGTGTGCAAAAAAGGGATGGATGGAATGCTTGAATAAATCTCAGCCCATAATAAGGATGAAACCAGTCCTGGGTTGTTTGGGTTCCAGTTCAGGGAAGACCTTGCCTGGCCTTTTTGGCTGGACTGTACCCATTGGAGCTTAGTCGAGGATGAATTGCATATGGCTGGGTCCAAACTTTGATCACATGGTAGGCGAAAGCGGATGAATTTGGATGTGGCCCTTGCGATAGTCAATGACTGAGAGTGGCTGTAGATTCTTCACCTCTTGAATATTTCAGGTGCCAGACTGGTTCGGAAAACTTATTTCCATAGCTGCACCCCGACTGTAGGGGTCACCAACTCTGTTCACTGTCGGAAGTGACATCCTTGTGATGTTGGAGTCCCCATAAAGTGCCCCACCATCGTACCAACGTCAGTTTCCCATTCATTTTTTCTATGCCACCAAAGCAGTAGGATGAGAACGTCTTGGGTCACAATATGTACCACAACAAAATTGGAAACTTAGTACATAATGGAACAGAAATTTGGAACCTTATGTTGTCCCATAACCATCCATCAAATGGGGAGGTGGGAGGGATCAGTGAAGAGTTTGCAGGTAGCTAGAGTATCCACCAGAAATATTGTAACCAAAGGTAAGGAACTTTTACTTCTGATGGATACTTCTACCTGCAGATTCCTCACCTCTTGAACAGCTTCCCAACAATACCAACCTACATGATAGAGGGTCTTGATGGATGGCAGGAGCCCAGAAGCACAGATCGGGTGAAACACCCATCCATCCTCACCTCCGAATCCAAGCAATCTTGCTTGGCCAATGTTGAAGTGATGTCCAAGTTGCCGCTTGCAGATGTAGCCTGCAGGAGCACACCTACCCAAGGCAGATGTTGAGAACTTGGCCCTCGTGGAGGGTACGCAGGCACTGCGGTGGTTCTTTTAGGGCCGTGGCATAGCAGATTTTAATTCATAAAATAATCCACCTAGGTAAAGTCCTTTACTGCACTGATTTTCCTTTTCTGGTGCCTACATAGCCATTGAAGAGCTGATCATCCTTACGGGAAGTCATTTGTGCCATTGATATAAAACCTCACCACTCTTTTCGGATCCAGTGTGCAGCCTTTTCTACTTCTTAGTAGGGTGAGGTGAGAGAAAGAAAGATGAAAGGTTGATCAATTGACACAGATGGACAGGTTCACCACCTGTTGAAGGAAAGTAGTTCTAGTTGTGAGGACCAAGATTTTGAGATAAAAACCAGTGAAAGGAAGTAGCAAAAAGCTCCAATAGAGAATGGCTTATTGATCGAAGATGCCCATCACAACCTCTGGGAGGAGACACCACTCTTGGTCTGTAGGGTGACATGCACTCAGGTTGTCGACTCTGGAGTTCAGCTAGCCCACCAGAAGATTTGCCACCAAACACATACTGTGCTTGTATTCACAGTACTAGAACCTCACAGCTTTTTGATGAGAGGCTAAGAGCCTACTCCACTCTGCTTGTTGACATACCACATTGTGACCATATTGTCTGTCGAGATCTGGACTGACTGACCGTGAAGGGTAGGGAGGAATGCCTTGAGCACCAGATGAATCGCGCTCGGTTCGAGTAGATTGATGTGGACACTCTGCTCTTCTGGAGACCAGCTCATCCAGATGAGCCCTCCCATCCTAGCGTGGAGGCATCCGTCACTACTATGGCCACAGCTGGAGGGGACTGGAAGGACATCCCTCTGGAAAGATTCTCCCCCACACCTAACCAGACCAGCTTCTCTGTAGTGTCCCCTAAGACTGTAATATAGTCTACAAAACCACTCTGTGCTGGAACTACTGCCTGCAGAGGCAGCACTGGAGATGTGCCATATGCCCGTGGGCTTGCATGACCAGGAAGATACAACAAGCGAGTAGACCGATCAGGTGAAGGACGTACGGAACTGGAATCCGAGCACCTTCCCGAAAGCACAGAATCAACATATGGATGTCCTGTTTGTGCAGGTGGAAAGGCTCGGACAAAGGTGGCATCCAGCCCTGCCCTTATAAACACAAGGCGATGAGAGGGCTCCACAACGTGAGATTTGGTCACATTGATGGAAATGTCTTGGTGTGCAGCAGGGATGCCTCTGCCTTGAGGTGCGATCATGTCATCTCCGGAGTCCTGATTTAAGGGAGGGAAAAACTGGAATCCCAATCACCTGAGATGAGCTACTACCACTTCCATCACCTTTGTAAAGACTTGTGGTGCCGATTTCAGGACGAATAGAAGAACCACAGATTACTTGCGAGTCATGCACAGATCATAGGCACTTTCTGTTGGATTTCAGGATTGGTAAATGGAAATATGTATCCTATAATTAAAGTAACACCACTCAGTCTCAAATATTGATCCCGAAAGAACCTGAGCAAGGGACTGCATCTTGAACTTCTACTTGCATAGGAAGAAGTTTAAGACCCCGAGGTCAAGGATCGGATGGAGACATCTGTCCTTATTTGAAACAAGAAAGTACCAGGAGTAGCATTCTTGTTCAGTCTTCTAATCTGGCAACACCTCGACGGCTCCTTCCGGAAGCAAAGTTCCCATCTCTTTCTGCAGTAAGAGTTAATAAAAAAAAAAGTGAAAACCACTTATCTTGGGCTCGCCACTGCGCTAAAGCAATGTGAACAATAAATTATTGTATTGCCATATTATAATTTACATATCGCGCCGCAGCCGTCAGCTTTCCCAGGAGCCGGCATAAAGGAGTGGCGTGTCCTCTGCTGCACGGAGGACTGGTGAGGTGCCTGGCCTGACACTGCAAAAGTGTGCAAGTCAATTTGGCCGGCTCCTTTGAGCTGGCCAAAGTGACATGCACACTTTGCAGGTCTCCACCCAGCTGTCTTAGACAGCTGGGTGGAAAGCAAGTACAGGCCTAAAGGGCCTGAAAGAGCGTCCAGCCAGTACCCTCTGTCCAATACAGGCGCTGCTCTCATGCATGTTTTGGGATGCGGTTGGGCACTTCCCTTGCCCCACCACTTTTAAATGTTACCAGCTGCGCCTGCCTTTCAGGTATGCAGACAAACAAAGACACTCAAATGCACACATAACTCACACCTGTGACGTCAATTAGCAGTATCCAGAGGAAAGAGCTACAGTCTGCTACTGCTGTTATTGACTTTGCAGCCTCTGGCTCCATGGGCCTTGGGTAGCACCAGGAACAGAAAGAAAGTAAACATTATATGTGTCATTTCTCCACTGTCCCATCCTACCCACAAGTAACTAGGAGTGGTTGAGGTGTAAGTGGGTGGAATATGGTGTCAGCTCCCATCGCTTGAAATCAGACCCCCTCCATTTGGCCTAACTCAGCAAAGGTCGGAGCCCATTTCTGGGACTACACCTAAGCATTATGTAACTAGTCGAAGCATACAAGTCTATACATAACCATAATAGGTTGTAACTGAGCAAATGGCACTATAATTAGGCGAATTAGATTAAATGTGGGTGTTTGAAGCTGTTGTAGTGTCCTGAGATGCGCCTGATATGAGTGTAATTGCCTGAGCATAACTTGGGGGCATATTAACAAGGTGCGGCGATAAAATTATCGCAGCTTTAGAGCCCGTTTTCGGGCGAAAAGCGGCGATAATATTATCGCATTATCAACAAGGACACACTAGCGCGTGTATCCTTGCATTAGCGCCCCTTGTCAGGACGCCTCTCATCGCATCGCTAATGAGATGCAAAGGAGGCGTGACTGACCAGACTCCCTTGGGTAAATATTGCTAACCCAGCTTCCTCATATTAACAACGAGGGTTAGCAATATTTAAAATCACGTTAAGTATGCCTTAACGCAGGAATTTAACATCTGTTAAATTCCTGACTAAGGCATACCTAACATGGGGGGAGGATTGTGTGGCTAAGACCCAAGCCCTATCACCAAGGTTATCGCCGTTTTCCATGGAACATCGCTGGAAAACCAGCGATGTTCCATGGAAAACATCGCTATCACTGGAATAATTATCGCCATTACGCTATGCGTTGTTAATACAGTGCTAGCATGGTGATAGTTATCTGCGATAGCCGGCGATAAAATTCCTCACGCTAAGAGCGGCCAGCGATAATTATCGCTGCCGCTTGTTGATATGCCCCTTGATTCTTTCCCTGTGCTCACTAAGGGTTGTGTTGGCAGAAGGATCTGGAGAAGAGGGAAAAGCAGCAAGAAGCGGCAGCAGCATGGATCAGGCCCTCTGCCCTGCTGCCCATGAGCATGCCTGCGACATGTAAATGTTTCCATGTGTTTACCGAATCCTGTAACAGAAATTACGGAGATAAAGTTTGACAATTATAGTGACATACAAGTACAACCAGGGGTGTAGGAGACACTAGATTTCGGTGGGAGGGGCAGGGACAGCCTTTAGTACTCTATTGACCCTATTCAAAGTGCCTGTGGTCTGTGAGTCGTAGGCTTGGATAAACGTATACAATCGTATAGTTCTAAATTAAAAAAGTGTAATAATGATAAAAGTGGGCATATAATCACAGTACGCTTTCTTATTTTTTACATACTCCAAAGTAATAAGAAAATATGTGAAAAAACATGAACCTTGCATCTTAACCCCTTCTGTGCCCCGCCCTTTCCACGCCCTGTGCCGGGCGTTTCATTAGCGGGCGGGGTTCATGACGAGATAGTCTCGTCATGGGCACAGCGCAACCGCGCTCCATGACGAGACTATCTCGTCATGGGCACTGAAGGGGTTAATGCACCAAGCAAACAAGTTTTTGAGGGTAAAAAAGGAAAAATAAATAAAATGTTCTTAGTGAAATTCCTAAACCTCAAAATGCAAATAGACAATTCGAATACAATTCATGAAGAATAGCTAAAAAAAAGCTCAAGGTGCTAATAATAGTCAATGGTTGCAGTAGAGTGGGACCTCTACACAAGTTGAAGTGACTACGGTGGATCATGGGTCCGAAACATCAACCAGTTCTGTCCAGGTCAAAGATTTTACCTTCTGAGTTTAGTCCTTTAAGTCCCAATCCCCACAGAAGTAGATTTCTAAAGTAGGCACTTAGAGACTAACAGGTGTTCAGGCAGAGGCAAACTGCAGGATCTAGCCCAGGACCAGATGCCACTGGTCAGCTGGGCAATTGCATGAAAGTTCTCTTATTGTTTGTTTTATCCCTGCTGCTTGCACCGGAGGCTAGTCTTATAAACCCTTAAATCTACTTCTTTCTCCTGGGTGCAAGAGGGCACTGCTCCAGTCCTTCAGAGGTCCTCTCAGGTCACAGATAACAGGTCCAGTCCTCTTCTGTTCTCCCTCAGTTGTTCCACAGGTGCTATGAAGAGGATGACTGGGGGTGCCACATTTAAGCCTAGCACAAGCTAGTGGGTGGGAATGACTTCTGGGCACACTCTAAACTGTAGGGTAAAAGTTCTTGGGGCCAAATCTACTCAATGTGGGCATTTTCAAGATGGCATAAGTCTTCAATCACACTAAACCTGAGGGCTAGGGCTAGAGTGAAAAGTATATTAAGGCAATTGTAGGAAAGTAGGATCTGCTTCTTATAGTTACCCCAACTTTTTGCTTGATGTGATGCTGTTTTTGACTAGTCTGACTGGGATCCTGCTAATCAGGACCCCAGTCTATCTGCTTTCTCCCTAAATAGTTGTGTTCAGTACGTAGGTACATCTCAGATTGGATACTGGGGTACCCATATAAGTCCCTAGTATATGGTACCCATGTACCCAGGGCATAGGTGACTTGGAGGCCTCCCATGGGCTGAAGCAGGTAATATGAAACCCATGAGAGACCATTCAAAATAGAACTACAGGCCTGACATTGCAGCCTATGTAAGTTGGTGCATGCACCACTTACTAAAGCTATAGGGTTACTATATCTAAGGGTCCCTGCACCTAAAACCTATAAGTCACCCCTATAACAGGCCTTTACAATCCTGAGGGCAGGGTGCTTGGTTCTAACAGAGAGGGTGCCCCTGCACAAGCAGGATACCCCTGCAGCCTACAGAGTCCATTCCCCCGGGTTAGTAAAGCAGCCACATACTATATAGAGGGCCATTGCGTAATCGTGCTATGACCATCTTGAATACGGTTGCATAGAATCGTATCATGTTTGGTATCAAACATGTTTGAATCATACCCCCACACTGTAAACGGTGTGGGAGGTATGATTCCAAGCCCTGGAAGAGCCCTCTGTTAGGCTCTCAGTGTTCCCGGTACCAGCCTTCTAGTCCCGGACAGCACAAAATGGTTGCTGACGACCAGAGACACATTTCTGCCCTCCTGCTGCTGAGCCAAGCTCGAGCAGGGGAAGGCAGAACAATAGGCATCCTGTCACAGGGAGGTGTGACCACCTCCCAGACAGGATTTAGTGTATTAGGGCTGGGTGGGTTCGCTTGCCAGTGCCTGAAAGTCTGCATGAGGGGCACATTTTGTGTCCCTGTGCATAGTCCAGTTCAAACCAGTCCTGGGAGCTGTTGGCTCCCGCTCTGGCGTTAAGCTGGACAAAGGAATGGGAGTAACCTCCCCCTGTCCAGACCCTCCCCTGGGATGGTCCCCTGAATCTTCCCAACCCTTGCCTTAGGGTACTTAAGGGCTTACCTGGGTGTAGGTCCCTAGATTCGTCGTGGGATAAGATTCAGAATTGAAACCACTGCACTTCTACCATCTGGGCACTCTGGACTTTGCTGGACTTCGTTTGGGCCTGAGTTTGTCTCCCTTCCAGTCTGCTGCATCATCTGTGCCTGTGCATCATACATGAACCTTCCAAGGCACGTGAAGCATCAAGGACTACCAAAGTAATCTCCCTTGGAGGGAAGGAGTCACTCCCCTGCATTCGCCGGCACCGCAACTAAGTTGACTGGTCTGCAGATCCTGAGCTCCTCCGAAGTTTGTGGGCTCTGCAACACAAGTGGTGGTTTTCCCTAGCTCCAGAGGCCTGTTCTACCCTCTCACCAAGTTTGAGGCCTGTAGTCCTTGTGGGGGTTTCAATAACCAAACCCCTGAGTACAGCGTGCCCTTTGCAGTTGCAAAGGCTTGTTGACATCTTTGCAAGAAGATCTTCGGGTTCCAAGTAGCTCCAACCTCAAGCACCACCAGGGACCAGAATCTTTGGTCACACCACATCGTGTGCATTGTGGCCTGCATCTTTTGGTGAGCTGTTTGAGGTCCACTCGCGACTCCTGTGCCTCCGGCATGTGTGTCCATTTTAGAGTCACCTTTGTTTTCCTTGGGCTCCCCTGATTGCTCAGGCCTGTCCTGACTCCCCTGCTTGTGGTGAGTCTCCTGGACCTTGCTGGTCCCAACCGTGCACCTTCTTGACTTCTTGCGTGGGTTGCATTTCCGAAGGCTTGTTGGTGCTCCCGCCGGACTCTGACCCCTCAGCACTCGGCATCCTTCATGGGACAGCTCTTATCTGGGTCCTGATTGACCTCAGCGTTGCCTGGTCCTCACAGCTGCAGAGTCAAGGTCACCGTTATCTTACCTGAAGCACCCGACATTGGGGGGCATCCGTCTTCCAAGTCTCCTGCTCACCCCTGAGTGACATAGACACTGTCCCCTCTACTTACTGGTACTCCTCTTCAAGAATCCATGTTTGAATTCCTCCGGACACTTTCTCCTCTTCCAGCAGTGGCACTTTCCTCAAGTCCTCCAAATGGTTTGACGGCGGTTTCAGGTGTCACTTTACACCTATGCACCCGGCTTGCCTGGGATAGGTAACTTGGGTACCATGG